>NC_067248.2:71722500-72972500 GCF_019359855.2 Lolium perenne | reverse complement strand
TCCGCAAGTGGCAAGCACATGACCCTCTCGGACGCTAGTGATCGCCCATCCCGAACTTATAAACCCTAATCAACCACTCTGCCTCTGGCTCCGCTCCCACACCAACTTTGGCTAAATTCGTCTCACAAACTAGCAAGGACGCATAATTTCTGCCATAGAACGGCATGCAATCATCGAGTCTTGAAAGATCACTCAATTACATCTGAGACTACCAAAGCCGCACATGCATAAATTATTTAAGAAAGAGAAACATAACTCTTTTGTTTTGTTCACGAGGTTGAGAGTTCACACACTACATCCCTAGGGCATAATTATGGTCGCGCTCAACCAATGCATTGAAGATTTTTGTAGTGCAACATGCTTTCTCGTACCACGACCGGTCAGATTGCCGTTTCTTGTGTGTGACCTCTGTGGCTCGATCTGTCCCTAACCGGCAATATGAGTTGCATAAGAGGATCCATAAAAAAATATGGTTTTCCTAAGACAAACAGGGTACATTATCCCAAAATGCTCCATCTTCCAAGAAAAGTAGATTCATTAAAAAGAAAAATTCCAGAAGATGCTAATGGTAAGCAACAAGAAGATATTTTAAGAAACAACCAGGAAATTTCGGTGTCAACAGTCAAGTCTTGGATGCATGGTTCGGTCGACTTGTTGAGTGGTTTGCTAGAAGTTGTGGCTCCACGTCTCGTTCACTGGCGGCAGCCTGCCGAAGTACTGCCTGGTCATGTCGGTGGAGCAGCAGGCGGCGGTGGCGATGGAGCGTCCCTGGTATGCAGTGGCACACAGTGGCAGCTGCAGCTCATCCACCTGATCCCCGGAATCGTCGATGCCGAGGAAGTCCCTGGTGAGACGGCGTCCGCCGGCGTGCATAGTCATCGAACCTTCTTGGCTGAGCCGGTAGGTGACCGTGTCGGCGGCGATGGTCGAGACACTGTCGGTGATAGCGGAGTTCATAGGGAGCTCATCAAGGTATGTCAGGGGTTGGAACGGAGGGAACAGCTGGTGATGTTGAGGTTCTTGGGAGAGAAACATAAGGGGATTAGGGCTTTGAGGGGGAGGTGGACTAGAGAAAGGAAGGAAGAGTGGTGAACTGTTGCTGGTCGTGATTAGATTGTTGTTGTTGCTGTTATCGCTGCTACCGCTGTTATTGTTGCAGGTGGTGGTACTGATGGTGATGCTGTTGTTTGCAGCTGCGAGAAGCCTTGCACTCTCTTCAGCTAGGGCATCACAGAAGGCCCTGTGGGTCAGCAGACTGTCTTTCCTGCATGGATATGCATGGAGCTGCATGTTAATCATATGTATATATGACCAGCGGAAATAATCAAATTGGAGTACCATGTAGATACATGTACTGCATGAGTATGCATGCATGTAAAAGTTGAATTGAACTTTGGTGAGCAAAAGTTCCTGCCATATGAGTGTATGTATGTATGTGAGAGAGAATTATCATTGAAGTCAAAGATTCGCATGCAGATCATAGCTGGAGATGCAAATTCCATGATGCATTCCTGGCGTGTTCAGTTCATATGCAAACTACTGTGCATCTTCAACAGTTCCTCTAACAGGTCCCCACCATGCACCATTTGTATCTACTGCTTGAAATTGCACAAATTAATTTCATTTGATAGTGTGCACTGTGCAGGCTGTGCGTGCCAGGAAATATGGAACTATGAAAACGATCCTACTGCGGAGACAGGTCACCTACAAATACCAGTGTTTCATCAATGCCTCTTGGTGACATACCATATATAGCTTGGACATGGCCTCATGCATTGCATGCACAGCCAAAAGAGTTAAGTGCTAGCTGAGCGTTCAAAATAATTTTTCTGTGGTCTTTGACCAGGACATAATCGACTGTGGTTTTCAAGAAAAATGGGAGTTTCAATGCTGCACTTGTGCAAGTATGAAAATGTAATCAACTAATCATGCATGCACATCAAATGTAAAAACTTACATGATATGCAGTGATGATGAATTAACGTTGATTTCACACATCAAAACGTCAATTAGGTTCTACACGCAGTGATCTCCTTAATTTTCATGCCTCATGAAATCACCAACTACTGTTGGTGTTGGGTAAGTTGAGAAATCAGATCAAAGTACAGAGATGCAAAGGACGATAGAGCCCACAGCCACATCATGTTTATGTATACCTTGAGAAGAGTATGCCACAGTCGCATCGGTACTCGCGGGTGCCGCAGTTCTTGACGTGTGCCTTCCAGTCGGAGTGCACGGCGTAGCACTTGCCGCACCGCTCGCACTTCCACCGCTTCTCGCCGTGCTTCCTGGAGAAGTGCTTCTTGATCCCGGTGAGGTCGCCGAGCGCCCTTGCCGGGTCGTGGTGGACACAGGTGGGCTCGGGGCAGACGTAGACGCGCTTCCGTGGCGCGTCGCCGGGCCTGCTGGGCAGCGGCGCCAGGCTACGCTGCCGGAGCTTCCAGGGGAGGTTGTGGCCACGGCGGTGCAGCTGCAGGTTCTGGTCCCTCTGGAAGCCCTTGTTGCAGATCTCGCACACGAAGCGGTTCGTCGCCACCAGCGTCCGCGGCGACAGCGCGATCACCTCCGAGCCAGGGTCTTCCGTTCCATTCCACCACACAAACACCAAAGAACAGATTGATTAGCTACCTAGCTGATCTTGATGCAAGAAACAGTGATTTCGACCAGGGCGCAGTTGATGATCTACCTGGGTTTCCTGGCTGGCTCCTCTTCCTCTTGGCCCTGGCGGGCTCCTCCAGCAGCAGCGGCGGCGGCCTGGGTAGCAGCGTCGTCGTCGTCGCTGCCGGCGGAAAGAGAGGGCTCAGCAGGACATGGTTGCTGACGGCTACGTCTCCACCGTGGGAGTTGGATCCGGTGGCCTCCTGGTAAGAAGAGAGATCACAGAGCAGCATCTTCACTCGCTCTCTTGCTCGATCTTTCGCCTTCCCTTGTCTCTAGCTCTAGGTGGACTGGATGTGTGGGCTGGAGTCTACCAGGCACTGATACTGCCAAGCTACTGTGTGTGATGGCAGGCAGGCAAGGTGGGAGTGGGGTGAATACGACGAGAGAGGAAGAAGCAATCGGATAGCAGGAAAAGGCGTCAGAGAGGACGATGTGGTGCCTTGCCTTCTGCAGGCTACAGTTGCCGCAGCCAGCCAGAATAAGAAGGGCGTGGCGCAGGCCAAACCTCCGTGCCCCTCCCCCTCGCCGGCCCGCCTAAAAAGCACCCTGCCTTGCTTTACCATAGTGGTCGCATGCATCAAGATTAACATCATGCATTTACACTTAACCAGATATTTATCACATTGTGGAGACAGTTCAAAACCAGAAAGAATATTGACATTTGCTCCTTCTCTACATTTCCCTTTGTGTACTAAAACTGCTTGTTACAAATTCAATTCATGACCATAAAAAGATCTGCCATGCGTACACTAGCTAAAATCATAAGCGCCACAAAACATCTTTTTTTTTTCTTTTCAAAACGAGCTACCCTATTTTCATTACTGCATAACAGAGATACAAAGTCTTCAAACAACAAAGCACACACGCAGAAATTGGGGACAGGAAAGAGGCCACCCTTGCATCGCCAGAAAACCCGCTGACAAGTGTTCCATCGAACACCCACTATGGGGCAAAAACCTAGTGACACTCAAGCATACACTTTCAAAAGTTTAGATAAATAAAAACACACAGTTGTCTAAGACAAACATCGACTATTACACAAGGTGCCACATCATGCTCATTGAATTGCCAGAGAAACTTGAGCGGCATCAACATTCGCCTAGAAGACTCTGGCACTAGTAGGGAAAAGTCTACCAGTCGCATGTCATTTCTACTGTATGTAGAAAAGAACGGCAGCACCTGCAAGTCTTAAGCAACATTAGAGACACAAACCCTAACCCTCTCCCGCACCCCACCCTCCGCCGCCGCCGCTGGTAGCGCCGCCGGGGCAAAGTCCCTCGGGGCGTGGCGGCGGCGGGGGCCCTTCCTCGTTGCCGCGTGGAGATCGGCGGCTAGATCCCCACCTCCTTGATGCATGGCGGAGCAGACGCGCGGGGGATGGGCGACGGCGGCGGCGGCCCTCCTCCCGTCGGCTGTCCCCTGGCGGACCAGTCGGTGCGGGTGGGATGGGCGGCGCTGCGGTCTCCCTCCTTTCGTCGGCTTCCCGCAGCACTCCGGCAGGGGTTAGTGGTGGGCGGCGGCCAGACCCTCGGTCTGCGCCATGCCATCCACTCCCGCCTCTCGTTGGTGCGTGGAGGCGATCTCGGGCATCTTCCGCGACACGAGGGCGCCGGGGCAGCAGCCTTGGGTTTGACGGAGGAGGTGGCCTCTTCTTCGCCGGAGAGGGTTGGCCTGCGGTTGGTGGTGGGGGATTTTTGATCTATCATCGCCATCCGGCGGTGAGATGGAGGTGCATGGAAGCCGGCGATGGTGTCGCCGGTTGAGAGTTGGGTTGGCTAGCCCGGGATGGTCACCGACGTGGGGGTCCAGCCTGAATAAAGGCGGCGGTCCTAGGGCCTCTCTTGCGTGAAGAGGAGGACCTACCGGAGGCCTGGACTCGTGATCTGGCCGGAGAGTTGAGTTCCGGAAGGCTCCGCCGGCGAATGTAACAGTGTTTTGCCTGGAGTTTGCTGGATCGGAGGTATTCGGTCGTGCGCACCCATGTGTTTATTCCGGCCGTTTGGTTCTGGAGGGAGCGGCGCGAATATCTTTTTCTGTGTTGACATCAAGTGACTATGGATCCATGATGAAAGTCGGAAGAAGAGAATTTCATGAAGGCCGGAGGGGAGGACTAGCTAAGGGAGGTTCAAGTCTCCGCGCTGTTGAGGGGCTTGCTTGGTGTCCGGGCTTCACAACAGCGGTATGAAAGTGGGGGCGACAACACATGTGAAGCGCAGAATCCTACCTTTCAGGGTGAAAACCCAAGGTCTGGCCTTAACTGGTTGTGCCTGGCAGTGACCTTGGTGGAGGCATTGTTTTGAGAGTGAGGACTACCTTCAGGGTGAAAACCTAAGATCTTTGATCGGGCGAAGACGGTGTTGGAGCACTGTTTCCTTCTTGGAGGCGTCGTTTGTTGGAGAGTTTGCAATTCAGGTGTTGTTATGGTGGTGGATGTATTGCTGTTGTTAGGCCCGAGATACTGTAGCGGGACTTTTGTTTCTTAGTTTTTTTTTTCCTTTTTTTGGCCGTGTGCATCCGTAGTGCCATTAGGGTGGTGCGTTGTTGCAGAGGCTGGGTGTAATTGGTATCTCTCGATATTAATATATTTCCTTTATCGAAAAACTAGTCCCGTGTGCACTCGGCTCACTGCCAATAATGTATTAGTCGCGTGCACTTGTCTAGTCTGCTGCTAGTAAGTTTTTTCCAATTTTAAAAAAAGTCGGGACCAGTGCCCAGCTGTCGACGTGATTTTACACAAAACCACCATAAAAACTAAAAGAAAGCAATTGAGTCCTCCTTGTGGCGTTGACGAGAGGAGATGGCCAGTAGCAGGCATCGGCGGTGGCAGAGCAACGCGTTGGAGCAGGTTGTCGGCGGAGGCGAAGTAGGGCGTTGGAGCAGGTTGTCGGCGGAGGCGAAGTAGGGCGTTGGAGCAGGTTGTCGGCGGAGGCGGAGCAGGGCTCCAGAGGTGGAGCAGGCCGGGCATCGGAAGTGGGCGGCGGAGCAGGGCGTCGGAGGTGGGTGGCGGAGCAAGGCGTCGAAGGTGGTCGCCGTCGTTGCAGAGGAGGCGGTCGCCATCGCCGGAGAGGAGGTGGTAATCTATGGGGAGAAGGTGGAGAAGCGGAAGAGGAGGAGGAGAGAATGTGGAGAAGTGGAAAAGAGGTGGGAGGGAGAAGGTGGAGAAGGGAAATAGGAAGATGGGATAAAGTGGAGAAGGGAAAGAGGAGGAGGGGATAAGGTGGAGAAGGGGTAGAGGAGGAGGGGGAAGTTTGAAATGATAGATAGGGGATTCTGTTTGAAAATTTTTAGATTTGAATTTTTTTACCTCGAAATCTAAAAGCTGGAAAAACTCTGTTTTTATTTTCATTTTTTTTAATTCTAAAAAGTAAATAAACGGCCATATGAGATTGAAATCGGCTGAAAATTTATGCAACCAGAAAAGCCGTTTTATCGAAACATGACGTTATTTTGCATAATATATCAAAATTCATGTTTGTTAATTTTACTTAAAACTAGATGATATAACACATGACCATCTCGAAGGATTTTATTTTTTTTGAATTTTCTAACTTTTTTTTCAAATCTGAAAAGGCGATACCGTTCCAGAGGGGATGCAAATCCTGGGAACTAGTAGTATGGTTCTGTTGCGGTCAGAAACCCACCGGCGAGCAGCGACGGGCAACACAGTAGAGCCGGGAGGCTCCCAGGACTGCGGCTGGCCCTGGTCCCTCCGAGCGACGGCCCGCAAAGACTCGGCACGCACGTCCGATGCTGGTGCAAGGGCGTGCCACCTGACCTATACCTGGTCAGGAAGGTGATGGAGATGCCTCGCTTAGTTTCCTGCATGGCATACACGTAAACATTAAATACGAGCCTCGATCGGCTCTCAGGTTGTCCTGTGAATCGGCTCAAAGAGCCGATCCACCCATGATTCGCACGAGGTGTACGAATATATGGTGGTCCTGCTTGATCAATATAAAGCTAAAACGATCTACTACGATTTAGGGTTTTCACCACATAATCGGAACATCCTACTCGTGATTGAGCCTGGCGGCCACGCACGGTGATCGTAAACCGTCCCTAGACAAGGCCTAAAAATCAACACGAGGTTGATCCCCGGAACATCCTGTCTAGGGCTAGCAAACTACACCCTACGCGCCACTGGATCCTTCAATCCGTTTGTAAGGCCTAACTATGCAGATATTAAACTAATCCTTGAAGAACAAGGAGCAACCATAACGGATCGGATCTACTAAATAACGATCAAGCGGGGTGCCGCCCCTACACCTAAGATAGGTGTAAGGGCGGCTAGATGTCTCAGGGTTGCACGACGACAGCATATGATACGATGAACAATGCTAACCCTAACACATCTAAGATAACTACGTTGCTCGCCATCAAAAAGGCTTCAGTACGAGCAACGCATGAACAGCGAATAAACTTGTACTGCCTAGATCGCAAGATGCGATCTAGGCAGCATGATGCTTACCCGGAAGAAACCCTCGAGACAAGGGAGTTGGCGATGCGCCTGGATTGGTTTGTGGTGAACGTGATTGTTGTTTATTTCATAAACCCTAGATACATATTTATAGTCCGTAGACTTTCTAACGTGGGAATAATCCCAACCGTGCACGAGCCAAACTCTAACTAACCGACGCGTATCCTACTGTATTACAGATACACGGGCAAACTAGCCCAAACTTTACATATAAGGCCGATTCACGTATATTCTTCCATGTATATTCTTCAAGCCCATCTTGATCGCGGCCCACCTCTAACTCGGTCAAATTCTGGTGATAACACATGCCCCCCTGGTTTTGGAATTGATAATTCCAAAATCACTCTGCTTTTTCTTCGTCGGGTCATGTCGTGGCAGAACCGTCGCAGTATCCATCATCATGATGCCCTGCCTTCTCAACTTCTCCGCGTGACCTGGCAGTTTTTTTTTCCGTTGGGCACCACTTCCTCGGAAACTGCTGTGGCATTGAATTTCCACTATATCCCCTTTTATTTAACCGCTCCAAACAGTTTGCTTCTCCATCCCCTTCGCATTAGCACTCCAAAAGCCCTCCTGCGCCACCATGTCTTCTTCTTCCTCTACCTCATCGGGTCTTTTCACCCAATCCTCCTCCTCCCGCGAGCCGACGCCGGAGTGGAACCCGGAGGAGGCCCATGCGGCCAACATCCGTCGCGCCATCGAAGCCGGGGAAGAATCCAGTCACGACTTCTCCGTCTGGTCTGAGGACGACAAGTCCTCGACCGACGGGGAAAGTGACCTCCGCTTCCTCGCCGACGGGGAAACGGAGGAGGAGAGCGATGACGATCGCTTCTCCTGTGATGACTTCACCTCCCCCGAGGAGGAGGAGGAGGAGAAGGAGGAGGAGGAGGACGACACCTCCTCCGACGAGCCGCCGGCCAAGCGCTTCTGCCCCTGGCCGGGGAACCTCAGCGATTTCGACAGCGATGACGACGATGCTGACGAGGAGGACGAGGACAACGAGGGCCCGGCCGGCGGCCGCTGCAGCAGCGACGACGAGCCCGCCGGGAGTAGCGCCGACAGCGGCGACGACGGCGACGACGAGGGCAGCGACGGCCCGTAGATAGGACCCTTAGCATAGGATCAGCAGTAGTAGATGGGGCAATGTACCCCCTAGTATTTCCTTTTGAGAGCAATCAGCTCTTTATGTAAGAAATCCTATTTATCAATGAAGAATTTCCCCCAGTTTGATTTTGCCGATTTCTTTTAAGCTAATTTAGCCGATTCCCCTTCATACTGACTTTGCCGATTGTTCACTTGGCCAATGCTCAATGAGCCGATAGCAACGCATCGGTTCTTCACAACCATCCTACAATTCTTTAACTGATGACTTTGAGATCTGGTGGATAATGTGGAGTCTTCAAGAGAGCCCTCAAATTCCTCCCACCAGGTCCAGTGATCCTCTTCTGCAAGAACTCACCATTTTGAAGAAGGTTGCGACGAAGGGTCAGCCGATGACACCCCAATCGGCTTCTAAAACAGAGCATCTACCAGGCCAGCTGCCCCCCGAGCCTCAATCAAGGCGAGAATATCGGTGAGGATGCACAGATCAGTCAAAGGGCTTTGAACTCAGGTAATTCTGAGACAGCCACCATGCCGAGCTAGCCAAACTTGCCTCCATCGATCGCCTCTTCTTCCGTTGAAAGCCGATATTGTAGACGAAACACCGACGGCCTAATGAGTAAAAAGTTGGAGATTGGCCTTGAGGCTGCACTGAAAACCGACCTGGTCGAAATCCGTATCTTGAACACACAGCTGGTAGATCTTGTGTAATTGTACTAGAGTCGATGGCTGTGCATCGGCTTTGTTTCTTAGCTCTAAAGTCGATGTCCGTGCATCGGCTGTATACCATGAGAATTTTTTTTACTGGCCGATTTTTCTATCGGCCCCCAATATTTCACTGCACACATGTTCATCTGCACATGTTCGTCTGACTAGGTGCCCCCCGAGCCGAATCTGCCAGGTAACTGCGGATATCGGCTCTGTAGTTAGCCAAGGCGTCGGCTCCGTTAGGACTAATGTTGACTCTCATCAGCCGACGTAAAACCGCTGCCCATTAGATCGACGTTGAACACAGGCAGAATGTGTGGTGAGGATAATTTTGGCCGATTGCTGGAATCGGCCTCCATGTCGATTGAATCACTCAATGAAGGTTTTGTAATGTTCCTCCATAGATCTTTGGGGCCGATCCCAAGGATCGGCCTCGCCACGTTTGCCCATAGGTTTGTTCTTGTTATACGGTCAGGCCGGTGGATAAGACCAGCCTAACCCCATCCTTTGTCACGTCGATGCGCTCGCAGTCGTCCAAATTGATGCCTGAGAGTGGCTCTTGGCCTGCTGTCTCCCAAGCGTTCATGCCAGCCGTTGAAATCTCGGCTGAGTCATCTGCATGGACGACCTCTACCTCATCTCCATCCCACTGTATTACGCATTGGTGCATCGTGGACGGAATGCAACAGTTGGCGTGGATCCAATCTCTTCCTAGCAGGACAGCATAGGTGCTCTTGCTATCGACAATAAAGAACGTCGTAGGGATGGTTTTCCTTCCTACGGTCAGATCCACGTTCAGAACACCTTGTGCGTCAGACGCTTGGCCATTGAAATCGCTCAATGTCACGTTGGTCTTGATCAGATCCGAGCTAGAGCGTCCCAACCGACGTAGCATGGAGTATGGCATAATGTTGACTGCCGCTCCGGTGTCCACCAGCATCTTGTTGACAGGCTGCCCATTGATATAACCTCGCAAGTACAGGGCCTTCAGATGTCTGTAGCTTCTTTCTCGTGGCTTCTCAAAGATAACTGGCCGTGGGCCGCAGTCAAGTTGTGCCACAGGTGCTTCGTCTAATCCTGGAGCACTAAACTCCGTCGGAAGGATGAACACCATGTTCGTGCCAGCCGATGTTTCATCATCGGCTTTCCTTTGCTTGGGGCGCCACTCCATTTTTTGTGGTCGACCCTCTTCATCCAGGGTTCGTTGAATTTTCGCGGCTAGATCAGGCCGCGCCTTCCTTAGCGTGTGCAGGTATAACCTTTCGGCTTCCTCCAAGCCACGCAGTCGCTGAACCCTACGCTTTTGGGAACGGCTGAGTCCATCAGGGCACCACCTTGGTCGGTGGTACCTATCTTCTTCTTCTTCATCATCGTCTTCCAAATCCTCGAGATCTTCCACCCGAGGGGACTCAGCGTGCTTGTTCCGAGGCGGGAGAGGCCCTAGACGTTTGAACACGGACACGTTAGCTGCATCCTTCCTCTTCTGTCTACATTCTGGGCAGTTGCCGATTGTAGGCAATCGGCTCATTCCTGAATCCCAGCAGTGTCTGAAGAAGGGGCAGTCCCAGTGCCTATCCTCGTCGTCTCGCTCTCTTGACTTTTCCTTAGCGTGGCGCTCATATCTCTCCTCGTCGCGATCATGCCGACGACGTCTCCTGGCGTCCCTAGCTAGACGATATCTTTCATCATCGTCGTTGGGTCGTCGGCGTTGGTCATATTGACTCACATACTTGTTGAGGAGGTGATCAGAGAGAGGTCGCTGATATCTCACGTTCCTCACTTCTCCCTCTGTGATGTAGCGCTTGCCATCATGACGGAGCCGATCGCGTGGAACGGCTTCCTCTGTGTCCTTGCTACGAGAGCAGCTGCCCTCGTCTCCGCCCTTACCAGAGTGGTGTCCAGGTCCTACCATGTTGATGTTGAACGAGAATCCTAGCTGGCACCCTCCAGGGCAAGTGCACTCCACCATGTTAACGGCGGGGAAGGGGTGAGTGTCGACTTTCATGGCGTACTGGTTGAAAATTAGACGTCCTTGTTCTATCGCCATTTGGATCTGCTGACGCCACACCCTGCAGTCGTTGGTGGTATGGGAGAACGAGTTATGCTATTTGCAGTATGGCTTTCCGTTCAGCTCCTGTACCGTGGGGATTTTGAGGCCTTCGGGTAACTTCAGCTGCTTCTCCTTAAGTAAGAGGTCAAAAATTTGCTCAGTTTTAGTTACGTCGAAATCAAACCCTCTGGGCGGACCTGGTGGCTTAACCCATTTGCAGGACACGGGGGTTGCCCCCCGAGTCCATTCAGCCACTGCTACCTCTTGATCTCCCGCAGAGCCTTCATCTTCATCCGCCTCAACCAGGACTACCGCACGCTTGAATTTGTCCTGGTACAAGTCTGGGTGGCGCTATTCATATAACGACAGTTTCTGAACCATGTGCGCCAGTGAAGGGTAGTCTGCTTGGGAGGCCATATCCTTGATTGGTGATGCAAGGCCCACCACTACCAACTCGACTGCTTCTTTTTCAGTCACACGAGCCGAATAACATCGGTTCCTAACGCTCAAGCGCTGGACGTATTCTGCCACAGTTTCTCCACGCTTCTGACGTACTTGTGCTAGATCGGCAATGCCGGCCTCGGAAGCCTCTGAGTGATACTGCATGTGGAACTGCTCTTCCAACTGCTTCCACGTCCGGATTGAGTCTGGTGGCAGCGATGTGTACCACCCGAAAGCCGATCCTGTGAGGGACTGTGCGAAGAACCTCACACGCAGCTCGTCTGCTGCCGAGATCGTGCCCAGCTGTGCCAAATATCGGCTCACATGCTCGATGGAGCTGGAACCATCTGATCCATTAAACTTGGAGAAATCAGGGAGCCGATATTTGGGTGGTAGCGGGATCAACTCGTACTCGTTGGGGTACGGCTTGGAATAGCCGATTGTCCTCCTTTTCGGCACCATGCCGAACTGGTCTCTCAGGATTGTACTGATTTGATCCGCGGTGCTGGCTGCAGTAGTTGAACTCTGAAGATTCGCCGGAGTGGCATACTTAGCCAGCCAGGCTTGCTTTTCCAGCTCTGAGCCAACTGCGGGAGCTGAGCTCTGGAGGTTTGTCGGAGTGGCATACTTAGGTAGCCACGTCTGCTTCTTAAGATCTGTTGCTGAAGTTCCTCCTGCTGTTCCAGAAGTCCCTGCTGTTGCAGTCTGGTTTGTGAGTGCCCGATTCGCAGCCGGCACGTATGTGCACGTGTATCCGTGAGGGATCTCCTTAGGCGCCTCATGCAAGAACTGGTAGTCACTAGGGTCACCACCGATCTTGTAGACGACGTATGCCGGTGAATTCGGCACTTCTGGTGCTGTCAAGGTGAATGGCAGCGGTGGACGGGACTGGAGTGGCATCTCTCCTTGGTAAGTCCCGAGAGCTGGTCCTGACGGAGAGTACTGATGCCTCATGATTTCCTGGATCACGCGAAGAGCGACACGCTCCAAAGTGTTCACCAGGCTCTCAGAATGGCGGTGTAGCGAATGAGCTACCATGAAGTTAACCTCCTGACGCAGGGACCTGGTGCGTTCTTCTGACGGGGCGGACAGGTCCACTCCATCGAGCGCGCCTTCAGGTGAGAACCCTTCCCACTTGATGCCATGTGAGCGGGTTCTGTGAAAAGAGCCGATGAGGTCGGCTTCGAGGATCGCTTTGACCTCGTCATACTTCTTCTTGAGCTCCTCGGTCAGATCCTCGTACGTGACTGGGGTGCTGTCCGCCATCTCAGATGTAGATGGCGATGCGGTTGATGTCGAAGACTGTCCCACCGGGCGTGCCAGAATGTGTTGCGGTCAGAAACCCACCGGCGAGCAGCGACGGGCAACACAGTAGAGCCGGGAGGCTCCCAGGACTGCGGCTGGCCCTGGTCCCTCCGAGCGACGGCCCGCAAAGACTCGGCACGTACGTGCGATGCTGGTGCAAGGGCGTGCCACCTGACCTATACCTGGTCAGGAAGGTGATGGAGATGCCTCGCTTAGTTTCCTGCATGGCATACACGTAAACATTAAATACGAGCCTCGATCGGCTCTCAGGTTGTCCTGTGAATCGGCTCAAAGAGCCGATCCACCCATGATTCGCACGAGGTGTACGAATATATGGTGGTCCTGCTTGATCAATATAAAGCTAAAACGATCTACTACGATTTAGGGTTTTCACCACATAATCGGAACATCCTACTCGTGATTGAGCCTAGCGGCCACACACGGTGATCGTAAACCGTCCCTAGACAAGGCCTAAAAACCAACACGAGGTTGATCCCCGGAACATCCTGTCTAGGGCTAGCAAACTACACCCTACGCGCCACTGGATCCTTCAATCCGTTTGTAAGGCCTAACTATGCAGATATTAAACTAATCCTTGAAGAACAAGGAGCAACCATAACGGATCGGATCTACTAAATAACGATCAAGCGGGGTGCCGCCCCTACACCTAAGATAGGTGTAAGGGCGGCTAGATGTCTCAGGGTTGCACGACGACAGCATATGATACGATGAACAATGCTAACCCTAACACATCTAAGATAACTACGTTGCTCGCCATAAAAAAGGCTTCAGTACGAGCAACACATGAACAACGAATAAACTTGTACTGCCTAGATCGCAAGATGCGATCTAGGCAGCATGATGCTTACCCGGAAGAAACCCTCGAGACAAGGGAGTTGGCGATGCGCCTGGATTGGTTTGTGGTGAACGTGATTGTTGTTTATTTCATAAACCCTAGATACATATTTATAGTCCGTAGACTTTCTAACGTGGGAATAATCTCAACCGTGCACGAGCCAAACTCTAACTAACCGACGCGTATCCTACTGTATTACAGATACACGGGCAAACTAGCCCAAACTTTACATATAAGGCCGATTCACGTATATTCTTCCATGTATATTCTTCAAGCCTATCTTGATCGCGGCCCACCTCTAACTCGGTCAAATTCTGGTGATAACAGGTTCTGAAAATAGGGCACCCTAGTAGTAGTGTCAAAATAGGGCACGCTGCCAATACTTTTGCTCACCCACATCCATCAGCCCTATACATTGGAAGCGTGCAAGGAAAGTAACAGACGGCTAGGGGTGTAAACGGATAGGATAATCTCCGCACCGAAATTGGGGTCAAACCCGTTTTAAGGTATCCATATCCGATTTCAAAGAATCCGGCGGATAAGGATATCCGATTTCGAAATGGTGCTCCGAATACGGTGTAGGATATGGTATATCAAATATCATGCGGATATGGATTATCCAAAATTTAATTAGGATAATTCGAAAGTTTTAAACTGGATAATCTGATTTTTGAGTCAAAAGTCAAGGCCAATCTTGGAAGGTTAGTAGTTATTGAGTTACCAAATTCATTTGGCGAGCATGTTTAGCTCTAAGTTTCTATCAATGTTTGAGTTTTAGCGCATTATGTTTCTTTTTTCTTAACTACACAAGATTAAAAGTTTAAACCTCACTTAAATGCAAGAACTATAACTATCTAGCGATGAGATCATAAATCTGACTATTTTTATTTTCAATCCGAGTCCGCTCCATTTCCGATTCGAATCCACATTCCGAAATATCCGCCTTCAAATCTGAAACCGATCAATATCCGCTCCAATCCGAATACAAGAAATATATATGGTAAACGATATGGTACAAGAAAAATCTGATCTGATCTGATCCGTTTACACCCCTACACGCGACAGTATGTGCATATCAGTCGTGTGCCTCAATGCATGGGAGCTCGATGCGGGTACTTTCTGGACTAGTGCATCAAGGGCCCACATACTAATAGCGTGCGCTACTCTCCGCTGCGCTACCAGTACGTGCATACTAGTCGCGTGAGCATTTTCGGCTTGCAACTACTAATACCAATCGCATGCGTTTAGACTGGTGCACTGCCCTTGACCGTTCCTCTATAGCGTTTTCCGTTCTAGTGTAGCCATCATTGTCGCATTGTTAATCAGCTAATTCACTCCACTTAGATCTTCGAAGCATCCTCCTCAACATACAAACCTTCCCAGTAGTTCAAAAACGATCCAACATTGGGTAAACAGACGAACTAGAAAAGCAATTATTAGATATCGAGCTCCAACTGATAACATCTGGCTCCAGAATCGTAGCAAGTTGAGCAACCGAGGATTTCATAGAATTTCATTGGTAAAAAAATCTCAGGAGACATGTGTCTTCTGCAACGACTATTGAAGTTAGAATTAACAACATGAAAGAAAGTGACCTCTGGGCCAAATATCAAATAATCGAGGACACCTAACACAAAGAGCCGTATCAACCAACCAGAGATCCAACCAAAACCTAACAAGGTCTATTTTTGCAAAATCATCTTCCTTCCTTCAAAATAAATATCCTTAAGTTTGATCAAAGCTTTCCAGCAAGAAGAATCTTTGACTCTGGTTATCAAGAAAGCCACCAATTTATTCTTCAGATACTTTTGTTTCACAATCCTTTGCCAAAGCCCATCTTGGGCCCCCAACTTCCATCACCACTTAGTAAGGAGACTAATGTTTTAATTTCTAAGATCCTTAATCCCAAGACCCCCTTTGCATTTAGATCTACAAACTCTCTTCCATTTAACCATATGTTAAGATTTTTTCTTTTTTCTTTCCAACCCAAAATAATTTAATTCTATGTTTATCCAACTTTCCACAAAGATTTTGTTTAATAGAAACATACCCAAAAGACAAGAGTGAAGAAGAGTTAATCTAGCTCGAGAATAAGAAGAATCACAAATCCAAGCATCCATTTTTTAAAATCAAATTTGCATCCAGGAAATCCGAGTCAATATTTCTCAAGTTTGAAAGTCACTGGAACCCCTAAGTATTTGAAAGGAACCCTAAGTATTCTACTTGACAGTTGAACAAATTAGATTATAAGGCCACAATATTATTGTCCCCACCAATAACAACAATATCAAGTTTCATGTAATTTATCTTTAAGACTAACATCATTTCTAACATATATAACAACATCTTGAGGTTAATAGATTGCTCGGGGTCATGATTGATACAAAAATTAGTACAATCACCATATTGTAAAACAACAAAACCATTATCAATTAAATCAGAGGAAAAGCGAGTGATAAGATTGTTTTCTTGAGCTTTTAAAACTTCCTTTTCAAAAAAGGGGCTAACCAAGTCAATATTGTCATCATCACTTAGTTTCTTGTCAGGTTCCCACAAATTATGATCAAGTTGAAATTACCAGGAGTAGACCCAAAAACATTCTTATAATAATCAGTGGCATGTTTGACTAAGTTGTTCGTTTTTCAATAATGGATCCATTATCCAGTAGGGAATGCACTAAGTTTTTTCCTTTTCCTTCCATAAGAAATTCTATGGAAGTAAGTGGTATTTTGATCTCCATCTAAAAGCTACCTACCATGGGCCCTTTGACATAAATTTTCTTCCTCAGCATAAAGATTATTCAGAACAACTTGAATATTAACTCTATACATTAACTCTCAGGTGATCTTCCTTTTTTTTGTTACCAAACTGATTTGCACCCCAACCCTTATAGTGTTTTCTTAAATCTCTTTTTCATCAAAAAAATCTTTAGTTTGACATCAAAATATCAATAGGGCCCATACTTTCCATAGGGTTTCCCAAATTTTCTTAACCATAGGAATAAAATAAGGTTTTTCGGCCAAGATAGATCAAACTAAAACTCTATTTTTTTTTGGTACCCACAGAAGATTCACTAGACTTAACAAGTAATAGATTATGATCAGACTGATCTTTAACCACCTTTGTAATAGTTAACAAAGGGACAAGATCTTTCTAGTCACTTGACATAAAAAAATCTATAATTTTTTTTGAAAGTAGGATTTCCTTTGATTGGTTGACTAGGTATAAATTCCTTCCTTCATGAAAATTTCTCTAAGACCCAGAAATGAATAACAGTCTTGAAAATTTGAAAAGAATGAGTAAGCACATTTGGTTTATTCTTTTCTGAAACATGTCTTAAAATATTGAAATCTCCACCTACAATATAGTTGACATCCACACAGATACAAAACATAGCAAGTTCAACCGGGAAATTGTCTTTTAGATCTTCATGAGCCGGTCCATACACACAAATAAAATCACATCTACAACCTTTCAAATTATCCCACAAATATAACAAAATAATATACCCCCATATCTTAACCGTTTGAACCTCCAAGAATTGATATTTAACTCCACATAGGATACCTCAAGAGGATTTTGCAACAGAGGGCACCCATTTCCAAAAGAAAGCACTACCAGGATCAGTTCTTCTAAAAAGAATCATAATCCTTTTTTATAGTTTCCTGAAGAGCAATAAAATACAAATTATAACCATTCATAAATCACATAAACATGTTGACATACCTCTTTTTCCCACACTCCTACAATTCCAAATTCCTACAAACATTTACATTTCACATGTGGGCTTCTTTTTCTATCATTCCCACAAAGAAAATAAAAGAGCCATGGCAGAAGTGGTAGCAGCCCCTTTGACTTGTTGTCAAGGGTCTAGAAGCGGAAACAAATCGACTTTTTTGTTAGATTTCTTCTTATTTTTACTAGTTTGAATAATAGTAAAAGGTTCCAACATAGGATTTTCATCATGCCCCTCAAGACTCAAGGGAGTAGTTATTTCATCATCATGTCCAACAACTAGTTTGCAACCATTTTTTCACTTAGGTTACTCCTAGAATTCTCCATCTCTCTTATGAGGTCAATAGATTCAAAATTATCACAGGGGATACAAATCCCCATTAAACTAGCTCTTAACATAATTTGTTTATTGGACACACATAAAAGAAAATTTCAGAAGTAGACTTACTGGAAAGATTGTTAGTACCTTCCAAATTCCTCTTCTTAGACAAGGTAGTTTCCTTCTCCATGTCCTTATCCAATTTGACAGGATAATTCGAAAGATTGAATCTGGCCTCTTCCATAGTTGTTGCCACCTCCTTTTCCTCCATTTCTGCATCATTATCATTGTGCACCAAAGATGGTTCCTTAGGGGACTTAACTCTATAAGTAGGATATCCATACATAAGTGAAGGGTTTTCATGTATCACTTCAGCCATAGTATACTACCTTGGCCACTCTTTCTCACATAAAAAATAGGCTTATAAGAAATAACTGATTTCCACAAATTTTCCAACACCCACTACTTCTTTTGAAACCATGGGAGTTTTAGGACTTTAAACAATTTCCACGTCACTCAAGACAACATATTTACGGCCACAAATCTGTTAAAAACAACATGAAGAGATACAATATCATACTATGCATCCATAGAATACTCGGAATTTCCAGTTCTTTTATCCTGACAATCAGGCTCCTTTTCTAGTTCCTCTTCTTTATCTTCCCCACCCTTCAAACTTTCCTACCTTTGCCTAGCCATCATATTAATTAGGATATCCTCATTATTATCACCTTCAGTTTCCTCCTCCTCATCATCATTTTCATGAACAACATCAAAGATGTTACATTAACTCTTTCCAAAGCACAAATTTTGGCTGTTACCGGTGTGTCCCTTAGGGGATGGAGCATTTGGTGAGGTATTATTTGTTGCATTAATCATAGAAGAGCTTGCATCAGGTGTTCCTCTAATCACCATAGTCTACAACTCATAATATAACATATGTAGATAGTCACCAAGGACTCCTTTAGCTTCACTAGGAAATTTTTCAATGTCCCTACAACCTAACACAAATCTGCAGTACTGAGGTCGGTGAAGAGTTTCTTGATCCACTTCAAGAGTAACACCCACCGGGGAAGTAGGGAATCCACATAAGCCACATTTTTCATCACATCCTTTGTCACTAGGGACATTTCTAACTCTCACCCAAGACTTGTTGAGAATCCCTTTAGCTCCAACAGAAGCTGACCAATGAGATAAGCTCATAGTAGCATCACACACCCTTGTTCCACACGTTTTCCAAAGTAGAAAGCCTTCTCTACCTCTTTAGTATTAGGGAGCCTCATAGTAAAACGGTTCCGGTTATACGTCTAGTTGTGAACCTCAAACCCAAACTCATGAACTTAGTAAACTCTTGCTCAAGATCTCTTTTAGGAGGGTTACCAACAACCGAAAAAATAACAATGCTAGAGGCCCTAGCAGAAGCACCCTAAAAATAGAAGAAACCAAAACCATGAGTTTGAAACTCACACATGGATGCAGTGCACTCCGAAGGTAAAACAGCTTGAGAATTTTGTCTCACATGTACCGATTTCTTCCATATATATCACAAAGAAAGGTAAGACACTTTGTCGTAACATGTTCCACGCCATTACAATTTAAACAAGAAGTTTGTTTATCACCTTGATTAGGAGATCCTTGACCACCACCTTGCTAACACCTTGTTTATTCCCCAAGGATGCAACAATCTGAGCTTACACAACAACTTGTTTCTCTCTTGCCGCAGCTGCTTCCCACCGCGCATTTTAGTCAGATCTGGTAAT
The DNA here is from genome assembly GCF_019359855.2 of Lolium perenne. Taxonomy (NCBI): domain Eukaryota; kingdom Viridiplantae; phylum Streptophyta; class Magnoliopsida; order Poales; family Poaceae; genus Lolium; species Lolium perenne. Next base: position 72,953,087 of record NC_067248.2, on the reverse strand, counting down.
CCTCGAATTCTAACCCACACCCTCAGTGTGCTCGCGCTGCCACACCATGTTCTTGTTGTGTGGCGGCCAATTGGAGTTAGGATACCTCCCACCACCATCACCACTAAAACCATTGCCGCCAAACCGACCTCCACCTCTGCTCCTCATCGAAGTCATTGGGCTAGACAGTGGTATACGATAAGGTGAACTAGGATGAGATGGAACAAACTTGTGCAAATGGTCTAGTATGACCCTCAACTTTCCCTTTCCATAGCAAACTCACAGGAGAAGGTTTGTCTCTTACATGAGGAACCTTGGATCTAGACTAGAAGTGAACGAAGAAAGAATTTAGATTATTTTTACATTGGGGTCGGAGCATATACATGTGTCCGAGGAAGGGCCACGTCCCTGAAAATGTGGGGTCCACTATGCAGCCATCAACATCTCACCAACTCGTGGAGACAAAGAGCTGTTTAGATACTTGGTTGTCACTGTCCCAGCTCCAGCCCCCTTCCTTTGTTCCAACCGTGTTTGCACCACCAGAGACTCAAGTGGACGGATCCTTGCAGAATGCCCCACGGATTACAGGGAGCCCCCGCCTGAATCACCTCCCCACCACGAAGAGAACGTGAATCCAACATAGAGTCAAATTCATTGAAGCGAAAGTGACCAGGATGCCGCTTTGACACAACCAAGTAGGTGACGCTCCAACTCGACACCGGTCAGGTGGAGGTGGCAACTCCGATGACATCTTCGAGATTCTTACATTCCTTCACCAGATCCTTAACTCCCCTTGTTGTAGTATCATGCGACACTGAACGAACACCGCGATCCATCCCCCCATACGCCACCGAGAGGTATCGATCCACGACATGAAGAGGGTAAGCCGTGACTACGATGGTGGGATCGCAACCACCCCATCCAGCCTTGCTTGAAGCCTTCGCACTAGGGCCTGCAACCGCATCACATCCTCCTAGATGGAGGCCCTCTACGCCGTCTCTGAATCCGGTGATAGGACCCTCTCCGGTCTCCGCCTCGAATGTCGCTAGCATCCGCTCGCTTGACAACCTCTCTCTATCTCTCTCTCCCTCTCCCTCTCCCTCTCCCTCCCCTCCCCCTCCCCCTCCCTCCCTCCCTCCCTCCCTCCCTCCCTCCCTCCCTCTCTCTCTCTCTCTCTCTCTCTCTCTCTCTCTCCTCCGTAGGTAGACAAGCCCTCAAGATGAGGACCCGGCGTCGCCACTTCACGAGAAGATAGAACTCCTCCTCCAAGGTGGCTGCTGCACTTCTGCTTAATCTATTCTCAGCAAGAGCATTTGTAACACCTGCACTGTAGTCAATACTCATACTCAGTACAAGACTAGGAAAAGATGAGGTAAACAAAAGGTGCAGAGAGCATGCACACCTCACCCTACAAATAAAGCAAAAGCAACAATGCATCCACTCATTGGTTTTGTTCTTTAATTTTGGTATTTTACTCACACATTTTTTTTTTTTGCCTTGAGTTTAGAGGATCCGGTTCCGTGTGACTGATGTTTAAAGACTACTTTCTGTTTACTTGCAGGTAGGAGTATACTGTGTGTAGGTGTTACAGTTAGAAAGCCTGTCTGTAGTATGAAAAGTCAGATAAGGCATCCATTGTTATCTCTACTCTTGCTGGCCTTTCTTTTCTCTGCAGGCTAGATGTGTCATCACAAACTTAACTAAGATTTATTTCTGAATGTCTTTTTGTATTAATATTTCTTTTTAACGGTTCTGGAGGTGGATCTGGTCTTTATTAATTCCTTGCTTGTTGATTTAATCGTTGCCTTCTTTGGTATCAACTTTTTCTTATTCCGTCCATGCTTTTATGGTCATATAGGTGGGCAAAGAACAGGGAGGGTGTCTGATAGCCCCCACCGGGTATAATTTCGGGCCCCTTTTCCTAATTCTCTTTGGCTCTCTGGACTGCTGGTTTGTTGGATCTGATGCAGATGAACTGAACACTGGCTATTTCTGTTCAACTTTTCCTCTTTTGTACATGTGTGTGTGTGTGTGTGTGTGTGTGTGAATAAAGTAAATCACATTGCAATGTGGTGTGATAAGCTTGCAGATTTTTATCCACCCACACTCCCATCAATACCTTGTGAGAAATCTGGAGTCTGCTGGGTTTACTCAGACGCTGCACTTGATCATGTCTCGAGTGCAGCAAGAAACAATCGACTTACAAAGAGACAGAGATTTGGTGCGCATAGACACCGGGATATCTTTATTTTAAAAAATTGAAAATAATATTTCTAAATTTTAAAAAATTCTGAAAAAATCATAATGTAGCCAGTAATGTATCTCACAAAATGAGCAAATTTTCAATTGGAAACAATGTGTAGTTTGGTCTACACAATAATAACAAAAGAGTAGATCATGAGCATAGTGATTTCAAACCTCTAAAAAAGACGACTTTGTTATTTTTGTGTAGCTCAAAATACAAAATATTAGAAATTGAGATTTTGCGCGTTAGTGGGATATATCATTAGCTACGTTTAGAATTAGTGCGTACTGGTGCTTGGTGCTTGGGAGCCAAAATGACTTTCCGCTTATAAAGTCTGTAAATATAATTTTTTAAATTTTCTAATATGTCGAGAGCACTAGTGCTTGAGAGCCAAAATGACTTTCCGCTTGTAAATTCTTAAACATACCACTACTAGAAATTGAAAATAGCACTATGGCCGGATACCCTAGGCACAGAGGGGAGAACTCTAGGTAAAGTAGTCCCCCTAGGGTATACGGATTAGTGCGTACTACCTCCGTTTCAAGGAATAAGGCGCACGCGTATTCCAAGACGAACTTTGACCATAAAAATTGAGCAATAAAATCTTAATTATATTATACGTATATAGCATCGTTGGATTCGTATTGAAAAGTACTTTTTAATGATACTAATTTTATACAAACAATTTTTATCTATTTGAAGTAATTCTTGGTCAAATAAAAAGCTTGCAAAACGAGGGCGGCTTATTCCTTGAAACAGAGGTCATCACTACCATTGCCATCTACTATCCTTAAACAGTTGCAAATATATCCAGAGAGCAACTTGCAACAACTGCAGTAAACCACGAAACACAATGTACAACTTTCATCAAGCTGCATAATAAGAATCATAAATTTGCGCATGGCTCAGGAATGGCGAAAATGCCAGCCTTCACTGTGGCAGATATACAGGTTCAAGAATCATGAAAGTAATCAGTAAGTTCATCAAAATTGACCAGCAAAATGGCATTTGGTCTGAACTACGAAGAGGTTCCAGGATACACCACACAAGAGAACTGTCTAAACCCACAGCCAGAGACTAGAGACCAGACTTTCACAACAGAACTTGACTGAAATAGTGAGTATACAGAGACTTCTTCAACTGCTGCTGAATACCAGTTGACGACGATTGAATGCCTAGGTGGATTATCTTCTTCAGGTTAGTGAGTACGCTATAAGACATGGGTCTACATGAAGCGACACCTGCATCCAAGAAATCAAGCATTGTTATATTAGAACATTTTCTGACTGGCGTGACTTGAACCAAGTGATGACGCATGTGGGTACTTTCGGCAGAAGGCAGCCTCTACCCTCTGCCCAGAGGTGTCAGCATGGTCCCAGCTCCAGCATGAACACCTGACGTAGCCAGCCATGTTGCTCACCAGTAAACTAAATCTGGTCAAGTACTGGCCATAAACAAGACTAATCAAGAAACAAAATAGGCATGATAGTTGTCAACCACGTTCGCAAAGATCCAACTACTACTAACTACTCTAACCCTCACTTCTGCAGATTTAAGCAGCACCATAGAATGTCACTGCATTATTACCAGAAATGTTAACATGTTATCCATTACACTACCATATCTACGTCATTGAATACGAAATGTACCAGATTGTTCAAGATGGTCGGCAATAGTACTGAAGAAGCAACGTTTGTTGGTTAAGTAAATTATTGTCGACAAAACTCTACTGCGGGATAGTAGAACTCAGATACCCTAACTGCTGAGCCAGTTCATCGATATCCTGACGTCTCCTTCCCTCCAACTCTGACAGCCTAGACCCGTCCCCAAAATCATCAGAAAACAGCTCTGCCCAAAATGCATTGTTGAGCTCCACCTGCCCATTAGCTTGATCCATCTTTTCCTCATCTATTTTACCCTTCCCAATCTCCTGAATGTTCTGAGCATTCTTCAGACCAGGCATTCTAGGTTCACTGAGCTCACTAAGGACACCCGAATCAAACGACTCCGAATCATGTTGCTTGCTATGACTTGTTACTCCAAGGCCATAGAATGGAACATTGTCTATGGGCCGCCTTCTTTTCTTCGAGATGGCATCCTCGAGCTCCTTCCTCTCATCCTGTTGTTGAACTAAATGTTGGAAGAACCATGGGTTACGCATTGCTCTTGCCAAGAACCCCATCATCTGGGCATGTTTCTGTTCAGCAGTTCTTAGCCTCTCTTCCATGGCTTGCACGTGATCCTTAATGGCCTGCTGCCCATGCCTTAGCTTCGCTACCTCTGTGATCAAGATGTTGTTATCACGTTTCAGCCTGTCAATCTCTTCCTCAAATCCAAACTGACCAACCCCCAGCCAAGACGTGATGGCCTGATGCTGTGATGGAGGCACCTTGGACGGCAGCTTCCTCCTCTTGATCATCTTCAGGAGATGTCTTTGACCCCTCACGAAACCTTCATTTGCAAACTCCCACCTGTCAGGATCAACCTTTCTGAAACCCTGCAGATTGCAAGAGGTAAGTAATGACCACCACCTGTTAGGCCATTGACAGAACTTACAATAGTCACAAGACAACACGATTGATCAGCAATAGCTATACTGTAACTTCTAGATTATAGCCTGATCATCAGTATTACTATATCATTTGAAGGTGATCAGTAGAGTCTTCTAGAACAAAACAATCTGGTTCCTGTACTTCATCCAGTATCTTGTCCATCTAGCTACAATAAGAAGTTTAAGGAATTCTGTCAGGATGATACAATTGTCCGGGAGAGTACATCTCCGTGCCTCAACGTCAGATGAAGCTCATCGGAGGAACCATTGCTTCAAGAATAAGCACATTCAAAAAGTTTTTCACATACATAATCAGTACAATGCCAAAAGTTTCAGAACTAAAATGTGGATCCTTACACCTATAACTAGTTTATTTTACACTTGGTTAAATTATCATCTAACATTATGCAAAGGCTGGATATGATAAAACCCAGGTTTAACGAGTGTATGATGATCAAGCAAGTGATTAGTAGTTATGTACTTATGTGACATGTAAGCATAGATAGGAGGAAAGAGTTTCTCGGACTCATTGTAGGGTTCCGGTTCACAATATGCTTTCCAAATTCCGCTTTGAACCTGAACCCCATATCGTAACCAAGCCAGGTTGCGGTATGAGATGAGCAGGAGTCGATAGGAAATCAGGTAACCATAAATGTAGGTAGTCGAAATTGAAGCCCTATTTCTGCTTTGTAAGTTGTGCTTGCCAATTCCAAGTCAAAAGGCATCAGCAAAATTGCAACATTATACCTAGCTCAGCTCAGTGCACCTATTGTCATAGAAGACCATGCAATTACACAGCAAAGCTGCGACAAGATTATCTGAACACCCGCTATATAAAGAACATAACGCTTCTCTGAAATATTGCCGAGTTACCAACACTATGAAAAATGAATGCCTATGTAGGAATCAGATGTGAAGATTATCTGAACATTGTTATTTTGGACACCCGCTATATAAAGAACATAATGCTTCTCTGAAATATTGCCGAGTTACCAACACTATGAAAAATGAATGCCTATGTAGGAATCAGATGTTGTCTCAACACAAACAAGCCTTCGAAAGATCAACTAGGAGCCATGATAAGAGAGAAAATTAGCAAGATTAATTAGCATGACCATGGGTCCCATCAACAAGAAATGTTTGCGACAACCCAATTGCACAACATGACAGAAGCCTGAAGAAATCGGCGAGATTAATAAACAAAATGCGTGCGACGCGCACTCCACTGATCACCCACCACATTTTACCATTAATTAGCAAAGCCGTAAGAAGAAGAAAACACTGGTTGATGCCTAGGGAGAGGGTGCTCACGTACGTAGGTGTGGAGCTGCCTGATGAAGCTGGAGAAGTTGTTGTGCTTGAAGAGTCGCGGGATCAGCACCTCGGTGAAGACGCGCGGATCCCACACCACGAAGCTGTCGCCGGCGCTGCTCCACGACACCACCTGATCCGTCGACGGGTCCTCCGCCAGGTCGTACGTCTTGGTGAGGAACGGCGGCGGGGCCGCCCGTATCGGCCGCGGCGCTCCGTCCTGCGGTTGCTCCAGGAGCTCCTTCGCAATGCTCCCCGCCACCGGGTCCATGACCCCCACCTATCCAATCCAACCAAGAGCACCACACCAACAAATCAAACCAAGGGTATCAGGAAACTCGAATCGGAGCAGGAACTCGAACACTAACCAACTCTACTCGCCACGAACTTTGCTTCGGCAAAAAGGTCGATTTTTCGGTAGTAAAAACGACTTGGATTGTAATTTTGTGAGGTTGGGTCGGGCACTCGCGGAGAGTAGCGGCCGGAGTGTATGTATTCCCTCCATCTGCAAACAAATGATAATATCTATCTACGGAGTAGATTTTTTCAGGCATAGAGTGACTTAACTTTTTTTAGACGTAGTGACTCATGTTTTTCTAGATATAAATGTATAAAGTATCTACGTATTAAACTACATCTAGAAACTAAGTAATTTTATAAAATAAGGAGTGGTGTTTTGACTCATGGGGCTTCCTTTATTTTGAAATGCATCTTACACATATTTTGAAATGTCAAAAAATTTGAAACTAAAAGTTCACACGTATATCTTCACGTGATACGTGCCAACAAAGTTGTTTCATGAAAAATCGACTTGACGTGTGAAGTGTGTAAAAAGACAAAATTTGGTGCTAAAAGTAAGGCTTTTGACAAAACATTTTTTCTCTTTTTTACATAGACCACAGAAAATATTGTCTTTTCGTGAAACTTGATGGATGCACATAATATATATTATGGAGATGTACATGTAGAATTTTGTATCAAATTTTTGTAACAATTGGAAATTTCTTTTTGTGATAGAGGGAGCATACGCACCTAAGAGCCGAATTGAATTTCTGATACATCTAGACACTAAGTAAGTTATTTTCGAATGGAGATTGTATAATTGTAGATAAAATAATCTTATTTAAGGAAAGCATTCCAAGTTTACTACCAGTGACACACTATAATAGTGGTGCATAATTACTATGTATCACTGCCGCACCACAAATCCGTACTGCTTCAAACAGTAAACCAGTGATATATCTGGATTAAGTTGGCTGAGGTTGCCCCACTTACCAGTGATGCACCATATTTTGGTGGGTCACACAGGTAAGTGGGAACCAAAAGTCTCACAACCCCCACCTCTGAATCATCTTTTCTGTTAAAAAATGATACAAACATAAAAAAAATTCTTCAAGATGTCAATATGTTATATAATATAGTTGTAATGAAAAAAGAAACACGAATTTTGATACATTTCGCAAAATATGCTATGTTTCTGTAAAATGGTTGTGGCTTTTGCATATATCTCCGACAAAAAATTTATATGAAAATGTATTTACGTCCGAGTTCAATGGCTTATGGTCGTTTACAATTTTTATATTCCTCAAGATGTGGTAATTAAAGTTTTCTAACATTTTAGATTTTGCTGCATTTCTAAAATGGGCAAGATTTACGAATGACGCACCAAGATGTGGTGCGTCCCTGATAATAGTTTTGAAACGGCCGGCCATCCCCTCTTCCCTTTCTCCACACATCTCGTATCCACATCTCTCCTTCTTCCTTCTCTCACACACACATGAAGCTCCTCTCCTCTCCGGCTCCTCCCTCCTCCCTCCTCTCTAGCGCCATCTTACCTTCTCTCTAGCGCCCCTCCTCCTCTCCTCCATTCTTCCCCCCGTCCCTCCTCTCCGGTGCCCGTCCCTCCTCTTCGGCTTCCTTCCCTATGGGGCATGACCTGGTGCACTACTGGTAATTGCTATCAGTGGCACGATAGTAGTGGCGCATCACAGGTGTGCCACTAATGGCTAAAACAATTACACCATTGGTAGTTGTTTTCCTAGTAGTGTACACCCGGAATCGCGTAGCACACACCATGCGATGCGTCACCACACATTTGCATGGAACAAATGCAGGCCGTCACGAAGGCACACACGTCGAAAGCAATTGACACGCAGAAACACAAGTCCGGTTCAGCTAATGATCTTGTAAGATGGGCTAATGACCCGATAGCCCGAAAGGTGGCATGAAGGATCCTATGCAAACCGTCGGGTAGCTAGACACATGGACTTCCATGGCCACATCATAACATGACCCGGAATTCCGGACGAAGACCCTACATGCGGCGAGAAGTCCTGAGTGACCCGGAAGGAGAAAAAGACCATATCATCTCGATGGCGGGAGGAAAATTAAATTATGCCCAATGCCACCACATAGGACAGGCCCCCATGTCATAAGCAACACGACACATGAACATAACTGACATGCGGGCCACATCAGCCATGAGGCAAGTGACCCTGAAAGTTAAGAGATGGTAAACCAAGAAGGGGGGTGAATAGGTTTCTACAGATTTTAATTCTTTCTTTGCAATGTTAGGCTTTGCGGAATATAAAGGTGAACCTAATGCAAACTAGGTGAGACAACCCTATATGAGATACAAGTAACTCGAGCACGAAGGCTCTCACAGTCAGTTATAACACAAGTAAGGAGTTCGGTTAGAGATAACCAATAGCACGCGGAGACGAGGGTTTATTCCCGTGTTCCCTTCCTTTGCAAGAAGGTACGTCACGTTTGGAGGGGTGGAGGTCCCACGAAGGATTCCCCACGCCACGAAGGCTCACCCTATTCTCTGGAGCCTATCCCACGAAGGAATAGCTCACTCACTTGTGGTAGACTTTGAGGTAGCCTCCAAACCTTCACAATCTTGTCAGGAGCAAATCCACAGCCCGGATGCTTCCGGACCACTCTTGCCCAACTAGGGTTACCAAGGAACCCTAGAGAGCAAGCTTCTTGATGAATACAAGGGGGAATGAGATTTGGCTTGGTAGAACAGTAGATCGGGTCCTCCTATAACGTTTCCCCGGAGGGATTTGAGTTTGGGTGGAGGAGGAAGGAGATCTGAGGCTTTTGGTGTTTCTAGCAATGGAGTATGAGAGAGAGAGCTCAAGAACAGCTTGTAGTGTAGTGCCTACCCCTTTAGAGGTAGAAGAAGGGGTATTTATAGTGTCACTTGAATTCTGGCCGTTGCTCACTTGCCATGTCATCACGTGCCCGAGAAACCCGGTCAACCGGACCACAGACCGGACCGGCCGGTGCATGGCCCGGTCAGACCGGGCCAGGGACCGGACCCTCCGGTCCAAACCAGGCGGCAGACCGGACCGACACCGGAGCGTCGAAATGCCTCTCAGTACTCCTCCCGGTTTGCATCAGCGCAGAGCTCGGTCGGCACCGGGGCGCCCGGTCCTGCACCCGGTCCGACCGGGCCAGAGACCCGACCCGCCGGTCCAAACCGGGCGGCAGAACGAACAGGGACCGGTGGCTTCCAGTAGCCCTCCCGGTTGGTATGAGCGTAGGGGCCGGTTGGCGCCGGGGTGCCCGGTCCTGTGCCCGGTCGACCGGGCGACAGACCGGAACCGTCCGGCGCACACGCCGGTCCGACCGGGCCTCTGATCGGCTGGATGCTGTAGCCCCCTTTTTGATTGTTGTCGAAGTGGGGGGTCTCCTTTATCCTTCTTGTTCCTTTGATGCACCATTTATGCCTCTTTGGCTAATACCTGGGATTATCCTTACAAACATGTATTAGGCCAAATACTCTAGCACGATGTCATTGTTACGAAAATAATGGATAAGGGTAAAATACCCTTACAATCTCCCCCTTTTTGGTATACGATGACAAACCGAGCTAGAGTCACATATAGATATTATGATAAGCTCTAAACCTTGATTCCATATAAGATATTACAACAGCTCCCCCATAATGTGTGCACTTGGAGAATTTGGGTTTGAATGCAAAGTGCACCTTTTGTGGAATATGAGAAGCTCCCCCAATATCTTTAGGAAACAAGCATGGTATGGACATGTATATCAAGACATATAAGCATAAGGCATGATCATCCTAATAGAGTGATTAAGTATACAAATACTCGTCCATACACGAATTGTTCAAAGTAGCAAATGGTTCTTGAGAAAGCAAAGCAAATAAGCACAAGCCAAATAAGAAGCAAATAAAGTAACAACCATGGCTTGTGCCAACCAAAGAACCCCGTGAATCCTAGACTCTACTCTCTTCTCCCCCTTTGGCATCGGGACACCAAAAAGGCGAAGAAAAGAGTAGGGATGCTCGAGCTCCCATCAGTAGAACTCGTGCCCAGTGGATGTAGAGGTCTCGCCATCACGCTCGTCATCTTCACCCTCATCACCTTCATTCTCTTCTTCATCATCATTACCAGCAGCATCAGCAGGTGCACGAGCAGGCCGAGGAGGAATACCACCATGAGCATACATGGAGAGGTCAAAATTCTGGAACATCTCATCAGTGATGGGAGGCATCTCCCAAGCAGGTGCAACCACAGGCTCCATCTCAGGTCCAGAAGGAGGAACAGGGGCATTCCTTGCAGCCATGAACTCATTTTGGCGCCTCCTTGTATCCTGGTTCAAAGCAAGACTTTGATGTGCAACATCATTGGTATTCTTGCACATTTGCCATAAGCTGGAGAAGAAGTGAGAGGCACTGCGCTTGGGGCGTCGAGAGTAACTGGAGCTAGCTGCATGATCATGTTGTTCCTTGGAACGGCGCTCAGAGGGCATCATGGCTGGGACTTCCAGACGAGTGTCCTGAGTGGGGAACCTGAATGGTTCCATCTTGATCCTTTGATCTTGCTTGTTGTAGGGAGAAGGTACCATCTTGTTGATGAGCCGCTGAACATACTGAGCATAGTTGGGAGTCATGCGGCCCAGAACTGAACGCCTCAGTTCACAGTAAATGAGATCACAACCATCAATTTACCTTATGTTATCAGGACGGCAATAGTACATCAGATTCAGGTGATAGTTCCTGACTTCACTTGAGTCGCCAGACTTGCTGATGAGATTCTCATGGAACATCTTGGCAAGCACAAGATAGGAGTAATACATCCCTGAGATAGTGGGAGGACCAGTTGTAGGGTTTGATGGATGGCAGAAGGAAATGTCACCTTTAGTGAACTTATCCTGAGAATGAAGCTGGAACCCACGAGCACGGCCACCACCAAAACCCAAGGCCTCATAGCTGAGAATAGGTGCATGAGTACTTCTCTTTACCAGTCATAGTGCGATCATCATCATCATGGAAGAATACTGTGCAATGGAATTGACCAACAATAAGGGGATAATAGTGATGTTCTCTTTCTTCTTCATCGGGCTTGAAGCACACAAGATCATATAGCCCCAAATTCCTCAAAGTATCAACGACAAAGCGGTACTTGGTGGCTTCATGAAAGGCAAGCTTGTCTGTGTTGATGGCCTTGGGCATTGTAACATCCCAAAAATCCAAATCAATAAAGAAGGAGTTTTTCCAAAATATCAAATTTTAGGGTTAATAAAAACTTGAATAGAAATTTAAATCCTTGCTTGTGATGCATGCATAGTGATTGAATTTGCCATGAATTGAGTGTGTGACTTGTTTATATTATTTCTAAGACAACCTTGCACCCTTTGGTATATAAAGGAGGCAATTGAAAAATCAAATAAATTCAAACAAGGGCTTGCATAAGCCTATGGACATATTTAGAAATACAAGTCTAGACCATGCCCTACTTTGTTTAGGGGCTTTTAGCAACCTTGATAAACCCTACCCATCACCCTTGAACCCTTTTCAAAGGTTAAACAAAAGAAAATCAAAATAAAACAAAATGGTCCATAGAGGCAAATTTGAGAAGTTAGGCCAAATTGCAAATTTGAGCAAAAGGCCACCAAACTTGGTTTCATTGCTTGGATTACTTTCTTATATCCTTTTAACACTCAACCACATCAAGGGGATCAAGAAAAACCAAATCAAAATGAAAAGATAAGGATTTTGCAACTCACATGCACTTATGGTCACATGTGACATTTTTATCAGCATACCCACTTTGAGCCTCTGGTTTTGGAGATTCTTAAACTAAACCCTCTCACTTCTTTCCACCTCATCCAAGACCATATCAAGATGAACAATTTTTTTGTTGACCACCATAGTTGACTCTGCCTACATTGCTTAGTACAAGGGTGACAAGTGGCAAATTTGAATCAAAGAGAAGATCCTCCCCATTTTTTAAACTTTGCAAACCAGCACCATTTTGACCACCACCACCATCATTCTACTCCAATCTTTATTCAAAGAAAATCCACCAAAAAGAATTTCAAATTTCAAACAAAATCTTCATGCGGCCATACTGTCAAACACATGGCAGGCATCATTTTGCTTTTGGCACACACCTTATTACTCACTGGGTTTTAGCCTAAATCACTTTTGGTTTGTGATGATTTTGCTCCTCTGCATATCCTGCATCAAGCCATGTACTTGCTGGTGGTGATTAAAGTGTGGAAATGCTCAGAACAACACCATGCCGTGCACCATGCCGGCCAGCATGCCACCCATCTCTCAGAGCCTCTCCATGCACTTTAACCTTGTCCAATAGAATCCCCTGGCACTGTTGATGATCACCATGCACGGCCCTAGCTCGCGCGAGGCTGGCATTGGCCAGGCCAGAGCACGCCCAGAGCCGCCCATGCATGCTAGCGTGCACGCTCACCCCATACTGGGCGCGCCAGAGCGGCAGCTCGACCCGTCGCCTCCGTGCTCCTCTACACCTCTACTTCTGCATCGAGCACCGCCACCACACCAGCTAGCCACTAGACACACTCGAGCCCCTGCGCGTGCACCATCGCCATCGTCCTCGTCGATGTTCTGCCGCCAGTACCGTGGCAGAGAATGCATGCGCCCGAGCGATCACCTCACGCTTTTGCCGCGCCAGCGAGACGTTGAGCATTGCCATGATGCTGGCCATCGCGTGCCATCCTCACCTTGCCCCTTCAAGCACCAGAACGGCCGCGCCATGGACAACCCGAGCCTCCGCTGCAGCACCCCCTCCGCCTCTATAAATAGAGCACTCCTGCGCCCCATTTATTCACACCATCCAGCTCCCCTCTCATCCCTGCTTCTCCTCGACCAGTTGCCTAGCCACATTAGCACCGGAGCACCACCAATTTGACACCGGAGCCCGCCAGTACCCGGAGATCCTCGCCGTCGATTCGAGCTCCCTCGAGCCACGCCGCCGGTACCAGTCGACTCGTCGTCCACGCCAACATCGCCGCGCACCTCGCCGCGCACCTCGCCGTCGACCGCCGGAGCACCGGTAGGCTCTCCCACCCCCTAGCCTCGCCGCCAGCACGTCGGGATCTCGTCGGAGACGATGATGATCCACGGCCGCACAATGCACTTCTAATCCAACGCCTCCTATCCCTCGTACCGATTCGCTCTTCAAGTCACCCTGACAGTGGGCCCCACTGGCAGGTAGCCCACTCGCGCGAGACGCGCAGATGGGCTGGCCCAAGCCTTTTTCCCCCACTGGCCCGCGCAGGCCCACATTTTGAATTCCTTTTATTTCAAATCTGTCAAAATCAATACTGGCACTGTTTTCAAATTTGAATAGTTTCAAATCTACTGAACCAAATTCAACAAACTTTATATATTTGGAAAGCTTGGAAAAAGATCTAAGCAACCACCCTGGTCTCACCCCCAGATTCAGAGTAGAATTCAAATAGTACAAATAACAAGGCAGGGCCTTTTCAAACTTCAAACTTTATTTAAAATTCAACCATAAGTGATTTTGAGTTGACCTCCAACTCTCATAAATCACATTTGATGTACTCTAATTGTTTATGCAAAAAGATAGCCTAGTTGTTTGCGTGATCATGGACTAGAGCAAAATAATGGCTATGGAGCCATTTCTAGTCCATTTAAATCATCTAAATTAAATTGTCTAAATGGTATGAGAGTTACTCTCTCATTTAAATCATTATCTTGAGCAGTCCAATATGAGGTAATAGCACCTCATATTAGACCACTTCATGATATTAAATTGTTCCATAGTAGTATCTAAAATTGCATGAGATGGAGTATCTCATTTAAATCATTTTCCCAAATGACCATTATGAAGTGTTGACCTTGGTCAACATGTATTCATACCTTGTTATTTGAGGAGATTAAATCTTAACAAGATATAATGAGAGGAAATTATGTTCTCTTAAATAAGAACACCAAGTCAACAACCATGTGAATAAGTTTGTGATATTAGAATGGCTTGTGTGAACCCTTGTGTGTTTTAGTCTAGCACTTAAGTTTTGGTTGGTGATTGTATCCTCGTATTCGTTTATAGATGCTAGTACCGGAGACTATCAAGAGGAGGAGGTTTTCTACCAAGAGGAAGGAGAAGAGAAATTTGATCACTACCCCAATCAAGGCAAGCTAGACTAATGCAAGTTATATTGTTGCAAGCTAATATTCTTGCAAGTTGCCCTAGTGCAAAGCTCTACAAGAGCAAGGCACCATTACATATTACTTTATGCTTAATGATCCTACCCCAAGTTTTTACCTTACAAGTTTTGACTTTGGTTTATCAAAGATTATTTTTGGTTCCTGATTCACTTAGTCTAGCAATGGAGTGGTACAAGAGCATCACACTTAGCCTAGAAAGCTATAAGCTATTTAGCACCCCTCATAACTAGTTGCTAGTGCTAAACATTAAAAGTGACTACTCTAGATGGGAACTTGTGAAAACCAATGACTTTGAAAACCTTGGAATGATGAGTCATTCTATTGAAAGATTTTGAATGTGAATATGACTTGTGAATGACTTGGTGAAATTTACCAAAAACTAATGGTTGGGTTCGGATGCGATACCATTCCAATTCTTAAGTACCCCCACAATACCTGAATCTGGGTAAGGCTTAGCTGGAAACTTATGTATTTTAGTATGGGTTCCCTCTGAACAAGCGTCATGTGGGTTACGCCGAGGCTGCCTCCATTGAAGGTGAAATGATGTGAAAGGAGGTGAATGTCAGACCCAAGCCCTGTGCAGTTCCCGGGTTGGCGGTTTGCTTCCACCGGGAGGCCAAGCTCATGGGGAGAGGTGCCTATACTAGGGTGTGTAAATGAAAGGTTATGATTGGTAGTTCGCGCACTGAGTGCGATAAGTCAGGGCCAGTTACCCCTGACGGACTATTGCAACTATTGTGGCACAAGTGTACGACCTCTGCAGAGTTTAAACTATTCGAGTAGCCACGTCCGCGGTCATGGACAGTTGGAAAGGCCATACTGTTCCGTCATCAGAACTTTTCCAAAATATGAATGGTGACTTGTGACTTGAGTTTGAAAGGTGACTTTGACTTTGAATCACAACAGAGTTGTGGGAATGACACTAATGTTCCCACTTGAGTTAAGTTAGGCAAATGAAGAGTATTTTATTATTTAAAGTGCTTATGAAATAAAACTGGCTTTATGCAAATGAACCTAGAGCTTAGAACCCCTTACTATAGTTGATAATGCTTACACTAGTATTAGTTTGCGAGTACTTTAAAGTACTCATGGCTGTGTCCCTGGCTATTCAAATGGCCAGACTATGAAGATGAGCCCCAGTACCAGGATGAAGGACATCAGGACGTCTACGACAACTAGGACCACTCCTGACATCAACAGTTGCCTGTGGTACAGATGGACCACAACCGCTACTTCGCTTCCGCTATGTGTTTTTTAATAGGATCTCTAGATCCTCCATGTTGTATTAAGACTGGATCATGTGATCATTTATTTGTAAGACTATTATGACGTTGTAATGAATGATGTTCTGTGATATCAATCTATTATGTCTCGCAAAAACAATATTCCTGGGATTGCGATGAATGGCATAATAGGCATCTGGACTTAAAAATTCGGGTGTTGACAAGTTGGTATCAGAGCCATTGTTTGACCTTAGGAGATCCTAATTAGAATGGATGTCCGAAAAACATAGTTTCAAAACAAAGGAAGTGAATATTTATGAAAACTTATTCTCACTATTATCTTTGAGATCTTTTTCAAAATGGGAAATTCATGCTCTACTTTTCCTTGAAAAATCTACATAAAATTTTGCACCCTTAATCACTTCTCTAACTTACTCATCCAAATTCTTCACAGATGGAGTACAACTGTGAATCCTATCAGCTTGGCCACGGAGGAAACCTAATGTTCGAGAAGGAATTGAAGCAACTAGTGGAATATCTAGGACGCCCGTATCCCAAGTTCTTCGGAATACCACTCAATAATCAGTCAGGAAGACCACCTCGGTGGGAAGTTACTGTAGATCTGAGAGGAAAGCTTGAAGCCCCAACTTGGGAAACAATCTGGTTTTCTGTAACGGGAAACACTTGGAAGGAGGAAATAGCTAGAGCCATGCAAGAAGCAATTGCCCGTCTGTGCGGACAGAATGTGAACAAGCTCAAGAATACCCGCTTCATTTACTACCCCAAACATGACCCCATGGGAAGACCCATAACCATGCCACCGCACCGGGAGATGAATCACTATGTGGCATATCTAGATTTCATGATGTACAAGACCCGCAATGAGTTGTACAACGCCCTCGCCTTTCACCAAGCACATTACCCGTGAAGACGAAGAAGCCACCCGGAAGAGTAGTATCATTAAAGCACTTTCGTAGGTGTGAGATTGTATCAGGATCCCTTTGTATCGTAGAACGAATGAACGGTTCTTCAAACCAACGGTGTGTTAGCTTTGTAATGTGTGATGTTTGGTATGAATGAAAAAGTGTTGTTGGTTTTACCCCCTCAACACTACTCAAGTTTTCAAGTTTTGAACTTTTGAACTTTATATCAAACAAACCATAGAAATTTCCCTCTTATCTTATCATCTACCTCAATGTTCAGATGGCCCCACCAACCCGCAGCACCAACCAAGACGCAATGATGCAGATGCTGCAGATGATGATGGCCGACCGAGAAGCCGAGAGAGCTGAAAGACAAGCCAATATTGCAGCCCTGCAACAGATCGCTCAGAACAACCAAGGCCATGGAAACCACGACCACCCAGGGTCAAAACTGAAGAACTTTCATAACACCAACCCACCTATGTTCAGCAAGACTGAAGAGCCATTAGATGCTGATGACTGGCTCCAGACAATGGAGAACAACTTAGAAGTTGCGGGAGTAGAAGCCGCTGAAAAAGTACTGTTCGCCACCCACTACCTGTTAGGACCTGCCAGAGCCTGGTGGACAAGTGCCCGCGCAATGAATGCATGACAAATGATGACCTGGGAAGACTTTAAGCTGAAGTTTAGCAAGTATCACGTGCCCCAAGGACTAATCAAGAAAATGAGAGACGAGTTCTGGGAACTCAAACAAGGAAAGATGTCCGTGGTGGAATACCGCGACAGATTCCTCACTCTGTCAAGGTATGCCCCGGATGAGACCGACATCAACGAGAAGACGAAGGAAAGATTTCTGAATGGACTGCACGATGAGATGCAGACTGTGTTAGTGAACATTCCGTTCGCTGACCTGGAAGCCCTTGTGGACTCAGCCATACAGATGGAAGGGAAGCTGCATCAAGCCAATGAGAACCGCAAGCGCCGGATGATGAACCAGAATGGACCCAACAACGCCCAGAGGCACCGCAACAATTCAACTGGAGGTTTTGCCCCAAGATACAATAAGCCCCCTGCTCAGACATACCGCCCAAGCTACACCAACAATAATGGAGGACCCCCGAAGCCCGAAGGCAACAACAACAACAATCACAACAACAACAACCACCACAACAGCAACAACAACAATGGTAACAACAACAACACCAACACTGACCCGAGGACTGGAAGCAATGCCGTCCCCGTCACCCCAAAAGACAAATCAACGATAACCTGCTATGAATGTGGCACTGTGGGTCACTACTCCAATGAGTGCCCCAAAAAGCTTGCCAATACTGCCCCCAATACCGCTGCACCTGCCCATCAACAGCGCCGCTTTGCAGCCAGAAGGAACCAGAACAACCACAACGGCCGCCTCTACCACCTAAGTGCCACAGAAGCTCAGGAAGCACCCCAGGCCATGCCAAGTATGTTTTCCTGTTAATCCAATTGCTCAATCTATATTAGGAACCTAACTTTTCTTAAAATCTCGGGATGAGATTTGTTTAAGGGGGAAGGGTTTGTAACATCCCAAAAATCCAAATCAATAAAGAAGGAGTTTTTCCAAAATATCAAATTTTAGGGCTAACAAAAACTTGAATAGAAATTTAAATCCTTGCTTGTGATGCATGCATGGTGATTGCATTTGCCATGAATTGAGTGTGTGACTTGTTTATATTATTTCTAAGACAACCTTGCACCCTTTGGTATATAAAGGAGGCAATTGAAAAATCAAATAAATTCAAACAAGGGCTTGCATAAGCCTATGGACATATTTAGAAATACAAGTCTAGACCATGCCCTACTTTGTTTAGGGGCTTTTAGCAACCTTGATAAACCCTACCCATCACCCTTGAACCCTTTTCAAAGGTTAAACAAAAGAAAATCAAAAGAAAACAAAATGGTCCATAGAGGCAAATTTGAGAAGTTAGGCCAAATTGCAAATTTGATCAAATGGCCACCAAACTTGGTTTCATTGCTTGGATTACTTTCTTATATCCTTTTAACACTCAACCACATCAAGGGGATTAAGAAAAACCAAATCAAAATTAAAAGATAAGGATTTTGCAACTCACATGCACTTATGGTCACATGTGACATTTTTATCAGCATACCCACTTTGAGCCTCTGGTTTTGGAGATTCTTAAACTAAACCCTCTCACTTCTTTCCACCTCATCCAAGACCATATCAAGATGAACTATTTTGTGTTGACCACCATAGTTGACTCTGCCTACATTGCTTAGTACAAGGGTGACAAGTGGCAACTTTGAATCAAAGAGAAGATCCTCCCCATTTTTGAAACTTTGCAAACCAGCACCATTTTGGCCACCACCACCACCATTCTACTCCAATCTTTATTCAAAGCAACTCCACCCAAAAGAATTTCAAATTTCAAACAAAATCTTCATGTGGCCATACTGCCAAACACATGGCAGGCATCATTTTGCTTTTGGCACACACCTTATTACTCATTGGATTTTAGCCTAAATCACTTTTGGTTTGTGATGATTTTGCTCCTCTGCATATCCTGCATCAAGCCATGTACTTGCTAGTGGTGATTAAAGTGTGGAAATGCTCAGAACAACACCATGCCGTGCACCATGCCGGCCAGCATGCCACCCATCTCTCAGAGCCTCTCCATGCACTTTAACCTTGTCCAATAGAATCCCCTAGCACTGCTGATGATCACCATGCACGGCCCTGGCTCGCGCGAGGCTGGCATTGGCCAGGCCAGAGCACGCCCAGAGCCGCCCAGGAACGCCAGCGTGCACGCTCACCCTGTACTGGGCACCGCTAATTTGACGCCGGAGCCCGCCAGTACCCGGAGATCCTCGCCGTCGATTGGAGCATCCTCGAGGCACGCCGCCGGTACCAGTCGACTCCTCGTCCACGCCAACGTCGCCGCGCACCTCGCCGTCGACCGCCGGAGCACCGGTAGGCTCTCCCACCCCCTAGCCTCGCCGCCAGCACGTCGGGATCTCGTCGGAGATGACGATGATCCACAGCCGCACGATGCACTTCTAATCCAACGCCTCTTGTCCCTCGTACTGATTCGCTCTTCAAGTCACCCTGACAGCGGGCCCCACTGGCAGGTAGCCCATTCGTGCGAGACGCGCAGATGGGCTGGCCCAAGACTTTTTCCCCCGCTGCGGCCCAGCTGTGTTTCCCGCGCAGGCCCACATTTTGATTTCCTTTTGTTTCAAATCTGTTAAAATCAATACTGGCACTGTTTTCAAATTTGAATAGTTTCAATTCTACTGAACCAAATTCAACAAACTTTATATATTTGGAAAGCATGGAAAAAGATCTAAGCAACCACCCTGGTCTCACCCCCAGATTCAGAGTAGAATTCAAACAGTAAAAATAACAAGGCAAGGCCTTTTCAAACTTCAAAGTTTATTTAAAATTCAACCATAAGTGATTTTGAGTTGACTCGAACTCTCATAAATCACATTTGATGTACTCTAGTTGTTTATGCAAAAAGATAGCCTTGTTGTTTGCATGATCATGGACTAGAGCAAAATAATGGCTATGGAGCCATTTCTAGTCCATTTAAATCATCTAAATTAAATTGTCTAAATGGTATGAGAGTTACTCTCTCATTTAAATCATTATCTTGAGTAGTACAATATGAGGTAATGTCCTTAGTATGTAGAACCTCATATTAGACCACTTCATGATATTAAATTGTTCCATAGTAGTATCTAAAATTGCATGAGATGGAGTATCTCATTTAAATCATTTTCCCAAATGACCATTATGAAGTGTTGACCTTGGTCAACATGTATTCATACCTTGTTATTTGAGGAGATTAAATCTTAACAAGATACAATGAGAGGAAATTATTTTCTCTTAAATAAGAACACCAAGTCAACAACCATGCGAATAAGTTTGTGATATTAGAATGGCTTGTGTGAACCCTTGTGTGTTTTAGTCTAGCACTTAAGTTTTGGTTGGTGATTGTATCCTCGTATTCGTTTATAGACGCTAGTACCGGAGACTATCAAGAGGAGGAGGTTTTCTACCAAGCGGAAGGAGAAGAGAACTTTGATCACTACCCCAATCAAGGCAAGACAGACTAATGCAAGTTATATTGTTGCAAACTAATATTCTTGCAAGTTGCCCTAGTGCAAAGCTCTACAAGAGCAAGGCACCATTACATATTACTTTATGCTTAATGATCCTACCCCAAGTTTTTAGCTTACAAGTTTTGACTTTGGTTTATCAAAGATTATTTTTGATGCCTGATTCACTTAGTCTAGCAATGGAGTGGTACAAGAGCATCACACTTAGCCTAGAAAGCTATAAGCTATTTAGCACTCCTCATAACTAGTTGCTAGTGCTAAACATTAAAAGTGACTACTCTAGATGGGAACTTGTGAAAACCAATGACTTTGAAAACCTTGGAATGATGAGTCATTCTATTGAAATTTTTTGAATGTGAATATGACTTGTGGATGACTTGGTGAAATTTACCAAAAACTAATGGTTGGGTTCGGATGCGATACCATTCCAATTCTTAAGTACCCCCACAATAACTGAATCTGGGTAAGGCTTAGCTGGAAACTTATGTATTTTAGTATGGGTTCCCTCTGAACAAGCGTCATGTGGGGACCCCGGACTAACTGTCCAAGATACCCTGTTATGTATACAGTTCACGATCCCATGATCAGTGCGCCGTGAACACATAACCGAACTGATATCAAATTACACCATCCATTACAAAACGGAATAAGAAAATTACAATGAGGTCACTTGACCATCCTTTACATAATAGCCTCGAAGGGTCTAACTAAACATCAGAGTAGCAACATCACTTCAGTATCGCAGTACCCAAGTCATCTGCCATAACCCTACAGGCAACTGACTGGGAAGACGTTCCTAGCTCGCATAGACGTCGTCAACTCCTTCTTCTTCTGTCGATTTCCTCCAAGTGTGGCCAAGTAAATAGCCAGGGACAAAGCCGTGAGTACATTGGAATTGTACTCACAAACCATCAAGAAGGTACTTTGAAAGAGTGCAAGATAACAAATGCTAATCTAAGATGACAAGAGGGAAGAGCTAATTTCTCTTGTGGAAATAGCATGCAGAAGATAAGCAGTTTCTCTTGTGGATATAGCATGTGAAATAGAAATAGTCTCTCTTGTGGATATAGCATGAAGGAGAGAAGTAGTTTCCCTTGTGGATACAGCATCCCGACATCGCAATTGATGGAGACACTATAGTGGTACTATGACATCTCTATATCTTTATTGAAGAAGATACTTCAAAAGATAGCTATGACATATCTATATCTTTATTGAAGAAGAGTTAGCATGCTGCCATCTCAGGTGATGGGGATACTAGAGAAGTCCTATGACATCTCTATATCTTTATTGAAGAAGAGTTCCTCTACATGAAACACTAGGAGAAGTCCCCCACTTTGTTTTATTTTCACACGACCATCCCCATATGGTCGACACACGCCTTTCCCGTACCCTTCTGGTACATCCAACACACATTTCCTTTATAAAGAATTTAACAAAACAAAACTCAAGCCCAGGTTAAGGTAGGCCTTTGCAACCCGTCCATGACCGCGGACGCTACTATTCGAATAGATTTGACTCTGCAGAGTTTGCGCACTTTCCCCACAACTATCCGGATACCTATCGTGTGGGCATCATTCCTGCATAACAACATATGCCACGACGGATACCCGAACATAACCTTTCTCTTATCTCCACTAGCATGAGTCCTTCCCTGCGGGCTTAACCCTTCCCGGCACCCCGGCAGCATACCTCCTTTTTGAGCGTATCTCCGGTGCCACGACAAAAGACCCTCAGTAATCGTCCGGCTATAGGCAACTACAGTGTATTGCCTCCTCCAGAGCGCAACCCGGCTTCAGGGGCCATATCCGCCCCGATAGAAAGTTGTGAGGTATCCCATGCCAGCTTCAACAAACTACGGGCCAAGCCCCGTGCCCACGTTGGGGTAGAGTGGTTGCGCGATAAAAGTTGGGCTGGCGTACAGTTATACGCAGTGCTCCTTTGAAAACATTTTACCCACACTTCCTTTATTTGTCCTCAACCAATCATATTCCTCCGAACAACCTTGTTCAAAACATTTGCTTTTCCAAAAACATACACTCGGGTAGAGTTAACTTACCCAAGATTTCCACAAACATTTACAACAAGGTAAGCCTTGAGGGGTTCCCAACCTAAAGTTTCATTGAGGAAAATTAAGATATCAACGAGGGCGTGATGCTAACCATCATACCACTAAGGAGGTGATGATTGTGGTGTCAAAGGGGGGTCATACATGCTTAGGGTAAGCTTGTATAGGAACAACATGAGTAGGAGGATTCAACAACTATGAAGATGATAATATAGGTGGTCAAGGGGGCATACACGCTTAGGGTAAGCATGCATGTTGTCAACATAAGAGGGAAAATACTTTCAGATTTGTGGTGTTAACCAACCAACACTAAAATAAGTGATGGTGATCAACGATATTTGACGTACCTAAGGTAGGTCGGCATACTCATCTCAAAATGAGAGTACACCAAGATCATGATGATGAACTAATATCCCACTATGGCCGAGATGAGTGTCATCACGCCATTGAGAGTATGACAAAAGGGGTCTTGAAGTGGAACATACTTGCTTAAGGTAAGCATGTATTATGACATCATAAGAGGGAATATACATTCAGATTTGTGGTGCTAACTTACCCAATTAATAGATAGAGGTGGGATTTGACCAACATCAATACTACTTAGGTAAATAGGCACACTACTCACAATTTGAGAGCACACCAAGATCATGGTATTGATACCTCTACACTAGAAGGTGTTGTAGTATGAATCTTGTCCCGAGGTGGAACATGTTCAAGCTAAAAATAGGAAACAAGTTGGATAACAATGGCCATGATGCCATACACCCAACCAATTACCAAGACCTTCACAAGATAAAACTACTAGAGATATCATGCTTGCATTCAAGCATAGATGACAATAAAATAGAGATCACCACACATAGAACCAAGATGCTATTGATGGCAAGAGGATGACATCGAAAGAGATATCATATCAGAGATCAAAAGATGGCTTGCCTTGGCTTAATTGTCCCTGGACTTCTTCACTTGATTTAAATAAGAATCCCATCAATATAAATAGAATCCTTGTCTGCACCACTTCTTCTTCTTCCCCGGAATGGTTCGCATCTATCGCCGGAAAATATAAAAGGAACACAATCAACACATAGCACCAACAAAACAACATTCAACAATCCACAATCAAAAGCTAACCACTTTACTAAGGCTAACATATTAAGGACTTATATATACTACAAATCAACTAAAAGAGAACCCATTTTATTTACCTAGTAAAGGTATGAGAGTATCACAACTTAGCAATTGCCTCTCTCGGTATCACCATGGCACAAACTAAGTATCCCCTGATAGAAAACATCATATAGAGGATAAGTGAATTAGTTTGGCATCACAAGCATTCCTATTATAATTTGAAACATTTTTGGAAAAGCGTGAAATCATTCTCTCTATTTTATAAAGCTTACATAACACTACACAAGAATAGAAAGCAAAGATATGCCACACCATTTGAAATCTTAAGCAAAACAAATAAACTTGGTTAAGTTGCAAAGGTTTTGTTTTTCAATCATAAAACATTGGTTGACCAATTTTAATACTAAGAGGTGGTTACAGTTTTCAAATAAACCAAAAAGTTTTGCTTCAACAATGCATGTCACACATATACATTACTAACAGTAAAAAAATATGCATGAACAGAGACTAATAATATTTTTCCTAGATGGCCAATACTAATACAAGACTAACCCAATTGGATTCACCCAAAAATATTAATCCTACAAATTTAGGAATTTCTTTGAATCTGACTGTACAGAAAACAAGATCTGTAAGCCATAAATCGTAGAAAAATCCTAAAAATATGAGACCACTGGCATTTGAAAGATATTTGAACAGAGATGCATACACAATTGGATTTGGGTTCAAATTATTTCTGAAACTCTCACAAATGGATTAACAAGGTTACTGCATTTCTTTACCATTTCCTTTATCTCTGGATTTACATAACAGATAAATGTTTGAAACTTGTTTGAGATTATCAAGAAAACATTCAGTAGTCCTACAAAATTGGAATCACTCATATAGGTTCAAAAATTGATTTTTGGTGATTTAAAAGCTAACAGCCATGTCTGCAGAACACACAGAACAAGTTTAATTCACCAAAAATCGTACATAATTCATAAAAATATGAGGTCAGCTGCATATAAAAGGTATTGAATAGGTGGTTCTTACCCAGTTTGTTTCATTCAAAAATTCGTTTCCAAGCTCCTGGTTTAATTCGACAAATTCAGATCTGACCAGATTTTGATCTGTGAACCAATTCAGTTTCAGGAGGTCATTGGAAGTGAAACCAACGCTAAAATGAAGGTATTGAAAAAGGGCTTTCACCCACAGTTGAGTTTGCTCAAAAAAGTTTCGTAAAACGGAACAAATCTAACAAACAGTGAATCTGCATGCTTGCAGAACTTTAATTATTCAGGAAGATGTGTTTCGAATTTGAGGATGAAACCATCGCCAAGTTGTAGATCTTTTCACTAGATAACCGTGGAACTTTGAATCACTCGATTCGGAGCTGTACACAAGATTTGGTGGATTTTACAAATTCGTACCAGAATCTGAAACAGCCAGATTACAGAAATTACTGCAAGATTTTGGACGAACTTTGGTCAAGAGCTTCAGATCTGAGGATTGCTCAATCTTCTCCATGCTTGGACCAACATGCACCTGCATCAAGATCCAATCTTGTGAGAGAAGAAAGAAGAAATAGATATGGATTCAGCTAGGGTTAGGGGAGAAGAGAGTGAGAGGGATGCTCTCATGGTGAGGAGAAGCTTGAGGGAGGAGGGGAGCTTCATCTTGGTGGCTTTCCATTGCCATGGCCGGCCATGGAGCTGAAAGGAGCAGCGTTTTCGTGGGTGGGGTGGAGGATAAGGTTATGAGGGAGTGGAGGAAGAAGTGGAGAGTGAAAATGAGAGCAAAGAAGAGGAGGGTGGCCGGCCAAGCTCCTTATATAGAGGGAGGATGGTTGGCTGCCTCCTCATTGATTGGCCAAGGTGGGTGGCTGCCCATTTAGTGATTGGGTTAGGTGGGAGGCAAGGCTTGTGGAGGAAGAAAGTGAGGAGGGAGGGCTGGCCAAAAATCTTGCCATGGCCGGCTCCTTCATGTGCCACTCTAAAATGAATCATCAAAGGGAGTTTCCAACATGCATGTTGAGTATAGTGGAGCCACATTATTTCTTGCCAAGATAGTGGCTTAGACGATGTGTATGAAAATATAAAAGAGCTAGAGATGGAGGAAGAGTTTGATGGTGATGGTGGTGTACAAGTTTTCATGTGCAAGCTATTTTGGAGATGGCCGCCACAAGTTTTTGAGACTTGACTACTCCAAACAAGATGAGACACATGGTGCTCAAGTGCCTATGCAAGACACACGACACCACTTGTGTTATGCAAAGAAAATAGGTTTCTACAAGTGATAAAGTGTCCAAGATTTAGAAGGATTGAGATGGAAATAATGATACAATAACAATGATGAATATGGTGACATAAGTCATCAGTTCAAGAGGTCAAGGTGATGATGGTAATGAGTAGAGGAGTGAGATGTGCATGATGAAATACAAGTTGTTCTTCAAATAAGAGGTCAATTGGGAGTGGTTTGAAACACTCCCTGAGTCTAGGATTTAGTTGAAGGGAGTCCATTTAAAAATATCAAATGGTCATCCATTTGATCAAGAGTTTTGGAGGATGAGGAAATACAATGTCGTAGTTCAGAGATGTGCAAGAGTGGCCATTTGAAATAGAGTTCAATTGAAAGGTATAGGACACACCTCAATTGTCTAGAGACAATTGGGATGAACCCAAGTGGAATGGAATTTGAAAATGTTGATAGAAAACTAGTTGGAACATAGGAGTTCAAAATGTTCTACTTACTTTCTCAAGTAAGATAGAGTTTTATCAAATGTAGAATAAGTAAGAAAAACAAAAAATAGTATAGGTATCATAAATAAGCTTTTGGTTAAAAAATAAAGCAAAAAAGAAAGTAATGTTTTAGAAATCAGTACTTGGTAGAAATGGAATGAAAAACAAAGCCCATTTCAGTTCCTTGTTTTCTTTGAAGAAATATCTTGAAAAGCTTTAATAAAACTAGAAGTCGTCTTGTGACCCTAGAGAAGGAAAAACAATAGGGTTTTTGAGAAAGAAAACTACTTTAGGGAGGAGTGTTCTCAAGGGTAGATGGTGGCTACAATATGTACCCATCATTTCTACTCTTGGTTTTGTGAATATTTAAACTTAAATAAAAACAAGAGGTAAAAGTGAAGGAAGTGATCTAGAGTTGAAACATTGGATATGGTATGAGATCAAGTTAAATATAGGAGTTGCAATGATAGGCTGAGACATGCAAGACGTGGAGGTTGAAGAGGGTGTTGCATAGATGAGATCCATGCATTGAGGCTACCAATAACAGTTGAGAGTGCTTAGAGATCAACTGCCAAAGCTTGGAACTTTTGAGTCTACCAAATCAGATTGATGACTTAGCCTCAAAACATACAAAGATAAAAGAGTATAGAGGGATTTAGTTCAAGACAAGGACATGGTTGAGGAGTGCTCAAGATATGGTAGGTTTAGGACCAAGTGCATTGCTTTAGATGGCAAGGGAAAGATATGATAAGGAGCAGATGATTCCAAGCTTTGATTCAAGGATGATTTGGGCTAGATTAACACAAAGAGGAATATCAAGGTGACACACTCATGTTGCCATCAGGAAAAGAGTTTGATGTAGAAAAAAAAGGAAAACAATTTTTTTCCTAAGTCACATATGTGTTTTATTAGGTGAGTTGTTTGTCTGACCCCTAGAGGTGTTGTTCTTTGAGGTAACTCAAGACAAAACTCAACCAGCAATTCAATACAATCCATCTAGCAGCAGATCAAAGCAATCCATCACAACAAACAAATCAAGGCAATTCATCTAATTAATTTATAGAAAAAGTTTTTGTTCCCCCTAATTTTTGCATTATGGACAAATAAACAAGGTTGCAAAAGTGGGGCGTTACAGACTCTTCCACCCTTAAAATAATCTCGTCCCGAGATTACTGAGCGTAGAACTAGAGGGGTTGTAAATTGTAACTAAAGTTAGATTCCATTTCCTTGTAGACACAAAGTTGTCGAGGATGTCGTTTCTTCATCTTCTGGAGACATGATGGATTTCTGTCGATGGCGAGCTTCATGAAGTGGTTGACTACTCCATGCAGGTGTTGGATCTGTAGTTTCTTCACGATCCTAGCGGAGGTTCAAGACTGTGGGAGGTTAGTGCACCCAATGGTGCTTGAGCATGGTTGAAAACTTTTTGGAGTTAGATTTAAGTTTTAGTGGAAGACAGAGTCTTCCACCCTTAAAATTGTTCAACGGGCTTTGAAAACTCTAAGCTTCGGCCACGGGTCTTGTCGGGCGCTTTTTGAAGAAGTCATCGATCTCCTGTCTTGAGTTGAAAACATCTTCAGGGGGCGGTGCGCAGTCCACAGCTTCGAGGGAAGTTAGTGCATCCCAAGTTCCCAACGGTGTTTTTAGAAAGGTGGACAATTTTTTAGGGTTAGCTCCAAATTTTAGTGGAAGACACCCTTAAGATTTTTCATCGGGCTTTCAGGAAAAACCCAGAGCTTCTGCCTTGTAGTTCTGTCTGGGCTTCTGAAGAAGTCGTCGATCTTCCGTATTCAGTTGAAGGATCTTTAGGGGAGACATGTAGACCACGGCTTCAATAGACTCTCACGGTGTTTTATAAACCATAGGACGCGCGGCAAGTTAGTAAGTTAATAAAATGCCTGGTTGGTATCCATATGAAGCAACATCAAAGGTCGTCGAAGACAATCTTGAGCTTGAGGGTCGGTGCTGACTTCTACCAGCTAAGAAGTTGGAGGGCAAACTACGCCTAAAGTCTTGAGTCTTGAAGTATCTTCAGGAGTTTCACTTGATGAGGAGCAGATGAACTATGTGATGCAGCTTGGCTTTGATGCTATTGTTTTCTCAGCTTGTTAGATGGGGTGTTAGAGGGTGGTTTTCAAGAAGTTGTCCTCAAGGTTAGCGAGATTATACTCCAAGGTTAGACCAAATTAGTATGTCTTCTCGCAGAGGTGCAGTCACTCTTGAAGGTAGGGGCTTCTGCTTTCTTGGCGTAATAGAGATGCTTCAGCTGATCTTGAAGGTATTGTCTTCCACTTTGTTGGCATAGTAGAGATGCTTCAGCTGATCTTGAAGGTAGTTGGCGTAGATAGGGGTCTGGGTTAGTTTTTCTGACGGTTGAAAAACAACTACTAACAGTGCTAGAGTTTGAGCCTTTCGTTCACTTATCTAGTTAACTACCAGTTAGCATTTTAGCGACGAGGTAGATGAGGGTGAAAACATCTTAGGGAGGCTTCCTACGCTGGATTATCACACTAAGAGTGTTTTTCAGACCAAAAGGCCAAGACAATCATACACACAACAAACAAACAAAAGACACTTAATGCAGCACACAATGGAACTACAAGCAGTCAGCACACCAAACAAGGCACTCTAAGTATCTAGAGATACCTAACACGTGGGGGTAGCTTAATCGAAGCGATTGAGTTTTTCCTATCCATCCTATAGGTTTGGGGCTGGTCACATATGTCGACGTCTTCATCTTGCTGGCATCGACTTCAATAGGGATCCTTGTAGTAGTTGGTGGTGACGCAGGCCTGGTATTGAGTCATTGATGTTGAAGCAAAGGCGAAAACTGCGTAGATCTTATGGTCTCATCATCCCGAGGACGTGAGGTCTTCAGAGGGGTAGTTGACGACGCACTCCCAAAGTCGGCAAATTCTGGTGGCTGGCCTAAAAATTACTAGTCAAGAACTGAGGACTTGATCCCAGACGACTGCAAAAAGGTGCAAGTCCACGGAGGAATAAGGTCAGCTCCTTGACAGACTTTGGTGACAACCAAAGACATGGTGTAATCATCCCCATGTGCGTACGGATGGGTTGGCATCTAATCTTCATTAGTTGTCGTTGGAGATACATGAGACTTCCAAAAAGTTTGATCCATCTTCGACTTCGAGTCTCCGGTCTGAGTTGGGGACATCGTCCAATATGTAGGTTTGAAGTGGATGAGACAATAGAGTAAAAAATTTCAAACATTTTAATCAAGCGGAGAGACAAGAATTTAGAAGTCTTGAAGAAATAAGAGGAGTAGAAGCTATGCTTCCGACTAAAGAAAGAATTTGTTTTGTAAATAGTTTTGTCCAAGTACTTATTTCCTAACTAATGTCCATGCTAACTAAGGTCTCCTACAGTCAGGATAGCTCTGATACCAGCTCTGTGGGGACCCCGGACTAACTGTCCGAGATACCCTGTTATGTATACAGTTCACGATCCCATGATCAGTACGCCGTGAACACATAACCGAACTGATATCAAATTACACCATCCATTACAAAACGGAATAAGAAAATTACAATGAGGTCACTTTACCATCCTTTACACAATAGCCTCGAAGGGCCTAACTAAACATCAGAGTAGCAACATCACTTCAGTATCGCAGTACCCAAGTCATCTGCCATAACCCTACAGGCAACTGACTGGGAAGATGTTCCTAGCTTGCATAGACGTCGTCAACTCCTTCTTCTTCTGTCGATTTCCTCCAAGTCTGGCCAAGTAAATAGCCAGGGACAAAGCCGTGAGTACATTGGAATTGTACTCGCAAACCATCAAGAAGGTACTTTGAAAGAGTGCAAGATAACAAATGCTAATCTAAGATGACAAGAGGGAAGAGCTAATTTCTCTTGTGGAAATAGCATGCAGAAGATAAGCAGTTTCTCTTGTGGATATAGCATGTGAAATAGAAATAGTCTCTCTTGTGGATATAGCATGAAGGAGAGAAGTAGTTTCCCTTGTGGATACAGCATCCCGACATCGCAATTGATGGAGACACTATAGTGGTACTATGACATCTCTATATCTTTATTGAAGAAGATACTTCAAAAGATAGCTATGACATATCTATATCTTTATTGAAGAAGAGTTAGCATGCCGCCATCTCAGGTGATGGGGATACTAGGGAAGTCCTATAACATCTCTATATCTTTATTGAAGAAGAGTTCCTCTACATGAAACACTAGGAGAAGTCCCCCACTTTGTTTTATTTTCACACGACCATCCCCATATGGTCGACACACGCCTTTCCCGTACCCTTCCGGTACATCCAACACACATTTCATTTAAAGCATTTAACAAAACAAAACTCAAGCCCAGGTTAAGGTAGGCCTTTGCAACCCGTCAATGACCGCGGACGCGGCTATTCGAATAGATTTGACTCTGCAGAGTTTGCGCACTTTCCCCACAACTATCCGGATACCTATCGTGTGTGCATCATCCCTGCATAACAACATATGCCACGACGGATACCCGAACATAACCTTTCGCTTATCTCCACTGGCATGAGTCCTTCCCTACGGGCTTAACCCGTCCCGGCACCTCGGCAGCATACCTCCTTTTTGAGCGTATCTCCGGCGCCACGACAGAAGATCCTCAGTAATCGTCCGGCTATAGGCAACTACAGTGTATTGCCTCCTCCAGAGCGCAACCCGCCTTCAGGGGCCATATCCGCCCCTATAGAAAGTTGTGAGGTGTCCCATGCCAGCTTCAACAAACTACGTTGGGGTAGAGTGGTTGCGCGATAAAAGTTGGGCTGGCGTATGATACGTCTCCGACGTATCGATAATTTCTTATGTTCCATGCTTGTTTTATGACAATACCTACATGTTTTGTTCACACTTTATGATGATTTTATGCGTTTTCCGGAACTAACCTATTGACGAGATGCCGAAGTGCCAGTTCCTGTTTTCTGCTGTTTTTGGTTTCAGAAATCCTAGTAAGGAAATATTCTCGGAATTGGACGAAATCAACGCCCAGAGTCTTAGAATCCCACGAATCTTCCAGAACACCCGAGAGCCGCCAGAGGGGGGCCACAGGCCCACCAGACAGTAGGCCGGCGCGGCCAGGGGGGCCGCGCCCCCTATTGTGTCACCGACTCGTCAGCCCTCCGACTCCGCCTCTTCGCCTATTTAAAGGTCCCTGACCTAAATCTTCGATACGGAAAAACCACGGTACGAGAAACCTTCCAGAGCCGCCACCATCGCGAAGCCAAGATCTGGGGGACAGGAGTCTCTGTTCCGGCACGCCGCCGGGATGGGGAAGTGCCCCCGGAAGGCTTCTCCATTGACACTGCTGCCATCTCCACCGCCATCTTCATCACCGCTGCTGTCTCCCATGAGGAGGGAGTAGTTCTCCATCGAGGCTAAGGGGCTGTACCGGTAGCTATGTGGTTAATCTCTCTCCTATGTACTTCAATACAATAATCTCATGAGCTGTCCTATATGATTGAGATTCATATGATGATGCTTGTAATCTAGATATCATTATGCTAGTCAAGTGGATTTTACTTATGTGATCTCCGGAGACTCCTTGTCCCACGTGTGTAAAGGTGACAGTGTGTGCACCGTGTGGGTCTCTTAGGCTATATTTCACAGAATACTTATTCACTGTTATGGATAGCATAGTGAGGTGCTTATTTATATCCCTTTATGATTGCAATGTGCTTTGTATCACTACTATTCTATGTGCTACTCTAGTGATGTTATTAATGTAGTCTATTCCTCCTGCACGGTGTAATGGTGACAGTGTGTGCATCGTGTAGTACTTGGCGTAGGTTATGATTGTAATCTCTTGTAGATTATGAAGTTAATTATTGCTATGATAGTATTGATGTGATCTATGCCTCCTTCATAGTGTGATGGTGACAGTGTGCATGCTATGTTAGTACTTGGTGTAATTGCAATGATCTATCATGCACTCTAAGGTTATTTAAACATGAATATCGAATATTGTGGAGCTTGTTAACTCCGGCATTGAGGGTTCGTGTAATCCTACACAATTAGTGGTGTTCATCATCCAACAAGAGAGTGTAGAGTATAGCATTTATCTATTCTGTTTTGTGATCAATGTTGAGAGTGTCCACTAGTGAAAGTATAATCCCTAGGCCTTATTTCCAAATACTGAAATCATCGCTTGTTTATTGTTCTACTGCATCTGTACTGCCTGCAATATTACCACCATCAACCATACGCCAGTTGTAGCATCAAGCTATTTTTTGGTGCCGTTACTGCTGCTCATATATTCATACCACCTGTATTTCACTATCTCTTTGCCGAACTAGTGCACCTATACATCTGACAAGTGTATTAGGTGTGTTGGGGACACAAGAGACTTCTTGCTTTGTGGTTGCAGGGTTGCTTGAGAGGGATATCTTTGACCTCTTCCTCCCTGAGTTCGATAAACCTTGGGTGATCCACTTAAGGGAAAACTTGCTGCTGTTCTACAAACCTCTGCTCTTGGAGGCCCAACACTGTCTACAGGAAAAGGAGTGTGCGTAGACATCAGCGTACACTTATACGCAGTGCTCCTTTGAAAACATTTTACCCACACTTCCTTTATTTGTCCTCAACCAATCATATTCCTCCGAACAACCTTGTTCAAAACATTTGCTTTTCCAAAAACATACACTCGGGTAGAGTTAACTTACCCAAGGTTTTCCACAAACATTTACAACAAGGTAAGCCTTGAGGGGTTCCCAACCTAAAGTTTCATTGAGGAGAACTAAGATATCAACGAGGGCGTGATGCTAACCATCATACCACTAAGGAGGTGATGATTGTGGTGTCAAAGGGGGTCATACATGCTTAGGGTAAGCTTGTATAGGAACAACATGAGTAGGAGGATTCAACAACTATGAAGATGATAATATAGGTTGTCAACACCCGGGTTTTTAAGTCCGGATGCCTATTATGTCATACATCGCAATCCCAGGAATATTGTTGTTGCGAGGCACAATAGTTAAGTATCACAGTCACCATTCATTACAAACCATAAGTCTTACAAATTTGGAATCACATGATCCATATTACATGAATAGTTGATCTCTTGATCAACAAACAAACACAAGTTCATAGTTCATAGCGGAAGCGTAAGGTACAAGGACTCTCTAGTCCACATGCCAACGCTTGACGTCGGAAGACTCCTAGTTGTCGTAGGCGTCCTGCTGGTCATCTCCTTGTTCATCTTCATACTCTGGCCATTTGAATAGCCAGGGACACAGCCGTGAGTACTTTAAGTACTCGCAAACTAATACTAATGTAAGTGCTAGACATTTCTAGTATGGTTTGCTAAGCTCTAGTTTATTTGTATAAAGCTAGTTTTAGTTCACCATATTTGAGAAAAGCTTATTCAAGTGCTAACTAACTCAAGTGGGAACATTAGTGTCATTCCCACCATTCAAGTGGTGATTTCAATTCAATTCACCACAAGTCATTTCACCATCATCTTTCAACATCATTTTTCAAAGATATGACATCGGAAACTGTATGGCCTTTCCAACCGTCCGTAACCGTGGACGCGGCTATTCGAATAGGTTTACACTCTGCAGAGGTTGCACACTTGTGCCACAACATTTGATTTCATCCATCGGGATTACCCCGAATCATCGTAACACAGTACGCAGATCATCAACCATAACCTTTCACTTACAAATCCTAGTATGAGCACCTCTCCCCATGAGCTCGGCCTCCCAGTGAAGACCAACTGTCAACCTGGGAAATGCACAGGGCTTGGCCGTACAATTCACCTTAACTTCACATCATTTCTCAACAATGGAGGCAGCCTCAAGCGTAACCCCTATGACGTGTGTTCAGAGGGAACCCATACTAAGATGCATAAACTTCCAGTTAAGCCCTACCCATAATCAGGTATTGTGGGGGTACTTAATAATTGGAAAGATATCGCATTCAAACCAACATCATGTTTATCAAAAATCACCATCTTCTCTTGGTCATATTCACCTTCAAAAATCATTCAATGGAATGCATCATCATTCCAAGGTTTCAAATTCATTTCAAATTCACATTGTTCCCATCTAGAGTAGTCAAGTTTTATTTCATTAGCACTAGCTCTAAATCATGAGGGGTGCTACCTTGCTTTGCTTGATGGAAACTACTTTACTACTCTAGTAACCAACCTTTACTTTGACCAAAGTTAACTATAAAAGTGACTCTTGGAAAACAACAAGTAAACTTGAAAGTATAAACTTGGGATAGGCTTATGTAAGAAAAGGTAAGATTCATGGTGCCTTGCCCCAAGGGGCTTTGCACTTTTCAAGAATATTAGCTTGCCTTGGTAGTTCTCAAACTGTTCCTCCTCCTCCTCCTCTTGGTAGCAACCTTCTTCTTCGGCGTACTCTCCGGTGCTAGCATCTAAATTTGAATACGAGTATAATTACTCACTAATTCAATGGCTATTCCATGTATCACATATAAACACACAACTATTCTATGCACACAAATAAGTTAACTAGGGTGCATGGGTTGTGTCATTTAAATAGAATTCACTTCTTTGTATTTAATATGTAAATGATAGTTTCCATAGGGTTCTTGAGAAATAATTTCCTCTCATTGAAATCTTCTTAATATTTAATTCCTCAAACAATCATAGATGAACTTATATTGACCCAAGTCAAATGTTCACCTTCATCATTTGAGAAAATGATTTAATTGAGGTAGATCACCTCATATCATTTCATAACTCTACATATGATTTAAATATCAAGTAATTCATATAAGAGAGTTTGGACCAGGGGTCCAAACATCCCATGAATTCATGTGAGACAAGTTTAAATGAAGTATAAGACTCCACATAATTTACGTTAATAGTTTTGGACAATATCAACTAGTTAAACTAGCCATATTATCCATTAATTAAACTAGGGCATGATCATCCAAAATGACCACACCATTTTATTGCATAATCAATTAGTGTAAGTCAAATGTGAGCTATTAGAGTTGGAATTAACTTAATATCTATTTTGGTTGATTTTTAATAATTATTTGAATAGGGAAAAGTCCTTTCTTTGTTATTTTTATCAAATTAATTTTACCAGGAATCTGGTCATGAGGCTAGTGGCATTTTGTAGATAATTTCAGTAGCTTTCCAACAACATAAAATTCATTGGATTTGGTGTAGCCAATTTAAATCTATTGATTTTCAAAGTGGAGGCAGTATTGAAATTCATTTGTAATTGTTTAAAACGAATTTGAATTAAAAGGCCGGGCGGGAAAACTAAACGGGCCAGATTTAAATTAAACGGCCCAAGCCAGCCCAGCCACGGTCCTGTGCCACGCGGGCTGCCTGACAGCGGGTCCCGCATGTCAGCGGCTCTTGAACGCCGAAGCGGTAAGTTTCAATGTGAGGCGTTGGATTAGATGACAGATCAACGGCGCAGGTTCATCATCGTCTCCGACGAGAACCCGACGCTCTGGCGGCGGCGGTAGGAGGTCGGAGGGCTAACCAGAGCTCCAGCGAGGGATGGCAGTGTGCTTGGGGTAGATGTGGACGACGGCGAAGCTCCAGGTACAGGTGGCGTCGCCTGAGGTGGTCTGGTTCGCCGGTGATTGCTGCAGGGCTTCCGCGGCGGAGAGCTCTCGATTGGCCTTGCTCCGGCGTGAATCAGGTGAGTGGTGAGGTGGTTGAGAAGCTGTGAGAGGTGGGGAGTGCGGTGGTGTGCTTGGATCATCCAGGGGAGGTCTCCTTTTATAGCAGCGCATGGGTGCTGCGGGGCAGGGTGGTGGTCGACCGTGGCACGGCGATTCCGGCGAGTGGTCGAGCTAGGCGAGGTGGCGGCAGTGCTCTACGTGTCCAGGCGAGTCTAATGGCAGCGACAGCTTGGTCAGGGGAGGCTTGGTTTGGTCGCGTTGCTTCCAGGCATGGCGCGGCAGTGGCGGGATCTTCTTCTCCGTTCACGGCGGCGGCGCTCTAGGGTCTGGTCGTGGTGATGTCTGGCGGCGTCCAGGTGGCGAGGTGATGCTCTACGGCGCTCGAGCGGGGCCAGGGCGAGTGCGAGGTGGTGGCGCGAGAGGTGGCCAGATCGCGTCCATGCACGTGCATGCGCGACGCGAGCGGTGTCTGGGCGTGTTCTGGGCGCGTGTCGTCCGGCCAGTGTCGTTGTCCTCCTCGATCATGGCGGTGCTAGGCGATGCTAGGCGATGCGGTGGCGTGATGTGGCGCGGTGGCCAGGGCAGAGATGCAATGGGAGAGGGGGGAGCTCGTCGGGTTGGGCGACATGGCCGGCATGGCCATGTCTAGCCTTGCCCTCTCTCTCCCTAGGTTTCTATTGAGCATTGAAATGGCTTAAGGGGACCAGGGGACAATTTGGTATAGGTTTGAGGTAGATTAGGTGGAGTAGATCACTATTTGCAATAGTGTGTAATAGTGTCATATTTGGAAATTGATGAATTTGTCCAAATTTGATTTTATTCAAATGGTTGAACAATTTGAAATATGTGTGTTTAGATAAGTTGTAATTGACCAGAGATGATTAGAGGTGGTGGTGGAATTGTAGAATTCAAGAATTTGCAAAATTTGGCTAAGTGGAGATTGTTGCATATGTTAAAAAGTTGAATCTTTGGATAAGCATAGCTAATGATCAAGAATGATTTTGGCATGGTGATCTTTACAAAAGTTGTTCACCTTGATGTTGACTTTGAAATGGTGCAAAGAGTTAGCAAGATTTGGTTTGAGAAAATTGAATGGCAATGGCTCAAAGTAGTGATCAGGCTATAAATTTCAGTTTTGACCATTATTCTATGTGAGCTAGTTTTGCATTTGGAAATTATTTGAATTGTGATTCTTGGATTCCAAAAGTTGTAATAAGTGTTTAATAATATTATTCAACTAATGGTGAAGACCAAATTGGTCTAGGGTCAAAATTTATAAAAATGCCATAGAGCATATGTTAGGGTTTTAGGGTTTTTCAATTATTTGATTTCTTTCTCTTTTTGGTTTTATTTGGTTGGCGATCTTCATATGATCACATTAGGGTTTTAGAGTATAGCACAAACAAATCATAACACTCATCATGGCATATCACTCAAATGCACAAGTCCTATGCATGGCACTATATGCAATTTAAAAAGTTTTTGTTTGTTTGAAATTTTGCTCTCTGGAATTCTCTAACTTTCTTTTTATTGAAATTTGGGATGTTACAAACCCTTCCCCCTTACAAAAGATCTCGTCCCGAGATCGAAAAGAAAGTTAGGTACTAAAGAGATCTGGGTACTCCTTCGTCATGAAGTCTTCGCGTTCCCATGTGGCTTCATCCTCGGTATGATTGCTCCACTGTATCTTCAGAAACTTGATGCTTCGGGTGCGGGTGGTTTGGTAAGCTTCCTCCAGGATGCAATTGGCACTTCGCAGTAAGTCAGATCCTTGTTGATATCCACCGATCGGTGATCGATGTTCTTGAACACTTCGGTCTTCGCCGGGACTTCAAGGCACTTTCGGAGGAGTGAGATGTGAAACACGTCGTGCACAACCGACATTTCTTCGGGAAACTCCAATTGATAAGATACTTCGCCTCGGCGGCTGAGGACTTTGAAAGGTCCGACATATCGGGGTGCGAGCTTTCCTTTCAGCTGAAACCTTTGCATTCCTTTCAAGGGGGATACCTTGAGATAGACGAAGTCTCCGATCTCGAAGGTCATCTCCCGACGTCTTTTGTCGGCGTAGCTCTTCTGTCTTGATTGGGCAGTCTTGAGATACTCACGAATCTTGTGGACTTTCCCTTCGGCTTCACGAAGAACATCTGGGCCAAAAACTTGGCTTTCTCCTACCTCCGACCAGTTCAGGGGGGTACGGCATTTCCTTCCGTACAAGGCTTCAAAGGGGGCCATCTGTAGGCTGGCTTGGTAGCTATTGTTGTAAGAGAATTCTGCGTAAGGTAGGCAGTCTTCCCACTTGGATCCGTATTCCAGTACACATGCTCTCAGCATGTCCTCCAGTATTTGGTTTACTCTCTCAGTCTGTCCGTCGGTCTGAGGGTGATAGGCGGTGCTGAAATTCAGGCGGGTGCCTAGTCCTTCATGCACTTTCTGCCAGAACCTTGAGGTGAACTGTGATCCTCTATCTGACACTATCGATTTTGGGGTTCTGTGCAGGGCGACTATTCTGGAGATGTATAGTTCAGCTAACTTGGGGCCTTGGTAAGTGGTTTTGACGTCAATGAAATGGGCGACTTTGGTCAATCTATCGACCACTACCCATATGGAATCATTTCCTTTGCTGGATTTGGGCAGTCCGGTGATAAAGTCCATTCCTACGGAGTCCCATTTCCATTCTGGAATCTGGAGGGGTTGTAACAGTCCGGCGGGTCATTGATGTTCTGCCTTGACTCTCTGACAGATGTCACACTTGGCGATATATCTACCGATCTCTCTCTTCATTCCGTGCCCCCAAAATTGTTCCTTCAGGTCTTGGTACATCTTGGTACCTCTGGGGTGAATTGAATAAAGGGTGTCATGGGCTTCTTGCAGGATGACTTGTTTCAAGTCAGAGTCCGATGGTACGCAGAGACGTTCTTTGTACCAAAGAACTCCGGCTTCGTCTACGGTGAATCCGGGGGCTTTTCCTGCGGCTATCTGCTTCTTGATTCCGTCAATGCTAGCGTTGTCTTTCTGGGCTTCCTTGATCTGGCTAACCAAGGTGGGTTGCAGTTCTATGCTGGCTAGGAATCCTTCACTAACAAGTTCAAGTCTGAACTATTCAAACTCTTGATGCAAGCTGGGCTGTTCAGTTGCGAGCATGGAGTTCAACTGGCACGGCAGTCGACTCAAAGCATCCGCTACCACATTGGCCTTGCCGGGGTGGTAGTGAATCTCCATGTCGTAATTCTTGATCAATTCGATCCATCGGCGTTGTCTCATGTTTAGCTCCTTCTGGGTGAATATATATTTGAGGCTTTTGTGGTCGGAGTAGATCTCGCATCGATTACCCATGAGGTAATGACGCCAAACTTTCAAGGCTAAGACCACGGCTGCAAGCTCGAGGTCATGGGTTGGGTAGTTCTGTTCATGT
Organism: Lolium perenne; assembly: GCF_019359855.2. NCBI lineage: Eukaryota > Viridiplantae > Streptophyta > Magnoliopsida > Poales > Poaceae > Lolium > Lolium perenne. The sequence goes on along the minus strand of NC_067248.2, from coordinate 72,913,279 downwards.
TGCTTTAGCTGTCTTGAAAGGTAGGATACAACCTTGCCTTCTTGCATAAGCACGCATCCCAGTCCAGTCTTGGAGGCGTCGCAATATACGTCAAAGGGCTTTGCGATATCTGGCATGATCAGGATTGGGGCTGTTGTCAGTCTACTCTTGAGCTGTTGAAAGCTCTCTTCGCATTTGTCGGTCCACTCAAACTTCCTGTCCTTTTTCAGCAGTTGGGTCATTGGTCGAGCGATGCTCGAAAAACCTTCTACAAATCTGCGGTAGTATTCGGCTAATCCAAGAAAAGCGCGGACCTCGGTTTGTGTGGTTGGGGCTTGCCATTCCATAACAGTTTTGATCTTGACGGGATCTACGGCAATTCCTCCTGCAGACAAGATGTGTCCCAGGAATCCAACTTCTTCCAACCAAAACTCACACTTGCTAAACTTGGCATATAACTTGTGCTGTCTAAGGGTTTCTAGGACAATCTCCAAATGCTGTTCATGTTCCTCTTCGGACTTGGAGTAGACGAGAATGTCATCGATGAAAACAACGACAAACTTGTCCAAAAAGTTCATGAAGATCTTATTCATGAGATTCATGAAATAAGCGGGGGCATTGGTCAGTCCAAACGACATGACGTTGTACTCGTACAACCCATATCTGGTGGTAAAGGCAGTTTTCGGAATGTCGGTGGCTCGGATCTTTAGCTGATGGTATCCAGTTCTAAGGTCGATCATGGAGAAAACTTTGGCTCCGGTGAGTTGATCATACAAGTCTTCTATCTTGGGTAGGGGGTATTTGTTTTTGATGGTGACATCGTTAAGCTTACGATAGTCCGTACATAAACGATTTGCACCATCCTTCTTGTCCACAAACAAGACGGGGGATCTCCAGGGGGATGCACTCGGTCTAATCAGACCTTTGGCCAACATATCATCTATTTGCTTCTTCAGCTCCACAAGCTCGGTTGCGTTCATGCTGTAGGCTCTCTGGGCTATGGGTCCAGTTCCGGGGATTAACTCGATGATAAACTCGATATCCTAATCCGGGGGCATACCGGGTAGATCATCCGGAAACACATCAGGGTAACGACAAACGACCCTGATTTGATCCAGAGTTGGCTTGGATACACTTTGGTTGCAGGTGAATTTTCTGGGTAGTTTTTCATAGACGTGCTCTACGACGATACCGGTGCTGCTAGTCATGGTTATAGCTTTCTTGGCACAGTCTATCAATCCATTGTGTTTTGACATCCAGTCCATTCCTAGGACAACTTCCAAACCCTTGGTTCCAAGTATAATTAGATTGGCATAGAAATCTACATCATGGATTTTGATTGGTACATTTTTGCAAAATTTTCTGGCTTTGGTGGTTGATCCGGGAATTTGAACTATCATAACATGCTTCAAACTGAGGGGTTGAATTTTACTTGTTGATGCAAAGTCTTCGGTGACAAAAGAATGAGATGCTCCGGAATCAAACAACACTCTGGCAGGGATGTGGTTGACAGAAAACATACCCAGTACAACATCTGGTGCTTCCTGGGCTTCTTCGGCGTTCATGTGGTAGAGGTGGCAGTTGCGGTTATTGGGGTTGTTGGGGGGCGAACTTCTTGCCGGTGGAGACACGGCGTTGCTGCTGAGCAGGTGCAGCGGTGTTGCCGGCGAGCTTGGCAAGACGCTTGGGACACTCGTTGGAGTAGTGCCCCACTACACCACACTCATAGCAAGTGATGGTGGTCTTGTCCTGCTTGTTCGCAACTGGGACGGCGTTGCTTCCGGTTCTGGGAGCGGTGTTGGTGTTGTTGTTATTGTTGTTAGGGGCTCGGGGCGGAGCGCGGTTGTAGTAGTAGTTGTTGTTGTTGTTGTTGTAGCCTCCTGGCTTGGAGTTTCCTCCACTCCGGTTCTGATAACCGGGGCGCAAGTTCTGCATCGGTGGCTTGTTGTTTCTCGGAGTGAAACCTCCGCTTGAGCTAGGGCGATACTTTTGGGGGTGGCTTGATCCACTTTGATTTGCCATGCGGCGCTTGCGGTTCTCATTGGCTTGGTTCAACGTGCCCTCCATCTGGATGGCAGAGTCGACAAGGACTTCAAGGTCGGCGAAGGGGATGTTGACGAGGACAGTCTGCATCTCATCATGCAGTCCGTTCAGGAATCTCTCCTTCCTCTTCTCAACGGTGTCGGTCTCATCAGGGGCATACCTCGACAGTGTAAGAAACTTGTCGCGGTATTCAACCACCGTCATGCGACCTTGTTTCAGTTCACGGAACTCATCCCTCATCTTTTTGATAAGACCCGGGGGTACATGGTACTTGCTGAACTTGAGCTTGAAATCCTCCCAAGTCATGAACTGACCTCCGTTCATGGCACGGGTGCTTGTCCACCAAGCGCGGGCTGGTCCAGCGACATAGTGGGTGGCAAACAAGACTTTCTCGTTGGCTTCCACTCCGGCTACCTCCAGATTGTTCTCCATAGTCTGGAGCCAATCGTCGGCGTCGAGGGGTTCCTCGGTCTTGCTAAACACCGGGGGATTGGTGTTTTGGAAGTTCTTGAGCTTGGATCCGGGGTGGTCATGATTTCCATGGCCTTGGTTGGCGATGTTCTGCAAAGAGATGAGGTTGGCTTGGCGTTCGGCTCTTTCTGTTTCCCTGTCGGCAAGCATGGTTTGCAGCAGTTGCAACATCGCGTCGTTGGTGCGATTTGGAGGGGCCATCTGAAGATATAGAAGATCATGAGATAAGAGGGAACATTCTATGGTTCATTTTGGTTAAGTTTGAAAAATATTTGAAAACTTGTAATCTTTTCATGACAAACATAACATTCATTCATTCATTCATTCAACACATAGTACAAACTAACACACACATACTCCAATGGTTTTAAGAACCATTCTCATGCTACGATACAAGGGATGGGATACAACTCACACCTACATAAGTGAGACTAGTGCAACTACTCCTCATCCTCGACATCGATCGGGACGTAGTCGTCGGGTCCTGCCTCCAGGAACTCGTAGTCCTCCTCCTCGGTGTTCTCGTCTTCCTCAAAGTCGTTGTCGTCGCTCAGGAAGGCGTCTCCTCCCTGAATGTCGATGCCTCCGTCGTCATCCTCTAGCTGACGAATCTGATCCTCCTGGGCCTTGACAGTGGCCTCAAGTGACGCGATCCGGGCGCGAAGGCGACGAATTGTAGCGTCCTTCTTGGCACGCTGCTAGCGAAGGCTCTTGCGGTCGTTGTTGAGTAGCTTGATCGCCTCACCCTGCTCGGTGATGTGAGCATGGGTCTGGTTCGCGTAAGCGCGAGTGGCGTCGAGGTCCCTCTGAGTCTGGTAGAGCATGAAGTCCAGGTGCTCAGCATGGTGCCTCAACTCCGGGTGCGGCTGCAGCTCCATGGGCACTCCCGCAGCATCACGCCTCACAAGGTGGGTGTAGCGAGAGGCGAGGATGCGCACCACGTTCTGTCCACAGAGGCGCGCAAGTGCCTCCTGAAGGCCACGTGCGAGTCCGTCGAGCCAGTTGCTCTCGAGGTGGGAGGCTCCATCTTGCCCCTCAAGTCGGCAGTGATCACCCACTGCAACTCTCCTCCGGGCGTGTCGTCCAGCTGAACCCCGTGGAACTCGGGGTGTGGGCACCCAAGGAAGTCCGAGACAGCGTTGAGGTCGTGCTCGAAGATCAAGCTCCCTCCGTTCCCAAGCTGATAATACTTGGTGTTGATGTGTTCATTCGGCTCCATCTGAAAGAGAGTTGGGTGAGTAAGTTAGAGAGTGTAAAGTGTGGCAAACTTTTAAGTTGATTCAAATAAGATAGAACATGATTCATCAAATTTTGACAAAGTCTCAAAGACAAGAGTGTAGTAAATTTTCACAAATATTTTCTTTTATTTGATTTCAAAGTTAAGTTTTTCAGAACGCCCATTCTAACTAAGGTCTTCTAAGGTCAAACAATGGCTCTGATACCAACTTGTCAACACCCGGGTTTTTAAGTCCGGATGCCTATTATGTCATACATCGCAATCCCAGGAATATTGTTGTTGCGAGGCATAATAGTTAAGTATCACAGTCACCATTCATTACAAACCATAAGTCTTACAAATTTGGAATCACATGATCCATATTACACGAATAGTTGATCTCTTGATCAACGAACAAACACAAGTTCATAGTTCATAGCGGAAGCGTAAGGTACAAGGACTCTCTAGTCCACAGGCCAACGCTTGACGTCGGAAGACTCCTAGTTGTCGTAGGCGTCCTGCTGGTCATCTCCTTGTTCATCTTCATACTCTGGCCATTTGAATAGCCAGGGACACAGCCGTGAGTACTTTAAGTACTCGCAAACTAATACTAATGTAAGTGCTAGACATTTCTAGTATGGTTTGCTAAGCTCTAGTTTATTTGTATAAAGCTAGTTTTAGTTCACCATATTTGAGAAAAGCTTATTCAAGTGCTAACTAACTCAAGTGGGAACATTAGTGTCATTCCCACCATTCAAGTGGTGATTTCAATTCAATTCACCACAAGTCATTTCACCATCATCTTTCAACATCATTTTTCAAAGATATGACATTGGAAACTGTATGGCCTTTCCAACCGTCCGTAACCGTGGACGCGGCTATTCGAATAGGTTTACACTCTGCAGAGGTTGCACACTTGTGCCACAACATTTGATTTCATCCGTCGGGATTACCCCGAATCATCGTAACACAGTACGCGGATCATCAACCATAACCTTTCACTTACAAATCCTAGTATGAGCACCTCTCCCCATGAGCTCGGCCTCCCAGTGAAGACCAACTGTCAACCTGGGAACTGCACAGGGCTTGGCCGTACAATTCACCTCAACTTCACATCATTTCTCAACAACGGAGGCAGCCTCAAGCGTAACCCCTATGACGTGTGTTCAGAGGGAACCCATACTAAGATGCATAAACTTCCAGTTAAGCCCTACCCATAATCAGGTATTGTGGGGGTACTTAATAATTGGAAAGATATCGCATTCAAACCAACATCATGTTTATCAAAAATCACTATCTTCTCTTGGTCATATTCACCTTCAAAAATCATTCAATGGAATGCATCATCATTCCAAGGTTTCAAATTCATTTCAAATTCACATTGTTCCCATCTAGAGTAGTCAAGTTTTATTTCATTAGCACTAGCTCTAAATCATGAGGGGTGCTACCTTGCTTTGCTTGATGGAAACTACTTCACTACTCTAGTAACCAACCTTTACTTTGACCAAAGTTAACTATAAAAGTGACTCTTGGAAAACAACAAGTAAACTTGAAAGTATAAACTTGGGATAGGCTTATGTAAGAAAAGGTAAGATTCATGGTGCCTTGCCCCAAGGGGCTTTGCACTTTTCAAGAATATTAGCTTGCCTTGGTAGTTCTCAAACTGTTCCTCCTCCTCCTCTTGGTAGCAACCTTCTTCTTCGGCGTACTCTCCGGTGCTAGCGTCTAAATTTGAATACGAGTATAATTACTCACTAATTCAATGGCTATTTCATGTATCACATATAAACACACAACTATTCTATGCACACAAATAAGTTAACTAGGGTGCATGGGTTGTGTCATTTAAATAGAATTCACTTCTTTGTATTTAATATGTAAATGATAGTTTCCATAGGGTTCTTGAGAAATAATTTCCTCTCATTTAAATCTTCTTAAGATTTAATTCCTCAAACAATCATAGATGAAATTATATTGACCCAAGTCAAATGTTCACCTTCATCATTTGAGAAAATGATTTAATTGAGGTAGATCACCTCATATCATTTCATAACTCTACATATGATTTAAATCTCAAGTAATTCATATAAGAGAGTTTGGACCAGGGGTCCAAACATCCCATGAATTCATGTGAGACAAGTTTAAATGAAGTATAAGACTCCACATAATTTACGTTAATAGTTTTGGACAATATCAACTAGTTAAACTAGCCATATTAGCATTAATTAAACTAGGGCATGATCATGCAAAATGACCACACCATTTTATTGCATAATCAATTAGAGTAAGTCAAATGTGAGCTATTAGAGTTGGAATTAACTTAATATCTATTTTGGTTGATTTTTAATAATTATTTGAATAGGGAAAAGTCCCTGCCTTGTTATTTTTATCAAATTAATTCTACAAGGAATCTGGTCATGAGGCCAGTGGCATTTTATAGATAATTTCAGTAGCTTTCCAACAACATAAAATTCATTGGATTTGGTGTAGCCAATTTAAATCTATTGATTTTCAAAGTGGAGGCAGTATTGAAATTCATTTGTAATTGTTTAAAACGAATTTGAATTAAAAGGCCGGGCGGGAAAACTAAACGGGCCAGATTCAAATTAAACGGCCCAAGCCAGCCCAGCCACGGTCCTGTGCCGCGCGGGCTGCCTGACAGCGGGTCCCGCATGTCAGCGGCTCTTAAACGCCGAAGCGGTAAGTTTCAATGTGAGGCGTTGGATTAGATGGCAGATCAACGGCGCAGGTTCATCGTCGTCTCCGACGAGAACCCTACGCTCTGGCGGCGGCGGTAGGGGGTCAGAGGGCTAACCAGGGCTCCAGCGAGGGATTGCAGTGTGCTTGGGGTAGATGTGGACGACGGCGAAGCTCCAGGTACAGGTGGCGTCGCCTAAGGTGGTCTGGTTCGCCGGCGATTGCTGCAGGGCTTCCGCGGCGGCGAGCTCTCGATTGGCCTTGCTCCGGCGTGAATCAGGTGAGTGGTGAGGTGGTTGAGAAGCTGTGAGAGGTGGGGAGTGCGGTGCTGTGCTTGGATCATCCAGGGGAGGTCTCCTTTTATAGCAGCGCATGGGTGCTGCGGGGCAGGGTGGTGGTCGACCTTGGCACGGCGATTCCGGCGAGTGGTCGAGCTAGGCGAGGTGGCGGCAGTGCTCTACGTGTCCAGGCGAGTCTAATGGCAGCGACAGCTTGGTCGGGGGAGGCTTGGTTTGGTCGCGTTGCTTCCAGGCATGGCGCGACAGTGGCGGGATCTTCTTCTCCGTTCACGGCGGCGGTGATACGTCTCCGACGTATCGATAATTTCTTATGTTCCATGCCACATTATTGATGTTATCTACATGTTTTATGCACACTTTATGTCATATTCGTGCATTTTCTGGAACTAACCTATTAACAAGATGCCGAAGTGCCAGTTGCTGTTTTCTGTTGTTTTTGGTTTCAGAAATCCTAGTAAGGAAATATTCTCGGAATTGGACGAAATCAAAGCCCAGGGGCCTATTTTTCCACGAAGCTTCCAGAAGTCCGAAGACGAAACGAAGAGGGGCCACGGGGTGGCCAAACCCTAGGGTGGCGCGGCCCCACCCCTGGCCGCGCCGGCCTATGGTCTGGGCCCCCCGTGCCGCCTCTTGACTTGCCCTTCCGCCTACTTAAAGCCTCCGTGACGAAACCCCCGCATGCGAGAGCCACGATACGGAAAACCTTCCAGAGATGCCGCCAACGCCGATCCCATCTCGGGGGATCCAGGAGATCGCCTCCGGCACCCTGCCGGAGAGGGGAATCATCTCCCGGAGGACTCTACGCCGCCATGGTCGCCTCCGGTGTGATGAGTGAGTAGTCTACCCCTGGACTATGGGTCCATAGCAGTAGCTAGATGGTTGTCTTCTCCCCATTGTGCTATCATTGTCGAATCTTGTGAGCTGCCTAACATGATCAAGATCATCTATCTGTAATTCTATATGTTGCGTTTGTTGGGATCCGATGAATAGAGAATACTTGTTATGTTGATTATCAAAGTTATATCTACGTGTTGTTTATGATCTTGCATGCTTTCCGTTACTAGTAGATGCTCTGGCCAAGTAGATGCTTGTAAATCCAAGAGGGAGTACTTATGCTCGATAGTGGGTTCATGCCTGCATTGACACCTGGGACAAGGATGAAAGTTCTAAGGTTGTGTTGTGCTGTTGCCACTAGGGATAAAACATTGATGCTATGTCTAAGGATGTAGTTGTTGATTACATTACGCACCATACTTAATGCAATTGTCTGTTGCTTTGCAACTTAATACTGGAGGGGGTTCGGATGATAACCTGAAGGTGGACTTTTTAGGCATAGATGCAGTTGGATGGCGGTCTATGTACTTTGTTGTAATGCCCAATTAAATCTCACTATACTCATCATGATATGTATGTGCATGGTCATGCCCTCTTTATTTGTCAATTGCCCAACTGTAATTTGTTCACCCAACATGCTGTTTGTCTTATGGGAGAGACACCTCTAGTGAACTGTGGACCCCGGTCCAATTCTCTTTACTGTAATACAATCTACTGCAATACTTGTTCTACTGTTTTCTACAAACAATCATCTTCCACACAATACGGTTAATCCTTTGTTACAGCAAGCCGGTGAGATTGACAACCTCACTGTTTCGTTGGGGCAAAGTACTTTGGTTGTGTTGTGCAGGTTCCACGTTGGCGTCGGAATCCCTGGTGTTGCGCCGCACTACATCCCGCCGCCATCAACCTTCAACGTGCTTCTTGACTCCTACTGGTTCGATAAACCTTGGTTTCTTACTGAGGGAAACTTGCTGCTGTACGCATCACACCTTCCACTTGGGGTTCCCAACGAGCGTGTGCTTTACGCGTCATCAAGCTAAATTTCTGGCGCCGTTGCCGGGGAGATCAAGACACGCTGCAAGGGGAGTCTCCACTTCTCAATCTCTTTACTTTGTTTTTGTCTTGCTTAGTTTTATTTACTACTTTGTTTGCTGCACTAAATCAAAATACAAAAAAATTAGTTGCTAGTTTTACTTTACTTGCTATCTTGTTTGCTATATCAAAAACACAAAAAAAATAGTTTACTTGCATTTACTTTATCTAGTTTGCTTTATTTACTGTTGCTAAAATGGCTACTGCTGAAAACACTAAGTTGTGTGACTTCACAACCACAAATAATAATGATTTCTTATGCACACCTATTGCTCCACCTGCTACTACAGCAGAATTCTTTGAAATTAAACCTGCTTTACTGAATCTTGTTATGCGAGAGCAATTTTCTGGTGTTAGTTCTGATGATGCTGCTGCCCATCTTAATAATTTTGTTGAACTATGTGAAATGCAAAAATATAAAGATGTAGATGGTGATATTATTAAACTAAAATTGTTCCCTTTCTCATTAAGAGGAAGAGCTAAAGATTGGTTGCTATCTCTGCCTAAGAATAGTATTGATTCATGGACTAAATGCAAGGATGCTTTTATTGGTAGATATTATCCCCCTGCTAAAATTATATCTTTGAGGAGTAGCATAATGAATTTTAAACAATTAGATACTGAACATGTTGCTCAAGATTGGGAAAGAATGAAATCTTTGGTTAAAAATTGCCCAACCCATGGACTGACTACTTGGATGATCATCCAAACCTTCTATGCAGGACTAAATTTTTCTTCGCGGAATTTATTGGATTCAGCTGCTGGAGGTACCTTTATGTCCATCACTCTTGGTGAAGCAACAAAGCTTCTTGATAATATGATGATCAACTACTCTGAATGGCACACGGAAAGAGCTCCACAAGGTAAGAAGGTAAATTCTGCCGAAGAAACCTCTTCCTTGAGTGATAAGATTGATGCTATTATGTCTATGCTTGTGAATGATAGGACTAATATTGATCCTAATAATGTTCCATTAGCTTCATTGGTTGCACAAGAAGAACATGTTGATGTAAACTTCATTAAAAATAATAATTTCAACAACAATGCTTACCGGAACAATTCTAGTAACAACTATAGGCCATATCCTTATAATAATGGCAACGGCTATGGTAATTCTTATGGGAATTCTTACAACAATAATAGGAGTTCACCCCTGGACTTGAAGCCATGCTTAAAGAATTTATTAGTACACAAACTGCTTTTAACAAATCTGTTGAAGAAAAGCTTGGGAAAATTGATATACTTGCTTCTAAAGTCGATAGTCTTGCTGCTGATGTTGATCTTTTGAAATCAAAAGTTTTGCCTAATGAGAATCATCATAATAAAATTGTTACTACAGCAAATGCCATTCAAGTTAGAATTAATGAGAATATAAGATTAATGGCTGAACTGCGTGCTAGGTGGGATAGAGAAGAAAATGAAAAACTAGCTAAAGAGAAGAATGTAGCTAAAGTTTGGACTATTACCACCACTAGTAATGTTAATGCTACACATGTTGCTGCACCTCCTACTAATACTAATAAAAGAATTGGTGTTAGCAATGTTTCCACTTCTAATGCAAAGCGAGAAACCGCACAAATCGCTAAAGCTATTTAAACTGCTGTGATAAAGCTGCTGAAATTTTTTCCAACATTGGGGATGATGATCCCATTGCTTTAGATTATAATGGTTTGAATTTTGATGATTGCCACATCTCTGAAGTTATAAAGTTCTTGCAAAAACTTGCTAAAAGTCCTAATGCTAGTGCTATAAATTTGGCTTTCACGCATCATATTACAAATGCTCTCATAAAAGCTAGAGAAGAGAAACTAGAGCGTGAAGCCTCTATTCCTAAAAAGCTAGAGGATGGTTGGGAGCCCATCATTAAGTTGAAGGTTAAAGATTTTGATTGTAATGCTTTATGTGATCTTGGTGCAAGTATTTCTGTTATGCCTAAGAAAATCTATAATATGCTTGACTTGCCACCGCTGAAAAATTGTTATTTGGATGTTAATCTTGCTGATCATTCTACAAAGAAACCTTTGGGGAAAGTTGATAATGTTCGCATTACCGTTAACAATAACCTTGTCCCCGTTGATTTTGTTGTCTTGGATATTGAATGCAATGCATCTTGTCCCATTATATTGGGAAGACCTTTTCTTCGAACTATTGGTGCTATTATTGATATGAAGGAAGGTAATATAAAATATCAATTTCCTCTCAAGAAAGGTATGGAACACTTCCCTAGAAAGAGAATGAAGGTACCTTTTGATTCTATTATGAGAACAAATTATGATGTTGACACTTCGTCTCTTGATAATACTTGATACACACTTTCTGCGCCTAGCTGAAAGGCGTTAAAGAAAAGCGCTTATGGGAGACAACCCATGTTTTTACCTACAGTACTTTGTTTTTATTTTGTGTCTTGGAAGTTGTTTACTACTGTAGCAACCTCTCCTTATCTTAGTTTTGTGTTTTGTTGTGCCAAGTTAAGCCGTTGATAGAAAAGTAAGTACTAGATTTGGATTACTGCGCAGTTCCAGATTTCTTTGCTGTCACGAATCTGGGTCCACCTCCCTGTAGGTAGCTCATAAAATTAAGCCAATTTACGTGCATGATCCTCAGATATGTACGCAACTTTCATTCAATTTGAGCATTTTCATTTGAGCAAGTCTGGTGCCATTTTAAAATTCGTCAATACGAACTGTTCTGTTTTGACAGATTCTGCCTTTTATTTCGCATTGCCTCTTTTGCTATGTTGGATGAATTTCTTTGATCCACTAATGTCCAGTAGCATTATGCAATGTCCAGAAGTGTTAAGAATGATTGTGTCACCTCTGAATATGTTAATTTTTATTGTGCACTAACCCTCTAATGAGTTGTTTCGAGTTTGATGTGGAGGAAGTTTTCAAGGATCAAGAGAGGAGTATGATGCAACATGATCAAGGAGAGTGAAAGCTCTAAGCTTGGGGATGCCCCGGTGGTTCACCCCTGCATATATCAAGAAGACTCAAGCGTCTAAGCTTGGGGATGCCCAAGGCATCCCCTTCTTCATCAACAACATTATCAGGTTCCTCCCCTGAAACTATATTTTTATTCCATCACATCTTATGTGCTTTTTCTTGGAGCGTCTGTTTGTTTTTGTTTTTTTTGTTTTGTTTGAATAAAATGGATCCTAGCATTCACTTTATGGGAGAGAGACACGCTCCGCTGTAGCATATGGACAAGTATGTCCTTGGTTTCTACTCATAGTATTCATGGCGAAGTTTCTCCTTCGTTAAATTGTTATATGGTTGGAATTGGAAAATGATACATGTAGTAATTGCTATAAATGTCTTGGGTAATGTGATACTTGGCAATTGTTGTGCTCATGATTAAGCTCTTGCATCATATGCTTTGCACCCATTAATGAAGAAAAAAAAAGAGCATGCTAAAATTTGGTTTGCATATTTGGTTTCTCTAAGGTCTAGATAATTTCTAGTATTGAGTTTGAACAACAAGGAAGACGGTGTAGAGTCTTATAATGTTTTCAATATGTCTTTTATGTGAGTTTTGCTGCACCGGTTCATCCTTGTGTTTGTTTCAAATAAGTCTTGCTAGCCTAAACCTTGTATCGAGAGGGAATACTTCTCATGCATCCAAAATACTTGAGCCAACCACTATGCCATTTGTGTCCACCATACCTACCTACTACATGGTATTTTCCGCCATTCCAAAGTAAATTGCTTGAGTGCTACCTTTAAAATTCCATCATTCACCTTTGCAATATATAGCTCATGGGACAAATAGCTTAAAAACTATTGTGGTATTGAATATGTAATTATGCACTTTATCTCTTATTAAGTTGCTTGTTGTGCGATAACCATGTTCACTGGGGACGCCATCAACTATTCATTGTTGAATTTCATGTGAGTTGCTATGCATGTCCGTCTTGTCTGAAGTAAGAGAGATCTACCACCTTATGGTTAAGCATGCATAATGTTAGAGAAGAACATTGGGCCGCTAACTAAAGCCATGATCCATGGTGGAAGTTTCAGTTTTGGACATATATCCTCAATCTCAAATGAGAAAATTATTAATTGTTGTTACATGCTTATGCATAAAAGAGGAGTCCATTATCTGTTGTCTATGTTGTCCCGGTATGGATGTCTAAGTTGAAGAATAATCAATAGCGAGAAATCCAATGCGAGCTTTCTCCTTAGACCTTTGTACAGGCGGCATAGAGGTACCCCTTTGTGACACTTGGTAAAAACATGTGCATTGTGATGATCCGGTAGTCCAAGCTAATTAGGACAAGGTGCGGGCACTATTAGTACACTATGCATGAGGCTTGCAACTTATAAGATATAATTTACATGATGCATATGCTTTATTACTACCGTTGACAAAATTGTTTCATGTTTTCAAAATCAAAGCTCTAGCACAAATATAGCAATCGATGCTTTTCCTCTATCGAGGACCATTCTTTTACTTTCAATGTTGAGTCAGTTCACCTATTTCTCTCCACCTCAAGAAGCAAACACTTGTGTGAACTGTGCATTAATTCCTACATACTTGCTTATTGCACTTATTATATTACTCTATGTTGAAAATATCCATGAGATATACATGTTACAAGTTGAAAGCAACCGCTGAAACTTAATCTTCTTTTGTGTTGCTTCAATGCCTTTACTTTGAATTATTGCTTTATGAGTTAACTCTTATGCAAGACTTATTGATGCTTGTCTTGAAGTGCTATTCATGAAAAGTCTTTGCTTTATGATTCACTTGTTTACTCATGTCATATACATTGTTTTGATCGCTGCATTCACTACATATGCTTTACAAATAGTATGATCAAGATTATGATGGCATGTCACTCCAGAAATTATCTGTGTTATCGTTTTACCTGCTCGGGACGAGCAGAACTAAGCTTGGGGATGCTGATACGTCTCCGACGTATCGATAATTTCTTATGTTCCATGCCACATTATTGATGTTATCTACATGTTTTATGCACACTTTATGTCATATTCGTGCATTTTCTGGAACTAACCTATTAACAAGATGCCGAAGTGCCGATTCTTGTTTTCTGCTGTTTTTGGTTTCAGAAATCCTAGTAAGGAAATATTCTCGGAATTGGACGAAATCAAAGCCCAGGGGCCTATTTTTCCACGAAGCTTCCAGAAGTCCGAAGACGAAACGAAGAGGGGCCACGGGGTGGCCAAACCCTAGGGCGGCGCGGCCCCACCCCTAGCCGCGCCGGCCTATGGTCTGGGCCCCCCGTGCCGCCTCTTGACTTGCCCTTCCGCCTACTTAAAGCCTCCGTGACGAAACCCCCAGTACCGAGAGCCACGATACGGAAAACCTTCCAGAGACGCCGCCAACGCCGATCCCATCTCGGGGGATCTAGGAGATCGCCTCCGGCACCCTGCCGGAGAGGGGAATCATCTCCCGGAGGACTCTACGCCGCCATGGTCGCCTCCGGTGTGATGAGTGAGTAGTCTACCCCTGGACTATGGGTCCATAGCAGTAGCTAGATGGTTGTCTTCTCCCCATTGTGCTATCATTGTTGGATCTTGTGAGCTGCCTAACATGATCAAGATCATCTATCTGTAATTCTATATGTTGCGTTTGTTGGGATCCGATGAATAGAGAATACTTGTTATGTTGATTATCAAAGTTATATCTACGTGTTGTTTATGATCTTGCATGCTTTCCGTTACTAGTAGATGCTCTGGCCAAGTAGATGCTTGTAACTCCAAGAGGGAGTACTTATGCTCGATAGTGGGTTCATGCCTGCATTGACACAGGACGGTGACAGAAAGTTCTAAGGTTGTGTTGTGCTGTTGCCACTAGGGATAAAACATTGATGCTATGTCTAAGGATGTAGTTGTTGATTACATTACGCACCATACTTAATGCAATTGTCTGTTGCTTTGCAACTTAATACTGGAGGGGGTTCGGATGATAACCTGAAGGTGGACTTTTTAGGCATAGATGCAGTTGGATGGCGGTCTATGTACTTTGTCGTAATGCCCAATTAAATCTCACTATACTCATCATGATATGTATGTGCATGGTCATGCCCTCTTTATTTGTCAATTGCCCAACTGTAATTTGTTCACCCAACATGATGTTTGTCTTATGGGAGAGACACCTCTAGTGAACTATGGACCCCGGTCCAATTCTCTTTACTGTAATACAATCTACTGCAATACTTGTTCTACTGTTTTCTGCAAACAATCATCTTCCACACAATACGGTTAATCCTTTGTTACAGCAAGCCGGTGAGATTGACAACCTCACTGTTTCGTTGGGGCAAAGTACTTTGGTTGTGTTGTGCAGGTTCCACGTTGGCGCCGGAATCCCTGGTGTTGCGCCGCACTACATCCCGCCGCCATCAACCTTCAACGTGCTTCTTGACTCCTACTGGTTCGATAAACCTTGGTTTCTTACTGAGGGAAACTTGCTGCTGTATGCATCACACCTTCCACTTGGGGTTCCCAACGAGCGTGTGCTTTACGCGTCATCAGGCGGCGGTCCAGGGTCTGGTCGTGGTGATGTCTGGCGGCGTCCAGGTGGCGAGGTGATGCTCAACGGCGCTCGAGCGGGGCCAGGGCGAGTGCGAGGTGGTGGCGCGAGAGGTGGCCAGATCGCGTCCATGCACGTGCATGCGCGACGCGAGCGGCGTCTGGGCGTGTTCTGGGCGCGCGTCGTCTGGCCAGTGTCGTCGTCCTCCTCGACCATGGCGGTGCTAGGCGATGCTAGACGATGCGGTGGCGTGCTGTGGCGCGGTGGCCAGGGCAGAGATGCAATGGGAGAGGGGGGAGCTCGTCGGGTTGGGCGACATGGCCGGCATGGCCATGTCTAGCCTTGCCCTCTCTCTCCCTAGGTTTCTATTGAGCATTGAAATGGCTTAAGGGGACCAGGGGACAATTTGGTATAGGTTTGAGGTAGATTAGGTGGAGTAGATCACTATTTGCAATAGTGTGTAATAGTGTCATATTTGGAAATTGATGAATTTGTCCAAATTTGATTTTATTCAAATGGTTGAACAATTTGAAATATGTGTGTTTAGATAAGTTTTAATTGACCAGAGATGATTAGAGGTGGTGGTGGAATTGTAGAATTCAAGAATTTGCAAATTTTGGCTAAGTGGAGATTGTTGCATATGTTAAAAAGTTGAATCTTTGGATGAGCATAGCTAATGATCAAGAATGATTTTGGCATGGTGATCTTTACAAAAGTTGTTCACCTTGATGTTGACTTTGAAATGGTGCAAAGAGTTAGCAAGATTTGGTTTGAGAAAATTGAATGGCAATGGCTCAAAGTAGTGATCAGGCTATAAATTTCAGTTTTGACCATTATTCTATGTGAGCTAGTTTTGCATTTGGAAATTATTTGAATTGTGATTCTTGGATTCCAAAAGTTGTAATAAGTGTTTAATAAAATTATTCAACTAATGGTGAAGACCAAATTGGTCTAGGGTCAAAATTTATAAAAATGCCATAGAGCATATGTTAGGGTTTTAGGGTTTTTCAATTATTTGATTTCTTTCTCTTTTTGGTTTTATTTGGTTGGTGATCTTCATATGATCACATTAGGGTTTTAGAGTATAGCACAAACAAATCATAACACTCATCATGGCATATCACTCAAATGCACAAGTCCTATGCATGGCACTATATGCAATTTAAAAAGTTTTTGTTTGTTTGAAATTTTGCTCTCTGGAATTCTCTAACTTTTTTTTTGAAATTTGGGATGTTACATAGGTGGTCAAGGGGGCATACACGCTTAGGGTAAGCATGCATGTTGTCAACATAAGAGGGAAAATACTTTCAGATTTGTGGTGTTAACCAACCAACACTAAAATAAGTGATGGTGATCAACGATATTTGACGTACCTAAGGTAGGTCGGCATACTCATCTCAAAATGAGAGTACACCAAGATCATGATGATGAACTAATATCCCACTATGGTCGAGATGAGTGTCATCACGCCATTGAGAGTATGACAAAAGGGGTATTGAAGTGGAACATACTTGCTTAAGGTAAGCATGTATTATGACATCATAAGAGGTAATATACATTCAGATTTGTGGTGCTAACTTACCCAATTAATAGATAGAGGTGGGATTTGACCAACATCAATACTACTTAGGTAAATAGGCACACTGCTCACAATTTGAGAGCACACCAAGATCATGGTATTGATACCTCTACACTAGAAGGTGGTGTAGTATGAATCTTGTCCCGAGGTGGAACATGTTCAAGCTAAAAATAGAAAACAAGTTGGATAACAATGGCCATGATGCCATACACCCAACCAATTACCAAGACCTTGACAAGATAAAACTACTAGAGATATCATGCTTGCATTCAAGCATAGATGACAATAAAATAGAGATCACCACACATAGAACCAAGATGCTATTGATGGCAAGAGGATGACATCCAAAGAGATATCATATCAGAGATCAAAAGATGGCTTGCCTTGGCTTAATTGTCCCTGGACTTCTTCACTTCAATTAAATAAGAATTCCATCAATATAAATAGAATCCTTGTCCGCACCACTTCTTCTTCTTCCCCGAAATGGTTCGCATCTATCGCCGGAAAATATAAAAGGAACACAATCAACACATAGCACCAACAAAACAACATTCAACAATCCACAGTCAAAAGCTAACCACTTTACTAAGGCTAACATATTAAGGACTTATATATACTACAAATCAACTAAAAGAGAACCCATTTTATTTACCTAGTAAAGGTACGAGAGTATCACAACTTAGCAATTGCCTCTCTCGGTATCACCATGGCACAAACTAAGTATCCCCTGATAGAAAACATCATAAAGAGGACAAGTGCATTAGTTTGGCATCACAAACATTCCTATTATAATTTGAAACATTTTTGGAAAAGCGTGAAATCATTCTCTCTATTTTATAAAGCTTACATAACACTACACAAGAATAGAAAGCAAAGATATGCCACGCCATTTGAAATCTTAAGCAAAACAATAGAACTTGGTTAAATTGCAAAGGTTTTGTTTTTCAATCATAAAACATTGGTTGAACAATTTTAATACGAAGAGGTGGTTAAAGTTTTCAAACAAACCAAAAAGTTTTGCTTCAACAATGCATGTCACACATATACATTACTAACAGTAAAACAATATGCATGAATAGAGACTAATAATATTTTTCCTAGATGCCCAGTACTAATACAAGACTAACCCAATTGGATTCACCCAAAAATATTAATCCTACAAATTTAGGAATTTCTTTGAATCTGACTGTACAGAAAACAAGATCTGTAAGCCATAAATCGTAGAAAAATCATAAAAATATGAGACCACTGGCATTTGAAAGATATTTGAACAGAGATGCATACACAATTGGATTTGGGTTCAAATTGTTTCTGAAACTCTCACAAATGGATTAACAAGGTTACTGCATTTCATTACCATTTGCTTTATCTCTGGATTTACATAACAGATAAATGTTTGAAACTTGTTTGAGATGATTAAGAAAACATTCAGTAGTCCTATAAAATTGGAATCACTCAATTAGGTTCAAAAATGGATTTTTGGTGATTTAAAAGCTAACAGCCATGTCTGCAGAACACACAGAACAAGTTTAATTCACCAAAAATCGTACATAATTCATAAAAATATGAGGTCAGCTGCATATGAAAGGTATTGAATAGGTGGTTCTTACCCAGTTCGTTTCATTCAAAAATTCGTTTCCAAGCTCCTGGTTTAATTCTACAAAGTCAGATCTGACCAGATCTTGATCTGTGAACCAATTCAGTTTCAGGAGGTCATTCGAAGTGAAACCAACGCCAAAATGAAGGTATTGAAAAGGGCTTTCACCCGCAGTTGAGTTTTCTCAAAAAGGTTTTGTAAAACGGAACAAATCTAACAAACAGTGAATCTGCATGCTTGCAGAACTTTAATTATTCAGGAAGATGTGTAACTAATTTGAGGATGAAACCATCGCCAAGTTGTAGATCTTTTCACTAGCTAACCGTGGAACTTTGAATCACTCGATTCGGAGCTGTACACGAGATTTGGTGGATTTTACAAATTCGTACCAGAATCTGAAACAGCTAGATTACAGAAATTACTGCAAGATTTTGGACGAACTTTGGTCAAGAGCTTCAGATCTGAGGATTGCTCAATCTTCTCCATGCTTGGACCAACATGCACCTGCATCAAGATCCAATCTTGTGAGATAAGAAAGAAGAAATAGATATGGATTCAGCTAGGGTTAGGGGAGAAGAGAGTGAGAGGGATGCTCTCATGGTGAGGAGAAGCTTGAGGGAGGAGGGGAGCTTCATCTTGGTGGCTTTCCATGGCCATGGCCGGCCATGGAGCTGAGAGGAGAAGCATTTTCGTGGGTGGGGTGGAGGATAAGGTTATGAGGGAGTGGAGGAAAGAGTGGAGAGTGAAAATGAGAGCAAAGAAGAGGAGGGTGGCCGGTCAAGCTCCTTATATAGAGGGAGGATGGTTGGCTGCCTCCTCATTGATTGGCCAAGGTGGGTGGCTGCCCATTTAGTGATTGGGTTAGGTGGGAGGCAAGGCTTGTGGAGGAAGAAAGTGAGGAGGGAGGACTGGCCGAAAATCTTGCCATGGCCGGCTCCTTCATGTGCCACTCTAAAATGAATCATCAAAGGGAGTTTCCAACATGCATGTTGAGTATAGTGGAGCCACATTATTTCTTGCCAAGATAGTGGCTTCGATGATGTGTATGAAAATATAAAAGAGCTAGAGATGTAGGAAGAGTGTGATGGTGATGGTGGTGTACAAGTTTTCATGTGCAAGCTATTTTGGAGATGGCCGCCACAAGTTTTTGAGACTTGACTACTCCAAACAAGATGAGACACATGGTGCTCAAGTGCCTATGCAAGACACACGACACCACTTGTGTTATGCAAAGAAAATAGGTTTCTACAAGTGATAAAGTGTCCAAGATTTAGAAGGATTGAGATGGAAATAATGATACAATAACAATGATGAATATGGTGACATAAGTCATCAGTTCAAGAGGTCAAGGTGATGATGGTAATGAGTAGAGGAGTGAGATGTGCATGATGAAATACAAGTTGTTCTTCAAATAAGAGGTCAATTGGGAGTGGTTTGAAACACTCCCTGAGTCTAGGATTTAGTTGAAGGGAGTCCATTTAAAAATATCAAATGGTCATCCATTTGATCAAGAGTTTTGGAGGATGAGGAAATACAATGTCGTAGTTCAGAGATGTGCAAGAGTGGCCATTTGAAATAGAGTTCAATTGAAAGGTATAGGACACACCTCAATTGTCTAGAGACAATTGGGGATGAACCCAAGTGGAATGGAATTTGAAAATGTTGAGAGAAAACTAGTTGGAACATAGGAGTTCAAAATGTTCTACTTACTTTCTCAAGTAAGATAGAGTTTTCTCAAATGTAGAATAAGTAAGAAAAACAAAAAATGGTATAGGTATCATAAACAAGCTTTTTGTTAAAAAAGAAAGCAAAAAATAAAGTAATGTTTTAGAAATCAGTACTTGGTAGAAATGGAATAAAAACAAAGCCCATTTCACTTCCTTATTTTCTTTGAAGAAATATCTTGAAAAGCTTTAATAAAACTAGAAGTAGTCTTGTGATCCAAACTAGAGAAGGAAAAACAATAGGGTTTTTGAGAAAGAAAACTAATTTTGGGAGGAGTGTTCTCAAGGGTAGATGGTGGCTACAATATGTACCCATCATTTCTACTCTTGGTTTTGTGAATATTTAAAATTAAATAAAAACAAGAGGTAAAAGTGAAGGAAGTGATCTAGAGTTGAAACATTGGATATGGTATGAGATCAAGTTAAATATAAGAGTTGCAATGATAGGCTGAGACATGCAAGACGTGGAGGTTGAAGAGGGTGTTGCATAGATGAGATCCATGCATTGAGGCTACCAATAATAGTTGAGGGTGCTTAGAGATCAACTGCCAAAGCTTGGAACTTTTGAGTCTACCAAATCAGATTGATGACTTAGCCTCAAAACAGACAAGGATAAAAGAGTATAGAGAGATTTAGTTCAAGACAAGGACATGGTTGAGGAGTGCTCAAGATATGGTAGGTTTAGGACCAAGTGCATTGCTTTAGATGGCAAGGGAAAGATATGATAAGGAGCATATGATTCCAAGATTTGATTCAAGGATGATTTGGGCTAGATTAACATAAAGAGGAATATAAAGGTGGCACACTCATGTTGCCATCAGGAAAAGAGTTTGATGTAGAAAAAAAGGAAAACAATTTTTTCCTAAGTCACATATGTGTTTTATTAGGTGAGTTGTTTGTCTGACCCCTAGAGGTGTTGTTCTTTGAGGTAACTCAAGACAAAACTCAACCAGCAATTCAAGACAATCCATCTAGCAGCAGATCAAAGCAATCCATCACAACAAACAAATCAAGGCAATTCATCTAATTAATTTATAGAAAAAGTTTTTGTTCCCCCTAATTTTTGCATTATGGACAAATAAACAAGGTTGCAAAAGTGGGGCGTTACACGTCATAGGGGTTACGCCGAGGCTGCCTCCATTGAAGGTGAAATGACGTGAAAGGAGGTGAATGTCAGACCCAAGCCCTGTGCAGTTCCCGGGTTGGCGGTTTGCTTCCACCGGGAGGCCAAGCTCATGGGGAGAGGTGCCTATACTAGGGTGTGTAAATGAAAGGTTATGATTGGTAGTTCGCGCACTGAGTGCGATAAATCAGGGCCAGTTACCCCTGACGGACTATTGCAACTATTGTGGCACAAGTGTACGACCTCTGCAGAGTTTAAACTATTCGAGTAGCCGCGTCCGCGGTCATGGACAGTTGGAAAGGCCATACTATTCCGTCATCAGAACTTTTCCAAAATATGAATGGTGACTTGTGACTTGAGTTTGAAAGGTGACTTTGACTTTTAATCACAACAGAGTTGTGGGAATGACACTAATGTTCCCACTTGAGTTAAGTTAGGCAAATGAAGAGTATTTTATTATTTAAAGTGCTTATGAAATAAAACCGGCTTTATGCAAATGAACCTATAGCTTAGAACCCCCTTACTATAGTTGATAATACTTACACTAGTATTAGTTTGCGAGTACTTTAAAGTACTCATGGCTATGTCCCTGGCTATTCAAATGGCCAGACTATGAAGATGAGCCCCAGTACCAGGATGAAGGACAGCATGACGTCTACGACAACTAGGACCACTCCTGACGTCAACAGTTGCCTATGGAACAGATGGACCACAACCGCTACTTCGCTTCCGCTATGTGTTTTGTAATAGGATCTCTAGATCCTCTATGTTGTATTAAGACTGGATCATGTGATCCTTTATTTGTAAGACTATTATGACGTTGTAATGAATGATGTTCTGTGATATCAATCTATTATGTCTTGCAAAAACAATATTCCTAGGATTGCGATGAATGGCATAATAGGCATCTGGTCTTAAAAATCCGGGTGTTGACAGGCATCACGATGGCTCCATTCTTCATACACTCTCTAGTGTTGTAGAAGTCATCCCATATACTTGCTTGAGTCTTACTCCAGAAAAACCGGTCCCCACCAGTGTAAGTCTGTTGCACAAAGCGATACGGATTTTCCTCCCTCACACTTTTCCAATCACCAAGATGTGATGTGCCCACATTGAAGTCTGGCACCTTCTCAACAAGATCCTCATCCTGGGCTGCATGTTTATCTTTCCTCTTAGAGCCAACTGTCTTGGGTCTTCCAGTTGAGCTGCCTAGACCAGGAGGCAGAGGTGCTTTAGGAGGCACGCGACCGCTAGTACGACGTCCTGGAGGCACCGTAGGCCTTCCCCTCTTGGGAAGAGTGCCACGTTCATCACCACTCCAGCTATCTGTGAATTAGCAAATAGAGCAAGGATAGCAGTGGGGTAAGTGTACATGTCATCAGAAAAATAGAGAGGCCAAAAAACATAGCATATATTCAAGTGTTTTGACAGAGTTCTGCGAAGAACTGGGCTACCCGGCGTATAGTCCGGTCCAACCGGACGGGAGACCGGGCGGGCCGGTTCCCCATCCGATTGACCGGGCCACGCGCCGGACCTGCCGGCTGAGAAGCCGGTTGACCGGGCCTGCGACCGGATCGACCGGTTGAGCGATCGGTTGACAGGGCAGCAGACCGGGTTCTATCGAAGTGTGAAGTTTTCCCAGAAATTCAACCACAAAATCATGCAAAAACTCATAAACTTGAACATATACTATAGCAATAGAGTGAACAATGTGCATAGTGGTGTGAGACACTCTAATGGCATGAGGACTTACTAACCTTAACCCTAACCTAACTTTTCTCAAATTTCCTCAAAATTGTGCAATGTGAGAGGAAAAGCGAGAGGGAGAGGGACTGTAAGGAAGATTTACCCGAAGACATGGTCCTCTTTGCTCAAGTAAACAAAGAGAACACTTAGAGAGGGCTTGAGGGCCAAATCCCCAAGATCTCCAAATGTGGCATGAGGGAGACCAAATCCCTTGGTGAAGATGCTTGAGAGATCCCGATCTACGATTGGGTGAAGTTTGGGGAGAATCTAGTGGTGGGAAGAGCCTAGGACATGGTGGAGATGGTGGAGGCGGCGGCCATGGAGGTTGTGGAGGTGGGGGATAATGAGGAAGAAGCCCCCCCAAGGGGTAACCTCCTCCCACTTAACCAGCCGCACGGCTGGTTGGCCGCCCGATTGACCGGGTCAGGCGCCGGATGGCCCGGCGCAGAGGCCGGTCCAACCGGGCTAGAGACTGGCCAGAGATATTTTTCCCAGTTTTGTCCCGATTTGCCCCTATTCTTTGTGTAAATGTGTATGAATGCTCAGATGATGACATGTACATATAGATAGATAGACGATGATGAGATGAGCATATACATGGGGTTGGAAACACAAAGTTCTCTAGGCATACCCATTGGAGTGAAAATCCAAACAAGATGTAAACAGCAACAATGGGCATGATTCGAAATATATATCAAGAATCATAAGTCATTTTTTAAGTGATATTTTCAATAAGATCATTGAGCCTTATATAGTCAAATCAAGTTGCAATTGAGGCTAAATGAGGGGCGGGGGATTCCTCCCCCTATGTGAAAGCGCAAATGTCATGAGACCTCGAAGAGACATGCTTGGGTCTATATAATGACATTGGGTCTATTTATGTTGCACACATAGGTATGCATCATACCAAGACATGGTAAGATGACTATCCCCATATGTGTTGTGCCTCTAAGCTAGATAGCAAGATAAATGCAAGAATATTGATGAGGACATCCCTACCTCACTACTACCTCCGTCATTACCAACTGAAGATGAACCTGCTATGAAGCTAAAGTCCAATGAAGTTCGGATTGGACCTATTACAAGATCTCGTGCGAAGCTACTTAAACAACAGGTGAACTTGTTCCTAAATTATACTTTGATTGATGAGAACTTTATACTGCCTAAGTCTGGTTATTTATGTATCATCAGGTATGAAGAGGAGACAAGCGTCGCACGAGGAGGAAAGAAGCAGCTGGACATGAAGAAGGACGTAAAGCTGGACATGGAGCTGGACATGAAGATACCCCATGGACGCGCGAGGGAGGAGCGGGAGGCATGCGCGAGAAGGGAAGACGAAGTCCAGGCCGACCCAGCACCCGGTCAGACCGGCTGCCACGCCGGCGCGCCCGGTCTCTGGTCCGGTCCGACCGGGTGGCATGCCGGCCGCAACCCGGCGCCAACCGGACGATACGCTGACGCAGACCGGGCGGGGTACTGAGCCGAATCCCATCCGCCCGGTCGGCACCTGGTCCCTGGCCTGGTTTCAACCGGCCAGCCCGGTCCCAGGCCCGGTCGACCGGCCCCCAGACCGGCCGACTCCGAGTCTGTCTCGACCAGATCTATTCTGGGTCGGTTATTTTCGTACTTTTTTGACCTGTGGTCGTCCCGGACACCTATATAAGTGCCCGGGACGCCCCACAAGTTGCTATAGACCACGTTTAAGATAAACCCTAGTTCTTAGTTGTTTGCTATGCAAAACTATTGAATCCCTACACCATATTGCTTGATATTGTGTAGATCTGAAAGTCTTGTGTGATCTGCTGTTCCATTGGGAATTAGAAGGTTGCAACTTACCGCTTCGTGGTCTGCGGCTACGTGCGCAAGTGTGTGGAGTTGCGAATATCTTGCAGGGTTGAGAGCTGTTGCATTGGCGACAGGGACCAATCGAGAGATCTCGTTGCGTCATACAAGTTATCATCCACTTCATCAAGTTACCTCTGCTGCAATCACCCCGTGATCATCATCACCACCGTTGCTTACTGAGAAGATCGGGCCACCCCTTATCATCTTGGTATCAGATTCTCGGGTTCCCTCGGTAAGCCATCCATAATCCACCCCATAGTTGAGGTGTGAGTGTTTCCTATCCAGAAAAAGCCACAAAAAATTAGGGTTAGGCTTTGCCATAGCCTTAGATTGCACTAATTTCAAGTTTTAGTTGCTTTTCGTAGTTGTTTTGCGTATCTTTTTCTTGCCTCTAGTATTGTTAGGGTTTGAGTCTCCTTTATTATCTAGTTTCAGTTTTGTTACTCTGAGTCCACATAGCGTACAGTGTGCTTCTTCTCAGCCATAGACACAGCCTATCGATATACGTGACTAGGAACTTCCCCAGAATAGACTAGTTTTACCGCTCAACAGGCTGCTCGTTAGGGTTTTGGTGCTTTGCATATCTTATTGGCCGTGTTATCAAGGAGTTGAGTCATAAAAAAAGAAAAAATTGAAAAGAAGCAAAAAGAGCTACATAGCTGCGTTACAAAAAGAAAATACAAAAAGAAAAGTGAAGTACTAGTAGAATCAAGTGAAGGCCTAAGTTTTCTTTACTGCACCCGTAGTTGAGCAATCTTGTGCCTGTTACGTTGAGCTTTGCTAGTGTCTCTCGAGTGCATTGCAACCTTTCCTCCATATAGTTGCATTGCCACATTTATCGCCTTGTGTGAGTATCATTGGTTGTCTACGGTCAGCGCTAGAGCTTGTTATTGGTGCAAATAGGTAGCCCACCTACAACCCCACATATACCCTGCTTTGTCGTGTGATTTGTTCTTATACCCTTGATATTCGCTTCGCTACATCCGTGCACTAGTTGTTACTACAAGTGGTAAGCAACACTAATTTACTTTGGAACGGTAAGATCTCCCTTTCTTATCAGTTTTTGAGTGAGTTGTGAGAGTACCACCATATATTTTTGATTTAGTGCACTAACCTACTAATCATGTCTGCTAGTGATCACAAAATTGTTAATCAGGAAAAAGAGTAGTGCAGATATCATCACATGGAGGGAGTATGAAGCTCTTCGTAATGAGATGCTACGTGAATTCCGCACTCCAATTGATGAGCTTAAGGGAACGGTCCAAGGGATCTCCCAAAAGCTGGATACTACATGTGAGACCGTCACTACAATGAAAGATCAAATGACGGATATACAGCGCAATCTTGCAGATATGCGCCTAGCTATTGAGAATTAGACCCAATAACAACAAGAAGATGACGATGATCCTGAGCTTCAAGATGACGCACGTAATGCTCGTGGTGCGCCACGTGGTAATCGTCCTCGAGGTTGGGCTCCTCTTGGCCGCAATGGTCGTGGACATGATGAGGAAGACGGATTGGGTAAGCCTAAGTTTTCTATACCCAAGTTTGAAGGAGGAGCTGATGTTGAAGAATACCTCACTTGGGAGCTCAAGATTGAGAAGTTATGGAGTTTACATCCACATTACACTGAAGATAGGAAGATAAAGCTTGCTTCTTCTGAATTTGATGGATATGCTTTGCGTTGGTGGGATCGATTTGTTCGTGCTCGCGAAGAAGATGGTGAACAGCCTATTATCACATGGCGTGCTATGAAGGCGGCAATGACTGAGCGTTTTGTGCCCACAAATTATTTGCACAATATATTTGATAAGTTGACCCTTTTGAGACAAGATGTGAAGACTGTTGATGAATACTACATGGAGATGGTGATGCTCATGCAGCGTGGCCGTGTCAAAGAATCCCTTGAGATGACAATGACTCGTTTTCTCAATGGTTTGAAGTATGACATCAAAGGCATTGTTCGTCATTACAGTTACACCACTATGAATGAGTTGCTACATCATGCAAGAGAAGCTGAATCACAGTTGGCTGACGAAGCAAATATTAAAGGACGAGCTTCAGGAGCTGGGCGCTACACGCGTCACGCGCCCCCTACTACGGCGCCGGCGCCATCAACGCGCTCCGCCCCTTACTCTACTCCGCCTAGCAAGCCGGTCTCCAATGTGTCTAACACAAAGAAGTCCGAATCTGATGCAAGTACGAGTGGCTCTAACATGTCTACAGCGCGCAATCGTGATATGGCTTGTCATACATGTGGTGGCAAAGGTCACTTCAAGAGAGATTGTCATAGCCGCAAAGTCATGATTATCAATGAGGACAATGAGTATGAGACTGGAGATGATGTTGATCCTAATGCTCCAGAAGATGATGACTATGACAATGATGGTGAAGATGCATATCCGTCTGATGCTCGCACCATTGTTGTGTCGCAGCGTGCTCTTAATGTGTTGCCTAGTGCATCTACTCAGCGCTGCAATTTGTTCCATACAAAGGCTTTAGTTGGTCCTGACAAGGCTTGCAAGGTCATTATTGATGGCGGGAGTTGCCGAAATTTAGCAAGCAAGGAGTTGTGTACCAAGCTGAAGTTGAAGTATCTACCGCACCCGCATCCATACTATATTCAGTGGTTGAGCGACAATGGTGAGATGAAGGTAAACCACATGGTGCGTGTTGAATTTGCTATTGGACCGTATAAGGATTCCATTGATTTTGATGTGGTTCCTATGACGGTGTGTCACTTACTATTGGGTCGGCCTTGGTTCTATGACAGTTCTGTGCAACACAATGATCGTGCCAATACATATCACTTGGAGTTCAAGGGCAAGAAAATCAATCTATAGCCTATGTCACCACAACAAATTGTCAATGAATCTCGTCAGAAGATTGAATTAAACTTGGAGGATGCATCTATAGATAGGCGAGAGAATTGTAATGTCGTGAGTGATATAACGAAAAGTGCGAGAGTGAATTCCTTAGTTTCATTATCCACCAAAGAAGACATGAGAGAATTTAGTGAGGATCCTTCGGCCATGCCTCTTGCTCTTGTACAGGGGTACGGTTTTGGTTTCTAACGACATGGCCCCTCTTCCTGTTGGTGTTTCTAATGTTTTGCAGGAATTTGGCGATGTGTTTCCGGAAGAGGTACCCGCAGGACTTCCACCATTGCGAGGTATTGAGCATCAAATCGACTTGATTCCCGAAGCTTCGCTACCCAATCGGGCACCATATAGAACGAACCCCGAAGAGACGAAGGAGATATAGAAGCAAGTACAAGCGCTACTCGACAAAGGTTATATCCGCATAAGCCTTAGTCCTTGTGTTGTTCCTGTTATTCTTGTTCCTAAGAAAGATGGTACATGGCGTATGTGCGTAGATTGTAGAGCTATAAACAACATTACTATTCGATATCGTCATCCTATTCCCCGTTTAGAGGATATGTTAGATGAATTGAGTGGTGCTGCTTTGTTCTCTAAAATTGATTTGCGTAGTGGTTATCATCAAATTAGGATGAAAGAAGGGGATGAGTGGAAGACAGCCTTTAAAACAAAATTTGGTTTATATGAGTGGTTAGTAATGCCTTTTGGTTTAACTAATGCACCTAGCACTTTCATGAGACTAATGAACCATGTTTTGCGAGATTTTATTGGCAAGTTTGTGGTTGTGTATTTTTATGACATATTAATATACAGCCGCAATGAATTTGATCATACTATACATAATCGGCATGTTTTGCAAGTGTTGCGTGATAATAAACTCTATGGTAATCTTGAGAAGTACACATTTTGCAAAGATAAGGTCATATTTCTAGGTTATGTTGTCTCTAAGCATGGAGTAGAAGTAGATGTGTCTAAAATTGAAGCTATTCAAAATTGGCCTACTCCCATGAATGTGAGTCAAGTAAGAAGTTTTCATGGTCTAGCTGGGTTTTATAGAAGATTTGTGCCCAACTTTAGTACTATTGCTGCACCTTTGAATGACTTGGCTAAAAAGGGTGTTATATTTGAGTGGGGCACAGCCCAAGATCATGCTTTTGATGAACTTAAGAGATTGTTAACTTCTGCACCGTTGCTTGCACTTCCTGATTTCAATAAGCAATTTGAGATTGAATGTGATGCTAGTGGTATTGAAATTGGTGGTGTGTTGATGCAAGAGGATCGCCCAATTGCATATTTTTCTGAGAAACTTTCTGGTGCTAAGTTGAACTATCCTATCTATGATAAAGAATTGTATGCTTTAATTAGAGTTCTTGAGGTTTGGCAACATTACTTGTGGCCAAAAGAATTTATCATACATTCTGATCATGAAGGCTTTGAAATATCTAAAATCCCAATCTACTTTGCATAAGCGTCTTGCTAAGTGGGTTGAGTTCATTGAGTCTTTCCATACATTATTAAGCATAAGAAGGGAAAAGATAATATTGTTGCTGATGCTCTATCTAGGAAGGATATGCTATTAACTCAACTTGATGTTAAAATTCCTGGATTAGAGGTACTATGTGATTTGTATGCTACTGATCATGATTTTGCTGAACCATATCGCTTATGTGCTCTTGGTAAAGCATGGGAAAAATATCACATACATGATGGGCTCTTGTTTAGAGCTAACAAACTATGTGTTCCAGAATCGTCTGTGCGTTTGCTCTTAGTGCAGGAATCACATGCTGGAGGTTTGATGGGTCACTTTGGGCGTGAGAAGACACTACTCATGCTAGCTGACCACTTTTATTGGCCAAAGATGAGGCGGGACCTGGCCAGGTATGTGAAGCGGTGCATTACTTGCAACAAGTCCAAGTCCAAGCTGAAGCCTCACGGTTTGTATATTCCTTTACCGGCACCTACTACACCTTGGGAGGATATAAGTATGGATTTTGTGTTGGGTTTGCCGCGTACTAAACGAGGCCCTGATTCTATATTTGTGGTAGTGGATAGATTTTCTAAAATGTCACACTTTATAAAGGTTGTATATTGCTAACCTGATTTTCTAAAATGCCACAAAAGCGACGATGCGTCGCATATTGCTAACCTGTTTTTCAGGGAGGTTGTACGACTACATGGAGTCCCGAAGACGATTGTTTCTGATCATGACGTGAAGTTTATGAGCTACTTATGGAAGACGCTGTGGAGAAAGCTGGGGATGAAGCTACTGTTCAGTACTACTTGTCATCCCCAAACTTGATGGTCAAACTGAAGTGGTGAATAGAACATTGTCACAACTGTTGAGATCCATGATCAAGAAGAACCTGAAGGAGTGGGAAGAGTGTTTGCCGCATGTGGAGTTTGCTTACAACAGGGCGGTACATTCTACCACAGAGTTGTGTCCTTTTGAGGTGGTGTATGGTTTCAAACTCATTACTCCACTTGACTTGTTGCCTTTACCCATACATGAGAGAGTTAATATGGAGGCATCCAAGAGGGCAGATTTTGTACGGAAGATACATGTGAAGACTAAAGAGTTGATAGAAAAGAAAGGCAAGAGCAATGCTGCAAGGATGAACAAAAAGCGCAAGGAGATGTTTTTCAAGCCTGGTGATATGGTCTGGGTACATTTTCGCAAGGATAGGTTCCCGAAGCTACGGAAGTCCAAGTTGCTTCCTCGTGGTGCTGGTCCTTACAAAGTGCTTGCCAAGATCAATGATAATGCATACTCGATAGATCTTCCACTTGATGAGTTTGGTGTCAGTAATTCTTTCAATGTTGCTGATTTGACACCATATGATGGAGAAGACCTTGGAGCGTCGAGGTCGATGCCTTTTGAAGGGGGGGAGATGATGAGGACATCCCTACCTCACTACTACCTCCGTCATTACCAACTAAAGATGAACCTGCTGTGAAGCTCAAGTCCAATGAAGTTCGGATTGGACCTATTACAAGAGCTCGTGCGAAGCTGCTTAAACAACAGGTGAACTTGTTCCTAAATGATACTTTGATTAATGAGAACTTTATACTGCCTAAGTCTGGTTATTTATGTATCATTAGGTATGAAGAGGAGACAAGCATCGCACGAGGAGGAGAGAAGCAGCTGGACATGAAGAAGGACGTAAAGCTGGACATGGAGTTGGACATGAAGATACCCCATGGACGCGCGAGGGAGGAGCGGGAGGCATGCGCGAGAAGGGAAGACGAAGTCCAGGCCGGCCCAGCACCCGGTCAGACCGGCCGGCGCGCCCGGTCTCTGGTCCGGTCCGACCGGGCGGCACGCCGGCCGCAACCCGGCGCCAATCGGAAGATACGCTGACGCAGACTGGGCGGGCTACTGAGCCGAATCCCGTCCGCCCGGTCGGCACCCGGTCCCAGGCCCGGTTTCAACCGGCCAGCCCGGTCCCAGGCCCGGTCGACCGGCCCCCAGACCGACCTACTCCGAGTCTGTGTCGACCAGATCTATTCTGGGTCGGTTATTTTCGTACTTTTTTGACCTGAGGTCGTCCCGGACACCTATATAAGTGCCCAGGATGCCCCACAAGTTGCTTTAGACCACGTTTAAGATAAACCCTAGTTCTTAGTTGTTTGCTATGCAAAACTATTGAATCCCTACACCATATTGCTTGATATTGTGTAGATCTGAAAGTCTTGTGTGATCTGCTGTTCCAATGGGAATTAGAAGCTTGCAACTTACCGCTTCGTGGTCGGCGGCTACGTGCGCAAGTGTGTGGAGTTGCGAATATCTTGCAGGGCTGAGAGCTGTTGCATTGGCGACAGGGACCAATCGAGAGATCTCGTTGCGTCATACAAGTTATCATCCACTTCATCAAGTTACCTCCGCTGCAATCACCCCGTGATCATCATCACCACCATTGCTTACTGAGAAGATCGGGCCACCCCTTATCAAATATAGTGCAAGAAGTTATTCAATCTAAGTTTTTAGGATCAAGAATAGCAAGTTCTCCTCTCAAGTTAACAAACCGGGCTTCATCCAAAGGCTTAGTGAAAATATCCGCCAATTGGTATGTTGTCCCCACATGAGTGAGATCAATGTCCCCATTGGCAACATGGTCACGTAGGAAGTGATGGCGAATGTCAATGTGTATGGTGCGACAATGTTGAACCTGGTTATTGACGATCTTTATTGCACTTTCATTGTCACATAGAAGAGGCACCGTACCAAGAGACACACCATAGTCTTTCAAGGTTTGCTTCATCCATAACAATTGAGTGCAACAAGATGCCACGGATATATATATATTCGGCTTCGGCGGTGGATAAAGCGGTGGAGTTTTGTTTCTTGGATGACCAACTCACCAATGACCGGCCAATAAATTGGCAAGCCCCGGAGGTAGACTTCCGGTCAACCTTATCACCGGCCCAATCGGAATCCGAGTAGCCAATGAGTTCAAAGGTTGACCCCTTTGGATACCATAGCCCGAGAGTAGGAGTGAGAACAAGGTATCTTAGAATCCGTTTGACCACCATCAAATGGCTCTCCTTAGGAGCAGATTGAAAACGAGCACACATCCCTACACTTAGCATGATATCCGGCCTAGAGGCACAAAGGTAGAGCAAGGATCCTATCATGGAGCGGTATACCTTTATATCCACGTCCTTCTCACCGTCACATGAGCCAAGTTGCCCCTTTACGGGCATGGGTGTCTTCATTGGGCTTGCATTGGTCATGTTGAACTTCTTGAGCATGTCCTTCACATACTTTTCTTGAGAGATGAAGGTGCCTTTTGCAAGTTGCCTCACTTGGAAGCCTAGGAAGAACTTCAACTCTCCCATCATGGACATCTAAAATTTCCTAGTCATCAATAGCTCAAAAGCTTTGTTATGATTGGGGTTAGTTCCACCAAAGATAATATCATCAACATATATTTGACATATAAATAAGCCACCCCCTTTAACCCGTTTGGTGAAAAGGGTGGAATCGACCGTACCCATGCAAAACCCATCATGTAGTAAGAAATCCCTAAGGAACTCATACCAAGCACGTGGAGCTTGCTTGAGACCGTAGAGTGCCTTATGGAGTAAATACACGTGGTTGGGTCGGCGTGGGTCTTTGAAACCCGGGGGTTGAGCAACATATGCAGTTTCTTTTAGGGGACCATTCAAAAATGCACTTTTCACACCCATTTGATATAGTTTGAAATTGTGGAAAGATGCAAATGCAAGCAAAAGACGAATAGCTTCAAGATGGGCTACCGGCGCAAAGGTATCCTC
This sequence comes from Lolium perenne, assembly GCF_019359855.2. NCBI lineage: Eukaryota > Viridiplantae > Streptophyta > Magnoliopsida > Poales > Poaceae > Lolium > Lolium perenne. The sequence goes on along the minus strand of NC_067248.2, from coordinate 72,880,386 downwards.
AAAATCCATACCTTCTATTTGGAAAAACCCTTACGCCACTAACCTTGCTTTGTTTCGTATGACAATGCCATTCTCATCTTGTTTGTTCTTGAATACCCATTTGGTCCCAATAACATTGATGCGATGATCCTTGGGTCTCTCAACTAGAGACCATACTTCATTACGAGTGAAACACTCCAATTCTTCTTGCATGGAAATTACCCAATCCGGATCAACCAAGGCTTCATGTACCTTGAGTGGTTCAAAACTAGACACAAAAGCATGGTGTTGGCAATAAGTGATAAGTAATGCATGGTGTCTACGAGTTACCACTCCTTTTGAGATGCTACCAAGGACTTGATCTACTTTCATGTCACTTGCCCTTGTAGCGGCCTTGATCTTACGAATGGTTCCTTCATGATCAATGAACTCATCTCTTGCTAGTACTTGATCATGAGGGACCACTTGAGCTTGATCATGAGTGGAGGATGTCTCTTGATCATCATCATGGTCTTGCTCAGTGGAATGAGGACTTTCTTCTTGTTCTTCGGAATGCGACTCATCTTGAGTGGAGGATGGTTCTTGAGTTGCACTTGATGGTTCGGCTTGGGTTGAGCTAGGCTCCACTTGAGCCATGCTTGATACTTCTACTCCATCACTTCGATCATCAGTATGAACTTCTGTGGGCCGGATGTGTCCAATGCCCATAAGCTTGATGGCATTAGAAGGATCATCATCATTACCTGCAACACATGGAACAACTTGCTCCACTTGGGAGCCATTATCCTCCAAGAACACCATGTCACAAGATACTTAAATAGCCCCAGTGGACTTGTTGTAGTATCTATAGGCGTGGGAGTTCTCCGCATAACCAATAAATGTGCCCTCAATGGTTCTAGTTTCAAATTTACCGAGCTTCCCTTTGTTGTTCTTAACAAGACATTTGCATCCAAAGACACGAATGTACGTGACATTAGGCTTGTTACCTGTGAGAAGCTCGTATGGAGTTTTGCTGTGAAGGGGCGGAGGAAGAGCCGGTTGGAGTAGTGGACATCTGTAGAGATGGATTCTCCCCAAAAGTTGTGGGGTGAGTTGAATTCACTCAACATGGTTCTTGCCATCTCAATGATAGTCTGGTTCTTCCTTTCAACAACACCATTTTTTTGAGGGGTGTATGGCGCCGAGAACTCATGCTTGATGCCCTCATTATCAACAAACTCTTGCATGGTGTAGTTTTCTTGAACTCGGTGCCATTGTCGGTCCTAATCGCCTTGATCTCGGATTCATACATACGTTGAGCTTTCTTGGCGAAGGTGATGAACTCTCTATAGGTCTCGTCCTTAGACTTAAGGAGAAAGACCCAAGAGTATCTTGAGTAATCATCAACAATGACAAGTCCATACTTGCTCCCACCAAGAGTATCATAATGTGATGGCCCAAAGAGATCCAAATGAAGGAGCTCTAAAGGCCTAGATGTGGTGACGATACTCTTGATAGGATGCTTCTTCTTGAGTTGCTTTCCGGCTACATATGCACTGCAAACACGATATTTCTCAAAAGAAATGTCGGTTAGTCCCACAATGTGCTCACCCTTTAGGAATTGTTTGAGATTTCTCATGTTAACATGACCAAGGCGGCGATGCCACAACCAACCTTCGTCATGTTTGGCCGCCATTAGACATGTGGAGGGAGAGGGGCTCTCTTTCGAGAGGTCAACCACATAAAGGTTGTTATCCACATATCCAACAAGGACCAATTTGAGATTGTCACTCCTAAAGACTTTCACACAATAATTTGTAAAATATGAATTGTAACCGGCATCCGCAAGGTGATATATAGAAAGAAAATTATAGCCAAGGGATTCAACAAGCATGACCGTCTCAAGGCACAAGTCCTTAGAGATTTCCACCTTGCCATACCCAAGTACCTTTCCCTTTGAATTGTCACCAAAGGTGATGCTTGACTTCTTGTTTATATCTTCAATGAATTGGTCAAGCACACCTCTTCTTCCGGTCATATGATTGGTGCATCCACTATCAAACACCCATTTTGGACCACCGGAGGAATACCCCTACAAGATCAAGTAGAGGATTTAGGAACCCACTGATTAATGGGTTCCTTTGCAATGGCAACAATATCTTTTGGTACCCAAATTGAGTACCCTCTATAAGCATAGCCACTACGAGGACCAACATAGTTAGCATAAACATCACCATAATAATCAACAAATAAAGCATAGTGATTGTTTGGCCCCGTGCGGTCACCACTAGTGGCTTTGCCCTTTGAGTTTTTGCCATCATTAGTGACCTTCTTGTTATTTTCTTGAGCAGGCTTCTCCTTCTTGTAGTTATTCTTCTTGTGGGACTTGGGAACATATACAAGTCCAAACTTTTGATTGTTTGACCTTTGCTTACTCAAGAGGTCATCCAATCCCATCTTGTTCTTGGCGGTGGTGAACTTTGCAAGTTCCTTTGTTAACCTAACATTTTCCTCAAGAATAGATGCTTGCTCACAAGAAGATTCATTAGGATGATAGTCGAGACCATATTTGGTCACCAAGGATTCAAGATATGTATTGGTCTCAACATGCAAAGAGAGTTCCTCTTGTAAACGAACATGTTCCTCAACAAGCTTAGCATGCTCACTAGTAAAGGAGGTGGAGGAACTAGCAACCTTTTCTACAACAATGAGATCCTTCATTGATCCAAGAGCTTTCCTGTAGGTTTCTTGAAGTAGGTCATGGTTCTCTCCAAGTTTCTTGAGCTCATCCTTGACAAGCTTGTTAGCCCTTTCAAGGTGGTCAAGGTCCCTTGTGAGAGAAGCAAGAGCAACTTCAAGCTCCTTCTTTGAAGCATCGAGCTCTTGGGTCAATGATTGAGCCCTTTCAATAGTTTCTAGGTCCTTAACTTTATCAAGTTCATACGTTTCAATTTGTTGCTTAAGGCCTTGAGATATGCACCTTTCGGTTTTTAGCTCTTGTCTTAGGAGATCGAATCTCCGTTCTTTCTCATTCAAATGATATTCTAATTCCTCAATGGACTCATCCTTTTCTTTGAGGGAGTCCATCAAGAAATCAAACTTGACAAGAGCATTACCATGAAGGGTGCATCTTACTTTGTAAAGTTCCTTAAGCATAGCTAACTCTTCTTGATTTTCAGTTTCATCATCAAGAACACTAGATAAGGAAGGTGGAGATTCCATTACCTTGGTCTCTCTTGCTATTAGACAAGAGCCAACGATTGTAGAGGAGGGAGAGTCATCGGAGTCATCATCTTGAGTTGTTCTTGCCATGAAGGAAGAACCAACATCGTTCTCCGTGCAGTAATCCTTGGAGTAGTCATATGTGAAGAGTGACCCGGGCTTGGAGAAAGCCAAACTGGCCACTCCGGCCTCCTTCTCCTCATCTTCCTCTTCCTCATCGGACAAGTACTCAGCCCTAACAAAGGCTCTACCCTTGTTCTTCTTGTATCGATCGTTGATTGGGTTTGGCTTCAATCTTGGCTTGACCCCTTTGATGAACTTTGGCTTGTCTACCCTTTTCTAATATGTGCACTCATTTGCAAAGTGGCCATCTTCATCACAGTTGTAGAAGGTTCTCTTCTTCTTCTCATTGAGGAGCATTGGAAACTTTGCCTTGTACTTCTTGGCAAAGAAAGCAAAGTCGGTACCAATGTCACTAGTTGAAGTCATCTCCTCATCTTCTTCAATTTCATAGACTTCCTCCCTTTGATAGTCAGCTCTAGCTTTGAGGGCAAGGTTGTGTGAGGCTTCATGGTTGTGTGAGGCTTCAGCAATACGGTTCATTGCCATGAGCCTTTTTCCTGACTTGGCCATGTTTTCATTGGCCGCCACATAGGAGACAAGATCATCGGAGTTGAGATCGGCATTCTTGGTAATGATTTGCAAATTGAGTGCAAGGTTGGTGTCTTCTTGCTTGACTGCAATCATGGCAATGACCTTGGACTTTATGAATGCTTCATTCATCTCAAAGACGTCATTGTACTTCTCACATCCAAGTCCATTGACCTTCACTCTAAGAGCACCAAGCCTTGCATAGGCATCGGCCACGGATTCTCCTTCTCGAATCATGAACATAGTGGCCTCTTGCTTTGTGGACTCATAAAGAGCTGATTGGATCAAATCGGTTCCCTCTTGGAGTACTACGATTCGATCCCACAACTCTTTATCGTTGACTTGACCAAGGAGCTTGCGGTTGATGCCACTCCTAATCTTGTCACGTGCGGAGGCGTTGAGTTGACGGTTGTAGAACTCGGTGGAGGTCAACCGAGCGGGATCTTGTGGCTTCCGGTATCCATCAACAATGATTTCCCATAGCTCCACACTGCAGCTGCGAATATGAGATTCCATAGAGGATTTCCAAAAAGGAAAGTGAGTTCCATAAAAATGGGGAACGTTCCCACTATGGTTTATATGAGGCATGGGTGAAGTGTTTTTGGGATAGTCATGATTGACTTGGTGGTAACCTTCCGGAGGAACCGAATCCCTACTAGAGGTCAAGTTCTTAAGCATGGCAGTCATCTGCGCCATTTGGCTTTGTACTTCATCCTCCTTTTTCTTTTTCTCGGCATCATATGCCAAGAGTCTGGATTTCATTTCTTTAACCAAAAGGTTAGAGTCATCATCCAGACCCTCGAATAGTTTTTCCTTCTCACTCTTAAGGCTGTGAAGCCCTTAATAAGAGTCTAGGCTCTGATACCAATTGAAAGTTCAGAGATGGTAAACCTAGAGGTGGTGAATAGATTTCTACATATTTTAATTCTTTCTTTGCAATATTAGGCTTTGCGGAATATAAAGGTGAGCCTAATGCAAACTAGGTGAGACAACCTACATGAAGATACAAGTAACTCGAGCACGAAGGCTCTCACAGGCAGTTATAACACAAGTAAGGAGTTCGGTTAGAGATAACCGATAGCACGCAGAGACGAGGGTTTATTCCCGTGTTCCCTTCCTTTGCAAGAAGGTACGTCACGTTTGGAGGGGTGGAGGTCCCACGAAGGATTCCCCACGCCACGAAGGCTCACCCTATTCTACGGAGCCTATCCCACGAAGGAATATCTCACTCACTTGTGGTAGACTTTTGAGGTAGCCTCCAAACCTTCACAATCTTGTCAGGAGCAAATCCACATCCCGGATGCTTCCGGACCACTCTTGCCCACCTAGGGTTACCAAGGAACCCTAGAGAGCAAGCTTATTGATGAATACAAGGGGGAATGAGATTCGGCTTGGTAGAATAGTAGATCAGGTCCTCCTCTAACGTTTCCCCGGAGGGATTTGAGTTTGGGTGGAGGAGGAAGGAGATCTGAGGCTTTTGGTGTTTCTAGCAATGGAGTATGAGAGAGAGAGAGCTCAAGAACAACTTGTAGTGTAGTGCCTACCCCTTCAGAGGTAGAAGAAGGGGTATTTATAGTGTCATTTGAATTCTGGCCGTTGCTCACTTGCCATGTCATCATGTGCCCGAGAAACCCGGTCAATCGGACCACAGACCGGACTGGCCGGCGCATGGCCCGGTCAGACCGGGCCAGGGACCGGACCCTCCGGTCCAAACCGGGCAGCAGACCGGACCGACGCCGGAGCGTTGAAATGCCTCTCAGTACTCCTCCCGGTTTGCATCAGCGCAGAGCTCGGTCAACGCCCGGTCCTGCACCCGGTCCGACCGGGCCAGAGACCGGACCCGCCGGTCCGACCCGGGCGGCAGACCGGACAGGAACCGGTGGCTTCCAGTAGCCCTCCCGGTTGGTATGAGCGCAGGGGCCGGTTGGCGCCGGGGCGCCCGGTCCTACGCCCGGTCGATCGGACGGCAGACCGGAACCGTCCGGCGCACATGCCGGTCCGACCGGGCCTCTGACCGGCTGGATGCTGTAGCCCCCTTTTTGATTGTTGTCGAAGTGGGGGTCTCCTTTAGCCTTCTTGTTCCTTTGATACACCATTTATGCCTCTTTGGCTAATACCTGGGATTATCCTTACAAATATGTATTAGGCCAAATACTCTAGCACGGTGTCATTGTTACCAAAATAATGGATAAGGGTAAAATACCCTTACAGACCCGGTAAAGAGGGTGCTACCTTTTAGAGAAGAGGTGTCACCATGACGGCCCACACACATATATCATTATCTCGCATAAAGACATCGGCTCGCACAACATCGGTTCGTAGGTAGCACGCGGCTTGCAGGCACATAGAACGGATTGCACACCAGCACGAGGGGCCCCACGTACACGGCTCGCACGATATACAACTTGCATGCAGTCCGGCTCACTCGCAGCCGGCGAAAATGCAGCTCGGGATGATCGAGGACATTCAATCCAGGGTTCATGATCCAAATAAATCACGTGCAGCTCAGAAAACCACAAATAGTATATAGTATATAACCAAAAAGTTGTAACGTTTTCTTCCGGAAAATCATCTCCAATGAACTCTAAGGTTAAGCGTGCTTGCCTTGAGAAATTTGAATATGTGTGACTGGCCCGGAAGTTAATCCCAGGTGCGCACGCGTGAGGATAATGTGCTAGCTTATGTGGCCAGTCTAGAGGTCCTAAAGAGCTGATAAGGGTAACATGCCCAGCCCGAAGGGTGTGGACGGGGTGTTACAACCGCCCCCTCTATAAAAAGGGGGGGAGGCAGGCCTAAACCTAGTCGCACCACCCCCACCGTCCCAAGCACCGTAGGCAGCCACCACCGCCACGTATCCGCTATCACCCCATCTCCTAGCACCGCCGCCCTTGCCGACACCGCTAGGAGCTCAACATCACCACATTTTCTTCATGGAGTGTTGTCAAATAAATAAAAATGTCTATATCTAATCTAGCCGGTGATGGCTTAAACCATTCAAGATCTTCATCAACACATTCCCGTTTTGTATGTGTGCTTGATCACTCGTTCGACTCGGTGACACTTCTCTTGTACGTGTGGATAACGTGCAGTTGCCACATGGGGCATCACCACCACGCCCCCCGCCATCGCCCCCTCTCCTAGCGTCTCCTCCCTAGTCGACGTCGATGGGAGATCGTCGTCGACATTGCCACGCCTTCTTCACGGAGTGCTACCGGATCCCGAACACCGTCTAGATCTAATCTAGCTCGTGATAGGGGAAGCCCTGCCTGATCTTCATAAACACTTTCCTGTTTTTCCATGTGCTTGATCACACGTTCGAAACGGTGACGCTTCTCATGTACGCGTGGATAACAAGGTGTTGCATGCGCGACACTTACAATAGGATAACACATCTTATCGCGGGTACATGAGCCTAACTGCGGGAATCGACTCGCGTCTACCTCGACAACGTCATTGGCAAACTCCGCAAAGTCATATAGTCATCGAGGGTATGAATCTGTTGCCTCCCTATCGCATATGATGAAGATGGGTCAACAATACGACGGTGATGGAGATCACGTGCATGCGACGCGTGCTTATGGTCTTCTAGATCGGATGCGTGCTTCCAGTTCACTATAAGGTGACTTAGTGACGCCTCCGGATCTAGCTTGTCCGGTGTTGTTGTGAGTCTAGATCATAAGCTCCTGATTACATGATCTCCTTATTGTCGAGTTTGTAGGTGCCCGTGTGGCGGCTTTTGGGTGTTTTTATGTGTACTTTTACAAGACATTTGTTGAATAAATTTATAATAAGGGCCATATATATGATGCAGAGAAAAATGCATGATTTCAAACTGAAGCTTGTTCCAAGATCCCGTGATTAATTCCACTACTCTAAAAAACATGTGATCCGACTACCTACTGCGTTGCGCGCATGCTCTCTCTCTCTCTCCCGGGCAGCCCCGACACGCCTCACTACTTGTAGCATCTGAGTTGCTGAATAAATCTGTCGATATACCTCTCATGGCACTCCGTGTCCGACACGATCTCTTGCAGCTTCTTGGCGTTGGCTGCAAACACTCTCCTGCCTTCTTCCTCAACCGCGACCGCCCGAATCGCCGCGGCGACGCCTTCTCGGTCAAATGTCCTGTCGTTTTGGTTTCGCGGCACCTGCGCCCCGACCTTCCTACGCTCCATGAGCCGCGCGTTCGGCTCCTGGTCACCCATGATGGGCAACATGACGAGAGGACGCCCGAAGAGGAGCCCCTCGACGGTGGAGTTCCAGCCGCAGTGCGTCAGGAACACGGCCACGGCGTCGTGCGCCAGTATCTCCAGCTGAGGAACCCACCCGTTCATCACGAGGCCATGGCCGCGCGTGCGCTCCTCGAACTCCACCGGGAGGAGGACGGCATCGGAACCGAGGGGTGGCTTCCTCAGTGCCCAGAGGAAGCGCGTCCCGGCGAGCTCCAGCCCAAGGGCGAGCTCGTGCACCTCCTCGGGCCGCAGCGGCACCTCGCTTCCCAGCGCGACGTAGACGACTGACATGGCCGGCTGCGCGTCGAGCCATCGCACGGCGGCTCCGTCCTTCCCGCTGTCGCCGCGGCGGCCTCCGTCAGGCGACGGCGGCAGGAGGCCGAAGGGAACGACCGGCTTGCCGCCGAACGTCGACGCGAGAGGGACGCTCTCGGGCTCCCACTCGACGCAGCGGCGCATGGCCACGAGATCGCACCTCTCGAGCGTCGAGGAGACCCGCTCGGCGATGGACGTCGCCGGCACGCCCTGCACGGAGATGAGCTCCGTCTTCGCCGACTGGGATTCGGTGCGCCTGAACAGTCGGATGTCCAATGCGGCGACCACGGTGGCAGCGAGTAGGACAAGCAGCGCACACGGAACCTTGTGCCGGACTGCGGCGGCGGCGGCCCAGTGGTTGAGGTAGTCCACGACGATCCAGTCGGGCTTCTTTCTGCCGGGCACGGCGCACAGGGACTCCAAGAACTCGGAGAAGGGCGCGGCGAGGCCGTCTGAGGCCTCGAGGTGGAGGTGGAACTTGCCCAAGGGGACGTCGTGGGTGGACTCGGCGCCGTCGGGGAGCCCCGCCACGCGCGGGAGCGGCAGCGCCACGAGACCGACGAACGGCGCCACGGCGGGACGCACGGGCGGCAGCCGCGCGATGTTCCGCGGCGTGGACACAAGCGACACGCGGTGGCCCCGCGACGCCAGGCGCTCGGCGAGGTCCAGGCAGGGGAGCAGGTGCCCGAAGGCGAGCCACGGGCAGATCACGATGTGCAGCTGGGAGGAGGAGCCAGTCTCGTCGTCCATGGCGACACGACCGGCGCATCCAAGGAACTTAGCTTACCAAGATTGCCGGAATATAAGTGGATCCGCATCACCGTCCCTATGAATAGCCACCATGCATGATACACTTTTCTCTCTTCATTTACCTAGCTTAGCCATTTTTAGATTTATCCTTAGCACCATCTGTTGACCATCTATTGGTGCATATAAGAAGTACGATAAATATTGTAGATGCTTAGTTTAACATTGAGCGATAAGGTTAGTGGTGGTGCTAAGTTTTATACACATTCACTAAAGGAAATTTTCATGGGTACTCATAAAGACGATATAATTTACTTTGGCCTAATCTCTAAGTTTCAGAGATTTCGAGAGGACGGAAGTTTTCTTCAAATTGTTCATTTAAAACTTATCATTTTTGTTTAAGCTATATATTTTCGACAATAGGTATGACAAATACCACGCACATATATACGTGCGCCTGCATGAATACTAGAAACAGTGTAACATGACGCATTGGCCGAAAAAGACCCCTCGGGCCGCCTCGCGCGAGGCGGCTCTGGGGGCTCCATAAATCCTAGCCGAGGACCCCCTCGTTCTCATCTCCTCGGCCGCTGCCGGCGGTGGCAGCCGCACTCGGCCACCGAAGGTGGAGGGGGGACGGAGGTGCGCTCGGCAGGACCTCTCTCGCGCGGGGGCGGGTCTCCTCAAGGGCGGCGCTGAGGGGAATGATGGTCCGGCGACGCAGCCTTGGCGGCGGTTGCTGGAGCATGGCGGGGTAGCGGGGGTGCGGCGGAGCTTGGAGGAGCTTGGAGGAGATCGCGATGGAGGAGCTTTGGCAGGGGCAGGGGTTGCGGCGGCAACCTTGTTCAAGACGGCGGCGCCTGCCGGCCATCTGCGCTGCGCTGCGCGGCGGTATCCTGCTGCCTACCGGCTTGGGTGGAGGAGGTTGTGGCGGGCTCGATCTGGGCCTTTGCGGGTCTGATCTAGGTCACCACGGCTGATCTGGGCTTCTGTGGATTCGCTGTGGAGTCCTAGGTTCGGTGGCTGCTCCCCGTCCGGGTTGGGGGTGGATGGACCGTGGCTCCTAACCATGTGAGTTTTCCGGCGAGTAGCGTGGGGGCTGCTCGTTCGGCTAGGATAAAGGTGGTGGTCCTTGGATCTCTCTCGCGCTAGGACGAAGATCTTCCTTATGCATGTTTGTCTCGATTTGGCTGGATGTTGAGTTCCGGAAGGCTCCGCTGGCAAATGTAACAGTGCTCGTGCCTGGAGTTTGCTGGTTTGGGAGGTATTCGGTCGTACACACCCATGTTTTTATTCCGACCGTTTGGTTCCGGAGGGAGCGACACGAAGCTCTGTTCTGTGTTGCCAGCAGATGACATTCTAGTCCATGGCGTATCAGAGACGAAGAATTTCTTGAAGGCCGATTTGGAGGACTAGCAGTGGAGAATCGAGTTGTGGTGTTTATTGAGGGGTTTGCTTGGTTTTCTGGAAAATGTAATAGCAGTATGCAAGTGGGAACAGCCACATAGGTGAAATTCAGAGTCCTACCTTTCAGGGTGAAAATCCAAGGTCTGGCTTTAATTGGTTGTGCCTGCCAATGGTCTTGTTGAAGGCATTGTATTGATAGCGGGGACTATCTCCAGGGTGAAAACCTGAGATCTTTTGATCGGGTGACGACGTCGCTTGTGCACAGGTGTTGTCTTGTGATGGTTGTACTGTTGTTGCTAGGACTTGAGTTCCGTAGCGGGATTTTTTTCTTAGTTATTTTTTTATTGTTTAGTTATGTGCATATATACTATCATTAGGGTATTGCGTTGTTGTAGAGGCTGGATGTATTTGGTATCTATCGATATTAATATATTCTCTGTATCGAAAAATATATATATGTGTTCTCTAATTGTAAAGAAAATCAGAATTTTTAAACTCTATAAATACAAATTCTAAGGTCGGCAAGTTATAGGTTTACGAGTACCAATTATAAAGTCGGCAAGTTATAGGGTTCATCGAGTACGTAAGACCCACCGCGTGCTTTCGTACATCCACATATCTTTCATGGATAGTGCTAGTCAATTTCTATCATCTCTACCGGCTCTATACGTTTAGTCCTAATTATTATTATATTACATATACATAAGCTAAAAAAAAGTTGGAGGCTCCTTATTGATTTGGTTACTGTTCTTGTGAGCCATGAAAAGTACAAATACATGTGAACACTATCTATATGAAAATTGGGCGGGTACTTGGCGAAAACATCTGCGACTTTTATCCTGAAAGTATGTGCTACTGTCTTTTCATGGCATCTTCGAAAATATATAGTTGCTCCACCGTTCGACGTATATATATAAACACTGCAGCCTTCTTCTACTGTACCTAGGAAAAAATATAGTTACATCCCGTCGATCGTCTATACTATTAACATCTTTTATCCGGAAAAATTATGGCTGCCGTCTTCTACGGTACCTCTGAAAAAAAATACTTACGGTAAAATTGGGGATACGTATATAAGTATGTGCTCATGAACAGTACAAATACACATAAACAAGATCCATATGAACCTTGTGCGGTACTTGTAAAAACGTGGGAAAATACCCCCGCAAAAAAAACGTGGGAAAATACTATTGCTTTTTTATGGTATCTTCAAACATATATAGTAGCTCCACCATTTGTTGTATATACTACCGCGACCATCACTCGCCTCTTTTATATCTGAAAAATGCCGCAGCCTTCTCCTATGGTAAGGTATCTACAAAAAAAAAAATAGTTACTCCCCATCCGTTGCCTATGCTACTGAGATCTTTTATCCGGAAAAAATATTGCTACCTTCTTCTACGGTATCTTTGAAAAAAATTATAATTACGGTAAAATTGGGGATACATATAAAAGCTGAATATTTTTGGAGGCTCCTCCTTGATTTGGTTACTTCTCATAAACAGTATATATATGAAAAATTCCCTCTACCTGGGAAAACATATGGTTGCATGTGATGCATGGATTGGTAAAAAGGTTCTTTGTGTTTGATTGCCTGTGGTGAAGCCTAAATCGCGATGGAGATGAGATGTCGCTTGTTTCGCACCACCCAGGCAAAGCTTCCGGTGACCTCTTCTATTCACTGGTGATCTTACCATACAATCACCACCATCACAGACAATGAAGCTTCCATTTGGATCAGTTCATCCTACTAGTACGGTAGCGCATATGCATAGTCCTTATCTACCACGAATGATAGTTTACCAATGGCAGTTCATAAGCATAGTCCCTAGCTACTACGAATAGGGGTTTCACATAACACTACGACGGTAAACGAAAGGGTAGTTCACTAGAGGGGGTCAAAGGGGATTTGGTCTTCATTTTTTACTTCATCTTCTTCTTCTTCTCAGATGGTGGTATGCCCTCTGGCCTCCCATATTGCATCTTTCCACTTGAGCCTCTTGTTCTTCCAGGCTTCATTGTTGCCTACCTCCATGCAATGGCTAATCTCAACTTCATCAGGCATAATATGTGCTTGGGAGAACTCATCCTCGCCCCAACCTAAGATCTAGTTGTGAATTATGTAGCAAGCAAGAACCAGCTTCACTTGAGCGTCGTAAGTGTGAAATGTTTTCTGGTCAAAGACCTTAAACCCATTCTTCAAAGTAGCAAAAGCCTTCTCAATGGTGACTCGAAGACTTAAGCGTAACTCTTTTGCATTTTGCGGTATGTTCCTTTGAGTGAACTCATTGAGGTCATACATTATTTTCTGGAGGGGTGGTAGAATCGTAGGTAGGCCAGGCATGGATATCCAACATCTCTTAGGTAGAACTTACTTTCAGGGATTAGCAACCCATCGGGCCTGGACAAGTTGTCAGCTAGGATGGATGCATCATGATTTGAACCCTACTTTCAACACCCGGATTTTTAAGTACAGATGCCTATTATGCCATACATCGCAATCCCAGGAAGATTGTTTTTGCGAGACATAACAGTTTATATCATAGAGTCATCATTCATTACAAACCATAGTCGTCTTACAACAATACATCACATGGATCCACACTTACAATAATAGTTGATCTAATGATCAACAAACACAACACATAGCGGAAGCGAAGTAGTAGTAGTCCATCTATTCCACATGCAACGCTTGACGTTAGAAGACGATCCTAGTTATCATAGACGTCCTGCTGTCCGTCATCCTGATACTGTTTCTCCTCTTCATAGTCTGGCCATTTGAATAGCCATGGACACAGCCATGAGTACTTTAAAGTACTCGCAAACTAAATACTAATGTAAACTCTATCTATTAGCTTAAAGGGGTTCTAAGCTCTAGGTTTATTTGCATAAAGCCAGTTTTATTTCATAAGTACTTTGGTAATAAAGACCCTTTTCAATGCCTAACTAACTCAAATGGGAACATTAGTATCATTCCCACAACTCTGTTGCGATCAAGTCAAAATCACCTTTCAAATCATCTTTCATTTTTAGAAATCATCTGACAACGGAACAGTATGGCCATCCAACCGTCCATAACCGCGGACACGGCTATTCGAATAGGTTTACACTCTGCAGAGGTTGCACACTTGTGCCACAACATTTGATTACATCCTTCAGGGATAGCCCTGAATAATCATAACTCAGTATGCGGATCATCAACCATTAACCTTTCACTTACATACCCTAGTATAGGCACCTCTCCCCATGAGTATGGCCTCCTAGTGATAACAATCCGCTATCCCGGGAACTACACAGGGCTTGGGTAGGACATTCAACTCTTTTCACGTTATTTCACTTTCAACGGAGGCAGCCTCGGCATAACCTCTATGACGCTTGTTCAGAGGGAACTCATACTAAGACACATAAATTTTCAGCTAAAGCCTTACCCATAATCAGGTATTGTGGGGGTACCCAAAAATTGGAATGGTATCGCATCCGAACCCAACCATCAGTTTTTATCAAAATCACCATGTCATTCAAGTCACATTCACCTTCAAAATCTTTCAATAGAATGACTCATCATCCAAGGTTTTCAAAATCAAAGATTCACATGTTCCCATCTAGAGTAGTCAATTTTAGTTTTAGCACTAGAAACTAGTCATGAGGGGTGCTAACTAACTGATGTCTACGCACGCTTTTATTCATGTAGACAGTGTTGGGCCTCCAAGAGCAGAGGTTTGTATAACAGTAGCAAGTTTCCCTTAAGTGAATCACCCAAGGTTTATCGAACTCAGGGAGGTAGAGGTCAAAGATATCCCTCTCAAGCAACCATGCAATTAAGATACAAGAAGTCTCTTGTGTCCCCAACACACCTAATACACTTGTCAGATGTATAGGTGCACTAGTTCGGCGAAGAGATAGTGAAATACAAGTAATATGGATGATTGTAAGTAGTAATTGCAATCTGAAATAAAAATGGAAGCAAGCAAACATGTAGCAGAACTTGTTGGAAACGGTGTTTCAATGCTTAGAAATAAGGCCTAGGGATCATACTTTCACTAGTGGACACTCTCAACAATGATCACATAACTGAATAAATAAATGCTACTCTTAAACACTCTCTTGTTAGATAACAAACATCATTCATTGTGTAGGGCTACAAAGCACACCTCAAACCGGAGTAAACAAGCTCCACAACGTCCGGAGTTCATATTAAAGTAACCTCTAGAGTGCATAATAGACCGTTGAAATTTAGACCGAGTACTAACATAGCATACACACTGTCAACAATAGCTGTGAAAGGGGGAATAGATCGCATCAATACTATCATAGTAATAGTTAACTTCATAATCTACAAGAGATTACAATCATAACCTACGCCAAGTACTACATGATGCACACACTGTCAACATTACATCATGGAGGAGGAATAGAATACTTTAATAACATCACTAGAGTAGCACATAGATTAATAGTGATACAAAGCTCATGATCACATAAAGATCACACCATGGGAGAGAGAGATGAACCACATAGCTACCGGTAGAGCCCTCAGCCACGGGGGAGAACTACTCCCTCCTCATCATGGGAGACAGCAACGGCGATGAAGATGGCGGTGGTGTCGATGGCGATGACTCCGGGGGCAATTCCCCATCCCGGCGGCGTGCCGGAACAGAGACTTCTGTCCCCCGAAACGGAGTTTCGCGATGGCGGCGGCGTCCCTGGGGTCTTTCTGGAGTTTCGTCGATTTCCGAGAATATTGCCCGAACAGCCTTTCTGGAACCAAAAACAGCAGAAAACAGGAACTGGCACTTTGGCATCTTGTTAATAGGTTAGTTCCGGAAAATGCATAAAATCATTATAAAGTGTATATAAAACATGTGAGTATTATCATAAAACTAGCATGGAACATAAGAAATTATAGATACGTTTGAGACGTATCAAGCATCCCCAAGCTTAGTTCCTACTCGACCTCGAGTAGGTAAACGATAAAAAGAATAATTTCTGAAGAGACATGCTACTAACATAATCTTGATCATACTATTGTAAAGCATATGACATGAATGAAGTGATTCGAAGCAATGGTAAAGACAATGACTAAACAACTGAATCATATAGCAACGACTTTTCATGAATAGTACTTTCAAGACAAGCATCAATAAGACTTGCATAGGAGTTAACTCATAAAGCAATAAATTCTTAGTAGAAAGTTTTGAAGCAACACAAAGGAAGATATAAGTTTCAGCAGTTGCTTTCAACTTCAACATGTATATCTCATGGATGATTGTCAACACAAAGTAATATGATGAATGCAAATAAGCAAGTATGTAGGAATCAATGCACACAGTTGACATATAGTCATCGAGGGTATGAATCTGTTGTCTCCCTATTGCATATGATGAAGATGGGTCAACAATACGACGGTGACAGCGGCTTCTGGATCACGTGCATGCGACGCATGCTTATAGTCTTCTACATCGGATGTGTGCTTCCAGTTCACCATAAGGTGACTTAGTGACGCCTCCGGATCTAGCTTGTCCGGTGTTGTTGTGAGTCTAGGTCATAAGCTCCTGATTACATGATCTCCTTATTGTCGACTTTGTAGGTGCCGTGTGGCGGCTTTTGGGTGTTTTTATGTGTACTTTTACAAGACATTTGTTGAATAAATTTATAATAAGGGCCATATATATGATGCAGAGAAAAATGCATGATTCTGAAGCTTGTTCCAAGATCCCGTGATTAATTCAACTACTCTAAAAAAACATGTGCTCCGACTACCTACTGCGTTGCGCGCATGCTCTCTCTCTCTCTCTCTCCCGGGTAGCCCCGACGGAACGGACACGGATCCGGTGCCCCCATGAAGGCAGGGCACGGATGAACAGTACCGTGCCCTGCAGTTTCGGCCGTTGGATCAAAAATAGAGAGCCAAGATTAATCACTGTAGCTTGGTACTGTACACTACCCTGTAGCAGATGCACTGTAGATAAATACTGTAGCGAATGTCCTGTAGCAAGCGCACTGTTTGTTGTCCTGTAGCAGATGCACTGTTCATAGTCATCTGTCCATTCATTTTTGATCCGACGGCTAAAAAAGGGGGGAGGGCACCGTACTGTTCATCGGTGCCCTGCCTTAGTCAGGGCACCGGATCTCAATCCGACGGGACACGCCTCACTACTTGTAGCATCTGAGTTGCTGAATAAATCTGTCGATATACCTCTCATGGCACTCCGTGTCCGACACGATCTCTTGCAGCTTCTTGGCGTTGGCTGCAAACACTCTCCTGCCTTCTTCCTCAACCGCGACCGCCCGAATCGCCGCGGCGACGCCTTCTCGGTCAAATGTCCCGTCGTTTAGGTTTCGCGGCACCTGCGCCCCGACCTTCCTACGCTCCATGAGCCGCGCGTTCGGCTCCTGGTCACCCATGATGGGCAACATGACGAGAGGACGCCCGAAGAGGAGCCCCTCGACGGTGGAGTTCCAGCCGCAGTGCGTCAGGAACACGGCCACGGCGTCGTGCGCCAGTATCTCCAGCTGAGGAACCCACCCGTTCATCACGAGGCCATGGCCGCGCGTGCGCTCCTCGAACTCCACCGGGAGGAGGACGGCATCGGAACCGAGGGGTGGCTTCCTCAGTGCCCAGAGGAAGCGCGTCCCGGCGAGCTCCAGCCCAAGGGCGAGCTCGTGCACCTCCTCGGGCCGCAGCGGCACCTCGCTTCCCAGCGCGACGTAGACGACTGACATGGCCGGCTGCGCGTCGAGCCATCGCACGGCGGCTCCGTCCTTCCCGCTGTCGCCGCGGCGGCCTCCGTCAGGCGACGGCGGCAGGAGGCCGAAGGGAACGACCGGCTTGCCGCCGAACGTCGACGCGAGAGGGACGCTCTCGGGCTCCCACTCGACGCAGCTGCGCATGGCCACGAGATCGCACCTCTCGAGCGTCGAGGAGACCCGCTCGGCGATGGACGTCGCCGGCACGCCCTGCACGGAGATGAGCTCCGTCTTCGCCGACTGGGATTCGGTGCGCCTGAACAGTCGGATGTCCAATGCGGCGACCACGGTGGCAGCGAGTAGGACAAGCAGCGCACACGGAACCTTGTGCCGGACTGCGGCGGCGGCGGCCCAGTGGTTGAGGTAGTCCACGACGATCCAGTCGGGCTTCTTTCTGCCGGGCACGGCGCACAGGGACTCCAAGAACTCGGAGAAGGGCGCGGCGAGGCCGTCTGAGGCCTCGAGGTGGAGGTGGAACTTGCCCAAGGGGACGTCGTGGGTGGACTCGGCGCCGTCGGGGAGCCCCGCCACGCGCGGGAGCGGCAGCGCCACGAGACCGACGAACGGCGCCACGGCGGGACGCACGGGCGGCAGCCGCGCGATGTTCCGCGGCGTGGACACAAGCGACACGCGGTGGCCCCGCGACGCCAGGCGCTCGGCGAGGTCCAGGCAGGGGAGCAGGTGCCCGAAGGCGAGCCACGGGCAGATCACGATGTGCAGCTGGGAGGAGGAGCCAGTCTCGTCGTCCATGGCGACACGACCGGCGCATCCAAGGAACTTAGCTTACCAAGATTGCCGGAATATAAGTGGATCCGCATCACCGTCCCTATGAATAGCCACCATGCATGATACACTTTTCTCTCTTCATTTACCTAGCTTAGCCATTTTTAGATTTATCCTTAGCACCATCTGTTGACCATCTATTGGTGCATATAAGAAGTACGATAAATATTGTAGATGCTTAGTTTAACATTGAGCGATAAGGTTAGTGGTGGTGCTAAGTTTTATACACATTCACTAAAGGAAATTTTCATGGGTACTCATAAAGACGATATAATTTACTTTGGCCTAATCTCTAAGTTTCAGAAATTTCGAGAGACGGAAGTTTTCTTCAAATTGTTCATTTAAAACTTATCATTTTTGTTTAAGCTATATATTTTCGACATTAGGTATGACAAATGCCACGCACATATATACGTACGTGCGCCTGCATGAATACTAGAAACAGTGTACCAGGACGCATTGGCCGAAAAAGACCCCTCGGGCCGCCTCGCGCGAGGCGGCTCTGGGGGCTCCACAAACCCTAGCCGAGGACCCCCTCGTTCTCATCTCCTCGGCCGCTGCCGGCGGTGGCGGCCGCGCTCGGCCACCGAAGGTGGAGGGGGGACGGCGGTGCGCTCAGCAGGCCCTCTCTCGCGCGGGGGCGGGTCTCCTCAAGGGCGGCGCTGAGGGGAATGATGGTCCGGCGGCGCAGCCTTGGCGGCGGTTGCTGGAGCATGGCGGGGCAGCAGGGGTGCGGCGGAGCTTGGCGGGGAGTGGAGGAGATCGCGATGGTGGAGCTTTGGCAGGGGCAGGGGTTGCGGCGGCACCCTTGGTCAAGACGGCGCCGCCTGCCGGCCACCTGCGCTGCGGTGCGCGGCGGCGTCCCACTGCCTACCAGCTTGGGTGGAGGAGGTTGTGGCGGGCTCGATCTGGGCCTTTGCGGGTCCGATCTAGGTCACCACGACTGATCTGGGCTTATGTGGCTTCATTGCGGAGTCCTAGGGTCGGTGGCTACTCCTCGTCCGGGTTGGGGGTGGATGGACCATGGCTCCTAACCATGTGATTTTTCCGGCGACTAGCGTGGGGGCTGCTCGTTCGGCTAGGATAAAGGTGGTGGTCCTCGGATCTCTCGCGCGCTAGGACGAAAATCTTCCTTATGCATGTCTGTCTCGATTTGGCTGGATGTTGAGTTCCGGAAGGCTCCGCTGGCAAATGTAACAGTGCTCGTGCCTGGAGTTTGCTGGTTTGGGAGGTATTCGGTCGTGCGCACCCATATTTTTATTCCGACTGTTTGATTTCGGAGGGAGCGACATGAAGCTCTATTCTGTGTTGCCAGCAGATGACATTCTAGTCCATGGCGTATCAGAGACGAAGAATTTCTTGAAGGCCGATTTGGAGGACTAGCAGTGGAGAATCGAGTTGTGGTGTTTGTTGAGGGGTTTGCTTGGTTTTCTGGAAAATGTAATAGCAGTATGCAAGTGGAGACAGCCACACAGGTGAAGTTCAGAGTCCTACCTTTCAGGGTGAAAATCCAAGGTCTGGTCTTAATTGGTTGTGCCTGCCAATGGTCTTGTTGAAGGCATTGCATTGATAGCGGGGACTATCTCCAGGATGAAAACCTGAGATATTTTGATCGGGCGACGACGTCGCTTGAGCACCGTTTTCCTATTGGAGGCGTCGCTGGTGGAGAGCCTGAGTTTTAGGTGTTGTCTTCGTGATGGTTGTACTGTTGTTGCTAGGACTTGAGTTCCGTAGCGGGACTTTTTCTTAGTTATCTTTTTATTGTTTAGTTGTGTGCATATCTACTGTCATTAGAGTATTGCGTTGTTGTAGAGGCTGGATGTATTTGGTATCTATCGATATTAATATATTCTCTTTATCGAAAAATATATATGTACGTTCTCTAATCGTAAAGAAAATCATAATTTTTAAATTCTATGAATACAAATTCTAAGGTCGGCAAGTTATAGGTTCACGAGTACCAATTATAAAGTGGGCAAGTTATAGAGTTCATCGAGTACGTAAGACCCACCGCGTGCTTTCGTACATCCACATATCTTTCATGGATAGTGCTAGTCAATTTCTATCATCTCTACCGGCTCTATACGTTTAGTCCTAATTATTATTACTAGTCATCAACCCGGGCACTCGCCCGGGCTAGGACATCAAAAATTAAATATACTGAAAATTACAGTGCATATATACATGCATTTGATTTAGGTTATATACGGAAACATGTTTGCAAACGCAAAATTTTGTAAGAGGGATTTTTGTAATCTGACATGTCCTTATTTTTTTCACTTATTTGGTGTACCAAAACTTCAAAAAAGTTCTTAACTTCTTAATGTACACAATTTTGTGGACCCATAAAATTTTAATTTGATATTTTTTTGTCTTTTGAGAGAAAAATAATGTAAATTTGGTTAATTGTACACTCCTACAAATTTTCTCCCCCTTTGTGTTTCTATTTTTTTCATACAACCTCTTTTTCAAAATTCATTATTTTTTGAAATTATATAAGGTTTTGCTACACTCTTATTTTTCCTATATTATTAATAATTATATACCACAAAACAATGTCCAATTATTGGGCTCAGCCACAACTTTCTGGTGTTTATTTATCCATGGACAATAATATTCTAAAAGCTCGAATACTCGTATTTTTCTAGTTTGCTTAGCTTGGAATAGATGATTTGAAATTTTCATTTTTTATTGAATAATTATCTCTTAGAGAATATATTTTATGATCAATGTTTTTTAGATATTTTTCTATGTGTAAGAAATATATACCTATAAAGTATGATACGAATTCATGCTCCAAGAAATTATTGAATTCCCCATTTGCATAGCAGCCAAAGTAGTATATCAATAAGAAAGCAAAGAAAATCTTATATTACGTGATGGAAAAAAATAATAATTCTACCGGCTTCTTTATCATGTACATGTGAAGATATAGACAAAACCTACATGAAAACCGGCTCCTTTGCACGTGATTGAATGGTTCATTAGACGTAGTACATAACTTGGACACCTAGGACATGCCAGCTGACTACGGATTTGATTGGTTAGGTGTAGTAAAAACCATGGACTCTTGGGCATGTGGGCTAACCGATTTAAAATCTGACCTGTCAATATTTCGCTTCATAAACAATCTACGGATTAAACAAACGTGACTGCGTAACCTTATAAACAAACGTGACTACGTAACTGTATACGTGACATTATAAATTAGTATAACTTTTTGACTAATCCTAGCCGTAAATTTCAGATCTAACTGTCTTAATTATTATGATGATGTGGATTAACGTGGTGTCTCGTATGGTGCCTCCAATTAGTAAATATAAGATATTACATATATACAGAAGCTAAAAAAAGTTGGAGGCTCCTTATTGATTTGGTTACTGTTCTTGTGAGCCATGAAAAGTACAAATACATGTGAACACTATCTATATGAAAATTGGGCGGGTACTTGGCGAAAACATCTGTGACTTTTATCCTGAAAAGTATGTGCTACTGTCTTTTTATGGCATCTTCGAAAATATATAGTTGCTCCACCGTTCGACGTATATATATAAACACTGCAGCCTTCTTCTATTGTACCTAGGAAAAAATATAGTTACTTCCCGTCGATCGTCTATACTATTAACATCTTTTATCCGGAAAAATTATGGCTGCCGTCTTCTACGGTACCTCTGAAAAAAAATACTTACGGTAAAATTGGGGATACATATATAAGTATGTGCTCATGAACAGTACAAATACACATAAACAAGATCCATATGAACCTTGTGCGGTACTTGTAAAAACGTGGGAAAATACCCCCGCAAAAAAAACATGGGAAAATACTATTGCTTTTTTATGGTATCTTCAAAAATATATAGTAGCTCCACCATTTGTTGTATATACTACCGCGACCATCACTCGCCTCTTTTATATGTGAAAAATGCCGCAGCCTTCTCCTATGGTAGGGTATCTACAAAAAAAAAATAGTTACTCCCCATCCGTTGCCTATACTACTGAGATCTTTTATCCGGAAAAAATATTGCTACCTTCTTCTACGGTATCTTTGAAATTTTTTATAATTACGGTAAAATTGGGGATACATATAAAAGCTGAATATTTTTGGAGGCTCCTCCTTGATTTGGTTACTGCTCATAAACAGTATATATATGAAAAATTCCCGCTACCTGGGAAAACATATGGTTGCATGTGATGCATGGATTGGTAAAAAGGTTCTTTGTGTTTGATTTCCTGTGGTGAAGCCTAAATCGCGATGGAGATGAGATATCGCTTGTTTCGCACCACCCACGCAAAGCTTCCAGTGACCTCTTCTATTCACTGGTGACCTTACCATACAATCACCACCATCACAGACAATGAAGCTTCCATTTGGATCAGTTCATCCTAATAGTACGGTAGCTCATATGCATAGTCCCTATCTACCACGAATGATAGTTTACCAGAAATGGGAAGAAGAACCCTGAGTATTGGACGATTGATAACTAGAATCGCTAATAGTCGTCTGGCAGTTTATAAGCATAGTCCCTAGCTACTACGAATGGGGGTTTCACATAACACTACGACGGTAAACGAAAGGGTAGTTCATTAGAGGGGGTCAAAGGGGATTTGGTCTTCATTTTCTACTTCATCTTCTTCTTCTCAGATGGTGGTATGCCCTCTGGCCTCTCATATTGCATCTTCCCACTTGAGCCTCTTGTTCTTCCAGGCTTCATTGTTGCCTACCTCCATGCAATGGCTAGTCTCCACTTCATCAGGCACAACATGTACTTGGGAGAACTCATCCTTGCCCCAACCTAAGATCTAGTTGTGAATTATGTAGCAAGCAAGAACCAGCTTCACTTGAGCATCGTAAGTGTGAAATGTTTTCTGGTCAAAGACCTTAAACCCATTCTTCAAAGCAACAAAAGCCTTCTCAATGGTGACTCGAAGGTTTAAGTCTCTCGGATTAAACAACTCTTTTGCATTCTGCGGTATGTTCCTTTGAGTGAACTCGTTGAGGTGATACATTATTTTCTGGAGGGGTGTTAGAATCCTAGGTAGGCATGCATATCCAACATCTCGTAGGTAGAACTTACCTTCAGGGATTAGCAACCCATCGGGTCTGGACAAGTTGTCAGCTAGGATGGATGCATCATGAGTTGAACCCTACCAACCAGCAAACACATATGTGAACCTCAGATCGAAATCCACAATAGCAAGGGCATTCTTGCTAGTATAGTGCTTCCTTCCCCAAAATGCTTAAGACTGTGCTTTGGGCACCCTTGTTGTCACATGAGTGCCAGCGATAGCCCCAATACAATGATGTGAAGAAATGAAAACACATTCATGTTTGTGATTGTAGGACGTGTATTAAGAATTGAACGATCATGGAGTGTGCTCACCTTGAAATACGGGAACCACGTGTAGGTGTCCTCGATCTTGGGTGGTGTGTTTTTTGATGGTGGCTTGATCATTTCGCCTCTGAGATCCCCAAGTACAAACAACACCTGCTGGAAGTAGTGAGAAATAATCTCCATAGATCGCCTGAATATGTTATGGATCACTATAAACCTCTAGTTATGACCTACAACATGAAGAAACATGGCTACTTGCTCTTCCAGAGAGTTGTGAATGCTATCTTTTAGCGGTCCTCTCTCCATGAATGTTTTCACAAGTGCATAGAACGGGGCTCTTCTCATCCGAAGCATTTGCATTGCATCTACATCATTGCAGTTGTAGATGTAGTTCAAGTAGGCAATTCTCTCCTGGTCTTGTGGTAACATTGGCTTGTAGGTGTCATGAGGAAAGGCAACACACCTGACTGCTCTCTTGTGCAGCATCAAGATCTAGGCTTGGATGACAGCGATAAGTGTTGCGGCGTGATGCAGAAGCTCGTTGTGGTCACCCTACTCAAATCGATATACGATTAGGATTGGCCAATTCGACGCAACAAAGTTCTAGGTAAATGTATCTACAACTAGGCCAGAGAGTACAGAGGAAGATTATCGCTTAACCCCGCCATGTCGGATGACAGAGAGAAGCCAGAGTCGGAGTAGGAGATCAACTTCTGCCTTCGCTGCGCACGTCGACGCAGGTTTGCTGCTGGAGACCAAGAAGACGATCGAGGTCCTCCACGTGAGGACGGCGAGGGTATGGTGCGGCAGTGTAGATCTGGCTCGCGTCCATCATCGTCGCCGATGTAGAAAGTGGGAAAAGAGGGATTCTGCTAAGGATAATGAAGGGGGTAACCGAAATAGGAAGGTGACCCTTAACTATGTTGTGCAATACCACCCGGGTTTTCCCTTCTCCCGACATCTCGTGCCAGAGCTCCCGCGTGCACGATGTTGTCGATTTTCGTTGTGCCCCAACCTGCCTTTGAAAAAACGGTCGATCCGGCCGTTTTGTCAACACCCGGATTTTTTAAGTCCAGATGCCTATTATGTCATTCATCGCAATCCCAGGAATATTGTTGTTGCGAGGCATAATAGTCGAATATCATAGTCATCATTCATTACAAACCATATTGTCTTACAACTTGAATCACATGATCCATATTACACAAATAGTTGATCTATTGATCAACGAACAAACACAAGTTCATAGCGGAAGCGTAAATAGAAATGGACTCTCTAGTCCACATGCCAACGCTTGACGTCGGA
Organism: Lolium perenne; assembly: GCF_019359855.2. NCBI lineage: Eukaryota > Viridiplantae > Streptophyta > Magnoliopsida > Poales > Poaceae > Lolium > Lolium perenne. Next base: position 72,855,686 of record NC_067248.2, on the reverse strand, counting down.
AGACTCCTAGTTGTCGTAGGCGTCCTGCTGGTCATCTCCTTGGTAGTTCTGTTCATCTTCATACTCTGGCCATTTGAATAGCCATGGACAAAGCCGTGAGTACTTTAAGTACTCGCAAACTAATACTCGTGTAAGTGCTAACAGTTCTAGTAAGGGTGCTAAGCTCTAGTTTAATTTGCATAAAGCCAATTTTAGTTCACAAGTATTTGAGAAAAGACTTCTTCATGTGCTAACTAACTCAAGTGGGAACATTAGTGTCATTCCCACAATTCAACTGTGATTCAAAAACAAGTCACCATTCACCATTCACCATTCACTTCACCAACATTTTCAAGAATCTGACACCGGAAACTGTATGGCCTTTCCAACCGTCCGTAACCGTGGACACGGCTATTCGAATAGGTTTACACTGTGCAGAGGTTGCACACTTGTGCCACAACATTTGATTTCATCCGTCGGGATAACCCCGAATCATCGTAACACCGTACGCGGATCATCAACCATAACCTTTCACTTACAAATCCTAGTATGAGCACCTCTCCCCATGAGCTTGGCCTCCCAGTGAAGACCAACTATCCACCTGGGAACTGCACAGGGCTTGGCCGTACAATTCACCTCAATTCACATCATTTATCAACAACGGAGGCAGCCTCGGCATAACCCCTATGATGTGTGGTCAGAGGGAACCCATACTAAGATGTATAAACTTCTAGTTAAGCCCTACCCATAATCAGGTATTGTGGGGGTACTCAAAATTGGAAAGGTATCGCATTCAACCAATATCAGTTTTAATCAAAAATCACCATCTTCTCCAAGTCATATTCAGCTTCAAAACTCATTCAATGGAATGACTCATCATTCCAAGGTTTCAAATTCATTTCAAGTCACATGTTCCCATCTAGAGTAGTCAAGTTTTAGTATTTAGCACTAGCATTAATCATGAGGGGTGCTATCTTGCTTGGCTAGCTTTGAGACTACCTTTGCTACTCTAGTACTACTCTTAACTTAGACCAAAGTTAACTATAAAGGTAACTTCTTCAAAAATCAAGTAAAACTTGTAAGGTAAAAACTTGGGATAGGATTGTGGTAGGTAAGGTAAGACTAATGGTGCCTTGCCCCAAAAGGGGCTTTGCACTTTGCAAGAATATTAGCTTGCCTTGGTAGTGGTCAAGGGGCTCCTCTTCCTCCTCTTGGTAGAATCCTTCCTCTTCCTGGTATTCTCCGGGGCTAGCGTCTAAATTCGAATACGAGGTATAATCACTCAGCAAGGTTCAATAGCTATACTAAGCACATCATCACTTCACACAACCCATTATAATCACACATACATAACACAATTAGGTGCATTGGTTTTCTTTCTTGAGGAAAAATAATTTCCTCTCATTACATATGTAAATGATAGTTTCCATTTAGTGTTGGAGGAAATAATTTCCTCTCATTGAATCTTCTTAAGATTTAACTTCCTCCATAATCATGCATGAAATCATGTTGACCTAAGTCAACCATTCATCATCATCATTTGGGAAAATGATTTAAATGAGGTAGGATACCTCATACAATTTAACAATTCTAAATATGATTTAAAATCACCAAGTATTTCATGTGAGAGTATTTGACCAGTGGTCCAAACTTCATATGAAAGTACTTGGGACAAGATTTAAATGAAGTACAACACTTCATATAATTTGCATAATGGTTTTGGACAATATCACTTAACTAAAGTGGTCATATAGTCTTATTTAAACTAGGCCATGATCACTCAAAGTGACCACACCATATTTTTTCGGAAACAATTAGTGTAAGTGAAATGTGATATATGAGAGTTGAAATCAACTCAATATCAGTTTTGGTTGATTTTTAATAATTGTTTGAATTCACAAAAGGCCCTCCCTTGTTTATTTTGTCATTTTATTTCTACACCAAATCTAGGGTTGAGACCAGTGGCATTGTTTAGATAATTTCATGGGCTTTCCATAGATATAAAGTTTGCTAAATTTGGCCAAGCCAAACAGATTCTATTGAATTTCAAACATAGAGCCAGTATTGAATTCAAACTAAAACTGGAAATTCGAATTTGAATTACTGGGCTGTGCAGGAAACGCTAACGGGCCGAAACGGTTTAAAACAGAGAAACTCAGCCCAGCAACGCGGCCAGCGCGAGTGGGCCGTCTGACGAGGTGGGGTCCACCCGTCAGCGTCTCTTAACGCAGCGAAACGGTACGCGCGCGGTGGATCGTTGGATTAGAAGTCAGATCGACGACGCACAGGCATCGTCGTCTCCGACGAGAAGGGGGCTTACTGGCGGCGACGGCAGGGGGTCGGAGGGCGCGACGGAGCTCCAGCGGTCGACGGCGATGTGCGCAGCGACGTTGTCGAAGACGGCGGTCCTCCTGGTAGCAGTGGTGTCTCCGGGGATGGCCTCCAACTCCGGCGATCTTCTGCGGTGGAGTGCGGCAGCGAGGTAGCAATTGGTGAGCTCTGGTGGGTAATGTGGAGCGGCGAGGTGGCTAGGAGGTCGAGGAAGGAGAGGGGAGTGCGGCGGTGTGAAGGAATCGTCGAGGCGAGGCCTCCTTTTATAGGCGTGAGCTTGGCCGTGGCGCTGCGGCGAAGTCGACAAGGGCGTGGCGTCTCCGGCGAGCTAGCGAGCTAGGCGAGGGCGGCATCCTGTTCAGAGCATCCTGGCGGTCCTCCTGGCGATGGCAGCATGGTCGTACGGTGCCTAACGCTGTCGGCCGGTCGCGGAGTGTGGCGCGGCAGTAGCGGGATGCGGTCGTCATCTCCGGCGGCGGCGGGCACGGGTCTGTGTCGTGAGCGTGTCCTGCGCGTTCGCGGTGGCACGGCGAGGCTCAAGGTGAAGAAAGGGGGCCAGGGATGGAGCGAGGCGGCGAGTCGACGTGTGGCCGTGGCGCGCGCGCCGGCAGACATGCGATGGCAAGGTGGTCGGTGCTAGGGTTGAGAAAAGAGAGGGGGAGCAAGAGGGCATGTCCATGGCCGGCATGGTTAGGGTTTGCCATGTGTGGCCCTCCTCCTAGGTTTGCTATGCAAGGGTGAGGTGGAGAGGGAACCAGGGGACATGTAGGATGAAGTGTGGCAAGTAGGGTTGGCCAAAACACTATTTGCAATAGTGTTGAAGATTTGCCATAATTGAAATTTGCAAACTTTGCCAAATTTGTTTTGGGTCTTGGGGTTCCAAAATTTGAAAATGGTGCATTTGGATAAGTTGCAAATGACCAGAGACAAACATATGTGGTGGTGGAATTTTAAAAATCAAAAAAATGCAAATTTGCAAAAAGTGAGATTGTTGACAAAGTTAAAAAGTCTCAACTTTGCATGAGCATAGTTTTTGATCCAAGATGATTTTGGCATGGTGGTCTTTACAAAAGTTGTTCACCTTGATGTGGTCTTGGATGAGGTGCAAAGAATTGGGAAAGTTTAGTTTGAAAAACTTGAAAACCAGGGGCTCAAAGTAGTGACCAGAATATAAATGGCAGATTTGACCAATATCATATGTGATCACAATTTGAGTTTGAATTTGATTTGATTTGTGTTTCTTTGATTCCAAAATCTGTAATAAGTGTTTCGTAAGATAATACAACTAATGGTGAAGGTCAAATTGGTCTAGGGTAAAGATTTGCAAAAATGGCATAAACCATATGTTAGGGTTTTAGGGTTTTGTTCTTATTTGATTTCTTTCTCTTTTTGGTTTATTTGGTTTGTGATCTTCACTTGATCACTTTAGGGTTTTAGGGTTTATCACCTAAGCATAAGAACAATCATCATGGCATATCACTCAAAATGCAAGTCCTATGCATGGCACTATATGCAAATAAATTTTTTTGTTGGTTCTAATTTTTGGATCTCTGGAATTCTTCTTCTTCCTTTTATTGAAATTTGGGATGTTACAAACCCTTCCCCCTTACAAAAGATCTCGTCCCAAGATCTAAAAGAAAATTAGGTACTAAAGAGATCTGGGTACTCCTTCTTCATGAAGTCTTCGCGTTCCCAAGTGGCTTCATCTTCGGTATGGTTGCTCCACTGAATCTTTAGAAACTTGATGGGTGCGGGTGGTTCTGTAAGCTTCCTCCAGGATGCGATTCGGCACTTCGCGGTACGTCAAGTCCTTGTTGATATCCACCGATCAGTGGTCGATGTTCTTGAACACTTCGGTCTTCTCGGGGACTTCTAGGCACTTCCGGAGGAGTGAGATGTGAAACACGTCGTGCACAGCCGACATTTCTTCTGGTAGCTCCAGTTGATAAGATACTTCGCCTCGGCGACTCAGAACTTTGAAGGGTCCGACATATCGGGGTGCGAGCTTTCCTTTCAGCTGGAATCTTTGCATTCCTTTCAAAGGGGATACTTTGAGATAGACAAAATCTCCGATCTCGAAGGTCATCTCTCGGCGTCTCTTGTCGGCGTAGCTCTTCTGTCTTGATTGCGCCGTCTTGAGGTACTCGCGGATCTTGTGTACTTTCTCTTCGGCCTCACGAAGAACATCTGGTCCGAAGACTTGGCTTTCCCCGACTTCTGACCAATTCAGGGGGGGTACGGCATTTCCTTCCGTACAAGGCTTCAAAGGGGGCCATCTGTAGGCTAGCTTGGTAGCTGTTGTTGTAAGAGAATTCTGCGTAAGGTAGGCAGTCTTCCCATTTGGATCCGTACTCTAGTACACATGCTCTCAGCATGTCCTCCAATATCTGGTTAAATCTTTCTGTCTGTCCGTCGGTCTGCGGATGGTAGGCTGTGCTGAAATTTAGTCGGGTTCCCAGTCCTTCGTGCACCTTCTGCCAGAATCTTGAGGTGAATTGTGGTCCTCTATCTGACACTATCGACTTCAGGGTTCCGTGCAGGGCGACTATTCTGGAGATGTACAATTCAGCTAACTTTGGGCCTTGGTATGTGGTCTTGACGGCGATGAAATGGGCTACCTTGGTCAGTATATCGACAACTACCCAGATTGAATCATTGCCTTTGCTGGATTCGGGCAAACCTGTGATAAAGTCCATTCCTACCGAGTCCCACTTCCATTCGGGAATCTGCAGAGGCTGCAGCAATCCTGCCTTGACTCGTTGATGTTCCGCCTTGACTCGTTGACAGATATCACACTTGGCGATGTAGCTTCCAATTTCTCTCTTCATTCCATGCCACCAAAATTGCTCCTTCAAGTCTTGATACATCTTGGTACCTCCGGGGTGGATTGAGTAAAGGGTGTCATGGGCTTCTTTCAGGATGACTTGCTTCAGTTCAGAATCTGCTGGCACACATAGGCGTCCTTTGTACCAAAGAACTCCGGCTTCATCTACGGTGAATCCTGGTGCTTTCCCTGCAGCTATCTGGTTCTTGATTCCATCGATGCTAGCGTTTCCTTTCTGGGCTTCTTTGATCTGGCTAATCAAGGTGGGTTGAAGCTCTATGCTGGCTAGGAATCCTTCACTAACAAGGTCAAGTCTAAACTGTTCAAACTCATGAAACAGGCTGGGTTGCTCGATTGCGATCATGGAGTTCAACTGGCACGGCAGTCGACTCAAAGCATCCGCTACCACATTGGCCTTTCCGGGGTGGTAGTGAATCTCCATGTCGTAATCCTTGATCAATTTTATCCATCGGCGCTGCCTCATATTTTGTTCCTTCTGGGTGAAGATATATTTCAGGCTCTTGTGGTCGGAGTAGATCTCGCATCGATTACCCATGAGGTAATGACGCCAAACTTTCAGGGCTAAGACTACGGCTGCAAGCTCTAAGTCGTGGGTTGGTTAGTTCTGCTCATGTTGCTTCAGCTGTCTTGACAGGTATGATCATGGGCGAACCTAGAAAGTTTCTAGAAGCCTGGGCAAACATGCCTACCATGCCATTTTTTGGGATAAAATGCTATAGAACAACATATGATACTAGGCGTGCCGCCGCCCACCAAGCCCGGGTGGCCGCCCAGGCTGGAGGGATGGTGGATCCGCCCATGGGTATGATATCACTTTGCCTTCTTGCATAAGTACACATCCAAGACCAATCTTGGAGGCGTCGCAATAGACGTCAAATGGCTTGGTGATGTCCGGCATGATCAGGATTGGGGCTGAGTTCGGTCTACTCTTGAGTTGCTGTAAACTCTCTTCACATTTGTCAGTCCATTCGAACTTCTTGTCCTTCTTCAAAAGTTGAGTCATTGGCCGAGCGATGCTCGAAAAGCCTTCTACAAATCTGCGGTAATATCCGGCTAATCCCAGAAAAGCGCGGACCTCGGTTTGGGTGGTTGGGGCTTGCCATTATGTAACATTTTTGATCTTGGTGGGATCTATGGCGATTTCTCCTGCAGACAAAATATGTCCCAGGAATCCTACTTCCATCAACCAAAACTCACATTTGCTGAACTTGGCGTACAACTGGTGGTGTCTAAGGTTTTCTAGGACAGTCTACAAATGCTGTTCATGTTCCTCTTCGGACTTGGAGTAGATAAGGATGTCGTCGATGAAGACAACGACAAACTTGTGCAAAAAGTTCATGAAGATCTTATTCATGAGATTCATGAAATAAGTGGGGGCATTGGTTAATCCAAACGACATGACGTTGTACTCATACAACCCATATCTGGTGGTAAAGGCAGTCTTGGGGATATCGGTGGCGCGAATCTTCAGCTGATGATAACCAGTCCTAAGATCTATCTTAGAGAACACTTTGGCACCGGTCAACTGATCGAACAGGTCTTCTATCTTGGGTATGGGGTACTTGTTCTTGATGGTGACATCGTTAAGCTTACGGTAGTCCGTACATAAACGAGTGGCACCATCTTTCTTGTCCACAAACAAAACAGGTGATCTCCAGGGTGATGCGCTAGGTCGAATCAAACCTTTGGCTAACATATCATCAATCTGCTTCTTCAGCTCCACAAGCTCTGTTGGGTTCATACTATAGGCTCTTTGTGCTATGGGTCCAGTTCCGGGGATTAACTCGATGATGAACTCGATATCCCGATCCGGGGGCATACCGGGTAGATCATCTGGAAACACATCAGGGTATCGACAGACGACCCTGATCTGATCCAGAGTTGGCTTGGCTACACTTTGGTTGCAGGTGAATTTTCTGGGTAGTCTTTCAGATACATGTTCTACTAGGATACCGGTGCTGCTAGTCATGGTGATGGCTTTCTTGGCACAGTCAATCAGTCCATGGTGTTTTGACATCCAGTCCATTCCTAGTACGACTTCCAAACCTTTGGTTCCCAGAATAATCATATTGGCATAAAAATCTACTTCATGGATTCTGATGGGTACATTTTTGCAAAATTTTCTAGCTTTGGTGGTTGATCCGGGAATTTGAACTATCATAACATGCTTCAAACTGATAGGTTGAATTTTACTTGTGGATGCAAAGTCTTCGGTGACAAATGAATGAGATGCTCCGGAATCAAACAACACTCTGGCAGGTACGGAGTTGACAGAGAACATACCCAGTACAACATCTGGTACTTCCTGGGCTTCTTCGGTGTTCATGTGGAAGATTGGGGTTGTTGGGGGCGAACTTCTTGCCGGTTGAGACGCGGTGTTGCTGCTGAGCAGGTGCAGCGGTGTTGGCGGCATTCTTGGCTAACCTCTTGGGGCACTCGTTGGAGTAGTGTCCCACCACACCACACTCATAACAAGTGATAGTGGCCTTGTCCTTGGTTGCGACGGGAATGGCATTGCTCCCAGTCCTTGGAGCGGTGTTGGTGTTGTTGTTGTTGGTGTTGGGGGCTCTAGGCGGAGCGCGGTTGAAGTTGTTGTTGTTGTTGTTGTGGTTGTAGTTGCTGTTTTTGTGGTGGCCTCCTGGCCTGGAGTTTCCTCCACTCTGGTTCTGATAACCCGGGCGTGAAGTCTGCATCGGGGGCTTGTTGTTGTTTCTCGGAGTGAAACCTCCGCTTGAGCTGGGGTGATACTTCGGGGCGTTGCTGGGCCCACTCTGGTGCATCATGCGGCGTTTGCGATTCTCGTTGGCTTGGTTGAGTTTTCCCTCCATCTGGATGGCGGAATCCACTAAGGCTTCAAGGTCGGCGAAAGGGATGTTGACGAGGACAGTCTGCATCTCATCATGCAGTCCGTTCAGGAATCTCTCCTGCCTCTTCTCGGTGGTGTCGGTCTCGTCGGGGGCGTACCTTGACAGTGTAAGGAACCTGTCGTGGTATTCTACCACCGTCATGCGTCCTTGCTTGAGTTCGCGGAACTCGTCCCTCATCTTCTTCACAAGGCCTGGGGGCACATGGTACTTGCTGAACTTGAGCTTGAAATCTGCCCAAGTCATGACTTGACCTCCGTTCATGGCACGGGTGCTAGTCCACCATGCTCGGGCTGGTCCGGCAAGGTAATGGGTTGCGAATAGGACCTTCTCGTTGGCTTCCACTCCGACTACTTCCAAGTTGTTCTCCATAGTCTGGAGCCAGTCGTCGGCGTCGAGGGGTTCCTCCGTCTTGCTAAACACCGGAGGGTTGGTGTTCTGGAAGTTCTTGAGCTTTGATCCGGGGTGGTCATGATTTCCATGGCCTTGGTTTGCAAGGTTCTGCAGTGCTGCGATGTTGGCTTGGCGTTCAGCTCTGTCAGTCTCCCTGTCATCCATCAGGTTTTGCAGCAGTTGCATCATGGCATCGTTGTTGTTGCGATTGGGAGGGGCCATCTGAACATAGAGAAGATCATGAGATAAGAGGGAAATTTCTATGGTTTATTTTGAGTAAGTTCATAAATTTAAAACTTGAAATCTTTTGATGACAAACACAACATTCATTCATTCATTCAACATCACACATTACAAACTAACACACTAACACTTCCCATGGTTTTAAGAACCATTCACTCATGCTACGATACAACGGGCGGGATACAACTCACAACTACATAAGTGATCAAGTGCACCTACTCCTCATCATCGATGTCGATGGGGACGAAGTCGTCGGGTCCTGCCTCCAGGAACTCGTAGTCCTCCTCCTTGGTGAACTCGTCCTCCTCAAAGTCATCGTCGTCGCTTAGGAAGGCTGCTCCTCCCTGAAGGTCGATACCTCCATCGTCTTCCTCCATCTCTCTCAGCTGGTCCTCCTGGGCCTTGACAGTGGCCTCCAAAGATGCTATCTTGGTGCGAAGGCGCACAATAGTAGCGTCCTTCTTGGTACGCTGTTGGCGGAGTGTCTTGCGGTCGCGGGCGAGTAGCTTGATTGCCTCACCCTGATCGGTGATGTGAGCGTGGGTCTGGTTGGCGTAAGCGCGGGAGGCGTCCAGATCCTTCCGAGTCTGGTACAGCATGAAGTCGAGGTACTCAGCATGGTGCCTCAACTCCGGGTGCGGCTGCAGCTCCATGGGCACTCCCATGGCATCACGTCTCACAAGATGCGCGAAGCGAGATGCGAGGATGCGCACCACATTCTGCCCGCAGAGGCGAGCAAGTGACTCATGAAGGGCATGTGTGAGTCCATCGAGCCAGTTGCTCTCGTGGAAGGAGAAAAGGATCCTCTCTGAGGTGGGAGGCTCCATCTTGCCCCTCAAGTCAGCGGTGATGATCCACTGCAACTCTCCTCCAGGCTGGTCGTCCACCTCGATTCAGTGGAACTCGGGGTGAGGGCGTCCAAGGAAGTCCGGGAGGGCGTTGAGGTCATGCTCGAAGATCAAGCTTCCACCATTCCCAAGCTGGTAGAACTTGGTGTTGATGGGTTCATTCGGCTCCATCTGAAAGCGAAATGGATAAGTAAGTTAGAGAGTGAACAAGTGTGGCAAAATTTTAAGTAGATTCAAATAAGAAAGAACATGATTCATCAATTTTTGAAAAGATCTCAAAGGCAAGAGTGTGAATAACTTTTCATGAATATTTTCTTCATTTGTTTTCAAAGTTAAGTTTTTCTGAACGTCCATTCTAACTAGGGTCTTTTAAGGTCAAACAATGACTTTGATACCAACTTGTCAACACCCGGATTTTTTAAGTCCAGATGCCTATTATGTCATTCATCGCAATCCCAGGAATATTGTTGTTGCGAGGCATAATAGTCGAATATCATAGTCATCATTCATTACAAACCATATTGTCTTACAACTTGAATCACATGATCCATATTACACAAATAGTTGATCTATTGATCAACGAACAAACACAAGTTCATAGCGGAAGCGTAAATAGAAATGGACTCTCTAGTCCACAGGCCAACGCTTGACGTCGGAAGACTCCTAGTTGTCGTAGGCGTCCTGCTGGTCATCTCCTTGGTAGTTCTGTTCATCTTCATACTCTGGCCATTTGAATAGCCAGGGACAAAGCCGTGAGTACTTTAAGTACTCGCAAACTAATACTCGTGTAAGTGCTAACAATTCTAGTAAGGGTGCTAAGCTCTAGTTTAATTTGCATAAAGCCAATTTTAGTTCACAAGTATTTGAGAAAAGACTTCTTCATGTGCTAACTAACTCAAGTGGGAACATTAGTGTCATTCCCACAACTCAATTGTGATTCAAAAACAAGTCACCATTCACCATTCACTTCACCAACATTTTCAAGAATCTGACACCGGAAACTGTATGGCCTTTCCAACCATCCGTAACCGTGGACACGGCTATTCGAATAGGTTTACACTCTGCAGAGGTTGCACACTTGTGCCACAACATTTGATTTCATCCGTCGGGATAACCCTGAATCATCGTAACACCATACGCGGATCAGCAACCATAACCTTTCACTTACAAACCCTAGTATGAGCACCTCTCCCCATGAGCTTGGCCTCCCAGTGAAGACCAACTGTCCACCTGGGAACTGCACAGGGCTTGGCCGTACAATTCACCTCAATTCACATCATTTATCAACAACGGAGGCAGCCTCGGCATAACCCCTATGATGTGTGTTCAGAGGGAACCCATACTAAGATGTATAAACTTCTAGTTAAGCCCTACCCATAATCAGGTATTGTGGGGGTACTCAAAATTGGAAAGGTATCGCATTCAACCAATATTAGTTTTAATCAAAAATCACCATCTTCTCCAAGTCATATTCAGCTTCAAAACTCATTCAATGGAATGACTCGTCATTCCAAGGTTTCAAATTCATTTCAAGTCACATGTTCCCATCTAGAGTAGTCAAGTTTTAGTATTTAGCACTAGCATTAATCATGAGGGGTGCTATCTTGCTTGGCTAGCTTTGAGACTAACTTTGCTACTCTAGTACTACTCTTAACTTAGACCAAAGTTAACTATAAAGGTAACTTCTTCAAAAATCAAGTAAAACTTGTAAGGTAAAAACTTGGGATAGGATTGTGGTAGGTAAGGTAAGACTAATGGTGCCTTGCCCCAAAAGGGGCTTTGCACTTTGCAAGAATATTAGCTTGCCTTGGTAGTGGTCAAGGGGATCCTCTTCCTCCTCTTGGTAGAATCCTTCCTCTTCCTGGTATTCTCCGGGGCTAGCGTCTAAATTCGAATACGAGGTATAATCACTCAACAAGGTTCAATAGCTATACACTACATGGAAAACAGCTACTGCCGGCGCACCAAATATGGCTACTGCCGGCGCACCTCAGCCCGTCGGTGTGAACGGGCCGGTGATAACTGGCCACTGCCGGCGCACCAGGAAGTGCGCCGGCGATATGTCAGCTACTGCCGGCGCACCATCCAAGCTTCGCCGGCAAAGCCAAATTCCACCGGTGCACGTGCAGCTGCGCCGGCAGTAGGTCTTCCAGCACTGGCGTATGCCACGTGCGCCGGCAGTAGGGCATTTAGGTGCGCCGGTAATTATATTCGAAAATTCATTTTTACAGCTTTTTTCTAGCATATTACAATACATATTTGACAGCAGTATATATTTACAACGCAGTTCATATTTAGACAGCATTACATGCAATATGAGAAGCACATAGAGAGCCAAGTTTCATTTCGGTATCAATACACAAATACGCAAGTCTCGTTCCGGAATGTGTTGATTCATACAACACATGTGCATATGCAACACCGAACGACGAAGTTTCACAAAGTTAGAAGTCTCGGTACATAGTCGTCACAAGTATCGTCATACACCTCACAATGTAGGTCCTAACCTAAACTACAATCACATAGAACATGACCAACATGGTCATGATGACCATCATCACGAAGGCCATGGTCTTCATCTGGTTCCTCCTCATGTCCCTCATCTCTCCCGCTAGATAACGGGCGTATCTTCCTTCCGCCTCCACCCTAGTGGGGTATCCCTTGTAGCTGTTGCTGCTGAAACGGTGCACCTGTCTCCGACAGTCCTCCCAGCCGTCGTAGACTCCAGGAACCCTCCCCTTGTACACGACATATGTCGTCGACATCTCCATTCACAAGACAAGTAAAACGTTATTAGTACCAATGCAATGAACAAGTGCCAACTCAAATAAGAGACAAGTAGTATGAACTAAATAGTGCCTCATACTTTGTTGGTCGAAATAAATAATAACATACAGGGATGGGGTCAGTGAGGCTAGGTAGGATGCACAATAGATTGATATTTGTGGCCATCACACCAAGCCTCACTGGCCCCACCCCGGAGTGTACAAGTGACCGAACATTTTAATCATCGGCCAATGCAATTAAGAAGTGCGAACTGAAATAGAAGAGAAGTAGTACGAATTAAATAGCGTGCCTCATACTTTGTCGGTCGAAACAAATATTAACATCCAGGGATGGAGTCAGTGAGGCTAGGTAGGATGCACAATAGATTGATACTTGTGGCCGTCGCACCAAGGCTCACTGGCTCCACCCCCGAATGTACGAGTGACCGAACATTCTAATCATCGGCGAACTCCAAATACGAGGCAAGTAGTGGTCGAGTAAATGCAAATAATTATTAAGCTATGTACACCATAATCTTGAAATATATAGCAAAGTAAATGAAACTATAGACACATGTTCACATGCACATTCATACAACTAAATAAAAGCAACTAGGCGATTCTATGGGAATATATAGCAATTATTACAATATGGAAGTTCAAGGACATATCGTTCAAGCTTTAGCAAGTGTTCCCGTCGTAGGATCAGGTTGTACGCCTAGGGGGGAATGGACGGCAGCCCTCAAGCGAGTTGAACGGCCTCTCATCACGTGACATCTCCAAGCGGAGTTCTATCTCGTCATTAGGTGGTAGACCGTAGCCGTAGAAGAACTCGCCAGACCTATTGTTGACATCCTGCAGGATTATCGTGCAAATGAACTGCTGGATGTGACCCCAGTTCTTTCTAATCTCTCTATCAGGGACATCCGCCATGTTTGCAAACCTGTTTCTGAGATTCTCTGGCAGCAACATGTCATCTGCGTACTTTATGTACTCCTGCATCTGAAGGATGGCATACCACGCGTCCATCCCATTGTCGTGCGTCGACTGCCTGAGGCAGGGGAAGTTGGTTGTGTGGGTTAAGACCAAGCCTCCTCAGGATTTCCTCTCTACTTTGAGGGGGCCTGCCTTGTTGGCGAAGCCGGTGAGAGCATCATTGAGAAGGGCCTTGATGTGGGTGTAGTCTTTCTTGTGGTCCCTACCCGAGTCGAGATAGACTGCATGCGAGTGTTGTGGGTGCACGACGATGAGGGTGCAGAACTTGTCTCTGCGGAAAACACACGGATTAACCTTTGGAAATGCAAATGGAGATATAGGATAGAATGGTAATGGGGGACTAGCGAGTGATTACTTACTCGGGGAAGTAAGGGATGAGAATGGCGCCCTTTTTAATGTTCGCCAGCATGAAATCCTCGACCTCTTTGGGTGGCAATCGCCCGATCCCCAGCGTTGCAGATGATGCTCTCCCGCATATAGAAGGGGTCCATTATCGCGATGGTCGGCGTCTCCTCCTTAACAATCTGGGTAGACAAGCTAAGAGCAACTAGGCGAACCACACTAAAGTGGAGCGCTTGCATGCGATAGATGCTGAAGATGTCGTTGAACCGGATGAAGCACAAGTCCGCGGGGTACTTCTCGACGAAGTTCATGCCAGTTGGCACCTTCGCCACGAAGAGAGGGTAACCAGGATCTTTTGATTTGAGAAGAAGGTTCTCCACATGCCAGACAGTCTCATGCAAGCTCCTCATATCCGGGGTGAGTTTCTTCACGACATGCTCCGGCAGCATCGGTTCACCCAAGTGATGCAGAGGTCGCCAATTGTTTGGCAACTTGTCAAGGAGTGGGACCTTGTCCTTGGATTTGGCCGCCGCCTTGTCTTGGGCGTCCTTCTTATTTTGCCTCTTCCTCTTCTTGGGTTGTACTGATGGACCCTCCATCGCCGTAGTGGCCGTAGCACGGAGTGTGTTTGGGCTCAACATATTTTTGACGGCGGCGGTGGCGACCTCCTCAGGCTTTTCCTCCTCAGCCGTTTCTTGAGAATCAAACAGCTTCTTGGAGCACACATATTTCAAGGCCGGCGCATCCTCATGGACAACTTGTGAAGACGTAGGAATATCCCATTGGAAGTTCTCATGTTCGTATTTCTCGGCCTCTGGCGCAGCTGGCTGTTGTGGTGGGGCGCTGACCTCTGGCGCAGCTGGCCGTTCTGGTGGGGCGATGACCACCGGCGCCGCTGGCTGTCGTGGAGGGACGCTGACATGTGGCGCCGCAAGGTGCTTGTCTTTGCTTGCCGTCGACCCCGAGTAGGTGTTGATCCGAATTAGGGTCTTCGGCCATAGCAGTACCCAACCCTTCAGTGAGGCCAGATTCAACGGGCTATCGTCATCGGCACCATGCGGTTGATTAGGAGGAAACAAATCCTCATAGCCCGGTAACGCCCGATCCACTTCAACCCGGTAAACGTCATCCGCCATATCTCGTGTGTGCCACTTCTTATCCAGGGGCCGAAGGATGGACCCCCTCGCGACGTCTTTGAGTTCGTCGTTTACTCTCATCAGGAAGGTGCATGGCGTTGAGAGCGCCTGCGAGAACATGTGTATGGCATTAGAGAGAGGGCAAGGATGATGAAACTAATATATTAACTTGATGTACACATTAGTTAATTACCGTGAGGGCGTTGAGCTCGGCTAATATCGATGGGCCAGCACATGCGGCGGCGGGCGTGCAAGTGACGGAGGGGCTGCTACCCGGCATGGACGGTGAATCCCTAGCACCAGCGACATTGCCGGCGGCCGGAGGAGTCTCCATTATAACATTGTCATTGCCGGCGAACGGCGGCGCCATCGAGTTGCTGCCGTCGAAGCTAACCACTTGCATTTTTTTTGGGGGGGGGGGGGGCTTGTTTGCCACCCTCATACCATGCGTGTAGAGCGTTGAAATCTGCTTGGACTGAAGCGGTGACTTCAGCTTTGACTTCAGGTACGAGTGTAGCTTTGAGTTGCGGTACCAGTTGAGGTACCAAACCAGCTTGGACTTGGGCTAGGATTGACTCAACCATTTCCTCCGCCTCCCGCTGCTTCCTGTCATTGCGCGCATTTTTATCGGCCGCAGATGACAAGCCGTAGTGATCATGCTTGTGGCCTGTACCGGCGCCAGCCACACGGCCTCTATGCGGCCTTCTCGTAGGTGAATGCTCATTGACGATGTTTAGCGCCCGTACGAGAGGCTTGTCCCATGCTACCCTGCCTGTCGACGCCTGGGACGAGGAGCCTTCGTCACCTTGAGAAAGTCTTTGTCTTTCTTCTTCCTGCAGAAGAAACGTGAACCATTTAGAAATGTTGCTACTATTATATGAACGATACTTGATCTAATAAAACCGGTAAATTGCTTACCAGTTTTTTCTCCAACGACAGGACCTTCTGGTCGTTCGTGAACCAAATTATGTCAGTTACGACATTGGGGTCCGTGACAAGTTCCCCGGTTAGTTTCTTCTTATGGTACCGGGACCTGATGAATCTTCTTTCAAGCGGGTCCTTGTACTTGAGCCAGGGGTTCTCAATGCCGGCCTTTACATACGCCTCGTCCTCCTTCGCCCAGTAGGACTCCTTTCCCTCATACCCACGGCTCCCAAGGTTGTGGTTGCCGATGTTAAGCTCCCGCATTTCCTTCCCCCACAACTTGCGATTCTTCGTCGCTTGTAGCTCTTCATTGGCCACAAAAGCATCAAAGTCCGCCTGGGAGACATGCGGAAAGGCAGAGTGGAACTCTTCGAAACCTTTGCCGTCAGCAATCATCTTCCGCACCATGTACTTATAGCTGCTGAGGTGTTTGGTGAACTTCAGGAGGGCTTGTGAGTTCACAATGTTCTTGGATTCATGAGTGGAGGCGTAGTCGCCTAGGAACTTGTATCGTGAGTGCAACCTCGCAATGAGCTGGGCTCGCAAATGCGCTTTGTTCTCAGCTCGGAGATCCGTCTCGTTGAGATTGATGACCTCTCGGAGGATACATGCCAGTTGGTTGCCGTACCCCTTGGCAACATCCTTAGGCTCCACCGGCAAACCACTGGCGGGGTCCACCTCTTTGACTGTGTCTCTGCCGGTGCCGACCGTGTTTTGGCGCCTTGCCTTCCGCGGCTTCTTGGCTCAACTTGTCCCGGTGGCAGTACTCCCGGCGGCGCCACTAGGATCGTCGCCGCTTGTCTCGCCGCCACCCCCGGTGGCGCCAGTTGCCTCATCGCCGCTAGGCTCGTAGGTACTACCCCCGGTGGCGCCGCTTGCCTCGTTTCCGCTTGGCTCGTCGGCACTACCCCCAGCGGCATCCTCCATCTCATGGTCCTCATCGCCGCCAACACCAGCGGCCTCGGCATCCTCCTCCATCCTAAAGAAGTGCCTATTGTAGTGCTCCTCTAACTGTTCTTGAGACGACATGGTGGCTTGCACTAATAGAAGATGAAAAAGAGTTAGAATTCACGGAAAAATTCGGCATGACCTTTGCTAAAAATTGGTCATGCCGAGTGCTAGAATTGTCGGAACGGAAATGAATCGACATTCTGGCACTCAATAGCAACTCAATCCCTGTGTAACAGAAATGCAATTCACATATATATAGCCATGAACACCATAACCATCACCATAAACGAGAGACAATATAACATGACCATTACAGTAGGGGAGCAGCTTCATTTTCATTTTCATTTCACAATAACCATCAGTAATAGCACTTACAGTAGCATTACAGTAGCACTTAGCATTACAGTAGATGAATGTAAATAAAATTCTCACACTCAGACAACAACAGAATTTCATCATGCTAGCCCGGCCTGGATTCAAACCAGAATTCAAACACTAAAATAAAAACCAGAATTCAAACCATCTTTAGCATTTTACACCATAACCATTTTAAATCAACACCATGCTACTCTCTGGCTACATAATTAAAACAGTGCCAAACAGAGCTTGTACCCACTTATAAGACAGTTCCAAAAAACAGATCATTTTATATATATGGCAGTGGCATATATATGGATCATTTTAAATGAACCAGATAAGGAACATAGCACCAGTTTTCATTTGTGGATTATCAGAGAGCTCCAATTATAAATCAACTAAATGAACCTAGCTAGCTACTGTCCATTTGCAACAGCACATCATATATTTATTTAACATAACAGAGCAAAAATTGTTAGAATATCTTGTAGCATTTTATGAACCAGAGCTTACTTTCCATTAGCCCTTCCTTTCAAAAATGACTACTAAACCTACTGCTGGCATTTTATGAACCAGAGCACACCAAATATTTATGGGCATGAGATTGTGATCTTTTCTAAACCAGAGAATTGCTTTTCATCTAAACCAGTAGCAGTAGCATGACCATTTTTTAGTAATAGCCAGAGAACTAACTCATTTCATTTGCTAACACTAACCTACTGCAAGCATTTACCAACAAGTTAAATGAACCAAGAATTTGCTACTGCATTTCATCATTTAAAGCAAATAGCAACTAGCAAACAAACCTACTGCATTTTAAATTTTCATTTGTCATTTTAAACCAGTAGCATTTTTATTTTCACTTCACCCAATTCATTTACAGAGAACCATGTACATCTGAATATATTTTCACTTCACCCAATTCATTACAATACTTGATACAGTGCATGATCTCACAACCAATTTTTACCATACTTGATACAGCCATCTCCATTTCATTTCCATTTTAAATAGTGAACTAGCAATAGTGAACTAAACCAGAGAACTATTTTAAATGAACCAGTAGCATTTCCATTTCATTTCCACTATAATAAAAAACCCCAATTCATTTCCAGAGAACCATGTACATCATTTTCATTTTGTTTTAAATGAACCAGAGAATGAATTAAACACTAAAGTGCTCATTTCATTATTTTTTAAATGAACCAGAGAATGAAACCTACACTAAACCAGTAGCTACAACATTTTTTTAAAAATTGCATTAGGTACATGCCCCATTTGCAAGCATCTAAGCATCAAATTCAATAGCAAAACCAATTTAGCAGTAGGTAAATGCCCCATTTTATTTTCATAATGCAAGCATTTGCAAGCATCTGAGCATCATTTCATTTGATTTTCATTTTAAATTTTTCTTACTGCAAGCAATTCAATGTACAAATTTTCAGTGAGCTACTGCAAGAACTAATGCAAGAAGGGAGCTACTTGAAGAACTAAAATTAGGGCTACTACAAGAATTCTGCTACTGCAAGAATTCAGAGGCAGAGAGAGGGAAGGAAGAGGGGGATGGAGAGGGGAAGGAAGAGGCCGGGGAAGGGAGAGGGGTTCTTACCAACGGTGATGGTGGCGACGCCCTGCTGCTCCTCTCTGTGGCGTGGGATGACGGCGAAGGGGCGGATCGATGGTGGCTCCTCTCCTTGCGCGGCGGCTCCTCTCCTCCTCCTTGCGTGGCGGCTCCTCTCCTCCTTGCGCGGTGGCTCCTCTCCGTGGCGTGGGACGATGGCGCAGGGGCGGATCGATGGTGGCGGCAGCAGAGATCGATGGTGGCGGCAGCAGAGATCGACGATGGCACGGTAGGGTTCGTCTCGATTGGGAATTAGGGAGGGAGAGAAGGGTCGCGTGGTGCGGTTAAGTCCCAGGTATAGCCGGATCGATCTTATTGCCGGCGCACCAGCTGTTTCGTTCGTCGGGGACAATCATACCCCCGGCGAACCAAACAGGTGGTGCGCCGGCAATAAGATCAATCCGGCTATACCTGGGACTTGTCCCCCAGCCCCTGGATGGCCATTTACTTTTCTATTTTTATTTTCTTTTTCTTCATTTCTTTATTTGTTTTCACTTTCTTTTATGTTTCTTTTCTTTCCCCCCAAATCCTATACAAAAATGAGTTATGCATTACAAAAAATATGAGTTATGCATTGCAAAAAATATGAGTTATACATGTTGACAAACACAACATTAATATTAGTTATATATTGGCCATGACCATATGAGTAGTTATGAATTACACAAAATATGAGTTATAGATTGCAAATAAAGTTTTACATCATCGATTGAGAAGAGTGTTTCGCTTTCTTCTTGCTTTTCTTGCTCGTCGTTGAATAATTTAGCCCCGTGTCATGACTTCTTCTTTTGAAGGGTCGACCTGACCTCGGTAGCGTGGTCCT
This sequence comes from Lolium perenne, assembly GCF_019359855.2. Classification (NCBI taxonomy): domain Eukaryota; kingdom Viridiplantae; phylum Streptophyta; class Magnoliopsida; order Poales; family Poaceae; genus Lolium; species Lolium perenne. The sequence continues at coordinate 72,836,268 of NC_067248.2, read as the reverse complement.
GCTTCTTCTTGTGGTGTATGTTGTGTCTTCGGCCTCGGATTCTTCCATCATTGGGTCTCCGACTTGTCCTTCGATGTCTTCCTCGTTGGCGACTCCATCCATTTCGATGATGGTCCTCTTGCCTCTCCTCACGATAACACGGCTAGGCCTGGATGGGTCGGTTATGAAGAAGCATTGGTGCACGTGTTCTGCCAGTACCCATGGCTCATTCTGCGCGGTGGCGTTCGTGGACTTTGATTTGTTGGCTTCGGGTAGAAACATGGTGGTGAAATACTGGTCTTCTTTTGTGACGCTCTTAGCCCATCTGGTACGGAACATCGACACTTTCTCCCCAGCGTAGCTAAGCTCCCATATTTCCTCGATTCTTCCGTAGTATCTAGTCTTTACGTCACCCGTCCAGGAATCCATCGTTACCCCTGAGTTCTGGTAAACACTGTTCTTGTCTTTTTCTTCCGTGTAGAATGTGTACCCGTTGATATCGTACGCTTGGTAAGTCATGATGTTGGGCGCGGGGCCATGTGACAAGGCCAATACTAGTTTATCCTTGTCAGAATCCATTTTTGGGGGATTAGCATCAATGTGGTCTTTGAACCAGCGCGCGAAAGAGGAGTTGTGCTCTCTGTATATTTCTGCTTCCGTCATCATCGGCTTGCCACTGTTCTCTATCATGGTTTTGTGCTCTTTCAACCAAGGATCGATCAAGTCAATGTGTTGTAGCGCAACTAAGTTGGCCCTGTCAAAGTCGGAAGTCCGACCAGACATGTGCACGTGCAGTTCCTTCCTTCCATTTTTTGTGGCCTACTCCCTCGAACCTGCGGAGGTGCTTGTTTTGAGGCAAACCAACAGGGTCCTCGATGTCTAGATAATTCGTGCAGAAAGAGATGCACTCTTCGGTGAGCCAGCCCTGGACGATGCTTCCATCCGGATGTGACCTGTTACGAACGTATCCTTTAATGACCCCATTCATTCTTTCAAACGGCATCATGTTGTGTAAGAATGCCGGCCCTAGACTGACGATATCATCCATGATATGGATCAACAGATGGACCATCACATAAAAGAATGCAGGCGGGAAGTACATCTCCATCTCACATAGGATCACCACGATCTCTTCCTGGAGCCTTGCGAGTTTCTTCACGCTTATCGACTTCCGAGTTATGACGTCGAAGAAGTTCTGAGAGCGATCAGCGTTGCACAGACATGGTCATCCATTATACCTCGGATTGCAACCGAAAGAATCTGCGTCATCATCATGTGACAGTCATGAGACTTCATGCCGCTGAAGTTTCGTTTCTTGGGGTCCATGTATCTGCTTATTAGCCCGGAGTAACCGAAGGGCACTCTGACTCCTAGAAGGCAATTGAAAAATTGATCGACCTCGGCCGGACTAAAAGTGAAGCAGGAGGGGGGACAGTAATAGTCTGGCTGCTTAATCCTTTTGCGCTTCTGACCGCCGTCCGCCTCCTCCTCCGACTGTCCCTCTTGGGCCGGCGGGATCTGAAGCTCTTCCCTAATGCCCAAAACTTTCAGGTCGTGTCTTGTTTTCGGCCCATCTTTGGTCCGGTCCGGCATGTTGAGAAGAGTGCCAAGCAAGCTCTCGCACACGTTCTTTGTAATATGCATGACATCAAGGCAGTGAGGTGTATCGAGAATTTTCCAGTACGGCAAGTCCCAAAACACGGACCTCCTTTTCCATACACCAATGAGCGGCGTCGTTTCATTTTTCTTCTTCTTCTCTCCAGGCTTTTGACGAATCTTTCCCGGCGCAGGGCACTCCTTCCAACCTTTCAGTAATGTATCGATCTCTTCGCCGCTCTTCTTACGTGGAGGTCCTCGGGGTTCATTTGTACCATCGAACAGATCTCCACGCTTTCTCCACGGGTCAGTCTTCTGTAGCCACCTTCGATGCCCCATGTAAACTGTTTTCGAAGAGCCGAGATCCTTACCAAGCTGCAAAAACATCGTCTCTTCCATGCACCTGACACATGCCTTGTGTCCATGGCACACCTGGCACGAAATATAACCGTATCCGAGGTAGTCCTGCACCGTCATGATCAACGCGGCTCTCAAAGGGAAATATTCTTCCGCGACGGTGTCCCATGTATCTACCCCTTCCTCCGCCCACAACGTTTCAAGCTCCTCCTTTAATAGTTCGAGATACATGTTGATATCGTTTCCTGGCTGTGTCGGCCCTTGAATTAGCATACTCATCTGTATGTACTTCCTCTTCATGCACAGCCAGGGCGGGAGGTTGTAGATCCATAAAACACGGGCCATGTGCTATGTGTGTTGCTCTGGTTTCCGAACGGATTGAATCCGTCTGTGCTCGCACCCAACCTGATGTTTCTGGGATCTGCCCCAAAACTTCCGAATTCATTGTCTAATGCTTTCCACTGGCTTGCATCCGAAGGGTGCGTCAGCACTGGGTGCTCAATCCGCTCTTCATCATTCAACAGTGCCTCCTTTCTTTCTGCGTGCCAGCGCATGAGCTTTGCTTCCTTGCGGTCCACGTAGAACCGTTGAAGCCGGGGGGGGGCGAGCGGGAAGTACCACACAACTTTCCGAGGAGCTTTCTTCTTCCCTTTCTTGTACCGTTCAGCTTCACACACAGGACATTTGGTCTTGTCCATGTGCTCCTTGCGATACATGATACAGTCGTTGATGCAGGCGTGATACTTTTCGTGGGGTAAGTCGAGAGGGCACGTGATTCTCTTGGCCTCGGCTAGACTACCAGGACACGTGTTCCCGGCAGGAAGGAGATCTTTCACGTATTCCAGGATGTCGTCGACGCTTGTGTCTGTCCATCCGTGTTTCGCCTTCATCTGCAGCACATCGAGAGCTACTCTCAAGCGAGACTCCCCCAACCCGCGACCTGATTCGTACAACGGAGTATTCGAGTCTATCTCGAGTTGCTCAAGCTTTGATTTCCGCTTGGCGCCTTTCGTCTTTTCGAGAAGCAGATCTTGAAGATGAGGTTCCCGCACGACTGAAGCTAGAGGCACCTCTTCGTCGTCGTCAAGGTTATTGTCGTCGTCAAGGTTATTGTCGTCGTCAAGGTTATCGTCCTGTGCGACAAACTCTTCATCGTCATCAATATCATGATGCCCTCCTTCTTGCCGGCCATTATTACCACCTGCTGCCGTCGCCCCATTGACCTCCGTGCCATCATCACTCATCCATTGAGTGTGTCCATGCATGAAACCATTAGTGAGCAGGTGCCCCTGCAATTTGCCTGAATACGGGTCAAACCATTTCCCTCGTTTGCATCTCCGGCACGGACACAATACCTCTGTGCGGTTATTTTCATACATGTCGATGATCGCGTGTTTCAGATATCTCATCACGATGCTTTCACTCATCTCGATAACCATTATCGCCTGCATGGTAAGATTACATAATTGATTAGAACCATGTATCCGTCGGTAGTTTTCACGGAAAATTTCGGCATGACCTTCCTACACGGTAGGACATAGGAGCGCCATAAATGTGCCGAAACGGAAACTTAAAGAATCAACATTTCGGCGCAACGTTGGCAACTCATTTTCAACGCCAACACACACAAGCACAAACACAACATATATATATATATATATATATGCCACACACGAGCTTTTGCTTCAAATGTCCAATATATATCGATTTCATTCCTCAATTTGTTCATTAATCACCTATTTGTTTGATATATTCGTCAACAAGATCGAGACGTCGCGCCGCGGCCACGGCGTATGGAAGCTGACTTTCTAGATCTAGATCTAGATTGAGCGGTCAATGCGGGATAGTAGATCTAGATCTACATAGGGGGATGTGGGAGATGCATGTTGGAAGGGAAGATTTGCTCAAAAAATATGATTTTGTTTGGTCAAATTAGCTAAATTGGGGATAGGAATAGGCAAAAATGAGCTGGGTTGGGAGAAGGCTCGGGTTTGTGTGGGTGTAGTGAGTGTGTGAGTGAGTGTGCTGGTTGGTGGCTGAAATAAGTCCCAGGTTATTGCCGGCGCACCTGGACCATGGTGCGCCGGCAATATATACACCATCCGGCTATAGTTGCTCCGGGCCAGGCCCAGGAAACGCTGCCGGCGCACCAGCCCAGGAGCGCGCCGGCAACAACAAATTACCGCCGGCGCGCTCCTGGGCTGGTGCGCCGGCAGCGTTTCCTGGGCCTGGCCCGAATCGGCCGAGCCCATGCCAGGAATTTTCCCTGGCGCGTCTTCTCTGGAGGTGCGCCGACAGTATGCCTGCATCGCCGGCGCGGCGACTTCCTGGTGCGCCGGCAACTCTTTCCACCGGCGCACGTCCTAGGTGGTGCGCCGACACGTTTTGCCTCCACCTATAAGATTTTTCCTAGTAGTGATACTAAGCACATCATCACTTCACACAACCCATTATAATCACACACATAATACAATTAGGTGCATTGGTTTTCTTTCTTGAGGAAAAATAATTTCCTCTCATTACATATGTAAATGATAGTTTCCATTTAGTGTTGGAGGAAATAATTTCCTCTCATTGAATCTTCTTAAGATTTAACTTCCTCCATAATCATGCATGAAATCATGTTGACCTAAGTCAACCATTCATCATCATCATTTGGGAAAATGATTTAAATGAGGTAGGATACCTCATACAATTTAACAATTCTAAATATGATTTAAAATCACCAAGTATTTCATGTGAGAGTATTTGACCAGTGGTCCAAACTTCATATGAAAGTACTTGGGACAAGATTTAAATGAAGTACAACACTTCATATAATTTGCATAATAGTTTTGGGCAATATCACTTAACTAAACTAGTCATATAGTCCTTTATTTAAACTAGGCCATGATCACTCAAAGTGACCACCCCATATTTTTGCAGAAACAGTTAGAGTAAGTGAAATTTGATATATGAGAGTTGAAATCAACTCAATATCATTTTTGGTTGATTTTTAATAATTGTTTGAAGTCACAAAAGGCCCTTCCTTGTTTATTTTGTCTTTTTATTTCTACACCAAATCTTGGGTTGAGACCAGTGGCATTGTTTAGATAATTTCATGGGCTTTCCAGAGATATAAAGTTTGCTAAATTTGGCCAAGCCAAACAGATTCTATTGAATTTCAAACATAGAGCCAGTATTGAATTCAAACTAAAACTGGAAATTCGAATTTGAATTACTGGGCAGCGCGGGAAACGCTAACGGGCCGAAACGGTTTAAAACAGAGAAACTCAGCCCAGCAACGCGGCCAGCGCGAGTGGGCCGTCTGACAAGGTGGGGTCCACCCGTCAGCGTCTCTCAACGCAGCGAAACGGTACGCGCGCGGTGGATCGTTGGATTAGAAGTCAGATCGACGGCGCACAGGAATCGTCGTCTCCGACGAGAAGGGGGCTTACTGGCGGCGACGGCAGGGGGTCGGACGGCGCGACAGAGCTCCGGCGGTCGACGGCGATGTGCGCAGCAACGTTGTCGAAGACGGCGGTCCTCCTGGTAGCAGTGGCGTCTCCGGGGATGGCCTCCAACTCCGGCGATCTTCTGCGGCGGAGCGCGGCAGCGAGGTAGCAATTGGTGAGCTCTGGTGGGCAATGTGGAGCGGCGAGGTGGCTAGGAGGTCGAGGAAGGAGAGGGGAGTGCGGAGGTGTGAAGGAATCATCGAGGCGAGGCCTCCTTTTATAGGCGCGAGCTTGGCCGTGGCGCTACGGCGAAGTCGACAAGGGCGCGGCGTCTCCGGCGAGCTAGCGAGCTAGGTGAGGGCGGCATCCTGTTCAGAGCATCCTGGCGGTCCTCCGGGCGACGGCAGCGTGGTCGGACGGTGCCTAACGCTGTCGGGCGGTCGCGGAGTGTGGCGCGGCAGTAGCGGGATGCGGTCGTCGTCTCCCGCGGCGGCGGGCACGGGTCTGTGTCGTGAGTGTGTCCTGTGCGTTCGCGGTGGCACGGCGAGGCTCGAGGTGAAGAAAGCGGGGCCAGGGATGGAGCGAGGCGGTGAGTCGACGTGTGGCCATGGCGCGCGCGCCGGCAGACATGCGATGGCATGGCCATGCCGCTCCTGTCGCACCAGTGCGTCGCGGGCGTGTGCTGGCCTGGGCTTTGTGGTCCACCATTCGACCAATGGCGCATATGAGCTTGCTCAGGGGACCAAGGGGAGGCTGTAGGGCAAGGTGGTCGGTGCTAGGGTTGAGAGAAGAGAGGGGGAGCAAGAGGGCATGTCCATGGCCGGCATGGTTAGGGTTTGCCATGTGTGGCCCTCCTCCTAGGTTTGCTATGCAAGAGTGAGGTGGAGAGGGAACCAGGGGACATGTAGGATGAAGTGGGGCAATTAGGGTTGGCCAAAACACTATTTGCAATAGTGTTGAAGATTTGCCATAATTGAAATTTGCAAACTTTGCCAAATTTGGTTTGGGTCTTGGGGTTCTAAAATTTGAAAATGGTGCATTTGGATAAGTTGCAAATGACCAGAGACAAACATGTGTGGTGGTGGAATTTTAAAAATCAAAAAAATGCAAATTTGCAAAAAGTGAGATTGTTGACAAAGTTAAAAAGTCTCAACTTTGCATGAGCATAGTTTTTGCTCCAAGATGATTTTGGCATGGTGGTCTTTACAAATGTTGTTCACCTTGATGTGATCTTGGATGAGGTGCAAAGAATTGGGAAAGTTTAGTTTGAAAAACTTGAAAACCAGGGGCTCAAAGTAGTGACCAGAATATAAATGGCAGATTTGACCAATATCATATGTGATCACAATTTGAGTTTGAATTTGATTTGATTTGTGTTTCTTTGATTCCAAAAGTTGTAATAAGTGTTTAGTAACATAATACAACTAATGGTGAAGGTCAAATTGGTCTAGGGTAAAGATTTGCAAAAATGGCATAAACCATATGTTAGGGTTTTAGGGTTTTGTTCTTATTTGATTTCTTTCTCTTTTTGGTTTATTTGGTTTGTGATCTTCACTTGATCACTTTAGGGTTTTAGGGTTTATCACCTAAGCATAAGAACAATCATCATGGCATATCACTCAAAATACACAAGTCCTATGCATGGCACTATATGCAAATAAAAAAATTTGTTGGTTCTAATTTTTGGATCTCTGGAATTCTTCTTCTTCCTTTTATTGAAATTTGGGATGTTACACGTTCTTCCCGGGCCTGCTTCGAAAGTGCTTTAAGACCTATACTGGCCACAACGCAGTTCGCTCCAGCCGTCCAAACACCCATTTTTCGTTCCTAACAATCTTGGCCGAAGAACATACAGCCTACCAAACGCGCGCGATTGTCTTGGGAGCCGTAGAGCTCGCCGATGACCTAGACGTCTGATACGTCTCCAACGTATCTATAATTTCTGATGTTCCATGCTTGTTTTATGACAATACCTACATGTTTTGTTCACACTTTATGATGATTTTATGCGTTTTCCGGAACTAACCTATTGACGAGATGCCGAAGTGCCAGTTCCTGTTTTCTGCTGTTTTTGGTTTCAGAAAACCTAGTAAGGAAATATTCTCGGAATTGGACGAAATCAACGCCCAACATCTTATAATTCCACGAAGTTTCCACCTGTGGGCCCCACACGTGTGGGCGGCGCGGCCCAGGGGGGCGCGCCCCCCTGTTGTCTGGCCGCCTCGTCAGCCCTCCGACTCCAACTCTCCGCCTATAAGAAGCTCCCTGACCTAAAACATCGACACGGATTGACGAAACACCAGAAAACCTTCCAGAGCCGCCGCCATCGTGAAACTCCAATTCGGGGGACAGAAGTCTCTGTTTCGGCACCCTGTCGGGACGGGGAATTGCCCCCGGAAGGCATTTCCACCGCCATCTTCACCGCCATCGCTGTCTCCATGACGAGGAGGGAGTAATTCACCCCCGAGGCTGAGGGCTCTACCGTAGCTATGTGGTTCATCTCTCTCTTTGTGATCTAGTTGAATATCATCTATGTGCTACTCTAGTGATGTTATTAAAGTAGTCTATTCCTCCTCCATGATGTAATGTTGACAGTGTGTGCATCATGTAGTACTTGGCATAGGTTATGATTGTGATCTCTTGTAGATTATGAAGTTAACTATTACTATGATGGTATTGATGTGATCTATTCCCCCTTTCATAGCCTGTCGGTGACGGTGTGCATGCTATGTTAGTACTCGGTATAATTGCGTTGGTCTATCATGCACTCTAAGGTTATTTAAATATGAACATCGAATGTTGTGGAGCTTGTTAACTCCGGCATTGAGGTGCTCTTGTAGCCCTACACAATTAGTGGTGTTCATCATCCAACAAGAGAGTGTAGAGTGGTTTTATTATGTGATCAATGTTGACAGTTTCCACTAGTGAAAGTATGATCCCTAGGCCTTGTTTCCGAATAGAAAAGCTACACCACAAAGATTCCTATCTCCCACGTCATCTCCCACGTCAACTGCACGCCAGCAAGTATTTTCTGGCGCCGTTGTCACTATTTGTTTACTGTTCCACTGCATGTTTACTCGCTGCCATATTTTATTCAGATTGCTATTACCACTCATATACATCCATATTACTTGCATTTCACTATCTCTTCGCCGAACTAGTGCACCTATACATCTGACAAGTGTATTGGGTGTGTTGGGGACACAAGAGACTTCTTGCATTGTGATCGCAGGGTTGCTTGAGAGGGATATCTTTGACCTCTTCCTCCCTGAGTTCGATAAACCTTGGGTGATCCACTTAAGGGAAAACTTGCTGCTGTTCTACAAACATCTGCTCTTGGAGGCCCAACACTGTCTATAGGAAAAGAAGCGTTAGTAGACATCAAGCTATTTTCTGGCGCCGCTGCCGGGGAGGAAAGGTAAAACGCACTCACACTCCGGTCCCAGGTAACTAAGTTATTTTCTGGCGCCGTTGTAAGTGCTCGAAGCTATTTCCTTTAGATCCTGCAATTGCATCTTTTTGTTTCTTGTTTTTATTTCACTAGTTAGGCATAATGGAAAGCAACATGGAGCTTTTTAATCTATTTCCTGAGTTAAGACATGGATGGTTTGATGGGAAAATTAAAAAACCTATGGAACATATTAGTATGAACGCTTTGAACACCATTGTTGCTAATGATATGGAAAATACTAAGCTTGGGGAAGCTGGTTTTGATGAGTATGATATTTTTAGTCCCTCAAGCATTGAGGAGAAAATTTTCTTTGATGATACTTTGCCTCCTATTTATGATGATTATAATGATAGTGGTCTTTTGGTGCCACCTACTATGGAGGATAAGTTTAATTATGATTACAATATGCCTCCTATATTTGATGATGAGAATAAAAATGATAGCTACTTTGTTGAATTTGCTCCCATTACAATTAATAAGAATGACTATCCTTATGTTGGGAGTAGTAATAATTTTATGCTTGAGACTCATGATAAGAATGCTTTATGTGATACTTATATTGTTGAGTTTGCTCATGATGCTACTGGATATTATTATGAGAGAGGAAAATATGGTTGTAGAAATTTTCATGTTACTAAAACTCCTCTCTATATGCTGAAATTTTTGAAGTTACACTTGTTTTATCTTCCTATGCTTGCCACTTTGCTCTTCATGAATTCATTTGTTTACAAGATTCCTATGCATAGGAAGTGGGTTAGGCTTAAATTTGTTTTGAATTTGCTTTTTGATGCTCTCTTTTGCTTCAACTATTATTTCTTGGGAGTGCATCATTAAAATCACTGAGCCCATCTTAATGGCTATAAAGAAAGCACTTCTTGGGAGATAACCCATGTGTTTATTTTACTACAGCACTTTTATTTTATATTTGAGTCTTGGAAGTTGTTACTACTGTAGCAACCTCTCCTTATCTTTATTTTTTTTGCATTGTTGTGCCAAGTGAAGTCTCTAACATAAGGTTGATACTAGATTTGGATTTCTGCGCAGAAACAGATTTCTTGCTGTCACGAATTTGGGCAGGGTTCTCTGTAGGTAACTCAGAAAAATCTGCCAATTTACGTGAGTGATCCTCACATATGTACGCAACTTTCATTAGTTTTGAGCATTTTCATCTGAGCAAGTATGGTGCCTCTAAAAAATTAGTCTTTACGGACTGTTGTATTTTGACAGATTCTGCCTTTTATTTCGCATTGCCTCTTTTGCTGTGTTGAATGGATATCTTTGTTCCATTAACTTCCAGTAGCCTTGGGCAATGTCCAGAAGTGTTAAGAATGATTGTGTCACCTCTGAACATGTGAACTTTTGATTACGCACTAACCCTCTAATGAGTTATTTCGAGTTTGGTGTGGAGGAAGTTTTCAAGGGTCAAGAGAGGAGGATGATATATGATTAAGAAGAGTGAAGAGTCTAAGCTTGGGGATGCCCCCGTGGTTCATCCCTGCATATTTCAAGAAGACTCAAGCATCTAAGCTTGGGGATGCCCAAGGCATCCCCTTCTTCATCAACAATTTATCAGGTTTCTTCTATTGAAACTATATTTTTATTCCATCACATCTTATGTACTTTACTTGGAGCGTGTGCGTGCTTTTATTTTAGTTTTGTTATTTTCATTCTCTGAATAAATGCTTGTGTGGGAGAGAGACACGCTCCACTGGTTCATATGAACACATGTGTTCTTAGCTTTTAATGTTCATGGTGAAGGTTAAAACTGCTTCGTTAATTGTTATATGGTTGGAAACAGAAAATGCTACATGTGGTAACTGGTATAATGTCTTGAATAATTTGATACTTGGCAATTGTTGTGCTCATGATTAAGCTCTTGCATCATATACTTTGCACCTATTAGTGAAGAAATACATAGAGCTTGCTAAAATTTGGTTTGCATGATTGGTCTCTCTAAGGTCTAGATATTTTCTGGTAAGGGTTTGAGCAACAAGGAAGACAGTATAGAGTCTTATAATGCTTGCAATATGTTCTTATGTGAGTTTTGCTGTACCGGTTCATACTTGTGTTTGCTTCAAACAACCTTGCTATCCTAAAGCCTTGTATTGAGAGGGATTACTTCTCATGCATCCAAAATCCTTGAGCCAAAAACTATGCCATTTGTGTCCACCATACCTACCTATTATGTGGTATTTCTCTGCCATTCCAAAGTAAATTGCTTGAGTGCTACCTTTAAAATTCTATTCTTTGTCTTTGCAATATATAGCTCATGGGAAAAATAGCTTAAAAACTATTGTGGTATTGAATATGTACTTATGTATCTTATTTCTTATTAAATTGCTTGTTGAGCGATAACCATGTTTCTGGGGACGCCATCAACTATCCTTTGTTGAATATCATGTGAGTTGCTATGCATGTTTGTCTTATCTGAAGTAAGGGTGATTTATCATGAGTTGAATGATTTGAGCATGCATATTGTTAGAGAAGAACATTGGGCCGCTAACTAAAGCCATGATCCATGGTGGAAGTTTCAGTTTTGGACAACAATCCTCAATCTCTTATGAGAATATTATTTGTTGTTGAATGCTTATGCATTAAAGAGGAGTCCATTATCTGTTGTCTATGTTGTCCCGGTATGGATGTCTAAGTTTAGAATAATCAAAAGCGAGAAATCCAATGTGAGCTTTCTCCTTAGACCTTTGTACAGGCGGCATAGAGGTACCCCTTTGTGATACTTGGTTAAAACATATGTTATGCGATGATAATCCATGTAAATCCGAGCTAATTAGGACAAGGTGTGGGCACTATTGGTAATCTATGCATGAGGCTTGCAACTTGTAGGATATCTTATACATAACACATATGCTTTATCACTACCGTTGACAAAATTGTTTCTTGTTTTCAAAATAAAAGCTCTAGCACAAATATAGCAATCCATGCTTCCCTCTTCGAAGGGCCTTTCTTTTACTTTTATGTTGAGTCAGTTTACCTATTCTTCCATCTTAGAAGCAAACACTTGTGTTAACTGTGCATTGATTCCTACATACTTGCATATTTGCATTCATCATATTACTTTATGTTGACAACTATCCATGAGATATACATGTTACAAGTTGAAAGCAACCGCTGAAACTTAAATCTTCCTTTGTGTTGCTTCAATGCCTTTACCTTGAATCTATTGCTTTATGAGTTAACTCTTAATGCTTGTCTTGAAAGTACTATTCATGAAAAGTCTTTGCTATATGATTCAGTTGTTTAGTCATTGCCTTTACCATTGCTTTGAATCGCTGCATTCATCTCATATGCTTTACAATAGTATGATTAAGATCATGTTGGTAGCATGTCACTTCAGAAATTATCTTTGTTATCGTTTACCTACTCGAGGACGAGTAGGAACTAAGCTTGGGGATGTTGATACGTCTCCAACGTATCTATAATTTCTGATGTTCCATGCTTGTTTTATGACAATACCTACATGTTTTGTTCACACTTTATGATGATTTTATGCGTTTTCCGGAACTAACCTATTGACGAGATGCCGAAGTGCCAGTTCCTGTTTTCTGCTGTTTTTGGTTTCAGAAATCCTAGTAAGGAAATATTCTCGGAATTGGACGAAAGCAACGCCCAGCATCTTATAATTCCACGAAGTTTCCAGAACACCGAAGAGGCACCAGAGGGGAGCCCTGTGGGTCCCACACGTGTGGGCGGCGCGGCCCAGGGGCGCGCCCCCCTGTTGTCTGGCCGCCTCGTCAGCCCTCCGACTCCAACTCTCCGCCTATAAGAAGTTCCCTGACCTAAAACATCGACACGGATTGACGAAACACCAGAAAAACTTCCAGAGCCGCCGCCATCGCGAAACTCCAATTCGGGGGACAGAAGTCTCTGTTTCGGCACCCTGCCGGGACGGGGAATTGCCCCCGGATGGCATCTCCACCGCCATCTTCACCGCCATCGCTGTCTCCATGACGAGGAGGGAGTAATTCACCCCCGAGGCTGAGGGCTCTACCGTAGCTATGTGCTTCATCTCTCTTTGTGATCTAGTTGAATATCATCTATGTGCTACTCTAGTGATGTTATTAAAGTAGTATATTCCTCCTCCATGATGTAATGTTGACAGTGTGTGCATCATGTAGTACTTGGCATAGGTTATGATTGTGATCTCTTGTAGATTATGAAGTTAACTATTACTATGATGGTATTGATGTGATCTATTCCCCCTTTCATAGCCTGTCGGTGACAGTGTGCATGCTATGTTAGTACTCGGTATAATTGCGTTGGTCTATCATGCACTCTAAGGTTATTTAAATATGAACATCGAATGTTGTGGAGCTTGTTAACTCCGGCATTGAGGTGCTCTTGTAGCCCTACACAATTAGTGGTGTTCATCATCCAACAAGAGAGTGTAGAGTGGTTTTATTATGTGATCAATGTTGAGAGTTTCCACTAGTGAAAGTATGATCCCTGGGCCTTGTTTCCGAATAGAAAAGCTACACCACAAAGATTCCTATCTCCCATGTCAACTGCACGTCAGCAAGTATTTTCTGGCGCCGTTGTCACTGTTTGTTTACTGTTCCACTGCATGTTTACTCGCTGCCATATTTTATTCAGATTGCTATTACCACTCATATACATCCATATTACTTGCATTTCACTATCTCTTCGCCGAACTAGTGCACATATACATCTGACAAGTGTATTGGGTGTGTTGGGGACACAAGAGACTTCTTGCATTGTGATCGCAGGGTTGCTTGAGAGGGATATCTTTGACCTCTTCCTCCCTGAGTTCGATAAACCTTGGGTGATCCACTTAAAGGAAAACTTGCTGCTGTTCTACAAACCTCTGCTCTTGGAGGCCCAACACTGTCTACAGGAAAAGAAGCGTTAGTAGACATCAATGTCGGAGACAGCACATTCCAGCGGCGATTTTGACAAAAATAACTCTTTTCTGAAAGTAAAGCACAGACTGACCCTCCGGCCAAACTATTTCACCCATCTAACCCTTTTTTGTGGCGCCCCTCCCATCGCCACCACACCTCACTATGTGGCGCCAATTCGAGCGGCGCCACTCATACATCCAACATGGCGTGGTAGACGATGATGTGTGGTTGACGCTGACGTGGCAGGATATGTGGCGCCGCTCCCATTGGCACCACACATTGAAAGTGTGGCGCCGATGGTAAGGGCACCACACATCCACTTGTGTGTGGCCGCCCGAGCCTGACCCAGCCACACTCCTCTCTGTTTCTTCTTCCCTCAAGAACAAGGCGGCCAGCTCTCTCTCCCCCCTCAAATCCCTACTCCAATTTCTTGGATTTCATCAAATCTGCCCGTGGAGGTCATTCCCAACCCATTCCTTGAGGTAATCTCCTCCGTTCCCCTTCTTTTCATCCATTGATTTTGTGTATTTGGTTGAATCTACATGTGAAACCCTAAGTTGATTTGAGGGTGGATGTGGATTTGGTTGGATGTTAGGGTTGTTGAAGTAGGAGAAATGGTAGTATGTTAGGTTGTATGGGTAGATTATGTTGATTATGGTAACTAATGAACACATGTATGTATGTGTTGTTCACATTATGCTAGGGGGATGGAAAGAATTGTTCATGTTCTTCATGTGGACAAGGATGCTTTCTTGAAGGGAAACCTAGAGCCGGACCCGGAAGAGGTTGACTTGGTGTTTGACCTTAGCCCTAGCTTTGTGGACGTGGTAGCAATGGTGAGGGTTGAGTTGAATTGCAATGAGCGAAATGATGGAGTTGAACTAGAGGGAAGACATAATGTGGGGTTTGGAATGTACACCCATTGGAAGACAATGCGTATCAACTCTGAGCAACGTTGGTCCGTTTACAAGGAGACGGTGGCCGAGTAACAAGACAAGTCTTTGGAGTTGTTTGCAACCAAGACGGTTGATGCTCGTATCGAGCTTGACCTTAACCGGTGCTCCTCCCCTGTTCATGCTAGGATTCCACCACCCATTAGCCAAGAAGAAGCCACCGAATCTCCCATTGTCCAATCTCCCATTGCCCAAGATCTTCCATTGGATAAGGAGTATGACGATCATGGCGATGGTGATGATGGTTTCGAGATGAATGACAACAATGTCAGTGATTTGGATAAATATTGGATGCAAGAGGTGATGGACCACTCCATTCCTTATTCCCGATGCTTTGCGTCAGACTCGGATGATGATGGGCCCGATGAGGAACTTGATGAGGATGGCTTGATGGCTAAGGAAGCCGAAAGAGCCGAGATATTCAAGAAGGTAACCGGACGGGATATTTGGATACCATTGTTCCGTGATGTTAGTCTTGTGGATGGAGCCGTGGTTGATGGTGGCAAAAGTTTACTTCTTGGAGCTAGGCCAATTTCCAAGAGAGATGTGGATGGTAGGACGGCTATGATCTCTAAAGTGCTCACGTTTGATACCTTCTTGGAATTGAAGATATGGTTGAAGGAGTTCTCGATTAAGCATCATCGCCCTTACATCGTTGTTCACTCGAACTTAAAGAAGCGGTACACGCTAAAGTGTGTAGATAAAAGGTGCCCATGGGTTGTCCATGCAAGACCTTTCAAAAAAGGGCCCTCTTGTCACATAACAAGCTTTGTAGCCACTCACATGTGCCGAGGCCGAAGCTTGATGGCAAGGATGCGCAGCCGGACCACCGTCAACTCACATCCGAGTTCATTTCATACAAGCTCTCGGCGGAGATATCATCACTTCCTATCATGAGCATTAGGTCCGTGCAAGATACGGTGAAATCCCGGTTTGACTACGAAGTCAAGTATGGAAAGGCATGGAAGGCCAAACAAGCCGCATTCAAGATGTTGTACGGTGATTGGGAGGAAGCATACAACTGAGTCCCTATGTTGTTGTTAGCAATGGCCGCTACTAACCCGGGCATAGTGCATGTGGTGGAGCCTTCTAGTACCAAAATGACATTGCATGACGGTAAAAGAGCGGGTGGGGAAGTGAGCCTGGCTCAACTGGTTGGGGGAGTGGATGTACAAACCCAGCACCTGAGTTCAAATCCTCATGGGCGCGAATTTAGGTTCCTATTTATACTTAAGGCCCAGGCTAGACCTGGTACTCACGCAATTTATCTTGAGAACTATGCTTTAATCTTAACCAAGATTAAAAATCTTAGTACTCATGCCAAATGGTTGTGTGCATCCCTGGTTGGTGCAGAGGCCGGGAAGTGAAATTCTCCCCATTTTTAAAGGTGGGGGTAATTGACACGAATATCTCATAACAAAAATTTTGACGGACCCGCTCCCGTGTCGCTCCCTAGGGCGACATCGGGGCGATACCGCGCCGCCGCCTACATCCCCCTCCGCCTGCTCCGCTAGCCGCCGCTGCCGTCGGACCTTGCCGCGATGGCGGCGGGCCCAGCCCCCGAAGGTGGACTGGGGTGGTGGACGCGAGAGATCTGCGCCATGGCTGCTAGGGCGGTGGTGGTGGCTCATCTGCGTGCAGCGACAAGGGCGGCGCCCCTGGTCGGGGTGGTGGCGGAGACTCCTCCGGCGGCGCCTTGACCGGCGGTGAAGATCTAGGCCAGATTGGGTGGCGTTGGGGAAAACTCCAGATCTTGATCTGGGTGATTCCCATGCTGCCTATCCGGTCTTATTCGCTGCATGGTTGGGCCGGTCTGGTCGGGGTCGACCCTGCTTGGTCGTCACCGTTCTCTTTGCTGCCTCATGGCCGCTGGTAGAGTGCGGCGTCCGCGGCGAAGCAGGTTGTCGGTGGGTAGCGGTGTTGTGGGTATACTTTATGGGTATATCAACGGCGTGGCCTAGATCCGGCAAGCCCGGGTGGCCCAGAGATGGTGATGAGGCATGTGGCCGATCGGGCGGCCCAGTTGTTGTTGATCCTGAAGGATGAAGTCCAGCCCAGGAGCAGGGAGCCGGATACCAACCGACCTACGAAGGAGGCCGGATCCGTGAAGACCCATTAAGTATCCGAATCCAACACGGCCTGGATGGAAGGCGGATCCTTGACGTACACGGCAAGATATTGTACTGTAGTTAGGCAACTTGTATTCCGGCTAGGACTCTCCATGTAAACCCCAGATCCGTGCGCCTTTATAAGCCGGATCCTGGGAGCCCCAGAGGCACAACCACAACTCATTGTAACAACGCGAAAGCGCCCAGATAATTCCAGACAAGCAGCAGTAGGCCCTGTCTTCGAGCAGGTGTTCTGAAGCTGGGTAAATCGCGTACCACCGTCCCGAGTGCTCTTCGCCCTATGGCCCCTACTTCTTCTCCCCCTCGTGAGGATCCCTCCTCCGAGGTACCGTCGAATAGGCAACGACAGTTGGCGCCCACCGTGGGGCCAGCGGCGTCTGGAGGCCGGAACCGGGAGGGTTCCGCCATGGGAAGCTACGACGAATCCATCGCTATGGGGCGTGTCCTTTACGCCGGTAACTTTTCGATCGTCCCTCAGGACGAGTGCTGGATTCCGGCTAGGACCAACCCCGCCAAACTCTCCATCGTCCCAATTGGCGGCATACACATCTTCATCGGCGAAACCGTCGATTCTGATGGAAACGCCCTGGTAAGTAACGCTGACGCGACCGCCGCTGAGCAGGACGCAGTCGCGAAGATCCGATCTGAGATGCTGGAACTTCCTAGGGAAGATTCCGCCTTAGATCTGGAAAATTCAAAACCCACCCAATCCGCCCCTGAGCAGGAAACAACGGTGGAAGACCAACGCAGATCCGCCTGGGTCTCCCAGGTGTTAAAGAAGCAAAGGTGTCACTTCGTGCACTTCCTCGCACATACCGCCGGAACCGCTCCTCCTCCGGAGGACGCAGGACCCATGCAGGTTGAGGTTGCCGGAACCGGCGATGCCCCAGAACAGTAGGAGGCTGCCGGAGATAGCAACGCACCGGATCAGCAAGAGGAGGCCGGAGACGTAGAAGAATCAATCCTGGGCAACCTCAGTCCAACTTCCGACTATGCTTCGTCCATGAACACGGAGGAATTTGACCAAGCTTTGAAGGAGCTAGAAGGCGAAAAGGAAGCTGACACGGAATCTGCCCCACCCAAGCAGGTCCTAGCGACCATAACTGGGTTAGGCGAAAACGCTGACGAAGAAACTCCCGCTGTAGCAGCCCTCCCGATAGCGTCCAATTCGGATACTCCGCCATCACGACCTCGTCATCATGCTGCGTCGGAATCCGGAGAAGATAACTTTTCTGGGGGCAAGGATTACCTGACCCCGGAAGAGCTCGTGGAGCAGGCAGGCATAGGAGCCCTAGTTCACACAGAAATCCTGAACAAGCCTATAACTCCGAAGGAAGCCGCAGATCCAGTAGCTCTCGAAGCAACAAGAAAGGAGATGCTGGTTACCGCCAAGAAAATCTCCACCACCGCAGCTGCAATGTTGGAGGAAAGGCAAGAAGCTCAAGAAGTAATGGATAACTTTCTCAAAAGAGAGCGTGAAGCCGTTGACTCCTTGCAGAAGGCCAAAAAACTCCGAGAACATTGGGAGGCCAAAATAAAGGAAGCTGATAGGATCCGGCGAGAAGCCATTGGTCCCCGCAAGATCACCTTTGCAACCCCCTCCAATCTGCAGCCGCTCACAACTCCGAAAGAGAATATTCCGGGTGCCACCTACCAGCGTACGATGCAGCGGTGCTTGAAGGACTAAATTGGCCGGACCATACACGCTTACATCGACGACATCGCGGTCATGACCCGGAAAGGATCCGACTTGATCAGCGACCTCACAGAAACCTTTGAGAACCTCCGACGGTACAAGATGATGTTAAATCCGCTGAAGTGCGTCTTTGGTGTTCCAGCCGGAAAACTCCTTGGCTTCATCGTCTCTCACAGAGGCATTGAAGTTAACCCGGAGAAAATCAAGGCAATCATGTGCATCAAAAGGCCAACTTGTCTCAAAGATGTGCAACGACTAACTGGTTGTGTTGCAGCAATCAGTAGGTTTGTTAGCCGTCTTGTACAAGCTGCTGAAGAAAAGAGACAAATTTGTCTGGGACGACACAGCAAATGCAGCACTTCAGGGGTTGAAGGAAATACTCACCTCCCCACCTATCCTAGCAGCTCCAGAAGAGTCAGATCCCATGCTCCTTTACCTGGCAGCTTCCAACAGAGTCATCAGTCTCGTCATCGTGATGGAGCGAACGGAAGAAGGTCACGAGTATGGAGTCGAAAGGCCATTCTATTACATTAGCGAGGTGCTAACGAAATCCAAACAAAGATATCCTCACTTTCAGAAGCTAGCCTATGGCGTGTTCCTAGGTAGCAGGAAGCTGAGGCACTACTTCCAAGAGCATCCAGTAACAGTCGTGAGCAAGGCTCCGCTGTCGACGATTCTTAACAACGCTGACGCAACAGGACGCACAGCAAAATGGGGCATTGAATTATCTGCCTTCGACATCAATCACAAAGCCAGGACTGCGATCAAGTCCCAGATCTTGGTAGATTTTGTCGCAGATTGGACAGAAGCTCTGGATGCAAATCTGGAGCCGGAACCTGAAACATGGGTCATGCACTTCGATGGATCCAAGCAGCATCAAGGCTGAGGAGCCGGAGTCACCCTGAAGTCCCCTACCGTAGAAGAACTGCAATATGTTCTGCAGATTCACTTCGAAGCTACAAATAACATGGCGGAGTACGAGGCTCTACTACACGGTATGTGCATCGCTAAGGAAATTGGGATCAAGCACATCATTTGCTGCGAAGATTCCGATCTAGTGGCACAACAAGTAGCCGGAACCTGGAACGCCAGAAACTCCATCATGGCGGCTTACAGAGACGAAGTTGACGAGATCGCCAAATGCTTCCTCGGATACGAAGTCAAGTACATCAGGAGAGACGATAACACAGCGGCAGATATGCTATCCAAGCTCGGATCCGGCAGGAAACCAATTCCGCCTGGCATTTTCCTGGAGCATCTACGGATACCCTCGGTAAAGGGCGCAAACCCGGAAAACCCGGACATGGCAGTATCTCCGGCTAGGGAAGTGATGGCTATCATTCTGGCCTGGACACAGCCGTTCCTGGACTACCTCATCGATCAAAAGTTGCCAGAGGACGAGGTCCTCGCACGACAGATCATCAGACGAGCACGATCCTACACAATCGTTGATGGACAACTCTACAAACGAAGTGCAACCGGGGTATTTCTCAAATGCGTCTCCAATCAAGACGGCATTGAAATCCTCAAGGAAATCCATGCAGGGGATTGCGGGCATCATGCCGCCCCCAGGTTCCTCGTTGCAAAAGCTTTTCGGCTCGCATTTTACTGGCTCACAGCTAAAGAAGACGTTGACAAGATGGTAAAAACTTGCCGATGTTGCCAGTACTATGCTACTCAACCAAACGCTCCAGCCCAAGGGCTGAAGATCATCCCTATCACCTGGCCGTTTGCGGTCTGGGGGCTCGATATGGTTGGAAAGTTAAAGAAATCATCTCCTGGCGGTTTTGAGTACCTTCTGGTTGCTGTTGACAAGTTCAACAAGTGGATCGAGGCAAAGCTAGTGAGAAAATCCGATGGTGCTACGGCACTAAAATTTGTTTGCAGCCTCGTGACGAGATTCGGCATCCCACACAGCATAATCACAGATAATGGAACGAACTTCGCACAAGGAGAATTGAAGGATTACTGCAATGACGTAGGGATCCGGCTTGACCTCGCATATGTGGCTCATACACAATCCAATGGTCAGGTCGAAAGAGCCAATGGCCTCATACTATTCGGAATTAAACCACACCTTGAAGAACCACTGCGACGCGCAGCTGGAGCTTGGGCTGATGAGTTAGTCTCTGTTCTGTGGAGTTTACAAACTACCCCTAACAGTTCAACCGGATTTACTCCATTCTTCCTGGTATACGGATCCGAGGTCGTGCTTCCCTCCGACATCATCCATGATTCACCGCGAGTCTCCGCCTACAATGACGAAACTGCTGACGAGGCTCGACAGCTTTCTGTGGACCTGATTGAAGAAGCTCGGAATCTAGCTGACCAACGTTCCACCATCTACCAGCAGAAACTCCGACGCTATCACAGCCGTCGAGTTCGGAATCGCTCGTGATGGGATTCGTAGCATAGAAAACAAAAAAATTCCTACCGCGAGAACGCAATCCTAGCCAAGATGCAATCTAGAAGATGATAGCAACGAGAGGATGAACGAGACTAACCCTTGAAGATTTCCAAAGCCTACGAGATTAGATCTCGTTGTTGCAGAAGATGATCACTTGCCGCTTTCAAAAGCGCGTAGAAGATCTTGACGGTGCCACAATCGGGCAGCACCTCCGTACTCGGTCACACGTTCGGTGTTGATGACGACGTCCTTCTCCCCGTTCCAGCGGGCAGCGGAAGTAGTAGATCCTCCTCGGAATCCCGGCAGCACGACGGCGTGGTGGCGGTGGTGATGGAGAACTCCGGCAGGGCTTCGCCTAAGAGTATGCGGGAGTTGTATGTGGAGGAGAGGTAGCTAGGGTTTGGGGAGAGGGGGCTTGGGCGCCAGCCCTCAAAGGGGTGCGACCAAGGTGGAGGCTAGAGTGGCCAGCCACCCTCCCCTTGTCCCTCTTTTTATAGGTGGAACCCCCAAGAGTTAGACTCCAAGTCTTCGAATAAGACCCCAACTCAAGAACTTGCCATAAGGTGGGAAACCTACCCAAGGTGGGACTCCTACTCAAGGTGGGACTCCCACCCCTTCCTTGGGGGGGTGGCCGGCCACCATGGGGTGGAGTCCACCTGGGACTCCTCCTCCTTAGGCTGGCCGACCAAGCTATGTGGAGTCCCTCCGGGACTCCACTTTCCATGGTGATTTCTTCCGGACTTTTCTAGAACCTTCCATAAATGCACCGGATCATTTCCAAACTTGAAAAGTGACTTCCTATACATGAATCTTATTCTACGGACCATTCCGGAACTCCTCGTGATGTCCTGGATCCCATCCGAGACTCCGAACAAAACTTCGAACTCCATTCCATATTTCCATATCTACTTAAACGACATCAAACCTTAATTGTGTCACCCTACGGTTCGCGAACTATGCAGACATGGTTGAGACTTCTCTCCGACCAATAACCAATAGCGGGATATGGAGATCCATAATGGCTCCCACATATTCAACGATGACTTTAGTGATCGACTGAACCATTTACATACGATATCGATTCCCTTTGTCACGCGATATTTTACTTGTCCGAGGTTTGATCATCGGTATCTCTATACCTCGTTCAACCTCGTCTCATGACAAGTACTCTTTACTCGTACCGTGGTATGTGGTCTCTTATGAACCATTCATATGCTTGCAAGCTAATTAGACGACATTCCACCGAGAGGGCCCAGAGTATATCTATCCGTCATCGGGATGAACAAATCCCACTGTTGATCCATATGCCTCAACTCATACTTTCCGGATACTTAATCCCACCTTTATAACCACCCATTTACGCAGTGGCGTTTGATGTAATCAAAGTACCCTTCCAGTATAAGTGATTTACATGATCTCATGGTCGAAAGGACTAGGTAACTATGTATCGACAGCTTATAGCAAATAACTTAATGACGTGATCTTATGCTACGCTTAATTGGGTGTGTCCATTACATCATTCACATAATGATATAACCTTGTTATTAATAACATCAAATGTTCATGATCATGAAACTATGATCATCTATTAATCAACAAGCTAGTTATACAAGAGGCTTACTAGGGACTCCTTGTTGTTTACATAACACACATGTATCAATGTTTCGGTTAATACAATTATAGCATGGTATGTAAACATTATCATAAACACAAAGATATATTATAATAACCATTTATTATTGCCTATTGGGCATACTCCAACAGTCTCCCACTTGCACTAGAGTCAATAATCTAGTTTACATATGTAAAGATATAACACCTTGGCCTTCCAGTGCTTTATCATGTTTTGCTCAAGGGAGAAGTTTTAGTCAACGAATCTGACATGCTCAGAAACGTATGTATTTTGCAATTCATTTGCGTCTCAACGCATCACTCATTTTCCAAATGAGTCAGCATTAAATATGTTTGGTCTTCTGGTGGAACCTTAATTCCGCGGTCTGAAATATGTCACTAATATTGTCACACGCAATATAGCTTCAAAGTTCTGACACTATCGGAACTACACCAAGTTCTCAAAGAATCTCTTGACTTAACATCCTCAGTCATTGTCAAAACAATGACATACTCTGCCTTCATTTGTAGAATCCGTCACAATATTTAGAATTCATCTAAATCTAGCATAGACAACTTCTAGCTCATTGTTCTACCTTTTAAAACAACACTTAGCCTAATTTGAGATTGAAATTTGATATGTAACAAAACCAATATCGGTGCAACATCTTACAGCGATTTGTTTGTCATTTCTCCATATAAAAACTATATATATATATATATCCTTGGTTCTTCTAAAATACTCAAGGATAGTCTTACTGTCGTTCAATGATCATCACATGAATCATTCTGATACATGCTCAAAACACTTTAGAGCACAGGACATCTGATTGTGTACATATTATTCGTAATCTATAATCACTCATGTGTTTTTACTCATTTAGTGTCAGATACACTCAAGTCTTGTTAAACCTTCACATGACAAGAATATTTTCTTAATATTTATATATTGAACTACTTCAATATCCATTCTATGTACTTTGACTTAAACTTATTTTGTGTTTCAATCTATCTTCATAGATCTTGACACTAAATATGTTTCAGTCCATATCCTTTCATTGAAATTAATTCTCAATGAAACCTTTTAATCAAGTATATAATTACATAATTTATAACCAACTATATGTCATCTACATAAAGTATTATAAATATGTCTCAGCGCTCCCACTTAATTTCTTACAAAAGCAAGCCTCTTCATCGTCTCTGATGAAATCAAAAACTCTTTGTCTATTTCATCCGGTGAAGATTCCAACTCCGCGATACTCACTTCATCCAATTGAAGTTTGTATACCTATCTAGTATTCCATGAACTAGCAAAACTCTTGGTTGTATCTTGTATACACCTTTAATACACACTTCTGTTAAGTAATGTATTTTGCCATCCTACTAGCATATCTCATAAAAGAAATATGTAGCGATTACTAGAATAATCCACATAGACTATAAGCATTGTTACGGAAGATCTAATCTTATCGTAGCCAACTCTTTGAACTTTGTTGTAAACAACTTTTTGACAAGTCAAGCTTCTTCAAGGATATTTTATCCAAGTCCATCAATTTTATAGATCCATTCACTTTCAAAAAGTATTCATCTATCTTGGATTTCATGGCGTATAGCCATTTTAATGGAGTTAGGGCCCATCATAACTTCTTTGTTTTGTAGTTGGTTTATCATTGTTCAAAATCAATCCTTTGTCCACAAATCATTTATTTGATCACAAAGTAAACCATACCTACAAGGTTCAATAGGTACTTCGATCTCCATGGCTAAAACACTTTGTAGTCATGGGAGCCATGATCGTCGTGGCTGCTTCCGGAACCATTTCCGATGTTGCGCTACTCTGATCATTTTGCTCAGGTTCATAAACCTTATCAAGTTCTATTGTCCTCCCACTCAAATACTTCGCTAGAAAACAATTTCTTGGAAATAAGCAAGTAACATTAACAAACACTTTTGTATTTTACTCCATAGTGGAAAGAATTCCCAATCAATTCTTTGGGATAACCAATAAAGACATTCATCCGATTTTGGTTGTAAACTCTTAGACCAAAATTTAAAGAAAGGACTATTAGGGTTTATACCCATGCCATAACTCGTATGGTGTCATTTCAACGGATCATGATTTTGCTCTATTTAGTGTAAAAGCGGTAGTCACTAAAGCATAATCCACAAAAATATAATGGCATCATTTTATTTTTATCTCATCATTAACCCAACAAGGTTTGGATACGTCTCTCGGATACTCCATCATCACTATGATACTCCAAGAAACGTGAGTTGTAAAACAATTTTATAACTCTCTTAGATGTTCGCTAAAACTCATAATTCAAATATTTCTACCATGATCAAATCTTAGATATTTGACTTTTCTATTACGATGATTTCCACTTCATGCTGAAATTTATTTGAATCCATTCAAATGTTTCAAACTTCTTCCTTATCGAATATATCCACATATATATACTCAATTCATTGTTGGAATTTTTCATGAAGTAGAAGAATCTCCCGCACACAACTATGCCCAGTGAACCACATACATCATCATGTATTTTTCCACTAAGTTAGTTGCCCGTTCAACTTTTGGCCTATGAACGGTATTTTAGTCATTCTCTTTAGAAAAGATTTGCAAGTGCCAAACGATTCAAAAATCAAATGACTCCAAAAATCCATTTGCATGGAGTTCCTTCATGTGTTCCTTTCTAACATGACCTAAATGGCGGTTCCACAAATAAGTGGAATTCAAATCATTTGCCTTATGGCATTTTAGCGTCAGTATTATGTGTGTGTGTTTCACCATTAAGATTTATAATAACTTATCCATTGTACATGGAGTAATGTCATAATTTGAACAACTCATTATTTTTATTTGACCAGAGCAAAATAACAATTATTAAGTTCTTTATTATAAATTCTAAAGGCTAGGTAGAATGCCAACGACAAACATGATAACACTTTATTATATTCCAGACGTGCATTATTACCATATTCCTTTTTAGTCACTTAGGCCATCGTATTCTTGTATTGCGTTGTATTGTATGTCATCTCATACCAACCAACCTGGTACAAATACCCAAGAATTTCATTATGTGACCAAACAAGGAATACATCCATAACATGTATATCATTTATATACACCTAAGCTAGACTTTCTAGTCTTTTCTTTCTTTCTGCCAATAATCTTTTGTAGTTTCTCTTTTAGCTTTCCTCATTATTCAGAAAAACACTTCAACATCAATAACTTCTAGGTTTGTTGGTCAAATACCAATAACCTTGAGGTTCTTACTTTGAAGTTGATCATCATATGACAAGTGTTCCGTATTTCACTATTAGTAACCTTTTAATATGATGAACAATTTCACTCATAATTTTATCCATCATATCATGACGACTTTTCGAGACCATGTCTGTACATGCCAGGCTCGTAAAGTATAACCTCAGTATTCGCATGTGCAAATCTGTCTTGCACCCGTTGTATGCACACGTAAAATCTATAACACTCGATCATCACGTGATGCTACGAAACTACGAGTCTTAGCAACGGTGCATACTAAGGACGATCACTTCATGGATATGCGAATATCGTTAGAGCCCCAATAGTTGGAGGATTGGGACGCCTGGGGTCTTCAATCTTCATACATTCCCATAAAACTTATGAGTTTATGTAGTCTCACCAAATTATATTCTATCACCTTGCAACAAGGTCTTACATATCACATATATCTTATACCTCGCTTATTTCTGAAAACAAAAAATTTTAGCTCCTTACTTTTCAAACAGATTTGAACTTCAAGTTTCACGGAGACAAGATGACTTTAGGTATTAATTGAAACCATAGCTCTTTGAATCAACAATGTGAGGTTTACTAAAAGTTTGCAATAGGACTTAATCATTTCTTGATTGTTTAACAATACGATACCAGTCCGTAAAGTTTCTTGTCAGATTTTAACAGTATTTCTATCTCAATTACAAGACTAGCGCATGGTAGAAAATGGATTCCAAAACTACAAAATTAATTCAAAATACTACTCAGACTATGTTTATGATAATTAGTTCATGTTTTAATCTAATTATTAATGAACTCCCACTTAATACAACATCCCTCATAGTTATTAAGTGGTACATGATCCAAATCCACTACACCAAAACCGATCATCACGTGAGATGATGTAGCTTCAATGGTGAACATCAACATGTTGATCATATCATCCATATGACTCGTGTTCAACCTTTCGGTTTCCGTTGTCCCGAGGCCATGTCTGTACATGCTAGGCTCGTCAAGCAAACCCAAGTATTCCGCGTGTGCAACATGGCTTACACCCGTTGTATGTTGAGTCTATCACATCTGATCATCACGAGATGCTTCGAAACGACGAACTATATCAACGGTGCATACGAGGGGAGAACACTTTATTATCTTGATATTAATGTGAGGGATCATCTTATAATGCTACCGTCGCATTCTAAGCAAAATAAGATGCATAAAGGATTAACATCACATGCAATTCATATGTGATATGATATGGCCCTTTAGTCTTTGCGCCTTCGATCTTCATCTCCAAAGCACGGACATGATCTCCATCATCAACTGGCATGATCTCCATCATTGTCAGCGTAGCGTCTGTAGGATAACGTTGCATAGAAAACAAAAATTTTCCTACCGCGAACACGCAATCCAAGCCAAGATGCAATCTAGAAGACGGTAGCAACGAGGGGTTTATCGAGTCTCACCCTTGAAGAGATTCCAAAGCCTACAAGATGAGGCTCTTGTTGCTGCGGTAGACGTTCACTTGCCGCTTGCAAAAGCGCGTAGAAGATCTTGATCACCGGCGCCACGAACGGGCAGCACCTCCGTACTCGGTCACACGTTCGGTTGTTGATGAAGACGATGTCCACCTCCCGTTCCAGCGGGCAGCGGAAGTAGTAGCTCCTCTTGAATCCGACAGCATGATGGCGTGGTGTCGGTGGTGGTGGAGAAACCCGGCGGAGCTTCGCTAAAGCACGCGGGAGCTATGGAGGAGAGGGGGGCGGCTAGGGTTTGGGAGGGGGTGGCCGGCCACTTGAGGGGTGCGGCCAGCTTGTGGTCTTGAGGTGGCCGGCCCCCTCCCCTTGTCCCTCATTATATAGGTGGAAGCCCCAAGGGTTGGACTACAAGTCTCCGAATAAGACCCGAACCCAAAACTTTCCATAAGATAGGGAAACCTACCCAAGCTAGGACTCCCACTAGAGGTGGGAGTTCCATCTTCCATGGAGGGGGTGGCCGGCCCCCCTTGGGGGAGTCCACTTGGGACTCCTCCCCTACTAGGGTTGGCCGGCCATGGAGGTGGAGTCCCTCCGGGACTCCACCTTCCTTGGTGGTTTCTTCCGGACTTTTCTAGAACCTTCTAGAACCTTCCATAGAACCTTCCGCATCATTTTAATTCACATAAAATGACATCCTATATATGAATCTTATTCTCCGGACCATTCCGGAACTCCTCGTGATGTCCGGGATCTCATCCGGGACTCCGAACAAATATGCGAACTCCATTCCATATTCAAGTTCTACCATTTCAACATCCAACTTTAAGTGTGTCACCCTACGGTTCGTAAACTATGCAGACATGGTTGAGTACTCACTCCGACCAATAACCAATAGCGGGATCTGGAGATCCATAATGGCTCCCACATATTCAACGATGACTTTAGTGATCGAATGAACCATTCACATACGATACCAATTCCATTTGTCACGCAATATTTTACTTGTCCGAGGTTTGATCTTCGGTATCACTCTATACCTTGTTCAACCTCGTCTCCTGACAAGTACTCTTTACTCGTACCGTGGTATGTGGTCTCTTATGAACTTATTCATATGCTTGCAAGACATTAGACGACATTCCACCGAGAGGGTCCAGAGTATATCTATCCGTCATCGGGATGGACAAAACCCACTGTTGATCCATATGCCTCAACTCATACTTTCCGGATACTTAATCCCACCTTTATAACCACCCATTTACGCAGTGGCGTTTGGTGTAATCAAAGTACCTTTCCGGTATAAGTGATTTACATGATCTCATGGTCATAAGGACTAGGTAACTATGTATCGAAAGCTTATAGCAAATAACTTAATGACGAGATCTTATGCTACGCTTAATTGGGTGTGTCCATTACATCATTCATACAATGACATAACCTTGTTATTAATAACATCCAATGTTCATGATTATGAAACTAATCATCTATTAATCAACAAGCTAGTTAAGAGGCATACTAGGGACTCTTTGTTTGTCTACATATCACACATGTACTAATGTTTCGGTTAATACAATTATAGCATGATATATAAACATTTATCATAAACATAAAGATATAAATAATAACCACTTTATTATTGCCTCTAGGGCATATCTCCTTCAGTCTCCCACTTGCACTAGAGTCAATAATTTAGATTACATTGTAATATACCTAACACCCATGGCATTCTGGTGTTGGTCATGCTTTGCCCTAGGGAGAGCTTTAGTCAACGGATCTGCTACATTCAGATCAGTGTGTACTTTGCAAATCTTTACTTCTCCATCTTCGATGTACTCGCGAATCGAGTGGTAACGCAGCTTGATATGCTTCAGCCTCTTGTGTGACCTTGGCTCTTGTGCATTGGCGATGGCACCCATGTTATCACAGTAAATGATTAATGGGTCCAATGCACTAGGAACCACACCGAGCTCTACAATGAACCTCTTCATCCATACCGCTTCTGATGAAGCCTCTGAAGCCGCTATGTACTCTGATTCTGTTGAAGACTTCGCCACCGTGCACTGCTTCGAGCTTGCCCAGCTTACTGCAGCACCATTCAATATAAACACGTACCTGCACCGTGACTTAGAGTCATCAGGATCAGTGTTCCAACTTGCATCGGTGTAACCACTTACAACGAGCTCTTGGTCACCTCCATAACAAAGAAACATATCCTTAGTTCTTTTCAAGTACTTCAGGATATTCTTGACCGCTGTCCAGTGTTCCATTCCTGGATCACTTTGATATCTGCTAGTCAAACTAACAGCATGTGCTATATCCGGTCTAGTACATAGCATGGCATACATGATAGATCCTACTGCCGAGGCATAGGGGATATTACTCATCCTTTCTCTTTCTTCTGCCGTAGCCGGTCCTTGAGTCTTACTCAAGACCTTGCCTGGTAACATAGGTAAGAACCCTTTCTTACTTTCGTCCATTCTAAACTTCTTTAGAATCTTGTCCAGATATGTACTCTGTGATAGCCCTATTAGGCGTCTTGATCTATCTCTATAAATCTTGATGCCTAATATATACGATGCTTCACCAAGGTCTTTCATTGAAAAATTATTATTCAAATAACCCTTTACACTGCTTAATAGTTCTATATCATTCCCGATCAATAATATGTCATCTACATATAATATCAGGAATGCTACAGAGCTCCCACTCACTTTCTTGTAAATACAGGCCTCTCCATGACACTGTATAAACCCGAAGTCTTTGATCACCTTATCAAAGCGTCGGTTCCAACTTCTTGATGCTTGCTTCAGTCCATAGATTGAACGCTGAAGTTTGCATACTTTGTCAGCATTTTTAGGATCGACAAAACCTTTGGGTTGTACCATATACAACTCTTCCTCAATGTCTCCATTAAGGAACACCGTTTTGACATCCATCTGCCAAATCTCATAATCGAAAAATACAGCTATTGCTAACAAAATCCTCACAGATTTTAGCTTCGCTACAGGTGAGAAAGTCTCATCGTAGTCAACTCCTTGAATTTGTCAGAAACCCTTTGCGACAAGTCGAGCTTTATAGACAGTAATATTACCATCAGCATCTGTTTTTCTCTTGAAGATCCATTTATTCTCGACAGCCTTTCGGCTATCAGGTAAGTCTACCAAAGTCCATACTTTGTTATCATACATGGATCCCATTTCGGATTTCATGGCTTCTTGCCATTTGTTGGAATCTGGGCTCATCATCGCTTCTTCATACATCACAGGGTCCTCATCATTGTTATCCACAATCATGACATTTAGACAAGGATCATACCAATCAGGAGTAGCACGTTCCCTTGTCGATCTGCGAGGTTCAGTAGTTTCCTCGTTCGAAGTTTCATGATCATTATCATTAGCTTCCTCTGTTGCCGGTGTAGGCGGTATAGGTACAACTTCCGGTACTGCGCTACTCTGATCAACGAGTATAGATTCATCAATCTCATTGAGTTCTACTTTTCTTCCAGTCACTTCTTTAGTGAGAAATTCTTTCTCAAGAAAGGTTCCGTTCTTAGCAACAAAGATTTTGCCTTCGGATCTGTGATAGAAAGTGTACCCTATAGTTTCCTTAGGGTATCCTATGAAGACGCATTTCTCCGCTTTGGGTTCTAGCTTGTCCGGTTGTAACTTCTTTACATAGGCTTCGCAACCCCAAATTTTAAGGAACGACAGCTTAGGTTTCTTATTAAACCATAATTCATACGGTGTCGTTTCTACGGATTTTGATGGTGCTCTATTTAAAGTGAATGCGGCTGTCTCTAATGCATAACTCCAAAATGATAACGGCAAATCAGTAAGAGACATCATAGAACGAACCATGTCTAAGAGAGTTCGATTACGACGTTCGGACACACCGTTTCGTTGTGGTGTTCCCGGCGGTGTCAATTGTGAAAGTATTCCGCATTTCTTTAAATGCATGCCAAACTCATAACTCAGATATTCACCTCCACGATCAGATCATAAAAATTTAATCTTCTTGTTACGTTGATTTTCTACTTCACTTTGAAATTCCTTAAACTTCTCGAAAGTTTCGGATTTATGTTTCATGAAATAGATATACCCATATCTACTCAGATCATCTGTGAAGGTTAGAACATAACGATAACCACCGCGCGATGCTACGCTCATTGGTCCGCACACATCGGTATGTATGATTTCCAATAAGTCAGTAGCTCGCTCCATCATACCAGAAAATGGAGTCTTAGTCATTTTACCCATTAGACATGCTTCGCATCTATCAAGTGACTCAAAGTCAAGTGATTCAAGTAATCCATCAGTATGGAGTTTCTTCATGCGTTTCACTCCAATATGACCAAGACGACAGTGCCACATATAAGTAGAATTATCATTCAATTTAATTCACTTAGCATCAACGTTATGTATATGCGTATCACTACTATCGAGATCTAACAGAAATAAGCCATTCTTTTGTGGTGCTTGACCATAAAAGATATTATTCATAAAAATAGAACAACCATTATTCTCAGACTTGAATGAATAACCGTCTTGCATTAAACAAGATCCAGATATAATGTTCATGCTCAACGCAGGTACATAATAACAATTATTTAGGCTTAAAACTAATCCCGAAGGTAGATGTAGAGGAAGTGTGCCGACAGCGATCACATTGACCTTGGATCCGTTTCCAACGCGCATCGTCACTTCATCTTTCAGTAGTTGTCGTTTATTCTTTAGTTCCTGTTTCGAGTTACAAATATGAGCAACCGAACCAGTATCAAATACCCAGGTACTAGAACGAGAACCAGTGAGATAAACATCTATAACATGTATATCATATATACCTTCTTTCTTCTTCTTGACAAGGCCGCTCTTCAGATCAGCCAGATACTTGGAGCAATTACGCTTCCAGTGTCCCTTCTCCTTGCAGTAATAGCACTCAGCATCAGGCTTAGGGCCGTTCTTAGGTTTCACAGGAGGCGTGGCAGCTTTCTTGCCACCCTTCTTGAATTTCCCCTTAGACTTGCCCTGTTTCTTGAAACTGGTGGTCTTGTTGACCATCAACACTTGGTGCTCTTTCTTGATCTCAATCTCAGCAGCTTTTAGCATGCCAAAGAGTTCAGGTAACTCCTTGTTCATGTTCTGCATATTGTAGTTCATCACAAAGTTCTTGTAACTTGGTGGCAGTGATTGAAGGACACGATTAATCCCCAGTCTGTTAGGAATCACTATTCCCAAGTCACTGGGTTTCTTCGCATGCCCGGTCATGGCGAGCATGTGCTCACTAACGGAGCTGCCTTCTTCCATCATGCAGCTGAAGAATTGTTTCGATGCTTCATAGCATTCCACGGCCGCATGAGTCTCAAAAATAGCTTTCAGCTCTTTCATCAACTCATGAGGATCGTGGTGCTCAAAACGTTTTTGAAGATCGGATTCCAGCATCGCACAGGATGGCACACTGAACTTGAGAGTACCGAGTTTTCCGAGTCTCGTAAACAGCTTTTACTTCATCGGTTTCAGTTTCTGCAGGAGGGTCACCTAGCGGTGCATCAAGCACATATTGCAGATTTCCGCCAGAGAGGAAGATCCTCACATGACGGAACCAGTCGGTGAAGTTGCTACCGTTGCTCTTAAGTTTTTCTTTCTCTAGGAACTGGTTAAAATTGATTGGGGACGCCATCTCTACAACGTATATTTGCAAAAGTTTAGACTAAGTTTATGACAAATTGAGTTCAAATTTTAATTCAACATAATTAAAAATCTAGGTGAACTCCCACTCAAAACAATATCCCTCGCATTGTCTTAGTGATCACACGAACCAAATCCACTGCACCTAAGTCCGATCATCACGAGACAAGGTGTGATTTCAATGGCGAACACTCAAAGTGTTCATCATATCAACCATATGATTCATGCTCTACCTTTCGGTATCACGTGTTCCGAGACCATGTCTGTACATGCTAGGCTCGTCAAGGCCACCTTAGTATCTGCATGTGCAAAACTGTCTTGCACCTGTTGTATGTACTTGTTGATTCTATCACACCCGATCATCACGAGATGCTTCGAACCGACAAGACTTGGTAACGGTGCTACTAAGGATGAACACTTTATTATCTTGAGATTTTAGTGAGGGATCATCTTATAATGCTACCGTCGCGATCTAAGCAAAATAAGATGCATAAAAGGATTAACATCACATGCAGTTCATATGTGATACGATATGGCCCGTTTGTCTTTGCGCCTTTGATCTTCATCTCCAAAGCACGGACATGATCTCCATCATCTTCGGGCATGATCTCCATCATCGTCGGCGTAGCGTCAAGGTCAATGGCGCTGTCTTCATGATTGTCCTCCATGTAGCAACTATTACAACTACTTTGAAATACTACTCAACATGAAATTTAAAGACAACCATAAGGCTCCTGCCGGTTGCCACAATACAATAATGATCATCTCATACATATTCATCATCACATTATGGCCATATCACATCACCAAACCCTGCAAAAACAAGTTAGATCATCTCATACATATTCATCATCACATTATGGCCATATCACATCACCAGAAAATAGTCTTGATGACCCACAAGTATAGGGGATCGCAACAGTCTTCGAGGGAAGTAAAACCCAATTTATTGATTCGACACAAGGGGAGACAAAGAACACTTGGAAGCCTTAACAGCGGAGTTGTCAATTCAGCTGCACCTGGAAACAGACTTGCTCGCAAGAGTTTATCAGTAGTAATAGTTTTATAACAGTAGCAGTAGTGAAATAACAGCAGCAGAGTAACAAAGACAGCAGTAGTGATTTTAGTAAACAGCAGGATTAAAATACTGTAGGCACGGGGACGGATGACGGGCGTTGCATGGATGAGAGAAACTCATGTAACAATCATAGCAGGGCATTTGCAGATAATAATAAAACGGTGTCCAAGTACAAAGCAATCAATAGGCATGTGTTCCATATATAGTCGTGCGTGCTCGCAATGAGAAACTTGCACAACATCTTTTGTCCTACCAGCCGGTGGCAGCCGGGCCTCAAGGGAAACTACTGGATATTAAGGTACTCCTTTTAATAGAGTACCGGAGCAAAGCATTAACACTCCGTGAACACATGTGATCCTCACATCGCTACCATTCCCTCCGGTTGTCCCGATTTCTGTCACTTCGGGGCCATCGGTTCCGGACAGCGACATGTGTATACAACTTATAGGTAAGACCATAAACAATGATTATCTTGATGAAACAATAACATGTTCAGATCTGAGATCATGGCACTCGGGCCCTAGTGACAAGCATTAAGCATAACAAGTTGCAACAATATCATCAAAGTACCAATTACGGACACTAGGCACTATGCCCTAACAATCTTATGCTATTACATGACCAATCTCATCCAATCCCTACCATCCCCTTCGGCCTACAGCGGGGGAATTACTCACACATGGATGGGGGAAACATGGTTGGTTGATGGAGAGGCGTTGGCGGTGATGGCGGTGATGATCTCCTCCAATTCCCCGTCCCGGCGGAATGCCAGAACGGAGACTTCTGGCTCCCGCGACGGAGTTTCGCGATGTGGCGGCGTTCTGGAGGGTTTCTGGCGACTTCGACTTCTCCCCGTGCGTTTTTAGGTCGAGGCCGATAAATAGTCCGAAGGAGGGCGTCGGAGGTCGGCCGAGGGGGCCACACCACAGGGCCACGTGGGCCCCCCCTGGGCCGCGCCGCCCTATGGTGTGGGGCCCTCGGGCCTCCACCTGGTTTGTCCTTCTGGCTCTGTCAGTTCTCTGGGAAAATAGGGCCTTCTGCATAAATTCCGAGGATTTTCCCGAAAGTTGGATTTCTGCACAAAAACGAGACACCAGAACAGTTCTGCTGAAAACAGCGTTAGTCCGTGTTAGTTGCATCCAAAATGCACAAATTAGAGGCAAAACAATAGCAAAAGTGTTCGGGAAAGTAGATACGTTTTGGCCGTATCAACTCCCCCCAAGCTTAGCTTATTGCTTGTCCTCAAGCAATTCAGTTAACAACTGAGCGATAAAAGAACTTTCACGAACACATTTGCTCATATGATGTATATATTCTCATGCTATGGCTAATACTTAAGTAGTTCATAATGAGATACATGCAAATAAGATTATCTAACAGCTATGTCAATCATGGAGAGGTACCAACAATTAATAATAAGCATCATGAATCATGTATATAAGCAGGATTGCAATGTTCATAAAAGAGTATGATAAAGTGGTATCTCGCTTGCCTGTATTTGATCGGCAAAACATAAATGCCCGGACACCTCTGGAGTTCATAGAAAAACTAGAAGTAGTGATTGTCAAAGATAAAAGCATCAAAGTTATACCACAATCAATCATATTTTGAGACAAGCATATTATACTAAGAATGACAGTTGTGCTCTCAAGATAGTGCTCAAAGAAATAATGGAGACACAACATAAAAGTAAAAGATTGACCCTTCGCAGAGGGAAGCAGGGATTAACATGCGCTAGAGCTTTTCATTTTTGAAATCAAGAGTAAAATTATTTTGAGAGGTGTTTGTTGTTGTCAACGAATGGTAATGGGTACACCAACTACCTCGCCAACCGGACTCTCAAGAGCGGCTCCCATGAATTATTTGCATGTTTATGTGGCACTCCTTCCAACCTTTCTTACACAAACCATGGCTAACCGAATCCTCGGGTGCCTGCCAACAATCTCATACCATGAAGGAGTGCCTTTTTATTTTAGTTTTATTATGATGATGACACTCCCCCCAACCTTTGCTTACACAAGCCATGGCTAACCGAATCCTTCGGGTGCCGTCCATCAATCACAAACCATGGAGGAGTGTCTATTTAAGTTAATTAATTTGGGACTGGGAATCCCATTGCCAGCTCTTTTTGCAAAATTATTGGATAAGCGGATGTGCCACTAGTCCATATGAGAGTCCGTCAAAAGTAAATGACAAGGTTGAAAGCTAAACACCACATACTTCCTCATGAGCTATGAAACATAAACACAAATTGAGAAGCATTTTGAAGGTTTTAAAGGTAGCGCACGAGAATTTACTTGGAATGGTTTGAAATGCCATGCATAGGTATTTATGGTGGACACTTTTGGAACAACTTGGTTTTCAGGTGTTTGGAAGCACGAGCAGCGTTCCCGCTCAGTACAAGTGAAGGCTAGCAATAGACTAGGGAGCGACAAATCAAGAGAGCAGTAACTGTCATAATCATGCTTGCGGCAAAATAAATTAACGGAGGCATAAAAGTGATACAAGAATTCTGAAGCAATATAAATCATCGAGGCTTAATTGACTTTTTGTTCAGTCATATGCATGCGTGAGCATGTGCCAAGTCGATATAAATGAATTATTCAGAGGAGGATACCACAATGCCATACTTACTTATGAATAAAACAATGCAAGCAAACATCCATGACATGCTACTCATATTAATAAATTGGAGCTAAACATGAGAGATCATAAACTACTAGACTTTCTCAAATAACATATACCTCACATGAACCAACTAAGCATGCTCACATGGATGAGTATATGTACAAAAATGAAAACAAATAGAGTTCATACCAGCCTCTCACCACAATCCAATTGTCGTAGATCGTCATTATTGCCTTTTCACTTGTGCAGCTTGGATAATATGAAATGAAAACCACGCTCCAGCCACCGAAGACCATTGAACTCATAAAGAACTTTACAAACCAAAGAAGAACAGCAAATATTTTTGGTGTTTTCAAATTTAAGAACAAGAACAAGAGGAAACAAACAAACAAAGCAAGATCTTTTTGGGTTTTCTTATAGCAAACTAGCAATAGCAAATAAAACGAAACAAATGCAAGAAATCTAAGCAAACAAATGGTGAAGAGAAACAACAGAAATATTTTTGGTCTTTTTGTGTTTTGGGAAAGAAACAAAGCGAAAACAAGAAATAGCAAACTAAAAGAAACACATAAAAGCAGGATGACAGAAATCTGCCAAAACCTGACAGCAGTACAGAAATCGATTTTTACAAAAATCTTACGTTGCTCAGCTAGAAAAGTGTTCAACTAATGAAAGTTAGATAACAACCTGGGGAACCTGCACAAAAATTGGCAGCTCAAAATAACGCTCTGGATGTGCGCACGAATTTTTCTAGTAACATTCCAGAATCTGTTTTCAGGCAGCACTTCCCCAAATATCATCTTCCTCTCATTAGAAAACCACTCAAACGAACAAAACAAGTATGTACAAGTATCCAGCAACCATAATATGCAAAGAATGAGTGATGCCGGTATACCTCCCCCCAAGCTTAGGCTTTTGGCCTAAGTGGAGTTCAATCACATCGATCCCATGAGGTAATATCTCCGTAGTATGACGAAGATGGATCGTATTCCGGGTATGTGCTAGAAGAAGCACCCGGATACGTGACGGTGTAGTCGTGGGAGGCCTCGGCGTCCTCGGAGTCATGCTGCTGGTGGAAGTCTTGTATCTTCATATGTTCATCCACCTCCTCCTTAGTGCACGACCATGATTGCCTGTCAATACTGAACAAACCTGGTTGGGGAAGAGGGATTTCCTTCTCATCCCCGTCAGCAAACAACATTCTATAGACCATATTATCTAAAGTAGAATCAGTGGTAACAAAATGATGACTCTTCATAGCAGCAATATCGAGTCTCCTAGGGGCCAATGGTATAATTTTTGTGAATTTTTGAAAACTTTGAAAAATGCACATTTCTGGGTATTTAATTTATTATTACTGGCCAGGAAAAATTTTGAAATCTCTGATTAACTAAGGAACTTTGCAAATTAAAAGTGCTACAGCAACTAGAGCAAGTGGAGGAAGAAAGAGATGTTGTTTACCTCCTCTATGCATATAAAAAAGTATTTGTTAACAAGGTTGATCAAGTCTTGCCACCAAATAAATTTTACATAGCATAAGAAGAAATAAACCTCAAATCAATCATGTTACCTTGAATTGTATTGATATGGATCCAATCATGAGAGTTTGATATTCTTCCTTAGGCTCATATATAGGACAATCAATAGTTCCCACTTTGATAGTTCTCACATTACAAATAGTATTAACTCCACACGCTTTCTCAATCCTCTTGGGAAAATAAACGGTATGCTCCCTATCATCAACATTAAAAGTAACCTTCCCTTTATTGCAATCAATAACAGCCCCTGCGGTGTTAAGAAAAGGTCTCCCAAGAATAATAGACATATTATCATCTTCAGGCATTTCCAACACAACAAAATCAGTTAATATCAAGCAGTTAGTAGTAACTTGAACAGGAACATCCTCACATATACCAACAGGAATAGCAGTAGATTTATCAGCCATTTGCAAAGATATATTAGTAGGTATCAACTTATCTAAGTAAAGTCTCTTATAAAGAGAAAAAGGCATAACACTAACACCGGCTCCCAAGTCACATAGAGCAGTTTTAACATAATTATTCTTAATAGAACAAGGAATAGTAGGTATACCTGGGTCGCCCAACTTCTTTGGAACTTTGCCATTGAAAGAGTAATTAGCAAGCATAGTGGAAATTTCCTCATTGGGGATTTTCCTTTTGTTAGTAACAATATCTTTCATATACTTTGAATAAGGAGGCAATTTAATAGCATCAGTCAAAGGGATTTGCAAGAATAAAGGTTTCATCCAATCACAAAATTTATTATAGTGTTCTTCTTCCTTTGATTTTAATTTCTTAGCAGGAAAAGGCATTTGCTTTTGCACCCAAGGTTCTCTTTCATTACCATGTTTCTCAGCAATAAAATCTTCTTTAGTGTACTTCTTATTTTTAGCATGCTTTTCAGGTTCTTCTTCAACCTCTTCTTTATCAGGAGTATCATTCTTATCATTATCTTTATCATGTTCATTACCACTTTCAGTTTCAGCATCAGAAATAGAAATACTATTAGGATCATTAGCAGGTTCAGAGGATTCTACAACATTTTTATGTTTCTTCTTCTTTTTCTTCCTAGAATGAGCACTAGGTTCAATGTGTTGAGAATCTTGTTCAATTCTTTTGGGATGCCCTTCAGGATATAGAGGATCCTGGGTAGAGACACCACCTCTAGTTGTTACTTCATAAGCATGTTTATCTTTAGAATTATTCCCTAATAAGTCATTTTGCACTTTAGTGAGTTGATCAATTTGAGTTTGAATCATATGAAAATGTTTAACAAGCATCTTAACATCATTGGAGGTTCTCTCTACAATATCATGCAATTCACTAATAGCTCGAGAATTTTCCATTAAATGATTCTCTACTCTCATATTAAAATTTTCTTGTTTAACAATATAATTATCAAACTCATCTAAGCATTGCGCAGGAGGTTTTGAATACGGAATATCTTCCCTAGTAAAGCGTTGAAGGGAGTTTACCTCAATCATGGGTGAAGGGGGAATTATCTCACATATATCTTCTATGGGAGGTAGATTCTTCACATCTTCAGATTTAATACCTTTCTCCTTGAGAGACTTCTTGGCTTCCCTCATATCTTCATCATTCAATTTAATTAAACCCCTCTTCTTCAATATTGGCGTTGGAGTTGGTTCAGGCGTAGTCCAATCATCATGATTCCGGCTTATTTTAGCCAATAATTCTTCAGCATCGTCTGGAGTTCTTTTCCTGAAAACACAACCAGCACAACTATCCAGGTATGCCCTAGACTCAATGGTTAGTCCGCTATAAAATATATCAAGTAAATCATGCTTTTCCAAATCATGATCAGGCCGAGCTCTAATAAGAGAGCAAAATCTCGCCCAAGCCTCAGGCAATTTCTCTTCATCTCCCTGGTCAAAATTATAAATTCTCTGCAAAGCAATATGTTGAGCACTAGCAGGAAAGTATTTACGGAAGAAAACATCAAGCAATTCTTTCAGACTTTTAATAGAATTAGGTGGCAAATTATTATACCAAGTTTTAGCGTCATCCTTTAATGAGAATGGAAAGATTTTAGCAACAAAGTAAGTACGCATCTTGACATCATCAGAAAACAAGCTACTTAGAGTAGATAACTCAGTCATGTGTTCAACAGCACTTTCTTTTTCAGTACCACAAAAGGGTGTTTTCTCAACAATAGCTATATGAGATAGATCAAGAGAAAAATCATAATCTTTATCCTTAATGTTTATGGGAGATGTGGCAAATTTTGGATCAGGAGACAGTTTATATCTAACAGCATGTTCCGCAAGCAACTTTTTAATTTTTCTTGCATCAGTAGTAGCATTGCATTTTTCAATAAAATCATCATTAAGCTCCACATAATCTTCATCAGGATCATCGCTAAAATAATCAAGTTCAGGTGAACTAACAGGTGTAGTAGCATTAGGAGTTTCAGTATTTTCTATTTGTCTAGACCTAACAATTGTAGCATCTAGAAAGGATCCCAAAGAACCACTATCATCAAGCACAGCAGAAATATTATCAATATTATGAGAGTTTTCAGATTCAGCAGAAGTACCCGCATGTGAAGCATGTGGCGGTGAAACAAGTTTATCAATCACAGATGGTGAATCAAGTGTAGCGGAGGTACTCAGAATTGTACCTTTTCTTGTAGTGGATGGTAATATGGCGATCTTAGTATCGCGAGGTTTACCCATGATGGAGAATTTGCAGCGAACAATATTAATCCAAGTGAACTTCCAAATAAAGCTATGCTCCCCGGCAACGGCGCCAGAAAATAGTCTTGATGACCCACAAGTATAGGGGATCGCAACAGTCTTCGAGGGAAGTAAAACCCAATTTATTGATTCGACACAAGGGGAGACAAAGAACACTTGGAAGCCTTAACAGCGGAGTTGTCAATTCAGCTGCACCTGGAAACAGACTTGCTCGCAAGAGTTTATCAGTAGTAACAGTTTTATAACAGTAGCAGTAGTGAAATAACAGCAGCAGAGTAACAAAGACAGCAGTAGTGATCTTAGTAAACAGCAGGATTAAAATACTGTAGGCACGGGGACGGATGACGGGCGTTGCATGGATGAGAGAAACTCATGTAACAATCATAGCAGGGCATTTGCAGATAATAATAAAACGGTGTCCAAGTACAAAGCAATCAATAGGCATGTGTTCCATATATAGTCGTGCGTGCTCGCAATGAGAAACTTGCACAACATCTTTTGTCCTACCAGCCGGTGGCAGCCGGGCCTCAAGGGAAACTAATGGATATTAAGGTACTCCTTTTAATAGAGTACCGGAGCAAAGCATTAACACTCCGTGAACAAATGTGATCCTCACATCGCTACCATTCCCTCCGGTTGTCCCGATTTCTGTCACTTCGGGGCCATCGGTTCCGGACAGCGACATGTGTATACAACTTATAGGTAAGACCATAAACAATGATTATCTTGATGAAACAATAACATGTTCAGATCTGAGATCATGGCACTCGGGCCCTAGTGACAAGCATTAAGCATAACAAGTTGCAACAATATCATCAAAGTACCAATTACGGACACTAGGCACTATGCCCTAACAATCTTATGCTATTACATGACCAATCTCATCCAATCCCTACCATCCCCTTCGGCCTACAGCGGGGGAATTACTCACACATGGATGGGGGAAACATGGCTGGTTGATGGAGAGGCGTTGGCGGTGATGGCGGCGATGATCTCCTCCAATTCCCCGTCCCGGTGGAATGCCAGAACGGAGACTTCTGGCTCCCGCGACGGAGTTTCGCGATGTGGCGGCGTTCTGGAGGGTTTCTGGCGACTTCGACTTCTCCCCGTGCGTTTTTAGGTCGAGGCCGATAAATAGTCCGAAGGAGGGCGTCGGAGGCCGGCCGAGGGGGCCACACCACAGGGCCGCGCGGGCCCCCCTGGGCCGCGCCGCCCTATGGTGTGGGGCCCTCGGGCCTCCACCTGGTTTGTCCTTCTGGCTCCGTCAGTTCTCTGGGAAAATAGGGCCTTCTGCATAAATTCCGAGGATTTTCCCGAAAGTTGGATTTCTGCACAAAAACGAGACACCAGAACAGTTCTGCTGAAAACAGCGTTAGCCCGTGTTAGTTGCATCCAAAATGCACAAATTAGAGGCAAAACAATAGCAAAAGTGTTCGGGAAAGTAGATACGTTTTGGACGTATCAGGTTTTCGAGAGAGATTTAATCTACCTACGAACATGAACCACAACGTTGATACTAATGTATTCAATAGAAGAGTAAATTGAATCTTCACTATAGTAGGAGAGACAGACACCCGCAAAGCCTCTTATGCAATACAAGTTGCATGTCGAACGAGGAACAAGTCTCATGAACGCGGTCATGTAAAGTTAGTCTGAGCCGCTTCATCCCACTATGCCACAAAGATGCAAAGTACTCAAACTAAAGATAACAAGAGCATCAACGCCCACAAAACCATTGTGTTCTACTCGTGCAACCATCTATGCATAGACACGGCTCTGATACCACTGTAGGATAACGTTGCATAGAAAACAAAAAATTTCCTACCGCGAACAAGCAATCCAAGCCAAGATGCAATCTAGAAGACGGTAGCAACGAGGGGTTTATCGAGTCTCACCCTTGAAGAGATTCCAAAGCCTACAAGATGAGGCTCTTGTTGCTGCGGTAGACGTTCACTTGCCGCTTGCAAAAGCGCGTAGAAGATCTTGATCACCGGCGCCACGAACGGGCAGCACCTCCGTACTCGGTCACACGTTCGGTTGTTGATGAAGACGAAGTCCACCTCCCGTTCCAGCGGGCAGCGGAAGTAGTAGCTCCTCTTGAATCCGACAGCACGACGGCGTGGTGTCGGTGGTGGTGGAGAAACCTGGCGGAGCTTCGCTAAAGCACGCGGGAGCTATAGAGGAGAGGGGGCGGCTAGGGTTTGGGAGGGGGTGGCCGGCCACTTGAGGGGTGCGGCCAGCTTGTGGTCTTGAGGTGGCCGGCCCCCTCCCCTTGTCCCTCATTATATAGGTGGAAGCCCCAAGGGTTGGACTACAAGTCTCCGAATAAGACCCGAACCCAAAACTTTCCATAAGATAGGGAAACCTACCCAAGCTAGGACTCCCACTAGAGGTGGGAGTTCCACCTTCCATGGAGGGGGTGGCCGGCCCCCCTTGGGGGAGTCCACTTGGGACTCCTCCCCCACTAGGGTTGGCCGGCCATGGAGGTGGAGTCCCTCCGGGACTCCACCTTCCTCGGTGGTTTCTTCCGGACTTTTCTAGAACCTTCTAGAACCTTCCATAGAACCTTCCGCATCATTTTAATTCACATAAAATGACATCCTATATATGAATCTTATTCTCCGGACCATTCCGGAACTCCTCGTGATGTCCGGGATCTCATCCGGGACTCCGAACAAATATTCGAACTCCATTCCATATTCAAGTTCTACCATTTCAACATCCAACTTTAAGTGTGTCACCCTACGGTTCGTGAACTATGCGGACATGGTTGAGTACTCGCTCCGACCAATAACCAATAGCGGGATCTGGAGATCCATAATGGCTCCCACATATTCAACGATGACTTTAGTGATCGAATGAACCATTCACATACGATACCAATTCCCTTTGTCACGCGATATTTTACTTGTCCGAGGTTTGATCTTCGGTATCACTCTATACCTTGTTCAACCTCGTCTCCTGACAAGTACTCTTTACTCGTACCGTGGTATGTGCTCTCTTATGAACTTATTCATATGCTTGCAAGACATTAGACGACATTCCACCGAGAGGGTCCAGAGTATATCTATCCGTCATCGGGATGGACAAAACCCACTGTTGATCCATATGCCTCAACTCATACTTTCCGGATACTTAATCCCACCTTTATAACCACCCATTTATGCAGTGGCGTTTGGTGTAATCAAAGTACCTTTCCAGTATAAGTGATTTACATGATCTCATGGTCATAAGGACTAGGTAACTATGTATCGAAAGCTTATAGCAAATAACTAAATGACAAGATCTTATGCTACGCTTAATTGGGTGTGTCCATTACATCATTCATACAATGACATAACCTTGTTATTAATAACATCCAATGTTCATGATTATGAAACTAATCATCTATTAATCAACAAGCTAGTTAAGAGGCATACTAGGGACTCTTTGTTTGTCTACATATCACACATGTACTAATGTTTCGGTTAATACAATTATAGCATGATATATAAACATTTATCATAAACATAAAGATATAAATAATAAGCACTTTATTATTGCCTCTAGGGCATATCTCCTTCAGCGTCAAGGTCCATGGCGCCGTCTTCATGGTTTTTCACCTCATGTAGCAACTATTACAACTACTTTGAAAAACTACTCAACATGAAATTTAAAGACAACCATAAGGCTCCTGCTGGTTGCCACAATACAATAATGATCATCTCATACATATTCATCATCACATCATGGCCATATCACATCACCAGACCCTGCAAAAACAAGTTAGACGTCTCTAATTTGGTTTTCATATTTTACGTGGTTTAGGGTTTTCGAGTGAGATCCAATCTACCTACGAACATGAACCACAACGGTGATACTAGTGTTGTCAATAGAAAGAGTAAATTGAATCTTCACTATGGTGGGAGAGACAGACACCCGCAAAGCCACTTATGCAATACAAGTTGCATGTCGAACATGGAGCAAGTCTCATGAACGCGGTCATGTAAAGTTAGCCCGAG
Source organism: Lolium perenne (assembly GCF_019359855.2). Classification (NCBI taxonomy): domain Eukaryota; kingdom Viridiplantae; phylum Streptophyta; class Magnoliopsida; order Poales; family Poaceae; genus Lolium; species Lolium perenne. The sequence goes on along the minus strand of NC_067248.2, from coordinate 72,791,413 downwards.
CCGCTTCATCCCACCATGCCGCAAGATGCAAAGTACACGAACTAAAGATAACAAAGCATCAACACCCACAAAAACCATTGTGTTCTACTCGTGCAACCAATCTATGCATAGACACGGCTCTGATACCACTGATAGTATTCGTAGCATAGAAAACAAAAAATTTCCTACCGCGAGAACGCAATCCAAGCCAAGATGCAATCTAGAAGATGGTAGCAACGAGAGGATGAACGAGACTAACCCTTGAAGATTTCCAAAGCCTACGAGATTAGATCTCGTTGTTGCAGAAGATGATCACTTGCCGCTTTCAAAAGCGCGTAGAAGATCTTGACGGTGCCACAATCGGGCAGCACTTCCGTACTCGGTCACACGTTCGGTGTTGATGACGACGTCCTTCTCCCCGTTCCAGCGGGCAGCGGAAGTAGTAGATCCTCCTCGGAATCCCGGCAGCACGACGGCATGGTGGCGGTGGTGATGGTGAACTCCGGCAGGGCTTCGCCTAAGTGTATGCGGGAGTTGTATGTGGAGGAGAGGTAGCTAGGGTTTGGGGAGAGGGGGCTTGGGCGCCGGCCCTCAAAGGGGTACGACCAAGGTGGATGCAAGAGTGGCCGGCCACCCTCCCCTTGTCCCTCTTTTTATAGGTGGAACCCCCAAGAGTTAGACTCCAAGTCTTCGAATAAGACCCCAACTCAAGAACTTGCCATAAGGTGGGAAACCTACCCAAGGTGGGACTCCTACTCAAGTTGGGACTCCCACCCCTTCCTTGGGGGGGTGGCCGGCCACCATGGGGTGGAGTCCACCTGGGACTCCTCCTCCTTAGGCTGGCCGGCCAAGCTATTTGGAGTCCCTCCGGGACTCCACTTTCCATGTTGATTTCTTCCGGACTTTTCTAGAACCTTCCATAAATGCACCGGATCATTTCCAAACTTGGAAAGTGACTTCCTATACATGAATCTTATTCTCCGGACCATTCCGGAACTCCTCGTGATGTCCTGGATCCCATCCGAGACTCTGAACAAAACTTCGAACTCCATTCCATATTTCCATATCTACTTAAACGACATCAAACCTTAATTGTGTCACCCTACGGTTCGCGAACTATGCAGACATGGTTGAGACTTCTCTCCTACCAATAACCAATAGCGGGATCTGGAGATCCATAATGGCTCCCACATATTCAACGATGACTTTAGTGATCGACTGTCAACACCCGGATTTTTAAGTCCGAATGCCTATTATGTCATACATCGCAATCCCAGGAATATTGTTGTTGCGAGGCATAATAGTTAAGTATCACAGTCATCATTCATTACAAACCATATTGTCTTACAATTGGAATCACATCATCCATATTACACGAATAGTTGATCTATTGATCAACGAACAAACACAAGTTCATAGCGGAAGCGTAAGATACAAGGACTCTCTAGTCCGCAGGCCAACGCTTGACGTCGGAAGACTCCTAGTTGTCGTAGGCGTCCTGCTGGTCATCTCCTTGTTCATCTTCATACTCTGGCCATTTGAATAGCCAGGGACAAAGCCGTGAGTACTTCAAGTACTCGCAAACTAATACTAATGTAAGTGCTAGACATTTCTAGTAAGGTTTGCTAAGTTCTAGTCAATTTGCATAAAGCCAATTTTAGTTCACAAGTATTTGAGAAAAATCTTATTCAAGTGCTAACTAACTCAAGTGGGAACATTAGTGTCATTCCCACCATTCAAGTGGTGATTTCAATTCAATTCACCACAAGTCATTTCGTTGCACCCATTTCACTTCAACATCATTTTCAATAATTTGACATCGGAAACTGTATGGCCTTTCCAACCGTACGTAACCGTGGACGCGGCTATTCGAATAGATTGACACTCTGCAGAGGTTGCACACTTGTGCCACAACATTTGATTTCATCCGTCGGGATTACCCCGAATCATCGTAACACAGTACGTGGATCATCAACCATAACCTTTCACTTACAAATCCTAGTATGAGCACCTCTCCCCATGAGCTTGGCCTCCCAGTGAAGACCAACTGTCAACCTGGGAACTGCATAGGGCTTGGCCATACAATTCACCTCAATTCACATCATTTCTCAACAACGGAGGCAGCCTCAAGCATAACCCCTATGATGTGTGTTCAGAGGGAACCCATACTAAGATGCATAAACTTCCAGTTAAGCCCTACCCATAATCAGGTATTGTGGGGGTACTCAATATTGGAAAGGTATCGCATTCAAACCAATATCATTTTTATCAAAAATCACCATCTTCTCTTGGTCATATTCACCTTCAAAAATCATTCAATGGAATGCTTCATCATTCCAAGGTTTCAAATTCAGTTCAAGTCACATTGTTCCCATCTAGAGTAGTCAAGTTTTATTTCATTAGCACTAGCTCTAAATCATGAGGGGTGCTACCTTGCTTTGCTAGATGGAGACCAACTTTACTACTCTAGTAACTTCTTTCACTTTGACCAAAGTTAACTATAAAAGTAACTCTTGGAAAAACAACAAGTAAAACTTGTAATGTAGAAACTTGGGATAGGCTTATGGTAAGAAAAGGTAAGACTATGGTGCCTTGCCCCAAAGGGCTTTGCACTTTGCAAGAATATTAGCTTGCCTTGGTAGTTCTCAAAGTTCTCCTCCTCCTCCTCTTGGTAGCAACCTTCTTCCTCTGGGTATTCTCCGGTGCTAGCGTCTAAATTTAAATACGAGTATAATCACTCAACTAATTCAATGGCTATTCCATACATCACATATAATCACACAAACTATTCTAAGCACACAATTAATCTAATTAGGGTGCATTGGTTGTGTTGCTTGAGGAGAAATAATTTCCTTTTATTTAATATGTAAATGATAGTTTCCATAGGGTTCTTGAGAAATAATTTCCTCTCATTGAAATCTTCTTAAGATTTAATTTCTCAACCAATCATATATGAACTTATATTGACCTAAGTCAAACATTCATTATCATCATTTGAGAAAATGATTTAAATGAGGTAAACCACCTCATACCATTTAATAATGCTACAAATGATTTAAATCTCCAAGTAATTCATATAAGAGAGTTTGGCCAGGGGTCCAAACATCACATGAATTCATTTGGGACAAGATTTAAATGAAGTAGAATACTCCATATGATTTGCATAATAGTTTTGGACAATATCACTTAGTTAACCTAGCCATATTGTCCATTAATTAAACTAGGGCATGATCATGCAAAGTGACCACACAATTTTCTTGCATAAACAATTAGTGTAAGTCAAATGTGAGCTATTGGAGTTGTAATTAACTTAATATCTATTTTGGTTGATTTTTAATAATTATTTGAATAGGGAAAAGTCCCTGCCTTCTTCTTTTTATCAGATTAATTCTACAACTAATCTTGACATGGGACCAGTGGCATATTGTAGATCTTTTGAGTAGCTTTCCAACAATATAAAATTCACCAAATTTGGTTAAGCCAAATTGAATCTATTCAATTTTGAACACAGGGCCAGTATTGAATTTGATTTAAACAATTTTCACATTTGAAATTGGAAACAGGCCGGCGGGAAACTAAACGGGCCCAAATCATTTAAACGGAACAAAGTCCAGCCCACCACGTGTCCACGCACGCGTGGGCCGTCTGACGGTGGGCTCCACCCGTCAGTGGGTGTTAAACATCGAATCGGTACGGGGAGTGTGGAGCGTTGGATTAGATGGCGATCTAACGGCTCTGGGTCGTCGTCGGCGGCGGCGAGAGAAGCTCACTGGCGCGGCGGCACTAGGGGGTCGGAGCACTCACCGAGGCTCCAGCAAGGGTGGGTAGTATGCTCGATGACGATGTCGACGACGGCGAAGCTCCTGGTATAAGCGGCGCGTCCTGGGGCGGCTCCAATCGACGACGGCGACCTCCGGGTACTGGCGGCTCCGATCTTCAAATTGGGGCAGCTCCGGTGACGATTGGGTGGGTGGTTTGGTCGTGGAGAAGCAGGGATGGGAGGAGAAGAGGTTGGCGTGCTCAGCTTCATCCAGGGAGTCCTCTATTTATAGAATCGTGAGAGGGTGGCGGGGCAGTGGTGAGGTCGACAATGGCGCGGCTCCTCCGGCATGCTATCGAGCTAGGCGAGGGCGCAGGGGTGTTCATGACGTCACGGCGGTCCTCTGGGTGGCGACAGGTAGGGTAGGCGGTGCCTAACGCGGTCGCATTGTTTCCTTGTCTGGCGGCGTCCGCGGTGGGGTTTCGTCTTCGTCTCCGGCGGCGGCGGTCACGAGTCGCGGTCGAGAGCGTGTCTGGCGGCTTCGTGCGTGTGCGGTGATGCTCAACTCGTGGCGAGGTGGTCCAGGGCGTGCTCGAGGCGACGGCGCGGCACGCGTCCAGTGGTGCCCGCGGCGTGCGCACGTGCGACGCCAACGGCATCCTGGGCCGATCTAGGCGCACAATTTCCGGCGATGGTCGGTGTTGTCCGTGGCAATGGCGATGCTAGGCGGTGCTAGGGAGGCGAGGTGGTGCATTTGGGCATGGTGGCCGTGGTTGGGGAAGGAGAAGGAGAGGGGTGGCTCGACATGTGGCACATGGCCGGCATGGCCATGCCCATGGCTTGCTAGCTCCTCTCCTAGGGTTCTATGCTGGTTAAGAGAGAGAGAGAGGGAACCAGGGAACATGTAGGATAGGTTTGGGGTAGATTAGGGTAGTGTAGATCACTATTTGACATAGTGTCAAATAGTTCCATAATTGAAAAATGCAAACTTTGCCAAATTTTGAGTGGATTCAAATGGTGGCAAGATTTGAATTGTGTGTGTTTAGGTAAGTTGTATTTGACCAGAGATGATGAGGGGTGGTGGTGGAATTGTTAAATTCAAAGAATTGCAAAATTTGATAAGTGGGAGATTGTTCCACTTAATATAAAGTGTCAACTTTGGATGAGCATAGCATTTGATCTAGAAAGAATTTGGCATGGTGATCTTTACAAAAAGTGTTCACCTTGATGTTTTCCTAGATGAGGTGCAAAGAGTTAGCAAAGTTTAGTTTGAAAATTTTGAATTGCAGGGGCTCAAAGTAGTGATCAGACTATAATTGGCAGATTTGACCATTATCATATGTGAGCCAAATTTGAATTTGAAATCCATTTGATTTGTGTTTCTTTGATTCCAAAAGTTGTAATAAGTGTTTAGTAACATTATTCAACTAATGGTGAAGACCAAATTGGTCTAGGGTCAAAATTTATAAAAATGGCATAGAGCCATATGTGAGGGTTTTAGGGTTTTTCTTTTATTTGATTTCCTTTCTCTTTTTGATTTATTTGGTTGGTGATCTTCTCATGATCACTTTAGGGTTTTAGGGTATAGCATATACACATAATAACAATCATCATGGCATATCACTCCAATGCACAAGTCCTATGCAGGGCACTATATGCAATTTGAAAAGTTTTTGTTGGTTTGAAATTTTGCTCTCTGGAATCTTCTAACTTTCTTTTTATTGAAATTTGGGATGTTACAAACCCTTCCCCCTTACAAAAGATCTCGTCCCGAGATCGAAAAGAAAGTTAGGTACTAAAGAGATCTGGTTACTCCTTCTTCATGAAGTCTTCGCGTTCCCAGGTGGCTTCATCTTCAGTGTGATTGCTCCATTGTATCTTCAGAAACTTGATGCTTCGGGTGCGGGTGGTTCTGTAAGCTTCCTCCAGGATGCGAATCGGCACTTCGTGGTATGTCAGGTCCTTGTTGATATCCACCGATCGGTGATCGATGTTCTTGAACACTTCGGTCTTCTCAGGGACTTCAACGCACTTCCGGAGGAGTGAGATATGAAACACGTCGTGCACAGCCGACATTTCTTCTGGTAGCTCCAGTTGAAAAGATACTTCACCTCGGCGACTCAGAACTTTGAAGGGTCCGACATATCGAGGTGCGAGCTTTCCTTTCAGCTGAAATCACTGCATTCCTTTCAAGGGGGATACCTTGAGATAGACGAAATCTCCGATCTCGAAGGTCATCTCCCGACGTCTCTTGTCGGCGTAGCTCTTCTGTCTTGATTGCGCCGTCTTGAGGTACTCGCGAATCTTGTGTACTTTCTCTTCGGCTTCTTGAAGAACATCTGGGCCAAACACTTGGCTTTCTCCGACTTCCGACCAGTTCAGGGGGGTACGGCATTTCCTTCCGTACAAGGCTTCAAAAGGGGCCATCTGCAGGCTAGCTTGATAGCTATTGTTGTAAGAGAATTCTGCATAAGGTAAGCAGTCTTCCCACTTGGATCCATATTCCAGTACACATGCTCTCCAATATCTGGTTGACTCTCTCAGTCTGTCCGTCGGTCTGGGGGTGATAGGCGGTGCTGAAATTCAGACGGGTTCCTAGTCCTTCGTGCACTTTCTGCCAGAATCTTGAGGTGAACTGTGATCCTCTATCTGACACTATCGACTTCGGGGTTCCGTGCAGGGCGACTATTCTGGAGATGTACAGTTCAGCTAACTTTGGGCCTTGGTATGTGGTCTTGACGGCGATGAAATGGGCTACCTTGGTCAATCTATCAACCACTACCCATATTGAATCATTGCCTTTGCTGGATTTGGGCAGTCCGGTGATAAAGTCCATTCCTACGGAGTCCCATTTCCATTCTGGAATCTGCAGTGGTTGTAGCAGTCCGGCGGGTCGTTGATGTTCTGCCTTGACTCTCTGACAGATGTCACACTTGGCGATGTAGCTGCCGATTTCTCTCTTCATTCCATGCCACCAGAATTGCTCCTTCAGGTCTTGATACATCTTGGTACCTCCGGGATGCATTGAGTAAAGGGTGTCATGGGCTTCTTGCAGGATGACTTGCTTCAAGTTCGAGTCCGATGGTACGCAGAGGCGTTCTTTGTACCAAAGAACTCCGGCTTCATCTACGGTGAATCCAGGGGCTTTTCCTGCGGCTATCTGTTTCTTGATTCCGTCGATGCTAGCGTTGTCCTTCTGGGCATCCTTGATCTAGCTAACCAAGGTGGGTTGCAGTTCTATGCTGGCTAGGAATCCTTCACTAACAAGTTCAAGTCTGAACTGTTCAAACTCTTGATACAGGCTGGGCTATTCGGTTGCGATCATGGAGTTCAACTGACACGGCAGTCGACTCAAAGCATCCGCTACCACATTGGCCTTGCCGGGGTGGTAGTGAATCTCCATGTCGTAATCCTTGATCAATTTGATCCATCGGCGTTGTCTCATGTTTAGCTCCTTCTGGGTGAAGATATATTTCAGGCTATTGTGGTCGGAGTAGATCTCGCATCGATTACCCATGAGGTAATGACGCCAAACTTTCAAGGCTAGGACCACGGCTGCAAGCTCGAGGTCATGGGTTGGGTAGTTCTGTTCATGTTGTTTTAGCTGTCTTGAAAGGTAGGATACAACTTTGCCTTCTTGCATAAGCACACATCCAAGACCAGTCTTGGAGGCGTCGCAATATACGTCAAAGGGTTGGGTAATGTCTGGCATGATCAGGATGGGGGCTGTTGTCAGTCTACTCTTGAGCTGTTGAAAGCTCTCTTCACATTTGTCAGTCCACTCAAACTTCTTGTCCTTTTTTAGCAGTTGGGTCATTGGTCGAGCGATGCTCGAAAAGCCTTCTACAAATCTGCGGTAATATCCGGCTAATCCAAGAAAAGCGCGGACCTCGGTTTGGGTGGTTGGGGCTTGCCATTCCATAACAGTTTTGATCTTGGCGGGATCTACGGCAATTCCTCCTGCAGACAAGATATGTCCCAGGAATCCTACTTCTTCCAACCAAAACTCACACTTGCTGAACTTGGCATACAACTGGTGGTGTCTAAGGGTTTCTAGGACAGTCTCCAAATGCTGTTCATGTTCCTCTTCGGACTTGGAGTATACAAGGATGTCATCGATGAAGACAACGACAAACTTGTCCAAAAATTTCATGAAGATCTTATTCATGAGATTCATGAAATAAGCGGGGGCATTGGTTAATCCAAACGACATGACGTTGTACTCATACAACCCATATCTGGTGGTAAAGGCAGTCTTTGGAATGTCGGTGGCTCGGATCTTCAGCTGATGATAACCAGTTCTAAGATCTATCTTGGAGAAAACTCTGGCTCCGGTTAGCTGATCAAACAAGTCTTCTATCTTGGGTAGGGGGTATTTGTTTTTGATGGTGACATCGTTAAGCTTACGATAGTCCGTACATAAACGATTTGCACCATCCTTCTTGTCCACAAACAAAACTGGGGATCTCCAGGGGGATGCACTAGGTCTAATCAGACCCTTGGCTAACATATCATCTATCTGTTTCTTCAGCTCCACAAGCTCCGTTGCGTTCATGCTGTAGGCTCTCTGGGCTATAGGTCCAGTTCCGGGGATTAACTCGATGATGAACTCGATATCCCGATCCGGGGGCATACCGGGTAGATCATCCGGAAACACATCAGGGTAGCGACAAACGACCCTGATTTGATCCAGAGTTGGCTTGGATACACTTTGGTTGCAGGTGAATTTTCTGGGTAGTCTTTCAGAGACATCTTCTACTATGATACCGGTGCTGCTAGTCATGGTGATGGCTTTCTTGGCACAGTCTATCAATCCATTGTGTTTTGACATCCAATTCATTCCTAGTACGACTTCCAAACCTTTGGTTCCCAGAATGATTAGATTGGCACCGAAATCTACATCATGGATTTTGATGGGTACATTTTTGCAACATTTTCTGGCTTTGGTGGTTGATCCGGGAATTTGAACTATCATAACATGCTTCAAACTGAGGGGTTGAATTTTACTGGTTGATGCAAAGTCTTCAGTGACAAAAGAATGAGATGCGCCGGAATCAAACAACACTCTGGCAGGGATGTTGTTGACAGAAAACATACCCAGTACAACATCTGGTGCTTCCTGGGCTTCTTCGGCGTTCATGTGGTAGAGACGGCCGTTGCGGTTATTGGGGTTGTTGGGGGCGAACTTCTTGCCGGTGGAGACACGGCGTTGTTGCTGAGCAGGTGCAGCGGTGTTGCCTGCGAGCTTGGCGAGCCTCTTGGGACACTCGTTGGAGTAGTGCCCCACTACACCACACTCATAACAAGTGATGGTGGCCTTGTCCTTGGTTGCAATGGGGATGGCGTTGCTTCCGATTCTGGGAGCGGTGTTGGTGTTGATGTTGTTGTTGTTGGGGGCTCTGGGCGGAGCGCGGTTGTAGTAGTTGTTGTTGTAGTTGTTGTTGTTGTTGTAGCCTCCTGGCTTGGAGTTTCCTCCACTCCGGTTCTGATAACCGGGGCGCGAGTTCTGCATCGGGGGCATGTTGTTGTTGTTTCTCGGAGTGAAACCTCTGCTTGAGCTGGGGCGATACTTCTGGGCATTGCTAGACCCACTTTGATGCATCATACGACGCTTGCGGTTCTCATTGGCTTGGTTGCGGAGTCAACAAGGGCTTCAAGGTCGGCGAAGGGGATGTTGACGAGGATAGTCTACATCTCGTCATGCAGTCCGTTCAGGAATCTCTCCTTCCTCTTCTCGGTGGTATCGGTCTCGTCGGGGGCGTACCTTGACAGTGTAAGGAACTTGTCGTGGTATTCTGCCACCGTCATGCGACCTTGCTTCAGTTCACGGAACTCATCCCTCATCTTTTTGATAAGACCCGGGGGTACATGGTACTTGCTGAACTTGAGCTTGAAATCCTCCCAAGTCATGAACTGACCTCCGTTCATGGCACGGGTGCTTGTCCACCAAGCACGGGCTGGTCCGGCGAGATAGTGGGTTGTAAATAGCACCTTCTCGTTTGCTTCCACTCCGGCTACTTCCAAATTGTTCTCCATAGTCTGGAGCTAGTCGTCAGCGTCGAGTGGTTCTTCAGTCTTGCTAAACACCGGAGGGTTGGTGTTCTGAAAGTTCTTGAGCTTGGATCCGGGGTGGTCATGATTTCCAGGGCCTTGATTGGCAATGTTCTGCAAGGCTGCGATGTTGGCTTGGCGTTCAGCTCTTTCTGTCTCCCTGTCGGCAAGCAGGGTTTGCAGCAGTTGCATCATCGCATCGTTGGTGCGATTGGGAGGGTCCATCTGAAGATAGAGAAGATCATAAGATAAGAGGGAAATTTCTATGGTTTATTTTGGGTAAGTTTGAAAACATTTGAAACTTGTAATTTTTTTTCATGACAAACATAACATTCATTCATTCATTCATCACATAGTACAAACTAACACACACATACTACCATGGTTTTAAGAACCATTCTCATGCTACGATACAAAGGACGGGATACAACTCACACCTACATAAGTGAAACTAGTGCAACTACTCCTCATCCTTGACGTCGTACGGGACGTAGTCGTCAGGTCCTGCCTCCAAGAACTCGTAGTCCTCCTCCTCGGTGAACTCATCCTCCTCAAAGTCGTCGTCGTCGCTTAGGAAGGCTCCTCCTCCCTGAAGGTCGATACCTCCGTCGTCGTCCTCCAGCTCTCAAAGCTGATCCTCCTGGGCCTTGACAGTGGCCTCAAGTGCTGCGATCTTGGCGCGAAGGCGCACAATCGTAGCGTCCTTCTTGGCACGCTGCTGGCGAAGGGCCTTGCGGCCGTTGTTGAGTAGCTTGATCGCCTCACCCTGCTCGATGATGTGAGCATGGGTCTGGTTCGCGTAAACGCAAGTGGCGTCGAGGTCCTTCTGAGTCTGGTAGAGCATGAAGTCCAGGTGCTCAGCATGGTGCCTCAACTGCGGGTGCGGCTGCAGCTCCATGGGCACTCCCATGGCATCACGCCTCACGAGATGCGCGAAGCAAGAGGCGAGGATGCGCACCACGTTCTGTCCACAGAGGCGCGCAGGTGCCTCCTGAAGGCCACGTGCGAGTTCGTCGAGCCAGTTGCTCTCGCGGAAGGAGAAGAGGATCCTCTCCGAGGTGGGAGGCTCCATCTTGCCCCTCAAGTCGGCGGTGATGATCCACTGCAACTCTCCTCCAGGAGTGTCGTCCACCTGAATTCCGTGGATCTCAGGGTGCGGGCGCTCGAGAAAGTCCGAAAGGGCGTTGAGGTCGTGCTCGAAGATCAGACTCCCCCCATTCCCAAGTTGGTAAAACTTGGTGTTGATGGGTTCATTCGGCTCCATCTGAAAGAGAATTGGATGAGTAAGTTAGAGAGTGCAAGGTGTGGCAAAATTTTAAGTAGATTCAAATAAGAAAGAGCATGATTCATCAGATTTTAGAAAAGTCTCAAAGGCAAGAGTGTAAGTAAAATTTTCACAAATATCTTCTTCATTTGATTTCAAAGTTAAGTTTTTTAGAACGCCCATGCTAACTAAGGTCTTCTAAGGTCAAACAATGGCTCTGATACCAACTTGTCAACACCCGGATTTTTAAGTCCGAATGCCTATTATGTCATACATCGCAATCCCAGGAATATTGTTGTTGCGAGGCATAATAGTTAAGTATCACAGTCATCATTCATTACAAACCATATTGTCTTACAATTGGAATCACATCATCCATATTACACGAATAGTTGATCTATTGATCAACGAACAAACACAAGTTCATAGCGGAAGCGTAAGATACAAGGACTCTCTAGTCCACAGGCCAACGCTTGACGTCGGAAGACTCCTAGTTGTCGTAGGCGTCCTGCTGGTCATCTCCTTGTTCATCTTCATACTCTGGCCATTTGAATAGCCAGGGACAAAGCCGTGAGTACTTCAAATACTCGCAAACTAATACTAGTGTAAGTGCTAGACATTTCTAGTAAGGTTTGCTAAGTTCTAGTCAATTTGCATAAAGCCAATTTTAGTTCACAAGTATTTGAGAAAAAGCTTATTCAAGTGCTAACTAACTCAAGTGGGAACATTAGTGTCATTCCCACCATTCAAGTGGTGATTTCAATTCAATTCACCACAAGTCATTTCGTCTCACCCATTTCACTTCAACATCATTTTCAAGAATTTGACATCGGAAACTGTATGGCCTTTCCAACCGTCCGTAACCGTGGACGCGGCTATTCGAATAGATTGACACTCTGCAGAGGTTGCACACTTGTGCCACAACATTTGATTTCATCCATCAGGATTACCCCGAATCATCGTAACACAGTACGTGGATCATCAACCATAACCTTTCACTTACAAATCCTAGTATGAGCACCTCTCCCCATGAGCTTGGCCTCCCAGTGAAGACCAACTGTCAACCTGGGAACTGCATAGGGCTTGGCCGTACAATTCACCTCAATTCACATCATTTCTCAACAACGGAGGCAGCCTCAAGCATAACCCCTATGATGTGTGTTCAGAGGGAACCCATACTAAGATGCATAAACTTCCAGTTAAGCCCTACCCATAATCAGGTATTGTGGGGGTACTCAATATTGGAAAGGTATCGCATTCAAACCAATATCATTTTTATCAAAAATCACCATCTTCTCTTGGTCATATTCACCTTCAAAAATCATTCAATGGAATGCTTCATCATTCCAAGGTTTCAAATTCAGTTCAAGTCACATTGTTCCCATCTAGAGTAGTCAAGTTTTATTTCATTAGCACTAGCTCTAAATCATGAGGGGTGCTACCTTGCTTTGCTAGATGGAGACCAACTTTACTACTCTAGTAACTTCTTTCACTTTGACCAAAGTTAACTATAAAAGTAACTCTTGGAAAAACAACAAGTAAAACTTGTAATGTAGAAACTTGGGATAGGCTTATGGTAAGAAAAGGTAAGACTATGGTGCCTTGCCCCAAAGGGCTTTGCACTTTGCAAGAATATTAGCTTGCCTTGGTAGTTCTCAAAGTTCTCCTCCTCCTCCTCTTGGTAGCAACCTTCTTCCTCCGGGTATTCTCCGGTGCTAGCGTCTAAATTTAAATACGAGTATAATCACTCAACTAATTCAATGGCTATTCCATACATCACATATAATCACACAAACTATTCTAAGCACACAATTAATCTAATTAGGGTGCATTGGTTGTGTTGCTTGAGGAGAAATAATTTCCTTTTATTTAATATGTAAATGATAGTTTCCATAGGGTTCTTGAGAAATAATTTCCTCTCGTTGAAATATTCTTAAGATTTAATTTCTCAACCAATCATATATGAACTTATATTGACCTAACTCAAACATTCATTATCATCATTTGAGAAAATGATTTAAGTGAGGTAAACCACCTCATACCATTTAATAATGCTACAAATGATTTAAATCTCCAAGTAATTCATATAATAGAGTTTGGCCAGGGGTCCAAACATCACATGAATTCATTTGGGACAAGATTTAAATGAAGTAGAATACTTCATATGATTTGCATAATAGTTTTGGACAATATCACTTAGTTAACCTAGCCATATTATCCATTAATTAAACTAGGGCATGATCATGCAAAGTGACCACACCATTTTCTTGCATAAACAATTAGTGTAAGTCAAATGTGATCTATTGGAGTTGGAATTAACTTAATATCTATTATGGTTGATTTTTAATAATTATTTGAATAGGGAAAAGTCCCTGCCTTCTTCTTTTTATCAGATTAATTCTACAACTAATCTTGACATGGGACCAGTGGCATATTGTAGATCTTTTGAGTAGCTTTCCAACAATATAAAATTCACCAAATTTGGTTAAGCCAAATTGAATCTATTCAATTTTGAACACAGGGCTAGTATTGAATTTGATTTAAACAATTTTCACATTTGAAATTGGAAACGGGCCGGCGGGAAACTAAACGGGCCCAAATCATTTAACTGGAACAGAGTCCAGCCCACCACGCGTCCACGCACGCGTGGGCCGTCTGACGGTGGGCTCCACCCGTCAGTGGGTGTTAAACACCGAATCGGTATGGGGAGTGTGGAGCGTTGGATTAGATGGCGATCTAACGGCTCTGGGTCGTCGTCGTCGCCGGCGAGAGAAGCTCACTGGCGCGGCGGCACTAGGGGGTCGGAGCACTCACCGAGGCTCCAGCAAGGGTGGGCAGTATGCTCGATGACGATGTCGACGACGGCGAAGCTCCTGGTACAAGCGGCGCGTCGTAGGGTGGCTCCAATCGACGGCGGCGACCTCCAGGTACTGGCGGCTCTGATCTTCAAATTAGGGTAGCTCCAGCGACGATTGGGTGGGTGGTTTGGTCGTGGAGAAGCAGGGATGGGAGGAGAAGAGGTTGGCATGCTCAGCTTCGTCCAGGGAGTCCTCTATTTATAGAATCGCGAGAGGGTGGCGGGGCAGTGGTGAGGTCGACAATGGCGCGGCTCCTCCGGCAAGCTATCGAGCTAGGCGAGGGCGCAGGGGTGTTCACAACATCACGGCGGTCCTCTGGGTGGCGACAGGTAGGGTAGGCGGTGCCTAATGCGGTTGCATTGTTTCCTTGTCTGGCGGCGTCCGCGGCGGGGTTTCGTCTTCGTCTCCGGCGGCGGTGGTCACGGATCACGGTCGAGAGCGTGTCTGGCGGCTTCGTGCGTGTGCGGTGATGCTCAACTCGTGGCGAGGTGGTCCAGGGCGTGCTCGAGGCGACGGCGCGGCACGCGTCCAGTGGTGCCCGCGGCGTGCGCACGTGCGACGCCAACGGCATCCTGGGCCGATCTGGGCGCACGATTTCCGGCGATGGTTGGCGTTGTCCGTGGCAATGGCGATGCTAGGCGGTGCTAGGGAGGCGAGGTGGTGCGTTTGGGCATGGTGGCCGTGGTTGGGAAGGAGAAGGAGAGGGGTGGCTCGACATGTGGCACATGGCCGGCATGGCCACGCCCATGGCTTGCTAGCTCCTCTCCTAGGGTTCTATGCTGGTTAAGAGAGAGAGAGGGAACCAGGGAACATGTAGGATAGGTTTGGGGTAGATTAGGGTAGTGTAGATCACTATTTGACATAGTGTCAAATAGTTCCATAATTGAAAAATGCAAACTTTGCCAAATTTTGAGTGAATTCAAATGGTAGAAAGATTTGAATTGTGTGTGTTTAGATAAGTTGTATTTGACCAGAGATGATGAGGGGTGGTGGTGGAATTGTTAAATTCAAAGAATTGCAAAATTTGATAAGTGGGAGATTGTTCCACTTAATATAAAGTGTCAACTTTGGATGAGCATAGCATTTGATCTAGAAAGAATTTGGCATGGTGATCTTTACAAAACGTGTTCACCTTGATGTTGTCTTGGATGAGGTGCAAAGAGTTAGCAAAGTTTAGTTTGAAAAATTTGAATTGCAGGGGCTCAAAGTAGTGATCAGACTATAATTGGCAGATTTGACCATTATCATATGTGAGCCAAATTTGAATTTGAAATCCATTTGATTTGTGTTTCTTTGATTCCAAAAGTTGTAATAAGTGTTTAGTAACATTATTCAACTAATGGTGAAGACCAAATTGGTCTAGGATCAAAATTTATAAAAATGGCATAGAGCCATATGTGAGGGTTTTAGGGTTTTTCTTTTATTTGATTTCCTTTCTCTTTTTGATTTATTTGGTTGGTGATCTTCTCATGATCACTTTAGGGTTTTAGGGTATAGCATATACACATAATAACAATCATCATGGCATATCACTCCAATGCACAAGTCCTATGCAGGGCACTATATGCAATTTGAAAAGTTTTTGTTGGTTTGAAATTTTGCTCTCTGGAATCTTCTAACTTTCTTTTTATTAAAATTTGGGATGTTACATCGACTGAACCATTTACATACGATATCGATTCCCTTTGTCACGCGATATTTTACTTGTCCGAGGTTTGATCATCGGTATCTCTATACCTCGTTCAACCTCGTCTCATGACAAGTACTCTTTACTCGTACCGTGGTATGTGGTCTCTTATGAACCATTCATATGCTTGCAAGCTAATTAGACGACATTCCACCGAGAGGGCCCATAGTATATCTATCTGTCATCGGGATGGACAAATCCCACTGTTGATCCATATGCCTCAACTCATACTTTCCGGATACTTAATCCCACCTTTATAACCACCCATTTACGCAGTGGCGTTTGATGTAATCAGAGTACCCTTCCGGTATAAGTGATTTACATGATCTCATGGTCGAAAGGACTAGGTAACTATGTATCGAAAGCTTATAGCAAATAACTTAATGACGTGATCTTATGCTACGCTTAATTGGGTGTGTCCATTACATCATTCACATAATGATATAACCATGTTATTAATAACATCCAATGTTCATGATCATAAAACTATGATCATCTATTAATCAACAAGCTAGTTATACAAGAGGCTTACTAGGGACTCCTTGTTGTTTACATAACACACATGTATCAATGTTTCGGTTAATACAATTATAGCATGGTATGTAAACATTATCATAAACACAAAGATATATTATAATAACTATTTATTATTGCCTCTTGGGCATATCTCCAACAGCTCGTTCATGGCCGGAGACCTGGTCCTCCGCCTTCGCCAGGTGAAAGATCACAAGTTGCAATCTCCATGGGAAGGACCCTTTGTCATCATCAAAGTGCTTCATAACGGATCGTACTACCTTGTCGATTTCCGGGAGCTAAAGGATAGACCTGCTAATTGGTACCGGAAACGCAAGCGAGAGGATCCAGATGACATATATGATGAAACAGAACGTCCCTGGAACATTGCACAGCTACGTCCTTTCCACACTTAGCAATTTTTTCGAGTTACATACACTGTAATAGTTATACATGATCAATGAAATAAAGCATCTGGTTCACTCTTTGAGTCTTTTACCTCCTTTACTTGTTCATTTTTAGATCGTGTATGTTTTCCGACTAAAACCGCAGAGCTGGATATTTCCGTCTAGGCGTGTATGAAAGTTGTGATTTTCAAAAATCGTCCTTTAGGACGTAAGCTTAAGTTTTCTGGTGGAAATGTTTTCTGTTGCAAACTCACGGATTCCTGGTAGCGACTTCCGGCACCTCGGCTGGGGGCTTGTTTCTGCGGTTATTGACGGACTGTCGTTGGGCTTCGTTGCCGCTGGCGAGCGTTTCCGGCTAAAGGTCTTCCGGCTCGTGGAAGGTCAAGTGAGCAAGCCGAAAAACATAAAAACTAGCACTTGCTTTTAACAAACGAAACATGCAAATAACCTTAACGGATAGCAGGATAAGTTTTTTCCGCCCATGCATAAGTGTTCCGTTCCTAGCTACTTAAGAATTTAAGTTATATTACAAACCCTCTATGGGGCCAAAATGATGCATTGTTTTTCTTCCCGCAGGAATAAGTTTTTATACTTCTCCCTAGCCGAAGAAGCTTCGCCCTTGTCATCAACCTTCGGATCGGCTTCCTCTTTGCCTTTGGCCGGAGATGAGACATCATCATCACTCTCTTCGCCATCTTCATCCAGAGCTACTGCACCACCCTTTTCCTTGGAGCTTGTCCAGGTGTACTGGCTTCCGGATTCCGCAGGTCGAGCATCCGCCTTGCGTTTCTTCAGAAGCTCCACTTCAAGAGTCTCGTCGGCTGGAAGAACTACCTTTTCGTAGAATTCGTTATGATGAATCCTCCAGGCAATGCGGGTATCATAGCCGCTAACTGCATCCAGTGGCGCGTTGACGTCCGAATCCGTAAGAACACCTGAAGTCACCTTGTCAATATCAAGACCCGGGTTATGTGCTAAGCACATAGCCAAGGACATGGCAGCAGCACCTCGGGCCGATGACGCCTGCAGATCCACTACCAACTCCGGAAGAATGTCCATTTCCTGGATAAGCTTGCGAACTTCGGAAGTCCGGCTCTTCTTGATTGCCAAGTTGTGGCAAATCTTCCGGGAAGCTGAGATAAGGTCCTTGTAGTCATCTCCGGCGAGCTGAAGAAGATCATCCCGGGGGAACTTGCTCCGACGCTCCTCATTGTATCCAAGAGGCTCTGCATGAGACAATTAGAGATAAGCATAATGATTGAGTTCAACACATACATTATTATATGAACTTCGGAGTTATACCCATGACGTCCTTGTTGAGAAAGTCCCAGTGCTTCTCCGCCGTCTCCATGTAATTCCGGAGTCCGCCAAGCTCCTTCTGTTGCTTCTGGATTGTTTCACTATCAACTTTTCTTTTTAACTCGAATTCACCCTCCTTCCGGATGAGTTCTGAGTTCTTTTCTGCCAGCTTCTTCTCCGCATCTGCGAGCTTTGCCTCTAGATCTTTGTGGGAAGAGCGTAGAGTCTCGAGCTCGGAGGATGTTGCGGCGAGGGACGAGGATGCACCTATCCAAGATAAGTCAACATCAATGTGGAATTCAGATCATGAATTATTGGCAAGTCAGACGGAAACTAACCTTGGGCGACTGACAGCTGCTTCTTCAGATCCGCGTTCTCCTGCTTAAAAGCTTGAATCTTCTCCGCCTGACTCAGAGTAATGCGGCGCTGCAGGGCAATATTCTTATGTAGCTCATAGTGCAGAGCCTGCTGTTCCTGTAAGTAAAAACAGAGCAGGAGTAAATTCTGGATATTCTACAAGTAAGTCCTTCTAAAGCATTGTGCCGGAAGCTTTTCCGCCATAATGCTTGGGGGCTACTACGACATTTTAAAATCTTCTTCAGTTTGAGTTTTCTCTAAGTATTAAGGTGCTAACTAGTGACTAGTTTCCGCCTACATACTTGGGGGCTACTGGGAAGTACCTTCTGCTTGCAGATGAGCTTGTCGCAGAACTGACCAATCTCCTTCTTGAAGTCCTGGATTTCCGACGACTCGGCATCAGGCTTTCCCCATGCGTTGTTCAGCATGGCGTTAAGCAGGTCTTGTTCAAGATCCCACTTTTCCGCCTTAGTAAGCTTGTTAAAAAACTTGGTGGCATAGGCCTTGGGGGTGGAGGTAAGATCAGTCGGATCCCCGAAGTTCTTCGGAAAAACGACAATGTCACTGCCTACGGCTTCAGTTTTTTTCGAGGAGTTGACTTCCGTCCTCTCTCGGCCTTATACCTCAGCTTCTTCTTGGGCATGCTTTCCCCGGAGCTTTCTCCACCCACCTTTTCGCTAATCACCGAAATTATTTCCACGGGATTTCCGGTAGCAGGAGGGGGAGATCGCCCAGCTTGAGGTGGGGATGGCTGGGGAGTCGCGTGTGAGGTGATTGGCAGAGCTGGTGTTGCAGGGTCGACGGCCGGAGACTTCTTCATGTACTTGGTGATGGGCTCCTGGACGTTAGTCCGCGTGGTGGCAGTAGTCGGATTCCTGCAAGCAAGCAAGCAAATGAATAAATAACAAGTTCTATCAAAACAAAGATGCGACGTACTCGGAGACTCACGTGGCGCCGGGAATTATAGGGCGCGAGCGCTTTCCTGCTTTTGACAGCAGTTTGATGTGCTCACGCTCCGCCTTCCTGGAATCCAGTGGGGGAGGCTTCACTGTCTTGGCCTTTTTGGCGGAGGCCCCGCCGCTAGCTCCGGCTTCGGAGCCGGAAGCTTTGGCGCGGTGACGCTTAGTAGGTCGAGGGGCAGCCTTGCGGGGCACACGCTCCCCTTCCTCGTCGTCGTCCTCCGGATCCTCCTCCGCCGCTTCGCCACTGACGGGAACACGGAGTATGGTGCGGAAATTTTCCTCCGCCAAAGTATCAAGTTGGAAGAGAAATTAAAAGTAAGTTATAACACATACAAAATATGTGAACTTAAGAATGACAAAGGAACTAGAGCTTACCGGAGGAAATTGGTTGTTTTTCTGGATATCCTTGATTAACTCCGGGACCGGTTGGCCCCGGCCAATCTTCACGAGCGTTTTGATTCTCCTCTTAAGGGAATCAGCCGGAAGGTCGTGGCGGGTCACTCGGAGAAGGTCGTCCACCCCGGTGTATGCGCAGATTAAACGCGTGTTGTACCGAAGTGGTTGGATCCGCCGAGTGAACCAGCTCAAAGTGAGCTGAGCTCCGGTTAGCCCATCGTGGACTAACCAAGAAATTCTTCGCGCTGCTTTCTCCAGTATCGGAAACTGAGCAAGCGTGGGAACAAGGCTCCAGTTGTCGCGCTCTTCCGGAGGCTCGTTGACGAACTTGGGCAATCCTTCGTGAAAACCCGAAACTGTGATGTTCTTCTCGTAGAACCATCCGGCGTTCCAGTACTGGACAGATTCATGCAGTCATGGGGTGGATACATGCGACCAGGTCGGAGCATAAAAGTCATGCTCCCGCAGTTCACCATGGCCTTGCCCTTCGTTTCTTTCTTCACCCGGAAGAAAAACTGTCACAATCGGACATCTGGTCGGATTCCGAGATGCCCTTCGCAGATTGTTGCAAAGTTGGAAAGGAGGAGGTATGAGTTTGGGAAGATATTGTGGGGCTGAAGTCCGTATGTGTTGAGGATGGAAAGGAAAAATTCCCAACAGGGGAGCGATAGACCGCGCTCGACCCAGGCTTTTGTCATGACCCTTTCGTCTGCATCTAGTTTGGGGACGTCAGAGTCGCGCATGAAGCTCCAATGTGAGGAGATCATGCCCTCGTTCTGGAGTTCCCTAAGCTCCGCATCCGTGGTTTCACAGGGCCACCACTGACCCCTCTCGCCTTCGCAGATCCGGGCCTTGGAGGCTTTCTTCGTTTCCGCCTCCTGCACCTTTGCGACCATCCTAGCTTGTCCCTCGAGTTCTTCTTGAATTTCTTTGAGGGTGGAGATCCGGCCTAGTGCAGTGCTGGAAGAGGCGAAGAATGTTTGAGCTAATCTGATGTCGGAAACATATGGTGGCAGGAATGCAAGAGGTTCCGGACAGCTTGGTTCTAATGAACTGGGTTCCGGACTATTCGGAGAACTACCAGTACAATTTGGTGAACCATGTGACATGCTTCCGGCTGCACCCATGCGAAACTAGATTGAGTAACCGGATCTACGCTATGCTACTTCTTCTTCTACGAGGCCGGCTGACGTGGGCACTACCCTTCGAGTAACCGATGTTGCCCTATCCTGTACCATCTAATTGGAGGCCCATGAAGACACTCGGAAGCAAGGCGGGCCACTAGGACGGTGCACCAGAAGGTTCCTTGATGGGCAAGACAAGGAAGCAGCCGAACAAGGAAAGATCGGATCTAAAACTATTGTAAACCTAGTCGTATTCGGTTAAACCTCTTGGGACCTGGCCTCCTATATAAAGGCCAGGAGAGGGGCTGCCGAGGGACACGATCAATCTTAGTAATCTTAGCCAACAAAAGCTTAGAGCTAGGTCACCTTAGCGATTAGCCATCTCGACGAGATCTCAGCCGAATTATTCGGCACCCCATTGTAACCCATTATCATCATAATCAAGAACAGACAGGCAGGACGTAAGGGTTTTACCTCATCGAGGGCCCCGAACCTGGGTAAATTGCTCTCCCCGCTTGTCTGTGAACCGATGTCTCGTGTCAGCTTGCAGGATTCCATCAACCCTAAGCCCATATCGGAGGGCATTGGCGAGGAGTACCCTCGACAATTGGCGCCGTCTGTGGGAACCCTGTCGGCAGAAGATCGGACATCGGCTGAACCCGTCATGTCATCGGCAGCTTCATCAACACCGTCATCGCCTCGTCTGGGAAGCCCGATTCGTTTCGGCTCCTACGAGTTCACCCCACATAGCGATTCGTCTCGCTCGACTTTCTCCGGTCTACAAGGCAACATGGAGATGACCTTCGGGAGTGTCCACTACAACGTCAACTCAGAAGGAATTCTTCGGCTGCTGGAATCTCCCATCTCCAGGTCGACGAGTCCAAGCGCATCGTCGTCACTCGACCTTTCGGCTGGCCTGACAAGCCCGTCGGGTTCGCCCGCGCCTTCAACTCCCCGTTCAGCATCCTCCATGTCGGTTGGATCCGATGATCCCGCGTCCTCGGAGCTAACCTCGTACTACTGGATGAACTGCGACACCAGGCACGGGCTAGGGTCGAACGACACGCCGTTCATCTGCAATGCCCACTATTCGTTGCGAGAGGACAGCATCGACAGCATCACCCAAGGAGACACCCGAAGAGTGGCGCCCCTCCAAGTTTATGTTGCTAACAGGGGAGATGGAGATCGCACCCCCCGTTCCAGCAGGCGAGCTAGTTTTGAGAACAGCGCCAGCAACAACAACAGCGACCACACCATCGCAGAGGAGGAGTGGGCAGCAGCTAAGGCAGCCGTGCTCAACAACACACCACTTCCGGCGGGAACCACGGTTGGTACTCTCAATGCTTACCGCTCCATATTGGAGAAAAATCGGGAGCGCCTATCTAAGGACCAAGCCACCCTCGAGAGACGCCTATCTGCGGCAGACTGATCCAGCGAGCGACGAAGGGGCTCGCAGGGAAGTGCCTCTCGAAGTACCCACGAAGGAGGCAAGCATCGATCAAGAATGTCCAGGCTTTCAGAAGATGATGCAAGGGAGATAACGTCAAACTTGACCAAGTCCTTTATGACTACGGACACCGCGGGCATGCCACGGCCAAAAACCGTTGCGGGAGCAACAGCCAACCTTGCAGCATACCTCATTAACCAGCGTCCTGAAGGATCCATGGCTCAGGCTCACCGTGGTGCCTTAGAAAGTCTCGTGATATTAGGAGATAATCTAGTTCCACGGAAGGAAAAGACCACGTTGCAGGCCAGCGGCTCAAAGCACCACGCAAGAGACGCTCGGGATGAAATCACTCAGAATAGGATCGACAAAGCAAGGCGGCGACGCGCCGCCAGAGAGGGACTCGACAGCGATTCTTCGGATGAGACCCAGGAGAACGACGGCGAGCTTAGGGGAGCCGATTGTTTAAGCTACAAAATTCGGGAGGCGATGCCACCCAAGAAGTTCAAACCCACCCCTACCGACGCCGCCAAGTACGATGGGCAGCAGGAGCCGAGATCCTGGATAGAGGATTACCTGCAGACAGTGATTCTGCAAAAAGGGAACCAGATAGCAGCAATGCAGTGCCTGCAGCTTTACCTAAAGGACTCAGCGCGAGCCTGGCTAAGAGGTCTGCCGAAGGGTTCCATCAAGTCATGGGACGACCTAGTAGAAGCCTTCATTGCCAACTTCCAAGCAACCTACAAAAGGCCCGTCGGGATTGAAGAGTTATGGCATTGTCAGCAAAAGCAGAAGGAGTCGATGCGTGCATACATCGGGAGATTCACCAAGCTCCTGAACGCTGCGGAAGACGTATCTGTCGACAGAGCAATCGACGCCTTCAGTGATGGCATCCGACGTGAAAGCTATATAGAAGAACTTGGACGCAAGAAGCCGAAAACCATAACCAAGTTAATGGAAATCGCCAACGGCTGGGCCGATGGCGAAGACAACGTTCGAAAGCCACGACAGCGCAGCGACGACGAAGAAGATGACCAGCCGAAGCATGATTCAGGTGGTCGAAGGGATCGCAACAAGAGAAGGAAGAACCGCAGCTACGATGACAACAACTTGGTGGCCGCAGGCTACTCTGATCGGCAGGATGATCGGTACGATGACAGGCGAGATGATCGACAGGACGGTAATCGGAACAACTCTGGGAACCGTGGCAACTATAAACCACGACAACAGAGAACTCCCGAACTACCCTACGCTGAGCAGATCAACGCCCCCTGCTACCTGCATTCATATACCGATTCCAAGGATGGTAAAATAAAGTCTAGCCACCTGCTCGGGGACTGTCGGCAGTTCATCGATATGCGTAAACTCATCCAGCAGGTAGGCCAGCAGCAGCTACCACCACCACCACCACCCCCACCGCAACATCAGGTCCAGCAAGCTCAACCTCATCAACCCAACGAGGCATTTCCACCACCACGTGGGAAGATGAGTATGATCCACAGGACAGGCGTTTCAAGGAGAGAAATGAAGAAGCTCACCCGAGAAATCAACCTGGCAGAAAGCATCATGGCGAACATCCCTGAGTATGTCGAGTGGTCGTCTCAAAACATCACGTTCAGCCAAGCAGATCAGCCGATGACTATACCAAAACCAGGACACGCTGCCCTAGTGGTCGAAGCACAGATAGGAGGGTTCAAGATGAGCAAAGTCTTCATGGACGGAGGAAGTGGACTCAACCTGATATTCCTTGACACAATCCAAAGTATGGGGATCACCATGAGAATGCTAGAAGAATCAGACACCCGCTTCCATGGGATCCTACCTACTTCACCAGCGTACTCTCTTGGCAAAGCGTACCTGAACGTCATCTTCGGCAAAACCGACAATTTCAGGAAGGAGAAAATCGAGTTTGAGGTAGTGAACTGGGAATCACAGTATCACGCCATACTCGGGAGACCAGCTTATGCCAAGTTCATGGTTGTGCCGCACTATGCATACCTCAAGCTGAAAATGCCTGGGAACAACGGGACGAACATCACAGTCCATGGAAGCTTCTCACGCTCGGACAATTGTGATCGGGACTTTCAGAGGATTGCTGCTAAGTTTGGCCTGAGGCAGGAAATTGCTGACCTTCCGCCGAAGACCTCGTCACGCAGTATTAAGGAAGAAGAACGCGTTAGAGGGGCAAACAAGAAGTCTGACGACCCCTCTCTTGAAGCTTTGGCAGTACAAACTCCGGCAGCCCAAGTTTCGGCAGCAAAAGCTTCGGCAGTTGACGATGCAGAAGGCACAGGAAACAGCAAGACGTTGGCAATCACTGCCCAGACCCCTGGGGAAATAAACAACGCTGCAGCAACCACTAGCATGATGAAGAAGCCTGAAGATGCTGTCGAAGATGAGAAGAACCCCTTCCTCAATTAAGCACTTCCTTAGCCTTTAAATTTTTCCCTTTACTTTACACAGGGCCTCCCTTTTTCGCCCTCTAATTTCGTATTTACCCTATTAATGAGAACTTAAGTTTCGATTCCTTGTTGAGCATTGCAGTAATTTAAAGCATCTATGACCGCGCCACCGTGAACCTTGCTTACAAGCAACGGTACAATGTAACGCGCGGCAGAAGATCGCGCCCCAAGGGAAAAGCCTCTACAAGTGCTGCAAAGAAAAACAAGGACATTAATCCTTCCCACTGCTTTAGATGCCTCTACGAGTGCCGTACAAAGCAAGAGTTTGGAAAATATAAACGCAACCCACATTCGATATTTTACTTGTGGAAATATCAAAGAACAACGGGCTTATCGGCAGAATCATTGCACCCGAAATATTCGGGAGTGACTGTCGAAACTTACAATCGGTTGAAAGCAAAGTTGTGCATACAACAGGTTTAGCAAAACCTGCAACACGAGCTGATCACTCATAATGATTTGCTGACCAACTAGTATACATACATCTAACGGGCAATTAAGATTTGCTCCTTCAAAAATTTGCCAACGACATCAACATGGTAAAAGTACATATTCATGTATTTACCAAATAAAAAGTTTCGGCTTAACAATCCTAACACTTGGATGGACTAGCCAAAGCAATTCATTTTACAAAATAAACTTTACACCCTGATATCACCCTTGCGGAGTTTCCCTTTCTTCAGGTACCTTTGACTCCTCCTCAAGCCTGTCGACAATTATATTGGCGGGCAATAATACCTTCGAATACAGTGCTTCTAAATCGCCAGTTGCGTTGGCAATAGACAGCAAACTTGCTGAGGGATAACAAGCAAGCACAAGGGCAAGCGTACACTTGGCCCCTGCAAAAACTTGAGCTCGCACTAAGTCCCGAATCTTCTTGGCGTTTCCAAATTCGGACATCAAAGTCAAAAGCGTAGGGGGAATTACGTTTAAAGGGAACATCGTCTTCCAAACCACCCTCATAGCTTTGTAGCACTTGTCAAAGAATTGGTGGACTTGTTGGACCCGATCCTGAAATTTCGCGACAGCCGAAGCCTTCGAGTGTTCCCGCCAGAAAATCTCTTCGGATAAGGATAGCTGGGTTAAAGCATGCACTCGCTCGTGTATCCGCTTGTTCTCTTCCGCACGCTTCAAAGCTATGACTGGCAAAGGAATCAATAAAGAATCAGACAAGGCGTTGTTGACAAAAGGGCAAAGGAATCAGGAAACTTACAGTTCAAACTCTCGGTAGCTTTATGCAGCTCAGTAAAAGCGTACCGCTCCACGTCGGCTGCAATCTCGCTCTTCTTATTGACAATAGGAGCTAAGGCATAAGTGCTGCGCAGGTCTCTCTCCATCTGCGTAATCCGATCCTTCATACGCTGGATCCGATCGTCTTGAGGAAGAGCACCCGAAGAGTCGTCGACAAATGAGGGCACTGGGGAGACCTGCAGGAAACACCGTTACAAAGGATGATGGATATGGTACAGCTGAGCATCCGAAGTAACTCCCATCGGGAGAAATACAAGAAGAAATATCATAACAAAAGTGTGCTAACAACATTGCTAGCACGAAGTTTATTACAAGCATAAGTTTTGCAGCAGAACAATGTTTCACATCAGCTCGAGCATAAGTTTGCTACAAAAATCAAGGGGCTTGGGTCTGAGTCGATAAACTGGGTCCAGCCGACGACTTCCTTGATGAAACCAGTTCAAGGAGTTGGCGAGCACAAGTAAGGGCAGACACTTTAAAGGCGCTTAAGTCAACAAGTTGCCCGTCTTTCTCTTTCGGCAGCTCCTTAGTCATCTCTTCGATATCACCCTTAAAGCCGTAACCCATCATAAGCTGGAAGGCAAGGACGGCACCATAAGTGCGCGATGTACACTTGAATACCTCGATAACCTCCTTGGTGTCAACCGCGAAAGCATCGATCAGCTGCCCCAGGGTCTTGTCCTGCTTGGTCTTGGGGAAAATCATCAAGTGCATCCGCGCCAGGGCACCCTTTCCCTTTACAAGAAGCTCCCGCGTAAGCTGGTGAGAGGCAAGAGTCATCGACATAGCATTTGCCGGAGAATTGTTTGGAACTCTGTCCAGGGCATCAGCAGGGATGTTCGCCGCTTCTGCAGGGGAAAGAAAGAGAGAGAAAATATATACATTGGCAAGAATCCATAAGTGCATCAATCGACAGAGGTGTACAAAAAAGATTACCAAGTAAAGCCAAGGAAGATTGACGAAGGAGTTCATCCTTTTCGGCTTCCCGAGCTTCAGCAGCCAGCTTGGATGCTTCCTCCTCCTTCAGCTTCTCCTTCAGCTTGCCCAGTTCCTCCTTCAAAGAGTCAACCTCTTGACGAGCCTCAGCAGCTATCTTGACTGCGCCATCCAGTTTCGAGGAAAAAGATTTGACTTCCTTTTGTAGCCGAGCCTTGTCAGCTTCCAGAGAAGTGAATTGGGAGGCGGAGACCTCCAAAGAGGAAATAACGCCTCGCAGGTCCTTAAGAAAGAAGGATGATTTACCAAAAATTGCTAAGCAAAGCACGCTCCAAGAAATTTGCATCACAATCAGAAAAGGACTTACAGAAGGAGGAGTCACGGCGGCAGCAGTTGGAGGAACATCTTTCCCCTTGGAAAGGGAAGAAGCTGTCGATGTTTGAGCCACAGGGGCTGCCTTAGGAGCCGAAGCTTCGGAAGCCACTACGACCGGCGGGGTAGCGTCAGATTTCGCTTTCTTAGACGGAGGCTCGATAAAGCCTTCATCGCTGCAAAGATGAATGATTGACAATGGTTATAAAAGGAGTATGAAAAATAAAAGGGCAAAATGTAACTTCGGAAAAGAAACTGCTTACATGTCGAAGAGATCATCTTCATCGGCAAAGCCGCCGGTTGATCTCTTCGCAGGTGAAGCCCTGGCCTCCTCCGCAGCTGCATTAACAAAGGCATTACGATCAGCGTCGTCATTACGCACTGATCCATCTGCGTCGCCAGCATCATCGGCTGAGGAAGGAAGGTCGGTGTGAGCAACATCAAAATCTATCGGACCATTATATTCGTCCTCTGGGCCTGTGTGCTCGACAGTGTGAAAATCTATGGGGATTGAGGAGCCTCTCCCCTCGGAGGTATCATCCGGCGAATCAGGAATATTACCAGAAACTATGGGAATCTGTCAAAGGAAGTAACAAGTAAGAACAATGGTAATTATTTCGGCTAAGTAAAAGCAGCATAATGGGAACATGAAGAAAGAAAAATACCTTTGATGGTGGATGGTCAGCGTCAAGGGGAGCGTAAGAAGAAATCAACGGAATCGAATCTTCCTGGCTAAAGGAAGTAAGGCGACGGACTTCGTCAAGCAACTCCTTTTCCGACAGATCGGCAGCATTAATCCTGGTTTCGTCCTTTGGACCTGAGTACAACCACATCGGGTGAACTCTGGCCATGACTGGTTGGACTCGGCGTTTCAAGAATACCGCTGCCACCTCTGTGCCAATCATAGTTTGGCCGTCGGCCTCTTTGATTCGAAGGAATTTGGCAAATAGTTCTTCGGCTGTTACTCTTTCGTCGGGAGAGAGAATATTCTTCCAGGAGTTCTTGGGCTTGGCTTCGGAGACATCGGCAAAACAAGGAAGCTGAGATTCGGGTGACAGGGAGTCCTTGATGTAAAACCATTTCAGCCTCCACCCCTGCACGGATTCTCTCATTGGGAAATTGAAGTAATTGACCTCCGAACGAGCTACAAACCCCACTCCTCCGGTGACAAAGTATCCATTACTGCTGCTGTATCTCTTCACATAGAAGATCTTTTTCCACAGCCCGAAATGAGGTTCGATACCCAGAAACGCCTCGCAAAGGGTGATGAACACAGCAACGTGGAGGAATGAGTTGGGGGTAAGTTGCCATAGTTGAATTTCGTACGTTCGCAAGAGATGGAGGAGGAGTTCGTGAGTGGGAAGCGAAAGGCCTCGATATAGGAAAGACAAGAACATCACGGTAAAGCCAGCAGGGGGATCAGGCCGAGAAATCGCACCTGGAAAGATCACGTTTCCCTCGTCAGAAGATATTAATCCCAGGCTTCGGGATCTCTTCTCGTCACGCTTGGTGACGGTTGATGCTACCCAATCTCCGGGCTTGACCATTGAGCTCGACGGCGCTGGCGGCACCAGAGCTGGGGGAGGAGCGTTCGAAGCGCTCCCCTTCGAAAGAGAAGAGGAGGACTTGGCGGCGGCGCCTCCGCTGGTGGAACTGGCGGCGGCGGCAGGATTCTTCTTCTTCACCATTGTGAGATCTGATGAAGATTGGAAAAGCAGTGGTGGTGGCGCAGCAATGGCAAACGAAGGAAGAAGGAGAAGAATGAGAAGATGCTACGGAAAACGTGGAAAAGATTAGGGATTTCTCGCCCTTTGGAGATTTTGAGGAGAAGTTAGGAGCTGTGTAGGCACGTGTCGTTGCTACCGGTCCCTTTAATGGATCTTTTCAATTAAAGATTGCAGAAATCGAGGAGACGCCTTGGTGACTGTGCGAAACGGGCCAGACAAAGAAAAATAGGCCCATCCGGATACGTCCTGTCAGTCAGAATCAAGGTCTCAGTATAGCGTCATCAGTGACATCATGAAAAAAGCTAGAAGCATTCGAAGGAAAAATGAAAAGTTATCGGATGAAGGACTTGAGTCTACACACGGCTGCAGACATCCGTGCCTAGACTCGGGGCTACTTCCATCGGGAGCACTGACGCGCACCCGATAAAATGAAGACTCGAAGGAAAAATGTTTTGAAGGAAGAGATAATTGCTCGACTTAAGTCTGCACCCGGCTGCAAACACCCGCGCCCAGACTCGGGGGTTACTCCCATCGGGAGTACGTGATGCGCACCCGACAGAATGAGCAGTCGAAGGAAGAAGGGTTGAAGAAAAATTGTTTGAATAGCTCGAGTCTGCACTCAGTTACAAGCAGTCGCGCCCAGACTCGGGGGCTACTCCCATCGGGAGCGCGTGACGCGCACCCGATAGAAGTTTCTTGCACTCCAGGATCATGCCCGGGGACTTGATTCTGTGTAGGGTAACGTTGTTTTGCCATCAGCAGTTAACCAACAAAAGTTGGGCACATTACTCATTATCCCTTGCATAAAGAAAATACATCGGATGACCTATGAAGATCTGCAGAAAAAACTTTGGCAGAACGAAATATTCGAGTAGTACAACTTGAGTCTACGCACGGATTGCAAGCATCCGTACCTAGACTCGGGGGCTACTCCCATCGGGAGCGCTGACGCGCACCCGATAGAAGAAGGTGAAGCAGATTCAAGATGAACAATGACAATGAAGGAGAAGAACATCAGGAGGAGACATGTTTTAGTCTCTACCCAAACTATCTTCGGCTAGACACTCGGGGGCTACTGACGTGGGCACTACCCTTCGAGTAACCGATGTTGCCCTATCCTGTACCATCTAATTGGAGGCCCATGAAGACACTCGGAAGCAAGGCGGGCCACTAGGACGGTGCACCAGAAGGTTCCTTGACGGGCAAGACAAGGAAGCAGCCGAACAAGGAAAGATCGGATCTAAAACTATTGTAAACCTAGTCGTATTCGGTTAAACCTCTTGGGACCTGGCCTCCTATATAAAGGCCAGGAGAGGGGCTGCCGAGGGACATGATCAATCTTAGCAATCTTAGCCAACAAAAGCTTAGAGCTAGGTCACCTTAGCGATTAGCCATCTCGACGAGATCTCAGCCGAATTATTCGGCACCCCATTGTAACCCATTATCATCATAATCAAGAACAGACAGGCAGGACGTAAGGGTTTTACCTCATCGAGGGCCCCGAACCTGGGTAAATTGCTCTCCCCGCATGTATGTGAACCGATGTCTCGTGTCAGCTTGCAGGATTCCATCAACCCTAAGCCCCTATCGGAGGGCATTGGCGAGGAGTACCCTCGAAACCGGCGCACATACCGTTAATGGCGCGGTGGTCCTACGGCACTCCGGCGAAGTCGAGGTCGCCGGACTTGAAGCAAACTCCACCACTTGACCACGAATCGGTGGCGGGGTGAATTTCCCGCTCAACCGTGATGATCTTGGTGTGAGGGGAGGCTTGGAACGGCGGCGAACGGAGCTTCCCGCGGGTGAGCTCGCCGAAGTTAAGATCCAATCGGCGGCGTGGTCAAAGGAGGAAGATGAAGTTGGTGAGGAGGTGAAAGAATGAAGAAGTTACCGCGTGTTGGTGTATTTATAGATCTCGCGCGGAGATTCGTGAGCCGGATCCAACGGCGGAAACGGAAAGGTCACACCGTTGGATGATCGCCACGTATCTTAGGTTAAAGCGGTGAAATCGAGGCGGCGGTAACTAGAACTGAGCAAGCTCCGAAATTTGCGGCTGAAGATTTGCATCTCCAAAAATTTAGCGCGGAAAGAAAGGAAGTTTAGTTCGACGCGCGCGGAAGATCCGTTGAAGACATCGTTATCGATGGACAATGATTTACGGTTGAATGAAGTCGGAAACAAGAAAGTTTGTTAAGCTCTTCAAGATTCTCTTCGGATCCAAGTTGAATGAAGTCGGAAGAATGATGAATCTCGGAGAACTTTGGGGGCTACTGTTGTGGGTATACTTTATGGGTATATCAACGGCGTGGCCTAGATCCGGCAAGCTCGGGTGGCCCACAAATGGTGATGAGGCATGTGTCCCATCGTGCGGCCCAGTTGTTGTAGATCCTGAAGGATGAAGTCCAGCCCAGGAGCAGGGAGCCGGATCCCAACCGACCTATGAAGGAGGCCGGATCCGTGAAGGCCCATGAAGTATCCAGATCCAGCACGGCCTGGATGGAAGGCGGATCCTTGACGTACACGGCAAGATATTGTATCGTAGTTAGGCAACTTGTATTCCGGCTAGGACTCTCCATGTAAACACTAGATCCGTGCGCCTTTATAAGCCAGATCCTGGGAGCCCTAGAGGCACAACCACAACTCATTGTAACAACGCGAAAGCGTCCAGATAATTCCAGACAAGCAGCAGTAGGCCCTGTCTTCGAGCAGGTGTTCTGAAGCTGGGTAAATCACGTACCACCATCCCGAGTGCTCTCCGCCCTATGGGGCCTGCAGTTCTGCCTAATAAAGGTGGCAGTCCTAGGGTTTCTCTCGCGCCAAGTGAAGATCGTTCGGAAGATTTTTTCCACCGAGCTTGCTGGATTGTCGTGTTCCGGAAGGTACCGCCGGCAAAATTCATTGTGCGATCAATGCCTGAAGATTGCTGGATTGGGTGTTTTCGGTCGAGCGCACCCATGTTTTTTATCTGACCGTTTGGTTTCAGAGGGAGCGCTTCGAAGCTCTGCTGGCTGTTAATATCATGGAGCTTGTTTTCTTTCCATGGTGCTGGCGGAGAAGGTCATGAAAGTCAAGATTGGTGGAAGAACAATGGTGGTCGGATCTTGGTGGTGAGATGGAACTGGCTTGGTGTTCCGGGCTTCACAGCAGCGGTATGAAAGTGGGGGCGACAACACATGTGAAGTTCAGAGTCCTACCTTTCAGGGTGAAAACCCAAGGTCTGGCCTTAACTAGTTGTGCCTGGCAATGACCTTGTTGGAGGCATTGTTTTGAGACCGGGGACTATCTTCAGGGTGAAAACCTAAGATCTTTGATCGGGCAACGACGGTGTTAGAGCACTGTTCCCTTCTTGAAGGCGTCGTTTTTTGGAGATTCTGTATTTCAAGTGTTGTCTTGGCGGTGGATGTATTGTTGTTGTTAGGCCCGAGATACTGTAGCGGGACTTTTGTTTCTTAGTTTTGTTTTCTTTTTTTGGATGTGTGCATCCGTAGTGCCATTAGGGTGGTGCGTTGTTGCAGAGGCTGGCTGTAATTGGTATCTTTTGATATTAATATATTCCCTTTATCGAAAAAGAGTGAGGGTATTTCACCGTGCATTTTGGTCATTCTACCAATGCACGAGGGCATTCGAACATTGTAGGCCGGTCATCGCCGTCGATGGTACCTTCTTGACCGGGCAGTACAAGGGCACATTATTGGTGGCAATAGCAAATGATGCGAGCAACCACTTAGTACCATTGGCTTTTGCATTGGTAGAGGTTGAGAACAATGATAACTGGCAATGGTTTTTCCATATATTGAGGACGAGGGTCATACCACCCTCAAAGGAAGTGTTTGTCATATCGGATCGTCATCAAGGAATTCTCAATGCGGTGGAGCATAACATTCCCGGGCATGCTCCCTTGCACCACCGATGGTGCATGAGGCATTTTTGTGCAAACTTCTACCGGGCATGCAAGAACAAAGAGTTGTCTGACCTTCTTCAAGATTGTTGCCTCACTTACTCCGAGCGCCGCTTCGCAAACCTATACAACGGCTTGCTCAAGCACAAAGACCTCAGCCGGGGTGGGTTTGAGTTTCTTCAGAGGCACCTTATATTTAACTCAAAGTGGGCACGGGCTTATGATGAGGATGGGAGGAGATATGGTCCAATGAAAAGCAACATGGTTGAGTGCTTCAACAATGTGCTGAAGGATGTCCGTGCATTGCCCATGACGGCAATAATTCAATACACATTTGAGAAGTTGAATGTCTATTTCCAGAACTACACCGAAGAAACGGAGAAGGAAATTGCTAGGAACTGCGAGTACCCAACGAAGGTTGAAGAATTCATGGAATTTCAGGCGAGGAAGGCGGACTCCCAAACGGCTACATGTTATGACAATGTTGACTGGTTTTAGAATGAGCCGGGAGGCACCACACAAGGTGGTGTCCAGCACGGAGGCCGGGCTTTCCGTGTGTCCCTAAAGACATGTGAATGCACATGTAGGAGGCCGTCTTTGCTTCATTTGGCTTGCTCCCACTTGCTAACAGCGGCACGCACTAGACGTGTGGACTACAATAACCCGCTCACCGTTCAGGAGTCCGAGTTCTCCATCGAAGCCACAAAGAGGACATGGGCTCCAAGGTTTTCTCCCTACTTGGACCAATCACAATGGCCGGAGTATCATGGAGTGCAAGTTTGGCCAGATCCGGAATGGAAGGTTGTGAAACGTGGAAGAAGAAAGACAAAGAGGTATCACGGAGATATGGATAGATGGGGTCATTCGAGAAACAAGTTGTTCCAAGAGGCTCACGAGCCAACTAATTGTGGATCATGCAATAGTAAGAGGCACAATAGAAGAAAATGTACATACGGCAAAAAGTCAAAGGGCAATGATGCTAGCACAAGCCAACAATCAAGTAGCCAACAAGCTTCAAATCAACCTCCAAGCTAACAAGCTCCATGCCAACAAGCTCCAAGCCAATAAGCTCCAAGCCAACAACCTCCAAGCAACAAGGTCCTAGCCAACAAGCTCCAAGGCAACAAGCTCCAAATCAACAAGCCCCATGGAAACAAGCTTCAGGTATGGCAACTCAACCCACCAAGGGGAAGGGGGCGTGGGAGGGCAATGAGAAGGAGGAGTCCGTTTGGGAGGAGGCTGTGAGGACGGTGCGAAAGAGGGAGAAGGAAGGAGAAAGAAGAGCACGAGAAGAAGATGGCCGAGCGTGCCCGTATGCAAAGGGAGTATCGGGAATACCTATGGCGCGAGAAGAAGAGGAATGCGAAGCTCTAGACCAAACGGGACCGTCTATGGAGGAAAAAATTCTATAGGAACTGGCAACTTGCTCAACTAGCGAGGGAGAGGGCCAATAGGATGCACCTAGAGGAGGTGGCTAAGGAGGCTGAGCGCATAAAGGAGGAAAGATCTCAAGCGGAAGCTTCAAAAACGGAGGAGCACCACCATTTCTTCGACTCGGTGGTTCAGTTGGCTCGTGACATAAGGGAGAAGGAAGAACTGACTGAACAATCTAAGAAGAAGAAGGCGAGGGGGGGAGCCTTTGCCACGCACTGATGTCTGTTTGGCTAGGTTCTTGTTGTCGAACCTTTATGTTGTCGAACCTTGATGTTGTGTGAACCTTGATCTTCTCGAACCTTCATGTCGTCGAACCTTATTGTAATTTGAACCTTGATGTCGTCGAACCATATGTATTATCTGAACAATTATATTGTCTCATACATGTTGTGTGCACTGCTGTATTGAAAAATATTGAAATATGGTAGGAATTTGCATGGTTTAGCACAAGTCCATGTGTGGCGCTCATGGCATAGACGCCACACTGCACAGTGTGACGCCCATGGCATCGGCGCCACATATGTCAACTTATATGTTGGAAAGATTCATGGGTTCCGGACGCTTAGTCCTTAGCCGTTTTGGTGACTCTGTTTGTGTGGCATCCGTGCCGTCGGCACCACACTGCACTGTGTGCGCCCTTGAAATCGGCGCCATACTAACAGGGTCGCCAAAACGGTTAAATCCCTGAAGAATTGTCTTACAGTATGTTTGGGCAATTATAAGTGGATGTATGGTGCCTTTGCCATCGGCGCCACACTTTCAATGTGTGGCACCGATGGAAGCGGCGTCACACATCCTGCCACATAAGCATCGACCACACATAAGCATCGACCGCGCCACGTCGAATAAATGAGTGGCGCCGCTCGCATGGTCGCCGCACAGGTTATTTTTATCAAAATCGTTCATTCCAGCAGGCGCGAGCGTGTGCTCCACGTGCTGCGTCAAACAATCCGTGGGCTGGGCCTAGAGCACTGCTTGTGGTGGAAAGCACGCCCCGGAAGCCTCCCTTTCTGGGCCCAATGGAACGGGCCGTTTCAGAGGCTCGGCCCAGACGTGCTGGTTAACGGCTTCGGTAAATACGTCATGGAACGGCCCGATGGAACGGTAATAACTTCTTTTGCTCCATTGTCCTAAAGACATCCACTTGCTCAATTGTCCTAATAGAAAAAATCACTTGTTCTACTGTATTTTTTCTTCCTCCTCTTTTGTTGGAATAGTTGGTCTTCTTTTGGTTACAAGGCCATGACGTATTTCTCTGCAACGGCATGATCACGTGAGAGAACATGACGATGCGCCGCGCCGTATCTAGCTAGCCAGCCAAACATGAGCTAAACTTTCTATAGATCGTGCGTTGCTGATCCTACAGGGCTAGATTGGCATCGATTGCTAGAGAAGTCGCGAAATAAATAACTCATTGTGAAAAAAAATATAATACCTTCATTCTAAAATAAACGTCATACCTACCTTTATCTAGATACGAATATATCTAGTTGTATTGCAACGTGCAGATACATCTATAATATATCTAGTAAAAGTTGGCACATTTATTTGGATAGAGGGGGTATTTACCTAGACGGCGTGGAAAGTGAGAACATTGCTCTCTAGAAAAATATTTCATAAAAATATGAAAAAAAATACATATCTACATTCTATGTGCGGACGTATCCATATATTATGTGTGGACGTAAAATTTCACAAACACCAACAATTTTTCATCTCGGTATAAAAAGAAAAAAAATTAAAACACATTATTTTAGCACTAAATTTTATCTTGTTTACATAAGTCATACAAAAGTCAATTTCTATGCAACAACTTGATGTGCATGTAAAGGTATCCATGCAACATATTTAAAAAATATTATTTCAAAATACGTTTAAATAGATTTTAAATAAAGAGAGCATATACACCCTATAGAAAAAGGTTGTTCCCTGATATAACTACTTCTTCATTTCATATTAGTTGTTATAGATTTAAATGTATCGTTTATACACGAGAAGTGTCTAGATACTTCAAACCCAAAGACAACTAATATACTCCCTCCGTTCCTTTTTATAGTGCCTATAGATTTTTGGCATTTGTTTCAGAATATAAGGTTGTAGCTTAGTTTTTTTTCAATTACCCCCTCCCCGTTCAGCTCCCAAATCACCCAACTCCCAAAATTGTTATGGTAAGTTAGGAAGATATGGATTTCCCAAGTTTTACGTTGATCTCAAATCGTTCAGCTAGAGGTCTTGTGTAAAAAATATTCTTACGCTAATTTTCGTGCCAAAAAACAATAGGCACTATAGAATGAAACACAGGGAGTAGAAAGGTAGGAGTACAAGTTATAGTAGCAAGGCTATAACTAGAAAATGATGTCACTTGCCTCCCGTGATAACTTCCCTCCCGGGTCGCTCGCGCGAGAGCGGCTCCTTAGGGCCCCCCAGATCCCGGGAGCGCGGCGGCTCTGATCTCCACCCCCGGCCACTGCCGTCGCCGGCGGTGGCGGCCACACCTGGCTGCCAAAGGCGGTGGGTGGGGTGGGTGCTCCCCGACGGATCCCATCACGCGGGGTTCCCGTCTCCAGGGCGGCGCGGCGGTGGTTCGAGCGGCGTCACGGCGGCGCTCGCCGTCGCGGGAGGGAGGCGCGGAGGTGGTGGACGTACAGCGCTGCTCGCTGGAGGCGGCGGCGCGACCTCAGCCTATGTGCTACAGGCGTGTGGCCAAATTCTGGCGGCGGATCGCACCGTGCGGTATGATCCCTAGGCTCGTCTGAGCCGCAAGGGTCAACCCGATCTCTCCGATCGTCGGGAGTCGACCGACGACGTGGGGGCTGCTGGTTTCGGCCAGAATAATTGCGGCGGTCCTAGGATTCCAACTTGTGTCACGATGATGATCTACCGGAGGTGTGTCCACATTGATCTGGGTAGAGTGACGGGTTCCGGAAAGCTCCGCCGGCGATCTTCCATGGGCGAATCATGCCTGAAGACTGCTGGATCGGGTGGGATTCGGTCGTGCGCACCAGTGTTTTACTCTGGCCGTTTGGTTTCAGAGGGAGCGCTTCGAAGCTCTGCTGGCTGTTAATATCGTGGGGCACGTTCTCGTTCCATGGTGCTGGCAGAGAAT
The DNA here is from genome assembly GCF_019359855.2 of Lolium perenne. Lineage (NCBI taxonomy): Eukaryota > Viridiplantae > Streptophyta > Magnoliopsida > Poales > Poaceae > Lolium > Lolium perenne. Next base: position 72,754,126 of record NC_067248.2, on the reverse strand, counting down.
GTCATGAAGACCGAGATCTGAGGACTACCAATGGAGGTCCCAATCTTTGGGGCGATGAGGTTTTGGCTTGGTGGTTCATGACTTGGAGCAGCGGCATGCAAGTGGGGGCGACTGCACTGGAGAAGACCAAAGTCTTACCTTTCAGGGTGAAAATCCAAGGTCTGGCCTTAATTGGTTGTGCCTGGCAATGACCTTGTTGAAGGCATTGTTTTGAGAGCGAGGACCTTCTTCAGGATGAAAATCCAGATCTTTGATCGGGCGACGACAGCGCTTGTGCATTGTTTCCTTCTTGGAGGCGCCGCTTTTGAAGAAGTTGGACTTATGGTGCTGTTTTGGTGGTGTTTGTGCTGCTGTTCCGATGATTAAACAACCGTAGCGGGACTTTTCTTTTTCTGTAATTCTTCTTTCTTTTTTTAGCTGTGTGCATCTGTAATACGGTTAGGGCAATGCGGTTAGGGCAATGCGTTGTTGTAGATGCCGGGTATAATTGGTATCTTCGATATTAATATATGCTCTTTGTCGAAAAAACTAGAAAATGATGTGCTGGTTATGATGGAACTTTTGTGATTCCGTATATATTCGAAATATAGCCAAAACTGCACTTATTTATTTAGAAGAATCTTATAGAGTACCTAATCAGCTAATCTCATCGATCGTACTCAATAATGATAGCAGCTGGTTGCACCACAATCTTTTCCCTGCCATTTGCTTGTGCCGTGATCTTATCGTTCCATTTAAGGCGTTGGTGGGCTAGCTACAAGCACGCGTGCCTAGCGATAATGCGTGCTCCACCGAAACACGGGATAGCTTCACGCAGTCGTCAACAACATTTTTTTTTATGAAGTGCATACCCAGGAAGTCAGGAACCGAGCCATGCATACACAGTTGAGGAGTAATAAGCAACTGGCTTTATTTTTATCCGAATGTCCAAGCCAGTAAAGGTTTTTACTGAATGTAGAGAGACTAGGAGATTTGAAGTGCGTAATTTAGAGCATAACATCAATATCCGAGGTCCTAAGCTAGAGCAACATTGCTTCAGGATCGACGCCTTCACTCTTCAGCTTGTTCTTCAGATTTCAATGGTGCACTAAAACTAAACTCTGAAGTGTTAGTAGTAATCTTGATCGTGCAGTCGTGGAGCCGAGTCGTCGATGAGCCGGCAACGATCAGAAGCTTCATGCAAGGAGATCACACTGAGTCAGTTGCTCAGGCGTGTGGACGAGCTGTTTGTGCGGCTGGACGTGCATGCGAGTGGGCTGATCAGTCGGGTGTGCTGTTGGCGCATGGAGTTCGTTAGCTAATAGTTAGGATAAGCATGTGTTGTCCTGGTCGTGTGATAGTGGCATGTGTGCGTGCGTACGTGTGTTAGTGGCATGTGTGGCTGTTGGGGTGTGTGTGGTATAAAGCCCCTCGTGTGATCAGTTGTAAGCACCGCGAGTTTAAGGAGTAAAGACACTTGGGCGTTCGTGCGCCCGCGGCGGCGCTCCGTGCGCCGGCCGGCAAAATCCCTCTGTCTCTCCACTCCGGTCGTCGTCTTCCACCTCTAGAGCTTGTTAGTGCGAGTGCGAGGTGTAGGCGAGAGAGGTGCAGCCGAGCTGCTGCAACTACAGACGGAGCTCGGCGTGTGTCGCTGAGGGAAGCCGCCGGGTGCGTGCAGAGGCGATGCATGATGCGTGGTTCGCGTCGAGCATGGAGGCCGTAGTGACGGCTGTGGCGACGATGACGACGGGAGCGCGCTGCAGCCAAGAAAAGGAGGAAGAGATGCTCCTCGTGGCGGCAGCGGCCGAGGATGAGCCATGTCTACTGAAGCATGCATGCTGCAAGTCAAGATTAGGGGAGGCATTGTTAGCATTAATCCTGACTTGCATATGTGTGTTAGATTTGTTTAGTTTGTTAGCTAGCTACATGCGTGGAGAGCTGCATGCAGTAGGGGCCGTTGCTAGCTGTTGGAGCCGCGTCGTACGCGTTCGTGGACGTCGTGCGCGCGGCCGGCGCATGCGGATCAGGCTGCAGCGTGGAGTTCGTGCTCCCAGCATCTGAGTAGCTATAAAACTTCATGTACTGCTTGTTTGTAACGTGAGCTGAAGAGGAATAAGAGTAGGGTGTTTGTGCGCCCACGGCGGCGTTCGTGCGCCGGTCCGGAAAACTCTGTGTCTCCACTCCATCGTCTCCCTCCATTCGTTTGTGCGAGAGAGGAAGAGAGAGGGTGCAGCCTCAGGCTGCACCAACAAAGCAGCAGCTGAGATCGATCGATGGATTACAATTTACACCAAGAAGCTCGAGGCGGCGCGGCGCAGCAGCTCGCTCTTACTTACTTCACTGGCTAGGATCGGCTTCCTAGACTTACCACGTGGCGCCGTTCCTAGCATGGCTGCTCCCCTTGCAGCCGCCGCCGTAGAGCCGGAAGAGGTTGAACGCGGAGAAGGAGGCGAGGAGCACGGTGGCGAGGACCGCGACGACGGCGCAGGCGAGGGCGACGCTGACCTGCCTGCAGAAGGCGCCGTAGAGGCCGCAGATGCCCATCCACTGCAGCTCCGGCTGGCCGAGCTTCCCGAGCAGCGACGACTGCAGCGCAGCGGCTGTCGCGGCCAGCATCGCGTACGCTAGCAGCTGGTCGCCGGAGAAGACGGCCCAGGCCAGCGCCCTGCTGCTCAGCGCCAGCGCGCCGCCGCCGCCCCGCGCCATCGCCACCGCGCACCGCCCCGCCTGCAGCAGGCTGTACCCGGCGGCTGCGCCGTTGGCGGCCACCAGGAGCACCAGCGCCTTCATGTCCGTGAACCTGGCCCGCCGCTCCATGGAGAAGAAGGTCTGCGTCTGGCTGTCCGTGGCCACCAGCGCCGCCGCCGCCGCGCCGAGGCCGAGGACGAGGCACCGGAGCACCAGCTCCCACACCTTCAGCTTCCTCTCCGCCGTGCCCGCCATGAGTGACGCGCGCGCGAGCGTCCGTGAGACCGTGACTGTGTCTGCGTGTGCGCGTCGTGGAGACTCGATGGGCTCGTTCGAACGACTGATACTGATATGGCTCCACCGAGCACCGTGGCGTTTTTATAGCAGACGAAAATGGGAGTTCCCCTACTATAACGCCCGATGGTGGGGATCCTCTGTGGCACAATCTTTCATCCCGCTACTTATTGTTTCCATCTCTCGTGGAGATAAAGAAAAGCTTTCCCGCCAACAATGGCGAGTGCGTAATCTTTCGCGTGTGCACGCCACGACCAACTTTCGGCATATGGGTTCGCGTATCAGGTGTCACCTCCCAACAAACTCATGGGACACGTATATAAAATGTCCTTATGTTTTAGAGCAAGTACAATAAGGTATAGTTAGCTGACTATATATAAGTAATAAAATATTATAAGTTTGCTTAGTTGGAGGAGAGAGAATAGAAGTGGCCTAGCCACCTCTAGCACGTGCTCTTAGGTACTATGTGAGATTAAAAGGTGGGTCATATATTATAAAAGTACTACACTTTTATAGCTTACTAGAGTATTGTAGTACATGCTAGCTATTAGTTGACTATAGATGATGTGGCAAATTGTTATAGCTGGCTGCCGGCTACACTATTATTCTTGCTCTTATGATGAAGGGGCACTCTTTTCTAAAACTCTGAGCTCATGAAATTAGATTACTATTTTTTGGCAAATTCATGTCACTAAGTAAAACGCAACTTACGAAGGACAACGTTTTTTCTAGGGTTTCAACAGGAGCGATCAACTCTCCCCCGCTTCTGTGGCAGGAGGGTGGCGGAACCTCAGATCGCCGTGTCTAGTCTCGTAAGGGTCTTTGGGTTCTTCGTCTCTAGTGAAGGGGTACCGATTGCGATGAGAATAAAGATCCTTCAACCCGTTCTAGATCGATGTTCTTTCTCGGAGGAGAGTCAATTAGCTAGAGTTCAGACTTGATCGCCGGGCACTATGTTGTTACCAAGGTTTGGCGTGATAAGTGTATATTTACGGCGGTGGTGTTTAGAGAGGATAATGTCACAGCATATGGGTTTTGTGTCCTCCATCTTTGTCTCCACCTAATGGGCCCACCTTGGTACTAGAAAACTTATGGTTAGAAACATCACGTAAAGCTCAACAATCATCCTACGCGAACGTAATAAAATGGAACGATATATAGCATGCCCTAAGAACGAGTCAACAGTAACCGAAATAATTGCAACTATAGTGTGCACGCGTGTATCAGCTCACTACTTGTTTTCTATTTATTTTTTATAAAGCGGATTTAAATTTAATACAATGGTATGAAAAATTGTCCAGGGAAGACATATAGCATCGAAGATATTCTAGTAATTCAAAAGAGAATTTATTTTACTTCTCAAGCTGTTTGTCTGATTTGCGACGACGACTGCATAACAACTGGAGTACTAACAATCTCTTTATTCAGTTATAAAATCAATCAAGTAATACTTTGTTGTACAACTATGGCTAGCGAATTACAGTAAATCTTTATGTAGCTTGATCTAGGTTTGTGGTTTTCCATATAGCAAGCAGAAAGACAATTTTGATCGTCAATAGTACGGTAGCAAAGAGTGTGTACTAAGTACTAACTCATTACTCATTGATCAAGCTCCTAAGATGGACCGTGGACGGGCCAAAGTGATTTGTCGAAGATATAGAAGCACAGAAGATCTACACACCGGCCGTCCGCTACAGAATTCGCCATCGGAAACGACATGCGCCACTGACACCAGAATAAAGAGCGCTGCTCATGGAGCTCCGTCGCCTCGAAGTTCTGAAACCGATAGGGGTGAATCACGAGCCAGGTGTCGGTACCCTAGACAGGAGGGCTACTTGTGCGGCGCTAGGACATGGTCTCCCCCTCCCTACGTACGTGGCTACGTCTGCGTGACCGCGTGAATGCGTCGCAGAAATGGAACCGGCTCTAGGCCACGCCAAAACCAGAGATATGTGTGGCAGAGAGTAACCAGTTCTAGGCCACGCTAAAACCAAAGAGATATGGCCACAATGATGGGTGCATGGACGACGTGTCATCTGCATGCCCCTCTTCGATCTGTAGAACACACCCACAATATTTAAAAATTACATCTATTGCATTCAATTGTCAAAAAAAAACATCTATTGCATTTAGCTCTGGCATTTTCAAATGCTAGGGCTAATTTATTTACTACTGTTTCTTATATAGAAGATAAATTTCAGTGGTATCTTGCCAAAAGGGAAAGCTACGACTCAAATATGATTCAAGATGCAATTCATTCAACTATTAAGGCAATCAAGTATTCAATCATTTCCGAAATTGGATTATGAGATGATAAGTGGTTGGGTAATGCTATACACTTTGCAAACAATGTCTATCTCTATGTACTTGTCAGTACAGCGATATCATCACCACCGTTTCCGCGTTCTCTCCACCAAATGCTTTGCTATAGAGATTGGCAATGGTCCAACTAACGCAGAATTTGGTAGAACCTACATGAGAGTAGTTAAAAAAACATGAGAGGTTTGATCTTTGACGTGAGGTGGCTAGGCCTGGAATTAAAACGCGAAATTCGCGAGTTAAACGAGTAATTTGCGACTCGACTCGACTCGATTTGAATTTGATGTATAACGAGTCGAGTTAAGTTTCAACTTTTATCATTAAACGAGTTCAACCTAAACGAGCCGAGTTCACCTACTCGTGAGTAGATCGTTTAGCTCGGTAAAAATCAACATTAGGTTGTGTAATCTGATCAAAGAAGCTAATCCAATCCAAGTAACGAAGTGTCTAAATCTTGTAGACTCAAGTCCTCTTTTGCTACTTGATAATTCAAGTACACTTGTGGTTTATTGACTTTTCTTGCAATGTTTCTTGTAAATATGGTCTATGTCTTATCTACTGACCCGCTAATATTATTCTTGTGATATAATTATTTTTGTTTGTTTAACAATTGTTTAGTTGCTCACCACGTTTACCACATGGTTGTGATATAATTATTGACTGTTGTGGTTTATCAGCTGTATTTTGTGGTGCCATATTTCTAATGATTGTTACGTATCACTTATGTCTAAATAATTAAGAAAATGCATCATATATTATACATGTTACTTTTGACTGTTTTAAACGAGCTACTCGTGAGCTTTGCGAGTCAAGATGATTTTTAAATCTAAACTCGATTGTTAAGCGAGTCGAGTCAAGTTAAATTGCTAGTTGACCGAGCCTTAGCGAGTCGAGTCTCGAATTCTATGCCTATAGGTGGCTGCAATCTGATCTTTGTATTTTCTTTATAAGGTTTTGTTGAATAACTTTTTTGTGCATCATTTTAATGCAGAGCTTGTGGTAGAGCCTCCATTTAAAAAAACATGAGAGTAATAAATTCTTGGTGGACTCCATACATAGAGAATTGGTCCATCCATAGGTGAGAGTTGGTAACAAAAAAAGATGTAAAATGAAGATACCGCTTAAGACAAAATATTTTGATGGTATCTTCGCAGAGGAGTATCCTCACCAAAGAGAATCCTGTAAACCATAATTGGCACGGAAGTACAAAATGTGTATTTTATCATCATGATGACACAATCAAATACTTATTATTCTAGTGTAAATTTGCTCGATCTATGTTATGAGCCATCCAAATAGATTTTCCCTTGTATCCACCGCATAGTGTTGCTAATATGGTTGATAACTAGTTACATGGTGTTGATCAAGGTTTAGGATGTTTATTAAGGTAAGTGCTTGCCATTATTTGGTCGATTTGCCTATTTTTAAATGATAATGTTTTTAATGAACATTTTCTCTCGTGCAGATTATCCTACCAATGCACAAGTGTGTTTCGTTTATGGTTGCCTCTATATTGTGTAGAGAGTCGAGATCTATTTACGGAGATGGCTACACGGTTGGAAAACGTTGCGAGAGAAACTTTTATCGAACATGGATAGCAGAGGGATTGACGGATTTGTTCTTTATCTCCATAGACGTTTTATAGTTTCTTGATGATTACTTATATTTATATTTTTTGTTTTTTTGTCAAACTTATTGTGGATTTAAGCATCTTAGTTATACAGAGGCCAGACGTAATGATTAAGCCTTTTAAGAAATATAAAGCATCTTTTATATAAAAAAACAAAGTATTCAGCAATTCAACTCATCAGTTTATCGAATCAAATCGAATCAAAATTCAGATAGCTAGTGCTTCCTCGAATTCTTACTGTTTTTAGCGGCTAATGAGGGGTATTTCAGGATTATCGCGCTCTTAGAGATGTTTTTTATTTAGCACATGTTTAGCATATAAAGTACTCCCCTCCGTTCCATCAAACTTATCTAAAATTTGTTCAAATTCAAATATATGTAGATGCCATCTAATGTCTAGATACATTTGAATTTAGATAAATTACAGACAAGTTTGGTGGGACGGGGGGAGTACCTGAGGTCCTCCAAAATGATATATCCGGCTATTTGAAAGTTTGATAAACCCACGTGCTCCGAAAAATACAGTGTGGCTAATGCAGGAGATAGCTTAGCCGTTGAACAGTGGCTTCTCATATGCGGCAGCAAAAAATCAAAAGCTCGTGCGACGAAGAGCGGCAAGAGAAGTAGTGGTGAGACCATAAGAGATGGTGGAGACTGGAGGGAAAGATACCTGTCAAAGAAATGGAAGGGGCACATACTTTCGTAGTTTCACATTTGCCCAACCATGTGGGTGGATCATCACCCTCAATGCCAATCAAGTACAAAGAGACACAACTCAGAGTCTCACATTTGCAGGAGGGATGCAGGGACCTGCTAGTCCTGTTCTTGTACCGTCCAGTCTAAGGCTCCGTTTGTTTGGGCTTCTGCTTCTGCTTTTGAGGTCCAAAAGTGGAAGCTCAAACAAACAGCCAACTATTGAAAAGCGTGGTAGAGAAGCGCTGCAGGAAAATACACTACGCGAGCGCCAGAGCCGGAAAGCAGCCCGAAAGGTGCTTCCCGCGATTCTGGCTGCTTCCCGAGTTGCCAGTGACCAAAGTATCCTCAATAGTTCTAATTATTTACGGAAAACATGCCACCGGATATAAGGAAATCCGGCCCGTGTGCAAACCCGAAGCGAGCGACCCCGGTCCACTTTTCCCCACCCCCATCCTCTCGATAAGTTAGGGTTGGAGGGAGCCCCCGCCGCCAACGCCCGCCGCCGGCGCCCGCCCCCGCCTCCGACGGCGCTGTTCCCCGCCGCCGGCGCAGTTCCTCCCCTCCGACGGCGCTGTTCCCCGCCGCCGGCGCGCAGGCCACCTCGCCACTGGACGCGCCCCGCCGTTCTCCGTCGCTCCTCCTCTGCGTTCTCGGCCTCCTCAAGGAGGAGCTCGCCCCCGCCAAGCTCGTCCTCCTGCACCGCTACGGCCGCCGCTGCCGGCGACTGGAGGTCTTCGAGGCGCCGCCGTCCCCTGTGAGATTCCCCGGCGACTTGCTTCCCTGGCGCCTGCTGCAGCACCCTCCTCCAGCGCCGCCGTCCCCGGCGACTTGCTTCCCCGGCGCCTGCTTTCCCCTGTCTCTGTTCTTATCCAGCGCGATATGCTGCAATTCTTATCTAGGCATGCTTGTGTTGTTTATGTATAGACAGATCTGTATATATTCAAGTTTATTTGTGCAAATTGATGCCTGTTTGTGATGTACTCCCTCCGTTTTGTTTTATAAGACGTTTTGCTCTTTTGAAGATTCACTCACATTTGTGTGTATCTAGTCTATTTTTAGTATGTTGATTCACTCCTTTTAGTATGTATCTAGTCAATTTTGAAAGTAGCTACAACATCATATATTACTGCACGGAGGGAGTATATTTGAAGACATCTAGTTCATACGCTGCACAGGAAATAGGCCTGAGAAATTTCTAATTCTTTTCGGTTCATATGAATCTCATGAATATATATATGTTTGATAATATGGATAAGTCTTGTACTAATATTGTTTACACATTTTCCGATAACTCCAAGATTATTCCGATACAAAGCATGCTTAAAATTATTTACTAGCAAACAGTTAATTGAGATAATTCAGTAATTAAACATATTAATTATTTAATAAAAGAGTCAAAAATAGCCAATTCCATTTTAAATTAACATTTACACAACATCTTCAGCACTCAGGGGCATTGTAGACATTTTACTCCTATAACCAACAGCAGCAGTCATAAAAATCTCTCCTGCCAAACATCAAATCTCAACTTCCAACAGCAGCTTCTCACAGCTGCTTTTTCACAGCCCACCAGCTACAGCTGCTTTTCAAAAGCTGCAGCCCAAACAAACAGACCCTAAGACCATAGTATTAAGCAGTGTTTGAATTAGATAAAAGATTTTTTTTCCAGAAGTATCATTTACATATATGGCAGCATCATGCACGAGAGATTTCCGGCCAACAACATTTAACAGATACAACACTGTTTGCTTGAGCTCTGTTTCATCTACTGATACAAACTTTTAATTTTAACATGATACAATCATTACCGTGCTCAAAGTACTAACAAGACTATAATGTAGCCTACAGGCCCATACTTTCGCAGTTTCACATTTGCCTAACCATGTTGGTGGGTCATCGCCCTCCATGCCAATCAAGTACAAAGAGACACAACTCAGAGTCGCACACTCGCACATTTGCAGGAGGGATGCAGGGAACTGCTAGTACTGTTCTTGTACCGTCCCGTTTAAGACCATAGTAAGACCATAGTATTGAGCAGTGTTTGAATTAGATGACGATTTTTTTCCAGAAGTATCCTTTACATACATGGCAGCAGCATGCACGAGAGATTTCCGGCCAACAACAAGTAACAGATACAACACTGTTTGCTTCAGCTCTGTTTCATCTACTGGAACAAACTTTAGCAGGATACAAGCATTACCGTTCTCAAAGTACTAACAAGACTATAATGTAGCCTACAGGCGCATCATTAGCCTAGTATATCCCCACCTGCAGTTGGACAAACTCAACAGCATTTGGTTTCCTAAGGGGACGACGCCGATTATACTCTCGTTAATACTTCTCACACTGAAGAAACCACCACAACATTAGCACAATAAAACCTCTAGTCACCGATCTGAGCAGGAATAGCAATCCTGCTCTTATTTGGAGTGCGGCTCCGATTTTGGCGGCATGGTGCGGACGTTCTTGAGAAGGTCCTGAATTTTGGACAGCATCATCGTCTGAGAGGGTGGGTGGGAGGGATCACTGGCCGCGCTGCTGCTCGCCTGCGGGGGCCGATGACCGTCCTGAAGCTTTATCTTCTCGAAGAGGAACTGCTTCTCTGCTTCCGCTTCCTCCAAGCGACGCTTGAGGTAGAGGCTAGCGTAGTCCTGCTCGGCCCGCTCAGATTTGGCGAGTGCGATGCTCTGGAGCCTCTCAGCCTCCTGACGGGCCTCACTTGCCTTGAGCTGGAACATCTCGGCCTCTGCCTGTTTCAACCGAACAATGCTCTCGAGCTCTTCCACCTGCTGCTTCTTCCGCAGCCTCTCGGCCTTGAACTCCTGAACTGCTCTGGCCTTCTCGTCAAGCTCCCGGTCACAGGCATCCACAGCGAGGCGGGCCTTTTTGTAAAGCCCCATTTTCTCTTCAGCGACAAGCTCCATCTTTCTGACAGCTTCCTGGACAACCTCCGCAATACGGTTACAGGCATCCTGGGGGGTGATCAAGCGCCCCGATTCTTCACTTTCAGAGTTCTTTGGGGAATCCATATCGAGCTCTGTGAAAACATGAGCAAGTAAGCAACCAAAGTCAATAGTTAATCCATAAGTTAATTTCTAAGCAACCATGCAAACTGCAAAGTAAGAATTTAGAAAAGCAAGAAGCGATGACAACTGTGTTATAAAGAGACTTGGGTGACTAACCAACTTAACCATGACATAAAACGAATAAAATCAGCACGGACGATATTGAGCTCAGCCAAAACACATCCAGCGTGCAACCAACTTATACATGTGTACACAAGAAGTTGCCTAGAGGATAGAAAGCTGTGTGACCACAAGAACTTCTAAAAATTCTAGTACAACGAGGCTAACAAAGGTATGTGATCAACAGAACATCCAAAAATTCTTGCGTTATGAGCCTAGGTTAGTGATGATTATAACTTGTAGCAATTGGAGGATAACTGGCTGATTGCTATCATTCTCCCAGCGGAACGCTCCCGTGCGCCATGATGATGAAGCCAGTGCTAGAGAAATATGGAGAAACAGCAATCTCCTCCATATATAATGTTTCTCATAGAAATGAACTTCTAGGAACCTAATAACCAGAAACCAGCTAATAGGAAACCTTAACTAATAGGGAGAACCATAACAGATGGTCAGTTAGTAACTAATCCTTTCCCAAGAAGAAATTCTTGGCTTCTACAACTAAAACTTTCCAAGTGCTGCTCATAACATATACTTTTAGTTAAGACTGCTGTATGGAGAAATGATATAAATAGGGTATTAACCTTTTGCAGAAAAACAGGAAAAATTTACTCCCTCCGATCCATAATCTGTACCACTATATAGTACGCGAGTTTTTGAATTTGGATTTACCACCCGCCAGTTCTAGAACCTTCCGCCTACGGACCTCTAAAGTAATCCAAGCCGTAGATTTGCAGGTTGAAGCTGATATGTGCCGTTCATCTGACCAAAACTCAGTCGATCTAACGGCTGTGGAAGCTTGGATTCACCTCTCCCATTCCCGCGCTCGCCTTTGTTGCTTGCTGAATGCTGAGTGTCGAAGCTGCTGGAAATATCAGGATAGTTCACTCCACCGTGAGCTCCAGTGCTCCACCTTCTCTCATTGGTCAGTCAGGAGTTGCAGGTCCCATGTAGCATACGTCTTATCGGCAGTGTCACTTCATGGTTTGGAAGCAAACAACTGATACCATTAAATGCCAGCATTTTACCGGCTCCATAGTAATTAGCAAGCCTACCTTATCCGTCTATTCAGTATTTGTATGATTTAAAGTGTTCAGTTCATCAGACCTGACAGGTGATTCTTCAAACGGCTGATACCATTAAATGCCAGCATTTTACCAGCTCCATAGTAATTAGCCAGCCTACCTTATCCGTCTATTCAGTATTTGTTACTGTTCAAAAAATCGGCCGAGATACCGATTTATCGATCGATTTATCGTGAATCGGGTGGTAACCGATAAGATTTCGGCATATCATTTGATTTATCGCCAACACCGATATTACGAACGATTTGTAGTCTCATAGCCGATATTTTGACCGATTTCAGTCCGATGGCCAATATTGCGGTCGATTTTCAGTGAAATATCTCTGAAATTCTATATGGCACGTGATATTTCCGTCATGTAGGCTTGTAGAACAGTGCTTTCCTGTTTTATTGCTTCAAATACAAGGAATCAAGCTAATGCTTCTGTTAAATGCTAAAATATTATTTTTTACATGGCATATTATAGAAAATTTAGTGCTGGAAATTATGATTTACAAAAAAATAAACCGATAAATGGCCGACCGATAAAATCGATTAATCGGCCGATAAGCGATTAATCTCCACTTTGAGGCCGACCGATAAGTTAACGATTAACGATTTCTTGAACATTATTTGTATGATTTAAAGTGTTCAGTTCATCCAACCTGACAGGTGATTCTTCAGACACCCGCACGAACTAAGAAAACTGTTAGAAAGAGGGAGAGAATGATAAATGAGTGCATGCACTTTTCTTAGTTTATTAATCATGTACTAAAGTGTAACTTTTCTAGATATGTATATGTTTAGATACACATATCTAGATGCGTTTTAGTGTGTAGGGTGTAGATACATCTAAATCTTGACAAAAATAAATTAATTAATGTGGATCTGGAGAATACTAAGTACTCACTCAAAAAATACAACTTCTCAAAAAAATATACAGTCCTGACATGTAATTAATTTTGATCGTTATGTTTACTAAAAAATATCAAGAAAACACTTTGACCATTATTTTTGTCAATAAAATATGAATTTTATGTCATAAACATTATATCATTGGAAATCCTTTTTCAATATGAATCTAATGGTATAGTTTCTTAAAGATATATAACTCATTTTTTTTTATCAAATTAATGGTCAAAGTGCGTGCACGCCTGTTAAACTGTACCGGAGAAAGTTGTATGGCCACTTAGTCAAAACATGTGAAACTGTGGTAGTACAAGAATTGTAGTCCTTTTATGGAATGTAATTAATATAATTAATTGTCAAGACAAGATAGCAAGACTACAAAGTTTCCATATGTAGAAAATGCATGGATGGTCTGTTTCCACAAGAACGTTGTACATTTTTTGAATCAAAAAATTGCAAGCAGCCATTGCAAATATAATTGACATGTTCATTGCATAATACTTCTCAATAAAAATTAGACAGTCACTACGGATTAAACATCACGTCCGTGTGTATTGTTATTGTGATGAAAACCGTTTCTTTTGCCATCTGTTCTTTCTGAGGATTAAACATCTTTTGTCATACAAAATATTCTGTAAGATTGTAAAAGGCATTAATTATTAAAATGCGACCAAAACATTTCTATATGTGAAAAAACTGGGCACATATCTTTTCTGGTCGTTTCATGCAGGATTTGAAATGATTGTAGTTTTAGTACACATATGGAGAGGTACTTGCGATTTGTCTCGGCGACAAATGTGAATACTCGCCCTGTCCTAAAAAGATTGTCAAGGATTTGCTTAAATTCGGATGTACGTATACACTAAAAAGTGTCTAGATACGTTTAAAATTAGACATATTTATAAAGTTCTCTACCAAAGGAGCACTAAAAAACAATATCGAAAATGTCTGCAATCATGCAAACCAGAGTTATCTAGAGTTGTACTTCTGAATAATTACAGTTGTACTCCTGAATTAATTATTTCTAATTCGATGAAGTGTTGTACTCCCCTGCATAATGCATGGATACAATTATTATGTCTTAAATAAGGTGACAAAAGAAGAAAATATGTGTTGGCGTGCAAAGCACGTGTAGCTTACTAGTAAGTGTAGTGGTTTCAGTTTAAATTTAAAATAAATTGAACTAAAACCCCGACACTCATTATGGATCGGAGGGAGTAGTTTATATTACTTACATAGTAACAGATCTCTAAAACAAAGATACAAAAATGCATTAAATGGAAGAATTTTGAATGAAACAACACTAGTTCTTTCTTTCACCATTCGATCTGATGACTGATGAATGAGTCCCAAATTCTTGTCTTACAGCAAGGACGTACCCAGTGCTGAGAGCACTGTGCGGGGTCTGGGGAAGGTGTTAGTGGCAAGCCTTACCCTCACGAAGTGCAATATGAGGAGACCGCGACTCGAACCTGGGACCTCTCGGTCACAGGCGGTGAGGCTCTACCGCTGCACCAGGCCCGCCCTTCAAATTCTTGTCTTACATCATTGGCACAAATTCACTGTTTTCAATAATGCTATCTATCTGCTGTAAGGTGTCAAGTGGGGTCCCACCAGTATGCCAATTCTAGTTCATTGTGGCATTTTAGTAGAAAATTTGAGCCCAAAATTTACACAAAAATTTCCAGATGAGCTATAAGTGGGATCTTGGTGGGATCCCACTTGCATCCTTAATCTGCTGTCCATCCTACCAAAATTAACAGCTTTAAAGCACACCTTAAGGAACTAATATGGGCCATATTTGAGCAGACAGTAAGCTGAAGCACTAACGCGATTTAAAAAAAAAACATAAATGAGTTGAGTCATAGATTAGTATGTACTGTTTGCCTGGATAGTGCTGAGAGCACACATCATGATCATAATACACTTGTTACAGATGGCTAAAAAAACCTTTCTGTAAAAAAATGTCAAAGAAAAACAAAATCGACGCATGGTTCATTTGGGAATTGGTCAGTGAGAGATGGAGTTGGTACTTGTCATTGCCAAGATACTGGTCACTGAATCAGTTTAATCCTTCATGGTGATATAGACTTAAGATATGCAGGCACGCAAAACAGAGAACAAAATAAGGTAGCAAGTAACCAGGAGATCTTGAAGTACAGGTTCTTGTGCATGAAAGTAACAGATGGCTGGTGAACATATGTTGTGTTGCTGTCAAACTTTGTAATGGGACATCATAAGCACACAGATGAAGTAGCGATGGTAAACGGCAACATGAGTACCACAAAACAATATAATAATCAAGCAGGCTTACACAGAGCATTCAAAAAAAATGAAGGAGCAACAGAAGTACACATACCTCGAAGTGCATGCATTATCATTCTAGGATTGACAGAATCAGGAGAACTGTTCCTCAACCTTTCAATGAGATTTACACATTTCCTGAACAAATTCCTCCCTTTTGGGTCTTCGCTTAGACGAAATATCTTACAAACAAACTCAAGCTCCCGCAATAAAGCATCCCTATCCCAACCAGGAGCACATTGCTGAAACACATCCTTGACCCAACCGAACAATTCTGATGTCTTCTGGCAAGCCTGGCACCTAAAAAGCATTTCAGCATGACCAGTGCCGCTCTTGATTGACTGCCCCGTCCCAATCTGGCCATCACGAATCGCACAGTCGGTATGAGTCCAGTGAGAACAGAAATCGCATCCAACCCAGCGGCACGTGTTGACCTCGAAATCAAACTTGTTGCAGATGACACACATGCAAAGGTTGCAAAACCCACTCCTGTTAGCACACACATTGCACCTGCACTCCTCGGCAGGGAGAGCACTCTGGCAAGCGATGTTTCGGCACCTCTTGTACAAGAAGACTTCCACCAGGCGGCTTTGGGGAATGGTAACGCTGGGATGCAAGAACGCCTGGATTCCAGTCTTGATTGCCACAAGGATCTCCAGCTGAACGTGATGGGCTAGTGAAAGCATAGTTGGCGTCAAATCACCCCTGCCCTGGACAAACTTCTGCAGATACAGAAACTCCTCGATATGGTGAGAGCCCCCGGTCCCTTCCAGAATGGACCTGAGCTCATTCTTGATCTCCTCCAGGTGCTCCTCTGGCATTCCCTTCATTCTCTCAGCAACTAGGTCAACTCTCTCGCGCGCAACCTCCCTCAGCGAAACCCTGTCGATGCGGGAGCTTCCGCGGATAACCTGCAGCTTGGGGGTACCATTCCCCATGTCCTTGGCCCTGTCCAGTTTTATCACGCCGCCGCCACTACTCGCAGCGGCAGCGTTGCTATGCTCCGGCTCCACGGGCCAGGTCTCCCTGGAGCTCGCGCTCTCGGTGGCAGAGTCGTGCCCCTGGTCAGAGTTGGACACGGGCTCCTGCATCTCCGGCGAGCCGACCTGCTCCGACGAGGCCAGCGAGAGGGACGTCTGCAGGCTCGGAGGCCGTGCGCCGTGCCGGGGCGGCAGCATCCCCTGCGGCGGGGGCTGCTGATGGAAATTCGCGCCGGAGGAAGTCCCCATGCCACACAAATCGTACGCTGCAAGAATTCAAACACTTAGTACAGCAATTGTTTTAGGTATAGGTAGAAGGACTAGGTAAGCACCGGATCCGAGTTGGGCAAAAGCTAGTTAGCTTATCTCGTCTAGCATAGTGATCTAAACCGAACCTAGTAATCCCAATGATTCACTCTGCGCTTCTCTCGGTGAATAGACATGGAAATCACGAACTATTTGCCGATTTAAGGTAAGCTCGACCTAACCAGCTGTCCAGCCCCTTGCCGCCGTGTACGGAGAGCTACTGGAGCCGTGGGAGGGAGGGAGGGAGCTCGCGTAGAGGGCGAGACTGCGCAGATCGAATCCAAAGCAGGAATCCCATGGAAAGAACTAATCGGGACTCCCAAATCCCGGTCTGCGAGCGCAGACCTTGCTACCGTACTTGGGGCGCAATCCTAGCAGTTAGGGCGGGTCGGGCTGCTCACCTCGGCGCGGCGGGCCGACGGGATCGGCGGGAGGATCGACGGAGCCCGGAAAGGCGACGGATTAGCTCCCTTGGTCGCCTCTGATAATTGTTCGTCTATGCCTCTATGGATGCGAGAAATGAAGTCCAACCCGACGATACCAAACGAGACGGAGACGACGAGTCGAAGCGCGACCGGCCGTCGCCGGTGGTGAGGACAGGGGGGACCGGCTTGACCGGTGGACGACGCGGAGGTTGGAACTCGGGCCCACACCGGAGAGGCTTGTGTTGTGTGTTTCACCAAGGAAATGGCACGGACGTGGTGTTTTGGCTGGGTATGGACTACCAGCACAACTAGATTTTAAAGTGCGCCTTGGCGCACGATCCCGTGAAACTCGTGTATAAATGAAAAAGTAATAATAATTTTCTCATGTCTTACAAAACATGATGAAAAATTTCAAATGGAGTAACAAACGTTTTTATACAACCAGGAAAAAGGAGAGAATAAATTATAGCAATTAACATTCATTTATTGTGTTCATTCTCATCTCTATATGCATCTCCAAGGAGGCACCTACATGTTTAAACCTGAACCCCTAATCGTGAACGTTACAAAGAAGACCACTCCAAAATACAATATAATAGTATTCAGTACTTGTTCAGAAAAAACGAAGACATGTTTGACAGTAAAAAAACTTTCTCTCCCATGACCCCATCTTTCATAATTCTTAAAATGATATATTAAGCATCAATGTAAATCAGTGATTAGTCAGCTGAGTTAGATGAGCAGCAGAGTTTTCTCACGAGTCCATTTTTGCAGTCAACCTCATTGTAGCTATAATCTTGCAGTATTTTTATAATCATTAAGTGTATCCTATTTGCGTCCACCAAACTTTCCATTGGACTTCTACACACTGAAAGACTCCCATAAGCAGGCTAACGACGGTGAATTGACGGGTAGAACGTGATGATGGCCACTATTTTGTCTCAGCCACGTGAGTCATGTACTTGTGGTTGGGTTTCAGCATCACCCCAAGCATGAAAATTGTTAGAACCTCAACAACCTGCATGATACGACTGTGAATCATATGAGAAGGCAATCACATATATCAGAATGGAAATTCAATGTTGAAAGAACAGTCTACAACATCCCAAAAGCAGAGAGATTCTCCTACTATGAAATTACAGAGTATATATGGAGCAGCAGGTAAAATTATATAATCCATGCATCAGATCATTTCACACCCTAGCAAATTTTTATTGGAATAATTGAGTATTTGTATTTTTACCAGAAGCACACAATGGATAAAATAGATTACACATTTGACAAGCAAACATTGATAACATAGGGAAATATATTACACATACCAACGATTGCTCAGATCTGGATCAAAAGCACATAGCTCCTACATACACATGGTTTTCATACACGAGGTGTTTCAGAGTTAATAGGTCCAGCACTACGACATGTCTAGATGAGGAAGAGAGGGGGTGGTACGCGGTACCTGAAATTGGCAGGTGCATTGAGGTGGGCATATGCATTTATTCTCTACTTCACTGTGATCTTTCAGGGATTATTCCAACTGAAGTTATCTTTCCTAATGTACCGACAAAGTTTGAAAACTCATATTTGTTAATATATATAATTCAAACTTGGTTCAGATTTGTCAGCATGAATGCTACTTCTGGACAAAATTGACTACTGGCCTTTTCATTTTTACCCCATAAGCATCGTCCCGAAGCTAATAACATTGCTACTGGCCTTTTCATTATTACCGCAAAAGCATCGTCGTGAAGCTAGGCCTACCTCTCCCATGATCTCATCTACTTACTACGGATGTAAGTGCCCCTCTTTTCTTATTTTATTCTGTACATATATATCTTTACATTGGTACAGTTTTTTATAGGGGTGATAACAATCGATGAGGTTACCAAATACTCTTGGATGTGCATAAGAGAACAGAGACACCAGCACATGATAGTTTTGTAAATTATTCTGTTTATGATTATTTGATTAAGATAATACATTAAAGATAAATTCGAAGTGACAACCATACCAAACTTTTTCTTGGACCTCTAGGATGGAAGAATTTACCAATTACCTTGTGAATGAATTGATCATAATGCTCAATTTATGAAGGAAAGGTCCAGAAAATAGAATGTATTTGGCTGTGCTCAAGCCGTAGTTGCAAAGATTGAATCCAGCAACCTCTTCATCGTTCAGTCCTAGCACAAGTAAACTCGTCCCACCATTGATGCTATGCCACACGTGAGCAGCACTACAATATGTTAATATCCTTGGTGTGTTTACCTATTTAAAGAATACGAAAACGGAAATGAATTATCCAATATGCAGTTATGGATTTTCATATCAACCCACTGTGAAATGAAGCCCAGTCCAGGATAAGAAAAGGCAGATGAAAATAGATAGTAGTAGGTTTGTCAACAAAATTACTTTTATATAATTAGGAACATATTCAACTACATTATCTCCCCTTTCCTCAGTACAATAAAAACCGGTGATTATAACTCCGGATAAGTTTACACATCCTGAAACAGAATAGAGGAGCATCCAAGTTTGAAGTTTCAAAAATGCAGAACTATGGACCCTCACCAGCAGAGACCATAATTCTTTCCTTCCGATTGTTTTCAGGATGCCACTTGATATTGACTTTTCTTATTTTCATACGGAGTTAGTTGGGTATGCGACATTTCAGACAAGCATGCATTCAGCAGTTTGGTTTGATAATAAAATTGTCTCAAGCACAAAATAATGAGCTAAATCAAAATCTTGGTTAGACCATGAGATGGCAGAGGAAATTCAACCTTTGCCTCCAGGGAATTATCGCACAGAGGAGGGCTGCAATCTACAAAGAAAGAAAGAAAAAACTGAAGAATGTAAGAATGCTAATTAACTCAAAACTGAGAAAATACTTTAAGCACAGTGCAAAAGGATAGCCTAGCCATATACTGAAGAAAATCTCAATTCCTTAGCCCAAATATGCTCCTGCAGTTTGCCATCTTAGTGCACCATTGACCATGGTTTAAGGCGCTAGGGAGAACAACATAAGCAATTGGTACACCTAGTGGTGCTGCATAGACAGATTCTCTATACCGAGGACAACAAATGACGCAGACGCGGCGGTGATACTCCTCGCTGCTGGCACACTATGTCCAGGCATGTACCGTTGATCGATGTTTGCAAATGATGTGACATGATTGCACATCCAAGAGGTTGTAAACAAAAGAAGAGGTAAATCTATATCTGGAGACAGCTGAAAGAAGAGCACAACCTCACTCTGTAACCAAATATACATTAATAGGAATTGGATGTCTGTGATGGAAATAAAGATCATAATGAGCCAAAAACAAGGAGTTGCCACACATAACAGAATAATCGATATTAAGACGTATGTTTCAATCGCTTTTAGTATTGGAAATGAAGCATAACAATTGATTAATTATACAAAGAAACAAAATAGAGTAGTCATATTACCTGACATGCAAGTGTTTGTCCAGGAAATGGAAGTGAACTCAAGATACATCTCAGATAGTAGAGAGGGAAACCCATGACTGGGGCAACGGGCAACCCAAGGAGCAAGTCCCAATATGCAAGATCAAGATACAGAGAAATTCAAAATACCAACCTACCCAAGACATTCTTTTCAGTGGGACTCGTATTAGTAAGGCCATACCTGAACTATTAATAAAAGAGCATTAATAAGTGACATCTATTGGAGACAAATCACTTGGTGATACTTATACGGATACCTTCTAAATTTGAATATAAGAGAAAAATATTCCTCAAAGCTAATAAAGGAACCAATACTTGAAGCAACACTAAGGTACACACATAAAGTGGCAAGTACATTCCATACATATGCTATCCTTCATGCACCTTCCATTGAGACTCCATTGACTATTTGGAACATTGTGTACTCTATGAATGGTACACCTGTATATAGCAACAGAAATTGCAATATGTATGGAAAGAAATATAGAGTTCATTACCTCGACACAGGACATGCCATTCCCCAGGAACATGCTAGCTTTTTCGACATGGGCACTGACATGAGGGTGAGATCGCGGTGCAGTCTGCATGATGCTTCCAGTTCTCACTCCTAAACCAGCAGCAGTTCGTAGGTGTTGGAGCTAATAATACCAGAAGCAAAAGTTGTGTCTGGTGAACATAGTGTAAAACAAAATCACTTGCAAAATAAGGAAATAGAAAATCAAGAAGCGAGATAAAAAAGCGACCCCTCACCTAGAGCTTATTTTAACAGGACACACTGAATTGAGGGGGTAAATGTCTATACAGAAGTTTTGGCTTGATAACAGTTTCAAGCCTGAATATGCATCGCCAAATTCTTGATATTTCCGACAGTCTCCATCTTAAACTAAAAAAATTTGCAGTAAAAAATGGTGGCATCAAAGATCAACCCATAAAAAGAGATGCAATCGAATTTTCAGTGTTCTTGGCCCAAAGAAAGTGAATTCTTAGAAATGAGGTGCATTACACTTATATGTATGCTCATAATTAATCATCACCGGCTACGTAAGTGGCAAGGGTGCACTAATACAAATCTAAGCATGGTTGAACTGAAGAAACATGTGACCAAAAATATCAACAAACCTTCAAGCAGTTTGCAGATACGCCAATAGATAGTTACATTCAGGCATATATTCACCACAGATTTCTCAACTGATCAAAATCTGTTATTTTACAAAACGATCAAAATTAAATCCATGGATGCAGATCAATACTAATTGTACAAAAGGAAAATTGAGAACCAGTTGGTTTTACATGGATGCACAGAAAAAAGCGGCAATTATTCAGAGAAGGATGCATACAGTCTAGCACAGTCAACCATGCTTCAGCTGGAGATGATCTCCATTACCAGACCCCAGCCAGCCATGACAGTACCACAGACTGTAAATCATACTACGGATCTAGACCCTTATGGTTCTGTAATGTGAGCCACCAAATTTAACAATACTGAATTTAAAATCGCAGTTCAGACATCCCCCAAACACAACATGCAACATCCAGAAATTCTTCTACTCACTCTTGAGCACAGTGGCAACCTAGCTAACAGCTTGGCCATGTTTTCAACCATTTGCCAGGGAATGCTAATATATAATAACAGAGTATTTCATATTTTTTTCATGGATATGATTGACCACGGTAGAACCATAACTCTGAAGGTACGTTCAAAGCCGGACTCATGCAAGTTAGTCTGGTTAGCTCTGCAGGGTTTCTCCATGATAGACCTAGTCTGTTTCAGAGTACTTGAAATCTTGAATCCATACTTCTTGAAATATTCTCGAAATCCGTATATGTTGAACTGCACATCAGAAAATACGAAATAGTATCATGTTAGCTCAACATGGAACTGAGTCTATAAAGGCATTAGACTGACAAGAAAATGAGTGATGTATTCTCAACACAAATGGCTCATGCACGAATAGTTTGAAATATTTTCAGAACATTGCTTACAGGTAGGACTTTTGCGAAATACTTTGTGATGTTCTGATCCGCAATCTTTTCTGTGTTAGCAGCCTGAGAAAATAAAGAGCATGTTATTACAGGGACAAAGCAACGATAAAAGAACATTTATGTGTAGATGCAACTAACACGATAAGTAAGATGAAAGAAAGAAAACAAAATTAAATATATTCTGGAAACAATGTTCCGGAGTTGTATCAAATAATATGTGATGCGAAGTAGACAATAAACAACAGAAACACATTAACCACAACTACATATGTAATAAGTGGAACGGTACCACCATTTAAGATCAGCGAACTGCGGAAATGCTCATTTGATCGCGGGCACATATGCTCCTGAATGAACTGACCATACTTTAGCAAGTGGCATAGCAGGTCCATCTCCAATGCCGCAATGGCATGCCAATGAAAACAAGAAACCTGGTTTGTCAAAAGATGCAGCAACGGATCTGTAGACAAGTGACTCTGGTTGCTCATCAATTTTCTGATAAAATGACAACCATAATCAAAAATAATTTACACTGCATAAAACAAAAATATATAGATGGAACCACCAGATTCGCCAACGAAAATCCACCTCACCGTTCGGCCAGGGAGGGAGACCTAGAACCGGCATCGTCAAATCGCTCCTTCTGCCCCAGAAAAAGATGATTTGAGCTGCTGCCCAGGGGTGAAGAGAAGGCGGGGATGGAGGACGATGGGAGATGCATAGCGCCGCTGGGGCATATCTTCCTCTTCCATCAAGCGTCTCTTCTTCATAACCCATCCATCTGTGTTGCTGCTCCTACTCCCATCTGTCACCAGCAGGGTGATGGGAGTTAGCAGCCTCCTGGATGCGGTGAAGGGGCAAAAGAGGATGGTTGAGCTCGCACACTGCTGCTCAGCCTCGGTATCCGCCTGCTCCTCCTCATCCTCCTACGCTGCCTTCTCTCCCCGTGCGGCTCCGCCTCAGCATCCGCCAGCCTCCCCCGCGTTAGCCTCCGGCCTCTAGCGAGCGCTGCTCCTCCTCACGCGGAGAGAAGACTGATGTACAGGAGATGGGGTGTGGCGGCTCGACCAAGTGACAAAATGGAGAAGGAGGGGATTGGTGGAGAAGAGAAACGGGAGGGCATTGGGGAGGAGATACGGCAGGGGATTGGAAGGTGAGGACGAAGTGAGCGAGAGGACCCGCGCGGCGGTGGCCGCAGTCGCCGGCGGCGAGAAGCAGGGGCGGAGAGGAGTTTGGCCGTCTGGCCAAACGACACGAGCGGTGGTGGCGGGCCGAGGAGGAGGGGATTGGGGAGGGGAGGAGACGACTGGGACGGGTTGGTTCTGGCCTTGGGGGATGGAGAGATATTTTTGTCCAGGCCAACAACGAGGCGCCACGTGGACCAACCGGTGGAGAGGAGATGCGTGGATGCCTTGTGAGGCCCCCGTTGGGGGGCATCTATTATAGGTTAGATACCCCTACTTGCTATGGAGTATGGACTACTATAGCACAATAAAGAAAGAATATCATTAGTAAATCTCTACAAATCAATATAAAATATGGTAATAACATCATATATGTTTCAAATGTGTGGAAATACATGTTAATAAAGTATAAAAGTTCATGTATGTATTTTACATGCATCACTCGGTTCTCGGAGAATTAGCAAATCCCTTATATCTAACCCTTTTAGCCTCATTTATCATGTTTGTTAGAGTTATTTTGCCATATAGGTTGATTTGTATAATTGCATTCTACACATACATTATATCCACACTTTCCTTAAAAAAAGCATCAGTTTTGATATTCACCTTTCAAGAAATACATATTTGCTCCTTCAAAGGTGCACTCAAAACTAAAACTCTAACATGTTTGTTGTGATAAATTAGTGGTAAAAGGAAAAATATCTTGCTAGCTCATACTCAATGAATTTAGTAGATATAAGCTACTTTCAAAATTGTGGTATTAGCTGACACTTTGTGTAGGGATACCCAAGTCGCTAAATGTTCTTTCTTGGTGAAAACCACAAAGACACGAATGCAAGTGTATGCTTCTGAGGTGTTTGCTCTCCTTTGAACTTGGAGATCTACTATGAATTTATAAAATTCATGTTTATTTTGAAAGGCTTTGTTGTTGGCCACCTTGGACCATCAATAAACTTTGTTTCGGTCTATGTAAGTGAATTGGAGACACAAGAAGGTGCTTCATTTCGCATTTCTCTTTTTATCCCCTGATGTTTTTTTTCTCCATACACACCTCCCTCGTCGTGGCACCTTCCAAAGGTCGACAATTCAAAGGAAAGTGAGGGAGAAAGAACATCCATAAAAAGAAGGGCGGGTGTAGGCGCAAGACATGCTTAATTTGTCAAGTGTTTGTGTTTCAGTTTTGGCTATCAAAAGAATACATTAATGACCATTGTTTAGAATATATCTGGTAACACTAATTTCGGTCGTACCAGAACATCACTTTTAAATATTGCTAGAGTTAATCATAAGAATTTCATTTTTTGCAACATTCATACAAAATTACGCTGCCACATCATAAATCTTTAAATACAAGTTCAATCTATATATTGATGAGGACATCCCTACTGACAAGGGATTAACTTATCAATGCCTACGGGTTGTAGACTAGGGTTTTAGTCGGAAGTAGAGGGCAAGTAGATCTCGAAGGTTTCAGCCGAAAAGTGCTCGACGATGTGAAAACTAGGGTTTGTGAGACAATGAATCGATGCTTTCTTTGTCCCTCGACTCCCCCTTATATAGGAGGCCGAACCGAGAGATTCGTGATACACAAGTTACAGAGTCCGGGAGGGTTTCCAACTCATCCCGCAAGATTACAAATACTATCTCCTAATACAACTCTAGCTTTCCTTAATAGTAAACTGGGCTTCCGATTCTTCTTATCCTTCGGGTCGTGGGCCTTCAGTAAACCCCGGGTACCATCTTCGGCAGGAATATTGGGGATGCCTATGTCAGTAGCCCCTGAGATTTTGCTTGAATCGCAGAGTCAGGGAAAATCTCCATCTTTATATTCGTTCAATAGCTCTGAACTTTATCACATATCTTTGGATACGAAATTATATATTGTACAGGGATAATGGTAATTGGGGCTAGTTCATCTGACGGATCAGGTACTAGTTAACTGCTCTAGTGGCAATCCGCAAAAACCTACTTCAAGATCACGTCCCTAGACATGATCTCGGGATACTGGTGTAAACTTCGACAGGTGTCGCTTAAGGTCTTACCATTCTGTCGAGTCTCAGTCATATTTTATTGGGTACCTAACGCGTCCGTTAGGATTTTTCTTCGTATCTGTTGATACGGAAAAAAGTAGCAAACCGACGTCAGAGACGGCGCCACGCCACACAGAACGGATCTGGGGTCTTACCTTCGCAAAGTTTTGCGGCATTCAGAGATTGTTCGCAACTTTGGCGCTCTGAGAATATATTGTCGAGTGCTTTTTCGGCTGCTGGAATAGCACATTTTATTGAGTCAACGGATGACTTATATTGCTCTCCCGATGGGAGTATATGTAGAGTTATTTATATAACTCGAAATATGCTCACTTTTTCTTCTTTCTCTCTTTTTTATAATTTCATCGGGCACGCGAACAGCGTTCCCGATGGGAGTAGCCCCCGAGGCTACAGCCAAGGACTTGTGCTTGGGTGTAGGCTCAACACCTTACGTTGCTATATTTTCCTTCCTTCTCGCAGTTTTCATATCTGTCGGGTGCGCGAACAGCGCTCCCGATGGGAGTAGCCCCCGAGGCTATGAGCAAATGCTTGTATTTGATCATAGGCTCTCGCCATTTCTATTTTGTCATTCTCGAGTTTTTCATTGTTCCAAAGTAGCCCCCGAGCATTTGATCAAAAACTTGTATTTGACCAAAGGCTCCAGAAATAATCAATCGATCTTCTGCTCTCGCCATTCTTCCGGTACTGCGCTACTCTGATCAATGAGAGAAGGTTGAGTAACCTCGTCGAGTTCTACTTTTCTTCCAATCACTTCTTTAGTGAGAAATTCTTTCTCAAGAAAGGTTCCGTTCTTAGAAACAAAGATTTTGCCTTCGTATCTGTGATAGAAAGTATACCCTATAGTTTCCTTAGGGTATCCTATGAAGACGCATTTCTCCGCTTTGGGTTCTAGCTTGTCCGGTTGTAACTTTTTTATATAGGCTTCGCAACCCCAAACTTTAAGGAACGACAGCTTAGGTTTCTTATTAAACCATAATTCATACGGTGTCGTTTCAACGGATTTAGATGGCGCCCTATTTAAAGTGAATGCAGCTGTCTCTAATGCATAACCCCAAAATGATAACGGCAAATCAGTAAGAGACATCATAGAACGAACCATATCTAAGAGAGTTCGATTACGACGTTCGGATACACCATTACGTTGTGGTGTTCCCGGCGGTGTCAAATGTGAAAGTATTCCGCATTTTTTTAAATGCATGCTAAACTCATAACTCAGATATTCGCCTCCGCGATCAGATCGCAAAAATTTAATCTTCTTGTTACGTTGATTTTCTACTTCACTTTGGAATTCCTTAAACTTCTTGAAAGTTTCGGATTTATGTTTCATGAAATAGATATACACATATCTACTTAGATCATCTGTGAAGGTTAGAACATAACGATAACCACCGCGCGAGTCTACACTCATTGGTCCGCACACATCGGTATGTATGATTTCCAATAAGTCTGTAGCTCGCTCCATAATACCAGAGAATGGAGTCTTAGTCATTTTTTTCATTAGACATGCTTCGCATCTATCAAGTGACTCAAGTAATCCATCGGAATGGAGTTTCTTCATGCGTTTCACTCCAATATGACCAAGACGACAGTGCCACATATAAGTAGAATTATCATTCAATTTAATTCGCTTAGCATCAATGTTATGAACATGTGTATCACTACTATCGAGACTTAATAGAAATAAACCATTTTTCTCAGGCGCGTGACCATAAAAGATATTATTCATAAAAATAGAACAACCATTATTCTCATACTTGAATGAATAACCGTCTTGCATTAAACAAGATCCAGATATAATGTTCATGCTCAACGCAGACACTAAATAACAATTATTGAGGTTTAAAACTAATCCCAAAGGTAGATGTAGAGGGAGCGTGCCGACAGCGATCACATCGACCTTGGATCCATTTCCAACGCGCATCGTCACTTCATCCCTCGATAGTCTTCGTTTATTCCGTAGTTCCTGTTTCGAGTTACAAATGTGAGCAACCGAACCAGTACCAAATACACAGGCACTAGAACGAGAATCAGTAAGATAAACATCTATAACATGTATATCAGATATACCTTTCTTCTTCTTGACAAGGCCGCTCTTCAGATCAGCCAAGTACTTGGAGCAATTACGCTTCCAGTGTCCCTTCTCCTTGCAGTAATAGCACTCAGCATCAGGCTTGGGGCCAGTCTTAGGCTTCATAGGAGGCGCGACAGCTTTCTTGCCACCCTTCTTGAATTTGCCTTTAGACTTGCCCTGTTTCTTGAAACTGGTGGTCTTGTTGACCATCAACACTTGGTGCTCTTTCTTTATCTCAATCTCAGCAGATTTCAGCATGGCGAAGAGTTCAGGTAACTCTTTGTTCATGTTTTGCATATTGTAGTTCATCACAAAGTTCTTGTAACTAGGTGGCAGTGATTGAAGGACACGATTAATCCCCAGTCTGTTAGGAATCACTATTCCCAAGTCACTGAGTTTCTTCGCATGCCCGGTCATGGCGAGCATGTGCTCACTAACGGAGCTGCCCTCTTCCATCATGCAGCTGAAGAAGTGTTTCGATGCTTCATAGCATTCCACGGCCGCATGAGTTTCAAAGATAGCTTTCAGCTCATTGACCAACTCATGAGGATCGTGGTGCTTGATGACCCACAAGTATAGGGGGTGTATCGTAGTATTTTCGATAAGTAAGAATGTCGATCCCAACGAGGAGCAGAAGGTGTTGACAAGCAGTTTCGATGAAGGATTCCCTGTAAATGCTCACAGACAAGTATTCAGGGGGTTTTGATGTAACAGTTGAATAAAGTACGAGTAAGTAAAGTGCGAGAGTAACAATTGCAGCGAGTGGCCCAATCCTTTTTAGCACAAAGGACAAGCCGGTTTGTTTACTTATAATGACCAAACGTTCTCGAGGACACACGGGATTTTAGTCTAGTGCTTTCGCTACATACGGCTAAATAATCTTCATTGTTATGATAAGTGTTGTGTGGGTGAACCTATGCTAATGTACCGCCCTTCCTAGGACTAATACATACTTGTGATTATACCCCTTGCAAGCATCCGCAACTACAAGAAAGTAATTAAGAATAAATCTAACCACAGCCTTAAACTCTGAGATCCTGCTATCCCTCCTGCATCGATATACCAACGGGGGTTTAGGTTTCTGTCACTCCGGCAACCCCGCAATTGGCAAACGAATACAAGATGCATTCCCCTAGGCCCATAAATGGTGAAGTGTCATGTAGTCGACGTTCACATGACACCACTAGAAGAATAACACCACAACTTAAATATCATACCATTGAATATTACTCAACCATAGTTCACTACTAACATTTAGACTTCACCCATGTCCTCAAGAACTAAACGAACTACTCACGAGACATCATATGGAACATGATCAGAGGTGATATGATGATGAATAACAATCTGAACATAAACTTGGTTCAATGGTTTCACTCAATAGCATCAACAACAAGTAGAGATCGATACCGGGAGAGTTTCCCCTATCAAACAATCAAGATCAAACCCAAATTGCTACGGCGGTGACGGTGTCCAGCGGTGGAGACGGCGGTGATGATGGTGGAGATGATGATGATGGTGATGGAGATGATGTCCAGCTCGATGACGGTGACGATGGCGTCGATTTCCCCTCCCGGAGGGAATTTCCCGGCGGATTCACGCCCGCCGGAGAGCTCTTTCTCTCTCGGTGTTCTCCGCCCCGCAGAGGCGGTCTGTAACTCTTCGCGAGGTACCCTCTGTGGCTTAGGTTTTCGGGACGAAGGGTTTCGCGAAGAAAAGGAGGCGAAAGGGGCTGTGGGGCCCCCACACCACATGGTGGCGCGGCCGTGCCATGGGCCGCGCAGCCCTATGGTGTGGGCCCACCCTGGGTCCAGCTGGCTCCTCCTTCTGGCTTCCTTCGTTATCTTGAAAAATAGGATTTTTGGTATAATTTCCTTCCACAGTTGATCTTCCGAAATATTGCGTTCTGACGGTGCTTTTTCCAGCAGAATCCTGGCTCCGGTGCTTGATCCTCCATTAATGATGAAACATGCAAAATAGATGAAATAACATAAGTATTGTATCCCAATATGAAATATATCAATGAATAACAGCAAATTATGATATAAAATAGTGATGCAAATTGGACGTATCAACTCCCCCCAAGCTTAGACTTCGCTTGTCCCCAAGCGAAACTGAGCTCGGTAAACAGGACCACATGTTTATAGAGTGAAGAGTCGATAAATAAAATACGGACAAGAAGCATCATATTTATTCGCACAAGACATTATAGTAAACAACTTCCTCATATAACTCAACTTGAAACAAGTACAAGGTAATCACAAATAAAGGTGCATAAGAAATCATAATTGGTGATGGCAAACTTCGTTCTTGGTCAGAGAACAATTAACAGATTATACTTATCTCATTGAGCAGCGCTCTCATGTTAAAGTTTATAAGGCACAACTTGCATACTCAATCATAATGGTCTCTTCATGATCATTGATAACTTGCAAAGCTATATTCATTCAGATAAAACTTGTACTAAACAAGGAAGAATAAAAGACATGATGAAGCAAATCACAATATAATGGTTTGATCACAACTACTCAAATGCTTGCTTAAGATGGAGGGAAATAGGTTTACTGACTCAGCATAAAGTAAAAGACAGGCCCTTCGCAGAGGGAAGCAGGGATTAAATCATGTGCTAGAGCTTTTTCAGTTTTGAAATCATATGAAAGTAACATTTTTGAGAGGTGTTTGTTGTTGTCAACGACTGGTAGCGGGTACTCTAACCCCCTTGCCAGACAAACCTTCAAAGAGCGGCTCCCATATTATTTTCATTTTGTGTGGCACTCCTTCCAACCTTTCTTTCACAAACCATGGCTAACCGAATCCTCGGGTGCCTGCCATCAATCTCATACCATGAAGGAGTGCCTTTTATTTTAGTTTTATTATGATGATGATGACACTCCCCCCAACCTTTGCTTACACAAGCCATGGCTAACCGAATCCTTCGGGTGCCGTCCATCAATCACATACCATGGAGGAGTGTCTATTTAGTTTAATTAATTTGGGACTGGAAATCCCATTGCCAGCTCTTTTTGCAAAATTATTGGATAAGCGGATGAAGCCACTAGTCCATTGGTGAAAGTTGCCCAACAAGATTGAAAGATAAAACACCACATACTTCCTCATGAGCTATAAAACATTGACACAAATAAGAGATACTAAGTTTTGAATTGTTTAAAGGTAGCACATGAAGTATTTACTTGGAATGGCATAAAATACCATGTAGTAGGTAGGTATGGTGGACACAAATGACATAGGTTTGGGTTAAGGTTTGGATGCACGAGAAGTATTCCCTCTCAGTACAGGTCTTTAGCTAGCAAGGTTAATTAGCAAGCATAAGAGTCGAGGGAAACAAACAAATATACATGTGATAGAAACAATCATGCATCTTCCTTATAAGCACAAACAGTTTTAACTTCAGAATAAAAAAGCTATGAGCTAACAAGAAAGAAAGACAATGAAACATCTACATGTATTTCTCTTTTCTACTTAAACCTCAAAGTGTTGTTGCTATTGACCAATGCTAAGTTTGCCAAAACCAAATAGATTTATTCAATGCTCCCAAAGTGATACCAATACTAATGACAAGGTAAATCATATAATAGAGATTGCAAACTAAAATAAGATGTGCAATATGTAAATGATAAGACTTCTCATTAATACTCCATAACGATAACTCACACCAAGGGATACATAGACAACCAACTAAAGGAGAGATACTTCCAAACTGCAACCCATCTTATATGATAACTTCCCTACTCATGATATGACACTACTTGACAATAAAAGTAAAAGGTAGTGATGATGTGATACCGCGGCACTCCCCCAAGCTTGGAACAAACCAAGGGGATGCCAATACCGATGATGAATTACTCCTTCGGCGATGGTGGTGATGAACTCCTCCCGCGCTTCTTACAGAACTCCTTCAACTTTAGTTTCTCAGCTTGACAATTCTGCACTAAGACTCGAAGAGATTCATTGTTATCTGAAGTTGGCGATGATGACCTTGTGATGCGAATCGAGTGGTATTCCAGCATTCTTCGGAGACGGCAATTCTCCTCCTGGAGTATCTCCACTTCTCTTCTCAGAGCCCGATATTGATCACAAAACTCATCGGTAGTCCGTAGAACTTCTTCCAACATAGGGAAGGAGTCGAGGCTAAGAGCGGGTGGTAAGGGCCCCTGCAGGTTATGAGAAAAAAAACATTGAGTGTCAACAGATCCCACCAAGATTTGCTTGCTCCCACCGGCTTGCTGCTCTTGTCTTGATGGCACCTTCTTCACTTCTTCCTCCGAAAGCCCCTTGCCCTTGTTGTTGGAGGCCATGGTGCTTCTAGACCGAAAACAGATCCTGGCAGAAACAGCTCAAAACAAAACACGTCGAGAAAACGATATACGGACCTCCAGGGGTCCGGGAGATTATATAGAAAAAAAATTTACGACACAAGGAAAGTACCAGATCGAACTAGAGTCGGAAAGGGGCGACGAGGCGGCCAAACCATAGGGCAGCGCGGGCCCAGGCTAGGCCGCGCCGGCCTATGGTGGCACGCCCTCGTGCGTCCTTTCCACTCCATTTCGAACTCGTAATTTTTCATATTTTCCAAAAACAGCAAAAATATTGTTCGGAAAGTAAATTGCGTACTTTTCATTACCAGTACTGTTACCTATTCAAAGTCGAGTTCTGGCGGACTGTCAATTTGCCCTTTGATGAAAGCCTCCGGTGTTTCCACTTGAATAATATCAACATCAACATTATAGGAATCACCTGAGATATAATGCTTGAGTCTTTGTCCATTCACCACTTGCGTAGCATTGCCTTGGAGAGAGCTAATTTTGATTGCTCCTGAACGATACACCTCCTCGACAACATATGGTCCTTTCCATTTCGAGAGTAATTTCCCTGCAAAGAATCTGAGACGAGACCGATACAATAGGACTTTATCCCCAATATTAAATTCTCTTTTGATAATCCTTCTATCATGCCATTTTTTAACTTTCTCTTTAAAGAGTTTAGCATTTTCATAGGCTTCACTTGTCCATTCATCTAGAGAACTTAATTGCAACAACCTCTTATCACCGGCAAGTTTAGGATCTTTATTTAATTCTCTAACAGCCCAATAAGCTTTGTGCTCTAGTTCTAAAGGTAAATGACAAGCTTTCCCATAAACCATTTTATAAGGTGACATTCCCATGGGATTTTTATAAGCAGTTCTATAAGCCCATAGTGCATCCTTCAATTTACTAGCCCAATTCTTTCTAGTTTTATTAACGGTCTTTCCCAAAATAGACTTAATCTCTCTATTTGATAATTCCACTTGACCACTAGTTTGAGGATGATAAGCGGAAGCAATTCTATGATTAATACCATACTTAGCAAGAGTTTTTCTAAAACCTCCATGAATAAAATGAGAACCTCCATCAGTCATAATATATCTAGGCACTCCAAATCTAGGAAAAATAATGTCTAAGAGCATTCTTAAAGAGGTCTCACCATCAGCACTTTTTGTAGGTATGGCTTCCACCCATTTAGTAACATAATCAACAGCAACAAGTATGTGAGTGTTACCTTCTGAAGACGGAAAAGGTCCCATGAAGTCAAATCCCCAACAATCAAACGGTTCAATAACAAGAGTATAATTCATAGGCATTTCATTACGTCTGGAGATATTACCAACCCTTTGGCATTCATCACAAGATAAAATAAACTTTCTCGCATCCTTGAAGAGAGTTGGCCAATAAAAACCTGATTGTAGAACCTTTTGCGCGGTTCTTTCTCCGGCGTGATGTCCTCCATAAGCACTACCATGACATTTACTTAATATCTCTTGTTGTTCATATTCGGGAACACATCTTCGCATAATACCATCCACTCCTTCTTTGTATAAGTGTGGGTCATCCCAGAAATAATGCCTCAAGTCATAAAAGAATTTCCTCCTTTGCTGAGCTGAAAAAGTTGGAGGCAAGTACTTGGAAACAATAAAGTTAGCATAATCAGCATACCAAGGATCATCTCGCGAGCTCACCTTTATTACAGCCAATTGTTCATTTGGAAAACTATCATTAACAGGAACAGGATCATAAGCAATATTTTCCAATCTAGACAAATTATCAGCAACAGGATTATCAGCACCTTTCCTATCTACAATATGTAAATCAAATTCTTGCAAAAGAAGTACCCATCTAATAAGCCTCGGCTTAGCATCTTTCTTAGTCATAAGGTATCTAATTGCAGCATGATCAGTATGAATCGTAACTTTTGAATCAACAATATAAGATCTAAACTTATCGCAAGCAAAGACTACAGCTAATAATTCTTTTTCAGTTGTAGCATAATTCCTTTGAGCAGCATCAAGAGTTTTACTAGCATAATGAATAACATTCAGTTTTTTATCTACTCGCTGTCCAAGAACAGCGCCTACAGCAAAATCACTAGCATCACACATAATTTCAAATGGTAAGTTCCAATCAGGAGGTTCAACTATAGGAGCAGTTGTTAAGGCTTTCTTTAGAGTTTCAAAAGCTTCCTTACAATCATCATCAAAAACAAATGGTACATCTTTTTGAAGAAGATTAGTAAGAGGTTTTGATATCTTGGAGAAATCTTTAATGAATCTCCTATAAAACCCAGCATGACCAAGAACACTACGAATACCTTTAACATCTCTAGGATAGGGCATCTTCTCAATTGCTTCAACTTTAGCTCTATCAACTTCAATACCTCTCTCAGAAATTTTATGTCCCAATACAATTCCTTCATTAACCATAAAGTGGCATTTCTCCCAGTTAAGAACAAGGTTAGTTTCTTCACATCTCTGCAAAACTTTATCAAGGTTTCGCAAGCAACTATCAAAAGAATTCCCATAGACGGAAAAATCATCCATGAATACCTCTACAATACTCTCACAAAAACCATGAAAAATAGCAGACATGCATCTTTGAAAAGTAGCAGGAGCATTACATAAACCAAAGGGCATACGTCTATAAGCATAAGTTCCATAGGGACAAGTGAAAGTGGTCTTCTCTTGATCTTTAGTTTTAACAGCAATTTGTGAAAACCCAGAATAACCATCAAGAAAACAAAAATGAGTATTTTTAGACAATCTTTCTAGCATTTGATCAATAAATGGTAAAGGGTAATGATCTTTCTTAGTAACTTTATTAACTTTTAGAAAATCAATGCTCATTCTATACCCTACAACTACTCTTTGAGGGATGAGCTCATCATTATCATTAGGCACAACAGTCATTCCTCCTTTCTTGGGAACGCAATGCACAGGACTAACCCATCTACTATCAGCAATAGGATATATAATACCAGCTTCAAGAAGTCTTAATACCTCATTCCTTACCACTTCCTTCATCTTCGGAATTAGACGACGCTGATGTTCAACAACAGGCTTTGCATCATCTTCCATATTAATAGCATGTTGGCAAATAGAAGGAGAAATCCCTTTCAAATCATCAAGAGTGTAGCCAATAGCGCCTCGGTGCTTCTTCAATATTTCCAATAACCTTTCTTCCTCAATCTCTGAAAGCTTAGAACTAATAATAACAGGATATATTTTCTTATCATCAATATGAGCATATTTAAGATTATCAGGCAAAGGCTTTAATTCAAAAACAGGATCTTCCTTTGGTGGCGGTGTTGTACCCAAATCTTCCACCGGTAAATCATGCTTGAGAATAGGTTGGCGAAGAAAAATTTCCTCAAGCTCATCTCTTTCTTTCCTAAAAACTTCACTCTCGCTATCCTCCAAATGTTGCTGCAAAGGATTGTTAGGAACAAGAACAATAGATGCACACTGTTCCATTTTAAAATCATCACTAGGCAAATCAGCTTTATAAGGAGTTTTGGTAAATTTAGAAAAGTTAAACTCATAAGATTCACCAGCAAATTTAGTCAAAATTTTCTCTTTCTTGCAATCTATAATAGCTCCACAAGTATTTAGAAAAGGTCTACCAAAAATAATAGGACAATAATCACTAGCAATGAGAACCAAGTACCAAAAAGTCAGCAGGATATTTAATCTTACCGCATAAAACTTCCACATCTCGAACAATACCAATTGGAGAAATAGTTTCTCTATTAGCCAGCTGAATAACCACATCAATTTCTTCAAGTTCACAAGAATCAATTTCATGCATAATCTCCGTGTAAAGCTCATAAGGAATAGCACTAACACTTGCACCAATATCACATAATCCATAATAGCAATGATTACCAATTCTAACAGATAGCATAGGAACACTAGCTTGTTTGGGTTTATTAGGATGTGAAACAATATTAGAAGCATCTTCACAGAAAATAATATGACCATCCTCCACATTTTCAGTCACAAGATCTTTAACTATTGCAACAGCAGGTTCAACTTTTATTTGTTCTTCAGGTTCTACAGGTTTCTTTTCACTTTTATGAACCGCACTATTTATAACAGAGTACTCCTTCATTTTAGCAGGGAAAGGAGTTTTTTCAATATAAGCTTCAGGAATAACATGATCAGCAGTTTCAACTACAACGCATTTATTAATAGATGAATCTATTTTATCTTTATACGGTTCATGATACTTATCAAAATTCTTCTTTGGCAATTCATAATGAGAGGCAAAAGCTTTATAAAAATTTGCAGCAACTTGAGAATCAAGACCATATGTAGCACTCATATTACGAAATTTATCAGTATCCATAAAAGCTTCAATGCATTTATAATCATAAATTATACCTGATTCTCTATCCTTGTCGTTCTCCCAACCTTCAGTATTTTCTTGGATCCGATCAAGAAGGTCCCTTTTAAACTCTTCTTTGTTGCGTGTAAATGATCCAGAACAAGAAGTATCCAGCAAGGTCTTGTCTTGAAAAGAAAGTCTTGCATAGAAATTATCAATAATAACATTACCAGGAAGCTCATGAATGGGGCATTTGAGCATTAAAGACTTCAATCTCCCCCAAGCTTGGGCAATACTCTCTCCATCATGAGGCCAAAAATTATATATGCGATTCCGATCCTTGTGAATTTCACTTGGAGGATAGAACTTAGAATAAAACCGGGGCACAATATCATTCCATTCAAGAGAATCCCCATTATCCAGTAATTTATACCAATGCGCCGCCTTACGGGACAGCGATAAAGAGAATAGTTTCTTCCTCACTTCATCCATAGCAATACCTGCACACTTGAATAAACCGCATAATTCATGTAAGAACAATAAATGATCTCCAGGGTGGACAGTTCCATCCCCTTCATAGCGGTTATCCATAACACGTTCAATAATTTTCATAGGTATTTTATATGGTATCACTTCCTCACCTGGCGCCTCATCCACTACCGTTGCAGTAGTAGTAGATTTCCCAAATAAAAATTGAAGAGAAGATCTCTATATAATGACTTATAGCAGCAGGCAGAAATAAAATCAGCACAAACAGTAAAGGTTTTCCTTACCAATTCCACTTACCAATAGCGCTTCACTCCCCGGCAACGGCGCCAGAAAATAGTCTTGATGACCCACAAGTATAGGGGGTGTATCGTAGTATTTTCGATAAGTAAGAATGTCGATCCCAACGAGGAGCGAGAAGGTGTTGACAAGCAGTTTCGATGAAGGATTCCTCTGTAAATGCTCACGAGACAAGTATTCGGGGGGTTTTGATGTAACAGTTGAATAAAGTACGAGTAAGTAAAGTGCGAGAGTAACAATTGCAGCGAGTGGCCCAATCCTTTTTAGCACAAAGGACAAGCCGGTTTGTTTACTTATAATGACCAAACGTTCTCGAGGACACACGGGATTTTAGTCTAGTGCTTTCGCTACATACGGCTAAATAATCTTCATTGTTATGATAAGTGTTGTGTGGGTGAACCTATGCTAATGTACCGCCCTTCCTAGGACTAATACATACTTGTGATTATACCCCTTGCAAGCATCCGCAACTACAAGAAAGTAATTAAGAATAAATCTAACCACAGCCTTAAACTACGAGATCTGCTATCCCTCCTGCATCGATATACCAACGGGGGTTTAGGTTTCTGTCACTCCGGCAACCCCGCAATTGGCAAACGAATACAAGATGCATTCCCCTAGGCCCATAAATGGTGAAGTGTCATGTAGTCGACGTTCACATGACACCACTAGAAGAATAACACCACAACTTAAATATCATACCATTGAATATTACTCAACCATAGTTCACTACTAACATTTAGACTTCACCCATGTCCTCAAGAACTAAACGAACTACTCACGAGACATCATATGGAACATGATCAGAGGTGATATGATGATGAATAACAATCTGAACATAAACTTGGTTCAATGGTTTCACTCAATAGCATCAACAACAAGTAGAGATCGATACCGGGAGAGTTTCCCCTATCAAACAATCAAGATCAAACCCAAATTGCTACGGCGGTGACGGTGTCCAGCGGTGGAGACGGCGGTGATGATGGTGGAGATGATGATGATGGTGATGGAGATGATGTCCAGCTCGATGACGGTGACGATGGCGTCGATTTCCCCCTCCCGGAGGGAATTTCCCCGGCGGATTCCTGCCCGCCGGAGAGCTCTTTTCTCTCTGGTGTTCTCCACCCCGCAGAGGCGGCTGTAACTCTTCGCGAGGTACCCTCTGTGGCTTAGGTTTTCGGGACGAAGGGTTTCACGAAGAAAAGGAGGCGAAAGGGGCTGTGGGGCCCCCACACCACATGGTGGCGCGGCCAGGCCATGGGCTGCGCAGCCCTATGGTGTGGGCCCACCCTGGGTCCAGCTGGCTCCTCCTTCTGGCTTCCTTCGTTATCTTGAAAAATAGGATTTTTGGTATAATTTCCTTCCACAGTTGATCTTCCGAAATATTGCGTTCTGACGGTGCTTTTTCCAGCAGAATCCTGGCTCCGGTGCTTGATCCTCCAATAATGATGAAACATGCAAAATAGATGAAATAACATAAGTATTGTATCCCAATATGAAATATATCAATGAATAACAGCAAATTATGATATAAAATAGTGATGCAAATTGGACGTATCAACTCCCCCCAAGCTTAGACTTCGCTTGTCCCCAAGCGAAACTGAGCTCGGTAAACAGGACCACATGTTTATAGAGTGAAGAGTCGATAAATAAAATACGGACAAGAAGCATCATATTTATTCGCACAAGACATTATAGTAAACAACTTCCTCATATAACTCAACTTGAAACAAGTACAAGGTAATCACAAATAAAGGTGCATAAGAAATCATAATTGGTGATGGCAAACTTCGTTCTTGGTCAGAGAACAATTAACAGATTATACTTATCTCATTGAGCAGCGCTCTCATGTTAAAGTTTATAAGGCACAACTTGCATACTCAATCATAATGGTCTCTTCATGATCATTGATAACTTGCAAAGCTATATTCATTCAGATAAAACTTGTACTAAACAAGGAAGAATAAAAGACATGATGAAGCAAATCACAATATAATGGTTTGATCACAACTACTCAAATGCTTGCTTAAGATGGAGGGAAATAGGTTTACTGACTCAGCATAAAGTAAAAGACAGGCCCTTCGCAGAGGGAAGCAGGGATTAAATCATGTGCTAGAGCTTTTTCAGTTTTGAAATCATATGAAAGTAACATTTTTGAGAGGTGTTTGTTGTTGTCAACGACTGGTAGCGGGTACTCTAACCCCCTTGCCAGACAAACCTTCAAAGAGCGGTTTCTCCTTCATTAAATTGTTATATGGTTGGAATTGGAAAATGATACATGTAGTAATTGCTATTAATGTCTTGGGTAATGTGATACTTGGCAATTGTTGTGCTCATGTTTAAGCTCTTGCATCATATGCTTTGCACCCATTAATGAAGAAATACATAGAGCATGCTAAAATTTGGTTTGCATATTTGGTTTCTCTAAGGTCTAGATAATTTCTAGTATTGAGTTTGAACAACAAGGAAGACGGTGTAGAGTCTTATAATGTTTACAATATGTCTTTTATGTGAGTTTTGCTGCACCGGTTCATCCTTGTGTTTGTTTCAAATAAGCCTTGCTAGCCTAAACCTTGTATCGAGAGGGAATACTTCTCATGCATCCAAAATACTTGAGCCAACCACTATGCCATTTGTGTCCACCATACCTACCTACTACATGGTATTTCCCGCCATTCCAAAGTAAATTGCTTGAGTGCTACCTTTAAAATTCCATCATTCACCTTTGCAATATATAGCTCATGGGACAAATAGCTTAAAAACTATTGTGGTATTGAATATGTAATTATGCACTTTATCTCTTATTAAGTTGCTTGTTGTGCGATAACCATGTTCACTGGGGACGCCATCAACTATTCTTTGTTGAATTTAATGTGAGTTGCTATGCATGTTCGTCTTGTCTGAAGTAAGAGAGATCTACCACCTTATGATTAAGCATGCATATTGTTAGAGAAGAACATTGGGCCGCTAACTAAAGCCATGATCCATGGTGGAAGTTTCAGTTTTGGACATACATCCTCAATCTCATATGAGAAAATTATTAATTGTTGTTACATGCTTATGCATAAAAGAGGAGTCCATTATCTGTTGTCTATGTTGTCCCGGTATGGATGTCTAAGTTGAGAATAATCAATAGCGAGAAATCCAATGCGAGCTTTCTCCTTAGACCTTTGTACAGGTGGCATAGAGGTACCCCTTTGTGACACTTGGTTAAAACATGTGCATTGTGATGATCCGGTAGTCCAAGCTAATTAGGACAAGGTGCGGGCACTATTAGTACACTATGCATGAGGCTTGCAACTTGTAAGATATAATTTACATGATACATATGCTTTATTACTACCGTTGACAAAATTGTTTCATGTTTTCAAAATCAAAGCTCTAGCACAAATATAGCAATCGATGCTTTTCCTCTATGGAGGACAATTCTTTTACTTTCATTGTTGAGTCAGTTCACCTATTTCTCTCCACCTCAAGAAGCAAACACTTGTGTGAACTGTGCATTGATTCCTACATATTTGCTTATTGCACTTATTATATTACTCTATGTTGACAATATCCATGAGATATACATGTTATGAGTTGAAAGCAACCGCTGAAACTTAATCTTCCTTTGTGTTGCTTCAATGCTTTTACTTTGAATTATTGCTTTATGAGTTAACTCTTATGCAAGACTTATTGATGCTTGTCTTGAAGTGCTATTCATGAAAAGTCTTTGCTATATGATTCACCTGTTTACTCATGTCATATACATTGTTTTGATCGCTGCATTCACTACATATGCTTTACAAATAGTATGATCAAGGTTATGATGGCATGTCACTCAGAAATTATACGTGTTATCGTTTTACCTGCTCGGGACGAGCAGAACTAAGCTTGGGGATGCTGATACATCTCCGACGTATCGATAATTTCTTATGTTCCATGCCACATTATTGATGTTATCTACATGTTTTATGCACACTTTATGTCATATTCGTGCATTTTCTGGAACTAACCTATTAACAAGATGCCGAAGTGCCAGTTGCTGTTTTCTGCTGTTTTTGGTTTCAGAAATCCTAGTAACGAAATATTCTCGGAATTGGACGAAATCAACGCCCAGGGGCCTATTTTGCCACGAAGCTTCCAGAAGTCCGAAGAGGAGACGAAGTGGGGCCACGAGGTGCCCAAACCATAGGGCGGCGCGGCCCCCCCCTTGGCCGCGCGGCCCTGTGGTGTGGGGCCCTCGTGCCGCCTCTTGACCTGCCCTTCCGCCTACTTAAAGCCTCCGTTGCGAAACCCCCGATGCGAGAGCCACGATACGGAAAACCTTCCAGAGACGCCGCCGCCGCCGATCCCATCTCGGGGATCCAGGAGATCGCCTCCGGCACCCTGCCGGAGAGGGGAATCATCTCCCGGAGGACTCTACGCCGCCATGGTCACCTCCGGAGTGATGTGTGAGTAGTCTACCCCTGGACTATGGGTCCATAGCAGTAGCTAGATGGTCGTCTTCTCCCCATTGTGCTTCATTGTCGGATCTTGTGAGCTGCCTAACATGATCAAGATCATCTATCTGTAATTCTATATGTTGCGTTTGTTGGGATCCGATGAATAGAGAATACTTGTTATGTTGATTATCAAAGTTATGTCTATGTGTTGTTTATGATCTTGCATGCTCTCCGTTACTAGTAGATGCTCTGGCCAAGTAGATGCTTGTAACTCCAA
Organism: Lolium perenne; assembly: GCF_019359855.2. Classification (NCBI taxonomy): domain Eukaryota; kingdom Viridiplantae; phylum Streptophyta; class Magnoliopsida; order Poales; family Poaceae; genus Lolium; species Lolium perenne. The sequence continues at coordinate 72,712,448 of NC_067248.2, read as the reverse complement.
GAGGGAGTATTTATGCTCGATAGTGGGTTCATGCCTCCATTGATATCTGGGGACAAGGATGTGAGAAAGTTCTAAGGTTGTGGATGTGCTTGTTGCCACTAGGGATAAAACATTAGTGCTATGTTCAAGGATGTAGTTACTAGTTACATTACGCGCAATACTTAATGCAATTGTCTGTTGTTAGCAACTTAATACCGGAGGGTTCGGATGATAACTTTGAAGGTGGACTTTTTAGGCATAGATGCATGCTGGATGGCGGTCTATGTACTTTGTCGTAATGCCCAATTAAATCTCACTATACTCATCATAATATGTATGTGCATGGTCATGCCCTCTTTATTTGTCAATTGCCCAACTGTAATTTGTTCACCCAACATGATGTTTATCTTATGGGAGAGACACCTCTAGTGAACTGTGGACCCCGGTCCAATTCTCTATACTGAAATACAATCTCTTGCAATCTTGTTCTCTTGTTTTTATGCAAACAATCATCTTCCACACAATACGGTTAATCCTTTGTTACAGCAAGCCGGTGAGATTGACAACCTCACTGTTTCGTTGGGGCAAAGTACTTTGGTTGTGTTATGCAGGTTCCACGTTGGCGCCGGAATCTCTGGTGTTGCGCCGCACTACATCCCGCCGCCATCAACCTTCAACATGCTTCTTGACTCCTACTGGTTCGATTAAACCTTGGTTTCTTTCTGAGGAAAACTTGCCGCTGTGTGCATCACACCTTCCTCTTGGGGTTCCCAACGGACGTGTCAACCACACGCATCAAGCAAATTTCTGGCGCCGTTGCCGGGGAGATCAAGACACGCTGCAAGGGGAGTCTCCACTTCCCAATCTCTTTACTTTGTTTTTGTCTTGCTTAGTTTTATTTACTACTTTGTTTTCTGCACTAAATCAAAACACAAAAAAAATTAGTTACTTGTTTTACTTTACTTAATATCATGCATGTTTTTATTTCACTAGTTAAGCATAATGGAAAACAACAAAAATATGAGAGATCTTTATGAACTTTATCTTGAATTAGGACATGATGTGTTTGAAGAGAGAATTAAAAAACCCATGGAACTTTATATGCATGCTAATGGGAATGCTATTACTATGAATGCTTTGAACACCATTGTTGCTAATGCTATGGAAAATTCTAAGCTTGGGGAAGCTGGCTTTGATGAGCATGATCTTTTTAGTCCCCCAAGCATTGAGGAGAAAAATTTCTTTTATGATTACAATATGCCTCCTATATATGATGATAGCCACTTTGTTGAATTTGCTCCCACTACAACTAATAAAATTGATTATGCTTATGTGGAGAGTAATAATTTTATGCATGAGACTCATGATAAGAATGCTTTATGTGATAGTTATATTGTTGAGTTTGCTCATGATGCTACTGAAAGTTATTATGAGAGAGGAAAATATGGTTGTAGAAATTTTCATGTTACTAAAACACCTCTCTATGTGCTGAAATTTTTGAAGCTACACTTGTTTTATCTTTCTACGCTTGTTGCATTATGCTTCTTGAACTTGTTTATTTACAAGATTCCTCTTCATAGGAAGCATGTTAGACTTAAATGTGTTTTGAATTTTCCTCTTGAAGCTCTCTTTTGCTTCAAATACTATTTCTTGCGAGTGCATCATCAAAACAGCTGAGCCCATCTTAATGGCTATAAAGAAAGAACTTCTTGGGAGATAACCCATGTGTTATTTTACTACAGTACTTTGTTTTTATTTTGTGTCTTGGAAGTTGTTTACTACTGTAGCAACCTCTCCTTATCTTAGTTTAGTGTTTTGTTGTACCAAGTAAAGTCGTTGATAGAAAAGTTCATACTAGATTTGGATTACTGCGCAGAAACAGATTTCTTTGCTGTCACGAATCTGGGCTGTTTTCTCTGTAGGTAACTCAGAAAATTATGCCAATTTACGTGAGTAATCCTCAGATATGTACGCAACTTTCATTCTATTTGAGCATTTTCATTTGAGCAAGTCTGGTGCCTCGATAAAATTCGTCAATACGAACTGTTCTGTTTTGACAGATTCTGCATTTTATTTCGCATTGCCTCTTTTGCTATGTTGGATGAATTTCTTTGATCCATTAATGTCCAGTAGCTTTATGCAATGTCCAGAAGTGTTAAGAATGATTATGTCACCTCTGAACATGTTAATTTTTATTGTCCACTAACCCTCTAATGAGTTGTTCTAAGTTTGGTGTGGAGGAAGTTTTCAAGGATCAAGAGAGGAGTATGATGCAACATGATCAAGGAGAGTGAAAGCTCTAAGCTTGGGGATGCCCCGGTGGTTCACCCCTGCATATATTAAGAAGACTCAAGCGTCTAAGCTTGGGGATGCCCAAGGCATCCCCTTCTTCATCGACAACATTATCAGGTTCCTCCCCTGAAACTATATTTTTATTCCATCACATCTTATGTGCTTTGCTTGGAGCGTCGGTTTGTTTTTGTTTTTTGTTTTGTTTGAATAAAATGGATCCTAGCATTCACTTTATGGGAGAGAGACACGCTCCGCTGTAGCATATGGACAAGTATGTCCTTAGTTTCTACTCATAGTATTCATGGCGAAGTTTCTCCTTCGTTAAATTGTTATATGGTTGGAATTGGAAAATGATACATGTAGTAATTGCTATTAATGTCTTGGGTAATGTGATACTTGGCAATTGTTGTGCTCATGTTTAAACTCTTGCATCATATGCTTTGCACCCATTAATGAAGAAATACATAGAGCATGCTAAAATTTGGTTTGCATATTTGGTTTCTCTAAGGTCTAGATAATTTCTAGTATTGAGTTTGAACAACAAGGAAGACGGTGTAGAGTCTTATAATGTTTACAATATGTCTTTTATGTGAGTTTTGCTGCACCGGTTCATCCTTGTGTTTGTTTCAAATAAGCCTTGCTAGCCTAAACCTTGTATCGAGAGGGAATACTTCTCATGCATCCAAAATACTTGAGCCAACCACTATGCCATTTGTGTCCACCATACCTACCTACTACATGGTATTTCCCGCCATTCCAAAGTAAATTGCTTGAGTGCTACCTTTAAAATTCCATCATTCACCTTTGCAATATATAGCTCATGGGACAAATAGCTTAAAAACTATTGTGGTATTGAATATGTAATTATGCACTTTATCTCTTATTAAGTTGCTTGTTGTGCGATAACCATGTTCACTGGGGACGCCATCAACTATTCTTTGTTGAATTTCATGTGAGTTGCTATGCATGTTCGTCTTGTCTGAAGTAAGAGAGATCTACCACCTTATGATTAAGCATGCATATTGTTAGAGAAGAACATTGGGCCGCTAACTAAAGCCATGATCCATGGTGGAAGTTTCAGTTTTGGACATACATCCTCAATCTCATATGAGAAAATTATTAATTGTTGTTACATGCTTATGCATAAAAGAGGAGTCCATTATCTGTTGTCTATGTTGTCCCGGTATGGATGTCTAAGTTGAGAATAATCAATAGCGAGAAATCCAATGCGAGCTTTCTCCTTAGACCTTTGTACAGGCGGCATAGAGGTACCCCTTTGTGACACTTGGTTAAAACATGTGCATTGTGATGATCCGGTAGTCCAAGCTAATTAGGACAAGGTGCGGGCACTATTAGTACACTATGCATGAGGCTTGCAACTTGTAAGATATAATTTACATGATACATATGCTTTATTACTACCGTTGACAAAATTGTTTCATGTTTTCAAAATCAAAGCTCTAGCACAAATATAGCAATCGATGCTTTTCCTCTATGGAGGACAATTCTTTTACTTTCATTGTTGAGTCAGTTCACCTATTTCTCTCCACCTCAAGAAGCAAACACTTGTGTGAACTGTGCATTGATTCCTACATATTTGCTTATTGCACTTATTATATTACTCTATGTTGACAATATCCATGAGATATACATGTTATGAGTTGAAAGCAACCGCTGAAACTTAATCTTCCTTTGTGTTGCTTCAATGCTTTTACTTTGAATTATTGCTTTATGAGTTAACTCTTATGCAAGACTTATTGATGCTTGTCTTGAAGTGCTATTCATGAAAAGTCTTTGCTATATGATTCACCTGTTTACTCATGTCATATACATTGTTTTGATCGCTGCATTCACTACATATGCTTTACAAATAGTATGATCAAGGTTATGATGGCATGTCACTCCAGAAATTATCTGTGTTATCGTTTTACCTGCTCGGGACGAGCAGAACTAAGCTTGGGGATGCTGATACGTCTCCGACGTATCGATAATTTCTTATGTTCCATGCCACATTATTGATGTTATCTACATGTTTTATGCACACTTTATGTCATATTCGTGCATTTTCTGGAACTAACCTATTAACAAGATGCCGAAGTGCCGATTCTTTGTTCTGCTGTTTTTGGTTTCAGAAATCCTAGTAACGAAATATTCTCGGAATTGGACGAAATCAACGCCCAGGGGCCTATTTTGCCACGAAGCTTCCAGAAGTCCGAAGAGGAGACGAAGTGGGGCCACGAGGTGCCCAAACCATAGGGCGGCGCGGCCCCCCCCTTGGCCGCGCGGCCCTGTGGTGTGGGGCCCTCGTGTCGCCTCTTGACCTGCCCTTCCGCCTACTTAAAGCCTCCGTTGCGAAACCCCCAGTACCGAGAGCCACGATACGGAAAACCTTCCAGAGACGCCGCCGCCGCCGATCCCATCTCGGGGGATCCAGGAGATCGCCTCCGGCACCCTGCCGGAGAGGGGAATCATCTCCCGGAGGACTCTACGCCGCCATGGTTGCCTCCGGAGTGATGTGTGAGTAGTCTACCCCTGGACTATGGGTCCATAGCAGTAGCTAGATGGTCGTCTTCTCCCCATTGTGCTTCATTGTCGGATCTTGTGAGCTGCCTAACATGATCAAGATCATCTATCTGTAATTCTATATGTTGCGTTTGTTGGGATCCGATGAATAGAGAATACTTGTTATGTTGATTATCAAAGTTATGTCTATGTGTTGTTTATGATCTTGCATGCTCTCCGTTACTAGTAGATGCTCTGGCCAAGTAGATGCTTGTAACTCCAAGAGGGAGTATTTATGCTCGATAGTGGGTTCATGCCTCCATTGATATCTGGGACAGTGACAGAAAGTTCTAAGGTTGTGGATGTGTTGTTGCCACTAGGGATAAAACATTAGTGCTATGTTCAAGGATGTAGTTACTAGTTACATTACGCGCAATACTTAATGCAATTGTCTGTTGTTAGCAACTTAATACTGGAGGGGGTTCGGATGATAACCTGAAGGTGGACTGTTTAGGCATAGATGCATGCTGGATGGCGGTCTATGTACTTTGTCGTAATGCCCAATTAAATCTCACTATACTCATCATAATATGTATGTGCATGGTCATGCCCTCTTTATTTGTCAATTGCCCAACTGTAATTTGTTCACCCAACATGCTGTTTATCTTATGGGAGAGACACCTCTAGTGAACTGTGGACCCCGGTCCAATTCTCTATCTTGAAATACAATCTCTTAATCTTTGTTCTCTTGTTTTTACGCAAACAATCATCTTCCACACAATACGGTTAATCCTTTGTTACAGCAAGCCGGTGAGATTGACAACCTCACTGTTTCGTTGGGGCAAAGTACTTTGGTTGTGTTGTGCAGGTTCCACGTTGGCGCCGGAATCTCTGGTGTTGCGCCGCACTACATCCCGCCGCCATCAACCTTCAACGTGCTTCTTGACTCCTACTGGTTCGATTAAACCTTGGTTTCTTACTGAGGGAAACTTGCCGCTGTGCGCATCACACCTTCCTCTTGGGGTTCCCAACGGACGTGTCAACCACACGCATCAGGCCCCCACACCACATGGTGGCGCGGCCAGGCCATGGGCCGCGCCGCCCCATGGTGTGGGCCCACCCTGGGTCCAGCTGGCTCCTCCTTCTGGCTTCCTTCGTTATCAGTTGATCTTCCGAAATATTGCGTTCTGACGGTGCTTTTTCCAGCAGAATCCTGGCTCCGGTGCTTGATCCTCCATTAATGATGAAACATGCAAAATAGATGAAATAACATAAGTATTGTATCCCAATATGAAATATATCAATGAATAACAGCAAATTATGATATAAAATAGTGATGCAAATTGGACGTATCAGTGCTCAAAACGTTTTTGAAGATCGGCTTCCAAACTGCATAGGATGACACACTGAACTTGAGAGTACCGAGTTTTCCGAGTCTCGTAAACATTCTTTACTTCATCGGTTTCAGTTTCTGCAGGTGGGTCACCTAGCGGTGCATCAAGCACATAATGCAGGTTTCCACCAGCGAGGAAAATCCTCACATGACGGAACCAGTCGGTGAAGTTGCTACCGTTGCTCTTAAGTTTTTCTTTCTCTAGGAACTGGTTAAAATTGATTGATGGGGACGCCATGATCTACAACATATATTTGCAATAGTTTAGACTAAGTTTATGACAAACTGAGTTCAAATTTTAATTTAACAAAATTAAAAATCTAGGTGAACTCCCACTCAAAACAATATCCCCCGAATTGTCTTAGTGATCACACAAACCAAATCCACCACACCAAGTCCGATCAGCACGAGACAAGATGTAACTTCAATGGCGAACACTCAAAGTGTTCATCATATCAATCATATGATTCATGCTCTACCTTTCGGTATCCCGTGTTCCGAGACCATGTCTGTACATGCTAGGCTCGTCAAGGCAACATTAGTATCCGCGTGTGCAAATCTGGCTTGCACCCGTTGTATGCACATGTTGAATCTATCACACCCAATCATCACGAGATGCTTCGAAACGACAAGACTTGGCAACAGTGCTACTAAGGATGAACACTTTATTATCTTGATATTTTAGTGAGAGGGATCATCTTATAATGCTACCGTCGCGATCTAAGCAAAATAAGATGCATAAAAGGATTAACATCACATGCAATTCATATGTGATATGATATGGCCCCTTTGTCTTTGCGCCTTTGATCTTCATCTCCAAAGTATGGACATGATCTCCATCATCAACGGGCATGATCTCCATCATCGTCGGCGTAGCGTCAAGGTCAATGGCGCCGTCTTCATGATTGTTCTCCCATGTAGCAACTATTACAACTTCTTTGAAATACTACTCAACATGAAATTTAAAGACAACCATAAGGCTCCTGTCGGTTGCCACAATACAATAATGATCATCTCATACATATTCATCATCACATTATGGCCATATCACATCACCAAACCCTGCAAAAACAAGTTAGACGTCTCTAATTTGGTTTGCATATTTTACGTGTTTTAGGGTTTTCGAGTAAGATTTAATCTACCTACGAACATGAACCACAACGGTGATACTAGTGTTGTCAATAGAAGAGTAAATTGGATCTTCACTATAGTAGGAGAGACAGACACCCGCAAAGCCACTTATGCAATACAAGTTGCATGTCGAGCGTGGAGCAAATCTCATGAACGCGGTCATGTAAAGTTAGCCCGAGCCGCTTCATCCCACTATGCCACAAAGATGCAAAGTACCCAAACTAAAGACAACAGAGCATCAACGCCCACAAAACAATTGTGTTCTACTCGTGCAACCAATCTATGCATAGACACGGCTCTGATACCACTGTGGGGATTCGTAGCACAGAAAACAAAAAAATTCCTACCGCGAGAACGAAATCCAAGCCAAGATGCAATCTAGTAGACAGTAGCAACGAGGGGATAACGAGACTAACCCTTGAAGATTTCCAAAGACTACGAGATTAGATCTCGTTGTTACAGAAGATGATCACTTGCCGCTTTCAAAAGCGCGTAGAAGATCTTGACGGTGCCACAATCGGGCAACACCTCCGTACTCGGTCACACGTTCGGTGTTGATGAAGACGACGTCCTTCTCCACGTTCCAGCGGGCAGCGAAAGTAGTAGATCCTCCTCGGAATCCCGGAAGCACGACGGCGTGGTGGCGGTGGTGGTGGAGATCTCCGGCAGAGCTTCGCCAAAGCGTATGCGGGAGAGGTGGAGGAGGAGAGGCGGCTAGGGTTTGGGGAGAGGGGGCGTCGGCCACTATAAGGGTGCGGCCAACTAGGGCTTGGTGTGGCCGGCCCCCTCCCCTTGCTCCTCATTATATAGGTGGAACCCCCAAGTGTTGGACTACAAGTCTTCGAATAAGACCCCAACCCAAAAACTTCCATATGGTGGGAAACCTACCCAAGGAGGGACTCCCACTCAAGGTGGGATTCCCACCTTCCCTTGGAAGGGGGTGGCCGGCCACCTATGGTGGAGTCCACCTGGGACTCCACCCCCTTAGGGTTGGCCGACCATGCTAGGTGGAGTCCCTTCGGGACTCCGCCTTCCATGGTGATTTCTTCCGGACTTTTCTAGAACCTTCTAGAACCTTCCATAAATGCACTGGATCATTTTCAAACTTATAAAATGACTTCCTATATATGAATCTTATTCTCCGGACCATTCCGGAACTCCTCGTGATGTCCTGGATCCCATCCGAGACTCCGAACATAACTTCGAACTCCATTCCATATTCCATATCTACTCAAACGACATCAAACCTTAAGTATGTCACCCTACGGTTCGCGAACTATGTGGACATGGTTGAGACCTCTCTCCGACGAATAACCAATAGCGGGATCTGGAGATCCATAATGGCTCCCACATATTCAACGATGACTTAGTGATCGAATGAACCATTCACATACGATACCGATTCCCTTTGTCACGCGATATTTTACTTGTCCGAGGTTTGATCATCGGTATCTCTATACCTTGTTCAACCTCGTCTCCTGACAAGTACTCTTTACTCGTACCGTGGTATGTGGTCTCTTATGAACCATTCATATGCTTGCAAGCTAATTAGACGACATTCCACCGAGAGGGCCCAGAGTATATCTATCCGTCATCGGGATGGACAAATCCCACTGTTGATCCATATGCCTCAACTCATACTTTCCGGATACTTAATCCCACCTTTATAACCACCCATTTACGCAGTGGCGTTTGATGTAATCAAAATACCTTTCCGGTATAAGTGATTTACATGATCTCATGGTCAAAAGGACTAGGTAACTATGTATCGAAAGCTTTATAGCAAATGAACTAAATGACGTGATCTTATGCTACGCTTAATTGGGTGTGTCCATTATATCATTCACATAATGATATAACCTTGTTATTAATAACATCCAATGTTCATGATCATGAAACTATGATCATCTATTAATCAACAAACTAGTTATACAACAGGCTTACTAGGGACTCCTTGTTGTTTACATAACACACATGTATCAATGTTTCGGTTAATACAATTATAGCATGGTATATAAACATTTATCATAAACATAAAGATATATAATAATCACTTTATTATTGCCTCTTGGGCATATCTCCAACACGTGCCACATGAGCGAGCACAAGCATAGTGGACAGTCATCATGCGCGTATGCTGCCGCGCGCCCATGATCATCGGAGGACTGCTGGCAGGTGATACGTCCAAAACGTATCTACTTTCCCGAACACTTTTGCTATTGTTTTGCCTCTAATTTGTGTATTTTGGATACAACTAACATGGGCTAACGTTGTTTTCAGCAGAATTGCTCTGGTGTCTTGTTTTTGTGCAGAAATTCAACTTTCAGGAAAATCCCCCGAATTTATGTCGAAGGGCTTATTTTTCCAGAAGATTCACGGAGCCAGAAGGGCAGGCCTGGGGGAGGCCCAGGGCCCCCACACACTAGGCCGGCGCGGCCTAGTAGGGGGCGCGCCGCCCTATGGTGAGGCCGCCTCGGCCAGCCTCTGACGCCCCCCTCTGGACTATTTAAGGGTTTCGATCTAAAAACGTGAGACGGGAAGTCAAAGTCGCCAGAAACCATCCAGAACGCCGCCACCATCGCGAAACTCCGTCTCGGGACCAGAAACTCCGTTCTGGCACTCCACCGGGACGGGGAATTGGAGGAGATCATCGCCATCATCACCACCGACGCCTCTCCATCGACCAGCCATGTCTCCCCCATCCATGTGTGAGTAATTCCCCCGCTGTAGGCTGAAGGGGATGGTAGGGATTGGATGAGATTGGTCATGTAATAGCATAATATTGTTAGGGCATAGTGCCTAGTGTCCGTAATTTGTACTTTGATGATATTGTTGCAACTTGTTATGCTTAATGCTTGTCACTAGGACCCGAGTGCCATGATGTTAGATCTGAACATGTTATTTTTTCATGATGATATGCATTGTTTTATGATCTTACTTGCAAGTTGTATACACATGTCCCTACCCGGAACCCGAGGCCCCAAAGTGACAGAAATTGGGACAACCGGAGGGGAAGGCAGTGATGTGAGGATCACATGTGTTCACGGAGTGTTAATGCTTTGCTCCGGTGCTCTATTAAAAGGAGTACCTTAATTTCCAGTAGATTCCCTAGAGGCCCGGCTGCCACCGGCTGGTAGGACAAAAGATGTTGTGCAAGTTTCTCATTGCGAGCACGTACGACTATATATGGAACACATGACTATGGATTGCTTAGTACTTGGACACCGTTTTATTACTATCTGCAAATGCCCTGCTTTGATTGTTACATGAGTTTCTCTCATCCATGCAACGCCCGTTCATCCATCCCTGTGCCTACAGTATTTTAATCCTGCTGTTTACTATAGTCACTACTGTTGTCTTTGTTACACTGCTGCTTATATTTCACTAGTGCTACTGCTATAAAACTGTTACTACTGATAAACTCTTGTGAGCAAGTCTGTTTCCAGGTGCAGCTGAATTGACAACTCCGCTGTTAAGGCTTTCAAGTATTCTTTGTCTCCCCTTGTGTCGAATCAATGAATTGGGTTTTACTTCCCGCGAAGACTGTTGCGATCCCCTATACTTGTGGGTCATCAAGACTATTTTCTGGCGCCGTTGCCGGGGAGCATAGCTTTATTTGGAAGTTCACTTGGATTGATATTGTTCGCTGCAAATTATCCATCATGGGTAAATCTCGCGATCCTAAAGTCGCCATATTACCATCCACTACAAGAAAAGGTACAACTCTGAGTACCTCTGCTGCTCTTGATTCACCATCTGTGATAAGTCAACTTGTTTCACCACCACAAGCTTCACATGCTGGTACTTCTGCTGAATCGGAAAACTCTTATAATTTTGATGATGCTTCTACTGTGCTTGATGATAGTGGTTCATTGGGATCCTTTCTAGATGCTACAATTGCTAGGTCTAGACAAATTGAAAATACTGAAACTTCTAATGAAAATGCTGCTACACCTGTTAATTCACTCGAGTCTGTTGAATACTCTAGTGATGATCCTGATGAGGATTATGTGGAACTTGATGATGATTTTATTGATAAATGCAATGCTACTGTTGATGCAAGGAAAATTAAAAAGTTTCTTGCAAAACATACTGTTAGATATAAACTGTCTCCTGATCCTAAATTTGCCACATCTCCTATAAACATTAAGGATAAGGATTATGATTTTTCTCTTGATTTATCTCATATAGGTATTGTTGAGAAAACACCCTTTTGTGGTACTGAAAAAGAAAGTGTTGTAGAACACATGAATGAACTTTCTACTTTGAGTAGCTTGTTTTCTGATGATGTCAAGATGCGTACTTATTTTGTTGCTAAATTTTTTCCTTTCTCATTAAAGGATGATGCTAAAACTTGGTATAATAGTTTGCCTCCTGGTTCTATTGATAGTCCAAGTGGTTTGCTTGATGTTTTCTTTCGGAAATACTTTCCTGCTAGTGCTCAACATATTGCTTTGCAGAAAATTTATAGCTTTGACCAGGAAGATAGAGAGAAATTGCCTGAAGCGTGGGCAAGATTTTGTTCTCTTATCATAGCTCGACCTGGACATGATCTGGAAAAGCATGATTTACTTGATATATTTTATGGTGGACTAACCATTGAGTCTAGGGCATATTTGGATAGTTGTGTTGTGTTTTCAGGAAAAGAACTCCAGACGAAGCTGAAGAATTATTGGCTAAATTAGGCCGGAATCATGATGATTGGACTACACCTGAACCAACTCCAACGCCAATATTGAAGAAGAGGGGTTTGATTAAATTAAATGATGAAGATATGAGGGAAGCCAAGAAATGTCTTAAGGAGAAAGGTATTAAATCTGAAGATGTGAAGAACTTACCTCCCATAGAAGATGTATGCAAGATAATCCCCCCTTCATCCATGATTGAGGTAAATTCTCTTCAACGCTTTACTAGGGAAGATATTTCGTATTCAAAACCTCCTGCTCAATGCTTAGATGAGTTTGATAATTATATTGTTAAGCAAGAAAATTTTAATATGAGAGTAGAGAATCATTTAATGGAAAATTCTCAAGCTATTAGCAATTTGCATGATATTGTGGAGAGAACCTCCAATGATGTTAAGATGCTTGTTAAACATTTTCATATGGTTCAAACTCAAATTGATCAACTCACTGAAGTGCAAAATGACTTGTTAAAAATAGTTCTAAAGAAAAACATGCTTATGAAGTAACAACTAGAGGCGGTGTTTCTACTCAGGATCCTCTATATCCTGAGGGGCATCCCAAAAGAGTTGAACAAGATTCTCAACGAATTGAACCTAGTGCTCCTTCTAAGAAAAAGAAAAAGAAACATAAAACTGTTGTAGAATCCTCTGAACCTGTTAATGATCCTAATAGTATTTCTATTTCTGATGCTGAAACTGAAAGTGGTAATGAACATGATAAGGATAATGATAAGAATGATGCTTCCGATAAAGAAGAGGATGAAGATGAACCTGAAAAGCATGCTAAAAATAAAAAGTATACTAAAGAAGATTTTATTGCTAAGAAACATGGTAATGAAAGAGAACCGTGGGTTCAAAAGCAAATGCCTTTTCCTGCTAAAAATTAAAATCAAAGGAAGAAGAACACTATAATAAATTTTGTGATTGGATGAAACCTTTATTCTTGCAAATCCCTTTGACGGATGCTATTAAATTGCCTCCTTATTCAAAGTATATGAAAGATATTGTCTCTAACAGAAGGAAAATTCCTAATTAGGAGATTTCCACTATGCTTGCTAATTACTCTTTCAATGGCAAAGTTCCAAAGAAGTTGGGCGACTCAGGTATACCTACTATTCCTTGTTCTATTAAGAATAATTATGTTAGAACTGCTCTATGTGATTTGGGAGCGGGTGTTAGTGTTATGTTTTTTTCTCTTTATAAGAGACTTTATTTAGATAAGTTAATACCGACTGATATATCTTTGCAAATAGCTGATAAATCTACTGCTATTCCTGTTGGTATATGTGAGGATGTTCCTGTTCAAGTTACTAATAACTGCTTGATATTAACTGATTTTGTTGTGTTGGAAATGTCTGAAGATGATAATATGTCTATTATTCTTGGGAGACCTTTTCTTAACACCGCAGGGGCTGTTATTGATGGCAATAAAGAAAAAGTTACTTTCAATGTTGATGACAAGGAGCATACCATTTATTTTCCCAAGAGGATTGATAAAGTATGTGGAGTTAATACAATTTCTAATGTGAGAACTATCAAAGTGGGAGTTATTGATTGTCCTATATATGAGCCTAAAGAAGGATATCAAAATATTATGATTGGATCCATATCAATACAATTCAAGGTAACATGATTGATTTGAGGTTTATTTATTCTTATGCTATGTAAAATTTATTTGGTGGCAAGACTTGATCAACCTTGTTAACAAATTCATTTTATATGCATAGAGGAACTAAACAACATCTCTTTCTTCCTCCACTTGTTTTACTCGCTGTAGCAATACCTTTGTATCTTTACTTTATTGCATTATTGTGCCAAGTAAAATCTCTAATAGAAAGTTGATGCTAGATTTGGATTTCTGCGCAGAAACAGATTTTTAGCTGTCACGAATTTGAGTTTTTCTCTCTGTAGGAGAATCTAAAAATTCTGTAAAAATTCACGTGTGATGCTCAGATATGTACGCAACTTTCGTTAGTTTTGAGTTTTCTGATTTGAGCAACGGAAGTACCTTGAAAAAATTCGTCTTTACTGGCTGTCCTGTTTTGGCAGATTCTGTCTCTGTTTTTTTTGCATTGTCTCTTGTTGACTTTAAGTAAGGCTTTCTAGACGTGGAGAGCTGTAGCTAATGTTTTATTGAGTTCTTACAATGTATCACTACAGGACTAAAGTGGATTAAAGTTTTTGAGTACTAACCCCTCTAATGAAGTTTATGAGAAGTTTGGTGTGGCAGAAGTTTTCAAGGGTCAAGAGAGAAGGGTGATATAATATGATCAAGAAGAGCCAAAAGCCTAAGCTTGGGGGGAGGTATAGCAGCATCACTCATTCTTTGCATATTATAGTTGCTGGATACTTGTACATACTTGTTTAGCTTCTTAAAGTGGTTTTCTAATAAGAGGGAGATGATATTTGGGGAAGTGCTGCTTGAAAACAGATTCTGGACTGACACCAAAAAAATTCTCAAAAACATCCAGAACGTTATTTTGCGAAGCCAATTTTTGTGCATGTTCCCCAGGTTGTTATCTAACTTTTATTAGTTGAACACTTTTCGAACTGAGCATCGGAATAATTTCTTAAAAATCGATTACTGTATTGCTGTCAAGTTTGACGAATTCCTGCTGCTTTGTGTTTATGTGACTCTTCTAGTTTTCATTTTCTTGTTTTTGCTTTGTTTCTTTCCTAAAACAAAAAAATACCAAAAATATTTATGTTGTTTCTCTTCACCATTTGCTTATTTTGGTTTCTTGCTTTTATTTTTCTTTATTTGCTATCGTTGGTTTGCTATAAGAAAATCCAAAAAGATTTTGCTTTGTTTTCTTGTTTCCTTTTGTTCTTGTTTCCGATTCGAAAACACCAAAAATATTTGTTGTTCTTCTTTGGTTTTTGTAAAGTTCATTATGGAGTTCAATGGTCTTCGGTGGCTGGAGCGTGGTTTTCATTCCCTATTATTCAAGCTACACAAGTGAAAGGCAATAATGACGATCTACGACAATTCGACTGTGGTGAGAGGCTGGTATGAACTCTATTTGTTTTCATTTTTGTACATATACTCATCCATGTGAGCATGCTTAGTTGGTTCATGTGAGGTATATGTCATTTAAGAAAGTCTAGCAGTTCATGATCTCTCATGTTTAGCTCCAGTTTATTAATATGAGTAGCATGTCATGGATGTTTGCTTGCATTGTTTTATTCATAAATAGGTATGACATTGTGGTATCCTCCTCTGAATAATTCATTCGAATCGACTTGGCACATGCTCACGCATGCATATGACTGAACAAAAGTCAATTAAGCCTTGATGATTTACTTTGCCTCAGAGTTCTTGTATCACTTTTATGTCTCCGTTAATTTATTTTGCCGCAAGCATGATTATGACAGTGACTGCTCTCTTGATTGTCGCTCCCCAGTCTATTGCTAGCCTTCACTTGTACTGAGCGGGAACGCTGCTCGTGCTTCCAAACCCCTGAAAACCAAGTTATTCCAAAGTGTCCACCATAAATACCTATGCATGGCATTTCAAACCATTCCAAGTAAATTCTCATGCGCTACCTTTAAACCTTCAAAATGCTTCTCAATTTGTGTCAATGTTTTATAGCTCATGAGGAAGTATGTGGTGTTTATCTTTCAACCTTGTCATTTACTTTTGACAGACTTTCATAATAAGAGCTGGCAACGGGGTGCCCAACCCCAATTAATCAAACTTAATTCTATTCACATGTTTTGCCCTGATTCATCAGTAAGCAACTTAATTTTGCAAATAGACACTCCTCCACGGTATGAGATTGATTGGAAGGCACCCGAGGATTCGGTTAGCCATGGCTTGTGTAAGCAAAGGTTGGGGGGAGTGACACCCATAATAAAACTAAAGTACATGTGTAAACAAAAGAGAAGAGGGATGATTTACCTTGCTGGTAGAAATAACGTCCTTCATGGGAGCCGCTCTTGGAAGTCTGGCTGACGAGGTAGTTTGAGTACCCATTACCATTCGTTGACAACAACAAACACCTCTCAAAATAATTTTACTCCTGATTTAAAAATAAAAAGCTCTAGCGCATGTTAATCCCTGCTTCCCTCTGCGAAGGGTCAATCTTTTACTTTTATGTTGAGTCACCATCCTTTCTTTGAGCACTTTCTTGAGAGCACAATTGTCATTCTTAGTATAATATGCTTGTCCCAAAATGTGATTAACTGTGGTATAACTTTGATGCTTTTATCTTTGACAATCTCTACTTCTAGTCTTTCCATGAACTTCAAAGGTGCCCGAGCATTTATGTTTTGATGTACAAATACGGGCAAGCGAGATACCACTTTATCATATTCTTTTATGAACATTGCAATCCTATTGATAGACATGATTCATGCTGCTTATTATTAATTTATTGGTACCTTTTCAATGATTGACATAGCTATTAGATGATTTTATTTGCATGTATCTTATTATGAATTGCCTAAGTACTTGTCCATACCATGAGAATATTTACATCATATGAACAAATGTGTTCGTGAAAGTTCTTTTATCGCACTCAGTTGTTAACTGAATTGCTTGAGGACAAGCAATAAGCTAATCTTGGGGTCTAACGCTGTTTTCAGCAGAATTGCTCTGGTGTCTTGTTTTTGTGCAGAAATTCAACTTTCAGGAAAATCCCCGGAATTTATGTCGAAGGGCTTATTTTTCCAGAAGATTAACGGAGCCAGAAGGGCAGGCCTAGGGGAGGCCCAGGGCCCCCACACACCAGGCCGTCGCGGCCTAGGAGGGGGGCGCGCCGCCCTACGGTGAGGCCGCCTCGGCCAGCCTCTGACGCCCCCCTCTGGACTATTTAAGTGTTTCGATCTAAAAACGCGAGACGGGAAGTCGAAGTCGCCAGAAACCATCCAGAACGCCGCCACCATCGCGAAACTCCGTCTCGGGACCAAAAACTCCGTTCTGGCACTCCGCCGGGACGGGGAATTGGAGGAGATCATCGCCATCATCACCACCGACGCCTCTCCATCGACCAGCCATGTCTCCCCCATCCATGTGTGAGTAATTCCCCCGCTGTAGGCTGAAGGGGATGGTAGGGATTGGATGAGATTGGTCATGTAATAGCATAAGATTGTTAGGGCATAGTGCCTAGTGTCCGTAATTGGTACTTTGATGATATTGTTGCAACTTGTTATGCTTAATTCTTGTCACTAGGGCCCGAGTGCCATGATCTCAGATCTGAACATGTTATTGTTTCATGATGATATCCATTGTTTTATGATCTTACCTGCAAGTTGTATACACATGTCGCTGTCCGGAACCCGAGGCCCCAAAGTGACAGATCACTTTGCTCAGGTGTTCACGGAGTGTTAATGCTTTGCTCAGGTGCTCTATTAAAAGGAGTACCTTAATTTCCAGTAGATTCCCTAGAGGCCCGGCTGCCACCGGCTGGTAGGACAAAATATGTTGTGCAAGTTTCTCATTGCGAGCACGTACGACTATATATGGAACACATGCCTATGGATTGCTTAGTACTTGGACACCGTTTTATTACTATCTGCAAATGCCCTGCTTTGATTGTTACATGAGTTTCTCTCATCCATGCAACGCCCGTTCATCCATCCATGTGCCTACAGTATTTTAATCCTCCTGTTTACTATAGTCACTACTGCTATCTTTGTTACACTGCTGCTTATATTTCACTAGTGCTACTGCTATAAAACTGTTACTACTGATAAACTCTTGCGAGCAAGTCTGTTTCCAGGTGCAGCTGAATTGACAACTCCGCTGTTAAGGCTTTCAAGTATTCTTTGTCTCCCCTTGTGTTGAATCAATAAATTGGGTTTTACTTCCCGCGAAGACTGTTGCGATCCCCTATACTTGTGGGTCATCAGCAGGCGGTGGGAGGGGCTGTAATGACCGGCGAGGTGAGTGGTGAGGAGGCAACGCGGTTGGATTGAGAGGGAGATTAGATTATGACATTTTTTTCCGGAATGACATATGACATTTGTCTAGCTCATCTCGCGCAATCTTTGGTTCTGGTCCGGAAAAAAAATCTTCTTCCCGATGCTCAAGATATTCGCATCCTCTAGTTAATGATCTACAGTGTGTCAGTGTTTGACCAATGCAACTTGGGGAAAAATGAAGTAGCAATGGATCTTCTCTGCATCGCAGCTCGTGGCTAAATCTCTCTCACCGCGAGCGCGAGTGAGTTCCCTACGACGTACCTTGATGTGGACGGTGCCGCCGCCGTAGGCGGTTGATACGCGTACAACACGCGTCCGTTGGGAACCCCAAGAGGAAGGTGTGATGCGTACAGCGGCAAGTTTTCCCTCAGTAAGAAACCAAGGTTTATCGAACCAGTAGGAGCCAAGAAGCACGTAGAAGGTTGATGGCGGCGAGATGTAGTGCGGCGCAACACCAGGGATTCCGGCGCCAACGTGGAACCTGCACAACACAACCAAAGTACTTTGCCCCAACGAAACAGTGAGGTTGTCAATCTCACCGGCTTGCTGTAACAAAGAATTAGATGTATAGTGTGGATGATGATTGTTTGCAGAAAACAGTAGAACAAGTATTGCAGTAGATTGTATTCGATGTTAAGAATGGACCGGGGTCCACAGTTCACTAGAGGTGTCTCTCCCATAAGATAAATAGCATGTTGGGTGAACAAATTACAGTTGGGCAATTGACAAATAGAGAGGACATGACAATGCACATACATGATATGATGAATATTGTGAGATTTAATTGGGCATTACGACAAAGTACATAGACCGCTATCCAGCATGCATCTATGCCTAAAAAGTCCACCTTCAGGTTATCATCCGAACCCCTTCCAGTATTAAGTTGAAAACAACAGACAATTGCATTAAGTATGGTGCGTAATGTAATCAATAATTACATCCTCGAACATAGCATCGATGTTTTATCCCTAGTGGCAACAGCACATCCACAACCTTAGAACTTTCTCACATCCGTCCTGCATTTAATGGAGGCATGAACCCACTATCGAGCATAAATACTCCCTCTTGGAGTTAAGAGTAAAAACTTGGCCAGAGCCTCTACTAATAACGGAGAGCATGCAAGATCATAAACAACACATAGGTAATAGATTGATAATCAACATAGCATAGTATTCTCTATCCATCGGATCCCAACAAACACAACATATAGCATTACAGATAGATGATCTTGATCATGTTAGGCAGCTCACAAGATCCGACAATGAAGCACAATTAGGAGAAGACGACCATCTAGCTACTGCTATGGACCCATAGTCCAGGGGTGAACTACTCACTCATCACTCCGGAGGCGACCATGGCGGCGAAGAGTCCTCCGGGAGATGATTCCCTCTCCGGCAGGGTGCCGGAGGCGATCTCCTGAATCCCCCGAGATGGGATTGGCGGCGGCGGCGTCTCTGGAAGGTTTTCCGTATCGTGGCTCTCGGTACTGGGGGTTTCGCGACGAAGGCTTTAAGTAGGCGGAGGAGATAGGTCAGGGGGCCTGACAGGGGGCCCACACACTAGGCCGGCGCGGCCAAGGGCCAGGCGGCGCCGCCCTAGTGTGTCGCCAGCTCGTGGCCCCACTTCGTATCATCTTCGGTCTTCTGGAAGCTTCGTGTGAAAATAGGCCCCTGGGCGTTGATTTCGTCCAATTCCGAGAATATTTCCTTACTAGGATTTCTGAAACCAAAAACAGCAGAAAACAAGAATCGGCTCTTCGGCATCTCGTTAATAGGTTAGTGCCGGAAAATGCATAAATATGACATAAAGTATGCATAAAACATGTAGATATCATCAATAATGTGGCATGGAACATAAGAAATTATCGATACGTCAGAGACGTATCAGCATCCCCAAGCTTAGTTTCTGCTCATCCCGAGCAGGTAAATGATAACAAAGATAATTTCTGGAGTGACATGCCATCATAACCTTGATCATACTATTGTAAGCATATGTAATGAATGCAGCGATCAAAACAATGGTAAATGACATGAGTAAACAACTGAATCATATAGCAAAGACTTTTCATGAATAGTACTTCAAGACAAGCATCAATAAGTCTTGCATAAGAGTTAACTCATAAAGCAATAATTCAAAGTAAAGGTATTGAAGCCACACAAAGGAAGATTAAGTTTCAGCGGTTGCTTTCAACTTGTAACATGTATATCTCATGGATAATTGTCAACATAGAGTAATATAACAAGTGCAATATGCAAGTATGTAGGAATCAATGCACAGTTCACACAAGTGTTTGCTTCTTGAGATGGAGAGAAATAGGTGAACTGACTCAACATAAAAGGTAGAAGAATGGCCCTTTGCAGAGGGAAGCATTTATTGCTATATTTGTGCTAGAGCTTTGGTTTTAAAAACAAGAAACAATTTTGTCAACGGTAGTAATAAAGCATATGTGTTATGTAAGTTATATCCTACAAGTTGCAAGCCTCATGCATAGTATACTAATAGTGCCCGCACCTTGTCCTAATTAGCTCGGATTAACTGGATTATCATCGCAATGCATATGTTTTAACCAAGTGTCACAAAGGGGTACCTCTATGCCGCATGTACAAAGGTCTAAGGAGAAAGCTCGCATTGGATTTCTCGCTATTGATTATTCTCAACTTAGACATCCATACCGGGACAACATAGACAACAGATAATGGACTCCTCTTTTATGCATAAGCATTCAATAATTATTAATTTTCTCATATGAGATTGAGGATATTTGTCCAAAACTGAAACTTCCACCATGGATCATGGCTTTAGTTAGCGGCCCAATGTTCTTCTCTAACATTATGCATGCTCTAACCATTCTAGCAGTAAATCTCCCTTACTTCAGACAAGACGGACATGCATAGCAACTCACATGATATTCAACAAAGAGTAGTTGATGGCGTCCCCAGGAACATGGTGATGCGTGTAGTTGACACGTCCGTTGGGAACCCCAAGAGGAAGGTGTGATGCGCACAGCGGCAAGTTTCCCTCAGTAAGAAACCAAGGTTTAATCGAACCAGTAGGAGTCAAGAAGCACGTTGAAGGTTGATGGCGGCGGGATGTAGTGCGGCGCAACACCAGAGATTCCGGCGCCAACGTGGAACCTGCACAACACAACCAAAGTACTTTGCCCCAACGAAACAGCGAGGTTGTCAATCTCACCGGCTTGCTATAACAAAGGATTAGATGTATAGTGTGGATGATGATTGTTTGCAGAAAACAGTAGAACAATATTGCAGTAGATTGTATTTCAGTATAGAGAATTGGACCGGGGTCCACAGTTCACTAGAGGTGTCTCTCCCATAAGATAAACAGCATGTTGGGTGAACAAATTACAGTTGGGCAATTGACAAATAAAGAGGGCATGACCATGCACATACATATTATGATGAGTATAGTGAGATTTAATTGGGCATTACGACAAAGTACATAGACCGCTATCCAGCATGCATCTATGCCTAAAAAGTCCACCTTCGGGTTATCATCCGAACCCCCTCCAGTATTAAGTTGCTAACAACAGACAATTGCATTAAGTATTGCGCGTAATGTAATCAGTGACTACATCCTCGAACATAGCACCAATGTTTTATCCCTAGTGGCAACAGCACATCCATAATCTTAGAGGTTCTTGTCACTCCTCCAGATTCATGGAGACATGAACCCACTATCGAGCATAAATACTCCCTCTTGGAGTTACTAGCATCAACTTGGCCAGATCATCTACTAATAACGGAGAGCATGCAAGATCATAAACAACACATAGACATAACTTTGATAATTAACATAACAAGTATTCTCTATTCATCGGATCCCAACAAACGCAACATATAGAATTACAGATAGATGATCTTGATCATGTTCGGCAGCTCACAAGACCCGACAATTAAGCACAATGGGGAGAAGACAACCATCTAGCTACTGCTATGGACCCATAGTCCAGGGGTAGACTACTCACTCATCACTCCGGAGGCGACCATGGCGACGTAGAGTCCTCCGGGAGATGATTCCCCTCTCCGGCAGGGTGCCGGAGGCGATCTCCTGAATCCCCCGAGATGGGATTGGCGGCGGCGGCGTCTCTGGAAGGTTTTCCGTATCGTGGCTCTCGGTACTGGGGGTTTCGCGACGGAGGCTTTAAGTAGGCGGAAGGGCAGGTCGGGGGCCACACGAGGGGCCCAGATGACAGGGCCGCGCGGCCAAGACCTAGGCCGCGCCGCCCTGTAGTCTGGCCGCCTCGTGGCCCCACTTCGTCTCCTCTTCGGTCTTCTGGAAGCTTCGTGGCAAAATAGGACCCTGGGCGTTGATTTCGTCCAATTCCGAGATTATTTCGTTACTAGGATTTCTGAAACCAAAAACAGCAGACAAAGAATCGGCACTTCGGCATCTTGTTAATAGGTTAGTTCCAGAAAATGCACGAATATGACATAAAGTGTGCATAAAACATGTAGATAACATCAATAATGTGGCATGGAACATAAGAAATTATCGATACGTCGGAGACGTATCAGCATCCCCAAGCTTAGTTCTTTCGTCCCGAAAGGAGTAAAACGATAACAAAGATAATTTACTGGAGTGACATGCCATCATAACCTTGATCATACTATTTGTAAAGCATATGTAGTGAATGCAGCGATCAAAACAATGTATATGACATGAGTAAACAAGTGAATCATATAGCAAAGACTTTTCATGAATAGTACTTCAAGACAAGCATCAATAAGTCTTGCATAAGAGTTAACTCATAAAGCAATAATTCAAAGTAAAAGCATTGAAGCAACACAAAGGAAGATTAAGTTTCAGCGGTTGCTTTCAACTTGTAACATGTATATCTCATGGATATTGTCAACATAGAGTAATATAATAAGTGCAATATGCAAGTATGTAGGAATCAATGCACAGTTCACACAAGTGTTTGCTTCTTGAGGTGGAGAGAAATAGGTGAACTGACTCAACAATGAAAGTAAAAGAATGGTCCTCCATAGAGGAAAAGCATCGATTGCTATATTTGTGCTAGAGCTTTGATTTTGAAAACATGAAACAATTTTGTCAACGGTAGTAATAAAGCATATGAGTTATGTAAATTATATCTTACAAATTGCAAGCCTCATGCATAGTATACTAATAGTGCCCGCACCTTGTCCTAATTAGCTTGGACTACCGGATCATCGCAATACACATGTTTTAACCAAGTGTCACAATGGGGTACCTCCATGCCGCCTGTACAAAGGTCTAAGGAGAAAGCTCGCATTGGATTTCTCGCTATTGATTATTCTCAACTTAGACATTCATACCGGGACAACATAGACAACAGATAATGGACTCCTCTTTAATGCATAAGCATGTGGCAACAATTAATTTTCTCATTTGAGATTGAAGATATTGTCCAAAACTGAAACTTCCACCATGGATCATGGCTTTAGTTAGCGGCCCAGTGTTCTTCTCTAACAATATGCATGCTTAACCATAAGGTGGTAGATCTCTCTTACTTCAGACAAGACGAACATGCATAGCAACTCACATGATATTCAACAAAGAATAGTTGATGGCGTCCCCAGTGAACATGGTTATCGCACAACAAGCAACTTAATAAGAGATAAACTGCATAAGTACATATTCAATACCACAATAGTTTTTAAGCTATTTGTCCCATGACCTATTTATTGCAAAGGTGAATGATGGAAATTTAAAGGTAGCACTCAAGCAATTTACTTTGGAATGGCGGAGAAATACCATGTAGTAGGTAGGTATGGTGGACACAAATGGCATAGTGGTTGGCTCAAGGATTTTGGATGCATGAGAAGTAATCCCTCTCGATACAAGGTTTAGGCTAGCAAGGTTATTTGAAACAAACACAAGGATGAATGGCGCAGCAAAACTCACATAAAAGACATATTGTAAACATTATAAGACTCTGCACCGTCTTCCTTGTTGTTCAAACTCAATACTAGAAATTATCTAGACTTTAGAGAGACCAAATATGCAAACCAAATTTTAGCATGCTCTATGTATTTATTCATCAATGGGTGCAAAGTATATGATGCAAGAGCTTAAGCATGAGCACAACAATTGCCAAGTATCACATTATCCAAGACATGATAGGAATTTACTACATGTATCATTTTCCAATTCCAACCATATAACAATTTAACGAAGAAGAAACTTCGCCATGAATATTATGAGTAAAGCCTAAGGACATACTTGTCCATATGCTACAGCGGAGCGTGTCTCTCTCCCATACAGTGAATGCTAGGATCCATTTTATTCAAACAAAACAAAAACAAAAACAAACCGACGCTCCAAGAAAAGCACATAAGATGTGATGGAATAAAAATATAGTTTCAGGGGAGGAACCTGATAATGTTGTCGATGAAGAAGGGGATGCCTTGGGCATCCCCAAGCTTAGACGCTTGAGTCTTCTTAGAATATGTAGGGGTGAACCACCGGGGCATCCCCAAGCTTAGAGCTTTCACTCTCCTTGATCATATTGCATCATACTCCTCTCTTGATCCTTGAAAACTTCCTCCACACCAAACTTAGAACAACTCATTAGAGGGTTAGTGGACAATAAAAATTAACATGTTCAGAGGTGACACAATCATTCTTAGCACTTCTGGACATTGCATAAAGCTACTGGACATTAATGGATCACAGAAATTCATCCAACATAGCAAAAGAGGCAATGCGAAATAAAAGGCAGAATCTGTCAAAACAGAACAGTTCGTATTGACGAATTTTATCGAGGCACCAGACTTGCTCAAATGAAAATGCTCAAATTGAATGAAAGTTGCATACAGATCTGAGGATTACTTACGTAAATTGGCATCATTTTCTGAGTTACCTACAGAGAAAACAGCCCAGATTCGTGACAGCAAAGAAATCTGTTTCTGCGCAGTAATCCAAATCTAGTATGAACTTTACTATCAACGACTTTACTTGGCACAACAAAACACTAAACTAAGATAAGGAGAGGTTGCTACAGTAGTAAACAACTTCCAAGACTCAAAATAAAAACAAAGTACTGTAGTAAAAACACATGGGTTGTCTCCCATAAGCGCTTTTCTTTAACGCCTTTCAGCTAGGCGCAGAAAGTGTGTATCAAGTATTATCAGGAGATGGTGCATCTACAGCGGGGTTTGGAGTTTTCTCAGCCAAGCATAGTATATAGGATACATAAGTTTTAGCGTCTCCCTTTTCATTAGTCTTAGGCTTGCTACTCTCATCAAACAAATTTTTCGGAACAAGCCAAGCATAGTTATTTTCTAGTGCATCATTCAATGCTAGGAGCTTACATGGTATTGGTGCTTTGATCTCCCCACCATCATTAATATTAGTAGTGTACTTTATTCTATCCATATCCATCTTTTCAAGGAGACTAACAAAATTGGTATAAGAACCAAGCATATTATATTTAGCAAAGACCTTTCTAGCCTCTCTTGCTATACCACCAAATTCTCTAAGAAGGGTTTCTAAAACAAAGTCTTTCTTTTCCCCTTCTTCCATATCACCGAGTGTAAGAAACATGTGTTGGATTATAGGATTGAGATTAACAAATTTGGTTTCCATCATACGAACTAAAGCAGCAGCGGCAATTTCATAAGTAGGAGCAAGTTCTACCAAGTGTCTATCTTCAAAATCTTCAACGGTACTGACATGATTGAAAAATTCTTCTATATTATTTCTCCCAATTATAGACCCCCGTCCTACCGGTATGTCTTTCGTGGTAAAATTAAAAGGAAACATGATGAATCAAGTAAAGTAAATGCAAGTAACTTTTTTTTTTGTGTTTTTGATATAGCAAACAAGATAGCAAATAAAGTAAAACTAGCAACTAATTTTTTTGTATTTTGATTTAGTGCAGCAAACAAAGTAGTAAATAAAATAAAGCAAGACAAAAACAAAGTAAAGAGATTGGGAAGTGGAGACTCCCCTTGCAGCGTGTCTTGATCTCCCCGGCAACGGCGCCAGAAATTTGCTTGATGCGTGTAGTTGACACGTCCGTTGGGAACCCCAAGAGGAAGGTGTGATGCGCACAGCGGCAAGTTTCCCTCAGTAAGAAACCAAGGTTTAATCGAACCAGTAGGAGTCAAGAAGCACGTTGAAGGTTGATGGCGGCGGGATGTAGTGCGGCGCAACACCAGAGATTCCGGCGCCAACGTGGAACCTGCACAACACAACCAAAGTACTTTGCCCCAACGAAACAGCGAGGTTGTCAATCTCACCGGCTTGCTGTAACAAAGGATTAGATGTATAGTGTGGATGATGATTGTTTGCAGAAAACAGTAGAACAGTATTGCAGTAGATTGTATTTCAGTATAGAGAATTGGACCGGGGTCCATAGTTCACTAGAGGTGTCTCTCCCATAAGATAAACAACATGTTGGGTGAACAAATTACAGTTGGGCAATTGACAAATAAAGAGGGCATGACCATGCACATACATATTATGATGAGTATAGTGAGATTTAATTTGGCATTACGACAAAGTACATAGACCGCTATCCAGCATGCATCTATGCCTAAAAAGTCCACCTTCAGGTTATCATCCGAACCCCCTCCAGTATTAAGTTGCTAACAACAGACAATTGCATTAAGTATTGCGCGTAATGTAATCAGTGACTACATCCTCGAACATAGCACCAATGTTTTATCCCTAGTGGCAACATCACATCCATAATCTTAGAGGTTCTTGTCACTCCTCCAGATTCATGGAGACATGAACCCACTATCGAGCATAAATACTCCCTCTTGGAGTTAGTAGCATCAACTTGGCCAGAGCATCTACTAATAACGGAGAGCATGCAAGATCATAAACAACACATAGACATAACTTTGATAATTGATGCGTGTGGTTAACACGTCCGTTGGGAACCCCAAGAGGAAGGTGTGATGCGCACAGCGGCAAGTTTCCCTCAGTAAGAAACCAAGGTTTAATCGAACCAGTAGGAGTCAAGAAGCACGTTGAAGGTTGATGGCGGCGGGATGTAGTGCGGCGCAACACCAGAGATTCCTGCGCCAACGTGGAACCTGCACAACACAACCAAAGTACTTTGCCCCAACGAAACAGCGAGGTTGTCAATCTCACCGGCTTGCTGTAACAAAGGATTAACCGTATTGTGTGGAAGATGATTGTTTGCAGAAAACAGTAGAACAAGTATTGCAGTAGATTGTATTTCAGTATAGAGAATTGGACCGGGGTCCACAGTTCACTAGAGGTGTCTCTCCCATAAGATAAACAGCATGTTGGGTGAACAAATTACAGTTGGGCAATTGACAAATAAAGAGGGCATGACCATGCACATACATATCATGATGAGTATAGTGAGATTTAATTGGGCATTACGACAAAGTACATAGACCACCATCCAACTGCATCTATGCCTAAAAAGTCCACCTTCAGGTTATCATCCGAACCCCCTCCAGTATTAAGTTGCTAACAACAGACAATTGCATTAAGTATGGTGCGTAATGTAATCAACAACTACATCCTTAGACATAGCATCAATGTTTTATCCCTAGTGGCAACAGCACAACACAACCTTAGAACTTTCATCACTTGTCCCGGTGTCAATGCAGGCATGAACCCACTATCGAGCATAAATACTCCCTCTTGGAGTTACAAGCATCTACTTGGCCAGAGCATCTACTAGTAACAGAGAGCATGCAAGATCATAAACAACACATAGATATAACTTTGATAATCAACATAACAAGTATTCTCTATTCATCGGATCCCAACAAACACAACATATAGAATTACAGATAGATGATCTTGATCATGTTAGGCAGCTCACAAGATCCGACAATGAAGCACAATGGGGAGAAGACAACCATCTAGCTACTGCTATGGACCCATAGTCCAGGGGTAGACTACTCACTCATCACTCCGGAGGCGACCATGGCGGCGTAGAGTCCTCCGGGAGATGATTCCCCTCTCCGGCAGGGTGCCGGAGGCGATCTCTGGATCCCCGAGATGGGATCGGTGGCGGCGGCGTCTCGGAAGGTTTTCCGTATCGTGGCTCTCGGTGCGGGGGTTTCGCAACGGAGGCTTTAAGTAGGCGGAAGGGCAGGTCAAGAGGCGGCACGAGGGCCCCACACCACAGGGCCGCGCGGCCAAGGGGGGGCCGCGCCGCCCTATGGTTTGGGCGCCTCGTGGCCCCACTTCGTCTCCTCTTCGGACTTCTGGAAGCTTCGTGGCAAAATAGGACCCTGGGCGTTGATTTCGTCCAATTCCGAGAATATTTCGTTACTAGGATTTCTGAAACCAAAAATAGCAGAAACAAAGAATCGGCACTTCGGCATCTTGTTAATAGGTTAGTTCCAGAAAATGCACGAATATGACATAAAGTGTGCATAAAACATGTAGATAACATCAATAATGTGGCATGGAACATAAGAAATTATCGATACGTCGGAGACGTATCAGCATCCCCAAGCTTAGTTCTGCTCGTCCCGAGCAGGTAAAACGATAACACAGATAATTTCTGGAGTGACATGCCATCATAACCTTGATCATACTATTTGTAAAGCATATGAAGTGAATGCAGCGATCAAAACAATGTATATGACATGAGTAAACAAGTGAATCATAAAGCAAAGACTTTTCATGAATAGCACTTCAAGACAAGCATCAATAAGTCTTGCATAAGAGTTAACTCATAAAGCAATAATTCAAAGTAAAGGCATTGAAGCAACACAAAGGAAGATTAAGTTTCAGCGGTTGCTTTCAACTTGTAACATGTACATCTCATGGATATTGTCAACATAGAGTAATATAATAAGTGCAATAAGCAAATATGTAGGAATCAATGCACAGTTCACACAAGTGTTTGCTTCTTGAGGTGGAGAGAAATAGGTGAACTGACTCAACATTGAAAGTAAAAGAATGGTCCTCCATAGAGGAAAAGCATCGATTGCTATATTTGTGCTAGAGCTTTTGATTTTGAAAACATGAAACAATTTTGTCAACGGTAGTAATAAAGCATATGTATCATGTAAATTATATCTTACAAGTTGCAAGCCTCATGCATAGTGTACTAATAGTGCCCGCACCTTGTCCTAATTAGCTTGGACTACCGGATCATCGCAATGCACATGTTTTAACCAAGTGTCCCAAAGGGGTACCTCTATGCCGCCTGTACAAAGGTCTAAGGAGAAAGCTCGCATTGGATTTCTCGCTATTGATTATTCTCAACTTAGACATCCATACCGGGACAACATAGACAACAGATAATGGACTCCTCTTTTATGCATAAGCATGTAACAACAATTAATAATTTTCTCATATGAGATTGAGGATATATGTCCAAAACTGAAACTTCCACCATGGATCATGGCTTTAGTTAGCGGCCCAATGTTCTTCTCTAACAATATGCATGCTTAATCATAAGGTGGTAGATCTCTCTTACTTCAGACAAGACGAACATGCATAGCAACTCACATGAAATTCAACAAAGAATAGTTGATGGCGTCCCCAGTGAACATGGTTATCGCACAACAAGCAACTTAATAAGAGATAAAGTGCATAATTACATATTCAATACCACAATAGTTTTTAAGCTATTTGTCCCATGAGCTATATATTGCAAAGGTGAATGATGGAATTTTAAAGGTAGCACTCAAGCAATTTACTTTGGAATGGCGGAAAATACCATGTAGTAGGTAGGTATGGTGGACACAAATGGCATAGTGGTTGGCTCAAGTATTTTGGATGCATGAGAAGTATTCCCTCTCGATACAAGGTTTAGGCTAGCAAGGCTTTATTTGAAACAAACACAAGGATGAACCGGTGCAGCAAAACTCACATAAAAGACATAATGAAAACATTATAAGACTCTACACCGTCTTCCTTGTTGTTCAAACTCAATACTAGAAATTATCTAGACCTTAGAGAGACCAAATATGCAAACCAAATTTTAGCATGCTCTATGTATTTCTTCATTAATGGGTGCAAAGCATATGATGCAAGAGCTTAAACATGAGCACAACAATTGCCAAGTATCACATTACCCAAGACATTTATAGCAATTACTACATGTATCATTTTCCAATTCCAACCATATAACAATTTAACGAAGAAGAAACTTCGCCATGAATACTATGAGTAGAAACTAAGGACATACTTGTCCATATGCTACAGCGGAGCGTGTCTCTCTCCCATAAAGTGAATGCTAGGATCCATTTTATTCAAACAAAACAAAAAACAAAAACAAACCGACGCTCCAAGAAAAGCACATAAGATGTGATGGAATAAAAATATAGTTTCAGGGGAGGAACCTGATAATGTTGTCGATGAAGAAGGGGATGCCTTGGGCATCCCCAAGCTTAGACGCTTGAGTCTTCTTGATATATGCAGGGGTGAACCACCGGGGCATCCCCAAGCTTAGAGCTTTCACTCTCCTTGATCATGTTGCATCATACTCCTCTCTTGATCCTTGAAAACTTCCTCCACACCAAACTTAGAACAACTCATTAGAGGGTTAGCAACAATAAAAATTAACATATTCAGAGGTGACACAATCATTCTTAACACTTCTGGACATTGCATAAAGCTACTGGACATTAATGGATCAAAGAAATTCATCCAACATAGCAAAAGAGGCAATGCGAAATAAAAGGCAGAATCTGTCAAAACAGAACAGTTCGTATTGACGAATTTTATCGAGGCACCAGACTTGCTCAAATGAAAATGATCAAATTGAATGAAAGTTGCGTACATATCTGAGGACCACTCACGTAAATTGGCATAATTTTCTGAGTTACCTACAGGGAAAACAGCCCAGATTCGTGACAGCAAAGAAATCTGTTTCTGCGCAGTAATCCAAATCTAGTATGGACTTTTCTATCAACGGCTTTACTTGGCACAATAAAACACTAAACTAAGATAAGGAGAGGTTGCTACAGTAGTAAAAAACTTCCAAGACACAAAATAAAAACAAAGTACTGTAGGTAAAAACATGGGTTGTCTCCCATAAGCGCTTTTCTTTAACGCCTTTCAGCTAGGCGCAGAAAGTGTGTATCAAATATTATCGAAGGGTGGTGCATTCTCAGCGGGGTGCGGAGTTTTCTCAACCAGGCATAGTATATTAGATACATAAGTTTTAGCATCTCCCTTTTCATTAGTCTTAGGCGTGCTACTCTCATCAAACAAATTTTCAGGAACAAGCCAAGCATAGTTATTTTCTAGTGCATCATTCATAGCTAGGAGTTTACATGGTATTGGTGCTTTGATCTCCCCTCCATCATTAATATGATTAGTGTACTTTATTCTATCCATATCCATCTTTTCAAGGAGACTAACAAAATTGGTGTAAGAATCAAGCATATTAAATTTAGCAAAGACCTTTCTAGCCTCTCTCGCTATACCACCAAATTCTCTAAGAAGGGTTTCTAAAACAAAATCTTTCTTTTCCCCTTCTTCCATATCACCAAGTGTGAGAAACATGTGTTGGATTATAGGATTGAGATTAACAAATTTAGTTTCCAACATGCGAACTAAAGCAGCAGTAGCAATTTCATAGGTAGGGGCAAGGTCTACCAAGTGTCTATCCTCAAAATCGTCAACGGTACTGACATGATTGAAAAATTCCTCTATATTATTTCTCCCAATTATAGATCCACGTCCTACCGGTATATCTTTCATGGTAAAATTAAAAGGAAACATGATGAATCAAGTAAGGTAAATGCAAGTAACTAATTTTTTTTGTGTTTTTGATATAGCAAACAAGATAGCAAATAAAGTAAAACTAGCAACTAATTTTTTTGTATTTTGATTTAGTGCAGCAAACAAAGTAGTAAATAAAACTAAGCAAGACAAAAACAAAGTAAAGAGATTGAGAAGTGGAGACTCCCCTTGCAGCGTGTCTTGATCTCCCCGGCAACGGCGCCAGAAATTTGCTTGATGCGTGTGGTTAACACGTCCGTTGGGAACCCCAAGAGGAAGGTGTGATGCGCACAGCGGCAAGTTTCCCTCAGTAAGAAACCAAGGTTTAATCGAACCAGTAGGAGTCAAGAAGCACGTTGAAGGTTGATGGCGGCGGGATGTAGTGCGGCGCAACACCAGAGATTCCGGCGCCAACGTGGAACCTGCACAACACAACCAAAGTACTTTGCCCCAACGAAACAGCGAGGTTGTCAATCTCACCGGCTTGCTGTAACAAAGGATTAACCGTATTGTGTGGAAGATGATTGTTTGCAGAAAACAGTAGAACAAGTATTGCAGTAGATTGTATTTCAGTATAGAGAATTGGACCGGGGTCCACAGTTCACTAGAGGTGTCTCTCCCATAAGATAAACAGCATGTTGGGTGAACAAATTACAGTTGGGCAATTGACAAATAAAGAGGGCATGACCATGCACATACATATCATGATGAGTATAGTGAGATTTAATTGGGCATTACGACAAAGTACATAGACCGCCATCCAACTGCATCTATGCCTAAAAAGTCCACCTTCAGGTTATCATCCGAACCCCCTCCAGTATTAAGTTGCTAACAACAGACAATTACATTAAGTATGGTGCGTAATGTAATCAACAACTACATCCTTAGACATAGCATCAATGTTTTATCCCTAGTGGCAACAACACAACACAACCTTAGAACTTTCATCACATTTGTCCTGTGTCAATGCAGGCATGAACCCACTATCGAGCATAAATACTCCCTCTTGGAGTTACAAGCATCTACTTGGCCAGAGCATCTACTAGTAACAGAGAGCATGCAAGATCATAAACAACACATAGATATAACTTTGATAATCAACATAACAAGTATTCTCTATTCATCGGATCCCAACAAACGCAACATATAGAATTACAGATAGATGATCTTGATCATGTTAGGCAGCTCACAAGATCCGACAATGAAGCACAATGGGGAGAAGACAACCATCTAGCTACTGCTATGGACCCATAGTCCAGGGGTAGACTACTCACTCATCACTCCGGAGGCGACCATGGCGGCGTAGAGTCCTCCGGGAGATGATTCCCCTCTCCGGCAGGGTGCCGGAGGCGATCTCCTGGATCCCCCGAGATGGGATCGGTGGCGGCGGCGTCTCTGGAAGGTTTTCCGTATCGTGGCTCTCGGTACTGGGGGTTTCGCAACGGAGGCTTTAAGTAGGCGGAAGGGCAGGTCAGGAGGCGGCACGAGGGCCCCACACCACAGGGCCGCGCGGCCAAGGGGGGGCCGCGCCGCCCTATGGTTTGGGCGCCTCGTGGCCCCACTTCGTCTCCTCTTCGGACTTCTGGAAGCTTCGTGGCAAAATAGGACCCTGGGCGTTGATTTCGTCCAATTCCGAGAATATTTCGTTACTAGGATTTCTGAAACCAAAAACAGCAGAAAACAAAGAATCGGCACTTCGGCATCTTGTTAATAGGTTAGTTCCAGAAAATGCACGAATATGACATAAAGTGTGCATAAAACATGTCGATAACATCAATAATGTGGCATGGAACATAAGAAATTATCAATACGTCGGAGACGTATCAATAATCAACATAACAAGTATTCTCTATTCATCGGATCCCAACAAACGCAACATATAGAATTACAGATAGATGATCTTGATCATGTTCGGCAGCTCACAAGACCCGACAATTAAGCACAATGGGGAGAAGACAACCATCTAGCTACTGCTATGGACCCATAGTCCAGGGGTAGACTACTCACTCATCACTCCGGAGGCGACCATGGCGGCGTAGAGTCCTCCGGGAGATGATTCCCCTCTCCGGCAGGGTGCCGGAGGCGATCTCCTGAATCCCCCGAGATGGGATTGGCGGCGGCGGCGTCTCTGGAAGGTTTTCCGTATCGTGGCTCTCGGTACTGGGGGTTTCGCGACGAAGGCTTTAAGTAGGCGGAAGGGCAGGTCAGGGGGCCACACGAGGGGCCCAGATGACAGGGCCGCGCGGCCAAGACCTAGGCCGCGCCGCCCTGTAGTCTGGTCGCCTCGTGGCCCCACTTCGTCTCCTCTTCGGTCTTCTGGAAGCTTCGTGGCAAAATAGGACCCTGGGCGTTGATTTTGTCCAATTCCGAGAATATTTCGTTACTAGGATTTCTGAAACCAAAAACAATGACAAAGAATCGGCACTTCAGCATCTTGTTAATAGGTTAGTTCCAGAAAATGCACGAATATGACATAAAGTGTGCATAAAACATGTAGATAACATCAATAATGTGGCATGGAACATAAGAAATTATCGATACGTCGGAGACGTATCACATGGTTATCGCACAACAAGCAACTTAATAAGAGATAACGTGCATAAGTACATATTCAATACCACAATAGTTTTTAGGCTATTTGTCCCATGAGCTATATATTGCAAAGGTGAAGGATAGAAATTTAAAGGTAGCACTCAAGCAATTTACTTTGGAATGGCAGAGAAATACCATGTAGTAGGTAGGTATGATGGACACAAATGGCATAGTGGTTGGCTCAAGGATTTTCGATGCATGAGAAGTATTCCCTCTCGATACAAGGTTTTAGGCTAGCAAGGCTATTTGAAACAAACACAAGGATGAACCGGTGCAGCAAAACTCACATAAAAGACATATTGTAAACATTATAAGACTCTACACCGTTTTCCTTGTTGTTCAAACACTTTACTAGAAATTATCTAGACCTTAGAGAGACCAATTATGCAAACCAAATTTTAGCAAGCTCTATGTATTTCTTCATTAATAGGTGCAAAGTATATGATGCAAGAGCTTAAACATGAGCACAACAATTGCCAAGTATCACATTATCCAAGACATTTTAGCAATTACTACATGTATCATTTTCTGATTCCAACCATATAACAATTTAACGAAGAAGATTCAACCTTCACCATGAATATTATGAGTAAAGCCTAAGGACATATTTGTCCATATGCAACAGCGGAGCGTGTGTCTCTCCCACACAATGAATGCTAGGATCCATTTTATTCAAACAAAACAAAAACAAAAACAAACCGACGCTCAAAGCAAAGTACATAAGATGTGATGGAATAAAAATATAGTTTCACTAGAGGAACCTGATAATGTTGTCGATGAAGAAGGGGATGCCTTGGGCATCCCCAAGCTTAGACGCTTGAGTCTTCTTGATATATGCAGGGTTGAACCACCGGGGCATCTCCAAGCTTAGAGCTTTCACTCTCCTTAATCATGTTGTATCATCTCCCTCTCTTGATCCTTGAAAACTTCCTCTACACCAAACTCAAAACAACTCATTAGAGGGTTAGTGCACAATTAAAATTTACATGTTCAGAGGTGACATAATCATTCTTAACACTTCTGGACATTGCATAAAGCTACTGAAAGTTAATGGAATCGAAAAATCCATCAAGCATAGCAAAACAGGCAATGCGAAATAAAAGGCAGAATCTGTCAAAACAGAACAGTTCGTAAAGACGAATTTCTAAGAGGCACCAGAATTGCTCAAATGAAAATGCTCAAATTGAATGAAAGTTGCGTACATATCTTAGGATCACTCACGTAAATTGGCATAATTTTCTGAGTTACCTACAGAGAATTAGGCCCAGATTCGTGACAGCAAAGAAATCTGTTTCTGCGCAGTAATCCAAATCTAGTATGAACCTTACTATCAACGACTTTACTTGGCACAACAATGCACAAAACTAAGATAAGGAGAGGTTTATACAGTAGTAACAACTTCCAAGACTCAAATATAAAATAAAGGTGCAGAAGTAAAAAATATGGGTTTCTCCCTAAGCGCTTTTCTTTAACGCCTTTCAGCTAGGCGCAGAAAGTGTATATCAAGTATTATCAAGAGATGATGAATCTACAGTGGGGTTTGGAGTTTTCTCAACCATGCATTGTATTTTGGATACATAAGTTTCAGAGGCTCCCTTTTCGTTAGTCTTGGGCTTGCTACTCTCATCAAACAAATTTTCAGGAACAAGCCAAGCATAATTATCATCTAGAGCTTCATGCATTGCTAGGAGCATACAAGGTATTGGTGCTTTAATTTCCCCACCATCATTAACATTATTAGTGTACTTAATTCTATCCATATCCATCTTTTCAAGTGTTCTTTTAAAATTGGCGATCATACCAAGCCTCTCATGCTTACTAAAAACCTTTCTAGCTTCTTTGGCTATATCCTCAAATTCTCGCACTAGGACTTTTAGAACAAAATCTCTCTTCTCTCCCCTCTTCATATCAGAAAGTGTAAGAAACATGTGTTGTATCATGGGGTTGAGACTAATAAATCTAGCTTCCATCATGCGTACCAAACAAACAGAGGCATCTTCATAAGTAGGGATAGCTTTTGCAAGGGGTATATCTTTAAGATCTTCGTGCATACTAACATGGGTGAAAAATTCTTCTATATTATCTCTTCCAATTATAGACCCTTGTCCTACCGGTATATCTTTTACAGTAAAATTAAAAGGAAACATGATGAAATAAGTAAATGCAAGTAACTAATTTTTTTGTGTTTTTAATATAACAAACAAGATAGCAAGTAGAGTAAAACTAGCAACTAATTTTTTTGTATTTTGATATAATGCAGCAAACAAAGTAATAAATAAAATAAAGCAAGACAAAAACAAAGTAAAGAGATTGGAAGTGGAGACTCCCCTTGCAGCGTGTCTTGATCTCCCCGGCAACGGCGCCAGAAAAAGAGCTTGATACGCGTACAACACGCGTCCGTTGGGAACCCCAAGAGGAAGGTGTGATGCGTACAGCGGCAAGTTTTCCCTCAGTAAGAAACCAAGGTTTATCGAACCAGTAGGAGCCAAGAAGCACGTTGAAGGTTGATGGCGGCGAGATGTAGTGCGGCGCAACACCAGGGATTCCGGCGCCAACGTGGAACCTGCACAACACAACCAAAGTACTTTGCCCCAACAAAACAGTGAGGTTGTCAATCTCACCGGCTTGCTGTAACAAAGGATTAGATGTATAGTGTGGATGATGATTGTTTGCAGAAAACAGAAGAACAAGTATTGCAGTAGATTGTATTCGATGTTAAGAATGGACCGGGGTCCACAGTTCACTAGAGGTGTCTCTCCCATAAGATAAATAGCATGTTGGGTGAACAAACTACAGTTGGGCAATTGACAAATAGAGAGGACATGACAATGCACATACATGATATGATGAATATTGTGAGATTTAATTGGGCATTACGACAAAGTACATAGACCGCTATCCAGCATGCATCTATGCCTAAAAAGTCCACCTTCAGGTTATCATCCGAACCCCTTCCAGTATTAAGTTGAAAACAACAGACAATTGCATTAAGTATGGTGCGTAATGTAATCAAATATTACATCCTCGAACATAGCATCGATGTTTTATCCCTAGTGGCAACAACACATCCACAACCTTAGAACTTTCTGTCACTGTCCCAGATTTAATGGAGGCATGAACCCACTATCGAGCATAAATACTCCCTCTTGGAGTTAAGAGTAAAAACTTGGCCAGAGCCTCTACTAATAACGGAGAGCATGCAAGATCATAAACAACACATAGGTAATAGATTGATAATCAACATAGCATAGTATTCTCTATCCATCGGATCCCAACAAACACAACATATAGCATTACAGATAGATGATCTTGATCATGTTAGGCAGCTCACAAGATCCGACAATGAAGCACAATTAGGAGAAGACGACCATCTAGCTACTGCTATGGACCCATAGTCCAGGGGTGAACTACTCACTCATCACTCCGGAGGCGACCATGGCAGTGAAGAGTCCTCCGGGAGATGATTCCCCTATCCGGCAGGGTGCCGGAGGCGATCTCCTGAATCCCCCGAGATGGGATTGGCGGCGGCGGCGTCTCTGGAAGGTTTTCCGTATCGTGGCTCTCGGTACTGGGGGTTTCGCGACGAAGGCTTTAAGTAGGCGGAGGAGATAGGTCAGGGGGCCTGACAGGGGGCCCACACACTAGGCCGGCGCGACCAAGGGCCAGGCCGCGCCGCCCTAGTGTGTCGCCAGCTCGTGGCCCCACTTCGTATCATCTTCGGTCTTCTGGAAGCTTCGTGTGAAAATAGGCCCCTGGGCGTTGATTTCGTCCAATTCCGAGAATATTTCCTTACTAGGATTTCTGAAACCAAAAACAGCAGAAAACAACAAGCGGCTCTTCGGCATCTCGTTAATAGGTTAGTGCCGGAAAATGCATAAATATGACATAAAGTATGCATAAAACATGTAGATATCATCAATAATGTGGCATGGAACATAAGAAATTATCGATACGTCGGAGACGTATCAGCGGTGCCGGAGTCGTTGTTGAACTCGAGCCACGCCTCGTTCTAGTAGAAGCAGGCGCCCCTCCATCCCACCACCCCGCTGCTCGCCGCCGCGTCCGCCGCCGGCACGGCCATCACCGCGCCCACGAACACCGGGAAGATGTCCGACGCGCCGCAGAGCGCGCGGAGCGCCGCCATGGAGACGCGCCGCGGCAGGAGGGGCATCACGTCCATGGGGCTGAACGGCAGGGTGGTGAGGATGCTGCTGCTGCTCGCGCCGCCCCACGGGACGCCTGCGCCGCGGGTGGAGGAGAGCAGCACGGCGCCGAGCAAGGCGGTCGCGAGCAGCGCCGCGACGGCGAGGAGCTTGGTGGAGTTCGCCATGGTGGTTTGCGGTTGGGGGCGAGTTTAGGGAGACTCGCCTAATTAAAGAGAGATTTGGCTAATTACTTTGTACTGTAATCACCGTGGATTGAGATAAGAGCACCAGGTGGTGAATAGAAATTATCTTTGCATACCATAGCCTCAAACATGATTGATGATACCATAATTACTTCATCGCTCGTAGGAAGATACCGTGAGCTTTTTCTTGATCGGACGAAGCGGAGACATCAAATCAGATTAGAGGGTCCAGATTGTTTTAATGACGACCACCAAAGTGCGTTGAGTGTCAAACGACCAACTCCCATTTAATAGTAAAGAAATCCACGATGCATTCCTCTAGGCCCATAAAGGTGAAGTATCATGTAGTTGACGTTCACATGACACCCCTAGAAGAATAACACCACAACTTAAATATCAAACCATTAAATATTACTCAACATAGTTTCACTACTAACATCGTGACTTCTCCCATGTCCTCAAGAACTAAACGAACTACTCACAAGATATCATATGGATCATAATCAGAGGTGATATAATGATGAATAACAATCTGGATATAAACTTTAATCCAATAATTTCACTCAATAGCATCAACTACAAGGAATAATAAACACCGGGAAAGTTTCCCCTATGAACTAGACAAGAATCAAACCCAAAATGTTACAGCGGAACGGAGTGGAGATGGTGGAGATGATGGTGCTGGTGATGGAGATGATGATGATGATCCCGATGAAGTCTAGCTCGATGACAGTGACGATGGCGACGTCCCCCCCCTTCGGGAAGGAATTTCCCCGACAAATTTCTGCCTGCCGGAGAGCTTTTCTCTCACTATGGTTTTCCGCCCCATCGCGGCTACAGAATATTTCTCTGGTCGCTCCCCCCTCTATTTAGGGTTCTCGGGGGATGAAATACGCGAAGGAACGATGTCAGTGGTGGGCTAGGGCCACCACACTATGCCTAGGCGCGGCTAGAGTGTGGCCCGCACCTAGGGGTGGTGTGGGCTCCTCCTAGCCCACCTCACGCTCTCCTTCTAGCTTCTTCCGGCATCTGGCAAAATAGGAACTTTTGGGTATTTTCTGGGAATTGTTGTTCGTCAGAAATATGGTATCTTGATGGCCTTTTTTCCAGCAGAATTCTGACTTCGGCAGTTAATTCTCCAATAATCATCAAACATGCAAAAATGGATGAAATAACATAAGTAGCATCTCTAAATATGAAATATATCAATGAATAACAATAAATTATGATATAAAATAATGATGCAATTTGGACGTATCACAGTTCTCGTGTCAATTTTATTCTTGAAGCTACTTCATCTACTCCGACATATCGGCGAACAACTTCTACGCACTGGCCACTCACGAAAATATTCTCTGCTACCCCATCTAACCATCTAACTCTGGCGCACATGTATCATGATACTCTTTGTATGTGCACACCCAGTATTGGCACCACTAGCGCGTGTCTTCGTCCCCGGTGCACTCCCGAGTTAGGTAATCTTGGCACGGTGTGTCGCTTACTACTTCTACACAACTACAACTACATCTCAATCCTTCCGAGCATATTCCCGGGCTCAACGACACCATCAACCTCAACAAATCTTCATGGCGACTACATCAAGCACATCACCATCGACAACAACTACAACTCCCTCACTCTCAGCTACACCGACATAGGCATCAAGGGCTACCACCTCACCTACGGCTCCCTCTCCAGTCACGACTTCGGCTTATGCTCCCATCTGACCGTCTGCGACGTTTTGGTTGTTTGCTTCACTGCCGATCTAACTACGCGGAGGTGTTATAATATATTACACATTCATTAGTTATATTTGGTAGTTTAGGGTATTAATCTGAATCTATCTCTAGTAGTTTTCTTGCCATTCAAGTCTATTTTATAAGCAACCCAAGAAGCTCCGAATGTATCGATCAATATATACAATCAATATTTCTGCAACATCGATCAAAATACACTCAATCTTACGATTTTTTTCTATATATAAACCGTCTGCACCACAGTTTGAAATTTAGTACCATGGCATTTTTTTGCTTTCTAAAACTCATTTTTGCAAGGCCTATTTCAAAAAACAGTTTTTTGAGGAAAGAAAGACCGACGAAAACACACGAGCCCGGCGAGAGGCAGCAGCGAAACGCCCCGATCCGATTCGACTGACACTTCTCCTTTTCTGACCTCCCTCCCTCCCTCCCTCCCAAAGTCCAAACCCTAGCCGGCTACACCTCGCGATCCAATCCGCACCTAACCCACCCGCAGAGATTTCGGCGGCCAATGTCCCCGCCGCCGCCGCCACGGTCTCCACGCGCCCTCTCTAGCTAGCTAGCTGTAAGCTAGCGCTCACCCCTCACGGCCTAAAGAATCCGCGACGCCCCGGCGACTCCGAGCGTCGGCCGGCCGGCGGCCATGAGTAGCGCGTCCAACAGCGCGTTCAGCGAGGAGATACTCGCCGACAAGCTCGCCAAGCTCAACAACACGCAACAGTGCATCGAGAGTATCCTTGACCTGATCTTTTTTTCTCGGCCAAATCTCTAGAGAGATCTGTTTTGGTGATTCTCAAGTTTACTGTCGAGTTGCAATTTCCGCGCCGAGTATTTTGTACACCTGTAGAAAGAGCACCTTTTTTTCTTGATTTGTCCTCCTCAGTCCTTGCGCACGTCGCTATGTCTGTCCATATCTGCCAACTTGTTCAAAACGATGTATGTTGAGCGAGAAGTGGTCAGGCAATCATTTTGTGGTTTCTAGAAATGTAAATCCTCGTTTGTCCATTTTATGCCATTTTGTTTTTCACTAAGCGGGAGCTCTCTGTATGCTACTGCTTACAGTAAATCACTGAACTCTACAACTACATAAAAATGGTGCTGTATGAGTCGTGAGATATACTTAGAAGTGTAATTGGGTACTTTTCTCTGTCCTGTCTTACCATGATCCGGATGTTTCCTTGACTTTTACCTTGTGGTCACTAGCTCTGTCGCATTGGTGCATTTACCATCGGAAGGACGCAGAGCTAATTGTCCAGACATGGGCCAAGCAGATCCAAAGCTCTGGAAATGAACAGAAGGTCCCTTTCCTTTACCTTGCTAATGACATCCTACAGAACAGCAAGCGCAATGGCACCGAGTTTGTAGAAGAATTCTGGAAGGTGCTCCCAAGCACGCTTAAGGATGTAGCTGAAAAGGGCGACGACCGGGGGAAGAAGACTGTCTCTAGGCTGGTGTGTATCATATATCTGTACTTGTAGCTTCTTAACTCTTGTTTGCTATATATTGTTAGGACTTAATCAAAATGCAATACTTTAACACTGCGCTGATGTGTTCTAGGTTGATATATGGCAAGAAAGGAGGGTTTTTGGTTCACGTG
The DNA here is from genome assembly GCF_019359855.2 of Lolium perenne. Taxonomy (NCBI): domain Eukaryota; kingdom Viridiplantae; phylum Streptophyta; class Magnoliopsida; order Poales; family Poaceae; genus Lolium; species Lolium perenne. The sequence continues at coordinate 72,670,562 of NC_067248.2, read as the reverse complement.
CTGGGGGCATCAAGGATGTGATGCTTGGAACTGCTCCCCTGCCTGTATTAGATATGACCAAAAAACGCTCTCAGAGCTCAGCCATAAGGATTGTTAAAAGGGATTCACGTTCTGTAAAGCTGGTAAGATTTTCTCCCCCATTTTCTACACTTCGTATTTTCACCACTAGAGTTTGCGTTGCAACTCTTCAAGTTTTGTTATTATTTTTTCAGAGACTAGGCGTTGGAGGAACTGCTGAGAGAATTGTATCGGCATTGCATACTGTTCTCAGTGAACAAGCAGATGAAGATGCTGACCTGGAAAACTGCAAGTCATCTATGCGTCACGTTGGAAAGATGGAGAAGGATGTTGACAGTGCATGTAGCAAAGGTACTATTTGTAAACAAGAGTCCTCCATCTTGGCTATCTTAGCACATTTTGTGATTTTATTCTCTCCCTGCAGCTGATGATCCTCGTCGTGAGCCTCTTTGCACAAAATTAAAGAATGAGGAGGATAGCATGAAAAAATGCATTGAAAAGCTGAAAGTAGTTGAAGAAAATAGAGCAGCTGTTGTGTCTGAATTGAAAGAGGCATTGCAGGACCAGGTCAGAACCACTATTATATTAGTAAAATAGTACCTACTTTCAAGTATTTGCACATACATGAGTTGATATTTGGTCCATGTCAGTATGTCATTCATCTTTATCTTTTGCTTATGGATCTGTGTAATCTTACTTGTAAAATTATTCAGGAATCTGAGCTGGAGAAGGTTCGAACTCAGTTGCAGGTAATGTTCCCCAAAGATGCTGAAGGTTTATACTTGTAGCATATGTGTAAATCATTCTGATGTTTCTATTGACAGCTCGCGGAAGCAATGGTAGAAGAAGCAGCCAACATGCAACGGAGACTCAACAATGAGCCAATCGTTCCATCTTCCAAGCTAGCATCATCTAATGGGCAAGTAAAGGGCCAGCAGAAGACAGCCGCTGCTATCCTTGCGGACAAGATCGCAGCATCATCAAACTCACAGCAGATACTCCAGTCTGCACTCTCTAAGTTTGCTGCGGAAAATTCATCTGACATACGCTCAGATAAGAGGATTAAAGTCGATCAATCCTCACAGGTCCCAAGCGTTGCAAATGCTGCTGCCTTTGTACCAATGCCACCAATGGTCACCACAACAGCACAGCAGCCCCAGACAATATTGGTACAGCAAACTCCTGTCCAAAGCCAAGCTCCTGCACCTCAGCCTCAATACAATATCTACCAGGCCCCTCCGCAGCACTTTGTCCAGCAGCCTGGAGGTTTAATGATGGGCATGCCATACACCATGAACACAATGAATCCACCGCCACCACCGCCACCTCCGCAGATGATGAACCTAGCAAGGCCCTCTCCTTCAACACCTCAGCCACAAATGGGTGTAATGACACAGCCACAGCAGCAACAACCTGGACAGCAGATGCTTCAGCAGCAAATGCAGATGAATGTAGTGCCCCCGATGCAGTTCACACTTCAACAGTCCGGTGCACCACCTTTCAGGCCTTTGCAGCCACCTCCAGGGATGCAATTTTTCCATCACCAATCTCAGTGAAATTTTTGGTAGACTTTCCAGCTCTATTAAACTGTGATAGTTTCCAGTTTAGTATTGACTGGTACAGAGGAACTGACAGCTGTAGGAGGTATACCATTTTGTTTCTCATTTCGTGAAGTTGTTGTACATGTAACTTGAGGGAGCAAAGTGCTGTTGACATATGAGCCGATTTCTTCTTGGCCCAATTTTTCGAAGGTCGTAGGTTGATATTGGGGGCCTGAGCTAATAATCATGTGGTGTGCATTGACGAAAGCTATGTCATTGAGATCCGTGCAAGCTGTGAGCTATACCGAGAGAAGATTGTAGTGTGTGCTGTCTCATCGATATTTAAGACTTAATTGATTAGTGCATTTCTTTTATTTGAAAAAAATACAGAAAAAATTCATTTGCTTGGTTTATAAAAAAAATCATGTTATACAATGAAACTTCAAAGCTGCCGTGAAATGTAATTTTGCAGTAATTTATTTCATGATTGCAATTTTTGGAAAGTGTTATTTGGAGTTCAAGGCTTTAGCTTCATGTGGTACGATATTTCTTCCATGTACATTGCTTTTGAGAGTAGATGTGACAGACTTGTTGGTGCAAAAGCGTCTGATGATGGGAGAATTGTATTTGTCATCATAATTTGGAAAAGAAAAGGAAAAAGAAGGTTTGTTGTTCACTTGCATGTTGTACTTGTGCTTACTTAGGATGTTTCTTTACTACTAGCATGTCTTTGTGGTTTGAGGACTTGTAATATTATTTTTGACCTTTAATTAACTTGAACTGTTTTATTGCCATGTATTCCTAGCACACTAAAACTGCTTGGTTAAGCTTTTACTGATGGATGTAGTTGATACTTGACTGTGCTCCATCTTTTAATTTAAGCTTTGTGTTTTCTCAGTAGAAATATGAAAAGGGACTGAAGGACACCAGGGTCTTGGGAACTTGTCTGCTCAAGAGGCAGCAAATGTGGGTAAGGTCTGGCAGTCCTTTTTTCCATTTCAATATCTCTCTGTCTGGCTTGTTCTGCATTATATTGTCATTTGTATTGAGCCAATTTGCTATATGCAGAGTTTGTTCTCCCCTGAAGAATATCTTGTCAGCTATATATGCAACTTGAAATGTTTCCACTCTCCCAAAATTTAGGTCATCTTTTTTTATTTCCCATGTTCTTCGATGTAGTCTTAACATGTTTTCATATTAGTAAGAGAGTAAACTGTACTGTAGATCACAAAACTTATGCGGGAGTGTCAGTTAGGTCCATGAACATAACTAAGTTTAAGATTTATTTTCTTGAAGATCTTCATGTCACTGGACAACTTTTATGAGCTTTTAATTGACCCATGACGAGTTGGATGGTCAGTCAAAATGCTAGATGATCATTACCCTAATTACTGCAGCTTGAACTCTGTGCCTCTATTGGTACAGCCATAAAAGTCTATGGACCTAAATTTGACTTTTCAAGTTTAGGGGCTGAAGCGGCATATCTACAAATTTAAAAACCTACGGTGCACTTCTGTCCTAATATTTCTTAAATAGTACTATTATGAAACTTTTTCATAATTTTTTTTGTAGTATTTTTGTTGCCGATTTAGATACTTTAGTTAATGTTGTAATGTTTGACCTCATGGATACTACCATGCCAACAATTAGAGACAGGATTGGTGTTTCCACATTAATTTTCATTACTCTTTACATGCAAACGCAATTCATATTAAAGTAGAACAGTGGAGCTTTCTTCACTTTTCTCAGTGTATTTGCTAGACTTGAGAAGGTTCAAGAGCTACTCCCTCTATCTCAGTTTACTAGTCCTTTACGTGTACCTAGGTTGTCAATTTGATCTATATAATATAAATTATATAACACAAAAATTATACCATAAGAAAGCATAAACTAAAGTTTCTAATGGTATATGTTTGGTAATATATATCTTATGTTAAGTTGGTCAAATTGGTGACCTAGGAATACGCGTAGGACTAATAAACTGAAATGGAGGGAGTAGCAAAAACTGAGCTGGTCAACAGCTTTTACAAACCCAAAAGCACCTAGATCTAATAGATTGATGATGCAAATCTCAATATATGGACTTGTGCCATCTTTCCATTTAGGGCAGGCACTACAACGGAACTTTCCTCATTTTTCTCAGTGTATTTGCTAGACTTGAGGCAGGTCATTTCTTACTATGGACCGTATGTGTGCGTGCCGTGCCCATTGATCTGGTGTATATCTATACGATGTATAGACACAAGTGCTTGCGCTTGCACTTGTTTATTGTCTATGGGTTTATTTTTCAGATAAATGATGTGTTTATGGCATTCTATGCCCAATCTGATGAAGGTCAGCAGACATTCATTTCATAATCTTGCTCTGGTTTCTCAGTTTGATGCCACTTATGTGCTTGCTTCGGACTGCTGGAGTTGCCTGCTTTCGTCTATTCATGTCACGATTCTTAATTCTCTGGCAGGCACTCTTGCCAACAAAAGCTCTATCTAGTGGATCGCCAATCTGGTCAAATGTGGATCTATTGTGTAAACCCCTTGTAGGTGTTGGCAATGATTCACTGTTAGAATTACCCCTTTGATTGCTTGAACAAGACGTTCTTAAGTATGAATCTGATACCAGATGAAGTTGAAACAAAAGGTAGGTTTTGTAGAAATTTGGGTATGTATTAATTAGAAAAAGTTTGGTTGCACAATCTTTCAAGGCATAGTCCGACGCGCAGGAAGGACCGAAGGAGTAGTGCCTAAACAGTAAACACACACAGTGCCTAAACAGTAAACACACACCACCATTACAAGAAGGGGAGTGCTGGGCGTCCCCCGGTGGATTAGAATCCCTGGTCCCCCCAACGGTCCGATCAACAGATCCGGGATGTTTCCAGCCGTTCGATCAAACCAACCAGCCCTCTCTCCCACTTTTGCTACCATAATGCACTAAAGTAGTAAAAAACGATTTAATTGTAGTGAACTCTATTTTCACCTAAAAACACAGACTCCACTGGAGTTTTGCCGGAGATGTCGCGGGAAATCCACCGGTAACCTCACCGGAGACTTAGTAGCAAAAAATACATGCTATAGTAGAAAAAACACACAAAGATTGTAGCAACCTTTTTTTGCTATTGTAGCAAAACCAACCTAGTCGGAGACTCGCCGGAGACCTCGCTGAAGAATTTGTAGCAGAAAAATATACTATTGTACCTGTTAGGAAATATAATATGTGATCAATTGTGTATGGGAGGGATGCCTCCCAGAAGGTGTCTGTTGGGGAATAGGTGTCTCCCCAACACACCCCTTCAGCCTGTATATAAGTGGGTCTCCCACATTGCAATGAAACAAAAGAATCATTTGCTCCATTCATTTGTGTCTCTTCAATATATACTTTACACGTAGATTCTACCCAAAGCATTTGGGCTAATCTGAGCATTCGTCCGCACTCGTCCAGAACTGAAACTGATCAGGACATCGTCCATTCGGTTTTGTCTTCCTGTGTTAATCAATGATCTAGAAACTAATCCATTGAATTAAACGCAGATAGAGAAAGATTGAAACGCGTAACTGCCGGCCACCGCATGTAGCCATTCGGCAGAAACAACGCATGGATTTTTCAAGCGCGGAGGACATGGTGGAGACGCCTTTGGCCTTCTCAACCAGCGGCGCGCGCGACCCTGTGTTTTCAGCCAACCGCGCGCTCGGTGGCAGCCCTCTTGCCGTGCAGCAGCGCTCATAGGCGCGGCGGCCCTTGGCCTCGTTACCGCAACAACCGGTGGCGATGACAGCCCACAGAAGGCACAAGGCGACGGACGTCCTCGACGCTGTCCCTGCCCATGGAAGCGAGGCGATCTTCGGCGCGGTCCGTTCGTCCTCGACTTCTCCTGTATATGAAAACCGGAGACAAACAAGAATGTGTCTGCGGCGGCGCGCGCGACCACGACTGTCCGCGGCGGTGCATGGACGAGACCATCCATGCCGACTCCTGGAACGGAGGCTTGGCATGACATACAACGTGCTCCATCCGAAGCAACGGCGGCAGACACGCGCACCACACGCAGGGCGGCGGCGACGCCCACGACTAGGACCACCCGGCGTACGCAGCGGAGAAACACTTGGTCTTCACGATCGACAGCGCGCAACGCGGTCGGCAACCCATTTCCTCTACATCGGGTGGAGGCGCCTTGTCCTGCCTTTGCGTGGTTGCGCGTCCGCATCCCAGGAGGCGTCCAGGAAACTGGCGGGCTCTTGGCCCGGCGGCTCCCGACGCGGACGGACCTCGGCCCCGGCGCGGAAGCAGGCGTCTACCCCGCGCGGCCGCGTGCAGCCATCAAAGCATGGCGCAGCGGCGGCCATGAACGGCAACTTCCGGCAAGGCCGGCCGGCGCGGGAGAGTAGAAAACTATCTCTTTAACGATTATGTAAATCGTCTCCCGTGCATTAAGTCCATAAAATATGTGGTTCATCTCTAGATTTTTCAGATCTTGAGATCTACACTTTGGACTTATGGAAATTGCAATTGAGTTTTGTTGGACTCTTGCTGTTTTCAGCAGTTTGATCATGCGTTTATTGTTATTTGCGAGCCTTGACAGCAAATATACATGATAAATCATTGTGTCCTGCTGGATTGCATAATAATTAATTATGCATCATTTTACGCGTGTAAAATGACGTATGTATTACATGGGTAATACTCTTGCCAAGCAATATGGTGGCTCCATTATTCTTATAGAATATGGAATTTTCTTGCAAATTTGGGAAACACCAGGTAGCAAAGTGTATGACACTTGCGTAACTATGTCAAGTTTATACTTGCCAATTAGAAGGTAATTGATAAGTGGCATCTACTACTTAACTGTAGATTATGCGCCATTACCTTGAGGTTTATATTGTGTCATTCAGACATAATGACCCCTTCAATTTTGCATACAACTTATGGATTGCATGATGGCAACGAATTTATTTCGTTCACAACTGTGAGGTCTACACCGCCATGTGGTGATTACCTTCAATGTGTTTTATTTAACACAAGGTTGGAAAAGCTGCATAAGAGTGAGGTCTACATTACATAGTAGTGATTACCTCCATGTGTTTCAAGCAAAAATGAAGGCGCAATAGTTATGGCATGGTATCATAGCAACGAAATAATTTTCGTTTAAAACTATGATGTCTACACATCTAGTGACTACCTTGATGAAGTTTTTCCAAATGCTTTGCAACTTCATAGCATTTGTCATTGGTTGTGACTTTAGTGTCACGTACTCCATCAAATGTGGAACCAAGACATTGGCGACGATAACATCGCCATGTTATGCTATGAAGACAATTATGCAAAATACTTGCATAATTTGGTGATTACCTTCTAGGAAAACACAACTTGTGAGACGCCATCATAGCTATGAATTAATTTTCAGGCACAACTGAGAGGTTTAACACCATTTTGTGGTGATTACCTTCATGTGTTATAAATAACATAAGGTTGTGGAGGCTATGATCGATGAGAATGTCCATAAGAGTGAGGCACCACTAGGTGGTTGACTACCTCCATGTGTTTTAAGGAAATTAAAGATTTGTCCCTTTTGGGGTGACTAACTTTAATTTGAAGATCTACACCACATTGTGGCGTTCTTGTGGAAGGCTTGACCTATGGGTCACTACGAATCACTATGACCATGATTATGCTCAGCCATAGCATTTTCATCCTACTTAATTTACTGATGGTAAATTAATGCATGAATATTTCATGCATCATATGGCTGACCTTTCTCGAAAGGTAGGGCGATGAGATGACATTATGTGGGAGTAATCATTTAACATAGGTCCTGGACATTGATGATTTTGTCGACCCGTGGCTATGTCACCACAAAAACTCCACATGTAGATAATGCCATGGCTATTTATAAGATAGCATAATCGCAATGACTCGATTCTCAAATTGAGTATTTAAATGGATGGTGAATATCCATTGTCCCTTTTGGGACCCCCACTTAAGGAGATATATTGTTATAAGCATCACACGAATGACTATTGATTCGTGTTTGGGACTGCAAGTCCGTTAAGGCTTATAAGTCTTTTTGTCTATAAATCAACATTGGGTTGAGATTATATGATAAGGCAATTTCAGATACATATCTGATTGTAAGCCCTTACTGCACTTTACATTCTCCTATGATGGTAAATATAAATATTATTTTTATTTCAGGGCGAAAATATGATGAACTTTTTATGAAGGATCGTCATGTTCAATGGGTGTTATACCATTGCCTGAATTTCATGCTTGCGCTCTTAGTGCTAAGAAAATTAGTGGTTAAAAACCACGGAGAGTTGAATGTAAATTGAAGACAAAATTACAAATAAAAATTGAGTATATATCTCAAAAGGGAATGAATCATTTAAGAGAAATGATCGCTATGACAACTCTCAAGTTTGTCAAAGGGGTGGTAGTACGAAATATCGTACCAATGGTTATCAATCTGTCAAGTATTACATTGAACCATACCACCAACTCCTTATCAGAGAAGGCAAATGAGTTCAATGGGATAAGATTGAAGTTCAACTTCAAAGGAACAACTAGAAATATTCTGGTACTGTAGAAGGAAAATTAAACTCCGCTACAGTTATGATATACTTGTGGATGGTTAATCCCAAGATGTCCTGGAGATCTCGTGTAGTCTCCTGGTTATCCCAAATATCATTAGCCTATAATTGTGCTACTACATGTCATATAATTCGCAACATTATGTTCCGAGGACATGATAGTTGAGAAAATTGAGTGTATGAATCATTTCATACTCAATTTTGTTGCGTACACAATAATTTTTCCTCCTTTATCACCATGGTATGGGAAGTTAGAGACATTATTGATAATTCTGTTGACCAACACTTGACTGTTGAAAATTCCCAACAATTATAAGATTTTATGTGCACTAGACGTGCCATAGGGAAATTAATTTTAAGGCACTCTCACCTTAAAATTCAGAATGAGCCACACATTACTCTTGAAAGCATTCAAGAATGTATGTGGATTACTCAACCATTGTGTGGGTTATGTTGGTGCTTCGTGGTTGCATAGATGCATCTTGAAGATGGTCTTATGTGGGCATCATTCACACAAAGCCATGTAAATACTGAGTTAAGTGCTCAAATTGAAGAATTTAGAGCAGAGTGTCCTAACGTGGGATAATGCCATTGGAATTGAATTGTCGTTGAATTTGATTCAGTGGTCAGATTCAGTATATTTTGTACATAACCACAATGGTTTGGCTAGATCTCTTATGAAAGAAAGTCAAGGTTGCATGGCCAATGTTACAGAATTGCAATTTGCCAACATTTAGTTGGTGGTAACATGCGGAATCACACGCCGCATGTTTAATACTGCATCCCCTTGCAGTTTGTACGTGGAAATAAGATTTCCCTTCTGCGGTAATCGGTTGCATCCGATATCACCACCCCGGCGTATGTCATGGGCCCCCACATATATTTGGGATCTATGTGAGGAATAACTGTGGCATGATTGTTAATCCGTCACATACCTTAACCCTGAAAAGGGAGTTAGGGGCCTGTACGCCGATTGCTTTTGCAATAAGGACATTTTCTGGCATTAGGGGGAGATGTGTACCACACGAAATGCTAGGAAATAGCTAAGAAATGTCGTTGACATTTGATCCGCGTACTTAAGAAACTGAACTAAAGGTTCATGTTATGAGAAAATTGCATTTTATTGCAAATAATCTACCAACATATTACTAAGTGACAAATGTGTCATTTTGGTCATGTATCGGATTGAGTGGAGGTACCTAATAAACCACTCTTCTTCCCATATGAGAGCAAGAGGGGGAGAATTCTGATCATATGAGACTAAGTTCTCTTTGTTTTTGTTGAAACAAAAGAGATGGTCTCCCAATCACTAAATGTGGTTCAACCTGAGGTTGAGTGACACCTGAAGGATGTGTATCATCCAAGACCCAGCATAGTGCGCACACATTTTTGTGTGTTGGGACATCGAAACACCTTGACTCTATTGTTATGGGAAGTCACAACGAGTTGAGAGGCACAATGAAAATTCCACAAATGATACTGATTCATGAGAATCGTATATGAGAAAGTCTACATATGTCGACATATAAATCTTTCTGGGAATTGCTAAAATCCTTTTGGGCCTTGAACCAAAATCCATGGAGAGTGTTGTTGCACTTATATTGGTTCAAATGAAAGAAAGCAATTGCGGAAGAATAGCGCTCGCTCATCAGAGAGAGGTATTTACGATAGTAAAACCTTCTCCTCATAAGTATCTCCCATAGGGAAGAGAGAATGAGGTGGTGATAAAGCGAGGCTTTTGTAGCACAAGGGTTTTTCGGAGAAGCCCGACATCAGTCATGATGTGATATACCTTCTTGGTATGAGTGGAATCATGTTTCGATACTAAATGTCATTGGCAGTACTGATCCATGTGGTTGATGTATGTAATTGTGCCTGCATACTCCCACTGGTCACTCAATTTGGACTTATATATTGAAGTCATTGAAAGACTTAATATTCTGAATCCAAAGGAAAATCGCAACATGTGTGTGTGAAACTTCTAGAGTCATTCTATGACTTGAAGTAGTCGGAGATAATTATGTGGTACAACCGACTGTGTGAGTTCTTCCATGACAAGGATAACTCTAATATCAATGATTGTTGATGTGTACTCATGGATAAATCCTTAATTGGATTGTACATCCCCTAAGTGGTGTTGATGATCTTATCATCAATGTCTTTATGCGAGACATTTGAGGTACATACAATCATTTTAAGATGGAGATTTGGGTCAAACCAAATCGTGCTTAAGTTTTAACTTGAGCTTGTTCCCCCAGGAATAAATGTATATCAGTCTTCATATATCCCAAAATATTGAATAAGTTCAATACTGATATATAATATCAAAGACACATATGGTCATATTATACCTAATATGGGATTCCAATCCTTGGAAAGGTGGGAAGATGGTGAAGTGATAGATGGAGCTGAAGTTCCATATCTACCATCGGAGCACTGAGATATCTTGCAAAATACGTCAGGCCTGACATTATGTTTGTTGGCAATTTATTGAGAGTGCAATCCCCCGAAAGGTATAAAGTTTGTGTATGGATTATTCTAAGATATATCCAAGGCACAAAACTCTTAATTAATTCTAGTATGAAAATCAAGATGGGACCAATGTGTGATATATGATAGTGGCTAATTATCTGATCCCAACAGTGCCATATCAAAGTCTGGATTTACTGGAAGAGTATTCTGAAGGAAGCCTTCAGAATAGACTCTAAATGGGTCCTTTCGGTGACCATTCTGCATAAATAATATGAAGCATCACAAGATGTGTATGAATTCGCAGAATGATTGGCTACATGTGAGTTCATGTGGAGATTCATTCGAATCACCTATCATTATCTACCAAGATAATGTCACTTGTATTGCTTATGAGTTATATTTATCCTCATAGATTACAGAAATGTAAGAGGATAATTTGCAAACAAAATATTGTGATATTCACAGTATCTCTACCAACAGTTGTATTTCATAATTAAGTTTGTGGAATTGGTACGAGACAACCTTTAGGTTTGCAATGTTGAGGGGGAGTAAAATCCCTAGTTATAACTCGTTGATGATCTTTCGATCACTGATATTGTACTCTTTTTCCCTTTATGAGTTTTCCCTAAGGTTTCTCATACAAGGTTTTTAACGAGACAATATAAATACAAGTGCGGACATATGACACATGGTTTCTCCTTAATTTTTCCCACTGGGTTTTAAAGGAGTTTTCGGTGGCATATTGTTATAATATTTCTGCTCAATTTTTCCCACAGGGTTTTTTAGGAGGAGTTTTTGGGTTGCAATATACAGACGACAAATTGATCAAGGGGGAGTGTTAGGAAATATAATATGTGATCAATTGTGTATGGGAGGGATGCCTCCCAGGAGGTGTCTGTTGGGGAAGAGGTGTCATCCAAACACACCCCTTCAGCCTGTATGTAAGTGGGTCTCCCACATTGCAATGAAACAAGAGAATCATTTGCTCCATTCATTTGTGTCTCTTCTATAAAAAATGTAGCAAAACCTAATTTCAATGGATTCTCGCCGGAGAGATTGTAGGAAATTTTTTTTTTGTAGCGAAACCACAAAACCAAAGTAGTAATAAAAATATTGGCATGTAGCAAAGGCCTACTCGTCGAAATGAAATCCACAAAAGCGATGCTGCAAAAGGGTTGTAGCAAAGGAAATCTTTACATGATGCAAAACCATATAACTGTTGTAGAACAAAAAAAATTGCCTAGTAGAAATGTGATTTGTAGCACCGGCCTGAGTTGGCCAGCACCCGTTTGGTGCTCTCCGAAGCCATGGCCGCCTCAAGCTGCTAGCTCCATGGCGAGGGTGCTGACCATGGTAGTTGGAGAACTTGTGTAGCAACGCCGACAGACTTGTGTACCAGGAACGGTAGCGGCAACAACGACCTTTTGTAGCAGGGACGCTCGCATCAGCGCCGCCCTAGGCAGGAACTCGCGAGGTCGTCGCCGACGGCAGGGACAGGAGGCGCTTGGGGGAGCGGGGAGCGGGAGCGAAGCGCCGGGCGGAGTTCGACGACGTGGACCACCTGGAGGCGCGTGTGGTCGTCGCCGACGGTAGGGGCCAGGAGGCGCGCGTGGTCGTCGCTGGCGGCAGGGGCAGGAGGTGCGGCTTGGTCTTCGCTGGCGATAGGGACCAGGAGGCGCGCGGCAGCGCGGGAGCGAAGCGTGGCGGAGGAGTAGCAACGCGGCGAAGGAGTAGCAGCGCGGCGACAGAGGAGCAGCAGCCCGGCGGCGGAGGAGAAGCAGCGCGGCAGGGCCGTGGAAGGGAGGTGTAGCGGAGGGGTAGCACGGTCATCGCGACGGAGGAGCGGTGACTGCGGAAGCGTGGCGCGTCGGCCGGGGGAGCCAGGCTTCCGCTTTGGGGATTTCCGTCCGGAGGAGAAACGAGTGGAGGAGGTTGGAGGAGATAAGGCAGATAAGTGGGGCCCGCTAGGACGCGTGGCGCACCAGGAAGGAGGAGGATCAGAGCGTTGTTCCCCCGGGGAACCTCAACGTTTTCCTTAAAAGAAACCTGGCTAAATTTTGCAATCTTATGGGCCATGTCCACGTGGCTAGGGCATCTCCAACGCGGGTACCCAAAACGTCCACGCGCGTACTTTTGGGTAAAAACGCGTCCCAACGCAGACCCAAATGCAAAATGGAGGGCCCGTGAGGTCCGTCATGACCCTGTTGACGCGTAAAGCACACGCCCGTTGGGAACCCCAAGAGGAAGGTGTGATGCGTACAGCAGCAAGTTTTCCCTCAGTAAGAAACCAAGGTTATCGAACCAGTAGGAGTCAAAGGCCACGTGAAGGTTGTTGGTGACGGAGTGTAGTGCGGTGCAACACCAGGGATTCCGGCGCCAACGTGGAACCTGCACAACATAATCAAAATACTTTGCCCCAACTTAACAGTGAGGTTGTCAATCTCACCGGCTTGCTGTAAACAAAGGATTAAATGTATGGTGTGGAAAATGATGTTTGTTTGCAAAGAACAGTAGAGAACAATGATTGCAGTAGATTGTATTTCAGATGTAAAAGAATGGACCAGGGTCCACAGTTCACTAGTGGTGTCTCTCCAATAAGATAAATAGCATGTTGGGTGAACAAATTACAGTTGGGCAATTGACAAATAGAGAGGGCATAACAATGCACATACATATCATGATGAGTAATATGAGATTTACTTAGGGCATTATGACAAAGTACATAGACCGCTATCCAGCATGCATCTATGCCTAAAAAGTCCACCTTCGGGTTAGCATCCGCACCCCTTCCAGTATTAAGTTGCAAACAACAGACAATTGCATTTAGTGTGGTGCGTAATGTAATCAACACAAATATCCTTAGACAAAGCATCGATGTTTTATCCCTAGTGGCAACAACACATCCACAACCTTAGAACTTTCTGTCACTGTCCCAGATTCAATGGAGACATGAACCCACTATCGAGCATAAATACTCCCTCTTGGAGTTACAAGTATCAACTTGGCCAGAGCCTCTACTAGCAACGGAGAGCATGCAAGATCATAAACAACACATATATGATAAATTGATAATCAACTTGACATAGTATTCCATATTCATCGGATCCCAACAAACACAACATGTAGCATTACAAATAGATGATCTTGATCATGGTAGGCAGCTCACAAGATCTAACATGATAGCACAATGAGGAGAAAACAACCATCTAGCTACTGCTATGGACCCATAGTCCAAGGATAAACTACTCACACATCAGTCTGGAGGCGATCATGGTGATGTAGAGTCCTCCGGGAGATGATTCCCCTCTCCGGCAGGGTGCCGGAGACGATCTCCTGAATCCCCCGAGATGGGATTGGCGGAGGCGGCGTCTCTGGAACTTTTTCCGTATCGTGGCTCTCGGTAATAGGTTTTTCGCGACGGAGAGTTTAAGTAGGCGGAAGGGCAGAGTCGGAGGGCTGACGAGGGGCCCACACCATAGTCCAGCGCGGGCCCCTCCTTGGCCACGCCGCCCTATGGTTTGGCCGCCTCGTGGCCCCACTTCGTATGCTCTTCGGTCTTCTGGAAGCTCCGTGGAAAAATAATACCCCGGGCGTTGATTTCGTCCAATTCCGAGAATATTTCCTTTGTAGGATTTCTGAAACCAAAAACAGCACAAAACATGAACTGACTCTTCGGCATCTCGTTAATAGGTTAGTGCCGGAAAATGCATATAAATGATGTAAAGTGTGTATCAAACATGTGAGTATTGTCATAAAACTAGCATGGAACATAAGAAATTATAGATACGTTTGAGACGTATCAAGCATCCCCAAGCTTAGTTCCTACTCGCCCTCGAGTAGGTAAACGATAACAAGGATAATTTCTGAAGTGACATGCTATCATAATCTTGATCAATACTATTGTAAAGCATATGAGATGAATGAAGTGATTCGAAGCAATGGTAAAGACAATGATTAAACAACTGAATCATATAGCAAAGACTTTTCATGAATAGTACGTTCAAGACAAGCATCAATAAGACTTGCATAGGAGTTAACTCATAAAGCAATAAATTCTTAGTAGAAAGTTTTGAAGGAACACAAAGGAAGATATAAGTTTCAGCGGTTGCTTTCAACTTAAACATGTATATCTCATGGATAATTATCAACACAAAGTAATATGATGAATGCAAATAAGCAAGTATATAGGAATCAATGCACACAGTTGACACAAGTGTTTTCTTCTAAGACAGAAAGAAGTAGGTGAACTGACTCAACATAAAGTAAAAGAAAGGCACTTCGCAGAGGGAAGCATGGATTGCTATTTTTGTGCTAGAGCTTTTATTTTGAAAACATAGAAATAATTTTGTCAACGGTAGTAATAATTCATATGTGTTATGCATAAGACATCCTATAAGTTGCAAGCCTCATGCATAGAACACCAATAGTGCTCGCACCTTGTCCTAATTAGCTTGGATTTACATGGATTATCATTGCATAACATATGTTTCAACCAAGTGTCACAAAGGGGTACCTCTATGCCGCCTGTACAAAGGTCCAAGGAGATAGATCGCATTTGATTTCTCGTTTTTGATACATCTCAACTTAGGACATCCATACCGGGACAACATAGAAAACAGATAATGGACTCCTCTTTAATGCATAAGCATTCAACAACAGATAATATTCTCATAAGAGATTGAGGATTAATGTCCAAACTGAAACTTCCACCATGATACATGGCTTTGGTTGGCAGCCCAATGTTCTTCTCTAACAATATGCATACTCAAATCATTTAATCATGGAAAATCACCCTTACTTCAGACAAGACGAACATGCATAGCAACTCACATGATATTCAACAAAGGTGTAATAGTTGATAGCGTCCCCAGAAACATGGTTACCGCTCAACAAGCAACTTATAAGAAATAAGATACATAAGCTACATATTCTTTACCACAATAGTTTTTAAGCTATTTTCCCATGAGCTATATATTGCAAAGACAAGGAATGAAATTTTAAAGGTAGCACTCAAGCAATTTACTTTGGAATGGTAGAGAAATACCATGTAGTAGGTAGGTATGGTGGACACAAATGGCATGGGTTTTGGCTCAAGGATTTGGATGCACGAGAAGTATTCCCTCTCAGTACAAGGCTTTGGCTAGCAAGGTTGTTTGAAGCAAACACAAGTATGAACCGGTAAAGCAAAACTTACATAAGAACATATTGCAAGCATTATAAGACTCTACACTATCTTCCTTATTGTTCAAACACCTCACCAGAAAATATATAGACTTTAGAGAGACCAATCATGCAAACCAAATTTCAACAAGCTCTATGGTAATTCTTCATTAATAGGTGCAAAGTACATGATGCAAGAGATTAAACATGATCTATTTGAGCAAAACAATTGCCAAGTATCAAATTATTCAAGACCATATACCAATTAACACATGAAGCATTTTCTGTTTCCAAACAAATAACAATGAACGCAGCAGTTTCAACCTTCGCCATGAACATTAAAAGTAAAGCTAAGAACACCAGTGTTCATATGAAACAGCGGAGCGTGTCTCTCTCCCACACAAAGAATGTTAGGATCCGATTTTATTCAAACAAAAACAAAAACATACAGACGCTCCAAGTAAAGCACATAAGATGTGACGGAATAAAAATATAGTTTCACTAGAGGTGACCTGATAAGTTGTCGATGAAGAAGGGGATGCCTTGGGAATACCCAAGCTTAGATGCTTGAGTCTTCTTGAAATATGCAGGGATGAACCACGGGGGCATCCCCAAGCTTAGACTTTTCACTCTTCTTGATCATATTGTATCATCTTCCTCTCTTGATCCTTGAAAACTTCCTCCACACCAAACTCAAAACAAACTCAATAGAGGGTTAGTGCATAATCAAAAATTCACATATTTAGAGGTGATATAATCATTCTTAACACTTCTGGACATTGCACAAAGCTACTGAAAGTTAATGGAACAAAGAAATCCATCCAACATAGCAAAACAAGCAATGCGAAATAAAAGGCAGAATCTGTCAAAACAGAACAGTCCGTAAAGACGAATTTTTTAGGGGCACTTAACTTGCTCAGATGAAAAATCTCAAATTGAATGAAAGTTGCGTACATATCTGAGGATCACTCACGTAAATTGGCAGATTTTTCTGAGTTACCTACAGAGGGGGCCACTCAAATTCGTGACAGCAAGAAATCTGTTTCTGCGCAGTAATCTAAATCTAGTAGCAACCTTACTATCAAAGACTTTACTTGGCACAACAATGCAATAAAATAAACATAAGGAGAAGTTGCTACAGTATTAACAACTTCCAAGACTCAAATATAAAACAAAAGTGCAGAAGTAAAATAATGGGTTGTCTCCCATAAGCGCTTTTCTTTAACGCCTTTCAGCTAGGCGCATAAAGTGTGTATCAAGTATTATCAAGAGATGAAGCATCAACATAATAATTTGTTCTAATAATAGAATCATAAGGTAACTTCATTCTCTTTCTAGGGAAGTGTTCCATACCTTTCTTGAGAGGAAATTGATAATTAATATTCCCTTCCTTCATATCAATAATAGCACCAACAGTTCGAAGAAAAGGTCTTCCCAAAATAATGGGACAAGATGCATTGCATTCAATATCCAAGACAACAACATCAACGGGGACAAGGTTATTGTTAACCGTAATGCGAACATTATCAATCCTCCCCAAAGGTTTCTTTATAGAATTATCAGCAAGATTAACATTCAAATAATAATTTTTCAATGGTGGCAGTCAAGCATATTATAGAGTTTCTTAGGCATAACAGAAATACTTGCACCAAGATCACATAAAGAATTACAATCAAAATCATTGACCTTCATCTTAATGATGGGCTCCCAACCATCTTCCAACTTCCTAGGAATAGAAGTTTCAAGTTTTAATTTCTCTTTTCTAGCTTTAATGAGAGCATTTGTAAAATGTTTTGTAAAGGCCAAATTTATAGCACTAGCATTAGGACTTCTAGAAAGTTTTTGTAAGAACTTAATAACTTCAGAGATATGACAATCATTAAAATCTAAACCATTATGATCTAAAGCAATGGGATCATGTCCCCAATATTTTGAAAAATTTCAGCAGTTTTATCACAAGTAGTTTCAACAGTTTTAGCAGTTTCAGGCAGTTTTGCACGTTTTGCATTAGGAGTAGAAACATTGCTAACACCAATTATTTTACCATTGATAGTAGGAGGTTTAGCAACATGTGAAGCATCAACATTACTAGTGCTGGTAATAGTCCAAACTTTAGCTACATTATTCTCTTTAGCAAATTTTTCTTCTCTTTCCCACCTAGCATGCAATTCAGCCATCAATCCAATATTTTCATTAATTCGAACTTGGATAGCGTTTGCTGTAGCAAATGACTTTATATCTTTAGTTTCATTAGGCATAGCTTTCAATTTTAAAAGATCAACATCAGCGGCAAGACTATCAACCTTAGAAGCAAGAACATCAATTTTACCAAGCTTTTCTTCAACAGATTTGTTAAAAGCAGTTTGTGTACTAATAAATTCTTCAAGCATGGCTTCAATACCAAAGGGTACACTCCTATTATTGTTGTAAGAATTACCATAACCATTACCATTATTAGAAGGATATGGCCTATAGTTGTTACCAGAATTATTCCTATAAGCATTGTTGTTGAAATTATTATTTTTAATGTAGTTCACATCAACATGCTCTTCTTGAGCAACCAATGAAGCTAAAGGAACATTATTAGGATCAACATTAGTTCTACCATTCACAAGCATAGACATAATAGCATCAATCTTATCACTCAATGATACGTCTCAAACTTATCTATAATTTCTTATGTTCCATGCTACTTTTATGACAATACTCACATGTTTTATACACACTTTATATCATTTATATGCATTTTCCGGCACTAACCTATTAACGAGATGCCGAAGAGCCAGTTATTATTTTCTGCTGTTTTTGGTTTCAGAAATCCTACAAAGGAAATATTCTCGGAATTGAACGAAATCAACGCTCAGGGTCTTATTTTTCCACGGAGCTTCCAGAAGACCGAAGAGCATACGAAGTGGGGCGACGAGGCGCCCAAACCACAGGGCCGCGCGGCCAAGGGTGGGCCCGCGCCGCCCTATGGTGTGGGGCCCTCGTGCCTCCTCCGACTCTGCCCTTCCGCCTACTTATACTCTCCGTCGTGAAAACCCTATCACCGAGAGCCACGATACGGAAAACCTTCCAGACACGCCGCCGCCGCCAATCCCATCTCGGGGGATTCAGGAGATCGCCTCCGGCACCCTGTCGTCCAGGGCATCGGGGACGCGCGGCGTCCGCGGCAGCGCACGGGGCAGCACCCACGGTGGGGCCTCGACCGCGAACGGGCCAGCACCGACGAACCCCAACTCGCTATTTGCATCAGCAGCGGCCACCCACTCCGATCCAAATCAGCGCAGACGGCTCGCCTCTCTGGCCGCGCAGGGGCTCGGGCGCCTCGCCATGGCCGAGCCGTCGCCGGCCTCGCCACGCACGCCATGACCGCGCCTCTCTGGCCGCGCGCCTCGACGGGGCGAGCCGGGCGTAGCTCGCCGCAGACGGAAGTCGCCGGGGCGGGGCAAGCCGGGCGTGGGTGTCTCCGGCGCGGGGGTGGAGCGGGCCGGGCTATCCGTGCGCGCCTCGACGCCGGCCGCGGGCGGGCACGGGCGATGGCGAGCCGGCCGCGCGAGGCACGGGGCGGGCGCCGCTGGCCGCGCGAGGCATGGGCGGTGGCGGAGCTGGCCGCCGGCAACGTCGGCCACGGGCGAGCACGGGCGAGGGCGGAGCCCAGGCAGCAGCTGCAGCTCGTGCCTCGCAGCAGGGGGTGGAGCGGGCACGGGCCACAGGCATGGGCAGGCACGGGCGGTGGTGGGGTGGCCACCGTCGCCGCCGCCGCGGCGCCTACGCCCGCCAGCAGCACGGCCACGGCCAGCGAAAGGGGATGGAGGCGCGCGAGCTTGAGGTCGGCCACGGCCAGCGCCACTGTTCCACGTTTCTGTTTCTAAAGTAGTAGTACTACTAGTAGGGAAGAAGGAGGAATAGTTATTTGGGTAGAGTTGGGGACTGAATTGGGCCGCGGACGTTCCGGTCTATCCGCGTGTTCGGAGGCTGACCCAAACAACAAAAATCGGACGTCCTAAAACATCCGCATGGTTGGAAATGCCCTTACCCTCTCTCGACTACAATCTTTGCATTGAAACGGTGCTGTTGGTTTATCAAACATTCAATATCCGTTCCTATACTGGGTGCAGCCGATCTATCTTCTGCAGGGTTTTGACTTTTCATTACCAGCTTTTGAGCAGTCCGATTCACATCCCGGGCAGACCAGATGGTTTGTCCTTCATGGTCCTTGATCACAGCCCGTCAAGACGCCAATCCTGGTTCTCTTATGAAACTTGCATCAACATTTACCTCTATTCTGTTGTCTTTGGGGCCTGATCTGCACTCCTTTTCTCACATTGTTTCTGAACGCTGACCGGTTCCTTCCCTTTTCGCCCCAGCTCTGCTCTTACATGTTTAATTAGACCAAGAGTCTTTGCATAGTTATCAAGAAATTCAGTAGAGCACTCAATTGATACTTCCCCATCACCAAAGATTTGATTGTTACGCATATGGCAAGAGTGCCAGCACGCATGAGCTTTGTTCTCGTGTCTTGACCGGAATGGCTCAAGATAGTTACTACCTCCGGTCTTGTTTAATCGACGTGCGTACATGCATACATCCTTCACCAAGTCTACTACTACTTTGAATGTAAAATGTAGAACTATCTACTACTACTTTGGACGGGCAAGACCTACACCAGTTGGGTGGTGCTGAGAGCGAGGGAGGACATATCTTGGTGAGTTGGTGATGTTTGGCACATGAGTGTGTATGCTCATTTGATTTTGAAATGCTATCTTAGACATATTTTAAAATGTTAAAAAATCTCGCACATACATCTTCACGTGCTACACACTCACAAAGTCGTTTCACGAAAATTCAACTTGTCGTGTGACGTGTGTAAAAATGATAAAATACGGTGCTAAAAATAAGAGTTTTCACAAGAATTGTTTTCTCTTTTTTACATAGACCAATAAAATTATCTTTTTTCGCAAAACTTGACGAACGCACATATATCATCGATACCTAAATGTAGAATTTTTTATCAAAAGTTTTTGACACTTCAAAATATATTTTTCGCATATGCTCCCGGGAGCCAAATTAAGTTTCCGCGTATCTTGTTGCAATAGTCCTAGACTTACGGGAGAATTCCTACGGGATGAATTTTACAGACTAATGTGGCGGTTTGTGAGTGGATCAAGATCCTAAACCAAGGGAAAGGAAACCAAACTGCATCAGCCTCCTACCACGTCATCCCGTAACCTGAGTGCGTAAAGATCTCCCGTAGATGTAGCATTGCTCATCTTGTTGTCACAGAAGCATCGGGCTGAGAATGTCCATTTGACGGCTGATGTAGAGGAGCCCCAACTGTCAGGTGGTACCGAACAAACAAACCTAATGTTTTGGAAATGAGGAAGCCTCTAAAACGCAGTTGAAGAAAAAGAAAGAGAAGTGAACTTGTAAAATCAAAAAAGAGAAGTGAACTTGTAAAATCAAAAAAGAGAATTTGGGTGGTGCCGAGAAGGCCAAGGTACATGTTGACGCAGAAACGCAGAGAAGCCAACAAGTGAGGCATGCTGTCCTTTGGAGGTGGCGTGCCTCTCGGTGCCCAACAGTCGCTCCTCGTGTTCGGCCTTGAACTAACGAGCCCATATAGGGGAGTCCATGGCGTATGCCAGGTCTCGCCTCAGATCGGATGGTAGGTGCATGCGTCATCGTAGGATCTTCCACTGTGGAGCAGGCCCGTGCACGAGAATGGGCGATTTACACAGAAATAACCCTTTTGTGAAACTATAGCACAAACTGACCTCTCTAACCCTTTTGTGTGGCGCCCCTCTCATGGGCGCCACACATGCCCGAGTGGCGCTCGTGCTGCCGGCGCCACAAACCCATCCGACGTGGCGCCATCAATGTTGAGCTGGTGCGCCGATCCGACGTGGCAGACTGTCAACACCCGGATTTTTAAGTCCAGATGCCTGTTATGCCATACATCGCAATCTCAGGAATATTGTTGTTACGAGACATAACAGTTGAATATCATAAGTCATCGTTCATTACATACCATAGCCGTCTTACAAATAGAGATCACATGATCCAATATTACACGAATAGTTGATCTAATGATCAATGAACATATTACATGGCGGAAGCGCAACGGAAGTGGACTATCTAATCCACATGCCAACGTCTGACGTCAGAAGATTCCCTAGCTATCGTAGGCGTCCTGCTGGTCGTCACCTTGGTAGTTCTGCTCCTCTTCATAGTCTGGCCATTTGAATAGCCAGGGACAAAGCCGTGAGTACTTTCAAGTACTCGCAAACTAATACTAATGTAAGTACTAACATTGCTATTGAGGGTGTTCTAAGCTCTAGGGTTGTTTGCATAAAGCAATTTTAGTTCATGAACATTTTAGTAAACAACTCCTTATGTGCTAACTAACTCAAGTGGGAACATTAGTGTCATTCCCACAACTCTGTTGTGATTCCATTTTCAGAGTCACCTTTCAAATTCAATTCACAAGTCAAAAAGAGATAAATTTCTGATGATGGAAACAGTATGGCCTTTCCAACTGTCCATGACCGCGGACGCGGCTATTCGAATAGGTTTACACTCTGCAGAGGTTGCACACTTGTGCCACAACATTTGATTACATCCGTCAGGGATAACCCCGAATCATCGTAACTCAGTACGCGAATCATCAACCATTAACCTTTCACTTACACACCCTAGTATAGGCACCTCTCCCCATGAGCTTGGCCTCCCAGTGAAGATCAACTGTCAACCTGAGAACTGCACAGGGCTTGGCCGTACAATTCACCTCATTTCACTTTCAACGGAGGCAGCCTCGGCATAACCTCTATGACGCTTGTTTTGAGGGAACCCATACTAAGACACATAAATTTCCAGCTAAGCCTTACCCATAATCAGGTATTGTGGGGGTACTCAAGAATTGGAATGGTATCGCATCCAACTCAATCATCAGTTTTTATCAAGTTCACCAAGTCAAATTCATGTCATATTCACCTTCAAAACTTTCAATAGAAATGACTCATTATTCCAAGGTTTTCATCATCATTTCACAAACACATGTTCCCATCTAGAGTAGTCATTTTTATTTTAGCACTAGCATCTAGGTATGAGGGGTGCTAAGTAATTTGCTTTGCTTCTAGGCTAACTTTGATACTCTTGAACTAATCCAATACTAACCAAGTGAATCATAAATCAAAAAGTACTTTGGTAAAACAAAAGTAATAAAGCTTGTAAAGTAAAAAACTTGGAATGGGATCAATAACATAAAGTATAAGGGGTGATGCCTTGCTCTGGGTGAGCTTTGCACTTTGCAAGAGTATTATCTTGCCCTGGTTGGGGAATTGGTCAAAGTGGCCTTCTTCTCCTTGGAAGTAGACCTCCTCCTCCTCTTGATACTCCTCGGTACTAGCGCCTGAAATCGAATACGAGGTATACAATCATCATGCCAAACTTATGTACTAAACTAAGCACACACACATGAGTCACACAAACTTAGGCTAGCATCACACATTACTATTAGGTTGGTGGACTTGTTTTCTCATTTAAGAAAAATAATTTCCTCTCATACTAATTAAGGTGTTTCTTTTCCTTCTTTAGAGAAATAATTTCCTCTCATTATCTTATTAAGATTTAATTTCTTCCATGAATCACATATGACCTAGGTTGACCAAAGTCAACCTCTTCATACTCATCATTTAAGAAAATGATTTAAATGAGGTGAAGCACCTCATGCAATTTAATCCTATCATGGTAATGATTTAATATCATCAAACAAATTCACATGAGACCTAATAGACCAGGGTCTCTACCTCATTTTGAAATGTTTGTGACAAGATTTAAATGAGAGAAAAGCTCCCATGTGATTTATAAATAGTTTTGGACAATATCATTGACTAAAAAAAGCCATATAGTCCTCTAATTAAACTAGGCCATGATCACTCAAAGTAACCATGACATATTTTTGCAGAAACAGTTAGTGTAAGTAAAATGTGAGCTATAGGAGTTGGAATCAACTAAATAGCATATTTGGTTGACTTTTAATAATTGTTTGAAGTCACAAAAGTCCCTGCCTTGTTATTTTTGCTACTTTAATTCTACAACAGATCTAGGGTTCAAACCAGTGGGGTTGGATGGAGCCTTTCATTCTCTTTCCAAATATATAAAGTTTGTCAAAATTGGTTCAGTGGATTTGAAAATATTCAATTTCTAACTCAGCATCAGTATTGAATTTGATTGAAAAAGAGTTTATTCAAATTCAAAGCATTGGGCTTAGGCGGGAAACGAGATTGGGCCAGGGAGAGGTTAAATGGACCGGGCTGGCCCAACTAGCGTGCCTCGCACGCAGCGGGCCGCCTGACTGTGGCCCCCGCTTGTCAGCGGGTCTTAGCCAGCGAAACGGCACGCAGCGCTGCGGGCCGTAGGATTAAAACAGGGATCAACGGCTGAGGGTCGTCCTCATCCTCGACAAGGTGGCCAGGGACTGAACCCTAACTCCGGCGAGCGTTGGGGGTCGGGGAGCTACCTGGAGGCGGGCGAGCGTCGGCGAGGCGGGCAGAGGTCGTAGAAGAGGGCGGTGAGGCTCCTGGCACAGACCGCGGCTCCAATGGGGACTCCAATCGCCGGCGAGGTTGCAGGGGTACTGGCGGAGCTCCGGCAAGCAATTCGTGGGCTATGGCTTAAATTGGTCAGCGGCGCTGTTCGAGGAGAGTTTGTGAGGTGAGGGAGGCAGATTGGTGTGCTGAGATCGAGCGGAGGGCGCCTCTATTTATAGAGCGAGGGGGTGGCCGTGGCGCGCGGGGCAGGTCGTCGATGGCGACGGCGAGGGAGGTCACGCTGGGCCAGAGGGATGGTGGCCTCCTGTAGGCGACGTTGAGGCGGTGTTGACGCGCGTCGTGGCGCTGCCAGAGGAGGGACGGGAGCTTCGTCATCGTCCTCGCGTCCTTGCAGTACGGTGGCGGACAGTCGTCGTCGTCGACGACGACGACGACAGTGCTCCCCCATCCAAAATGCCGTGTCTGGGAGGTAACTGACGTCGAGGGGAGGCTGTAGGTACAAGTAGAAGTCGAGGGGTGGGTTGAGTCGACGGGGCACGGAGGTGTACTGGCGCGCCCGTGGCCATGTCTGTGCGCGCGCTGGCGAGGCCGAGGGCGGTGATCACGACGTGGCCTGGCGTGTGTGGTCTTCTCCTGGGCCAGGGCGTGCGCCAGTAGATGCAGGGGGAGGTGAGGGTTCTCCAGGACATTGTTGGGCAGAGTTGAGGTGAAGGGAGAGAGAGGTGGCAGGGTGGTGAGCATGAGGGCCAGCATGGTCAAGATGTGTGATTTCTTGTGCATTATGTTGGTCTCTGGGTCCATGGCTTGGTCAAGTGGGGTGAGTCAAGGTGAATTGACAAGGTGAGCAAGTGGAGAGTGGTCTAGAGCTTGCACAACTAATAAATTTCAAAGTGTATGTGACATGAGACAAGATTTTTGGACATGGTGGTGATGGGAGGTGACCATGCACTTGGTGAGGTCATGCTAGATGGTTTTGGGCACCAGGTAGTGTGGATGAGCACAAGGGAGAGATAGGTGAGGTGATGGAGAGTGGTTGTACCTCTATGGCATCATCTTTGATTAATTTTCAAGGTCTCATGTGTGATGACTTTTGACCAAATTTTGTGATGGATGTGTTCTAAATGATATTGGGCAGCAATATGTGGCATTGGTTTGAGATTTGGAAAGGATTTGTGAAAATCCTAAATTTTGAGGGAATCTAGAATCTAGTTTAACGTAGCCTCTTGGTTTGACTAAATTGAGCAATGGTCAAAGGTCTGGCCAAAGTGGTCAACATCAAAGTTGTTCATCTTGATGAGGTCTTGGATGAGGTGCAAAGAGTTGTTAGGGTTTGGTTTAAGAATCTCTAAATAAAGGGGCTCAAAGTGGGTATGTTGTTAAAAATGGCATAAGTGACCATTATCACATGCCACATGGGTTTTTGATTTTTCTTTGATTTGATTTGATTTTCCTTGACCCAATTGGTGTGGTTGATTGTTGAAATGGTATAGAGAAGTGATCCAACCATTCACAACAAGTCTTAGGGTCAAGGTTCTTAATTTCACAAATTGGCTCTTTACTCTCATATGCCTCTATGGCATTTTTATTTTCCTTTTAATTTATTTTGTTTTCACCTTGGATTTGATTTGTTGAGCCCTAGGTAGGGTTGATTTAATGTTTTCAAAACATCTACACAAGGTAGAAAGGTCTAGGTAAAAGTTTTACCAAAATAGCCATATGCACATAGGCCCTTTTCTTATTTTATTTCTTTTTATTTTGTTTTAGCTTAGATGGTGAAAAGAGGGGTGAGGTTTAGGGTTTTGTGGGGTTTAGCAAAGTTTCCCCATCATTTAGAAAGGTAAAAGGGTACTAGTCAAAGTTTGCATATTAGGGCTATATGCCCACATAGGTTTTTTTGTTTTCTTCTTATTTGATCTTATTGGGTTTGGAGAAAGTTAGGGTTTAGGGTTTTAGGTCATTTCAAAAATACTTCCACAAACAATTATGGCAAGATCACAACATATAAGTATGATCACTAGGTATCAAACTTAAATTAATAAAAGTTTTTGTTGGTTCCAAAATTTGGAAAAAGGGAAATTGAATTTCTTCTTTGTTTGAAAATTTGGGATGTTACACAAACGGTGTGGCGCCGCTCTCGTCGGCGCCACACTTTAGTGTGGCGCCCGTGGCAAGGGCGCCACACATCCACTTATGTGTGGCCGCGCGAGCCCACCCCAGCCCGACCCAACCATTTCATCTCTCTGTTTCTTCTTCCTCTCAACAAGGCACCCGGTTCTCTCTCTCCCCCCCCTCAAATCCCTACTCTAATCTCTTGGATTTCGTCAGATCTGCCCGTGGAGATCGTTCCCAACCCGTTCCTTGAGGTAATCTCCTCTGTTCCCCTTATTTTCATCCATTGATTTTGTGTATTTGGTTGAATCTACATGTGAAACCCTAGACACGATTTGGTTGATTTGAGGGTGGAGATGGATTTGGTTGGATGTTAGGGTTGTTGAAGTAGGAGAAATGGTAGTGTGCTAGTTTGTATGGGTAGATTATGTTGATTTGGGAAGGGGGCGTGGGAGGGCAATGAGAAGGACGAGTCGGTTTGGGAGGAGGCTGTGAGGACGGTGCAGAAGAGGGAGAGGGAAGAAGTTGCGAGGAAGAAGAAGGAGGAGGAAGACAATAAGATGGCCGAGCGTGCCCGTATGCAAAGGGAGTATCAGGAATACCTATGGCGCGAGAAGAAGAAGAATGAGAAGCTCAAGGCCGAACGAGACCGTCTATGGAGGGAAAAATTCCAGAAGAACTGGCAACTTGCTCAAATAGCGAGGGAGAGGGCCAATAGGATGCACCTAGAGGAGGTGGCTAAGGAGGCTGAGCGCATCAAGGAGGAAAGAGCTCAAGCGGAAGCTGCAAAGACGGAGGAGCGCCACCACTTCTTCGACTCCGTGGTTCAGTTGGCTCGGGACATAAGGGAGAAGGAAGAACTGGCGGAAGAATCTAAGAAGAAGAAGGCGAGGGGGGAGGGAGCCTTTGCCACGCAGTGATGTCCCTTTGGCTATGTTCTTGTTGTCAAACCTTCATGTTGTCGAACCATGATGTTGTGTGAAACTTGATCTTCTCGAACCTTCATGTCGTTGAACCTTATTGTAATTGGAACCTTGATGTCGTCGAACCTTATTTGTTGTTTGAACCATTATGCTGTGTCGTACATATTCAGTGCAATGTTGTATTCAAAACTGTTGGAATATGGTAGGATTTTTCATGGTTTTAACACAAGTCAATGTGTGGCGCTCTTCAGACAGCTGTGTGGCGCCCATGGCGTCGGCGCCACACATATCAACTTATATCAACTTTCAGGTCGAAAACATCCAGGGCTCCGGACGATTAGTCCTTAGCCGTTTTGGCGACCCTCTTTGTGTGGCGCCCGTGGCATCGGCGCCACATGGTGAGGTGTGGCGCCAATGGCGTCGGTGCCACACAAACAGGGTCGCCATAACAGCCAATTCCCTAGAGAAATGTCTTACAGTATGTTTTGTGCAAACATAAGTGGATGTGTGGCGCCCGTGGCATCGGCGCCACACATCCTGCCACATCGGATCGGCGCAGCAGCTCAGCGTCGAGGGCGCCACGTCGGCTAGGAGTGTGGCGCCGGCAGCACTGGCACCACTCGGTCATGTGTGGCGCCCATGGGAGGGGCGTCACACAAAAGGGTTAGATGTGTGAAATAGTTTACCAAGAGCACCACACAAAAGGGTTAGATGTGTGAAATAGTTTACCCGGAAGGTCAGTCTGTGGTATAGTTGCAACAAAGAGTTATTTTTGTGTAAATCGCCACGAGAATGGTGGGCATCAACATCCGCGCCTAGTTGAGGTGCCACCTGTGTGGCAGGTGGACGCTGGGCCAGGGAAGAGGGGCACCAGCCTCCGTGAACCGGCGGACGGTCTTGACCCACGTACATTCGCCGCTTCGAGTGTGACACGAGAGACGGACGGGGCGGCCTCTGCGTGGCCGCGCGGAAGGGATGACGGCCTCCACTGCCTGAGCGGGACCCGCTAGCCTCATGGTCATTACGGCCAGGCCGGAACCAACCGCCACCCTTTGCCATCACTTGCATCTTGGTGCTGCCTCTCTGTTCGGGAGGTGTTTTGGCTGCAAACGCAAACGTTTCCAGAATAGAGCGTCCTTGTAAATTGAATGGGTAAAACGTGATTCTGTTTGATTTCTTCATAGTTGCGGAGCTAGGCGGGAATTGATAGAAGCGCAGATTCGATGAAGCGTACAAAACTAAGAGCATCTCCAATCGCGTCCTACAAATCGTCTTCCAAATCAATTTGAGGCGCGGCGGACAAAAAAACGTTCACAGTCTCGTCCCCTAAAGCCGCATTTTGTTCACAGTGTCCGGCGCCCCGAGTCCGTCCCCGACCCACAGGGGACGCTCCGGCACGCTGGACATAATAAAATGCGAGGCGAAGAGACGCGGACCCGGCGCGTCAGTGGCTCGGAAGGCTAAAACCCCGTCGCCTTCCTTTGGTTAAGCGACGTTAATGGCGTTCCAGTTTTCCCAGGCGACGCAGGAACGCGTCTCATCGTGCATGGCCGCGTGACCGTCTGCGTCGGTGTTATTGCGTGCAACCACCCGCTGCCGCCGCTGTACATTAAGAGGCCCTGCAGTTCGTCCCAATCTCTCGCCGCTCCCAAATCTTCTCCTCGCCGTCCACAGATCTTCTACTCGCCGTTCCAAGCAATGTCGTCATCCTCCCGCAAGATCGCCGCGGCGAACGGCTTCGGCCACGACAGCCTCACCGTGAAGGAAGTGTGGGCGCTGTACCACGCGGGATATCTCGTCCCGCTGGACATGCGCCTGCCAAGCAGCGGCGGCTGGAAGATGGCCGTGAACGGCATAGGCGTCCCGCCACCGCCGCCGCCGGGCACGGAGCTCTGGAAGAACGCCATCAGGGCCCGGTGGGCTGAACTCGAGGCCGAGGTGCGGGCCGATCCGACCTTGGCGGCCAAAAACAACGATGCCTGGTGGGGCACCTACTTCCAGGACAAGTACGACATGGAGATGCGCAACACCACCGGCCTCGTCGGTGGGCCGAGCAGGGATGGGCGCGCCCTGTTCTGGGGCGTTCCGGGGCGCACCCTGCAGAGCGTCAACCACGGCATCCGCAACGGCGCTCCAAGGTTGGAGACGCCGTCCTCACCGCCACCGTCTCCCGCAGCGCAATGGCAGCCGAGGAGGACGTACTCGTCCTCCTCCAACTCTTCCTCCTTAGGACCGGCCCGATCGACACCATCCTCGTCGTACCGCTCCGCGCCCTACACCGTCCCCAATCGCATGGTGATGGAGGAGCCGGCGATGCCCGTTAATCCGAGGCGGCAGCGGCAGCCGGCGTCAACAAGAGAGGCACGGTGGCGCCCTCCTCATCCCGAAGCCGGGGGTGAAGGAGGAGCGGGACGACGAGGAAGCGGCGAAGGCGGCGCGACTGGCGGAGTACGAGCGGTAGCAGCGGCTCATCGCCAGCAGCGACGAACCCGAGGACTGCCCAGGGCTGCGAGCGGCGTACTTGGCGTCGCTGAACGAAAAGGACGTCTGGAGGGGTGACCTCGACACGACAATCGCCATGTCCATCCGCGACAACGGCAAGCCGCTCGTGGACCTCACCAACGACGGTGAGGCAGGACTAAGCGGCCTAGTGAAGGACGAGCCCGTCGACGAGCCCGACGAGCGTGTCAAGCAGGAGGTCATCACCGACGACATGTAAAACTTCCACCAGTACTACGACGCCTCCGGCCGCCGCAAGTACTTCTAGATTAGGTTTAGTTTAAATTTAGTCGAATCTCGTTCGAATCTATATAATATATGCCAAGTTTGGATGCATTTAATCGAATCTCGCTCAAGTTTAAAATTTCCAAAATTTTAGTTGGGGGACGCGACGTCCCCCAAACACGGTACGAACAAAACACGTCTCCTAAACACTCAATCCGACACCGTTTGGAGGACAGTTTGGGGACGTGACTGGAGATGCTCTAAGGTATGTAGAGTAAACACCAGGCTGGATGCTCTGCCGATGAGCTGAGCCATTCATGTGAACAATAGCTGAGCAAGAATTTCTCTGCTTCGGGCCAAGCTGAGTTTTTTTTTTCAATTTTTCGATAGAGACTTTTTCGCGGATTATCCGATGTTCTCAAAAAGGATAATCCAATAAAATATCCCAATCACAAATATCCAAACAATTCAATTAGTCCATCGTCTAACTATGCATCCTACTAGCATGCAAGGTGCTTTGACAAGTCGAGGAAGCCACAAAGTTCGAGGATCATAAACCTTAACGAGAGGGATGTAAATATTAGATATCTTCACCTTCGCGTAATGCAAGCAGGAAAAATCACGTACATCAGCTAAAGCACAACAATGGACTGATCACCGACCACGATCAAAAGAATGAAATCATTTTATGAGCATTTCAAGAAAATCATCAAAAAGGGCCCTCCTCAAACCAAGAATTTCCATTGGGAAACCATCCCTACTCCAACTTGTGATCTTTCTGAACTTGATGCTCCTTTCACACAGGAGCAAGTTAAGGCTGTGGACCTGTGATGGATAGGACCGCTTGGGCCCGGATGGCTTTATGAGAGCGTTCTTCAAGGCTTGTTGGAACATCATCAAAATAGACATCATGGCAGTCATTGCGCAATTCTCAAACCTCGACAATAAACTTCATTGGCTCAACTCCG
Source organism: Lolium perenne (assembly GCF_019359855.2). Classification (NCBI taxonomy): domain Eukaryota; kingdom Viridiplantae; phylum Streptophyta; class Magnoliopsida; order Poales; family Poaceae; genus Lolium; species Lolium perenne. Next base: position 72,639,514 of record NC_067248.2, on the reverse strand, counting down.
TGAATATTACTCTCATTCCAAAAAAGATGGCGCCGAAGAGATCACCGATTTTGCCCTATTAGCCTCATACATACTATCTCCAAGCTCATCTCCAAGATAATGACTACCCGCCTTGCTCCCCACATAAGGGAGCTTGTCTCCAATAAGTGCTTTCATCAAGAAAACAAGTATAAATGATAACTTCTTGTATGTGAAGAACCTAGCGAGAAAGCTTCACAAGACAAAAACGCCAACTCTCTGCATCAAGCTTGAAATAAAAAAAAAAACATTTGACTCTATGCGTTGGGACTACTTGGTGGAGATGTTGCACCACATGGGCTTCCCACAAAATCTTCGGGAATGGATTGTGGCGCCTTTATCCTCAACCTCAAGGGCGCAAAGCAACGGTGTTGCCGGTGACCCAGTCAAGCATGGTAGAGGCCTCCGACAAGCCGACCCGCTCTCACCACTCCTCTTTGTGATGGCTATTGATCCTCTCCACTACATTCTCCGTAAAGCAACCGAGCAAGGCTATCTCCATAGGCTCTAGGGAAGAGTGCCTACGATTAGAACCTCCTTATTTGCCGATGATGTGGCCATCTTCATCACTCCCAATAAAAATGACATTGACTTCTTGGACGCTACGCTTTATCAATTAGGGGACGTATCCGGGCTTGTCAACAATTTTGACAAAATCCAAGTGGCTCCCATTCGTTGCGATGGCATAAACCTTGACGACATCCTCTAAGCCTTCCCGGCTACTCACACTTCTTTCCCTATGAGGTACCTTGGCCAACCTTTGTCGGTGACTCGCCTAAGAAGAATCCATTTCCAACTTTTGGAAGATAAGGTTGCCTCCAAACTTGTGCCTTGGCTTGGAACGCACATCACCATGGCCGGCCGAGCCACCCTTGTCAAGGCGATCTTGACTAGTGTAGTCATCTACTTCATCTTCGTGCTTGATGTGCCAATGGAGGTTCTCATGAAGATTGATAGCTTAAGAAGGACCTTTCTTTGGTCGGCATGTGACAAGGCTTCCGGAGGAAAATGTAAAGTGAATTGGGACATGGTGTGTAGACCCAAAGACAAGGGAGGTCTTGGGATCCTTAACCTCAAGAAGTTTTCCGCGGCTCTTAGGTGGTGGCTTTGGCATGAATGGAAGAATGAGGCAAAATCTTGGGTTGGACTTGTGTAATATCCCAGGTTTAGAGACTACAAAATGAGAGAACACCAAAGTGTGCATTGCATAGAAAATCCAAAGAATTTTCACGCTTTCAAATAAAACTTACCACAGTAACTGAAGTTTTACTTGACTTGCTGGAATTGAAGTAGATCATCAAGTCAAGCGCTATAAACTTCACTGTGATCTTTGCTAAAACCTTATTTTGGGTAGACATAATTTGATCCATAGGTTGGATCAAAAGGAACTAGAATTATTACACAACACTTAAAAGTTAGCAACTACCTTTGTGTGTAATTTAATTCACTTATAAATAAGGTAAACCACAGGGTCCAAATTGCATACAAGCCACACATTCTTATTTAAATCATAACTTATTAAATACATGGAATATCATAAAACTAAATCCATTTACATTACGAATTATAGTCCAAACTATTTGAATAAAACTAACTATGAGTATTTTGAAACTCATATGATCATGCCTTGGTGAAATCAAACCCAACTATCCAAAACTGAGGAATAACCTTCAACCTTGACCTTTTGACCAATATTATAATATAAATCCAATCAAATATGATACATTGACTCATCAACAATAATAAAACCATCCACAAGATATTAGTAACAAATGCCACTTGGCTATCTAAAAATAAATCATATGAGAGGATAATCTCTATGCCACATGGGATGAAATTATCTACATGACTTGCTTTCCAAGCTATGCCACCTCATGCTCAAAGGATTGCTATGGATGAGGGCATGACAACCAAGCACCTTACTCATCAAACCAACACAAGAGTCACCACCTATGTGTCATGATACTAGAGCTTGCCCAAGTCTATAAATAGAGCAACACCCTCCATCCATTTGGTCATCTTGTAGCTGTTAGAGTATATATTTGTATATTGTAGTTTCCTCATATGTTAGGGGGCTTCCTGCATACTTGCACCTGTACATGTACTATATATTGTGGCCTTTGACCCCCTGATAATACAACAAGCATATTGCTCTAACATGGTATCAGAGCCAAAATTGATTCTCTAGTCCCGGCCGACGTTGCTTGTCCGTCGCCCGTCCCTTCATCTGGCCGATCTCCTCCCTGGCCACACTTCCTCCACGTGCTGGACGCGGGATCCCAGTTTACGTCAGCAGTTCCAGGATCGTCAGCAGGCTGGCTCTTCAGGATCTTCTGCAGTTGCACTCTCTGATCAGGACATTCTCAGGGGTCTTCGTGGTCTGCTCGCTACTTCAGACTCTTCCTCGCCGGGCGCTGCTAGTTCTGTGACTGGTTCTTCTGGCACTGCGCGACCACCACTTTCTACACAGTCAGGTACGTCCCCGTGGTATCTGGATTCTGGAGCTTCCTTTCATATGACCTCTGAGTCTTCTATCCTGTCTGCTCTTCGGTCTCTTATTTCTCCTGTCCGTGTTGTCACGGCTGATGGTACCTCTATTCCCGTCTCTAGTACAGGCACCCTTTCTACTCCCTCTTTCTCTGTCCCTGATGTTTCTCATGTTCCTCGCCTTCAGATGAACCTTTTCTCTGCTAGCCAGCTCACCGATTCTGGTTGTCGCGTCATTCTTGACGCTGAGTCTTGTGCGGTTCAGGATCGTCGCACACAGGCCCTGGTTGGAGCTGGCCCTCGTAGCCGTCAGTCTCCGGGGCTTTGGGAGTTAGGCGGCCGTGTTCCTTCCGTTGCCACTTCATCTGCCAGTTCTCCTCCGGTTGTTGCCTCTGTCACTGGCTCTTTTCAGCAGTGGCATCATCGTCTTGGTCACCTTTGTGACTCTCGCCTGTCGTCTTTGGTTCATCGTGGCCTTCTGGGGTCTGTCTCTGGAGATGGGTCGTTACACTGTCAGGGTTGTAGGTTAGGAAAACAGATTCAGCTTCCCTATCCTACTAGTGTGTCTGCCTCTCAGCGACCGTTCGATTTAGTCCATTCAGATGTTTGGGGTCCGGCTCCCTTCGCTTCGAAAGGGGGCCATCGATACTATATCTTATTCATTGATGATTTTTCACGGTACACCTGGGTGTTTTTCATGCACTCTCGTAGTGAGGTGCTCGCTATTTATCAGCGTTTTGCGGCCATGGTCCGCACTCAGTATTCCTCACCCATTCACGTGTTCCGTGCTGATTCTGCTGGTGAGTATATCTCTCAGCACCTTCGTGGTGTCCTTGCTGAGGAGGGCACCCTCGCTCAGTTTTCTTGTCCCGGCGCGCATGCTCAAAATGGCGTCGCCAAGCGTAAGCATCGTCATCTTCTTGAGACCACCCGTGCTATGATGATTGCCTCTTCTCTTCCGCCACATTTCTGGGCTGAGGCTATCGCTACGTCGGCCCACCTCATTAACATTTAGCCTTCCGCTGCTCTACAGGGTGGCATTCCTCTCGAACATCTCTCTGGTGTTTCTCCAGACTACTCGACTCTCCGTTCATTTGGTTGCGTCTGCTATGTCCTTCTGCCTCCTCGCGAACGCACCAAACTGACCGCTCAGTCTATTGAGTGTGTTTTTCTCGGATACAGTGATGAGCATAAGGGCTATCGTTGTTGGGACCCTGTTGGTCGTCGGATGCGCATCTCTCGTGACGTCACATTTGATGAGACGCGTCCCTTCTATCCTCGCCCCACCTCGGGTACTTACCCGGTGGATGATATATCTTTTCTTCTTTTTCCGGATGCACCCCCTGCTGTCCCTCCTCCCCTCCCTCCTATTTCTGATGCGCCCCCTTTGACGCCATCCTCTCGTTCGTCTAGTCCACCTAGTACTCCTCATTCTCCGGCTTCGGCTCCTTCCGATTCTGTCCCTTCTTCCTCTTCTTATGATGACTTGTCTTCTGCAGATGACCTTCCCCCTTCTCGGCCTGTTCGTCAGCGTCGTGCTCCAGTTCGTTACTCTCCTAGTCAGTATGGTCTCTCAGTCGTTTCTGAGCCGACTTCTTATCGGGATGCCGAGCGTCATCCTGAATGGCAGCTTGCCATGGCTGAGGAGATCGCTGCGCTTGAGCGCACTGGCACTTGGGATCTTGTTTCTCCCCCTTCTGGTGTTCGTCCCATCACGTGTAAGTGGGTCTATAAAATTAAGACTCGCTCTGATGGATCTCTTGAGCGCTATAAAGCGCGTCTTGTGGCTCGTGGTTTTCAGCAGGAGCACGGCCGTGACTATGATGAGACTTTTGCCCCTGTGGCTCATATGACTACTGTGCGTACCCTTCTTGCTGTTGCCTCTGTTCGCCGCTGGTCTGTCTCCCAGCTTGATGTTCAGAATGCTTTTCTTAATGGCGAGTTGAGTGAGGAGGTTTACATGCAGCCTCCTCCTGGGTATTCTGTTCCCGATGGGATGGTTTGTCGTCTTCGACATTCTCTCTATGGTCTCAAACAGGCCCCTCGTGCCTGGTTTGAGCGCTTTGCCTCTGTGGTGACTGCTGCTGGTTTCTCTCCTAGTCTTCATGATCCAGCACTTTTCGTTCACACTTCTCCTCGTGGACGCACACTTCTCCTTCTCTATGTTGATGATATGATCATTACTGGTGATGATCCTGAGTATATTGCCTTTGTAAAGGCTCGTCTTCGTGATCAGTTTCTCATGACTGATCTTGGTCCTCTTCGCTATTTTCTTGGGATTGAGGTTTCCTCCACTTACGATGGCTTTTCTATCTCTCGGGAGAAGTACATTCGGGATCTTCTTGCTCGTCTTTGCTCTTGGGGATGAGCGCACGGTTGATACTCCTATGGAGCTTAATGTTAAGCTTCGTCCCTACGATGGTGATCCTCTTCTGATCCCACACGTTATCGTCATCTTGTTGGGAGTCTTGTTTATCTTCTTGTCACTCGTCCTGATATTTCTTATCCTGTTCATATTCTCGAGTCGGTTTGTCTCAGCTCCTACCACTTATTCACTACAGTCATCTCCTCCGTGTTCTTCGTTACCTTCGTGGCACGATCACTCGTCGCCTTTTCTTTCCTCGTTCTAGCTCTCTCCAGCTCCAGTGCTACTCGGATGCTACGTGGACGAGTGATCCTACGGATCGTCGTTCACTTTCTGCTTACTGTGTGTTTCTTGGTGGTTCGCTTGTTGCTTGGAAGACGAAGAAACAGGTAGCGGTTTCTCGTTCGAGTGTTGAGGCTGAGCTGCGGGCTATGGCTTTGTTGATTGCTGAGGTGACCTGGTTACGGTGGTTGCTTGCAGATTTTGGGGTCTCTGTTACGACACCCACTCCACTTTTGTCTGACAGTACAGGTGCTATCAGTATTGCACGTGATCCGGTCAAGCATGAGCTGACCAAGCATATTGGTGTTGATGCTTTTTATACACGTGCTCAGGTGCAGGATGAGGTTGTTGCGGTTCATTATGTGCCTTCAGATTTGCAGTTGGCGGATTTCTTTACAAAGGCACAAACTCGAGCGCAGCATGACTTTTTACTCTCCAAACTCAGTGTTGTGGATCCACCATGAGTTTGCGGGGGGGTGTTAGAGTATATATTTGTATATTGTAGTTTCCTCATATGTTAGGGGGCTTCCTGCATATTTGCACCTGTACATGTACTATATATTGTGGCCTTTGACCCCCTGATAATACAACAAGCATATTGCTCTAACAGTAGCATGATACCAGGAAACACACACATAGAGCCACTTCATACATTAGCTAGTATCAAGATGAAGAAGCTAGGAGGTGGAGGCATACCACAAGATGCAGGTTTATCAGATTTCATGAAGAACAAGCTACAGAAGATACCAAGGTAGAATTCCTAAGAAAACCATATATTTAGTGGATCACATCATCATCTCTTAAGTAGGACCTTAGGATATTCCAATACATTGAGAAGTGAGAAAAGTTATAATACTAATCATAGCCATACCCATACAAGAATACTAGAGTAGTACTAATCCTAGTTGTTCAAGACAACATTTGATCTTGGAGGTGAGAACCTTATTCCAATAGCAATACCTTAGGAAACCAATTCCATAATCATCACCACTTGGTATTAATTATAAACCCTAAGAATCTAGGAGGAGTGTTATTAGAGGAATAATAAAGAGAGATTAGTGAGGAATAAGTTGATCATGTCTAATGCATGATCATGCTTTGTAGATATACATGATAAGATAAACCTATGTGATAAGTAGATACCATCCATCACATAAAATGATAGGTAAAACCCTAGCCAATTAAATATAAATGTAGCCTATGCTCATATCCTAATCCCAGTTGTGTATCACTTAGGTGCTCACAACTAAAACCCTAAATCACATCTGAATTCCAATTCAAGTATCACTTTGATTATAAGTAACACTCTGCCATGCCTCATGCCTATTTATACTTCAATTAGTGAAGCATCACCAAAACCCTAAACCCTTTCACATAGAATTCACTCCACATAAAATATTGTCCTAACTTGTGTATCATGGATCACAAGTATAAACCAAGCCATATATGCTTTAGGACTAAATGCCATTTGGAGAGTAGAGTGGAACCAACATCCAATTCTATTTTTTGCCTTCCAAGGAACTTGTTTAATGGACCAAATGAAGTAGTGTTTTATAAAATAGAATCACCTTAGTAAGTGAATTGAATATGATGAACATAGGATCTACCCTAAGTAATACAAGCTAGAAATTTCTATGCAAGATTATTAAATATAGAGTTTATCTCACCATTTTTCTTAAACCCTTAGAAACAATTATCCACATAAAATCATGATCCAATTCCATCCTCAATATCATTTATTTTAAAACTAGCCATAATTAAAACATATGTGAACCATCAATATTGCTAAATATTAGCCAAACCTAATAATGTGCTCACCATGCACATGTTATCAATTCTCAAACCATTTAAATATATTTGGTTTCTAAAATAAAAAGGAATGGAGATAAACACTTAAACCCATATCTACTTTAATTACATCTCACAACAATACCTATTTAATTAAACATTAAATATTTGTTTAAACAAAAAATTATACAATAAGAATTATTATTAAGTTCTATGGAGATTCAATAATTCAAAAACCTGCAGAACAAAATAGAAATCAGATTCGAATTCAAATAACAAATTCAAAACAGAAAATAGAAAAGAGAGAAAAGGAGAGGAAGTTTACCTGGCAGGCCATCGCAGCCTGATACGCGTACAACACGCGTCCGTTGGGAACCCCAAGAGGAAGGTGTGATGCGTACAGCGGCAAGTTTTCCCTCAGTATGAAACCAAGGTTTATCGAACCAGTAGGAGCCAAGAAGCACGTTGAAGGTTGATGGCGGCGAGATGTAGTGCGGCGCAACACCAGGGATTCCGGCGCCAACGTGGAACCTGCACAACACAACCAAAGTACTTTGCCCCAACGAAACAGTGAGGTTGTCAATCTCACCGGCTTGCTGTAACAAAGGATTAGATGTATAGTGTGGATGATGATTGTTTGAAGAAAACAGTAGAACAATTGCCGTAGATTGTATTTCAGATGTAAAGAATAGGACCGGGGTCCACAGTTCACTAGAGGTGTCTCTCCCATAAGATAAATAGCATGTTGGGTGAACAAATTACAGTTGGGCAATTGACAAATAGAGAGGGCATGACCATGCACATACATGATATGATGAGTATAGTGAGATTTAATTGGGCATTACGACAAAGTACATAGACCGCTATCCAGCATGCATCTATGCCTAAAAAGTCCACCTTCAGGTTATCATCCAAACCCCTTCCAGTATTAAGTTGCAAACAACAGACAATTGCATTAAGTATGGTGCGTAATGTAATCAATAACTACATCCTCGGACATAGCATCAATGTTTTATCCCTAGTGGCAACAGTACATCCATAACCTTAGAGGTTTCTGTCACTCCCAGTTCACGGAGACATGAACCCACTATCGAGCATAAATACTCCCTCTTGGAGTTAAGAGTAAAAACTTGGCCAGAGCCTCTACTAATAACGGAGAGCATGCAAGATCATAAACAACACATAGATATAAATTGATAATCAACATAACATAGTATTCTCTATTCATCGGATCCCAACAAACACAACATATAGCATTACAGATAGATGATATTGATCATGTTCGGCAGCTCACAAGATCCGACAATGAAGCACATAAGGAGAAGACAACCATCTAGCTACTGCTATGGACCCATAGTCCAGGGGTAGACTACTCACTCATCACTCCGGAGGCGACCATGGCGGTGAAGAGTCCTCCGGGAGATGATTCCCCTCTCCGGCAGGGTGCCGGAGGCGATCTCCTGAATCCCCCGAGATGGGATTGGCGGCGGTGGCGTCTCTGGAAGGTTTTCCGTATCGTGGCTCTCGGTACTGGGGGTTTCGTGACGAAGGCTATTTGTAGGCGGAAGGGCAGGTCAAGGGGCGTCACGAGGGGCCCACACCATAGGGTGGCGCGGCCAGGGCTTGGGCCGCGCCGCCCTATCATCTGGCCGCCTCGTGGCCCCACTTCTTTAGGTCTCCGGTCTTCTGGAAGCTTCGTGTGAAAATAGGCCCCTGGGCATTGATTTCGTTCAATTCCGAGAATATTTCCTTACTAGGATTTCTGAAACCAAAAACAATGAAACGACAAGCTGGCTCTTCGGCATCTCGTTAATAGGTTAGTGCCGGAAAATGCATAAATATGACATAAAGTATGCATAAAACATGTAGATATCATCAATAATGTGGCATGGAACATAAGAAATTATCGATACGTCGGAGACATATCAGCATCCCCAAGCTTAGTTTTTGCTCGTCCCGAGCAGGTAAACGATAACAAAGATAATTTCTAGAGTGACATGCCATCATAACCTTGATCATACTATTGTAAGCATATGTAGTGAATGCAGCGATCAAAACAATGTAAATGACATGAGTAAACAAATGAATCATATAGCAAAGACTTTTCATGAATAGTACTTCAAGACAAGCATCAATAAGTCTTGCATAAGAGTTAACTCATAAAGCAATAATTCATAGTAGAGGCATTGAAGCAACACAAAGGAAGATTAAGTTTCAGCGGTTGCTTTCAACTTATAACATGTATATCTCATGGATAATTGTCAACATAGAGCAATATAACAAGTGCATTATGCAAGTATGTAGGAATCAATAAACAGTTCACACAAGTGTTTGCTTCTTGAGGTGGAGAGAGATAGGTGAACTGACTCAACATAAAAGTAAAAGAATGATCCTTCAAAGAGGAAAGCATCAATTGCTATATTTGTGCTAGAGCTTTGATTTTTGAAAACATATAGAGAGCATAAAAGTAAAGTTTTGAGAGGTGTTTGTTGTTGTCAACGAATGGTAGTGGGCACTCTAACCCCCTTGCCAGACAAACCTTCAAAGAGCGGCTCCCATTTTATTTTATTTTTGTGTGGCACTCCTTCCAACCTTTCTTTCACAAACCATGGCTAACCGAATCCTCGGGTGCCTGCCAACAATCTCATACCATGAAGGAGTGCCTTTTTATTTTAGTTTTATTGTGATGACACTCCTCCCCACCTTTGCTTTCTCAAGCCATGGCTAACCGAATCCTTCGGGTGCCGTCCAACAATCATATACCATGGAGGAGTGTCTATTTTTGTTAATTAATTTGGGACTGGGAATCCCATTGCCAGCTCTTTTTGCAAAATTTTGGATAAGCGGATGAAGCCACTAGTCCATTGGTGAAAGTTGCCCAACAAGATTGAAAGATAAACACCACATACTTCCTCATGAGCTATAAAACATTGACACAAATCAGAGGTGATAAATTTTGAATTGTTTAAAGGTAGCACTCAAGCAATTTACTTTGGAATGACGGAGAAATACCATGTAGTAGGTAGGTATGGTGGACACAAATGGCATGGTGGTTGGCTCAAGGATTTGGATGCATGAGAAGTATTCCCTCTCGATACAAGGTTTAGGCTAGCAAGGTTATTTGAAACAAACACAAGGATGAAGCGGTGCAGCAAAGCTCACATAAAAGACATATTGTAAACATTATAAGACTCTACACCGTCTTTCTTGTTGTTCAAACTCAATACTAGAAATTATCTAGACCTTAGAGAGACCAATTATGCAAACCAAATTTTAGCATGCTCTATGTATTTCTTCATTAATGGGTGCAAAGTATATGATGCAAGAGCTTAAACATGAGCACAACAATTGCCAAGTATCACATTATCCAGGACATTATAGCAATTACTACATGTATCATTTTCCAATTCCAACCATATAACAATTTAACGAAGAAGAAACTTCGCCATGAATATTATGAGTAAAGCCTAAGGACATATTTGTCCATATGCAACAGCGGAGCGTGTCTCTCTCCCACACAATGAATTCTAGGATCCATTTTATTCAAACAAAACAAAAAAAAAACAAACCGACGCTCCAAGCAAAGCACATAAGATGTGATGGAATAAAAATATAGTTTCCGGGGAGGAACCTGATAATGTTCTCGATGAAGAAGGGGATGCCTTGGGCATCCCCAAGCTTAGACGCTTGAGTCTTCTTGATATATGCAGGGGTGAACCACCGGGGCATCCCCAAGCTTAGAGCTTTCACTCTCTTTGATCATGTTGTATCATCTCCCTCTCTTGATCCTTGAAAACTTCCTCCACACCAAACTCAAAACAACTCATTAGAGAGTTAGTGCACAATCAAAATATACATGTTCAGAGGTGACATAATCATTCTTAACACTTCTGGACATTGCACAATGCTACTAAGAGTCAATGGAATCGAAAAATCCATCAAGCATAGCAAAACATGCAATGCGAAATAAAAGGCAGAATCTGTCAAAACAGAACAGTTCGTAAAGACAAATTTTATTGAGGCACCATACTTGCTCAAATGAAAATGCTCAAATTGAATGAAAGTTGCGTACATATCTGAGGATCACTCACGTAAATTGTCATAATTTTCTGAGTTACCTACAGAGAATTTGGCTCAGATTCGTGACAGCAAAGAAATCTGTTTCTGCGCAGTAATCCAAATCTAGTATGAACATTACTATCAACGACTTTACTTGGCACAACTATGCACAAAACTAAGATAAGGAGAGGTTGCTACAGTAGTAAACAACTTCCAAGACTCAAAATAAAAATAAAGGTACTGTAGTAAAAACATGGGTTGTCTCCCATAAGAGCTTTTCTTTAACGCCTTTCAGCTAGGCGCATAAAGTATGTATCAAGTATTATCAAGAGACGAAGCATCATAATTTTCACAATTTGTCCCATTGGGTGTCTTAGATGCTCCCTTATCTATAGTAGTTTTAAGAGCTTTATCAATTTTAGGCCTATAATAGCTTTTTGGTTTAGGCCCCTTAGAGACATACATGAACTTTTGTTCCTTACCCACATAAGTTTTCTCTCTAAACTTTATAGATGAAAAGGTTGAACACAATGTTCCCATAGCCTCTTCAAGTTCACTAATCCTTTGGGTTTGATAATCATGAATAGCATAAGTTTCCAAAATGGCAATTTTCTCATTAATTCCACCTAGAGATTTATCAAGTTTATCAGTGCTATCAAGTAATGCTCCCAAAGTAGTATCAATACTTGGAAGGTTTTGCTCTATGGTTTCCAACTTTTTCATGACGTCTTCAAGAGAGGTTTCAATTTTAACTTCATTAACAGGTGGTATCCCAAATAAGCTCTCAATAATGCAACTAGCTTCTAATGCAGGAGTACTTAGGAAGTTACCTCTTGCGAGACAATCAAGAACATACCTATTCCAGCTAGAGACACCAACATAAAAATTCCTGAGTAGGATAGTGGTGGAGTGTTTCATAGTGCACCTATTATGGGCATCACTAATTCTATACCAAGCATCTCTTAAACATTCTCCCCCTTGTTGCTTAAACGAACAAACTTCAACTTCAGGATTACTCATTTTAGCAGTAGTAAATAAAGCAAACTAGATAAAGTAAATGCAAGTAACTAATTTTTTTGTGTTTTTGATATAGAGTGCAAACAAGATAGTAAATAAAGTAAAACTAGCAACTAATTTTTTTGTATTTTGATTTAGTGCAGAAAACAAAGTAGTAAATAAAGTAAAGCAAGACAAAACAAAGTAAAGAGATTGCGATGTGGAGACTCCCCTTGCAGCGTGTCTTGATCTCCCCGGCAACGGCGCCAGAAAAAGAGCTTGATACGCGTACAGCACGCGTCCGTTGGGAACCCCAAGAGGAAGGTGTGATGCATACAGCTACAAGTTTTCCCTCAGTATGAAACCAAGGTTTATCGAACCAGTAGGAGCCAAGAAGCACGTTGAAGGTTGATGGCGGCGAGATGTAGTGCGGCGCAACACCAGGGATTCTGGCGCCAATGTGGAACCTGCACAACACAACCAAAGTACTTTGCCCCAACGAAACAGTGAGGTTGTCAATCTCACCGGCTTGCTGTAACAAAGGATTAGATGTATAGTGTGGATGATGATTGTTTGCAGAAAACAGTAGAACAATTGCAGTAGATTGTATTTCAGATGTAAAGAATAGGACCGGGGTCAACAGTTCACTAGAGGTGTCTCTCCCATAAGATAAATAGCATGTTGGGTGAACAAATTACAGTTGGGCAATTGACAAATAGAGAGGGCATGACCATGCACATACATGATATGATGAGTATAGTGAGATTTAATTGGGCATTACGACAAAGTACATAGACCGCTATCCAGCATGCATCTATGCCTAAAAAGTCCACCTTCAGGTTATCATCCGAACCCCTTCCAGTATTAAGTTGCAAACAACAGACAATTGCATTAAGTATGGTGCGTAATGTAATCAATAACTACATCCTCGGACATAGCATCAATGTTTTATCCCTAGTGGCAATAGTACATCCATAACCTTAGAGGTTTCTGTCACTCCCCCAGATTCACGGAGACATGAACCCACTATCGAGCATAAATACTCCCTCTTGGAGTTAAGAGTAAAAACTTGGCCAGAGCCTCTACTAATAACAGAGAGCATGCAAGATCATAAACAACACATAGATATAAATTGATAATCAACATAACATAGTATTCTCTATTCATCGGATCCCAACAAACACAACATATAGCATTACAGATAGATGATCTTGATCATGTTCGGTAGCTCACAAGATCCGACAATGAAGCACATAAGGAGAAGACAACCATCTAGCTACTGCTATGGACCCATAGTCCAGGGGTAGACTACTCACTCATCACTCCGGAGGCGACCATGGCGGTGAAGAGTCCTCCGGGAGATGATTCCCCTCTCCGGCAGGGTGCCGGAGGCGATCTCCTGAATCCCCCGAGATGGAATTGGCGGCGGCGGCGTCTCTGGAAGGTTTTCCGTATCGTGGCTCTCGGTACTGGGGGTTTCGCGACGAAGGCTATTTGTAGGCGGAAGGGCATGTCAAGGGGCGTCACGAGGGGCCCACACCATAGGGTGGCGCGACCAAGGCTTGGGCCGCGCCACCCTATCATCTGGCCGCCTCGTGGCCCCACTTCGTTAGCTCTCCGGTCTTCTGGAAGCTTCGTGTGAAAATAGGCCCCTGGGCGTTGATTTCGTCCAATTCCGAGAATATTTCCTTACTAGGATTTCTGAAACCAAAAACAGCAGAAAACAAGAAGCGGCTCTTCGGCATCTCGTTAATAGGTTAGTGCCGGAAAATGCATAAATATGACATAAAGTATGCATAAAACATGTAGATATCATCAATAATGTGGCATGGAACATAAGAAATTATCGATACGTCGGAGACGTATCACAGCCCAACAGCAACCCGTGTCGCCAGCCCAGCCCATAAACGAAACATCCCAGATACCATTTCGGCTTGCTTTAAACTTCGTGCGAGGCAAGTCATCGTATCCTTCTTCTTCTCCGGAGACGACAACGCAGAGGAGGAGCCCGGCCACCTCACCGTTGGCGATAGGGACGGCCTCGGACGCCGCAGAAGCTTCTAGAACCCGTCCCTATTGAAAGTGCATGGAGCCCACATGTGTGGTTTTGGCTATTAATGACAATCCATATGGACTAATGTTTGCATTGAGTTATATTTGTAGGAGTTTTCCATAGGCAATGATTGAACCATATGTTGGCTTCAAGGTTGCAATAAGAAGAAATTGATGAAGGATATCAAGTGTCAAGTATGTCTTGAAGATGAATATGAAGAGTTGTCCATAGGCAATGCTTGAACCATATGTTGGCTTCAAGGTTGCAGTAAGAAGAAATTGATGAAGGATATCAAGTGTCAAGTATGGCTTGAAGATGAAGATGAAGTGAGCCCTAAAGTTACTTCAAGACATCAACATAATGAAGTGCAAGTTCAAGATGAGCCAACTCGAAGAGATCATATGCTTGAAGCTTGCCATGAAGAAATGAAGTGCAAGTTCAAGATGAGCCAACTCGAAGACATCATAAGCTAGAAGCTTGCCATGAAGAAATGAAGTGCTAGTTCAAGATGAGCCATCTCGAAGAGATCCTTTGATTGTCTCTTGCCATCCATATGGTGATCATGGATATGTGAAGTTTCGCCGAAGAAGAAGCTCTCACATGGTGGTTTATGGGGGAGCAATCTACAAGACTTCATCAAGCAAGCACAATCAAGAAAGGCGTCCCATCTTGTTGCGGTCAAGACCATCATCATCAAGCTCAAGTGGAATGCGCAAGGTTAAGGTTTGCTCTTGATAGGGTTTCTTTCTCACCGGTCTCATGGTGTAGTTGGAGACCAGTTTATAGTTTAGTTGTCGTACTATCAAGATGGCTCTCGAGTGAGTAACTCGATCGTATCATTCGGAGAGAGCTCAAACCTTTGCATCCTTGCATCATCTTTCTTGGTTGTTATTTGGATCTTATCCATGTGATGTTTTAGAGCTTGTGCTTATTCTCATGACAAGCTCTAGTTCATCGAAAACGGATTTCGCATAGGTCACTTGTTGCGTTTTTGAGTTTGGTTCATCATCATCTTTCTTGGTTGTTATTTTGATGTTATCCATGAGGTGATTTCGAGCTTGTGGTTATTTCCATAGCAAGCTCTAGTTCATCGAAAACGGATTCCGCATGAATCACTTGTTGCGTTTTCGATATTGGAGTTTTTCTCGGTTTCTCGTATTTAGAGATTTCACTCTAAAATACATAGAAAAACCTACCCCACTTGTTCTTAAGCTTTTCATTCTTTGTGGGGTAGCTCTTGTCATCCTCTTTACAACAAAATTGGTTTCACCTAAATCCAAGTCTCCTACCTCAAGTTGTTGCATTTTCCATATTGGAGGTTTTACCGGTTTGCCTTTTTTAGATAGGTAAAACCTTTATTCATTTTTTCTATCCTACTTTGCTGGACTATGATGTTTCTATGCATATTGTTGTAGAGCTCGTTGTTGTGATTTCAACGAGCCCAAGATCATCGAAATCGGAGTCTGGATGCAAAAGTTCTTAATGTTTTCGTACCGGGTGTTTGGGTATAAACAGGGAGGCCGGCAGTGCCGCAGGGAGCACTCCGGCACTGCCGCCGGGACGCGATTTTGGCCATAACAGTCAGATATTTTTGGCCCCTATTTAAGGGGGTCTTCTTCCCCAAAGTTCCTCGTCGGTTTGAGCTCGTTTTGCCTCCATTGTTGACCTTCTTTGAGCTTGCTATCTTCCTCTCCCTCCAATGATTCTTGCATCCATTTCAGAGAAAGATAGAGGAGATCTAGATCTACATCTTCACCAATCAAATCCCTCTCTTTGTGAGGGGAATCCACTAGATCTAGATCTTGGAGAAATTTGGTATTCCTCCTTCTTATTTGTTCTTCCTCTCTTATTTCCCCAATAGCTTTTGTAGCTTTGTTGGAATTTGAGAGAGAAGGACTTGAGCATCTTTGTGGTGTTCTTGCCATTGCATTTGGTGCATCGGTTTGAGTTCTCCACGGTGATTCGTGGAGGTGAAAGCAAGAAGTTTTTTACTCTTGGGTTCTTGGAACCCTAGACAGATTCTAGACCTTTGTGGTGATTTGTTGGGAGCCTCCAATTAAGTTGTGGATGTGTGCCCCAACCTTTGTGTAAGGCCCGGTTTCCGCCTCGAAGGAAATCCCTTAGTGGAACCGTGACCAAGGCCTTTGTGGCGAGGGTCACTGGAGATTTAGCTGAGGCGCCTTCGTGGCGCTCGGTGTGTGGTGTGAGTACCACATCTTAGGGTGAGGCCTTTGTGGCATTGGTGTGCATCGAGCAACCACACCTCAAGGTTAGCCTCTTGTGGCGTTCGGGAGCACTGATACGTCTCAAACGTATCAATAATTTTTTATGTTCCATGCTAGTTTTATGACAATACTCACAGGTTTAATATACACTTTATATCATTTTGATGCATTTTCTGGTACTAACCTATTAACAAGATGCCGAAGAGCCAGTTCTCGTTTTCTGCTGTTTTTGGTTTCAGAAATCCTACATAGGAAATATTCTCGGAATTGAACGAAACAAAAGTCCACGGTCTTATTTTCCACGGAGCCTTCCAGAACACCGAAGAGGAGACGAAGAGGGGCGACGAGGCGGCCACACCATAGGGGGGCGCGGCCCCACCCCTGGCCGCGCCGCCTTATGGGGTGAGCCCCTCGAGCGTCCCCCGACTCTGCCCCTTCACCTATATATTCCCTCCGTCGCGAAAACCCTAGTACCGAGAGCCACGATACGAGAAAAATTCCAGAGACGCCGCCGCCGTCAATCCCATCTCGGGG
This sequence comes from Lolium perenne, assembly GCF_019359855.2. Taxonomy (NCBI): domain Eukaryota; kingdom Viridiplantae; phylum Streptophyta; class Magnoliopsida; order Poales; family Poaceae; genus Lolium; species Lolium perenne. The sequence continues at coordinate 72,622,707 of NC_067248.2, read as the reverse complement.
GATTCTGAAGATCACCTCCAGCACCCTGCCGGAGAGGGGAATCATCACCAGAGGGCTCTACATCACCATGCCCGCCTCCGGACTAATGCGTGAGCAGTTCATCCTTGGACTATGGGTCCATAGCAGTAGCTAGATGGTTGTCTTCTCCTCTTGTGCTATCATGTTTAGATCTTGTGAGCTGCCTATCATGATCAAGATCATCTATTTGTAATGCTACATGTTGTGTTTGTTGGGATCCTATGAATATGGAATACTATGTCAAGTTGATTATCGATCTATCATATATGTGTTGTTTATGATCTTGCATGCTCTCCGTTGCTAGTAGAGGCTCTGGCCAAGTTGATACTTGTAACTCCAAGAGGGGGTATTTATGCTCGATAGTGGGTTCATGCCTCAATTGAATCTGGGACAGTGACAGAAAGTTCTAAGGTTATGGATGTGCTGTTGCCACTAGGGATAAAACATCAATGCTTTGTCTAAGGATATTTGTATTGTTTACATTACGCACAGTACTTAATGCAATTGTCTGTTGTTTGCAACTTAATACTGGAAGGGGTGCGGATGCTAACCCGAAGGTGGACTTTTTAGGCATATATGCATGCTGGATAGCGGTCTATGTTCTTTGTCGTAATGCCCTAAGTAAATCTCATAGTAGTCATCATGATATGTATGTGCATTGTTATGCCCTCTTTATTTGTCAATTGCCCAACTGTAATTTGTTCACCCAACATGCTATTTATCTTATTGGAGAGACACCACTAGGGAACTGTGGACCCCGGTCCATTCTTTTACATCTGAAATACAACCTACTGCAATCATTGTTTTATGTTGTTCTTTGCAAACAAACATCATTCTCCACACCATATGTTTAATCCTTTGTTTACAGCAAGCCGGTGAGATTGACAACCTCACTATTAATTTGGGGCAAAGTATTTTGATTGTGTTGTGCAGGTTCCACGTTGGCGCCGGAATCCCTGGTGTTGCGCCGCACTACACTCCTTCACCAACAACCTTCACGTGGCCTTCATCTCCTACTGGTTCGATAACCTTGGTTTCTTACTGAGGGAAAAACTTGCTGTTGTGCGCATCACACCTTCCTCTTGGGGTTCCCAACGGACGTGTGCATCACGCGTGATACGTCTCCGATGTATCGATAATTTCTTATGTTCCATGCCACATTATTGATGATATCTACATGTTTTATGCACACTTTATGTCATATTCATGCGTTTTCTGGAACTAACCTATTGACGAGATGCCGAAAGGCCAGTTGCTATTTTCTGCTGTTTTTGGTTTCAGAAATCCTAGTAAGGAAATATTTTCGGAATCGAACGAAATCAACACCGAAGATCTTAGAAATACACGAAGCTTCCAGAACACCCGAGAAGGACCAGAGGTGGGCCCCAGGGGCCCCAGGAGGGTGGCTGGTGCGGCCCAAGGGGGGGGCGCCCCCTATCTCCTGGGCACCCCGTGGCCCCTCCGACTCCGACTCTCCGCCTATATAATCGTCCCTGACCTAAAAACATCGACCAGTTCGACGAAAATAGAGAAAACCATCCAGAGCCGCCGCCATCGCGAAAGTCCAATTCGGGGGACAGAAGTCTCTGTTCCGGCACCCTGCCGAGACGGGGAATTGCCCCCGGAGCCATCTCCACCGCCGTCTCCACCGCCATCTTCACCGCCATCGCTGCCTCCATGATGAGGAGGGAGTAATTCACCCCCGGGGCTGAGGGCTCCGCTGTAGCTATGTGGTTCATCTCTCTCTCTTTGTGATCAACTTGAATATTATCTATGTGCTACTCTAGTGATGTTATTAAAGTAGTCTATTCCTCCTCCACGGTGTAATGGTGACAGTGTGTGCATCGTGTAGTACTTGGCGTAGGGCTATGATTGTGATCTCTTGTAGATTATGAAGTTAACTATTGCTATGTTAGTATTGATATGATCTATGCCTCCTTCATAGTGTGATGGTGACAGTGTGCATGCTATGTTAGTTCTCGGTGTGATTGTGTTGATCTATCTTACACTCTAAGGTTATTTAAATATGAACATTGAATATTGTGGAGCTTGTTAACTCCGGCATTGAGGGTTCGTGTAATCCTACACAATGGTGTTCATCATCCAACAAGAGGGTGTAGAGTAGTCCTATTATGTGATCTTTGTTGAGAGTGTCCACTAGTGAAAGCAGGATCCCTGGGCCTTGCTTCCAAGCATCGAATCTCCGTTTGTTTACTGTTTTGTTGAATGTTTACTCGCTGCCATATTTTACTCGGATTGCTATTATCACTCATACTCATCCATATTACTTGTATCTCACTATCTCTTCGCTGAACTAGTGCACCTATTGTATTAGGTGTGTTGGGGACACAAGAGACATCTTGCTTTGTGGTTGCAGGGTTGCTTGAGAGGGATATCTTTGACCTCTTCCTCCCGGAGATCGATAAACCTTGGGTGATCCACTTAAGGGAAACTTGCTGCTGTTCTACAAACCTCTGCTCTTGGAGGCCCAACACTGTCTACAAGAATAGAAGCTCCCGTAGACATCAAGCACTTTTCTGGCGCCGTTGCCGGGGAGGAAAGGTAAAAGGCACTCATACTCCGGTTCCAGGTAACAGTACTTTTCTGGCGCCATTGTGTTTGTGCTCGAAGCTATTTCCTTTAAATCCTGCAATTGCAACTTTTTGTTTCTTGTTTTACACTAGTTAGGCATAATGGAATATAATTATGAGCTTCTTAATTTATTTCCTAAGCTAAGACATGAATTGTTTGATGCGAAAATTAAAGAACCTATGGAACCTCATTTGCATGCTAGTAGCAATATTATTGGTATGAACGCAATCACTGCTAATGCTATGAATAAGTCTAAGCTTGGGGAAGCTAGTTTCTGTGATCTTTTTGGCTTCCCATCTTTAGGGGAGAAAATTTGTTCTGATAATGCTTTATCTCCCATATGCGATAACTCTAATAATGCTTGTGATACTTTAAATCCACCAACTGCAAGTACTGCTGATGCGTGTAGTTGACACGTCCGTTGGGAACCCTAAGAGGAAGGTGTGATGTGCACAGCGGCAAGTTTCCCTCAGTAAGAAACCAAGGTTTAATCGAACCAGTAGGAGTCAAGAAGCACGTTGAAGGTTGATGGCGGCGGGATATAGTGCGGCGCAACACCAGAGATTCCGGCGCCAACGTGGAACCTGCACAACACAACCAAAGTACTTTGCCCCAACGAAACAGTGAGGTTGTCAATCTCACCGGCTTGCTGTAACAAAGGATTAGATGTATAGTGTGGAAGATGATTGTTTGCAGAAAACAGTAGAACAAGTATTGCAGTAGATTGTATTTCAGTATAGAGAATTGGACCGGGGTCCACAGTTCACTAGAGGTGTCTCTCCCATAAGATAAACAGCATGTTGGGTGAACAAATTACAGTTGGGCAATTGACAAATAGAGAGGGCATGACCATGCACATACATATTATGATGAGTATTGTGAGATTTAATTGGGCATTACGACAAAGTACATAGACCGCTATCCAGCATGCATCTATGCCTAAAAAGTCCACCTTCAGGTTATCATCCGAACCCCCTCCAGTATTAAGTTGCTAACAACAGACAATTGCATTAAGTATTGCGCGTAATGTAATCAGTGACTACATCCTCGAACATAGCACCAATGTTTTATCCCTAGTGGCACAAAGACATCCATAATCTTAGAGGTTCTTGTCACCCCTCCAGATTCACGGAGACATGAACCCACTATCGAGCATAAATACTCCCTCTTGGAGTTACTAGCATCAACTTGGCCAGAGCATCTACTAATAACGGAGAGCATGCAAGATCATAAACAACACATAGACATAACTTTGATAATCAACATAACAAGTATTCTCTATTCATCGGATCCCAACAAACGCAACATATATAATTACAGATAGATGATCTTGATCATGTTAGGCAGCTCACAAGACCCGACAATTAAGCACAATGAGGAGAAGACAACCATCTAGCTACTGCTATGGACCCATAGTCCAGGGGTAGACTACTCACTCATCACTCCGGAGGCGACCATGGCGGCGTAGAGTCCTCCGGGAGATGAATCCCCTCTCCGGCAGGGTGCCGGAGGCGATCTCTGAATCCCGAGATGGGATTGGCGGCGGCGGCGTCTCTGGAAGGTTTTCCGTATCGTGGCTCTCGTGCGGGGGTTTCGCGACGGAGGCTTTAAGTAGGCGGAAGGGCAGGTCAGGGGGCCACACGAGGGCCCCACACCACAGGTCGGCGCGGCCAAGGGCCAGGCCGCGCCGCCCTAGGGTTTGGCCGCCTCGTGGCCCCACTTCGTCTCCTCTTCGGTCTTCTGGAAGCTTCGTGGCAAAATAGGACCCTGGGCGTTGATTTCGTCCAATTCCGAGAATATTTCGTTACTAGGATTTCTGAAACCAAAAACAGCAAAAACAAAGAATCGGCTCTTTGGCATCTTGTTAATAGGTTAGTTCCAGAAAATGCACGAATATGACATAAAGTGTGCATAAAACATGTAGATATCATCAATAATGTGGCATGGAACATAATAAATTATCGATACGTCGGAGACGTATCAGCATCCCCAAGCTTAGTTCTGCTCGTCCTGAGCAGGTAAAACGATAACAAAGATAATTTCTGGAGTGACATGCCATCATAACCTTGATCATACTATTTGTAAACATATGTAATGAATGCAGCGATCAAAACAATGTATATGACATGAGTAAACAAGTGAATCATAAAGCAAAGACTTTTCATGAATAGTACTTCAAGACAAGCATCAATAAGTCTTGCATAAGAGTTAACTTCATAAAGCAGTAATTCAAAGTAAAGGTATTGAAGCAACACAAAGGAAGATTAAGTTTCAGCGGTTGCTTTCAACTTATAACATGTATATCTCATGGATAATCGTCAACATAGAGTAATATAATAAGTGCAATATGCAAGTATGTAGGAATCAATGCACAGTTCACACAAGTGTTTGCTTCTTGGGGTGGAGAGAAATAGGTGAACTGACTCAACATAAAAGTAAAAAGAATGGTCCTTCAAAAAGGAAAGCATCGATTGCTATATTTGTGCTAGAGCTTTTATTTTGAAAACATGAAACAATTTTGTCAACGGTAGTAATAAAGCATATGAGTTATGTAAATTATATCTTACAAGTTGCAAGCCTCATGCATAGTATACTAATAGTGCCCGCACCTTGTCCTAATTAGCTTGGACTACCGGATCATCGCAATGCACATGTTTTAACCAAGTGTCACAAAGGGGTACCTCCATGCCGCCTGTACAAAGGTCTAAGGAGAAAGCTCGCATTTCGGATTTCTCGCTTTTGATTATTCTCAACTTAGACATCCATACCGGGACAACATGGACAACAGATAATGGACTCCTCTTTAATGCATAAGCATGTGGCAACGATTATTATTCTCATATGAGATTGAGGATATATGTCCAAAACTGAAACTTTCACCATGAATCATGGCTTTAGTTAGCGGCCCAATGTTCTTCTCTAACAATATGCATGCTTAACCATAGGGTGGTAGATCTCTCTTACTTCAGACAAGACGGACATGCATAGCAACTCACATGATATTCAACAAAGAATAGTTGATGGCGTCCCCAGAAACATGGTTATCGCACAACAAGCAACTTAATAAGAGATAAAGTGCATAAGTACATATTCAATACCACAATAGTTTTTAAGCTATTTGTCCCATGAGCTATATATTGTAAAGGTGGAGAATGGAAATTTAAAGGTAGCACTCAAGCAATTTACTTTGGAATGGCAGAGAAATACCATGTAGTAGGTAGGTATGGTGGACACAAATGGCATAGTGGTTGGCTCAAGGATTTTGGATGCATGAGAAGTAATCCCTCTCGATACAAGGTTTAGGCTAGCAAGGTTATTTGAAACAAACACAAGGATGAAGCGGTGCAGCAAAACTCACATAAAAGACATATTGTAAACATTATAAGACTCTACACCGTCTTCCTTGTTGTTCAAACTCAATACTAGAAATTATCTAGACCTTAGAGAGACCAAATATGCAAACCAAATTTTAGCATGCTCTATGTATTTCTTCATTAATGGGTGCAAAGTATATGATGCAAGAGCTTAAACATGAGCACAACAATTGCCAAGTATCACATTATCCAAGACATTATAGCAAATTACTACATGTATCATTTTCCAATTCCAACCATATAACAATTTAATGAAGAAGAAACTTCGCCATGAATACTATGAGTAAAGCCTAAGGACATACTTGTCCATATGCTACAGCGGAGCGTGTCTCTCTCTCCCATACAGTGAATGCTAGGATCCATTTTATTCAAACAAAACAAAAACAAAAACAAACCGACGCTCCAAGCAAAGCACATAAGATGTGATGGAATAAAAATATAGTTTCAGGGGAGGAACCTGATAATGTTGTCGATGAAGAAGGGGATGCCTTGGGCATCCCCAAGCTTAGACGCTTGAGTCTTCTTAGAATATGCAGGGGTGAACCACCGGGGCATCCCCAAGCTTAGAGCTTTCACTCTCCTTGATCATATTGCATCATACTCCTCTCTTGCTCCTTGAAAACTTCCTCCACACCAAACTTAGAACAACTCATTAGAGGGTTAGTGCACAATCAAAATATACATGTTCAGATGTGACATAATCATTCTTAACACTTCTGGACATTGCACAAAGCTACTGAAAGTCAATGGAATCGAAATATGCATCGAACATAACAAAACTGGCAATGCGAAATAAAAGGCAGAATCTGTCAAAACAGAACAGTTCGTATTGATGAATTTTATCGAGGCACCAGACTTGCTCAAATGAAAATTCTCAAATTTAATGAAAGTTGCGTACATATCTGAGGATCACTCACGTAAATTGGCATAATTTTCTGAGTTATCTACAGAGAAAACAGCCCAGATTCGTGACAGCAAAGAAATCTGTTTCTGCGCAGTAATCCAAATCTAGTATGAACTTTACTATCAACGACTTTACTTGGCACAATAAAACACTAAACTAAGATAAGGAGAGGTTGCTACAGTAGTAAACAACTTCCAAGACACAAAATAAAAACAAAGTACTGTAGTAAAAACCATGGGTTGTCTCCCATAAGCGCTTTTCTTTAACGCCTTTCAGCTAGGCGCAGAAAGTGTGTATCAAGTATTATCAAGAGACAAAGTGTCAACCTCATAATTTGTTCTAATAATAGAATCAAAAGGTAACTTCATTCTCTTTCTAGGGAAGTGTTCCATACCTTTCTTGAGAGGAAATTGATATTTTATATTACCTTCCTTCATATCAATGATAGCACCAACAGTTCGAAGAAAAGGTCTTCCCAATATAATGGGACAAGATGCATTGCATTCAATATCCAAGACAACAAAATCAACGGGGATAAGGTTATTGTTAACGGTAATGTGAACATTATCAACTTTCTCCAAAGGTTTCTTTTTAGCATTATCAGCGAGATTAACATCCAAATAACAATTTTTCAATGGTGGCAAGTCAAGCATATCATAGACTTTCTTAGGCATAACAGAAATACTTGCACCAAGATCACATAAAGCATTACAATCAAAATCATTGACCCTCATTTTAATGATGGGTTCCCAACCATCCTCTAGCTTTCTAGGAATAGAGGCTTCGCGCTCTAGTTTCTCTTCTCTAGCTTTTATGAGAGCATTTGTAATATGTTGCGTGAAAGCCAAATTTATAGCACTAGCATTGGGACTCTTAGCAAGTTTTTGTAAGAACTTTATAACTTTAGAGATGTGGCAATCATCAAAATCTAAATCATTGTGATCTAAAGCAATGGGATCATCATCCCCAATGTTGGAAAAAATTTCAGCAGCTTTATCACAGGCAGTTTCAGCAGTTTTAGCAGTTTCAGGCAGTTTCTCGCGCTTTGCATTAGAAGTGGAAACATTGCTAACACCAATTCTTTTACCATTAATAGTAGGAGGTGCAGCAACATGTGAAGAATCAACATTACTTGTGGTGGTAATAGTCCAAACTTTAGCTACATTCTTCTCTTTAGCTAGTTTTTCATTTTCTTCTCTATCCCACCTAGCACGCAATTCAGCCATCAATCTTATATTCTCATTAATTCTAACTTGGATGGCATTTGCTGTATTAACAATTTTATTTTCAATATCCCTATTAGGCATAACTTTCGATTTCAAAAGATCAACATCAGCAGCAAGACTATCGACTTTAGAAGCAAGTATATCAATTTTCCCAAGCTTTTCTTCAACAGATTTGTTAAAAGCAGTTTGTGTGCTAATAAATTCTTTAAGCATGGCTTCAAGTCCAGGGGGTGTGTTCCTATTATTATTGTAAGAATTCCCATAAGAATTAGCATAACCGTTACCATTATTATAAGGATATGGCCTATAGTTATTACTAGAATTGTTCCGATAAGCATTGTTGTTGAAATTATTATTTTTAATGAAGTTTACATCAACATGTTCTTCTTGGGCAACCAATGAAGCTAACGGAACATTATTAGGATCAACATTTGTCCTATCATTCACAAGCATAGACATAATAGCATCAATCTTATCACTCAAGGAAGAGGTTTCTTCGACAGAATTTACCTTCTTACCTTGTGGAGCTCTTTCCGTGTGCCATTCAGAGTAGTTGATCATCATATTATCAAGAAGCTTTGTTGATTCACCAAGAGTGATGGACATAAAGGTACCTCCAGCAGCTGAATCCAATAGGTTCCGCGAAGAAAAATTCAATCCTGCATAAAAGGTTTGGATGATCATCCAAGTAGTCAGTCCATGGGTTGGGCAATTTTTAACCAGAGATTTCATTCTTTCCCATGCTTGTGCAACATGTTCAGTATCTAATTGTTTAAAATTCATTATGATACTTCTCAAAGATATAATTTTAGCAGGGGGATACTATCTACCAATAAAAGCATCCTTGCATTTAGTCCATGAATCAATACTATTCTTAGGCAGAGATAGCAACCAATCTTTAGCTCTTCCTCTTAATGAGAAAGGGAACAATTTTAATTTTATAATGTCACCATCTACATCTTTATATTTTTGCATTTCACATAGTTCAACAAAATTATTAAGATGGGCAGCAGCATCATTAGAACTAACACCAGAAAATTGCTCTCGCATAACAAGATTTAGTAAAGCAGGTTTAATTTCAAAGAATTCTGCTGTAGTAGCAGGTGGAGCAATAGGTGTGCATAAGAAATCATTATTATTTGTGGTTGTGAAGTCACACAACTTAGTATTTTCAGGGATGGCCATTTTAGCAGTAGTAAATAAAGTAAACTAGACAAAGTAAATGCAAGTAACTAATTTTTTTTGGGTTTTTGATATAGCAAACAAGATAGCAAATAAAGTAAAGCTAGCAACTAATTTTTTTGTGTTTTGATATAATGCAGCAAACAAAGTAATAAATAAAATAAAGCAAGATAAAAACAAAGTAAAGAGATTGGGAAGTGGAGACTCCCCTTGCAGCGTGTCTTGATCTCCCCGGCAACGGCGCCAGAAATTTGCTTGATGCGTGTAGTTGACACGTCCGTTGGGAACCCCAAGAGGAAGGTGTGATGTGCATAGCGGCAAGTTTCCCTCAGTAAGAAACCAAGGTTTAATCGAACCAGTAGGAGTCAAGAAGCACGTTGAAGGTTGATGGCGGCGGGATATAGTGCGGCGCAACACCAGAGATTCCGGCGCCAACGTGGAACCTGCACAACACAACCAAAGTACTTTGCCCCAACGAAACAGTGAGGTTGTCAATCTCACCGGCTTGCTGTAACAAAGGATTAGATGTATAGGGTGGAAGATGATTGTTTGCAGAAAACAGTAGAACAAGTATTGCAGTAGATTGTATTTCAGTATAGAGAATTGGACCGGGGTCCACAGTTCACTAGAGGTGTCTCTCCCATAAGATAAACAGCATGTTGGGTGAACAAATTACAGTTGGGCAATTGACAAATAGAGAGGGCATGATCATGCACATACATATTATGATGAGTATTGTGAGATTTAATTGGGCATTACGACAAAGTACATAGACCGCTATCCAGCATGCATCTATGCCTAAAAAGTCCACCTTCAGGTTATCATCCGAACCCCCTCCAGTATTAAGTTGCTAACAACAGACAATTGCATTAAGTATTGCACGTAATGTAATCAGTGACTACATCCTCGAACATAGCACCAATGTTTTATCCCTAGTGGCAACAGCACATCCATAATCTTAGAGGTTCTTGTCACTCCTCCAGATTCACGGAGACATGAACCCACTATCGAGCATAAATACTCCCTCTTGGAGTTACTAGCATCAACTTGGCCAGAGCATCTACTAATAACAGAGAGCATGCAAGATCATAAACAACACATAGAAATAACTTTGATAATCAACATAACAAGTATTCTCTATTCATCGGATCCCAACAAACGCAACATATAGAATTACAGATAGATGATCTTGATCATGTTAGGCAGCTCACAAGACCCGACAATTAAGCACAATGAGGAGAAGACAACCATCTAGCTACTGCTATGGACCCATAGTCCAGGGGTAGACTACTCACTCATCACTCCGGAGGCGACCATGGCGGCGTAGAGTCCTCCGGGAGATGAATTCCCTCTCCGGCAGGGTGCCGGAGGCGATCTCCTGAATCCCCCGAGATGGGATTGGCGGCGGCGGCGTCTCTGGAAGGTTTTCCGTATCGTGGCTCTCGGTACTGGGGGTTTCGCGACGGAGGCTTTAAGTAGGCGGAAGGGCAGGTCAGGGGGCCACACGAGGGCCCCACACCACAGGTCGGCGCGGCCAAGGGCCAGGCCGCGCCGCCCTAGGGTTTGGCCGCCTCGTGGCCCCACTTCGTCTCCTCTTCGGTCTTCTGGAAGCTTCGTGGCAAAATAGGACCCTGGGCGTTGATTTCGTCCAATTCCGAGAATATTTCGTTACTAGGATTTCTGAAACCAAAAACAGCAGAAAACAGCAACTGGCTCTTTGGCATCTTGTTAATAGGTTAGTTCCAGAAAATGCACGAATATGACATAAAGTGTGCATAAAACATGTAGATATCATCAATAATGTGGCATGGAACATAAGAAATTATCGATACGTCGGAGACGTATCAACTGCTTTCAAGATACCCATGAAAATTATTGAACGTGTTATTGATAACCGCTATAAAGGGGATGGAACTGTCCATCCTGGAGATCATTTACTGTTTTTGCATGAATTATGCGGGTTATTCAAGTGTGCAGGTATCTCTATGGATGAAGTGAAGAAGAAGCTATTCTCCGTTTCACTGTCTGGTAAAGCGGCGCATTGGTATAAATTGTTGGAGAATAGTCATTCTCTTGGTTGGGAGGAAATTGTACCTCTCTTTTATTCTAAATTTTATCCTCCTCATGAAGTGCATATTGATAGGAATTATATTTATAACTTTTATCCTCGTGATGGAGAGAGTATTTCTCAAGCGTGGGGGAGATTAAAGTCACTAATGCTCAAATGTCCCATTAATGAGCTTCCCCGTAATGTTATTGTTAACAATTTTTATGCGAGGCTTTGAGGACAACACAAGGACTATCTGGACGCATGTTCGGAGGGATCTTTCACAAGCAAGGAGGTTGAAGCTAGGTGGGATCTTCTTGATCGGATTAAGGAAAATGCTGAAGGATGGGAGAACAATGAAGGTAAAGAGTCAGGTATAAATTATGATTATGAATGCATTGAAGCTTTTATGGATACTGATAAATTCCGAAATATGAGTGCTACTTATGGTCTTGACTCTCAAGTTACTGCAAATCTTTATAAAGCCTTTGCTTCTCATTTTGAATTGCCTAAGAAGAATTTTGATAAGTATCATGAACCTTTTAAAGAGGCTTGTATGAAGAATGAAATTGTTGTTAATTATTGCAATAAGCATGCTCAAACTCCTAAGAATGCTATTTCCTATAAGCATGTTAATTTTCGTGGAATGCATAGACCTTGTGGAATTAATCAAGTCAAAGATGAATATTGCATCCATCATATTAATGAAAAAACTAGAAAGTGGCTTAGGGCTCTAGATGATCTTGGTAAAAAAGTTTGTGCCCTCTATCCTTTTATTTGTGAAGTTTGCCATGAAGTGGGTCATTTTAATTTTCAATGCTCCTCCAATGATAATTTGAACCCAATGAGTGCTGCAAATTTGTATTGTGATGATAAAATTACTCCTAATCAGTATGATGAACTTACTTTATTTTTGGGGTGTGAAGAACTGTCGAGAAAAATCTCTTTGTTACATATGAGTGATCTTGATATTGATGATGTCCTGCATGGGTGTTTTTCTTATTGCATTGATAATAGCCATACAAATACTTACATACAAAATATTTTAGAAGATGACACCTTGCCCAAATATGATAGGACCGCTGTGTGTTTTGAACTAATTAATGAAAAGGAGGAATCCTCCCAAGTTTCTTCTATTGTTTCTGAAAGTAAATCAGGGAATGCGGACAAGCCAACCTTCAAGCCTCTTCCTCCTAAAGAAGGGAATGAGGAGAAGGAAGGGAAGAACAAGAAGAAGAAGGGAACGAAGAAGAAGAAGAAGAAGAAGAAGGAGAATAAAGAGAAAGAGGTAACGGCATATCCCCGCGTGAATGAGATAACGCTAGGTAACCGTAAGTATGTTGCTCCTAATGATTATTATGATAATGAATCTGAATACAATGATCTTCCTATGCCCTTTACATGCATTAGTGATCAAGATTTGAATGAGCACACTACTTTTGATATTGCAAATCTCTGGGAAACTAATTCTGAAAATGATGATGATAATAATTGCCATAGTATCAGTGCTATCCATGCTTCCTCCCATAATGATATAGAAAGCTCTAATCTTGGGGAAGAGGTGTTTGAAAATCCTTTTGCTACTGATCATTATGTGTTTGATACATCTCCTTCTAATAGCAATGATGGTATGGTCATAGATAAACCGACTGTGAAAGATAACTATTCTATTTCTTATGATGACACTGTGCCTCCGACCTTTGATGATTATTATAAAGAATGCTATGATATAGGTTATAACTATCCTTATGAAACTTGTCATAGTCATGATCGGATTACCAAAAACAATTCTTTTAATATGCAACTTGTTTACCATGTTCAAATTCTTGATAATAATCTTGCTCCAATTACTATTAATGAGAATAACTCTTCTTATGCCAAAATTAATGATACTTCTATGCATATGAACCATGATAGGAATGTTTTAAGTGATGGGTATATTGTGGATTTCATCAATGATGCTACTGAAAGTTATTATGGGAGAGGGAAATATGGTTATATGCATCTTAATAATATTAAGTTTCCCCTCTTTATGTTGAGAATCTTGAAGTTACTCGTGTTTTATCCTCTTATGCTTGTCACTTTGTCCTCCATGGTATGTGATTGTTGGACGGCACCCGAAGGATTCGATTAGCCATGGCTTGAGAAAGCAAAGGTGGGGAGGAGTGTCATCATAATAAAACTAAAATAAAAAGGCACTCCTTCATGGTATGAGATTGTTGGCAGGCACCCGAAGTATTCGGTTAGCCATGGTTTGTGAAAGAAAGGTTGGAAGGAGTGCCACACAAAAATAAAATAAAATGGGAGCCGCTCTTTGAAGGTTTGTCTGGCAAGGGGGTTAGAGTACCCACTACCATTCGTTGACAACAACAAACACCTCTCAAAACTTTACTTTTATGATCTCTATATGTTTTCAAAATCAAAGCTCTAGCACAAATATAGCAATCGATGCTTTCCTCTTTGAAGGACCATTCTTTTACTTTTACTGTTGAGTCAGTTCACCTATCTCTCTCCACCTCAAGATGCAAACACTTGTGTGAACTGTGCATTGATTCCTACATACTTGCATATTGCACTTGTTATATTACTTTGCATTGACAACTATCCATGAGATATACATGTTATAAGTTGAAAGCAACCACTGAAACTTAATCTTCCCTTGTGTTGCTTCAATGCCTTTACTATGAATTTATTGCTTTATGAGTTAACTCTTATGCAAGACTTATTGATGCTTGTCTTGAAAGTACTATTCATGAAAAGTCTTTGCTATATGATTCATTTGTTTACTCATGTCATTTACCCTTGTTTTGATCGCTGCATTCATTACATATGCTTACAATAGTATGATCAAGGTTATGATGGCATGTCACTTCAGAAATTATCTTTGTTATCGTTTACCTGCTCGGGACGAGCAGAAACTAAGCTTGGGGATGCTGATACGTCTCCGACGTATCGATAATTTCTTATGTTCCATGCCACATTATTGATGATATCTACATGTTTTATGCACACTTTATGTCATATTCATGCATTTTCCGGAACTAACCTATTGACGAGATGCCGAAACGCCAGTTGCTGTTTTCTGCTGTTTTTGGTTTCAGAAATCCTAGTAAGGAAATATTTTCGGAATCGGACGAAATCAACACCGAAGATCTTAGAAATACACGAAGCTTCCAGAACACCCGGGAAGGACCAGAGGTGGGCCCCAGGGGCCCCAGGAGGGTGGCTGGCGCGGCCCAAGGGGGGGCGCACCCCCCTATCTCCTGGGCACCCCGTGGCCCCTCCGACTCCGACTCTCCGCCTATATAATCGTCCCTGACCTAAAAACATCGACCAGTTCGACGAAAACAGAGAAAACCATCCAGAGCCGCCGCCATCGCGAAAGTCCAATTCGGGGGACAGAAGTCTCTGTTTCGGCACCCTGCCGGGACGGGGAATTGCCCCCGGAGCCATCTCCACCGCCGTCTCCACCGCCATCTTCACCGCCATCGCTGCCTCCATGATGAGGAGGGAGTAATTCACCCCCGGGGCTGAGGGCTCCGCTGTAGCTATGTGGTTCATCTCTCTCTTTGTGATCAAGTTGAATATTATCTATGTGCTACTCTAGTGATGTTATTAAAGTAGTCTATTCCTCCTCCACGGTGTAATGGTGACAGTGTGTGCATCGTGTAGTACTTGGCGTAGGGCTATGATTGTGATCTCTTGTAGATTATGAAGTTAACTATTGCTATGTTAGTATTGATATGATCTATGCCTCCTTCATAGTGTGATGGTGACAGTGTGCATGCTATGTTAGTTCTCGGTGTGATTGTGTTGATCTATCTTACACTCTAAGGTTATTTAAATATGAACATTGAATATTGTGGAGCTTGTTAACTCTGGCATTGAGGGTTCGTGTAATCCTACACAATGGTGTTCATCATCCAACAAGAGGGTGTAGAGTAGTCCTATTATGTGATCTTTGTTGAGAGTGTCCACTAGTGAAAGCAGGATCCCTGGGCCTTGCTTCCAAGCATCGAATCTCCGTTTGTTTACTGTTTTGTTGAATGTTTACTCGCTGCCATATTTTACTCGGATTGCTATTATCACTCATACTCATCCATATTACTTGTATCTCACTATCTCTTCGCCGAACTAGTGCACCTATTGTATTAGGTGTGTTGGGGACACAAGAGACGTCTTGCTTTGTGGTTGCAGGGTTGCTTGAGAGGGATATCTTTGACCTCTTCCTCCCGAAGATCGATAAACCTTGGGTGATCCACTTAAGGGAAACTTGCTGCTGTTCTACAAACCTCTGCTCTTGGAGGCCCAACACTGTCTACAAGAATAGAAGCTCCCGTAGACATCAACGCGCCATCAAGACCTTTTTCTGGCGCTGTTGCCGGGGAGATCAAGACACGCTGCAAGGGGAGTCTCTCACATCCAATCTCTTTACTTTGTTTATTGTCTTGCTTTATTTTATTTTCTGTCTTGTTTGCTTTCTTTATATCAAAAACACACAAAAATTAGTTACTTTCATTTAATTTATTTTGTTATCATGTCTAGTCCTGTACTTGTTACTCCGTCACCCGAGGAATTGATCTTTACTTTTAAACAAGGGGATGAGGAGAGTTTTAAAGAAGCTTGGTCTAGATTTTTTGATTCTTATGGTAAAACCGAACCTAAAATAACTCTAAGCCTGCTTCTTAGTAACTTTTATTTTGGGCTTATTCTTCGCTATAGATATGCCTTGGATGCTGTAGCGGGAGGAGATTTCCTTCATTGCAATGGGGATCAAGCTTTTAATGCCATAAAAAAATTGGTTCCATCATCTAGCTCAGCTAATAATTTTGATCCATCTCTTGCTAGTATTTATAATAGATTAAACACTCTCGAGACAAATATATCTTGTTTAAAAGAAGGGTATAGTCAGATTCGTGAGCATTTTGATTATGTCCCAGTAAACTTTGAACCTTCAATGTGGGACCCTACTATTAAAGTTGCTATTTGTGGTGAAACTTTTTATGCCCGTTGTGATATTATGTCTGAGTTTTGCCTTATGCCTAAAAGTATTTATCAATCTTTGACACTTTGGGGACTTACTGAAGGTGGAGAAGGAATAACTCTTACTGATAACTCTGTTATAATTCCTAAGGAAATAGCAGAAGGTGTGTTCATAACCTTTCTTGGAAGAACGGTATCCACTGATTATCTCGTTATTGAATGTGTAGGGACAGGACAAATCACACTTGGAAGATCCCTGCTGAAACTCTTGGGAGCAACCATAGATGTGGGGAAAGGCACTCTAAATTTTACCTCTACACCCAGATGCGGTCATGTATTCCCTAGACCAAAGAGTAAGAATAAGAGTAAGAGGGGTAGGCGTAAGGCCTGTGGTAATAATTTTGATGCTTCTTCTCTTGATGGTACTTGATTTACACTTTCTGCGCCTAGCTGAAAGGCGTTAAAGAAAAGCGCTTATGGGAGACAACCCATTATTTTACTACAGCAATTTTTGTTTTATATTTGAGTCAAGGTGCTTGTTACTACTGTAGCAATACCTTTGTATCTTTACTTTATTGCATTGTTGTGCCATGTAAAGTCTTTGATAATAAAGTTGATACTAGATTTGGATTTCTGCGCACAAACAGATTTTTAGCTGTCAAGAATTTGAGCAGATCTCTTTGTAGGAGAATCTAAAAATTCTGTAAAACTTCATGAGTAATCCTCAGATATGTACGCAACTTTCATTCAATTTGAGCTTCTTCATCTGAGTATGTTAAGTGCCTCTAAAAAATTTGTATTTACAGACTGTTCTGTTTTGACAGATTCTGCCTTTTATTTCACATTGCCTCCTTTACTGTGTTTGAGTGGATTTCTTTGCTCCAATAAATTTCAGTAGCCTTGGGTAATGACCAGAAGTGTTGGGAATGCTTGTGTCCTCTCTGAACATGTGAATTTTTGATTATGCACTAACCCTCTAATGATATTGTTTTGAGTCTGGTGTGGAGGAAGTTTTCAAGGATCAAGAGAGGAGGATGATATAACATGACCAAGAAGAGTGAAAAGTCTAAGCTTGGGGATGCCCCCGTGGTTCATCCCTGCATATTTCAAGAAGACTCAATCATCTAAGCTTGGGGATGCCCAAGACATCCCCTTCTTCATCAACAACTTATCAGGTCACCTCTAGTGAAATTATATTTTTATTCTGTCACATCTTATGTGCTTTACTTGGAGCGTCTGTGTGTTTTTATTTTTGTTTATGTTTGAATAAATTCGGATCCTAGCATTCCTTGTGTGGGAGAAAGACACGCTCCGCTGTTTCATATGAACACTGGTGTTCTTAGTTTTACTTTTAGGGATTTCTATTTTCGTGCTCCTGGCTCCTTAGTTGTGCTCAGTTTTCCCCAGCCCCTTAGTTTTTCCTCAGTTTTCCCCAAAACCTTGTCTGAAACCCGCGGAAGGAGCTCGGACGGAAGGAATCCCGTTAGTTGACGTTGGTTGGTGCTGGCAAGTGGGGCCGCTGTTGGTGCCCCGAAGTGGACACGTCTTCACTTATCCAGATCATCGTGGGACCCACAACTTGTAAACGTTAAGTGCGCCGGACCCACAGCTTACCCAGGTGACCGTTGCAAAATGGGAGCCCGAGCCAGCCCTGCGCCCATGCCCGTGCCATTGCTTCCCCTTTCTTTCCCCGCGCCCCATTGTTCTTCTTCTCCGCCAGCGGTAGCCCTTCTCCGGCAGGCGGGTGATGTCTAGTTTCTCTTCGACCTCCCGTTCTTCATGGCCGCAGTATGGACCCGTGCCTTTGACAAGATGCCCTGACTGCCCACGCCAGGAGCCTCTGAAGCGGTCGATCTGTAAGACGGACGAGAATGGCAACCGTGGACGTGAGTTCCTTGCATGCGAGAGCTTGCCATATAGAGAGGGGGATAAGGTTAGATCTCGCTCCAATTTCTCTGTTTTCTCTCGATTTTCTTGCTATTCCATCGAATTTGGCATTTAGGGTTCCCGTTGTTGTTTTCAGATCCTGAAGAAATGCAGGCATTTCGAGTGGATCGATGTGTACGTTCAAAGGCTTCAATTGCAGGAATCAATTGGCGCTATTGGGGAGCGCAATTTGGGAGGGGGGGACTTGCTGTAGAGAATGCGGCGGAGAGAGGAGCCGTTCCGATTATGCCTAATGCTCCCAATGTAGGACTGGTGGAAGTGAAGGGAGAACTGAAGAAAATGAACAAGCAGTTAAGGCAGCTGATCGAGTTGAAGAAGGAAGCTAATCTGATAGCTAGTCGTTTTTTCTGTTGTATAATTGCGATCGGATTCTTATCATTGCTCACCAGGCGCTAGAAGTTGTTACAAGGGATACCTTGTTACAAATTCATTATTCAGTTACATGTACTTGTAGTTGTTTTCATGGTTAGTGTGTGCATTCACCGAAATTACCAACTATATTGGAATGCTTTATGTATGCCTCATGTTTATACAAGGGATTCTTATCATTGCTCACCGAACTATATTAGTGTGTGCCGTTTCAAATTACCGAAACTATATGCCAAAACTATATCCCCTAAAAGAAAAAGGAAAGCGAAAGATAGTTGATAATTGTTAGAGGGGTGACAATAATGCATTCACCGAAATCCGCAAATATGTATGCCTCATGTTTATACCGAAATTATACCACTTTTGGGACGTTTCAAATTACCGAAACTATATGCCAAAACTATATCCCCTAAAAGAAAAAGGAAAGCGAAAGATAGTTGATAATTGTTAGAGGGGTGAAAATAATGCATTCACCGAAATCCGCAAATATGTATGCCTCATGTTTATACCAAAATTATACCACTTTTGGGCCGTTTCAAATTACCGAAACTATATGCCAAAACTATATCCCCTAAAAGAAAAAGGAAAGCGAAAGATAGTTGATAATTGTTAGGGGGTGACAATAATGCATTCACCGAAATCCGCAAATATGTATGCCTCATGTTTATACCAAAATTATACCACTTTTGGGCCGTTTCAAATTACTAAAACTATATGCCAAAACTATATCCCCTAAAAGAAAAAGGAAAGCGAAAGCCAAAACTATATCCACCGACAGAGATAGAGAGAGAGGGGTGGCCACCAAGAGAGAGAGAGAGGGGTGGCCACGAAGAGACGGGGAGGGGTATACTGCCCGTTAGATCAGTTGATCAACGGTTCGTGGAGTCGATCCGTGTGACAACGGCTCAACCAATCAGGATAAGTTTGGGCTTCTGAGAGCATTTGTGACAGAACTTGAGGGCAAAACTGAGTAGTACTAACAATCCAAGGGCACATAAATAGTAAATAGACTAAGGGATTCAAACAAAAAGAATTACAAAATGAAAAATGCATGTTTTGTACAATATAATTCATATTGGGCTACATCAAATTATTTGCAATTCAAATATACATGAGTGTGACAATTATGGCATCATTTAGACAAACTATGTTTTTGGGGAAGATGTTTTGCAAAGGGGTTTGAGTGGAAAACCATGCATTTTCATAGCTACACTAGTGATTCTGAGAAGTGGCAATTTGTGGTAAAACTTGATTTATATATGTTTGTTAAGGTTTTCTTGGTGGCAAGTTGCGTAGGACGACTCCATGAGTAGGTGCCACTATGTTTTTATTTTTTTGAATTTTTTTGCGCATGAAATGCCTCAGTTAGATATGTTAATCTCATTTGTTGACTCTCTGTTGACTAGCTACTTGAGGGTAAAACTGAGTATATTGCACTTGCCAGTCTAAGTACTCGAGGGGAAAACTGAGTACAGATAAAATTTCTGTATAAGGCCCGAGGTTATAACTGAGTACAGCAAACGTCCCAGGGTTAGACTCATGTCGCGGTGCACGCTGCAGCCGTGCATAGCGGACGCGTGTTGCGGTACACGCCACCTTCGTCTTTATAGAGCCCTTTTCCTCTCCCTCGACGCACGTTCTCACTGCAACCGCCTCTCCTGTCCCATCATCTTCTCCACAACCGAAGAAAAAACCCCGAAGAAAACCGCCGGCGATGGAGAAGAATGAGACGCCCATTGTCGGCGCATCAGCCGCCGGCGCATCGGCCGCTGCCCCCGTCCAGGCCCTTGTCGCTGCTTCCAACGTAGCAGTCAGCGCATCAGCCGCCGGCGCATCGGCCGCCGCCACCGTCCAGGCCCCCGTCGCTTGGGACCCGTACGAACCAGTGCCGTACGTAGCGCCGGAGAACCCCTACGACACTAGCATCATCGACGACGATCCGGAGGTAACCCTTTGCTCCCTTGTTCTTATCCCATTTCAATCCTTTTGTGTTAGATCTAGCGTTATTAGGGTTCGTCTGTTCCTAGTTCAATCCATTTGTGTTAGATCGAGCGTTATTAGGGTGTGTCTGTTCCTAGTTCAATCCTTTTGTGTTAGATCTTGCGTTATTAGTGCTTGTGATTTGCTTTTGTTTAAGATTTGTGCCGATGATGATGAATATTTGGGCACAAATTGATTCAGGGTTTGGTCAGTAAATAATTAGTGTGTTCAAATTTGTTGTGCATGATCTTTGGTTTACTGACTCAAATCCTGGATATAAGTGTGTCCAATGTAACTGAGGCTACCTCTTTTTTTCGAGCCCATATTATCATGCATGATCTTTGTTCACTCTCTGTTCCATCATCGTTGCAACTGACTCCATGTTTTTTGCACGATCTTTGGTGCTACGTGACAGGTGCAGAGCAGCGACGTTGACAGCGACGACGAGTCCTTCCACACCAAGACTCGTCAAGTCCTCAGGAGGCTGCAGTCCGGCCATTACGATGGCCCCTTTGCTCGAGGCATTTACAAGTGCCCCTTCTGCAACAGGAAGCTCCGCGCCACCGACTTCAACTGCCTGGTGAACCATGCTGAATCCATTGGCAGATGTGGCGCTAGAGTTGGAACGACGGTGAACGTGCATGCGTTCATGGCCAAACACAAAGCACTTGGGATTCACCTGTGCAACCTCCAGGCGAGTCACAGGCGCAACCTGGAGGCGTTGAACATGCCTACTGCACTCTCTGTATGTGACTGCTCTATCTGTAGAGCAGCTTAAATTCATGTAAAATGTAGCTTATGTTGTAGGGTTCTATCGGTACTACTGTTGGATCTGTCGTGAATATATCTATTCTATGTTGGCTGCTCTATGCAAGCTTATCCTATATTTTCTCTGGATTTGTGCCCTAGATTTCCTACCTGATTGGGTAAAAACGAAGGCATAAAGAAATGAATGGCGTTAAAAAACAGAAGGAGAAGCTGCTCTAGATTTGCTACCAATTTGGGCTATCAAATAGGAATGAGATCGAGCGAGAGAGAGGAAAAAGGTACATTGAAAACTGCTAATCTGGGCGAAAGAGACAGAAACCACTCGTGCCCACGTCCCGGACCCACACGGCCCCACACGCTACGGCCCCACACGCTACGGCGACACACACATGGTCTCGTCCTATCCCACGCGGTTCCTTCCTACTAGCCCCACACGACGCGACCCCACAAACAACACGACCCCACTCGTCAGCACGGAACGGTCAACTTAACGGATTCCTGCCGTCGGAGCTGCTTCTGCGGGTTTCAAACAAGGACTTGGGGAAAACTGAGGAAAAACTAAGGAGCCGGGGAAAACTGAGCACAACTAAGGAACCGAGGGCACGAAAATAGAAATCCCTTACTTTTAATGTTCATGGCGAAAGTTGAAAGCCGCTTCATTGCTGTTTGGTTGGAAACAGAAAATGCTTCATGTGGTAATTGGTATATTGTCTTGAATAATTTGATACTTGGCAATTGTTTTGAGCTCTCAAGTAGATCATGTTTAAGCTCTTGCATCATGTGGTTTAAACCTATTAGTGGAGAACTACCGTAGAGCTTGTTGAAATTTGGTTTGCATGATTGGTCTCTCTAAAGTCTAGATATTTTCTGGTAAAAGTGTTTGAACAACAAGGAAGATAGTGTAGAGTCTTATAATGCTTGCAATATGTTCTTATGTAAGTTTTGCTGTACCGGTTCATACTTGTGTTTGCTTCAAACAACCTTGCTAGCCAAAGCCTTGTACTGAGAGGGAATGCTTCTCGTGCATCCAAAACCTTGAGCCAAAACCTATGCAATTTGTGTCCACCATAACTACCTACTATGTGGTATTTTTCTGCCATTCCAGGTAAATTGCTTGCGTGCTACCTTTAAAAATTTCTTTCCTTGTCTTTGCAATACATAGCTCATGGGAAAGTAGCCTAAAAAACTATTGTAGTAAAGAATATGTCACTTATGTATCTTAGTTCTTATAAGTTGCTTGTTGAGCGGTAACCATATTTCTGGGGATGCCATCAACCTGTTACACCTTTGTTGAATATCATGTGAGTTGCTATGCATGTTTGTCTTGTCTGAAGTAAGGGAGATTTTCCATAATTAAATGGTTTGAGTATGCATATTGTTAGAGAAAAACTTTGGGCCGCCAACCAAAGCCATGTATCATGGTGGAAGTTTCAGCTTGGACATTAATCCTCAAATCTCTTATGAGAATATTATCTGTTGTTGAATGCTTAAAGCATAAAAGAGGAGTCCATTATCTGTTTTCTATGTTGTCCCTGTATGGATGTCCTCAAGTTGAGATCTATCAAAATTGAGAAATCAAATGCGGTTTATCTCCTTGGACCTTTGTACAGGTGGCATAGAGGTACCCCTTTGTGACACTTGGTTGAAACATATGTAATGCAATGATAATCCATGGAAATTGATACGTCTCCGACGTATCGATAATTTCTTATGTTCCATGCCACATTATTGATGATATCTACATGTTTTATGCACACTTTATGTCATATTCGTGCATTTTCTGGAACTAACCTATTAACAAGATGCCGAAGTGCCAGTTGCTGTTTTCTGCTGTTTTTGGTTTCAGAAATCCTAGTAACGAAATATTCTCGGAATTGGACGAAATCAACGCCCAGGGTCCTATTTTGCCACGAAGCTTCCAGAAGACCGAAGAGGAGACGAAGTGGGGCCACGAGGTGGCCAGACTACAGGGCGGCGCGGCCCAAGCCCTGGCCGCGCCGGCCTGTAGTGTGGGCCCCTCGTGCCGCCTCTTGACCTGCCCTTCCGCCTACTTAAAGCCTCCGTCGCGAAACCCCCAGTACCGAGAGCCACGATACGGAAAACCTTCCAGAGACGCCGCCGCCGCCAATCCCATCTCGGGGGATTCAGGAGATCGCCTCCGGCACCCTGCCGGAGAGGGGATTCATCTCCCGGAGGACTCTACGCCGCCATGGTCGCCTCCGGAGTGATGAGTGAGTAGTTCACCCCTGGACTATGGGTCCATAGCAGTAGCTAGATGGTTGTCTTCTCCCCATTGTGCTTAATTGTCGGATCTTGTGAGCTGCCTAACATGATCAAGATCATCTATCTGTAATTCTATATGTTGCGTTTGTTGGGATCCGATGAATAGAGAATACTATGTTATGTTGATTATCAATTCATGTCTATGTGTTGTTTATGATCTTGCATGCTCTCCGTTACTAGTAGATGCTCTGGCCAAGTAGATGCTTGTAACTCCAAGAGGGAGTATTTATGCTCGATAGTGGGTTCATGTCTCCGTGAATCTGGGGGAGTGACAGAAACCTCTAAGATTATGGATGTGCTGTTGCCACTAGGGATAAAACATTGGTGCTATGTTCGAGGATGTAGTTACTGATTACATTACGCGCAATACTTAATGCAATTGTCTGTTGTTTTCAACTTAATACTGGAGGGGGTTCGGATGATAACCTGAAGGTGGACTTTTTAGGCATAGATGCATGCTGGATAGCGGTCTATGTACTTTGTCGTAATGCCCAATTAAATCTCACAATACTCATCATAATATGTATGTGCATTGTTATGCCCTCTTTATTTGTCAATTGCCCAACTGTAATTTGTTCACCCAACATGCTATTTATCTTATGGGAGAGACACCTCTAGTGAACTGTGGACCCCGGTCCAATTCTCTATACTGAAATACAATCTACTGCAATACTGTTTTACTGTTTTCTGCAAACAATCATCTTCCACACAATACGGTTAATCCTTTGTTACAGCAAGCCGGTGAGATTGACAACATCACTGTTTCGTTGGGGCAAAGTACTTTGGTTGTGTTGTGCAGGTTCCACGTTGGCGCCGGAATCTCTGGTGTTGCGCCGCACTACATCCCGCCGCCATCAACCTTCAACGTTCTTCTTGACTCCTACTGGTTCGATTAAACCTTGGTTTCTTACTGAGGGAAACTTGCCGCTGTGCGCATCACACCTTCCTCTTGGGGTTCCCAACGGACGTGTCAACTACACGCATCAAGCAAATTTCTGGCGCCGTTGCCGGGGAGATCAAGACACGCTGCAAGGGGAGTCTCCACTTCCCAATCTCTTTACTTTGTTTTTGTCTTGCTTTATTTTATTTACTACTTTGTTTGCTGCACTAAACCAAAATACAAAAAAATTAGTTGCTAGTTTTACTTTATTCGCTATCTTGTTTGCTATATCAAAAAAAAACACAAAAAATTAGTTACTTGCATTTACTTTACTTGATTCATCATGTTTCCTTTTAATTTTACCACGAAATATATACTGGTAGGACGTGGGTCTATAGTTGGGAGAAATAATATAGAAGAATTTTTCAATCATGTTAGTACCGTTGAAGATTTTGAAGATAGACACTTGGAAGAACTTGCTCCTACTTATGAAATTGCTGCTGCTGCTTTAGTTCGCATGTTGGAAACTAAATTTGTTAATCTCAATCCTATAATCCAACACATGTTTCTTACACTCGGTGATATGGAAGAAGGGGAAAAGAAAGATTTTGTTTTAGAAACCCTTCTTAGAGAATTTGGTGGTATAGCAAGAGAGGCTAGAAAGGTCTTTGCTAAATATGATATGCTTGGTTCTTATACCAATTTTGTTAGTCTCCTTGAAAAGATGGATATGGATAGAATAAAGTACACTAATAATATTAATGATGGTGGGGAGATCAAAGCACCAATACCATGTAAGCTCCTAGCGATGAATGATGCACTAGAAAATAACTATGCTTGGCTTATTCCTGAAAATTTGTTTGATGAGAGTAGCAAGCCCAAGACTAATGAAAAGGGAGATGCTAAAACTTATGTATCCAAGATACTATGCATGGTTGAGAAAACTCCACATCCCGCTGTAGATGCACCATCTCTTGATAATACTTGATACACACTTTCTGCGCCTAGCTGAAAGGCGTTAAAGAAAAGCGCTTATGGGAGACAACCCATGGTTTTTACTACAGTACTTGGTTTTTATTTTGTGTCTTGGAAGTTGTTTACTACTGTAGCAACCTCTCCTTATCTTAGTTTAGTGTTTTATTGTGCCAAGTAAAGTCGTTGATAGAAAAGTTCATACTAGATTTGGATTACTGCGCAGAAACAGATTTCTTTGCTGTCACGAATCTGGGCTGCTTTCTCTGTAGGTAACTCAGCAAATTATGCAAATTTACGTGAGTGATCCTCAGATATGTACGCAACTTTCATTCAATTTGAGCATTTTCATTTGAGCAAGTCTGGTGCCTCGATAAAATTCGTCAATACGAACTATTCCGTTTTGACAGATTCTGCCTTTTATTTCGCATTGCCTCTTTTGCTATGTTGGATGAATTTCTTTGATCCATTAATGTCCAGTAGCTTTATGCAATGTCCAGAAGTGTTAAAAATGATTGTGTCACCTCTGAACATGTTAATTTTTATTGTCCACTAACCCTCTAATGAGTTGTTTCGAGTTTGGTATGGAGGAAGTTTTCAAGGATCAAGAGAGGAGTATGATGCAATATGATCAAGGAGAGTGAAAGCTCTAAGCTTGGGGATGCCCCGGTGGTTCACCCCTGCATATATCAAGAAGACTCAAGCGTCTAAGCTTGGGGATGCCCAAGGCATCCCCTTCTTCATCGACAACATTATCAGGTTCCTCCCCTGAAACTATATTTTTATTCCATCACATCTTATGTGCTTTGCTTGGAGCGTCGGTTTGTTTTTGTTTTTTTGTTTTGTTTGAATAAAATGGATCCTAGCATTCACTGTATGGGAGAGAGACACGCTCCGCTGTAGCATATGGACAAGTATGTCCTTAGGCTTTACTCATAGTATTCATGGCGAAGTTTCTTCTTCGTTAAATTGTTATATGGTTGGAATTGGAAAATGCTACATGTAGTAAATTGCTAAAATGTCTTGGATAATGTGATACTTGGCAATTGTTGTGCTCATGTTTAAGCTCTTGCATCATATGCTTTGCACCCATTATTGAAGAAATACATAGAGCATGCTAAAATTTGGTTTGCATATTTGGTCTCTCTAAGGTCTAGATAATTTCTAGTATTGAGTTTGAACAACAAGGAAGACGGTGTAGAGTCTTATAATGTTTACAATGTGTCTTTTATGTGAGTTTTGCTGCACCGGTTCATCCTTGTGTTTGTTTCAAATAACCTTGCTAGCCTAAACCTTGTATCGAGAGGGAATACCTCTCATGCATCCAAAATACTTGAGCCAACCACTATGCCATTTGTGTCCACCATACCTACCTACTACATGGTATTTCTCCGCCATTCCAAAGTATATTGCTTTAGTGCTACCTTTAAATTTCCACTCTTCACCTTTACAATATATAGCTCATGGGACAAATAGCTTAAAAACTATTGTGGTATTGAATATGTACTTATGCACTTTATCTCTTATTAAGTTGCTTGTTGTGCGATAACCATGTTTCTGGGGACGCCATCAACTATTCTTTGTTGAATATCATGTGAGTTGCTATGCATGTCCGTCTTGTCTGAAGTAAGAGAGATCTACCACCCTATGGTTAAGCATGCATATTGTTAGAGAAGAACATTGGGCCGCTAACTAAAGCCATGATTCATGGTGGAAGATTCAGTTTTGGACATATATCCTCAATCTCATATGAGAATAATAATTGTTGCCACATGCTTATGCATTAAAGAGGAGTCCATTATCTGTTGTCCATGTTGTCCCGGTATGGATGTCTAAGTTGAGAATAATCAAAAGCGAGAAATCCAAAATGCGAGCTTTCTCCTTAGACCTTTGTACAGGCGGCATGGAGGTACCCCTTTGTGACACTTGGTTAAAACATGTGTATTGCGATGATCCGGTAGTCCAAGCTAATTAGGACAAGGTGCGGGTACTATTAGTATACTATGCATGAGGCTTGCAACTTGTAAGATATAATTTACATAACTCATATGCTTTATTACTACCGTTGACAAAATTGTTTCATGTTTTCAAAATCAAAGCTCTAGCACAAATATAGCAATCGATGCTTTTCCTCTATGGAGGACCATTCTTTTACTTTTATTGTTGAGTCAGTTCACCTATTTCTCTCCACCTCAAGAAGCAAACACTTGTGTGAACTGTGCATTGATTCCTATATACTTGCATATTGCACTTATTATATTACTCAATGTTGACAATTATCCATGAGATATACATGTTATAAGTTGAAAGCAACCGCTGAAACTTAATCTTCCTTTGTGTTGCTTCAATACCTTTACTTTGATTTATTGCTTTATGAGTTAACTCTTATGCAAGACTTATTGATGCTTGTCTTGAAGTACTATTCATGAAAAGTCTTTGCTATATGATTCACTTGCTTACTCATTTCATATACATTGTTTTGATCGCTGCATTCACTACATATGCTTTACAAATAGTATGATCAAGGTTATGATGGCATGTCACTCCAGAAATTATCTTTGTTATCGTTTTACCTGCTCGGGACAAGCAGAACTAAGCTTGGGGATGCTGATACGTCTCCGACGTATCGATAATTTCTTATGTTCCATGCCACATTATTGATGATATGTACATGTTTTATGCACACTTTATGTCATATTCGTGCATTTTCTGGAACTAGCCTATTAACAAGATGCCGAAGTGCCCGTTGCTGTTTTCTGCTGTTTTTGGTTTCAGAAATCCTAGTAACGAAATATTCTCGGAATTGGACGAAATCAACGCCCAGGGTCCTATTTTGCCACGAAGCTTCCAGAAGACCGAAGAGGAGACAAAGTGGGGCCACGAGGGAGTATTTATGCTCGATAGATGCTTGTAACTCCAAGAGGGAGTATTTATGCTCGATAGTGGGTTCATTTCTCCGTGAATCTGGGGGAGTGACAGAAACCTCTAAGATTATGGATGTGTTGTTGCCACTAGGGATAAAACATTGGTGCTATGTTCGAGGATGTAGTTACTGATTACATTACGCGCAATACTTAATGCAATTGTCTGTTGTTTTCAACTTAATACTGGAGGGGGTTCGGATGATAACCTGAAGGTGGACTTTTTAGGCATAGATGCATGCTGGATAGCGGTCTATGTACTTTGTCGTAATGCCCAATTAAATCTCACAATACTCATCATAATATGTATGTGCATTGTTATGCCCTCTTTATTTGTCAATTGCCCAACTGTAATTTGTTCACCCAACATGCTATTTATCTTATGGGAGAGACACCTCTAGTGAACTGTGGACCCCGGTCCAATTCTCTATACTGAAATACAATCTACTGCAATACTGTTTTACTATTTTCTGCAAACAATCATCTTCCACACAATACGGTTAATCCTTTGTTACAGCAAGCCGGTGAGATTGACAACCTCACTGTTTCGTTGGGGCAAAGTACTTTGGTTGTGTTGTGTAGGTTCCACGTTGGCGCCGGAATCTCTGGTGTTGCGCCGCACTACATCCCGCCGCCATCAACCTTCAACGTGCTTCTTGACTCCTACTGGTTCGATTAAACCTTGGTTTCTTACTGAGGGAAACTTGCCGCTGTGCGCATCACACCTTCCTCTTGGGGTTCCCAACGGACGTGTCAACTGCACGCATCAGAAATCCAAGATAATTAGGACAAGGTGCGAGCACTATTAGTATTCGATGCATGAGGCTTGCAACTTATAGGAGGTTTTATGCATAACACATATGAATTATTACTACCGTTGACACAATTGTTTCCATGTTTTCAAAATAAAAAGCTCTAGCACATGAGTAATCCCTGCTTCCCTATGCGAAGGGCCTTTCTTTTACTTTATGTTGAGTCAGTTTACCTACTTCTTTCTATCTTAGAAGCAAACACTTGTGTCAACTGTGTGCATTGATTCTTACATACTTGATTATTTGCACTCATCATATTACTTTGTGTTGACAATTATCCATGAGATATACATGCTGAAAGTTGAAAGCAACTGCTGAAACTTAAATCTTCCTTTGTGTTGCTTCAAAACCTTCTATTGAGAATCTATTGCTTTATGAGTTAACTCTTATGTAAGACTCTTTGATGCTTGTCTTGAAAGTACTATTCATGAAAAGTCTTTTCTATATGATTCAGTTGTTTAGTCATTATATTTACCATTGCTTTGAATCACTTCATTCATCTCATATGCTTTACAATAGTATTGATCAAGATTATGATAGTAGCATGTCACTTTAGAAATTATCCTTGTTATCATTTACCTACTCGAGGGCGAGTAGGAACTAAGCTTGGGGATGCTTGATACGTCTCAAACGTATCTATAATTTCTTATGTTCCATGCTAGTTTTATGACAGTACTCACATGTTTTATATACACTTTATATCATTTTGATGCATTTTCCGGTACTAACCTATTAACAAGATGCCGAAGCGCTAGTTCCTGTTTTCTGTTGTTTTTGGTTTCAGAAATCCTACACAGATAATATTCTCGGACTTGGACGAAACAAAAGCCCACGGTCTTATTTTCCATGGAGCCTTCCAGAACACCGAAGAGGAGATGAAGAGGGGCGACGAGGCGGCCACACCATAGGGGGGTGCGGCCCCACCCCTGGTCGCGCCGCCTTATGGGGTGGGCCCCTCGAGCGTCCCCCGACTCTGCCCCTTCGCCTATATATTCCCTCCATCGCGAAAACCGTAGTACCGAGAGCCACGATACGAGAAAAGTTCCAGAGATGCTGCCGCCGTTAATCCCATCTCGGGGGATTCTGAAGATCACCTCCGGCACCCTGCCGGAGAGGGGAATCATCACCGGAGGGCTCTACATCACCATGCCCGCCTCCGGACTGATGCGTGATTAGTTCATCCTTGGACTATGGGTCCATAGCAGTAGCTAGATGGTTGTCTTCTCCTCTTGTGCTATCATGTTTAGATCTTGTGAGCTGCCTATCATGATCAAGATCATCTATTTGTAATGCTACATGTTGTGTTTGTTGGGATCCGATGAATATGGAATACTATGTCAAGTTGATTATCGATCTATCATATATGTGTTGTTTATGATCTTGCATGCTCTCCGTTGCTAGTAGAGGCTCTGGCCAAGTTGATACTTGTAACTCCAAGAGGGGGTATTTATGCTCGATAGTGGGTCCATGCCTCCATTGAATCTGGAACAGTGATAGAAAGTTCTAAGGTTATGGATGTGCTGTTGCCACTACGGATAAAACATCAATGCTTTGTCTAAGGATATTTGTATTGTTTACATTACGCACAGTACTTAATGCAATTGTGTGTTGTTTGCAACTTAATACTGGAAGGGGTGCGGATGCTAACCTGAAGGTGGACTTTTTAGGCATAGATGCATGCTGGATAGCGGTCTATGTTCTTTGTCCTAATGCCCTAAGTAAATATCATAGTAGTCATCATGATATGTATGTGCATTGTTATGCCCTCTCTATTTGTCAATTGCCCAGCTGTAATTTGTTCACCCAACATGCTATTTATCTTATTGGAGAGACACCACTAGTGAACTGTGGATCCCGATCCATTCTTTTACATCTGAAATACAACCTACTGCAATCATTGTTTTCTGTTGTTCTTTGCAAACAAACATCATTCTCCACAACATACGTTTAATCCTTTGTTTATAGCAAGCCGGTGAGATTGACAGCCTCACTATTAAGTTGGGGCAAAGTATTTTGATTGTGTTGTGCAGGTTCCATGTTGGCGCCGGAATCCCTGGTGTTGCGCCGCACTACACTCCTACACCAACAACCTTCACGTGGCCTTCATCTCCTACTGGTTCGATAACCTTGGTTTCTTACTGAGGGAAAAACTTGCTGCTGTGCGCATCGCACCTTCCTCTTGGGGTTCCCAACGGACGTGTGCATCACGCGCCATCAAGCACTAAGCCACCGCACCTCTCCAACGGAGATTAGCACTCGCAAGAGTGTGAACTTCGGGATAAATCTTCGTCTCCCGCGTGCCTCGGTTATCTCTATACCCGAGCTCTTTACTTTTGCACTCTACCTTGTGATAGCCATCGTGCTTGAAGTTATATATATCTTGCTATCACATAAGTTGCTTGCATTGCTTAGAATAAGTTGTTGGTGCACATAGGTGAACCATAGTATATAGGCTTTGGGCTTGACAAAGTAAACGCTAGTTTTATTCCGCATTTGTTAAGCCCATCTCGTAAAAGTTTTAAATCGCCTATTCACCCCCCCTCTAGGCGACATTCGTGTCCTTTCAATTGGTATCAGAGCAAGGTCTCTCATTCTTAGGCTTCACCGCCTTGAGAGTAAAGATGTCGGTTAGGGGATTAGTGCACAATAACTTATTTATATTTGATGGCACAAATTATGATCTATGGAAAATTTATGTGCTTAATATTTTGCGGGGAATTTCCCCGGACATGGAGCGATTTCTTGACATGGGTTTTTCTTCTCCTAAGGATCCTTAAAATTTATCTCTTGAGGAGGAGAAAAACTCTTGCCTCGATGCTCTTGCTTCTCATGTGTTTTCCATTGTTGTGAGCAATGTAGTTACTTCTTCAATCATGCCTTTTGGGAGCGCTCATGAATTATGGACAAAGCTTCAAGGCAAATATGATGTGTCTAATATTATTGAGGATGATTGTATTGCTTCCACTTCCGGCCGTGATGAGTTCTCATCTTCATCCACTCCACCAATGTGTGGCAAGACACAAGGTAATGATATGGTGAGTGGTGATGGAAATTGCAATGTTAGTATTGAGCTTACTATTGATGATACTTCATCTATATCTCATTGCAATGTTTCATCTTTGGACTTAAACACATCTAGCACTAGAAATGATTTACATGCTTGTGTTGATAGTCCTTGCATATCATGTGTAAGTTGCTTGAATAAATCTAATGATGATATGCTTGCTTTGTCTTGTGGCCATGATAAAAATGCTTCTATTTCCTCTAGTTGTTGTGTGACTAACATTGTAGAGGAAACCAAAGATTCTATTGGTCAAGACAAGATCTTGAAAGGAGCCTCAAGTAACTCCTCATCTTCATCTCACGGTCCTCATATATGCCTTATGGCCAAGGGTTCCACGGTACCTCCTACCATGGAACCTAATATGTCTCGTGGTGATAAGGATGAGGATGAATATGAAGAAGAGGATTGGGTTGTCTCTCTACGCGATAAGGGTAAGAGTGTATTCAAGGTTCTTTGCAAAGATAAAATTGCTAGCTCTCACTTCTTTGAAATCTTGACTACCGCTATTGAGAGCCAAAAACTTATTTGGATGCATGAGAACACCATTGATAAAATGGGTGCTCTTGAACGAGAGTATGCCAATGATGTAGCATCCCTAAAGAATGATCTTGAAGAAGAACAAGAGACCGTTGCCTCTCTTGAAGAGCAACTTGAAACCCTTGAAGTGTCTCAAAATGAAATAGTTTCTAAACTCACTAAGGAAAGAAACCATGCTAAAGCTCAAGTAAAAATGCTTAAAAAGGAAAATTCCAAAGTTGGTGTTGGTCATGATAAACTTGTTAAGGATCTAGATGATCTAGACAAGGCCAACAAGGTCTTGGAGAGCGAACACTCTATCCTCACCAAGTCCCATGAGCAACTTCAAGCTTCCTATTTAAAAGAGCATGCTATGTTACCATCTCTTCTTAATATGTCTTGTGATGATGCTTGTGCTACTAACTCTACTTCTTGTGAAGCATCTATCTTGAAGGAGAATGTTGAGCTAAGGGCTCAACTTGAATTGCTAACTAGCAATTATGGGAAATTAGAAGAAAATCATGTAAAGCTTTATAGCTCCCATGAGGATCTTCTAGCTTCTCATGATAGGCTAAAGTTATGTCGGGGGGAAGACCCCGGATAGGGCAATGGACGCGGAGCAGCCGGCTGGCCACTGGCCGGCTCGCGGCAAAGGCCGGCTGAGGAGCAGCCGGCTGGCGCCGTGGCCGGCTGGTCCGGAAGCTGGCTGGCTCTAGGTCCTAGTCGGCCTGGCTGCGGCCACCAATGCTGTAGCTGGGCCGGCTTCTACAAGCCATATCCGACTGGGGTTTGTACCTCAGACCGACTCGAGGCTGGCGAGTCTTGCACTGGAAGGAACCGGGTTGGTGATCCGGGTTCCCAAAGTCCACGCTGACTCCATCTTCCGTAAAGCGCGGGGCACTGTGGAGCAATAGTGTCACGCGCCGGACAGGCCGTCAGAGCTTACGACGATCCGTACTGGCTACAGTGGCTGATGGCGACGGGGACACCTCCTCTCCATACCGCTGACCGTGGCAGCCGGATGGGACAGGCCACGATGCCTCAACCACTCCTGACGTCACCGCCTCGGGAAGGAGCGGAAGCCGGAGCCGGCCAAGCCGGCCAGTAAACTATAGGGTCTTATATGTAAAGTGCCGGCGCCTATATAAGCCGCACTACCCCCTCTCGTGCAGGGGATCGATCATTTATTGCTTCTACCCACCAACAGAGCTGCCCTGTGAGAGAGACCATCGTCTCCCTTAGCCTCTCAGGAGCAGCCGGACACAGCTCTAGGAGCACCACTGTATCGTGTGATCATCATATACACTCATAGCAGGAGTAGAGGTTTTACCTCCATCGGAGGGCCTCGAACCTGGGTACGTCGCCGTGTCGCTCGTGCCCATACCCGCATCCGGATACCGCCGTGAGATCCCTCAGGAACCACTTCGATTAGCCACCCTATGGCATATGCCGTGACGATACCACGACATTTGGCGCCCACCGTGGGGCCTTCAGCATCCTCGGCCGGTGTTTTCATCCGGACGGGCCTCACCATCACCACCGGCGAGCGAGTCGCTTCAGGCTTGATCTGGAGATTCGGCTCCCTCGACTGCGTCAGCGACAACGCTGGCTGTTTCGCTGACCGGCCTTTCCCAGCCGGCGGCAGCGTCATCTCCTTCGGCGGCCACGACGTCTACGTCGCCACCGTCGCACCGCCGCGCTACCCGCGGCAGGTGCTGCGCTGCGCTAGCCCTCCTCCGCGAGCCGGCAGCAGCGCTCCCGCCAGCCCCGCCGTCGTGCAAGTCATGATGGCTGGCGACGAGCTCCCCACCAAGAACCCGCGCATGCGCGGCCCCGACCTGGAGCGCAACATCGACCCCAACGCCTCCGGCTCGGGCCCGAAGGCGCCACCACCACCGTCCCGGCTGGATGCAGTCCGGGCAAAACTGAGCACCCCGCTCACGCCTGGCGGAGACCCCACCGCCATCGAGGCGGATTTGGAGGCGCACCGCCAGCTCCTCCTCAAGCAAACCGAAGAACTGGCTGCTGCTAAACGCCAGATGGAGATCACCCAGCGCGAGTACAACCGCGCCCACGGCCTCACTCCAGGCGGCGACGAGCCAAGCCGAGCCGGTCACGTCCGCCGCAGGGGCCGCGACCTTGGCGCCGAGATCGCCCGCGACGGCGCTCCTTCGCCGGCTCCGTCCGCAGAGCTGCCCGTCTACAACACCCCCGACAAGAACGTGCGCGCGGCAGAAGCCGCCGCAGAAGAGCTGAACCGCCTGGAAGGCGAAGAGTTACGCCGCCAGACCAAGCGGGTGACTGAGCTGCTTAACGCAGCCAACAGGCAGATCGCCGACCCCAGGTACGTCAATGCCCCTAGAGCTTCCCACGCTCGTGGCGCTGCAGGCAACGACAGGGAAGGCGCCAGGGACACGGCCGAGTCCGCCTCCCCAGCACCAAGCCGGCGCCATGATTCCCGGGCCACGCACGCAAGTTCGGGCCGGCCGAGCCACCAGCCGAGCGGCAGCAGCCGCAGCCGGCCTCCCCCAAGCCGATACCAGGAGCAAGACTCCGAGCCCCGCCGTCAGCACCGGCCGGCTCCAGAAGCAGCCGGCACACGCCAGCCGGCACGCTCCCGGCTGGGCCCCCGCATCGAGCCCACCGACGCCAGAGACCGCCTCGACCGGCTGGTCGAATCCCGCATTGCGGAAGAGGAGGCGCCGGCTTGCCCCAAGTGCTTTGGGCCCCGCATCGCCAACGAGCCCGTGCTCGACGGCTTCCAGCTCCCCCGCGACACGCCCAAGTACGATGGCACCGCCAAGCCGGAGGACTGGCTGCTGGACTACTCCACCGCAGTCGGCATCTCGCGGGGCAACAAGCGGTGGGCGGTACGCTACTCCCCCTTGATGCTGGTCGGCTCCGCCCGCACCTGGCTCAACAACCTGCCAGCCGGCAGCATTAACGGCTGGCTGGACTTCGAAGAGGCCTTCGTCAGCAACTTCACCGGCACCTACCGCCGGCCGGGTCGCCCTCAGCAGCTTGAGATGTGCAAGCAGGGCCCGGACGAGACGGATCGCGCGTACCTGACGCGCTGGTGCGAGATGCGCAACTCCTGCGAGGGCGTGCACGAGATCCAGGCCATCAGCTTCTTCATGGGAGGCTGCCGGCCAAACACCATGCTGTGGCACAAGCTGCGCCGCAGTGACCCCAAGTCGATGGCCGCCTTGATGGCCATCGCGGACAAGTACGCGCTGGCTGAAAAAGCCGGCAAGGCGCCGGTTGACCCAGCACCGGCTCCCTCCAAGCGGGACCACCACAAGTCGGCTGAGCACAAGCCGGCAGACGGCGCCTCGCACGGCAGCCGGTGGGACAACTACCGCGGCAAGCGTCACAGCGACCAGCCGGACCGCCGGTACGGCTCCGCCCACGTAGCCGCCGTGGCAGACAACGCGGCAGGCGGCAGCCGCCGCCAGAAGCAAGACCGGCAGTGGAAGCCGAAGTACACCTTCGAGCAGATGCTCGACTCGCCGTGCAAGAACCACAGCGGCAAGAACCCCTCCAACCACACCACCCGCGACTGCCACTTCATGAAGCGGCTGACAAGCGGTGAACCCCTCCCGCCTCCACCCCCGCCTCCACCAGCCGGCGGGCCGGGTGGCCAAGCCGGCGCAGAGAACGCCAACCTCGAGCACCACGAGGCTAACCAAGTGCACCATGGCGGCCGATATCTGGCTGAAGACGCCACCTACATCATCTTCACCTCCGAGCCCGAGGACAGGACGAGCCAAGAGCGCTGTTCCCTTGAGGTCAACGCGGTCATACCGCCGGTCCCCCAGTACCTAAACTGGTCAGAGCAGGCCATCACTTTTGATCGCCGCGATACACCGGCTGTCCTGCCGAAGCCGGGCAGCTACGCCATGGTCCTCGACCCCACCATCGGCACAACCCGGCGCAGCGTGCGTTTTTCGCGCGTCCTCATCGACGGCGGCAGCAGCATCAACATCCTCTACCGCCACACCGCCCGCAAGCTGGGCATCCAGGAGGCCGAGTTGCGCCCCACCCCCACCGTCTTCCATGGCATCGTGCCAGGCCATTGCTGCCAGCCGATCGGCCGGATCATGCTGGAGGTGATGTTCGGGAAGCCGGACCACTTCCGCACCGAGAGAATCGAGTTCGAGGTGGTGGACCTCGTGAGTCCCTACCACGCGCTCCTGGGCAGGCCGGCCCTGACCAAGTTCATGGCGGTGCCCCACTATGGGTACCTGAAGATAAAGCTGCCTGGCCCCAAGGGGGTCATCACCGTAGCCGGCGACTATCGCCGCTCCATGGACTGCGCCACGCAGAGCTCCAAGATGGCCCAGACGCTGGTCATCGCCACCGAGAAGCAGCTCATCCACGACGCCGTCGCCCTCGCCAAAGCCGCGCAGACAGACATGCCGGCTGCGGGCAACCCGGCTGGGACGACTCACTTCCAGCCGGCCGACAACACGAAGAAGATCCTGCTGGACCCGGCGCAGCCGGACAAGTTCGTCACCATCGGTGCCGGCTTGAGCAAGAAATAGGAAAGCGAGCTCACCAGCTTCCTCCGTGAGAATCGGGACATCTTCGCATGGACTCCAAGAGACATGCCGGGTGTGCCGAGGGAGTTGACTGAGCACCACCTCCACGTCCGACCTGAAGCCAAGCCGGTGAAGCAGCCCCTCAGGCGCTTCGCCGAAGAACGAAGGAAGGCCATCGGTGAAGAAATCGCCCGGCTCCTAGCTGCCGGCTTCATCATGGAAGTGCTGCACCCGGACTGGTTGGCGAACCCGGTCCTGGTTTTGAAGAAGAACGGCTCCTGGCGCATGTGTATCGACTACACCAGCCTGAACAAGGCGTGCCCGAAGGACCCCTTCCCCCTGCCGCGCATAGATCAAGTCATAGACTCGACTGCCGGCTGTGAACTGTTGTCTTTCCTAGATGCCTATTCAGGCTACCACCAGATTCCCTTGAATCCGGATGATCAAATAAAGACTTCGTTCATTACCCCGTACGGGGCTTATTGCTACACGACTATGCCGTTCAGCTTGAAAAATGCAGGCGCCACCTACCAAAGGTGCATGCAAAAATGCTTGCAGGATCAAATCGGCAGAAACGTTCACGCATATGTGGATGATGTCGTTGTAAAGACCAAGGAGACGACTACCCTCCTTGATGACCTGAGAGAAACCTTCACCAATCTGAGAAGATTCCGGATGAAGCTCAACCCGGCCAAGTGCACATTCGGCGTGCCGTCTGGCCAGCTCCTTGGCTACCTCGTCTCTCAACGAGGGATCGAAGCCAACCCGGATAAGATCAGTGCCCTGGAGAAGATGGAACTGCCGCAGTGCCTCAAGGACGTCCAGAAGTTTGCTGGCTGCCTGGCTTCCTTGAGCCGCTTCGTCAGCCGGCTGGGGGAGAAGGCACTGCCCCTGTACCAATTGATGAAGAAGGCGGACAAATTCGTCTGGTCACCGCAGGCGGATGAAGCTTTCCGTGACTTGAAGCGCGTGCTCTCAACCGCGCCGATCCTTGCAACGCCGGCTTCAATGGAGCCGATGCTGTTGTACATCGCAGCCACCAACCGAGTGGTTAGCGTTGTCCTGGTGGTGGAGCGCAAAGAAGCCGGCAGGGAGCAGCTGGTCCAACGCCCAGTCTACTACCTTAGCGAAGTGCTCTCCCAGTCGAAGCAAAACTACCCCCACTACCAGAAGGTCACCTACGGCGTCTACATGGCGG
Source organism: Lolium perenne (assembly GCF_019359855.2). NCBI lineage: Eukaryota > Viridiplantae > Streptophyta > Magnoliopsida > Poales > Poaceae > Lolium > Lolium perenne. Next base: position 72,584,130 of record NC_067248.2, on the reverse strand, counting down.
CCAAGAAGCTGAAGCACTACTTCCAAGAGCACCCCATCAAGGTGGTTGCCACATCGCCCTTGGCGGAAATCATCGGCAGCAAGGATGCCAACGGCCGGGTTGCCAAGTGGGCCCTGGAGCTAGCCGCCCACACCATCCTCTACGAGCCACGCACAGCCATCAAGTCGCAGATCCTCGCGGACTTCTTCGTTGACTGGGCTGAGATGCAGTACCTGCCGCCTGTGCCGGATTCCACACACTGGAAGATGCACTTCGACGGCTCGAAGATGTGCAACGGTTTGGGAGCCGGCATCGTCATCACCTCTCCCAAGGGAGACCAGCTGGACTACGTCCTGCAGATCCACTTCGCCGCATCCAACAATGTGGCGGAGTATGAAGCGCTCATTCATGGGCTGAAGCTGGCCAAGGAGATTGGCGTGCGTCGCATACTTTGCTTCGGCGACTCCGATTTGGTCATACAGCAAGCATCTGGCGACTGGGACGCGAAGGACGCTAACATGGCCTCATACCGCTTCCATGTCCAGCAGTTATCCGGCTTCTTCGACGGCTGCGAATTCCACCACGTGCCACGAACAAACAACGAGGCGGCTGATGCCTTGTCCAAGATTGGCTCAACCCGGCAAGCTATTCCGCCGGGTGTCGCCTTGGCGGTTCTCAAGAAGCCGTCCATCATACCGTCACCGGACTCGGATTCAATATTCGTGCCGGCTGACCCGGGGGCTGCTCAGCCGAACCCGGGGGCTTCATCGCCCAAGTCGGGGGCTAACAAGCCAAACCCGCCGGCTAGCATGCCGAACCCGGGGACTTCTCAGTCCAACCCGGGGGCTTCATCGCCAAACTCGGGGGCTAGCAAGCCGAACCCGCCGGCTAGCAAGCCGAACCCGGCGACCATGCAGTCGAATCCGGAAGCTCCCACGCAGGAGGCCCTGTTGGTCAGCATATTCGAGATAAGATGCGTACCTTCATGGGCTCAAGAATTCCTCTCCTACCTCACCGACGGTGTGCTGCCTGATGATAGAGTCCAGGCCAGGCAGATTGAGAGAAGGGCCAAGGCCTATACCATCATCAACCACCAGCTGTACAAACGCAGCGTAAGTGGGGTGTTCCAGCGGTGCGTCGAGCCGGCTGAAGGGATTGAACTCCTACGGGAAATCCATCAAGGAGAGTGCGGACATCACGCCTCATCCAGAGCCATAGTGGCCAAAGCCTTCCGGCACGGTTTTTACTGGCCGACTGCGCTCAGAGACGCAGAAGATTTGGTGAAGAAGTGCAACGGCTGTCAGCGCTTCGCAAAGCAGAGACACCAGCCGGCTTCCGCCTTGAAAACCATCCCCATCACATGGCCATTTGCCGTATGGGGTTTGGATATGGTAGGCCCATTCAGAACAGCGCGAGGCGGCATGACACATCTCTTGGTGATGATTGACAAATTCACCAAGTGGATCGAAGCCAAGCCAATCAAGAAACTGGACGGGTCCACAGCCGTCACATTCCTCAAGGAAATCATTGTGAGATTCGGCTACCCCCACACCATCATCACCGACAACGGCACCAACTTCTCCCAAGGCATCTTCTCTCGCTATTGCGGGGAAATGGGGATCCGGATGGCCCTATCTTCTGTGGCACACCCAGAGTCCAACGGACAAGTGGAAAAGGCTAACGGCTTAGTCCTAGCCGGCATCCGGCCCCGGCTGGTGGAGCCGCTCGAGCGAGCAGCCGGCTGCTGGATTGAAGAACTGCCCAATGTGCTGTGGAGCCTGCGCACAACGACAAACCGCTCAGTCGGCTTCACACCATTTTTCCTCGTATACGGGGCCGAAGCCGTCCTGCCGACTGATATCGAGCACGACGCGCCAAGGATCAAGCTCTACACAGAAGCCGAAGCCAAAGAAGCTCGCGAAGATGGAGTTGACCTGGTCGAAGAGGCCTGGCTGCTGGCTGAGTCTAGATCTACCATCTACCAGCAAAGCCTCCGACGCTATCACAGCCGGAAGGTCCAGCCCTTAGCATTCCGAGAAGGAGACCTAGTGCTCCGGCTGATCCAGAGGACAGCCGGACAGCATAAACTATCATCCCCATGGGAGGGTCCCTTCATCGTGAGCAAGGCAGTAGGCAATGATTCCTACTATCTCATAGATGCCCAAGAGGCTAGAGAAAACAAGCCGGACAAGGCTGACGAGGAGACTAAACGTCCCTGGAATGTCAGGTTACTCCGCCCATTTTACACATGAGAGCAGGAATGTATGTATCCCTTGTATCCCTTTTGTGAATTATGAAAAAGCTCGTGCCAAGAGCGCCGTTTCCAACAAGTTTTTCGCGTACTTTACCTTGTTTCGCCAATTGGCTTGAACCCTCTCACGCGGCCGGCTCAGTAACGTGATCCGGTTTCCGACAGCCGGCTTCCGATCCAGCCACAGACCGCAACCCGGCTGTCCGGCTGGCGGGAGTAAGGCCTAGGGAGCCGGCACGCGAAAAACGACTAAGGGAAAGAGTAAAAGCGAGTTGACTTGCAACTTTTTATAAAAGTGCCGGATTGTCAAATTCAGCTCGTTCGACTGAAATACTGTCGGCCTCACCCAGCGGCCCGCTCTTGATCCGGCGACGGATCGCAAGTCGGACGTACGACCGGCAAGAGCACAGCCAAAGAGTGGGGCGGATGGGAAAAAGCGAACGAGTCGAAAGAAAGCAACTCGGCACACAAATGATTAACAAACACATTAAAATGTGACATAATTAAAGGGCGATAATATTCATACATCTGCACCCGGCATCCCGGGGATTTGATAAATTGTCTTGGCAAAAGAACAACTGGAAAGCAGGAAATCTAAGCCGGAGGGGCATCAGCGGAGCCGGCTGCCGGGTCGTCCTCGGGCACGTCCTCCGCCTCCTCATCGTCCATGTAATCTCCATCGGATGGAGGAGGGTTCGGGTCCGCGACGAAGAGGGTCTTGTCGACGAAGTCGGCGATGGTGCTGGCTCGAGCAAGGCGGGCGGCCTTGTATTCGGCCGGGAGCTTGTCCTCCACGCCGGCTCGCCGGAACTCAAGCTGCCCCAGGTCCACCTCGTTGTACCAGGAGAGGACGAAGGACAGCACCATGTCGGCACCAGCGCGCGTGGCCGACTCCTTCCAGTCGAGGAAGCGGTCAGGCGCCCGCTCCATCGAAGAGATGAGGCCGGAGATATCTTGCGGCGCCGCCTCTTCAGGCCACAGCATGGGCACCAGCTCTTCAGCCGCCTTCCGAAGCTCCCAGCCAAGTTTGGTGATGGGCTCGATGCGGGCAGCCATGGACGCCAGGTGGTCCTCCATGGAGAAGTACTCCGAGCTGCCCTCGCCGGTCTCCCGCCTCCTGGAGTCGCGCGCGACGCCAACGGCTGCCAAAGCCGCGTCCTGCGTCTCCGGGAAGGCCGTTGCAAGAAGAAGAAGCAAGTCAGAAACCATCGAAGCCGAAATAAGCTGAAAAATGCAAATTTTCGAAGTCCTAAGCCAAAAGGAAAAGCCTGGCGGCAGCCGGCAAGAACCGACTGCCACCAGCCCGAAGATGAGGATAGCAAAGAAATCAGAAGTTTCTGCTGCCGGCTGCCAATGAAAGCCGGCAGTCGACAGCCGAAAGCCGGCAAAGGGAAGGAACATAAAGACGCACTCACCCGCCAAGCCGCGATCAAGCGCGCTAAACTCGTCGGTCCAACGCTTGGCGGTAGCCGTCAGCTCTGTGGACTTGGCGGTGACCTCCTCCTGCAGCGCAAGCCGCTGCTTCTCCACCTCCGTCAGCCGCCTGCTCAGATCATCCACCTTCTCCTTCTCCGCCGTCCTGAGGGAGTTGAGCTCGGTAAGGTGGTTCTGCTCTAGCAGACGCAGCCGCGTCAGCTCCTGCTCAGCCAGCTTGAGCTTGCCGGCGGCGGATCGGCCCGCCTCCTCGCTCTCGGCGCACTGGGCGCGAGCGGCTCGGAGATCCGACTCCAGCTGCGGGACCTTGGCGGCTTCAACTGCGATGCGGCCGGAAAGAAAGCGTCAGCCAACCAAGACTAAAAAGAAAATAAGACATCAAGTCGAAAGAAGCAAGAGCTTACCCTTGGCGGCTTCCAGCTCGCGGGCCAAGTCGGCCCGGTCCAGCTTGGCCTTGTGGTAATGGGTGACGGCACGATTATACAAAGTGGTGCGCCGGTCCATCACAGCCTAAGGAAAAGAAAAAGTCAGTCGAACAGGCGAAACCCGTGCCGGCTCCAAGCAGCCGGCCCATGCCTCGGAGGGCTACCAGGATAATAATCAGATCAAAAACAAACGAGGCTTACCTTGCCGGCTTCCTCCACCTTGGCAACGTTAGCCGCGGCCTCGGCTGCCCTGGCCTTGAGATTGGCCTGCAGGCTGGAGAAGAACATCTCCACCGATGCTTGGCCGGGATTCCCCTCCCGGCTGGTCACCTCGTAGGAGTTGGCGCGGAGCCACGCCTGCTCCATGGTGGCAGCCGAGCCGAGGCTGGCGTCGGAGGCGGACGGCACCTGAAGAAGAAGTGCGCCCTTGGCCACATGCAGGCCCTGCGGCGACGCCGATGGGGTCCCCGTCCTCACCAGCGCGCGCGAGTCGGCGCCCTCCATGCGCGCCGGCTCGTCCCTCGCCGGCTCCTGCCTGGCCGGCTCCTCTGTCGTCGGCTGCGGCGGCGGCATCGCTCCAGGCGCAGCGGATGGCCCAGCCGGCGCAGTCATCTCCGGCGCTCGGGCGCCCCTCCGGGCTCCCATCCAGCTCCACCACGCTGGGCCTGGTGCCAGCTCCGGCCGCAGGCGGCGCAGCCCTGCCAGCGCCGGTTCGAGGAGCAGCCCTGCCGGCTCCGGCTCCGGTTGAAGGCGGCATGCCCCGCCCGGCCCCAGCGGCTGGGTCCAGAAGAGGTGTCCGGCGCGGGAACATGTCGTCCAGCGTCGGCTGCCGCACTGGCTCGACCCGCGTGCCGCGGTCAGGCACTGAGGCCAGCGGCACGGCAAAGGAAGGCGCCCCTGCCACAGGCGGCGGCGGCGTAGGTGCGCGCGAGGAAGGCTGCGGCGTCTGCTCCCTCCTCTGGCGGGGAAGCGGCGACACAACGCGCGGAGCTTGCCGGGAGCCGCCGCCCTGGGCAAACTTAATAGGGGCCCTAGCCGGATAAACAGAGAGAAGATAAGCATAAAAGTAAGGAAAGAAAAGGAATCAAACAAGAAAGAGAAGAAGAGCTCACCCGGCCTGCTCCGGGACCTTCTTCGGCTGCTGCCGGCGCTGCTTCTTCGCCTTCGCCTCCCAGGCGGCGGTGGAGCCGGCTCGCTTCATGCCCTTGGGCGCCGAAGTCGCCGTGGTACTGGGCGGCCTCGTGCGCAGAGGCACGGCGGGGATTGGCCCCGTGCCGGACGTCGCCGGCTCCTCCTCCTCCTGCTGCTCTGGTGAAGGGGGCGGATTGTGCTCCCCCTGGCCGCCTAGATCAGGCGCCTGCAGCAGGTCGTCGTCGCCGGCCTGGTCGCCGGCTTGGTCAGCCGGATCGACGCCAGGTCGCCGTCCTCGACGTTCTGGCGCTCAAAGAGCTAGAAAGACAGAAAAAACATGAGCAAATAACAAGCCGGAAGTCGGCAGAAGAAAAAGGAAGTCGGCCTCGCAGCCGCAAGCCGGAAATTGGCAAAGGCACGAGGCTTACCCGCTCCGGTGGATGGTCCCTGTCGTGGGGCGCCAGCCCGTAGTTCCAGTCTTCCGCCAGGTTCGCCTTGGTGATGTTATTCACCCGGCTGGCCACCTGGGCCTTGGTGAGCGGCGCCTTGGACGTCCGGTTCGGATCGAACCGGCCGGACATGTGCCCGATCTTGTGGGTGCGCATCTGGAGCGGCAGCACCCGGCGCTCGGCGATGGTGCAGAGGAGATCTTCGGCAGTCAGCCCACCATCGACGGCTGTCGCCAGGAAGTCCCAAAGCAGGTTCACCTCGGCGTTCTGATCCGTCGAGCGGGCGTTGTAGCTCCAGTTTATCCGGCCGACTGGAGGAGCCGGGTTGAACTCCGGCAAGTTGATCCGGTCGACGAGCTCCCCCTCGTTGCGCACGTAGAAGAACGACATCTGCCAGTTCTTCACCGAGTCAACGGTGGGGATTTTGGGGAAAGGCGTACCGGGCCGGGTGTAGATCGAGGCGGCGCCGCAGGCTCGCAGGCGGCCGTCGTTGGTTTGCGCCTTCAAGTAGAAGAGCCGGCTCCAGAAGTCGATGTCGGGCCACAAGCCGGCGTAAGCCTCCATGAACGCTACGAAGCAGCTCAGGAGGACGCACGCGTTGGCCGGCAGGTGGTGCGGCTGCAGGCCGAAGTTGTCGAGGAACTGCCGGAAGAACGTCGAAGCCGGCAGGCCCAGCCCGCGATCGAGGTGCGCGCCGAAGACGACGCGCTCGCCGGGCTCCGGCTTGGGCTCCACCTCCTCGCCGGGCACCCGCGTGATCACCGACTGCGGGATCCGCCGGAGGCGCACCAGTCGTTCGATGTCGTCCTCCCGCATGTAGGAGCCCCTCCACGATCCGCTGGGAGACGCCATTGTCGAGGTTGAGGAAGAAGATGACCAGGAGAGGCGGAACGGCGAGGAAGAGCCTTGCGACCGCGGCGGCGACAACGGCGGCTGAGGACGCTCCGTCGAAACGCGCGGCCCCGTGGCGCCGGATTGACGGAGTGGCAGCGGCGGATCGGTGAAGATTCGTTCGCCGGAGTTCGCCAGCGGGAGGCGTTCGCCGGAGCAGCAGCGAGCTCGAGCGCGAAGAGGAGAGCGATGGGAGCAGGAGCGCGAGGAAGAAGAAAGTGGCAAGTGGCCGCCTCGATGCCTCCCCCGTGGCATTTATAGCCTCCTGCCGCGGGCGGTTGGCCTCCAGGTGGCGGTCGTGGGCCACGTCCCCGGATTTACTGCGCCGTAACTCCTCCCACGACCACGACGGTTATCGGAAACGGCCACACCACGTCGCCCACTACCGCACCGGATCCGGGGGGACATTGATGTGACCAGACGAACCGACCGCCGGGCCAGGCGTCAGACCAGTCAAGTCGGGTGCAGGGCCCGAGGCGGCGGAGACTCCGGCGCGCCGCAAGCCGGAGCCGGACAATAAGTTCCAGTCGAACCAAAATTCATCAGCAAGGCGGAGACGCCATCAGATCTTGCGAGAAAGCAAAAACTATACAAGTGTAAAAAGCGGCCGGCTAGAAGCAGCCGGCAGGAACGAACCGGATGAGGGCGCAGCCGGCTGAATGGAAATTCTCAGTCGGCCCCTCCAAGTGCCGTCAAATATATTCGAGAAGCCAGGAAAACCTGCCTAGGTCCTTCTAAACGCAGGACCTTGCCAGCTTCGGGGGCTAATGTCGGGGGGAAGACCCCGGATAGGGCAATGGACGCGGAGCAGCCGGCTGGCCACTGGCCGGCTCGCGGCAAAGGCCGGCTGAGGAGCAGCCGGCTGGCGCCGTGGCCGGCTGGTCCGGAAGCCGGCTGGCTCTAGGTCCTAGTCGGCCTGGCTGCGGCCACCAATGCTGTAGCTGGGCCGGCTTCTACAAGCCATATCCGACTGGGGTTTGTACCTCAGACTGACTCGAGGCTGGCGAGTCTTGCACTGGAAGGAACCGGGTTGGTGATCCGGGTTCCCAAAGTCCACGCTGACTCCATCTTCCGTAAAGCGCGGGGCACTGTGGAGCAATAGTGTCACGCGCCGGACAGGCCGTCAGAGCTTACGACGATCCGTACTGGCTACAGTGGCTGACGGCGATGGGGACACCTCCTCTCCATACCGCTGACCGTGGCAGCCGGATGGGACAGGCCACGATGCCTCAACCACTCCTGACGTCACCGCCTCGGGAAGGAGCGGAAGCCGGAGCCGGCCAAGCCGGCCAGTAAACTATAGGGTCTTATATGTAAAGTGCCGGCGCCTATATAAGCCGCACTACCCCCTCTCGTGCAGGGGATCGATCATTTATTGCTTCTACCCACCAACAGAGCTGCCCTGTGAGAGAGACCATCGTCTCCCTTAGCCTCTCAGGAGCAGCCGGACACAGCTCTAGGAGCACCACTGTATCGTGTGATCATCATATACACTCATAGCAGGAGTAGAGGTTTTACCTCCATCGGAGGGCCTCGAACCTGGGTACGTCGCCGTGTCGCTCGTGCCCATACCCGCATCCGGATACCGCCGTGAGATCCCTCAGGAACCACTTCGATTAGCCACCCTATGGCATATGCCGTGACGATACCACGACAAGTTACCTCATGAGGCTATCATATCAAAGGCAACACCTTGTGAGCCTCATGTGGATACTAGCACTACTACTCAAAATGCTATATTGCCATGTGCTAGTCCTAGTAATTCATCCACTCGTAGTATTGCTAAATCTTGTGATGAATTATCTTTCTTGCCTTGTTGCTCTAACAATGAAGGTTCTACTTACTCTAGTATTTGTGTTGTTACTAACCATGTAGAGGAAATCAAAGAGCTCAAGGCCCAAGTCTCTTCTTTGAAGAACGACTTGGTAAAGAGTCATGAAGGGAAATGCAAACTTGACAAGATGTTGAGTGTGCAACAATCCCCCAATTACAAGAGTGGACTTGGATTCAACTCCAACAACAAGAACAAGTCCAAGAACAACAAGATTAAGAAGGGCCAATTACAAGTCAAAGACCCAACCAAGATTGTTTGCTTCAAGTGCAAAATTGAAGGGCATCATGTTAGATCTTGCCCTTTGAAGAAGAAGCAAAAAGGGAAGCGGCCTCAAGCTCAAACTCATATTCAACCTCAAGTTGAAGAAATGCCACTTCCCAAGAAGAATCAAGCCAATGCTCCCATTGTGGAGAAATCTAGTGAGAAGAAGGAGAAGAAAAGAACTTGCTACATATGCCGTGAGAAGGGCCACATCTCCTCCTTTTGCACTATTGGTACCTCATCCAACTCTATCACCATTGATAATGTTTATTCTCTTCGTAAGGATGAGGGTGGCAATGTGTTTGCCAAATTTGTTGGTGCTCAAAGTGGTGTCAAGAAAAGAACCATTTGAGTTGCCAAGCCTATTGTGACTAACCTCTTAGGACCCAACTTAGTTGGGGACCAACAATCCAAAACTTGATCAATAGGTTCTTGTTGGAGGACATTGGAGACTTGGCTACATCATGAAGAATTAAGGGATCTTCATCATTTATATTATATCAAGTCAAGTCTTTTGGTTATCTTGCTTCTATCATATATTCAATGTTCCTCCTTGCGGTAACATGTGCTCAACTCATTTATATTGAAAGTTACTCGCCCCTTTGCATGTGTTAGTTTTGTTCCTAACATGTGGTTGTATATGTTGTGCTTCCTACTTGTTTTTCTTGAGAAATCAAGTCTATATATGTTAGGTTGCACACCATGTATTTGTGTTTGTGTTGGAGCCTCTTTGCATCTTGTTGTATCTTATATGGCTCTTATGAGCGATTAATGGACTATCCCATTTTGGGGGAGTGGTATTCCTTTGGGAATTTCATGATCCTAACAATGTGTGTACATGAGGAATATCACTTAGAATTGATATTGCAAGATTATCTAGTCTCTATGTGGTATGTCATCTTCATGAGAAATTCAAATTCTAAATGTCCATTAATATCTCTAGTTGGATCTTATTTACCTCTTGTGAAAATAAATTCCTTATCACATTATGGGGGGTAATAAGCTTTGTGCATATTACAAGCCTAGAAAATGTGAACATTTGAGGTTGTGTCACATAGAATTGATATCGTAAATTATCTCTCTCCTATGAGGCATGTTTGCTCAAAAAAGCTCCATTTTGCTTAAATAGCTTCATTGCTAATATCTTTGTGGATCTTATTTGTGAAAGTTTTCCTTGGCATGGTTTTTCACAACGTGTCCCTCAATACATTTTTGGAAAACCATGTGCTTCAAGTCATACTATTAATTGCTTTGCATGTTGGTATGAATACTATTAATTGCTTTGCATGTTGGTACGAATACTATTAATTGACTTGCATGTTGGTATGACTAAATGAAGCTATCAAGAAACTATCTTTACATGATGGTTAACTCTTATCTTTTACCATATGCTTTATTCGTTGTAAAGATGATCTTATGTATACTTACAAACTACCACCGGGAAATATTTCCCAATACCTCTTGTCCTAGGACAAGTGGTAATAAATTATGAGGTAGATATTTATTGATCATATCTACATTGGCTCTTGTGTTTAAATTACCTTATTTATTGCCATGAATTTGTTGTGCTTTGACTCCCATGTGTCTTCCTTGCATCTTATGGATCTAAGTTGTCTATTCAAACATTCTTAGCATTTTTAGAAGATATAGGTAGCGTGATGATCCTAGTTTTGTGCATTTTGTATTCATATGAAAAATCATAGATAATGCACCAATCTTGGGGGAGCTCTTCTATATTTATTAGAATGCTTAACATCTCTTGATCATTATCAAAAATTTGGTTTTGGGAGACATAAAATTTTCTTTTTGGTACTTTGTGCCATCATAAAAAGTTTCGAGGGTTTGGTTTATTTGTTGGAACCTTGCTCTCTTGGGAGTTGGTTATCTCATTCCTTTGTGACTTCTTATAATGAGATAAGTCTTTGGAGTCAATCTTGTGTTGATTTGATTCTTTGATATAATTTGGACAACCATTGCCTCTTGGTTTATTTGGTGTTTTGTCCAAATTGTATCTTCCTTTGGTTCTTGAAAGTATTGTGCATGCAGATTTAATATATGTATATCTTATGGCATGTGTTACTTTCTTTGATCCAATTTATAGGGTAAACTCCATCAAATCCTAATTTGATTAAGATGTGCATGAAATTCAATTTCATATCTATATGCACATAGTATTATGGAGTTTGTCCTATATGTTGTAGTGTGTCTAAGTACTTCGGACCCAATTAGTTTGGGGACCATTTTGTACTTACCTTTGTGTTAGGTACAATGGATATGCATTGGATGTTTGTCTCACTCTTGGAAAGAAGTGGTGACTCAGTTGTAACTTGAGGCAAGCTAGGATGGTCAACGAACACATATCTACTACATCCACACCAATGCTATCTTGGTAACAAGTATCTTCTCATGCATATTTTTCTAGCATCCAACCATGTGGTTGCATCTTGGCATGAATCTCTTGATTTGCAAATATTGTGCTTCTCGAAAAAAGTCTTAATGAAACCTATTTATTGTGAATGTGAGTAATTTGAGATGAGTGCATTTGTTGGGAAGTGTATTAAATCATGCTCATGATTCATCCATCCCAACTATGCCAATCTAGCAATTTTATTGCATATCAATTCCTCAAGGCTCTCACGTGTGCAATATAGATGAAAGTGCAAATTTAGTTATTTCTTTTGGTATCCTTGTTTGTGATACTTGTTGCCTCTCTCAATGCATCCCAACTATCTTCTATCCCTTGTTGATATTTGTGATGTTGTTTAGATGTTTGTGGTTGAAGTTCATGAATGTACAATAAGATAAAATTGAGCCTTTGGCCATGCTTTTAAGCAAAAATTCTTATTAGTATACTGCATGACTTCATTTTCGATATCATGCTATATTTCTTGCGTATCTATTTTGTGTGTGCATGTTTCTTTGTGGATAAATATCTTTGTGATATTGCCCACTTAGAGAAACTTATACACATAAGAGATGATACATCTCCTTTTGATATCTTATTTATTTATTGCGTGTTGATTGGTCATGCTAAGAAATATAATTCATTGAAGACTATGATGATGCTTTTTGCTCATCCTTGTAATAGTCTTATAATATGCTTTATCATGCCTTTCACATATCCTCTTGGTTGAGCCTTTTATTATGGTGTCTCTTACTTGTTGCTCAACCAGTTGTTTGTTGCAAGTGTTAAGCTTATTTTTCTATCTATGATCTATTGAAAATGTTTGTGTTTTAAATGGTAATGAGGGAGTGAGGATTCCATGTTATGCATATTGTATTCAAACGCAACATTTTAATCTATGCATGTACCTTGGGGAGCTTCCTCATTTGATTTAAAGCACTATCTTGTGGTGATCATTAGAGTTTAATTCACTTGGTATCTTTTGTTTTTGAATGATATTATGGGAGTGATGATTCCATGTTTGTGCACTTTATACTCCAATGCAAATTGTCTAGTTGTGTGCACAAACCTTGGGGAGCTTCCTCATATTATTTAGAACAATCTTCTTGATCTTATCATAATATCTATCTTTCTTTTGGTATCTTCTTTGTGGTTCATTTGGTTGCTTGCTTCATTTGTTGAAGCTTCTTGACTTTGTTATATTTTTGCAATCTTTGATCCTATCTATGGTGTGATTCCTTCCGAATATTCTTTATTGGATATGTGCATTTGATTCCACTCAAATTATGAGAAATGCACACGCTATGGAGGAACTCTCACTATATTGGCCTTCTAAATTTTTCACCCATTTCGGCAATCGGTGCCAATGGGGGAGAAGTTTGGAGGGTTTAAGGGAATTTGGTTATGTCTTTACTTTGTGCTTAAGGATGTGCCTTTATTGCATTGCATCTTGTTGCTTTGCATAGTTGAATATTTAGAGGAAACTCCACTAGGCTTTGAATGCCAATATATGCAATGAAAGTCAAGATCATTCACACATGCATATATTATGGGGGATTTTGCTCTATATATTCAACTTGTTTGTTACTTAAATTCCTTATATAAACCCTCTCAAAGAGATTGTCATCAATTACCAAAATGGGGCAGATTGAAAGTGCATGGAGCCCCCATGTGTGGTTTTGGCAATTAATGACAATCCCTATGGACTAATGTTTGCATTGAGTTATATTTGTAGGAGTTGTCCATAGGAAATGCTTGAACCATATGTTAGCTTCAAGGTTGCAATAAGAAGAAATTGATGAAGGATATCAAGTGTCAAGTATGTCTTGAAGATGAAGATGAAGATGAAGAGTTGTCCATAGGCAATGCTTGAACCATATGTTGGCTTCAAGGTTGCAATAAGAAGAAATTGATGAAGGATATCAAGTGTCAAGTATGTCTTGAAGATGAAGATGAAGTGAGCCCTAAAGTTACTTCAAGACATCAACATAATGAAGTGCAAGTTCAAGATGAGCCAACTCGAAGAGATCATATGCTTGAAGCTTGCCATGAATAAATGAAGTGCAAGTTCAAGATGAGCCAACTCGAAGAGATCATAAGCTTGAAGCTTGCCATGAAGAAATGAAGTGCTAGTTCAAGATGAGCCATCTCAAAGAGATCCTTTGATTGACTCTTGCCATCCATATGGTGATCATGGATATGTGAAGTTGCGCCGAAGAAGAAGCTCTCACATGGTGGTTTATGAGGGAGCAATCTACAAGACTTCGTCAAGCAAGCACAATCAAGAAAGGCGTTCCATCTTGTTGCAGTCAAGACCATCATCATCAAGCTCAAGTGGAATGCACATGGTTAAGGTTTGCTCTTGATAGGGTTTCTTTCTCACCGGTCTCATGGTGTAGTTGGAGACCGGTTTATAGTTTAGTTGCCGTACTATCAAGAGGGCTCTCGAGTGAGTAACACGATCGTATCGTTCGGAGAGAGCTCAAACCTTTGCATCCTTGCATCATCTTTCTTGGTTGTTATTTGGATCTTATCCATATGATGTTTTAGAGCTTGTGCTTATTCTCATGACAAGCTCTAGTTCATCGAAAACAGATTTTGCATAGGTCACTTGTTGCGTTTTCGAGTTTGGTTCAACATCATCTTTTCTTGGTTGTTATTTGGATCTTATCCATGAGGTGATTTAGAGCTTGTGGTTATTTCCATAGCAAGCTCTAGTTCATCGAAAACGGATTCCGCATGAATCACTTGTTGCATTTTCGATATTGGAGTTTTTCTTGGTTTCTCGTATTGAGAGATTTCACTCTAAAATACATAGAAAACCTACCCCACTTGTTCTTAAGCTTTTGATTCTTTGTGGGGTATCTATTGTCATCCTCTTTACAACAAAATTGGTTTCACCTAAATCCAAGTCTCCTACCTCAAGTTGTTGCATTTTCCATATTGGAGGTTTTACCGGTTTGCCTTTTTTAGATAGGTAAAACCTTTATTCATTTGTTTCTATCCTACTTTGCTGGACTATGATGTTTCTATGCATATTGTGGTATCGCTCGTTGTTGTGATTTCAACGAGCCCAAGATCATCGAAATCGGAGTCCGGATGCAAAAGTTCTTAATGTTTTTGTACCGGGTGTTTGGGTATAAACAGGGAGGCCGGCAGTGCCGCTGGGAGCACTCCGGCACTGCCGCCGGGAGCACTCCGGCACTGCCACCGGGACGCGATTTTGGCCATAACGGTCAGATATTTTTGGCCCCTATTTAAGGGGGTCTTCTTCCCCAAAGTTCCTCGTCGGTTTGAGCTCGTTTTGCCTCCATTGTTGACCTTCTTTGAGCTTGCTATCTTCCTCTCCCTCCAATGATTCTTGCATCCATTTGAGAGAAAGATATAGGAGATCTAGATCTACATCTTCACCAATCAAATCCCTCTCTTTGTGAGGGGAATCCACTAGATCTAGATCTTGCAGAAATTTGGTGTTCCTCCTTCTTATTTGTTCTTCCTCTCTTATTCCTCCAATTGCTTTTGTAGCTTTGTTGGAATTTGAGAGAGAAGGACTTGAGCATCTTTGTGGTGTTCTTTCCATTGCATTTGGTGCATCGGTTTAAGTTCTCCACGGTGATTCATGGAGGTGAAAGCAAGAAGTTTGTTACCCTTGGGTTCTTGGAACCCTAGTCGGATTCTAGACCTTTGTGGTGATTTATTGGGAGCCTCCAATTAAGTTGTGGATGTGTGCCCCAACCTTTGTGTAAGGCCCGGTTTCCACCTCGAAGGAAATCCCTTAGTGGAACCGTGACCTAGGCCTTTGTGGCCAGGGTCACCGGAGATATAGGTGAGGCGCCTTCGTGGTGCTCGGTGTGTGGTGTGAGTACCGCATCTTGGGGTGAGGCCTTTGTGGCATTGGTGTGCATCGAGCAACCAAACCTCAAGGTGAGCCTCTTGTAGCGTTCGGGAGCACTAAGCCACCGCACCTCTCCAACGGAGATTAGCACTCGCATGAGTGTGAACTTCGGGATAAATCTTCGTCTCCCGCGTGCCTCGGTTATCTCTATACCCGAGCTCTTTACTTTTGCACTCTACCTTGTGATAGCCATCGTGCTTGAAGTTATATATATCTTGCTATCACATAAGTTGCTTGCATTGCCTAGAATAAGTTGTTGGTGCACATAGGCGAACCATAGTATATAGGCTTTGGGCTTGACAAAGTAAACGCTAGTTTTATTCCGCATTTGTTAAGCCCATCTCGTAAAAGTTTTAAATCGCTTATTCACCCCCCCTCTAGGCAACATCCGTGTCCTTTCACCTATATCTCTCGCGTCCGATCCTATCCGAAGACGTCAAGATTCGCGCCCCAATGCAACTCACTGTCGCCGTCGCATCTCCACCCCTGCCGCCGGCGAGATGACGCTTCTGACCACCTCGAGCTCTATAAATAGGTCTGGAGCACCGCAATGGAACCCTAATCCATCTCCATCCATCCATTTTTCCCTAGCACATCTCTCGCTCTCGATTTCATCCGCGCCAGGTCGCCGGTGTCGAGCACGACGCCGTCGATTGAGGCCACCCCGGCGTCTATTGAGTGGTCGAGGTGAATCGCGCGAGCACGCAGAGCACCCTGGAGGATCAGAGCATCAAGGGGAGCCAGGAGGAGGGGGAATTTTGGCGTTCTCTTTCCCTCGGGTTTGCCAGAAAATGCTCTATCGCCATCGTCTCCGTCACCGTCCATCTCCATCGAGCGTTCTGCAAGACTCAAGGTGAGCTTGCGGTCATTTTGCGCCCAGTTGCGCATCCTATCGACCCATGTAGCCTATTCTAGCATGTTGGCCGGAGTGCGCCGCCGCAGTAGGGTTCCCCGGAGCTATCTCCGGTGACCAATAGGTGGCGGGGCCTGATACGTCTCCGACGTATCGATAATTTCTTATGTTCCATGCCACATTATTGATGATATCTACATGTTTTATGCACACTTTATGTCATATTTGTGCATTTTCTGGAACTAACCTATTGACGAGATGCCGAAGGGCCAGTTCCTGTTTTCTGCTGTTTTTGGTTTCAGAAATCCTAGTAAGGAAATATTCTCGGAATCGGACGAAATCAACGCCCAGCATCCTATTTTTCCACGAAGCTTCCAGAACACCCGGGAAGGACCAGAGTTGGGCCACAGGGGCCCCAGGAGGGTGGCTGGCGCGGCCCAAGCCCTGGCCGCGCCGCCATACCCCCTCACCGCCTCGTCGCCCCTCCGACTCCGCCTCTTCGCCTATATAAAGGTCCCAGACCTAAAACCACGACACAAAAAAGCCATGGTACGAGAAACCTTCCAGAGCCGCCGCCATCGCGAAGCCAAGATCTGGGGGATAGGAGTCTCTGTTCCGGCACGCCGCCGGGACGGGGAAGTGCCCCCAGAAGGCTCCTCCATCGACACCACCGCCATCTTCATCACCGCTGCTGTCTCCCTTGAGGAGGGAGTAGTTCTCCATCGAGGCTAAGGGCTGTACCGATAGCTATGTGGTTCATCTCTCTCCCTATGTACTTCAATACAATAATCTCATGAGCTGCCTTACATGATTGAGATTCATATGATGATGCTTGTAATCTAGATGTCATTATGCTAGTCAAGTGGATTTTACTTATGTAATCTCCGGAGACTCCTTGTCCCACGTGTGTAAAGGTGACAGTGTGTGCACCGTGTGGGTCTCTTAGGCTATATTTCACAGAATACTTATTCACTGTTATGAATGGCATAGTGAAGTGCTTATTTATATCTCTTTATGATTGCAATGTGTTTTGTATCACAATTTATCTGTGTGCTACTCTAGTGATGTTATTAAAGTTGTTTATTCCTCCTGCACGGTGTAATGGTGACAGTGTGTGCATCGTGTAGTACTTGGCATAGGCTATGATTGTGATCTCATGTAGATTATGAAGTTAACTATTGCTATGATGGTATTGATGTGATCTAT
Source organism: Lolium perenne (assembly GCF_019359855.2). Lineage (NCBI taxonomy): Eukaryota > Viridiplantae > Streptophyta > Magnoliopsida > Poales > Poaceae > Lolium > Lolium perenne. The sequence continues at coordinate 72,567,117 of NC_067248.2, read as the reverse complement.
GCTTCCTTTCGTAGCGTGAAGGTGACAGTGTGCATGTTATGTTAGTACTTGGTTTGGTTATGTTGATCTGTCATGCACTCTAAGGTTATTTAAATATGAACATCGAATATTGTGGAGCTTGTTAACTCCAGAATTGAGGGTTCGTGTAATCCTACACAGTTAGTGGTGTTCATCATCCAACAAGAGAGTGTAGAGTCTAGCATCTATCTATTTATTCTGTTATGTGATCAATGGTGAGAGTGTCCACTAGTGAAAGTATGATCCCTAGGCCTTGTTCCTAAATACTGCTATCGCTGCTTGTTTACTGTTTTACTGCGTTTCTACTGCCTGCAATATTACCACCACCAACTACACGCCAGCAAGCACTTTTCTGGTGCTGTTGCTACTGCTCATACTTATTTATACCACCTGTATTTCACTATCTCTTCGCCGAACTAGTGCACCTATTAGGTGTGTTGGGGACACAAGAGACTTCTTGCTTTGTGGTTGCAGGGTTGCATGAGAGGGATATCTTTGACCTCTTCCTCCCTGAGATCGATAAACCTTGGGTGATCCACTTAAGGGAAACTTGCTGCTGTTCTACAAACCTCTGCTCTTGGAGGCCCAACACTGTCTACAAGAATAGAAGCTCCCGTAGACATCAAGCACTTTTCTGGCGCCGTTACCGGGGAGGAAAGTTAAAAGGCACTCATACTCCGGTTCCAGGTAACAGTACTTTTCTGGCGCCATTGTGTTTGTGCTCGAAGCTATTTCCTTTAGATCCTGCAATTGCATCTTTTTGTTTCTTGTTTTACACTAGTTAGGCATAATGGACAACAATGAGCTTCTTATTTTATTTCCTGAGTTAAGACATGGATGGTTTGATCCGAAAATTAAAAAACCCGTGGAACATGTTAGTATGAACACTTTGAATACCATTGTTGCTAATGACATGGAAAATTCTAAGCTTGGGGAAGCTGGTTTTGATGAGCATGATATTTTTAGTCCCCCAAGCATTGAGGAGAAAATTTACTTTGATGATACTTTGCCTCCTATTTATGATGATTATAATGATAGTAGTCTTTTGGTGCCGCCTGTTATGGAGGATAAATTTGATTATGAATACAATATGCCTCCTATATTTGATGATGAGAATAATAATGATAGCTACTTTGTTGAATTTGCTCCCACTACAACTGATAAAATTGACTATGCTTATGTTGGGAGTAGTAATAATTTTATGCATGAGACTCGTGATAAGAATACTTTATGTGATAGTTATATTGTTGAGTTTGCTCATGATGCTACTGAAAATCTTTATGAGAGAGGAAAATATGGTTGTAGAAATTTTCATGTTACTAAAACACCTCTCTATATGCTTAAAATCTTGAAGCTGCACTTGTTTTATCTTTCTATGCTTATTGCATTATGCTTCTTGAACTTGTTTATTTACAAGATTCCTTTTCATAGGAAGCATGTTAGGCTTAAATGTGTTTTGAATTTGCTTCTTGATGCTCTCTTTTGCTTCAAATACTATTTCTTGCGAGTGCATCATTAAAACTGCTGAGCCCATCTTAATGGCTATAAAGAAAGAACTTCTTGGGAGATAACCCATGTGTTTATTTTGCTACAGTAATTTTGTTTTATATTTGAGTCTTGGAAGTTGTTACTACTGTAGAAACCTCTCCTTATCTTAGTTTTGTTGCATTGTTGTGCCAAGTAAAGTCTTTGATAGAAAGGTTGATACTAGATTTGGATTACTGCGCAGAAACAGATTTCTGTCTGTCACGAATCTGGGAAGAATTCTCTGTAGGTAACTCATAAAATTATGCCAATTTACGTGAGTGATCCTCAGATATGTACGCAACTTTCATTCAATTTGAGCATTTTCATTTGAGCAAGTCTGGTGCCTCAATAAAATTCGTCTTTACGAACTGTTCTGTTTTGACAGATTCTGCCTTTTATTTCGCATTGCCTGTTTTGCTATGCTTGATGGATATTTCGATTCCATTAACTTTAAGAAGCTTTGGGCAATGTTCAGAAGTGTTAAGAATGACTGTGTCACCTCCGAACATGTGAGTTTTTGATTATGCACTAACCCTCTAATGAGTTGTTTTGAGTTTGGTGTGGAGGAAGTTTTCAAGGATCAAGAGAGGAGGATGATATACTATGATCAAGGAGAGTGAAAACTCTAAGCTTGGGGATGCCCCGGTGGTTCACCCCTGAATATATCAAGAAGACTCAAGCGTCTAAGCTTGGGGATGCCCAAGGCATCCCCTTCTTCATCGACAAATTATCAGGTTCCTTCTCTTGAAACTATATTTTTATTCGGCCACATCTTATGTACTTTACTTGGAGCGTCTGTTTGTTTTCGTTTTTGTTTTTGTTTGAATAAATGCTTGTGTGGGAGAGAGACACGCTCCACTGGTTCATATGAACACATGTGTTCTTAGCTCTTAATTTTCATGGCGAAGGTTGAAACTGCTTCGTTAATTTTTATATGGTTGGAATCGGAAAATGATACATGTAGTAATTTGCTAAAATGTCTTGGATAATGTGATACTTGGCAATTGTTGTGCTCATGTTTAAGCTCTTGCATCATATACTTTGCACCTATTAATGAAGAAATACATAGAGCATGCTAAAATTTGGTTTGTATATTTGGTCTCTCTAAGGTCTAGATAATTTCTAGTATTGAGTTTGAACAACAAGGAAGACGGTGTAGAGTCTTATAATGTTCACAATATGTCTTTTATGTGAGTTTTGCTGCACCGCTTCATCCTTGTGTTTGTTTCAAATAACCTTGCTAGCCTAAACCTTGTATCTAGAGGGATTACTTCTCATGCATCCAAAATACTTGAGCCAACCACTATGCCATTTGTGTCCACCATACCTACCTACTACATGGTATTTCTCCGCCATTCCAAAGTAAATTGCTTGAGTGCTACCTTTAAAATTTCTATTCCTCCACCTTTACAATATATAGCTCATGGGACAAATAGCCTAAAAACTATTGTGGTATTGAATATGTACTTATGCATTTTATCTCTTATTAAGTTGCTTGTTGTGCGATAACCATGTTCCTGGGGACACCATCAACTACTCTTTGTTGAATATCATGTGAGTTGCTATGCATGTTCGTCTTGTCTGAAGTAAGGGAGATTTACCACCTTTATGGTTAGAGCGTGCATAATGTTAGAGAAGAACATTGGGCCGCTAACTAAAGCCATGATCCATGGTGGAAGTTTCAGTTTTGGACATATATCCTCAATCTCATATGAGAAAATTAATTGTTGCTACATGCTTATGCATAAAGAGGAGTCCATTATCTGTTGTCTATGTTGTCCCGGTATGGATGTCTAAGTTGAGAATAATCAATAGCGAGAAATCCAATGCGAGCTTTCTCCTTAGACCTTTGTACAGGCAGCATAGAGGTACCCCTTTGTGACACTTGGTTAAAACATGTGCATTGCGATAATCCCGGTAATCCAAGCTAATTAGGACAAGGTGCGGGCACTATTAGTATACTATGCATGAGGCTTGCAACTTGTAAGATATAATTTACATAACACATATGCTTTATTACTACCGTTGACAAAATTGTTTCTTGTTTTCAAAATCAAAGCTCTAGCACAAATATAGCAATCGATGCTTTCCTCTTTGAAGGACCTTTCTTTTACTTTTATTGTTGAGTCAGTTCACCTATCTCTCTCCACCTCAAGAAGCAAACACTTGTGTGAACTGTGCATTGATTTCTACATACTTGAATATTGCACTTGTTATATTACTCTATGTTGACAATATCCATGAGATATACATGTTACAAGTTGAAAGCAACCGCTGAAACTTAATCTTCCTTTGTGTTGCTTCAATGCCTTTACTTTGAATTATTGCTTTATGAGTTAACTCTTATGCAAGACTTATTGATGCTTGTCTTGAAGTACTATTCATGAAAAGTCTTTGCTATATGATTCAGTTGTTTACTCATGTCATTTACATTGTTTGGATCGTTGCATTCATTACATATGCTTACAATAGTATGATCAAGTTTATGATGGCATGTCACTCCAGAAATTATCTTTGTTATCGTTTACCTGCTCGGGACAAGCAGAAACTAAGCTTGGGGATGCTGATACGTCTCCGACGTATCGATAATTTCTTATGTTCCATGCCACATTATTGATGATATCTACATGTTTTATGCACACTTTATGTCATATTTGTGCATTTTCTGGAACTAACCTATTGACGAGATGCCGAAGGGCCGGTTCCTGTTTTCTGCTGTTTTTGGTTTCAGAAATCCTAGTAAGGAAATATTCTCGGAATCGGACGAAATCAACGCCCAGCATCCTATTTTTCCACGAATCTTCCAGAACACCCGGGAAGGACCAGAGTTGGGCCACAGGGGCCCCAGGAGGGTGGCTGGCGTGGCCCAAGCCCTGGCCGCGCCGCCATACCCCCTCACCACCTCGTCGCCCCTCCGACTCCGCCTCTTCGCCTATATAAAGGTCCCAGACCTAAAACCACGACACAAGAAAGCCACGGTACGAGAAACCTTCCAGAGCCGCCGCCATCGCGAAGCCAAGATCTGGGGGACAGGAGTCTCTGTTCCGGCACGCCGCCGGGACGGGGAAGTGCCCCCGGAAGGCTCCTCCATCGACACCACCGCCATCTTCATCACCGCTGCTGTCTCCCTTGAGGAGGGAGTAGTTCTCCATCGAGGCTAAGGGCTGTACCGGTAGCTATGTGGTTCATCTCTCTCCCTATGTACTTCAATACAATAATCTCATGAGCTGCCTTACATGATTGAGATTCATATGATGATGCTTGTAATCTAGATGTCATTATGCTAGTCAAGTGGATTTTACTTATGTGATCTCCGGAGACTCCTTGTCCCACGTGTGTAAAGGTGACAGTGTGTGCACCGTGTGGGTCTCTTAGGCTATATTTCACAGAATACTTATTCACTGTTATGAATGGCATAGTGAAGTGCTTATTTATATCTCTTTATGATTGCAATGTGTTTTGTATCACAATTTATCTGTGTGCTACTCTAGTGATGTTATTAAAGTAGTTTATTCCTCCTGCACGGTGTAATGGTGATAGTGTGTGCATCGTGTAGTACTTGGCGTAGGCTATGATTGTGATCTCATGTAGATTATGAAGTTAACTATATCTATGATGGTATTGATGTGATCTATGCCTCCTTTCGTAGCGTGAAGGTGACAGTGTGCATGCTATGTTAGTACTTGGTTTGGTTATGTTGATCTGTCATGCACTCTAAGGTTATTTAAATATGAACATCGAATATTGTGGAGCTTGTTAACTCCAGCATTGAGGGTTCATGTAATCCTACACAGTTAGTGGTGTTCATCATCCAACAAGAGAGTGTAGAGTCTAGCATCTATCTATTTATTCTGTTATGTGATCAATGGTGAGAGTGTCCACTAGTGAAAGTATGATCCCTAGGCCTTGTTCCTAAATACTGCTATCGCTGCTTGTTTACTGTTTTACTGCGTTTCTACTGCCTGCAATATTACCACCACCAACTACACGCCAGCAAGCACTTTTCTGGTGCTGTTGCTACTGCTCATACTTAGCATTATTATCCAAAGATCCCCCTTATGTACATATCTCTATGGGGAATCGTGCTTTCATTTTTCAAAGCATTAAATATCTTGAATAAAAAAAAAGGAAATTTGCTCTGATATAGAGTATAACCTGACTATCTTGGTCTGTCCAAGTGAAAGAAATTACGATAAAAGAAAAGCATGGCTATGTGGAGAGAGACTTCTTGCTTTGTGGTTGCAGGGTTGCATGAGAGGGATATCTTTGACCTCTTCCTCGCTGAGATTGATAAACCTTGGGTGATCCACTTAAGGGAAACTTGCTGCTGTTCTACAAACCTCTGCTCTTGGAGGCCCAACACTGTCTACAAGAATAGAAGCTCCCGTAGACATCAGGGCCACCACCATCGTGTGCAGCATGTTGGGGGCGTTCGATTGGTCACATCTGCGCATCCGCGGGATGGCCAGAATGGCGTCATCGTCCTCGTCTGGTCGCAGACGTTGAGCCGACGGCGAGAGGGACGTGTCCAACGCCACCTCAGCATCTGTTGACTGGTCGTTGCCCTCGTGGCAGCTGACCCAGTCAACGGCCCCACTAGTTAGTCTCTGCGGGTAAGATATGAATCGGTATGTTTAGCATTTTCCATTTAATTTAAAAACCAGAAAATCATTGAAACTTTGCAGAAATAAATAAAATTCATTTTAGCTCAGAAACATGTAAATAATATATATCAAAATGCTCACAAAAATAAACTCTATTCAAATAAAATATAAAATAAAAATGTGTGTCAAAAAATTCACTTATTTTGACTTTATTAATTATGCCTTTCCATTTTTAAATACAATTTTAAATTCAATAATTAGTGAAACTTAAAAATTAAATCTTAGCTATCCAGTAAGTAAATAAAATGTTAAGATTAAATTTTTGGTCATATTTTCATTAACTTAAATATTAGTGGTAGTTCATAAACCCTAATTCACAAATTACTATTTTCCATTTTTTTAAATGATAATAAAGCAAGAAAATAATAAAGTCTAATATTTTTTTGGTAATTCAACACTTGTTTACTTAAACATCTTTAGTTAACAAGTCAATTATTTTAAAACTTAATAACAATTGTTAAACCCTAGTTTCTAAATTAAATCTAAATAGGAGTTACTCTAATTATTAAATCTTGTGAAAATTAATAAAATGTCAAACCATTACTAATTTTGTTTAAAAGTAATTAGTAACCACACTTATATTGCCAATTATCATTTTAAGAGTTGTACCATAATTTAGAAACCCTAGTTTTAATTTAAGTAAGACCTTGATCCCATTATTTTATGTGTTCATCCTTAATAGTTGCAATCCTAAAACCCTAGGGGTTTGGCCCATATGATTAAATAAGCTTCATCTATACCTATAGAACCCTAGTTAGAAACAAATGCATGCACGATCATGATCTACTAAAATAAAACAACAACATTTTACATGTGATCATCATTTCATGTCTTTACTTTTGAGTAAAACCTATATGATCCACTAGTGTCACTTAGGGGAAAACCCTAGCTTGTTACCCCATGATAACACCATTGATCACCACTCCTAAATACCACACCATTGAAATCAACCTCAACCATCAAACCCTAGTAGAATCATAATGATGAACCCTAACACCAATCTTGTGTAGTAATGCACATCACATGTTGCTATCCAATTAAACCCTACTTAGGAAGTAATGAGCCACTCAATTTAGAAGCCATTAGTGATCACTTAGTGAAGCAAATGTGAAACCATAGTAAACCCTAATAGCTAATTGATGAAACCATTTTTATAACCATCCCTTGATAGAATACCTATGATCAACCATAGTAATAAACCTACCAATACTTGCTACATATAAACCATTCTACTTAAGAACCAACTAGTACCTATTAGTAAACTAAATGAATCCATTAGTAAACCCTAGAAGCCATAGCTCCTATTTATAGTAGTTCTTATTCTTATTTAACCTGTTCTTCAAAAGTTATTCTTTTGAAGTACAAATGTTAATAAAATCATAGAAGCCATAGTTCCTATTTGCAATACTTACTGTTTCTTAATTAATATGTTCTTCAAAAGTTATTCTTTTGAAGTATATATAGTAGAAATAATCATCAACCATGTCATGTAGAACTTAAAACTGACAACTACTCTTGACTTTCTATGCAATCACCATTCTTTTATGTGTATGATTATTATAATGCATTATATCACTTGTTAATATTATAATATCACCAAACTCTAATAAGAACCTTGTTTGAGAACCATTCTAAAGTGCAACACACTCTAAAGAAATATTTACAAATCAAACAATCCTAAATCATCAGGGTTAGGTTATACTCGGGATGATTGCATCTCATACTATGTATTATAGCATCCTTGCCAGTTCTTTAAACATTGTCCTTACCGGACAATGGTGCTACTTTAGAATTTGGAGTTATCACGTATCGAAGCTTTTGCCTGCATAATCTTGCAGTCAAGAAAGGCAAGTTCATCGCTTGCTCATGTCATTTGATTATTTTTATCAAACTATATGCAAAGTACTACACTTATCACTCTTGCATTGAAAAGCAAAGTATTATTTTACAATTATGAAAATGACTATGTGGTGGGCAATGGAAACATGGTATGTGTTGATTGGTGGAGGTTCCATTGAAAGGGTACTACTCATCTAGGACTAAGTACCAATGCCGTTCAGTGATTCTAGCGCCGTACATATCGCGTTAACCATAAGATCTATAATGGCTCTAGGGAAGTCAGCTGTATCTTTTCCCTCTCGCATATCAACAGACTAGTGATAAGGGTTGCCTGTATCGGTCTATCTTTGGCAAAGGTGGGGACAGTGGTCCGTCACGGTCTACCATTAGATACAGGAGAGGGCAGACTTATTAAAGGTCTATGAAGGATTGTAAGGGTTGTCCGGATCGGTCTGTCTATGGTATATAGGACAGGGCACATCAATTGTTCGGAACGGTCTACCTTAATGGTATAGGTGAGAACAAATGCTTGGGTCGGTCTACCCATAGATAAAGGGGAGGATAGACTTACAAAAGGGTGAGTCTGCAGGGTCGTGGAGAAGGCAGTGATTGGCTTGGTTCTTATACCTGGCCACACACCAAGGAAGTGTGGACGGAGTCAGCTGCCCGGTTGGCAATAAGGATAAGTTCTCTTATGGGAAAAGTAATGCACCTCTGCAGAGGGTATCAAATTGTGGCAGTCACTCTCTGTTCCGGGAAGGGAACTACGAACGCGGCAGGAAAGGAACTCCATGAAGTTCTGTTCAACCTGTGACAAGACTGACGGACATAGTTTTCAGAATAAAATGAACCTTTTGAAGAAATGTTTACGAAAACTTGCATTCGCCTATGACTTCCTGGTCTGTGGCTGTAGCTAGTGCATGATACACCTATTTCCTAATATGAACTTGCTGAGTACGCTCGTACTCATTCCCTCCCATTTGAACCCCCTTCTTAGATCAAGGCACCAAAGGAGAAACTACCGTGGAACTCGAAGACAAAGGAGTCAACTGCAACAAGATGAAGAATCCAAGCAAAGAAGTTAATGGAGTCAACTTCTGCATCAGCTAGACTGGAAACTTAGACTAGTATTAGAAGGGAAATTTTCTCTAATCCTAGCACCTAAGTAGCTAGAGTTCTATAGCAAGCCAAGTAGCTCTTAAGCTTTAGTTAGAATAAGTTAGACTACGAGTCGTTCAAGCTTTATTTAAAGTTTTACCTCAGTGTAAAGTAGGAGGCTGTGTTGATCTTATGTAAACAGTTCGTGTGTACTTCTATAGACATGCCTTGGACTCGCATATGTTTCTGTTATATCACTCTGAGGGATGTAATATGAGTGGAACTGTGTTTCACTTGTGTTATGTCAACGACTTGTGTACTACACCATGCAGTGGTACGCTGGGTCACCACAACTTGGAAACCCATGAACTTCACATGACCATGATCTCTTTGCGCCGGCCACTAAAGTAACTATTGGAGATGGAAAGAAGTATCTCTTTTAGTGGTGGCTTGGCTTGATGGAATGAGACCCAAAGATTTGGCTCAGTTACTCTTGGCTCATTCAAAAAACAAGAAGTGCACGGTGCATAAAGCGTTGGGAAACCACTTTTGGGTATCCCAAATAAATACCCACGATGGCCTCTCCTTTAACAACATTGGCCAATTCTTCGAGCTTTTTGGAAAGGCTTGCCAATGTCCACTTGGACCCTCAGGCTCAAGACACAATCTCTTGGAAGCTCACCAATGATGGTTGGTATTCAGTAAAATCGGCCTACACAATGCAATTCTTGGCCCTCACTTCATCCCCAATGCCTTCCTTGGTTTGGAAGCTTTGGGCGCCTCCAAAGTGCAAGATCTTTGCTTGGTTAGTCATACAAAACCATGTTTGTACGGCGAATAGGCTCGCATGGAGAGGATGGAAAAATTGTGGCCTTTATAAGCTTTGTGGTCAACACCAAGAGTTGGTGGTCCACCATCACTTCAAGTGTCAGTTCTCAATCCGGGTGTGGTCCAACTTAAAGATTTGGCAAGGTATCGATGATATTGAACCAACAAATTGGCATGGCTTCTACTTCGTCAAAAGGTGGCGGATTGAGGTGATTCACAAGAGAGGGAAATCAAGGAAAGCTTTGGCCTCTCTCGCAATGCTCGTTTCTTGGGAAATTTGGAAAGAAAGAAATGCGCAGGTCTTGCGTAACAAATCCATCACCGTTGCTATGCTTGTGAAGAAAACCAAACAGGAGGCGGAAATGTGGCAACTCGCCGACACAAAGGCAATAAGTATTGTAATGCCGCGAGAGTAGTGGTTTCTAGTATTTGTTCTTGGCTTATGGCTGAGGCAGGTTGTAAAACTTCTAAAAACTCCCCCTTATTCAATGAAAAAGATAGATCTTTTGCCTTGTTTTTTTTTAAAGTACATATTTGTCTATAACTTATATTTTGCATACTTTATCCTCAAGTCTTTTGCATAAAAGAAAAATATTTATAAGGTTATGTGTGTATTTGCCCAATTATCCGCTTTCGATCTGATTTTGCTTCGAACCCGCTTCATATCCCTAATCGGATACAATCCACATTCGAATCTACATCTGACCATTATCTGATTTGATCTAAATGCACAAAAATATGGTAAAAGATGTAAAAATACTTCATTCGTTCCAAAATATGTTGCATATAAGTTTTAACCAAAGTCAAACTTGATAAAGTTAGACCATCTATATATATCAAAAGTTACTATTATCTAATGCTATGAAATGTATGTAATATAAAAATATATTTCACCGTGATTTCAATAATATTAATTTATGTTAAAAAATTTGATAGATTTTTTATATAATTAAGCAAACTCAAAATTATATGCAACATAATGAGGGACGGAGGGTGTTCCAAACCGAGCGATTCTTTCCTTTTTTTTCTGTTCCAACACTCTTTTTTTCGCCGACAGATCTCTTCCCGCACGCGAGAGGTGAGCGATGGTGGCGCCTAACTAGGGTTCTGGCAGGCCGTTCACCGGCTGCGTCGCCCGTCCCCTCGCCGGACGTCGCCACCCTCCCATTCCCTACCTCCCGCCACCCTGTCTGCTAAGCTCCTCGTCCGCTCTAGAGGCCGCCACCACCCCATGATTTCCTCCTCTCACTTACGTATTTTCTCTCCCATTTTTAAAAATTGGGAAGTATCGTGGAAGGGTTTCACAAAGGCTCTCTTGCTGGCGTCGATTCTTCCATCTGTGACAAGTTTTATCCATCAGTATGTCGACCACAATCTTGCACTCGACACATTTAGCATGGAGAGATTGAAATTTTAAGCCGAAGGTATAGTCGTCGGCAGATGCATTGTTTTGATTTGCTAGTTTATTTTGCGGCATGACTGTTCTTTCACCATAGGTTTAGCTTAGACATTTAATTTTTTGTAAAAAGTACTTAGAGCATCTGTAGCAGACACCACATCCGACTCCCATCCGCATAATAACCGCTGTTTTAGGGATTTGGAGGAAAAAAGGATAGTTCAGACACTACATCGGACCCCCATATAAAAAAAAATTCCCCGCGCTGGTGCGAAGGAACATTCAGCTCCTTGTCTTTCCCCCTCCCCCACCTCCTACCGCCGCGCGCCGATGCAGATCCCAACGTTCGCGAGTCGTCCCCTCTGAATCTTCCCGACAGAAACACTCGCGCCCGTTCCGCCCACCGGAGCACCCGCATCCCCAACGCATCCGCTGGAATCGGCCGCGGATTCGCCGTCGCCGCGAACGCCTTGCCGCCTGCCAATGTATGAAACTCTCCCAACTAGTCATAGCCACGGGTTCGCCGCCGCCGAGCTCCTGACTTCCTCGCCGTTGCGCTTGCATATGGACCGTGCATGCTGTTTTTATTGGAGGATTCGTCCTCCTCGTCCGACTCCGATTTGGAGGAGCTGCTCGACGATGACGTCGAGAAAACAGTCGTGATCCTTGCAGCGAAGGAGATGTTGGAGGTGAGGCCGAAGAAGAGTAAGGGGTCAACCATGGGGCAGCTGTGCATCTCCCGGAACCACGCTCTTGGGCACGAATTGCTCATGCGGGATTACTTCGCCGAGGTACCCACATACCCGCCCCATCTCTTTCGCCGCCGGTACAAACGCGTAGATCTTTGTTCAGCAAGATCGTTGATGCATGCGAGAGCAATACGCGCTACTTTAAGCGCAAGAGGAATGCGGCCGTGCTCATAGGATTAAGTGCTCACCAAAAGATATCCGCGGTCATGTGCATCTTCGCCTACGGCATTCCGATAGACTATGCCGATGAGTATCTTCAGATAGGTGAAGATACGACGATGGAATTTGTCCATCGTTTTTGCAAAGTTATGATGCGTGCCTATCGGCCGACGTATCTTCGAGCTCCCAATGAAGAACATACCGTTAGATTAATGGCGGAGAACGAACGCCGAGGTTGGCCGGGTATGCTATGCAGCATTGATTGTATGCATTGGACATGGAAAATACCAAAAATCTCGGCAATACTTGTATTGTGGCAGGAGCAAAGGACCAACGATCGTGCTTGAAGTAGTTGCATCACATAATCTTTTGATTTGGCACCGTTTTTTTTATTTGGGTTCTCTCAATGATATCAATGTGTTCCATAGATCCCATCTTCTTGCCTGGCTAGCTAAAGGTGATCTACACCGTCAACACGAGTGAGTATAAAATGGGGTACTACCTTGCTTATGGTATATACCCTAATTGGGTCACATTTGTGGAGACCATCAGGCTACCAGGGAACAAAGCTGAAGCTGAGTTTGCAAAAGCACGAGAGGCAGCTCGAAAATACATTGAGCGGGCTTTTGGTGTTTTGCATGCTAGATTTGCAATAGTCCGAGATCCAGCCCGATTTTGGGATATGGATACCCTCAAGGACATCATAACCACTTCTGTGATTCTACACAATATAATCATCGAGGATAAGAGGATTTGAACTTATCATTTTTCTTTGATAATATTCACTACAAGGAATCGGGTCTATTGCAACAAAAAAAATTGTCGCGATAGATGTCGTTTTGTGGCAATATGCACCTATTGCCACGAAATGACGTTCGTTGGCAAGCGTTGCAATTACATGTATGGTAATAGGCTATTGCAACGAAAACGCGATTGTGGCAACAAAACGATCTATTGGAACAACTATGTGGGAAGTTACCACATGTTTTCCTGTGGCAGCACTCACTTGTCTCCACAATTTGGTTTGTGGAGATAGCTTGTCGCAACATGCAGCCGTGTCGTGGCGTTTGCCAGTTTGTGGCGATAGACATTTGTGGCAATAACCTATGCCAACGACCTAAGTTTCGTGGCGCACTCTCTTTCGTGGCGATAGCGAGCCGTGGCGATAATCTATGGCAACATCTACTAGTTTGTAGCATTAGCCATTTGCCACGAACCGCTACGCTCGTGGTATTAACTTATGGCGACAATCATTCCACTCGTCGCGATAAATAGGTGTGGCAACGGTAAAAAAATTGTGGCGGGAAGGTGTTGCGACAATTGTAACATTTCATGGCGATACTCTATTTCAACAAAATCCAGTTTTGTGGCGCCAAATGCTTATCGCAACGGGAAAAAAGCTTGTAGCAAGAACCTACTACGACAATGCGAACTTTTCGTGGAGAGATTGTCGCAAACTTTTCATGGAGAGATACTCTGTTTCAACAAAATTCACAATTGTGGCGTCCAAAATGTTTGTAGCAAGAAGTTACCGCCACAATTTGAAGGTTTTGTGGCGATACTCTATTTCAACAAATTTTTAGCTTCGCAGATCCACTGGCAAAATGCTTCTGAGCTGCTTTAACACCTTTTACAACACCTCGCCCTTTCTTCTTCTTCTTCTGTCAATCTGCTTTTACAGCCCAAATCATAGAAAAAAGTATTGCATGACTTGGTAATTAGATTGTGTCAAATCGGAGGACCCAGATTTGAAGGAGAGAAAGTACCATCTTGTAGTTGCGCACGGTAGCGGCGAGCATGGGATGGCCATTCATCCAGGGCACACATGTCATTAGCTGACACTGGAGTGTCAGATTGTCCTTGAGTACCTGTACAAGATTTAGCAATTTAACCTATACAAGGATTTTATGCATTATAGCAAATGCTAGGGACAACTTAAGTGAGATAAACAGTTTACCAGATCTGGGTTGTCCACCCTTGTTTATGTATTCGGTTATACTTTCCATCCTTGTTAAGACAAGGAGCCTTTCCTTACTGCACACAAAAACAATAAAGGGACATAGCATTAACAAACCATATTTGATGTGCACCATTCAGATAGGCGATCAAGAAGTAAATATGGTGTGTACCAGCAGCATCCACCCTTGAACTCATCCTTATGCCCTTGAGTAGGTACGATCAGAAATTGAGTCATATTCAGAAAAAAAACACAAACCGTAAAGCAGGCATACTTTAGCACTTCAATATCTTGGAAACAATATTTTAGAATGTCTTGTTTTTAGAATAAAAGGATGCAAGAATGACTATGATAGTATGCCTGTCCAACATAATATTAGACAAGCTGAATGGATCACATTTTGTTTCCACCAGAGGTACCACAAATAACATAACACCTCAGATTCTGAGTAATGCACATAACTGTCAAATATTTTTCAGAAACCTTATCTTAGCACCTACATGTGGTTCTCTTACTAACTAGTTCTGTTCAAGCCAAACTACCTTGAAGAGGTAGCATTACATATAGAAAAGGCACAAGTCCAAAGCATGAATCACCTACTGGAAGTATTCTGTGTGCATCTATGGCCTAACCAAAGGAGAAAATTATCAGGTTACTTAAGGCATCCTAACATTGCTTTAGTCAAATAGATGACAAAACTATTCAGAGTTCCATAGTATGATTGCAGGCACATGCAGATTTTACAGAGTATTTGGACAGCAGGTCATCATGCCTGATACCATTATACAAGAATTTGAAAGCATCTTATAAATAAGAGAAGTCTGTCATCACATAGTTATTATCACACATTGAATAGGCAAGCACAAGCAGCTGGATAGTGTCATGTTGGAATTATAAAAGATCACAAACTCACAATGTACAAAAACATATATTAGATGAATACTGAACATGCTTCAGTTCAGATGAACATTATTTCAGTTCAGATGAAAATAAACCACATACATGTTGAGACTAGATTCAGTAAAAGCATCGAGAGTACAATGTTCAATCAACAAAGGATTAAAGTTAGAATCCATGTTGAGCATCTAATACAATGATTCACCAACTTGGAAAAGGAGTCAGTACGACTAGTCAGACTGGATTTACTTGTGAGAGTACCTTATGTTCAAAGCATGAAGTGTATAAGACCTATCCTCTAGTAGAAACTTACACAAATTCAACTCCTCAGCTAAGCGATTGAATACAGTTTAATCTCATCTACAGGTTGCAAGTTGCATAATCTCCTAGAGTTAAAACTGGAGAATTACATCAAATTCATCCCAAATGGATATGATACATAACTGCATCTGGCTCCTGAACTTGACCAAGCGGATTACGTCCACCCACCTATGGCAAACCACACCCACCAGAAGACTTCCAAGGCATGTATGTACCGCAACAAATTAACCTCATGCAGCACAGACCTACACGACAAATCTTACAAAGGAGAAGAGAATGAACTAGCCCGAACAATTTCCTGCCCGAATTCCGGAACCAAATCGAACGAGATCTCATGACATCAAAAGCTGATCCCGTCATGAGATCGCAGCAAACCAGGGTCACACTTCGTCAGAACCTAGATTTTTCTAATGTAATCATGCACACAGTATTATAGATTTTTCTAATGTAATATTGTAATCTCAAAAATGAATTGTCACTGTTATTGATTAATTTTATGCCTAGAGAGAATATAATTAAGACGTGGAACAATTTCAGCGTCAGATTTACAGATGAAGGAGATACATAATAGAAAATATAAAGGCCCAAGGTATGCACTGCGAGAGCTTACAGGCAAACATGTCATTTTAGCTATGTGGTTCTGGTCTCCTATTCTATGATCTAATTTGATGCTGCGGAATGGGCAGCTTGGAATATTAGTGACAACAATCTAAGTTACAGCCTTCTAGCAAATGCACAGTCAACCACCAAGTCATGGATTCAGCAAATTCAGCGTTTCGTTTGTCTCTGGGTTGCTTCTGAAATTAAAAACTTGGGATTTGTTCTTTTGATCTTTTCACGCCCTGCTAATTCCAGGCGAGGCACGGTTCAATCAACCCAACAAGACACGATCGATCTGCTAATTCCAGGAAAATTAAGGCCCTACGCATGGAGAGATGGGCTACAGGGCTTTAGTTTGTTTGTCCACATCTAAATCAATTGATCATGGGCTAATTATTAGTGCTAATCTCCGGCCATTAGCGCACGTACCAGCATCTACTGCGAGGCGATCGATTGTGTCCAAGAGCTTCGACTCAAAAAAAAAAAATGTGTCCAAGAGCGGCGCAGCATCATCCTCAGCAGGCCTGATCCCCAGACGCATTCGATTGTGTACAATACCTGCGTCTCGAAGGGTGGCGGCGTGGGGCAGCGCGGCAACGGACTGGAGGGCAGGGCGGCGGCCATCCCCGACAATACCCGGCGGCCATTCCCGGCGTGGGGCAGCGCGGGGAAGCGCGGGGCGGGCGGCGGCATAGCGATGATGTGGGGCAGCGCGGCAACGGCTGCGCTGGTGGCAGGCGGTAGCGGCGGCGCTGAAACGCGTGGTTGGTTCTACGATGGGAGGGGATTGGAAGAAAATGGGGATTGGAAGAAAATAACCTGAGACTGAGAGTTTGTACTCCCGATCGGCGGTGGTGGGTTGACGCCGCGATGACGCCGTGAGCACGGACGAAGAGACCTCAGATCCAATCGCCACCGTGATGACGGTGTGATTTCGTTAGAGTACTAATCGGGAGTAATTGTCAGGTGCTTTTATGGGGAAGGTTAAATAGGCTATTTTTTTGGTGGGAACAAAAATATTCGGAGGCGTTTAGTGGGAGGTTTGATTTTTTTAGGCGTAATTGCTAATTAGGTGGTGGGAAAGTAATTCTTTTTGGAGGGAATGTTTACATTAAAAAAAATTGAAAAATAATATTTTCTAGCAGTATGAAATATATATGATGTTGAAAATAATGTTACTAAAATTATTTCTGCCGTCGGCGATCTAGTTGTACAGTTCTAGGATGGGAGGAGATAGGAAGTGAATTATCGTCGGCGGTGTTGTTCGCTGTGTTGACGCCCTCATGATGCTATAAGGTTGGAAACGCTTCGTGTCGTCACGCCGTCCTCCCGATTGGCTTCTCTCCCTCTTCCCAACCGTCAGTATAAAAATGGCAGTGTCATCTAGCGTGCACACAGCTGCGCCTCCGCCCTCCATCGACTGGACAACTCATCTCCACCCTCGTTGACCTGCACGCAGCTGCAGCTAGCGAACACACATCTGGCGAGCTGGTGGCAGCCAGGGGAGACGCCGCCGCTGCCGATTTAGTTGGCGCCGGAGAGGGCGCCGATGCCGCCGCCACCGATCGAGCTACCTCACGCAAACATTTCGACAACATCTAGAAGAGCAGGGTTAGGGATTGGAGCAGGGCGATTGGGGAATTATCTCCGAGTTGTAACTTGCCACCAATCATACTGTTATGTTTATCTTTCAAATAAACCCTGAAACTTTCCTAATGCGCACGCTCGGTCCGTCAAACAGCCAAATACTGAGCCCCACCGCACCACCACGTCAGCACAATACATAGGACAATGTGTTCCATAGAAAAGAGAAAGAGCTATAGAACAAGTGTGTAGTGCGTGATATGATATGTAGTAATCGTGAACCAATATAAAGTGAATTATTTCACTCTTAAATTTGACATGAAGATTGAGTAAACATCTGATAGCGCAAGAAAAAAACTATTGTAATCTATAATTCAGACATAGTTTCTGAACACAAGAAAAAACTATTGCAACGAAATGGGTTTGAGGCAAAATACTAGTATTACGACAAATTAGTATTTTGTTGCAATACGAACTATTTTTTGCAACAATGTGAATACTTAGCGCAACATGGGAAAATGTTGCAATATCTTTTCAAATATTACCACAAATTTATGCTTTTGTTGCATTAGCTAGTCTCTATTGCAACAAGGTGGCAAGTTTATGCAATGAAGCGTAATTGTCGCAATAGGACCACCATATTACAATGTTGCTATGTTTTGTTGCAATACACGCCCTCTTTTGCAACAAAATATGTGGCTACCGCGACAAAACTAAATTGTGGCAATATGTGGAGGCTATTACCACGAATGGGGGTTTCGTGGCAATATTGCATTCTATTGCAACGAAAAGTGGCCGTTGCAATAATATTGTTGCAATAGACCGAATTTCCTGTAGTGATTGGCACCTGGGTCAAGCCTTCTAGAAATCCAGATACCGTTGCGGTATTTCTTGAAACACACCGTCTGATTGAGAGTGATAAGACAACAGAATATCTTTAGCAAGATCTCATTTCACACCATTGGCAGAGGCACGACAACTAAGATTTATTTATATTTCCAACTATTTGTTATTTGTTGAATTGTTGTTGTACCATTTGATTCATATTGTCTCTAAAACATTTGTTGTAATTCAGATTATTGTTTGTATTGTATGACAATAAACATTTGTTGTAACAATTTGGATTATTGTTGTATTGTATGTCACTAAAACATTTGTTGTATCAATCGATTGATTGCGATATTTGCAAAACCCTGCGTTGCGATTATACGGCTGAAAAACCGTCGCGTAGCCCAGATTTGGCGCGTATGGGCTGCGCGACGGTTTTGCAGCCTGTAAAACCCGTTTGGTGGCCTGAAAACGTGTATTCGGGATTTGAGGTTTGAGGTCTCTGCTAGAGATGCTTTTAGCATAATAAATTCGTTTTTTTGGGTACATACTGCTTCTCAGTCAGTCTGTATATTTTACTTCTTGGCGAGCAAGGGCCTAGGCCGATTCTTATTCAACTCTCCAATACACAAGGACGAAAAAATCTTATCTCCAAGGCGCGTGTCGTGCCAGTTCTTTTTATCTTTTTGTTACTCAATCTCACGGTTACAAACTCACGCAGGTCCTCATGTATATATTATATATACACGAGCTACCGACATAACACACACAACTAAGCTAACTCCTAGCAGAACACGACCTAAATTGCTCGTGTACGAAACCGACCAGTACACGACCATATGCACCAAACTAGACTCACGTACTCGTAGGATACGACCTAGTTAACCAAACTGAAACTAACTTGAAACTGACCTATGCTAGGACACGTACTAGGAAATCTCCAAAACGACTCGACAAACTCGATCGAGGAAAGATTACTGCCAAAAATCTCCCTCTAATCTTGACTTTTTGTCTTCTGCACTGCTCCGGTCTTGACTTCTTGCATATCTACGTCTTATCTAGGTCTCGTTCCACGATAAGTTTAATTGGCTCTTCTCAATTTTAACTTGGTGAATTTACGAACCAACTCAAGTATGATCCGGACTACCTAGCCACGCTAGCAACCGTGGAACACGCCGTCCACCCTAGCGCGATACATGCCGACTACCTCGTGGACTACACCATCCACTCTAGCCTCATGTAGAGACAGAACCTCGTTAAAGAGACTCTCCTTCACTGGTTTACCGCTCCCTTCACACTTGACATTGATCCTCTCGTTGAGACACGTAGACGACTTGGTTGAGGCACACTGACATCTACCTGCTATCCACTTGTTGCGTCTTCGCCCATGGTGTGATACACCTCACATGTGGACAGTCCCTCAACCTCCATACGCATCAACTGCAACAAATCCTCACAGAGACAAGCACAGACTCGACGACGACCGCACGTGTAGACGTGCACACACTTAACTTTTTGACTCATCCGACTCCTCCGAAGACAACCTTGACGCTGATCTTGATGAGACTCCCGGTACCGCACATCGGCACCACCTCTCCCATCAACGATCATCCGCCACCACCTCCACCGCCTTGCCGACGACAGCTCTGTGTCGCTCCGTTGTGCGACGATCTCCCACCCCGAGGCGCTAGTATGGGTCGCCTTCCGGGGGCAAGTGTAGCTTCAAATTTTAGATCTCGCTCTGATACCAATTATTAAAAGTCATCCACAGATCGATTACATTAAAGACGAAAAAATCTTATCTCCAAGGGTGCCTTCTTTTTATCTTTTTATTACTCAATCTCACGGTTACAAACTCATGCAGGTCTTCATGTATGTATACACGAGCTACCGAACTAATTAACACAACTAAGCTAACTCCTAGTAGGACACGACCTAAGTTGCTCGTGTACGAAACCGACTAATACACGACCACATGCACCAAACTAGACTCACGTACTTGTAGGATACGACTCATCTAGCTAACCAAACTGAAACTAACTTGAAACTGACCTATGCTAGGACACGTAGTAGGAAACCTGAAGATTTCCAAAATGACTCGACAAACTCGATCGAGGAAAGATTATTACCAACAGATCTTGCTTTGCTATATAAACCTGCCTACAAGCAGCTAACATGACGTACATCTTACAATGACAGGACCTTATTATGCAAGTTCCAGTTGGTCGGACCTTCCGACGGATCTCCTCCGCAGCATCCTGCAACGCCTCGAGCTACGGGAATCCTTTGACTTTGCTTCCGTCTGCACATCATGGTGCTCGGCCGCGGCGGCTGCTGGCATACCACTTACTTGCAGACCGTGGCTCATGTCTTGGGCCCACCTCGTTGAGGAACGTGAAGCAGAGATCAGCTGCAGCTCGGCCGTGACCTGCCAGTTCCGCCATCTCCTGGACGTCAACTAGTCTTACGATCTTGATTTTCCCAAGGATTGTTTTGTTGCATGTTGCGGAGCTTCTCATGGATGGCTGGTTCTCGCAAATGAGCTCGCCAATCTCGTTCTCTTCAACCCAATTACGACGGAGATGGTCCCTCTGCCCCCAGTCACGGATTTCACATTTGTGGACGCAGTATATGATGATCAAGGAAGTATCCGAGCTTATCATATTTTCTACAAAGATAAACTCTATGAAGCAAAAGATGTGGCGACATGGTTCTACCAGAAGGCAGTGTTGTCATGTACTCCATCCAAAGGTGGTAACTACACTGTCATTATCATTCATTATGATAGCAATTGGCTCTCTTTTGCTAGGGCAGGAGAGAGCAAGTGGCATGTAGTTTCAACTTTAGCTATGGGCGAACGTGATCGGTGTTAGGATTCGCCCACGGATCGATCACATCAAACTAGACGAACACACGCGGAGACAAAATTTATCGCCAAGGGTGCGTATCGCACCCGTTCTTTTCTCTCTTTATTTCTTTTCTGTTTTTCTGAACTCAACTCACGATACAAAACTCAACGCACTGGGATGTGTTTATATACACGCACCAGCCAACAATACCTAACCGACTCAGACTTGACTCGCGTACTAAACCTACTCAAACTTGACACGGCTAGCTAAAACCAAACCCAACCGGAATAGACTACTTGCAGACTAATTAGTCTAGTAGAAGGACTCAACGCCACGGCATGCAAGCCGGGTATCAAGCTACCTTGTTTAGACTAATTAAACTACGACCTGACACTAATTACCTAAAACTAAGATTATAGCTAACAATCTCTCCCTAATCTTAACATGTCTCTTTGTGCTCTCCCTGATCTTGACTTGTCGCAGCTTCACATCACATCTTTATTATCCTCATTGTCATGTCCGTACAGTCAGTATGACCACGCAGGAAACATGCAGTGCACCTCTGCTCTGCTATGCTTTGCCACCGCCATTGCTCGGCCCCTGCCGCACCCGGTTCGCACCTATGTGCCACCGCTATTGCTGGCATCCTCGCACTCGGTTCGCACCATACTCCTCTTGTACTTGCTTGCAGTAGTTTCTCCTCCTACTGCGCACACACCTCCTCACTTTACGGTAGCTTTCCCTACCACCGTCCGCCTTCGGCATCGCACCGAACCTTGCTGGCCGCAACCAGGACGCTCCACGAGGACATGGACATAACTCACGGAACACCGTGCACACCTCACACACTTGTCACGCTTCAACTGCAACAAATCTTCACGGAGACGAGCACTTGGAAACAACGACGACTCACTGACACGACGACGACCGCACGTGTAGATGTGCACACACTTGACTCTTTGACTCATCTGACTCCTCCGAAGACGATCTTGACGAGACTCCCGACACCGCACCTCGGCACCACCTCTCCCGTCAACGATCATCCGCAGCTCCACCACCTTGCGACGACAACTCTCCGCCGTCTCCTCCTTGTCGTTCCGCCGAACGACGATCACCCGCCCCGAGGCGCTAGTACGGGTCGCCTCCCCTGGGCAAGCGTGACTTCAAATCTTGGACCTCGCTCTGATACCAATTGTTGGGATTCGCCCACGGATCGATCACATCAAACTAGACGAACACACGCGGAGACAAAATTTATCGCCAAGGGTGCGTATCGCACCCGTTCTTTTCTCTCTTTATTTCTTTTCTGTTTTTCTGAACTCAACTCACGATACAAAACTCAACGCACTGGGATGTGTTTATATACACGCACCAGCCAACAATACCTAACCGACTCAGACTTGACTCGCGTACTAAACCTACTCAAACTTGACACGGCTAGCTAAAACCAAACCCAACCGGAATAGACTACTTGCAGACTAATTAGTCTAGTAGAAGGACTCAACGCCACGGCATGCAAGCCGGGTATCAAGCTACCTTGTTTAGACTAATTAAACTACGACCTGACACTAATTACCTAAAACTAAGATTATAGCTAACAATCTCTCCCTAATCTTAACATGTCTCTTTGTGCTCTCCCTGATCTTGACTTGTCGCAGCTTCACATCACATCTTTATTATCCTCATTGTCATGTCCGTACAGTCAGTATGACCACGCAGGAAACATGCAGTGCACCTCTGCTCTGCTATGCTTTGCCACCGCCATTGCTCGGCCCCTGCCGCACCCGGTTCGCACCTATGTGCCACCGCTATTGCTGGCATCCTCGCACTCGGTTCGCACCATACTCCTCTTGTACTTGCTTGCAGTAGTTTCTCCTCCTACTGCGCACACACCTCCTCACTTTACGGTAGCTTTCCCTACCACCGTCCGCCTTCGGCATCGCACCGAACCTTGCTGGCCGCAACCAGGACGCTCCACGAGGACATGGACATAACTCACGGAACACCGTGCACACCTCACACACTTGTCACGCTTCAACTGCAACAAATCTTCACGGAGACGAGCACTTGGAAACAACGACGACTCACTGACACGACGACGACCGCACGTGTAGATGTGCACACACTTGACTCTTTGACTCATCTGACTCCTCCGAAGACGATCTTGACGAGACTCCCGACACCGCACCTCGGCACCACCTCTCCCGTCAACGATCATCCGCAGCTCCACCACCTTGCGACGACAACTCTCCGCCGTCTCCTCCTTGTCGTTCCGCCGAACGACGATCACCCGCCCCGAGGCGCTAGTACGGGTCGCCTCCCCTGGGCAAGCGTGACTTCAAATCTTGGACCTCGCTCTGATACCAATTGTTGGGATTCGCCCACGGATCGATCACATCAAACTAGACGAACACACGCGGAGACAAAATTTATCGCCAAGGGTGCGTATCGCACCCGTTCTTTTCTCTCTTTATTTCTTTTCTGTTTTTCTGAACTCAACTCACGATACAAAACTCAACGCACTGGGATGTGTTTATATACACGCACCAGCCAACAATACCTAACCGACTCAGACTTGACTCGCGTACTAAACCTACACAAACTTGACACGGCTAGCTAAAACCAAACCCAACCGGAATAGACTACTTGCAGACTAATTAGTCTAGTAGAAGGACTCAACGCCACGGCATGCAAGCCGGGTATCAAGCTACCTTGTTTAGACTAATTAAACTACGACCTGACACTAATTACCTAAAACTAAGATTATAGCTAACAATCGGTATGCAGACTGTGCATATCACAATGGGAGGTTCTACACTGTGACATACCAGGGAATAGTGGAGAAATATGAGCATGATGGATCGAATGGACCAACAAAGGAGGCAATTATTGGGCATAGAAACTTTTCATGCGTTCTTACCAGGCACTTGGTGTCTACACCATGGGGTGAGCTCCTGCAAGTCCGGGCAATTTCTGCAAAGCGCGTGGAAAATGTAAGATTTGACATTGACATAGTTCATCCTGAAGGATGCAAGAAGGTATTGGTGCATGACTTGATGGAGCATGCCATATTTGTTGGACTCAATCAGTCGACATGTTCCTGGTTTAAGACCTCAATGTATCTATTTCTCTGCTCCCTGGATGACACACAAATTTGAATTAATGGGCCGATGTCGTGGCTGGGGAGGTGTAAGGTTCTATGACATAGAAAGAAATGGTTTCAATCATGCTTTTCCCATCGAAGTTATGCCTAAAAGGTGGAGACTGGGCTTGAATATACCTTCGGAGGTATGGATCACACCCAATATGTAATTATTGCGACCAATGTTTCTTCAAAATCTTGTTTCTGCAATAAATGTATTGAAATTGCTAAGATTTAGTCCACTGAAGCTTCGCTGAAACCTGTGGGAGAGCCAAATGCTACCCTCCTAGTTTTGTTTATTAATGCATGGTAGATGTTCAGACACCGTTTAAAAAATAGTCGAGATATCGATTTATCGTGAATCGGATGGTAACCGATAAGATTACGGCATATCGGCTGATTTATCGCCGGTAAGCATGGACACGAGATGGCTCGGGCAGTCTCGGTGCAAACTACTCTTTGGATCGCCAGTTTCCAGCTTGGCTCGGGGTGGCTCGTTGGCGTGGCGAGCTAGAAAAAGAGGCTCGGCTCGGGATCTGCAGAAGCTCGATGTAGCTCGGGCTGGCTCGCGAGCTGGGCGCCTGTACTCCCACGGTGAAGCACCATGGGTGACAACGATGGTGGGCTTCGACGAACTCCGCGCTGGTCACCAAGCGGCGATGCTCTCCCTGGCGCGACCTTGACGACGCCGACACTTCAGACCTTGTAGTTGTAGTTTGACGGCGTGGAAGAACACCGCCAGCGAGCATCTTCATAGCCACCCAATGTTCCAGATCCTTTCTGCAGCGGTGGCGGCTTGGGGAGCATAGCCGGGCGGTGAGGGGGAAGGTGGAGTTACCATGGATGGAGACAGTGGTGCGCGTGCGGCGGCCGAACGACAGTGGCTGGCGTGTGCGACTAGACATCGATGGCGACATCCAGGGGCGGCGATACCCATTGGATCCACGAGTGGTCTTTCCTACTACCGGAGGCGCAACGGGTGATTTTTATGAACACTTTGTGTGATCCTTGCAATAAAGGGATGTGTGCATCAATTGATGCAGAGGGCGGGGTCTTCCCCATTTCGAAAAAAGGGGCGGCGATACGTGGGCAGGTGTGGAGACGCAGACAAGAACGATGAACCATCTCTGCACGGTTCACGGGCCAAAACCAGCCCACCTCCTTTTGTAAATTCGTTAAAAAATATCCGAAATCTCTATAAAAACCGACTTTCGCAAAGGGAGGCAACTCGTTCCGCACGCGACAAGTGTCACGTGTCGCGAGGGGAAGCAAGGTGGGATGGGGGAGGAGAGAGAAAAACAGGTGGAGGGTGGGTTGTCTCAGCTTTTCCCTTTTATTTTCTAGATATTCAAAATGAAATATCTTGCGAACTGTAAGGTTCAAATTACCAACCGTTTTCACATTGGGACCATCGCGTAGAGATCTTCAAAACTAGATCCCATGTTGATAGGTTTCGGGATATTTTTTTCCGTACTTCTAGTACTAGTAAGGTTATACTCATGTACTCGTCATTCAACTGATATGTACTTCTCTTTGTAGTGTATTTTGTGCAGTTTTTTTCTTTACTCGTTAACTGTACTTGCTAGTGTGTGTGACTGTACTTATACTTCCTCGTGTGTGCAGCTGTACTTCTATATATGTACTTGCTCGTGTGTGCGGCTGTACTTCTATACATGTACTTGCTCGTGCGTGACTGTATTTCTGTACCTATACTTGCTCGTGTGTACTTGTGTACTTCCTCGTGTACATGTGCGTAAATGTACTCGTTCGTGTGTGCAGCGGTACTTGTACTCGCTCGTATATGTAACTGTACTCGTGCTTTATACCAAATTATACTCGTGTGTTATACGTAACTGTACTCGCTTGTGTGTAGTTGTACTTGTACTCGCTTAGAGATGTAGTAACTGTAATTGTGTTTTGTACCACACTGTACTCGTGTATCGTGCGTAACTGTACTTGTTTGTACTATGTGGCAGCTGTATTACCTGTGTTTTGACAAAAAAAAAAAGACACGTTGTATTTACCCGAGGTAAGCTAGCTAGCTAGTTTTGACATTTGGTCGACCCATCAAACTTTTGCATGGTTCAGTGTACGTCCTGTGACGGGAGCTGTACTCGTACGCGCATAGAATTAATCGCGACGCGAGACTGTAACAGCGCGCGTGTGGACTCGGTACTTACGCAGCGGGTGGGTCGCGGTTGGAGCGCGTATCAGCACGGATGAATTTGCGGGACGGTACTCCCTCGCGCGCCCGTGTGGCTGCCACGTGTCAATCGCTGCTACGTTTACGGAACAAGTTTTTTTCTCTCCAAAAGTCGATCTCTACCTAGTGGTACCCAAAAATATCATGACCTAAGGGGCTAAATTGAGCCGAGCCAGGCGAGCCACAAGCCCGCGGCTGTCCAGAAAAATGGGGTCGACTCGGGCAGCCTTTTCCGCGGGTCAACCTCAACTCGGCCCGAGGCGCGAAAAGCTCGTGCCACGAAAAGCTCGGCCCGTACATCCATCCTTAATCGTTGGCATCGATACTTTGACCGAATTTTTCTATGATAGGGCCAAACAAACCCAAACCTTCGTCTGGCATAAGCCTAATCCAGAATGAGGCAAAACCTTGGGTTGGACTTGGAAATCGTGCACTTCACATGAAAGTTATCTTTTCATTGCGACCACTAAAGTAACAATTGGAGATGGAAATGAAGCACTCTTTTGGGAGGTGGCTTGGTTTGATGGAATGAGACCCAAAGATTTAGTTCCATTCCTCTTTGCTCATTCAAAAAAAAAAGTGCACGGTGCATAGAGCATTGGGAAACCATTTTTAGTTCTCCAAAATAAATACCCATGATCGCCTCTCCTTTAACCACATTGCTCAATTCTACAAACTTTTTGGAAAGGCTTTCCAATGTCCACTTGGACCCTCAAGCTCAAGACACAATCTCTTGAAAGCTCACCAATGATGGTTGCTTCGCGGTAAAATTTGCCTACAAAATGCAATTCTTGGCCCTCACTTCATCCCCAATGCCTTCCTTGGTTTGGAAGGTTTGGGCGCCTTCAAAGTGCAAGATCTTTGCTTGGTTGGTCCTACAAAACCATGTTTGGATAACGAATAGGCTCGCGCGGGGAGGATGATAAAATGGTGCCTTTATAAATTTTGCGGTCAACACCAAGAGTCGGTGATCCACCTTCTCTTCAAGTGTCGGTCTCAATCCGAGTGTGGTCCAACTTAAAGAATTTGCTAGGTATCGATGATCTTGAACCAACAACTTGACATGGCTTCCACTTCATCAAAAGGTGGTGGATTGAGGTGATTCACAAGAGAGGGAAATCAAGGAAAGCTTTGGCCTCTCTCGCAATGCTCGTCTCTTGGAAAATTTGGAAAGAAAGAAATGTGCAGATCTTCTGTAACAAGTCTGTTACTGTCGCTATGCTTGTGGCAAAAATCAAAGAGGAGGCGGAAATGTGGCAACTCACCGACGCAAAGGCTCTAAGTAATGTAATACTGTGAGAGTAGTGGTTTCTAGTATTTGGTCTTGGATTATGGTTGAGATAGGTTGTAAAACTTCCCCTTATTCAATGAAAATGACAAATCTTTTTCCCTGTTGTTTCAAAAAAGGTACAGATTTGGCTATAACTTATATTTTGCATACTTTATCCTCAAGTCTTTTGCATAATAGATACATATTTCTAAGGTTATGTGTGTATTTGCCCAATTATCCTCTATCGATCTAATTTTGCTTCGAATCCGCTTCATATCCCTAATCAGATATAATCCGCATTCGAATCTGCATCTGACCATTCTCCGTTTTGATCTAAATCTGCAAAAAAATATGGTAAAACATGTAAAAATACTTCATTCGTTCCAAAATATGTTGCATATAAGTTTTAATCAAAGTCGAACTTGATAAAGTTACCCCTATATATAAAAAGTTATCATTATCTAATGACATGAAATATAATTTCATATTATAAATTTTGACATATTTTTTATATAATTAACCAAACTCAAAATTATATGCAACATAAGCCGGGAGGGAGGGTGTTCCAAACCGTGCGATTTTTTTTTCTGTCCAGCGCTACATTTTTCGCTGACCCATCTCTTCCCGCACGCGACGGGTGAGCGATGGTGGCGGCTAACTAGGGTTCCGACATGCCGTTCGCCGACTGCCTCGCCCGTCCCCTCGACAAATGTTGCCATCCTCCCATCCCCTGCATCCCGCCCCCTGTCCTCTAAGGGCATCTCCAGCGGGCCGACCCAAACCGTCGACCCAAACGGTCTGTTTGTGTCCGTTTGGGTCTGCCCATGGACTGGATGCATCGCGTGGTCCGACCTGGCCGAACAGATCGCCTAGCGGCGCGACCCAACCGGTCCGCTAGCTTTGCCCTTTTGCTCGGCATCGCAAAGTGGATCTTGGGAAATCTCAATCCAAGCGGAGCATAGCATCTTTGTCCTCTTCGACGGTGTAGCTCGCCGTCATTTGGCTGACCTTCTTTCCATCGGCAAGCGTGGCGGCAAGTGACGGGGCCAGTGTGGCCGTGGTGGCCTGGATGATTTCTCCGGCCATGTCTTGGGTGACGCCATCGCCCATGCCTTGTGTGTATCCGTCGTTGCCAAACAATGATTGCTCTTCAGTGGAGTAGCCCTCATGAACATCCTCGTAATGAGTGTCGTCGTACAAAGTGTAGTCGCCTTCTTCCTCGTCGGCGTTCTCGTAGATCGTGTCCTGCATGATGGCCTCGCCGTTCGTGTCCTCACATTCCTGCGTGCATAGCGGCGTGACAAGCCGGTAGGACCAAGTAGCAATAGGAAACAATTATAAGAGATGTGCAAGAGTTTTACCATCTTGGTCCCTGGCGGAAGCTCGCCTGTCATTCCGTCGAACAAGTTGGTTGGTGACATGTCGGTGGCAGAGATTCGTTGCTCCTTCTTTGGCCCTGCCGGCCATGATTGCCCGGCCGTGGGAGTGCGGTTGAGGTCGATACCTTGGTCGGACGTATCCGACGATGCCGCGCGTGGATCACCTAGCCGCGCGTATCTAGCCCTGCCGTGGCCGCCGCCCTGCTGGGATGGCCTGGGTTGAATAGGAGGCCGGCCGGTGTCAACGTGACGGAGCTCGTCGACGACGTGCCGGCGGCCAAAGGGAGCACTACCCGATGGCCGAAGGCCACGTTCAGTGCCTCCTGCTTCATCATCATAACAGCCTACCGGGCCATCAGCTCGTCGTTGGCGTGCTGTCGCTGGGCGATGATGCGGTCGTTCGTTCTGAGCCGCTCTTCTTTCAGCTTGGCGGTGGCCTTCCGAGCTTTGGTGGCTTCTCTCCGGCCTGCGCGCTTGCTGGAAGGTGTAGTCGTCGGCAGATGCATTGTTCTGATTTGCTAGTTTATTTTGCGGCATGGCTGTTCTTTCACCATATGTTTAGCTTACATATTTCATTTTTCTTAAAAAGTACTAACTCCGTTCATATTTAATTAACGCCGGCATATTCACAGAACATGCATGCGCAAGTCACCCGACGCGTCAATTAAAAGCGGACGGAGGTAGTACTTAGCACAATAGATTCAGTTTTTTCCCCTGCAGGCTGCTTGTCAGTCAGTCAGTATATTTATTTCTTGACGAACAAGGGCCTAGGCCGATTCTTATTCAACGCTCCAATTTGTTTTGTCACAACAGATTCAATGTCCGAGTCCGACCAATATATGTATTGGACCTTGCTTTGCTATATAATAAACCTGCCTACAAGCAGAGCTAACATGACGTATTATCTTACAATATGGCAGGATCTTATGCAAGTTCCCGTTGGTCGGACCTTCCGACGGATCTCCTCCTCAGCATCCTGCAACGCCTCGAGCTCCGGGAATCCTTTGCCTTTGCTTCCGTCTGCACATCATGGTGCTCGGCCGCGGCGGATGCTGGCATACCGCTTACTTGCAGACCGTGGCTCATGTCTTGGGCCCACCTCGTCGAGGAACGTAAAGCAGAGATTAGCTGCAGCTCGGCCGTGACCTGCCAGTTCCGCCATCTCCTGGACGTCAACAAGTCTTACGATGTTGATTTTCCCAAGGGTTGTTTTGTTGCATGTTGCGGAGCTTCTCATGGATGGCTGGTTCTCGCAAATGAGCTCGCCAATCTCGTTCTCTTCAACCCAATTACGACGGAGATGGTCCCTCTGCCCCCAATCACGGATTTCACATTTGTGGACGCAGTATATGATGATCAAGAAAGTATCCGAGGTTATCATATTTTCTACAAAGATAAACTCTATGAAGCAAAAAATGTGGCGACATGGTTCTACCAGAAGGCAGTGTTGTCCTGTACTCCATCCAAAGATGGTAACTACACTGTCATGATCATTCATTATGATAGCAATTGGCTCTCTTTTGCTAGGGCAGGAGAGAGCAAGTGGCATGTGGTTTCAACTTTAGCTATGAGCGAACGTGATCGGTATGCAGACTGTGCATATCACAATGGGAGGTTCTACACTGTGACATACCAGGGAATAGTGGAGAAATATGAGCATGATGGATCGAATGGACCAACAAAGGAGGCAATTATTGCGCATAGAAACTTTTCATGCGTTCTTACTAGGCACTTGGTGTCTACACCATGGGGTGACCTCTTGCAAGTCCGGGCAATTTCTGCAAAGCGTGTGGAAAATGTTAGATTTGACATTGACATAGTTCATCCTGAAGGATGCAAGAAGGTATTGGTGCATGACTTGATGGAGCATGCCATATTTGTTGGACTCAATCACTCGACATGTTTACCTGCAAAGAAGTTCCCTGGTTTAAGACCTCAATGTATCTATTTCTCTGCTCCCTGGATGACACACAAATTTGAATTAATGGGCCGATGTCGTGGCTGGGGAGGTGTAAGGTCCTATGACATAGAAAGAAATTGTTTCAATCATGCTTTTCCCATCGAAGTTATGCCTAAAAGGTGGAGACGGGGCTTGAATATACCTTCGGAGGTATGGATCACACCAAATATGTAATTATTGCGACCAATGTTTCTTCAAAATCTTGTTTCTGCAACAAATGTATTAAAATCGCTAAGATTTAGTCCACGGAAGCTTCGCTGAAACCTCTGGGAGAGCCAAATGCTACTCTCCTACTTTTGTTTATTAATGCATGGTAGATGTTCAGACACTGTTTAAAAAATACCCGAGATATAGTTTTATCGTGAATCGGATGGTCACCGATAAGATTTCGGCATATCGGCCGATTTATCGCCGGTAAGCCTAGACACGAGCTAGCTCGGGCCAGGCTTGGTATGAGCTACTATTTGGATCGCCAGGTGTGGCAAGCTGGAAAAGGAGGCTCGGCTCGGGATTTCCAGAAGCTCGATGTGGCTGGGCTGACTCGCGAGCTGGGCGCCTGCACTCACTGTAGGTAGGTCCCACGGTGAAGCACCATGGGTGATGATGATGGTGGGCTTCGACGAACTCCGTGCTGGTGACCAAGCGGCGATGCGCTTGCTCGCTGGCGCGACCTCGACGACGCCGACACTGCTCAGACCTTGTAGTTGTAGTTCGACGGCGTGGAAGAACACCGCTGGCGAGCACCTTCATAGCCACCTGATGTTCCAGATCCTTTCTGCAGCGGTGGCGGCTTGGGGAGCAGAGCCGGGCGGTGACGAGGAAGGCGGGTTTCCACGGATGGAGACAGCGGTGCGCGTGTGGTGGCCGGATGACGGTAGCTAGAGTGCGCGGCCGGACGGGGATGGTGACATCCAGGGGCGGCGGCACGTGTGCGGGTGTGGAGATGCAGACAAGAACGATGACCTCTGCTTGTGGCGAAAATCAAAGAGGAGGCGGAAATGTGGCAACTCGCAGACGCGAAAGCTCTAGGTAATGTAATGCCACGAGACTAGTGGTTTCTAGTATTTGGTCTTGGCTTATAGCTGAGACAGGTTTTAAAACTTCTAAAAACTTCCCCTTATTCAATAAAAATGATAAATCTTTTGCCTTGTTTTTTTTATAAAAAGTACAAACTTGGCTATAACTTATATTTTGCGTACTTTATCCTCAAGTCTTTTGCTTAAAAGATACATATTTCTAAGGTTATGTGTAAATTTGGATCTGATTTTGCTTCGAACCTGCTTCATATCCCTAATCATATATAAACCACACTCGAATCTGCATCTGACCATTATCCGATTTGATCTAAATCTGCAAAACATATGCTAAAAGATGTAAAAAAATACTTCATTTCGTTCCAAAATATGTTGCATATAAGTTCAAAGTCAAACTTAATAAAGTTACCCCCTATATATCAAAAGTTATTGTTATCTAATGATATGAAATATATATAATATAAAAATATATTCCACCGTGATTTCAATAATATTAATTTTGACATATTTTTTATATAATTAATCAAACTCAAAATTGTATGCAACATAATCCGGGATGGAGGGTGTTCCAAGCTGAGCGATTCTTTTTTCCAGCGCTCTGTGTTTTTCACAGACCCATCTCTTCACGCATGCGATAGGTGAGCGACGGTGGCAGCTAACTAGGGATCCGACAGGCCGTTCGCCGGCTGCATCGCCCGTCCCCTCGACGGACGACGGACGTCGCCATCCTCCCATCCTCTGCATCCTGCCCCCCTGTCCGCTAAGGGTATCTTCAGTGGGCCGATCCAAACCAGCGACCCAAATGGTCTGCTTATGTCCGTTTGGGTCAGCCCACGGACTGGATGTGTCGCGTGGTCCGGCCTGCCCGAACAGAGCGCCCAGAGGCGCGACCCATTCAGTCCGCTGGCTTTGCCCTGTTGCTCGGCACCGCAAAGTGGTTTTTGGAAATCTCAATTCAAACAGAGCATAGCATCTTGTCCTCTTCGACGGTGTAGCTCGCCGTTCTTTGGCTGACCTTCTTGCCATGGGCAAGCGTGGTGACAAGTGACGCGGCCAGTGTGGCCGCGGTGGCCTGGGTGATTTCCCCGGCCATGTCTTGGGTGACGTTGTCGCCCGTACCTTGTGTGTAGCCGTCATTGCCAAACAGTAGCTGCTCGTCAATGGAGTAGCCCTCATGAACATCCTCGTACTAAGTTCCGTCGTACTCAGGGTAGTCACCTTCTTCCTTGTCGGCGCCCTCGTAGATCATGTCCTGCATGATGGCCTCGCCGTTCGTGTCCTCACATTCCTGCGCCCATTGAGGCTGTGACAAGCTGGCATGACCAAGTAAGATGGGCAAGAGCTTTACCATCTTGGTCCCCGGTGGGAGCTCGCCTGTCATTCTGTCGAATAGGTTGGCTGGTGGTGGCATGCCGGCGGCAGATATTCGCCGACCCTCCGGCGATGATTTCTCGGCCGTGGGAGTGCGATCGAGATCGATACCTTGGCCGAACGTATCCAACGATGCCGCGCGCGGATCACCTAGCCGGGACATCACACATCCAGCCATGTCGTGGCCGCCGCCCTGCTGGGATGGCCTGGTTTGAAGAGGAGGCCGGCAGCCAAAGGGAGCACCGCCCCATGGCCAAAGGCCCCGTTCAACGCCTACTGCTTCATCATCATGACGACGTGCTGGGCAGCTTTGTGAGCCAACAGCTCACCGTTAGCGTGCTGTCCCTGGGCGATGATGTGGTCGTTTGTCCTGAGCCGCTCTTCTTCCAGCTTGGCGGCGGCCTTCCGAGCTTTGGCGGCTTCTCTCCGGCCTGCACGCTTGCTGGACTCGGTCCGGCGCTCCTCCTCCGCCATATCCTTGGCGGCCTTCTTCGGCTTCGCCTGCTTCTTCCCGCCGGTGGCGGTGGCGGTGGCAGGCGTGGCGGTGGCCATGGCAGACGCGGCTCTGTGGGAGGGTTTTGGAGGGAATGTGCGCGTCACTGGAAGAGGGGCCATGGTCTTCTAGGGAGGACGTGCGAATTGTCTAGCCCGACACATCGGCATCCCAAATTTGAAAAAACAGATGGATCGGTTGGGACAAATCGGCCCGTTTGCGTCGTTCCGCTGGAGCGTGGGCAGGCTATGCGACGGCAGTCCGCATGGACCGAAACAGACAGCCCATGACCGTTTGGGTCAGCCCGCTGGAGATGCCCTAAGCTCCTCGTCCGCTCCAGAGGCCGCTACCGCCCCATGATTTCCGCCTCTCGCTTACATATTCTCCCTCTTTATATATATATTTTTTGGGAAGGATCATGGAAGGGGCTCACAAAGACTCTCTTGCTGGCGTCGATTCTTACATCTGTGACGAGTTACCCATGGGTATGTCGACCACAATCTTGCGCTCGACACATTTAGCATGGAGAGATGGAAATTTTAAGCCGGGAGTGTGGTCGTCGGCAGATGCATAGTTTCGATTTGCTAGTTTATTTTGCTGCATGACTGTTCTTTTTCACCATATGTTTAGCTTGCAGATTTCATTTTTCTTGAAAAGTAGCACAATAGATGCAGTTTTTTCCCCTACAGGTTGTTTGTCAGTCAGTCTTTATATTTATTTCTTGGCGAGAAAGGGCCTATTCCGATTCTTATTCAGCTCTCCAATTGGGTTTTTCCAATTTCTCTGTCACAACAGAACAGATTCACTGTCCGAGTCCAACCAATATATGTTACAATGACAGGTAGCTAACATGACGTATTATCTTACAATGACAGGACCTTATGCAAGTTCCAGTTGGTCGGACCTTCCGACGGATCTCCTCCTCAGCATCCTGCAACGCCTCGAGCTACGGGAATCCTTTGCCTTTGCTTCCGTCTGCACATCATGGTGCTCGGCCGCGGCGGATGCTGGCATACCGCTTACTTGCAGACCGTGGCTCATGTCTTGGGCCCACCTCGTCGAGGAACGTAAAGCAGAGATTAGCTGCAGCTCGGCCGTGACCTGCCAGTTCCGCCATCTCCTGGACGTCAACAAGTCTTACGATGTTGATTTTCCCAAGGGTTGTTTTGTTGCATGCTGCGGAGCTTCTCATGGATGGCTGGTTTTGGTAAATGAACTCGCCAATCTCGTTCTCTTCAACCCCATTACGACGGAGATGGTCCCTCTGCCACCAATCACGGATTGCACATTTGTGGAGGCAGTATATGATGACCAAGGAAGTATCCGAGGTTATCATATTTTCTACAAAGATAAACTACATGATGCAAAAGATGTGGCAACATGGTTCTACCAGAAGGCAGTGTTGTCCTGTACTCCATCCAAAGGTGGTAACTACACTGTCATGATCATTCATTATGATAGCAATTGCCTCTCTTTTGCTAGGGCAGGAGAGAGCAAGTGGCACGTGGTTTCAAATTTATACCAACAAGATCGGTATGCAGACTGTGCATACCACGATGGGAGGTTTTACACAGTGACATACCAGGGAATAGTAGAGAAATATGAACTTGGTGGATCAGATGGACCAAAAAAGGAAACGATTATTGCGCATAGAAACGAGTTTTCATGCGTTCTTACTAGGCACTTGGTATCTACACCATGGGGTGATCTCTTGCAAGTCCGGGCGAATCCTGCAAAGCGGGTGGAAAATGTTAGATTTGGCATCAGCATGGTTCATCCTGAAGGATGGAAGAAGGTATCGCCGCACGATTTGATGGAGCATGCAATATTTGTTGGACTCAATCACTCGACATGTTTACCCGCAAAAAAATTCCCTGGTTTAAGACCTCAATGTATCTATTTCTCTGCTCCCTGGATGGCACCTAAAATTGATTTAATGGGCCGATGTCGAGGATGGGGAGGTGCAAGGTCCTATGACATAGGAAAAAGAGGTTTCGAGCATGCTTTTCCCATCGAAGGGATGCCTAAAAGTTGGAGCATTAGCATGCATATCCCTTCGGAGGTATGGATCACACCCAATATGTAATACGGGTGTGTTGAAGAGCTTGTATGTGCAATAAGTTTATTGGAATTGCTTCAGAGGTATGCATATCCCTTCAGTAGTATGGATCACACCGAATATGTACTAATATTTATGGTCACAGCCTTCAGAATTAGTGTTTCCTTTGTTATTTCACGTTATAGCCTTATAGGTAGATTCCACCTTCACTGAGGGAGGGAGGGACAAAGCCACAGTTTGGGCGGCGAGCGTTCCGCAGTAGGGATATGCACTTGTGCCGCCACACTTGACACTTTGATAGTGGATCTTAGGAGGCCCGTGCAGTTGAAGTTTATATCTGGTAGCTGTTCATTGCTCGTGCTAGAAACCTCTACAAATTTGATGGCAGTTGTGGCTCGTCATTGCGTACATAGAGTCATGGACAAACACACTAGAGAGAGGGACAGAATAATGGGAAAAAAGAAGATGATAATAGAAAAATAAACCGGTTCAGGGTAAGTAACGCAACTGCGGGTAAATTATGCGGTGCTTATGTGTGTAGCTCCTCCCGCCTAGTTTTCTTTTGGCTCTGCTCCACAACAGCTCCTATTGTCTACTTTTTGGGAGCTAGATGTGTTTGGTTCAACTTCTTGGGTTCCCATTGAGAATCTGGGATCAGGAGCTGTACCAAACAGGCTCGATGTACAGTGTATATATTAGAGATTCATTGTATTTCTGATGCTTATATTTATGAAGGAATGCTTCTTCTATATCCCTTGTTTCCCTGCCCAGAAGCGAGGTTGGAACATCTTTATCGATGTGATTAGTTTGCTCCCTTGAAGCAAATAGGTATTTCCGTACCGATAGTTTTTATTAAAGGTGACCTGATTCTTTCTGGTACTTAAATACAGTGAAGACATATTTTTAGTCCTGGCCTCCTTGCACCTCATAGGTCAGCGTGTCCTGAGATATTTGAATCTTAAGCTTCTCCAGTTTGATGTCCTGGTGTGAAAACTGTGAAGCGGTGACCGATAGCTCGCAACATGGTTTGATTACCCTGTTCATTACTTCATGCACAAACCCTAGGTCGTGAAGCACTTCCTGGCGATCCGACGCCCCAGCCATTACGTGGGCCATCGTCAGTTCCCTTGAGCTAGTGTGGGCACCACGGGCGCCGTTGGGCGGTGGCCGCCTCCGCCGAGCGGGAGGCTTTGATGAAGAGGGAGGGAGGTCTCGCGAGCAAAGCAGCACGCGACGAAAAGGGCACGAGAGAGAAGGGGTAGCTAGCTAGCGATCGATCTGTGGAAACTTCCGTGGTCGTCTTTCTATTTCGTGCGGTCACGCCACACAAGGGGTAATGTGGATGTTTTTTCTCGGCGAGATCAGTACTATAGGGCAGAGAACGGTTAACGTGTCAATAAGCTTAGATCTTTCTACTTCACATTTTCAGTAAAGGAGTGCCGTATGACATTGGAAGGCAATGATTGTCAGCGATGACTCGTAAGCGTCAGTACTAGTTTGGATCCCGTGAATGAGATGTAATGGAATTTTGTACCGAAAAGAAGACGTAAGAAAAGCTCAAAGAAAAGGAAGAAATAGAAAAGACGCAAGGTTAGACGTGGGAAAATGATCTCTCGAGTTCCCTTTGTTCTTTGTTCTCGTGTGTCACATGGACTATAGGGAGAAGAAGCAATTCACCAAAATTACACATGATCATGTTGAGTTCTTGATCCGACTCTAACATCGATCTCTAGAATCAGGAAAAGGAGGTTTAGAGCTAGATATTTAGGTGTAATAAGAAAATATCCACAAGTTGGATAGTGTTGCAGAGAATTCTATAGAATAGAGATATTTGTAGTGGGAAGTCCAACAAGTTGGATCACACTTTTTTCTACGTCCAACAAAGTTGTACAAGTATAAATAGGTGCGCTAACCCCCTTTTATGTAACCGAGTAAGAACTAAGAAGTAAGAACCAAGGAAACAAGGATTAATTACCATGTATGAGACGTTCAAAATGGGTGTTTGGACAACGTAAAGTTCATTGATATACTCTTTTTTTTTCTCTCACGGCAATAAAGCCATGTAATACTTATTATAAGTGAAAACTACCTTTTGTCCAAAACATTAACAATCAAAAAATGAAATATGAACGATATCAACATAAAAATGTGGGTTAATTAAATCATTCATGCAAGGACTAAGTTTTGTATTTATTGATCTGTATGGAGCAGCCAAACATCCTTACAAGAATTGAACTTACATAAATATGTCTCATCAAGTAAAAATAATTAGTAAAAATAATCTTATGAAAAGAAGTTGACAGATGCCATCGTACAAGCAGGTCGTCCAGCTGCACACTGGACGCGGCCGCTGGTTCCTCGAACTGCAGTGGTGCACTGTCGCATGCACGTCCCGTCAGCTCAAGGATGAGGTCGATTGCTACGTCACACACAATGTAGTGGCGAGTCTGTCGGGTTAGACACTGCAACAGAGGAGCCGATGCCATCCTCGAATTACCCCTAGTGAGGCGGCCAAGGAGAGGAGATCCGGCAATGAGATCCTGTCGACATTGACGACGCCGACAAAGACTTATCACGGGTGAGGGTCCACACCCTAGACCTAGAGGCAAAGAGGATGGAGGGGCGGCTGGAAAAGGGAAATTTTGCGCAAAAAAAAAGTGCTGGTGTGACTTCCTAAAAATCGAAAATAAGAAAATCACAATAAAATTAGAACAAACTGAAGTTCAATTCTTATTCATGCAGAAAGTGCACACAGCCTGTGTGGGTTTCCAAAAAAATAAAGTATCATCCGATCATGTGTTATTACTACCTTCATTTCGACGCCTGGAAGACTAGAGAGTATACTCACGGTCAGATGAAGCTAATTCATCACGAGATGGGCGTTTTAGGTCGAAGTATCAATAACAATGGGAACATGTACCGCACTGTCCGTCTGTCCCGTACGTGCCGTACTATCCTACCGGGCTCCAGCAAGTGGGCATCACGTCTGCCACATGCACGCCGCTGTCGGCACAACGGAGTTGAACGGTAGCCAGCACGCGACGAAATTGGCACGATGGAAACTGGAACTATCTAGCGATATATGATATCCGATCATGTCGATGCTAAGTTAGGTCCAATTTGGTTCTATAGGGATTTAGGCCATGTTCATTTAATCCCTAGGGCCTAGGTGTGCCTTATCTGGATTGGAGCTCGTTCCTGGTTTTCCGCCAGCCCGGCGCGATTTTATTTCGAGCCCACCAAAATTAAGTCTTCGTCTACTTTCTGTAGGTAAAATTAGCTCAATCAATCCCGTCCATCTTCTGTTAACATGGTCTAGAGAAAAATGCACCCCCACCCGGTGTAGCGAGCAAAGGGGTGGGAAGACAGAAAATAACTGAACACTAGAAACATTTTGAGGTGAGGCGGTGTGTGGCGACTCCGGGATTAGTGGCTGTTGCCGCGGCTCGAGGAGGTGGCCTCGGCACGGATCCGGTTCACCTAGGGCCCGATCAGGTGCTAGGTTTCGGTGGGGGCTCTGACTCCGATGTGGAGAGGGTGGTGGCCGACGTGGTGCGGACTCCATCTGGGAATTGAAGCGCTCGATCTGGGCTCTGCGACGCGGGCTAGCCACATGCTGGTGTGGGAGGTTGCTAGTGTGGGTGGCGGTCGGCGAGGTCCAACAGTTTTGGCTACTTGGAGCTGCTGGTGGCATGTGAAGCTCCGGCTGTCCCCGCATTGAGAGATGCAGCTTTGAGTAAGAACTTAGCTTCGACTTGGGCCGGTGCGAGCGTTGACGACATCCCAGGACACCGTGACCCTCCTTGAAGTCGAAGCTACCTTGGAGGTTGTACAATGACCTTGGGGGCGGTCCGGCGGCAAATTACCTATTAGGCGTGGGTCAGAGCTGACGACCTCTTCTCACAGATCCACCTGTTTAGCATAGACCGACTTAAGCTTCGCATTTATGTAGCTTCCGTGGGTAGCCAGGGTGGCTAGTTGTGCCCCTCGCTAACGTGTGGGTGGATATAGGTGTGGACTTGACCCTGTGATTGTAAGTCTTCACCATTTTTTTCCTAAAAATTGAACATTTCCTTCTTGATTAGTAGGTACTACACCCTCCGTCCCAATTCGCAGGGCAAAGTTTTTAAATATCTTGGCCCAAGGTGAATTCTCATTGGCTCTAAATTTCCACGTAAAAACATTAACATCGGTGCTGCAATTAATTGAGAAATTAAAAAGAACTTTATTTTCTACCCTTTAATTGGTGGGATACAAAAGGAGGAGTCTTTTGTATACAATAATGAATCAGTTTTACTGCCACATTAAATGCAAATGTGCCTAGGAGGTGAGGCATTTTGGGACAAATATTTTTTAGAACTTTGCCTTGCAAACTGGGATGGAGGGAGTACGTAAGTTCTTAATTAATGGGTAAAGCAAAGCTTTTAAATCCGTTTATAAAACAAAGAAGACAGGATGGAAGGGTCCTACGTGCCGCACGCGGCTGCTCGTTTGCCTAGGCAACTTGGGGCTGCGATGCCCATTTCCCCAGACCATAGACACACTCATCATGTCGTAGATCTTGGTTAACAAGCTGCAACATAGACTGATACGTACGGTTCCCTTGCAGTGAGCATGGGCACCTTTGCTAGCCTGGGACTTCCCTTGGCTTGCATGGGTGTCGCAAAAAAAAGTCTGTTTAGTTGACTGGGTTCACCCACGTTGTTGTATAGGACGGTTCTTAAAGCTACATTGGGCCCGTCTCGGGAGGAACACCCGAATCAGTTTCCAGCGAGTCGCCCACATCTTGAATGGAGTTGATGCAAAATGAATCTTTCGATGCACGAATGGGGACGGGTAGAGAGATGGCGCAAGCTGCGGTGCGCAGCGGCGAAAAGTGAAAAGAGAGGCGGGAAGGATTCCGTCACCTCACGATGTGTCCCCTCCTCTATTTCTACCCCCTCCACCACTCTCCCCCCAAATTTTGAGCTCCACCTCTCGTCGGCAAGCTGGTAAGCGACGCACAGATCTCCGGTCGGCGACGGGCGGTGACGACTGCATCTCGGCTTCATCTTCTTCCTCGTGCAGCAGTTCTTCAGCTTTGGCGATGACTATAAGGAATCCCTCACCCCGATTGCTTGATTATGGTTATATCTTGGTTAGGAGTTGTCAATATGCATAGGGTTTGATCTTGTTGGTAGGGTTAGTCCTAAATAGGTGTGATTTATCATGATCCTACTAGGGTTTGTATTGTCCACATTTGACATTCCTTGTTTGCCCAAATGGGCTGAGTTATCATGAACTTGATAGGGTTTATGTTGTCCATATTTGACATGTATTGCTTGTCTGATTTAGCATGATGTTGCTACGGTTTGTATTGTCCACATTAGAAATATCTTTGTTCCCAAATAGATTCACGTTCTCTGTACTACGATCTGTGTGGGACTCCTTCTGTGATGACTTTACCAAGGCCTTTGTCTATGTTGGGGACTCCCAGATCCCATCGCAAGTTGCCGATTCACAGCCTATCTATGAGGCCAAGGTGTCAGTCACCCCTTTGCCAGC
Source organism: Lolium perenne (assembly GCF_019359855.2). Lineage (NCBI taxonomy): Eukaryota > Viridiplantae > Streptophyta > Magnoliopsida > Poales > Poaceae > Lolium > Lolium perenne. Next base: position 72,525,348 of record NC_067248.2, on the reverse strand, counting down.
CAGTAATGGGCCTGTGTCTAATCTCGTGGCTTAGGTAGTGGCAGAGGTGGTGGCAAGTATGTCCGTAGAAGCGCAATGCCAAGAACCGCACTAACGCGGAGAAAGCCGTGAAGGCCTCATAGAAGGGGAACAGAACCATGAAATGGCTCCCCTTCATGTCCAGCTTCATGTTGGAGAAGATGTGCGAGTTCACTGGAGTGAGAACTGACAAAAGATTCAAGGAAGTTCATTGACTGCTGTGGCGAAGGCCCTATTTGAACATTGGGTGTAGATGCCAGCTCCACTCAGTTGTACAACCACCTGAGGAAGTGACGACAGAGGTGGCTCATCATTAGCAGGCTCTGCGATCTAAGCAGAGCTTAGTGATAATGATGACGACATTTTGGTTGTAGCTAGGGATGAAAGACTTTTGATGGCCCCTTTTTGTAAGTATGATGAGGTGGTATATACTAATCCCTCAAGTGATTGTGAACTTGCAGTGTTAGGATGACACCCACTCTTGTTGTGTTGGTAGGATGACACCATAGTAGTGTAGGATGAACTTGTGATCCACTTTTGCAATGATCATGCATGCCTCTGTTAGTTTATCGTTTGATGTTAACATTTGTGTTGTTTTCTTATGACTTTGTTTGTAGTTGTGTTGCTTTGTTATGACTTGGTTGAATCTTGTGATCGATCTACAACCTTACTTGTTCTTCTCTTGTCGTGCTAGTTGTATGTGGTGTTCCAAGGAAGGGTTCCAGGAATCTACAACTCTTGTGATCGATCTACAACCTTACTTGTTCTTCTCTTGTCATGCTTGTTGTATGTGGTGTTTCGAGGAAGGGTTCCAGGAATCTACAACTCATGGAGGATCTATAAAGACCAAGTCGGTGGCTACTTCAACAACAACCACAGAGGGTATGAAATATTGGAGGAGGCACAACAAGAGTAGAGCTTCTTGAATGACGAGCCCATGGCAATTGAGGCCATCGATCAGCCAGTGCCGTTAGCACAGCTACCATCGGAGGCAGCTGCTCTACAAGGAACACCGGAGGTATGTGAGAGAAGGGTTAAAGATTTCATCATTGTCTTCCTAATGGTCGTGATCGTGGAGATCTTATTCTTCTAAATGATGTGTGATCAGATGTAACATGCTATGATATGGTATTCTCACCTAATTGGTGGTAAGACTATGCAACTGTGATCTATACAACCAAACAGCTAAATTGTGTTTCGATGCATCTAAATCGGGCTACAAGCAAGCAAGCAATCAAACAACTGGACATGTCTTCTTTATCCGGTGCAGAAAATGGTTTCACGAGATAGCAAACAAAGGCTTTTCTGACACGAGCTCATATGGAACACGCAGGGCATTCCACTTCCATCTCACTGACTGAGAAGCAAATCTGACACGAGCTCATATGGAACACGCAGGGCATTCCACTTCCATCTCACTGACTCAGTGAGAAGCAAATCAGGCAGACAACAAAAACCCCTATGTGTAGCAAGATATATCAGCGTTCCGTCCTTTGAAACAGTGCTCTTGTGCAACAAAACAAGGAATGGTTCGAGAGAACAGGCTCCTTTTTTTTTTTTTTTTTTGTCCTTTCCTTGCAGTGAGTATGAGAGAAATAAAACAAGTCAAACGGACGGTACACGATCACCAGAGGGCATAGAGCATGAGTCAAGGTTTGGAATCAAGGCCACCAGATCTCATCCTCAGGTATGACAATGTTGAACTTGCTCGAGTAACTCTACCTTTCCCCGCACTAGGTAGCAAATGTCATTAAAAGGCATGGATAATATAGTTAATATGTGTTGGCCAAAATGTTTTCTTATTATCATAAGTTCATCGCCAGAATACTGCAGCGCTCGCACGGCTCATACTACAGGCCGTGGAAACAGAAATCCCTGTTCCGAAATAATAAAAAAGGAACAAGCACAGCAGCTTTGCATTCAGTCGACATTGACCCCTGCTGAGCTACAACTACAAGGATTCTTCAGCGTATATCGAACAAGACCAAGGCTAGGAGAGCAAACGAACATGGTTCCTTATTTCTGCTGATCAACCCCAACAGGTTCCACCACCTCAGCTTCAAGCAGCTCAGACTCGGGGCTACTAGGCGCAGCAGGCTGCTGCTGGCTTGTGTGGGGATGTTGTGGTTGCGTTGCCCATTTGCCTGCCATAGCCGCACTCATCATGTCATAGATCTTTGAGCTCAGATCAGTCGGGTTATCAGGCTGCAACATAGTAACGAGTGTGAGATACAACTCCTTTGCAACACTGCTGTTGTGCAACAAAAGGAAGGTCCGGATAGAAAACACGTGTCGTTTTTCATTGACAGCAATATGAGAGGAAATAATTTGAAAGGTGTACTCACCGTAAAGCCACTAGAAATCATTGAAGTTTCAAAGAGGATGTCGATTGCCTTCAGAGCTTCTGAGTCATCAGGGTTGCTTCTGCAGGCAGCCTGTGAAAAAATCATTAGGAAAAGAAGTCCAACAGTGTACCACTGGAGAATAGCTATTAATAGAGAATTAGTGCCCTCCATTCCCTCAACATCCCACAGACTGAATTACTAGGCCTAGATGCGGAAGTACTGATCAATGGAGATGATGCTAAAGCAAATCGTAAATAGAAAAAGTGAGCACTTACATTCAATCCCTTGATTATCTCATGATCTGGGTTTATTTCAAATACTTTCCTCGAACGCATGAAGTCCAGAGAAGATGTATCACCTATAGACTGTGCCCTCATCAACCTGGCAAACAATATCAAAGCTTTTAATGGACAAGTTTTTAAGTCAGTGTATTTTCTAACTACTATATTGAAGAAATAAGCGAAATAGAGCCCCAACCTTTCCATATTGGCTGACCAGCCAAACTTAGCTGCAACTAGGACACATGGTGATGAGCTGAGACGGTTGGATATATCAACACGAGCAACCTTCTCACCCAAACGCTTCTTGATCCAATCACATGTTTGACTGTATTCCTGCTTTAATTCCTTCTCTTTTTCCTCATTCTTATCACCTGGATTATATTTGCAGGCCACGATCAGAAACTAGGAATACATAATTACGGTAAATGAATGTTATGCTCCAAATTTTGCAAAGCAATAAAAGCCTAAATAATTAAGGAAGCGCCTGATACAAATAAGCATTTTAGCTGATTGTACAAAACCAACTCTACTTTGTCTTGGTGACATCTAACTCACTTCACACTTTCGGTGATTAATGAGGAAAGGTAAAATAGTGAACTATGGCAATTGGTGAAGAGTAAAACAATGAAGGTTAAGAAACTATATTGTTATATTCATACCTAAGTCCAAGTCTTCCTTGCTAATATCCACAAAACTCTTATCCTTGTAGGAGTTCAGATTTTGGAGAGACACTTCATCCATAGGGTCAATCAGAAGTAAAACCTACAAAGTATAGCACATAATACCAAGGTTAGAACAGGCATAGAATAGCCAACTAGCTTCTGGTAAGAATCATAACTCTTTTGTATGCATTAACAGCCTAGAAGATTCATTTGTTCTGAATAATGTCATAATGCATCATGGCTTGATGCGAAAACAAAACTGTCACACCAGGCATTAAGCTTGTATGCCTGAACAGAGAGCAAGGAGCTGTTCGGAATGGAGGAAAGTCATATGAAATCTGGAAGAATAAAGTTCCAAATGGTTTCATTTAGGGTGTTTGGAATGGAGGAATCATGAACAGTAAAACTTAAGTCAGTCTCTGTTCCTGCAGATTTCACAGGAAAATAAAAATCTGCCCTGGAATCTTTTTTTCCATTTCCTTTGGGTAGGAAATGAGGCTCCATGCTGCTGCAGGTCAGTTCACTCCACGCTGGGGGATGGTAACTGCTAATATGTGCAGGTGCTCATACGCAAATTGTGTACTGCTACTTTATCTCTCTTTGATTCCTACTTTCTGTTGTTCTCAACCAATTACCAAACCTCTGTACAGTTCCTTTGTTTTGCATTCCTATGGAAAATCTAGTTTCCTACTTCTATGATTTTTTATTCATTACTGTATTTTTTCAATCCTTTTGTTCCAAACAGGGCTTATACATATGTAAGAGGTCTCAAATCAGGATAAGCATGTTTCATCAAATAGTGAACAAATATATATGCCATAACTTATTAAGTTCAACATGACATGGGTCCAATCAGTTTTGCCTAAGGTTGTGCTGGTTGACCTGAAATGTACTTACACCGCTATTAGAAGGAAAGTTTGGCAGGAGAGATGCATTCCAAGACATGAGACACAAGGAATAATCTAACTAAAGACACTAAACAAAAGATAGATTGAGCTAGCTCAGTACATACCTCATAACCTTTTTCATTGAGCTTCTCCAAGAAAGGAGCATTTTTGGCACTGCTCAAACTATCCCCAGCAATGTAGTAAATGGCCTTCTGCTCAGGTTTCATACTTTCCACATATTCATCCAAGCTAATCAATTCTTCATTGCTTTGAGAAGAAAAGAAGCGGAGCAAAGGAGCAATCCTCTTGTGATTTTCCTTGTCTTCCATGCAACCAAGCTTTAAAAATTTACCGTAGTTCTCCCAGAACGCTTCATACTCCTGCAGTAAGCTTTCAGATGAGGAAGCAAAGATGAAGACCAAAAACCATACTCCAAAGAAAGGAGAAGAAAAGGCTTACATCTCTGTTTTCGCTACAAGAAATACCAAGTATCATATCAAAGGCCTTCCTTACCAACCTCTTTCTCATTATACGCACCTATGAGAAAAAAAAAAGTAAAATCAAACTTAAGAGCTTAACATTGAAATGCAGAAAAACAGTAGAAATGCCTCACAAAGAACTTACAATTCGACTCTCTTGAAGGATCTCACGAGAAACATTCAGTGGAAGGTCATTTGAGTCGACAACACCCTTCACAAAGCTCAGGTACCTTGGGAACTGATGAAGCACAACCCTCAGTTATCAGATTGGCACGTTAAATTTTGACAAAGAACCATGTTGAATACAAGCTAAGTATCAAGCATACCAGTTCACCATCAAAATCATCTGAAATGAACACCCGCTTAACATACAGCCTGATATTCTTAGTCTTCCTATCAGTTATGTCCTCTTTCTTCGTAGCAGGCACATAAAGAATTGACCTGAATTCTACTTCACCCTGCATAAAATTAGATGAATCGCTGTTACTTGAATGTGAGTTGTGAAGATGTTCCTATTTATCACCATGATGGCAGTCAGAGTGGGTCAATCAGATGTGTGCATTCATGGGTCATTAGATTCTGACAGAATACACGCCACAAATAAGAACCAATCTAGCATTCACAACATTACCAAACACATTACCATTTAACATACACTTAGAGTTTATTATTGCCTATCACAAGACAATGTTACAGAAAAGCTGACCAAAGAATACAGCTGCACAACTACAATTTGAACAGCATCTATGTAGGTAGCAAAATTTTCCCAAGATCCATGCTACATAATTATAGCACTCATCTAATCTCTTTCAGAAAAGACATGATCTATAGATGAATACTTGTGGTTAGTGATTACAGGATGTAAGGCGTCAAAACAAATAACTAGCATTTGTTGATCAACTGTGCAGAATGCAGACAGCCCATATTATCTAGGGAAAAGCAATTGCACATATTATGCAAACAGACGTACCTCTGTAGTGAAGTGTGAGGAGGCCAAGGGATCCATATACTCATTGAATGTCTTCTTGTAAAATTCGTTGTACTCCTCAGTTGAGACCTCTCTAGGATTCCGAAGCTGGCAACAACAGAATAACAGGAATTATTTTAGGCTCTCAGAAAAAAAAATGGAAGTGCATAAAATAATTATCATTTCTTAACAAAACGAGTGCACTAAACAGTCAAAATTCTCACCCAGATAGGTTGTGTTTCATTTGTAAGCTCCCAGTCCCAATACTTCTCCACAACGGTTTTTGTCTTCTTCTTAGTCTGTTGGCATCACAATAAAGTATCCAGAATTAAGATTAAGCAAAATCTGTGCAACAGAATTTGGCTCACAGGAAAGCGGTGTAGAAGGACGAGTTTTTGCCATTTGCAAACTTGCCTCTTTTTTGATTTCACCATCGCCTTCTGTTTTAGCACCATCTCCTTCTGTTTTAGCTTCTGCAGGGTCCTCATCAACCTCAACCTAGAAGACAAACGAATGTCTTGCATAAGTAATGTTCTACTCAAATAACCACAAATACCAAAACAGATTGCTCACCTCTTTAGTGAAGCCTTTTTCTTGCCAAGTGTAAATAGGGAAGGAAACAAACTGAGAGTAATTCTTCACGAGTTTTTGGATCCTCTCAGGGTGAGCAAAACCCTTGTCATCACGCTGAAGCAAAGCATAATGCATAGCTTTAGCTAGATTGTGAAGTGAAAGTTCAAACCGCAAGATATAAGCTAACAAACCTTCAGGTAAAGAGTAAGGCGAGTTCCCCTAGGAATGAGCTTCTCTGGGTCTGTCTCTTCTCTAATTGTGTAGGAATTAGATTCTGCTTCAGATTCCCAAACATATTGCTTATCTGACTTGGGGCTCTTTGTTGACACAGAAACCTATTAACAGAACAAAAAAAAAAGTACAGCAAGAGACATTCATCAGCAAATAATAAAACCGAAGAAACTCTACCAGGCAACCACAAAATGTCAAATACAAACCATGATAACACGGTACCTTATCTGAAACAAGAAATGCAGAATAGAAACCAACACCAAATTGGCCAATCAAGTTGCTATCAACACTAGCTTCTTGGCTCTCCTGTCGCACAAAAAACATAAAAACAATAAACATACAGGATTTGAAAGATAGACAAGAGGGGGGAATAAAAGTCCGCAAGTAGATCGCACCTTCAGTGTCTTGAGGAACTTAGCAGTTCCACTGCTTGCAATGGTCCCAAGAGAGTCGACAAGCTCTTGCCTCGTCATACCAATCCCGGAATCGCTGAAAAGCAAATGTAGGCCATGGTGCACATCATTTCCCAAGAAGAAACTATACAATTGACCACAAGGAGGTGAATGGCGCTTACGTGATCGTTATAATTCCATTGTCCTTGTCTGTCTGGATGCGGATGTAAAGCTCAGAGCCATCCTTGAGAAGGTCAGCCTCAGTGACGCTCAGATAGCGCAACTTGTCGAGTGCATCGCTTGCATTGCTGCAAAGTACAAGGAAGATCAGAAAGAACGAATTTGGTCAGAGCGAGCAGACTAAAGTTTCAGGACAACCATCCAGTCCTGAGTCAATAAATAATTACCGAACTGAAAATTTAATGACGAGGAACAGGTGCCCGTGAGCACAACAAATATAGAGTGGATTCAGAGATTGCTACTGTTGTTTGCTAAATTTAACAGTTTATTTGTTATCATTGTTCCCCACCTGACCAGCTCCCGAAGAAACACCTCCTTGTTGCTGTACAAGCTGTGCACGATCAAATCCATGAGCCTATTGACCTGCCAGGCACAAACCGTTGCCCATCATGCCATCTTTCACAACACAACCATCGGCGGAAATTACCACGAATCCCCCGAGAAAAAAAAATCCTTTTTATTTTACCTCAGCCTGATACTCGAACTTCTCGGCAGGTGGCGCATCAGAAGAATCGACCGCCGCAGCGCTCGATTCAAACCGCCTCCCAACAAGGGAGCTCTCCCCCAGCTTGAGGGAGGGCATGTTGGTTGCTGCATTAAGCTTGGGCGCCGCGAGCACGGAGAAGAGCCTCTTCCCTCCGTGGGGAGGAACGGCGGGTTCCCGGTTTGTCACCTGAAATTGAGACGCCACGGTTGGATGTCAGGAAGCCGCTGGTGTGATAGACTCAGATCGAGCCGCTAAAATAGATGAAGATCGCACCAAGGCTATCAATTGCACATCTGTGGCTGAATTAGCACCAATCTTAGAGAACATAAGGCATATTTGGCACTAAATCAGAATAACGCCAGACCTCGGACCGACGCACGGACTCAGATTGACGCATACGACAGGAATTAGTCAGCATACAGCGCCAGCCCCAATTTGGGGAGAACCAGATTGGCTTAGAGCCGCACTAAGCCATTCCGCCTAATGGCGAGTCGCTAAATTAAGATCAAGCAAGGAACAAACAGACGCAATGTCTAGAGTCAGACGCGCGTACCGAGCGGGGCGGGTTCGCGGGTGTGGGGGCGGCGGCGTCGGCGGAGACGGCGAAGGCGGCGGCGTGGCGGCGGGCGGCGGCGCCGGCGCAGAGGGATCGCCTGGAGGCCCCGAGCATCTCCGGTGTTGTTCCTCGTCCCAGTCCCAGGCGAGGGCGAGTCGGCGGGAGGTGTGGACCGCAGGCGCAGGTGGGAAAACGACGCAAAGCGAGGGTTTTGGAAGAGGCGAGGGGTAGGGTTTTGTGGGCGAGATGGGAGGAGGCGGCGGCGTATAAATGGAGTGCGCCTTGCGGATCAAGAAGAAGGAAGGGTGTCTCGCTGACGCTGTGGCCCCACGTTTGGGCCGTACTGTCAGTGAGGGGGCTGCGTGTTGTGGAGAAGGTTCTGGAGCGGGGGGGAGGTAAATGATGTGGGCCCGCAGTCCGTATGATGCAGTGATAGGTTTGGCATGTGGGGCCAAAGGGTATCTAGTTGATGACTTTGGATTGGCTGCGTACAAGTGAAGTCCTGCAAATTGCTCTACTCCTAGTATTTTGTCGTCTCGAGTACCTTGGCGCTCATCTCGTCCACGCCTTTATAGACGAAGTTCACCAGTGGGTGCGGGCAAACTTCTCCCAGCCGACGTGGAGGTACATCTTCTCTTGCCCGTCGAGCAAGACCTTCACAGGCCACCCGCAGAATCCGCGGCTTGTTTCCCGCAGGTTCACCTCAGCTGGCCCGCGATCGTCGAGAAATTCCCCAAACTTGTCCAGGGGCTTCTTCTTGCTGAAAGGGTCACCGTTAATGTGGATGGGGAACTCGGTTTACTTGTCGTGGAGGCACTCCGTCTCCTCTTCCTCGAGCGACGCCTGATTGCAACAACTCCGTGCGTACCAACTCGTTCGGACTTCAAGTGCAGAGTGTTCTACCAAGCTCTTTTTTCCCCACAAGGGTGACTCGAGGGTTTATATCCAACTCTCGGGGAATTGGCAGGGGGTTGATACTTCTTATCATCTTCTAGCAACCTACAAAGCAAAGTTGTTGTCTTGTATCCACCGTGTGGTTGTCAAGAACATGATTTCGTATTAGTAATATGAAATATAAATAAAGTAAACTAGGCAAGCAAGATAAAAGCAATGAAATAATGGTTGTTTTGGGGTTTTGAGTGTGCTTGCAAGTGAAGAAAGTATTTTTTTATCTTCGAAATAATAACAATAATAAATAGCAAAAGAATGTAAATTGTGATGGTTGGAAAGGTGTTTCTTATGATTCACTTGTCTACTCTCTTTTTGGGTCGTAGTGGACACAAACAAATCATCAAAGATATAATGTCGACTGAACTTTAACATGTGTTTGACAAGCATTTATATGGGCATCACGTTCTAACATAGAGATGATGCAACACATCTCTCTTATACTCTCCTCAAGAAAGGGAAAACTCCAAGCAATTTTGAATTAAGTATCAAAAGGGTATAACCTTAGATAATTTAATATAATATTTGAATCACAAATATGTTACCTTAACCAAACAATATTATCAAGTTGTCACAAGATAATTATAGCACATGAATTTATTTTACGTTAGGTGGCGCTAAGGTTGTGGATGTGTGGCGCTAGGGTTGTGTGTGAAGGGCGATGAGAGAGCACCCCATTTTATATGCCGGAGGCCGGCGAGGGCGCACATTAAAACATGGCACGCATAACAAGGCGCGTCAAGACTACGCCTCCCTGCGTGTATGGGGAAACTGCAACATCGTTGCGCCGAAATTTATTCCTTGGCTAGAGAGGCAATGGGTGTGTGGCAACAATGTGGATGACAAGGCTAGCCCGCGAGTCGCCGCATCACTTTTAGTTACGTCCGGCACCCCCGCAACATCCCTTGTGTGGCGGGGATAGACTCAGGGCGCCGTATTAGGTCTCGTCGGACCGAAAATGGCTTAAACGTCCGGCACGCCTTAAATCCCTTTAGATGGAGTGACAGAACTCACTAAATTTTTGTCTCCTCCTTGCCATGTGATATAAGATTAAGATATTGTATATTGAAATTATACATGGCAGAAATGGCTCAATTTCGCCCCTGCAGAGCAACACCATCAATATTTGAACGGAACATGATTTTTTTTTAAAAAAAACAAGGGTTGGGTCGAAGGACCCAGAACATGAAAAATTAGAATGGTCCTACACAAGGATGAATAACGGCACAAAAAAATGAGAGCTTGGTTTAGCCCAATCTCCAAATAAGCAAGGAACTAATGCTCAGCAAGATTTTGCAGGCAGCCACCTCTGCGGATTATTATCCTGTGGACTCTCGCACAGGAAACCCATGGCCTACGTGTAGACGACCTGATATGGTTTGTTGTACTCGCAACATAAATAAATACATACATATACTGTAACATATTTTGTGCCACAAGCATGTCATATTGATGTTCTGGCCAGCATAACAAAAAAGAGATATCAGCGATTTCAGCGCACTGAAGATCTACTGCCCTAGGCCATTCTTGAGCTAAGAACAACTCAAGCTGATTCGAAAGATCTCCAGCACAATATATGCATCCATTTTGGCTAACATCAGGTCACTTGTACTATTACAAAACTATATAATAGGATGAAAAACGAATACAAAACAAGGATAGAGAGATGAGTTGTGGAGCAGTATACTCCTACAGCTTTCAGATCATTGAGGAACAGGTGCAGTGCCGTATGGTGTTGGAACTCCTGGGGGATAGCACAACTCGGTGATCCGATGCAGCCGGCGAGCATCAAGGTTCCAGCTTCAGGGACACGACTCGGGACTGCCGGCTCCGCTTTGCCGCCCTCACAAACACCACCGAGAGGCACGATGGTGCCCACCATGGCCTCCGGACTTCTTGCTCCCCTTTCAGGCAGGCAACTGGATTGAATTAGCAATAGTCAGACAGTAGTTCATTGTTTTGACAGACAGCCAACTGAGCACAACGTTTATCTTTGAATGAAGAAGAATACAACATATCTAGGTATCTGAATCATGTTTAGTTCAATTGTGTTGCTGATTTACACCCAAAAAAAGATGCTGAAACAGAACCCATTTATATGTTAGCATCATAAACTTGCCTCAACAAAATATTTGATGATAAAGCTAAATAGCTAATAGAACAGCAAGCAAATCGTTGGCCCCAAGTTGGCAACTGCACTGTGCGACACAACAGTTTTAGACAAGACCCTTCTAGGATTTCAAATAGCATGGAAAGGCCATCCACCTATCAAGCTTTAAGCTCAAAAAGAAAAGACCAATGAACTTCAACACTTTGAATGACTTGTATTTTTGCACTTATAGTATTTTGCTAAAATAAATAGATAGCATCCGTGAAAGGAAAAGAGGACTTCATAACGGTTGACTGCATGGCGCATCTCACAATCAAATGAAAACTAAATATCAAAATATGAAGGAACAAAATACTGAAGCAGTTATTATGGTAGCAGAGATGATTTCTAGATGCTCTCGAAGAAGAAACGGGAATATCCAAACCTTTAATACGCCTCAACTCTTTGCATAATGTGATAAAATCTCCCCATTTCATATGGCACCGCCTAATAAACCGCAAAATCTGCTCGGTAGTAAACATCGACAAGCTCTCAAGATACTCTCCATTGACACCATTTTCTTCAAACACTTGTCTATAGCCACCAAGATTTATCTCTTCAAGCCACAATCCAACATCCTGAAAGAGAACAATAACCTTATTAGGTGAATAGCAGTATAACCTTTAGCTTTTGCATCTAAGACTAGCTGTCACTGGTTCCAAATAGTCAGAAGATAAATTAGTAGTGGTCTTTTAAAAACAGAAAAAATAAAGCATACACAGAAATTGTGAATTCACCGATAATTTATAAGCATAACTGGAGCACTCCCTTTAGTCCCAACACCTCAGTGCTGGATTCAGGGAAGAGAGAGAGAGAGGCAGTCGAGAAGCAATTTGGCTGGGGGCTCAGTGATTTTTCTCTTGTTTTGGCGCTGCTAGTGGCGCTTCACGGTTTGGTTGGGCAAACTGGTTTCCTCTATCCACGTCACTGTTTTCATTGGGTCAGACAAGAAGTGATTTTTTTCAAGAGTTAAGGGAAATAAGTTCTAGGATGACAACTAAACTTTCTCAAGAGTTCAGGGACGAAAAACTGAACTTTCTTCTTGTGACATCACATCTCTTAGTTTCAGGAAACTTCCTAGCACAGCTACTTTGCCAACTAAAGCTAGCTTTCCTTGCCATGCTAAACCATCTCCTAGTAAAATAATTGCAATAGTGCTTGTAGTTGGCAAAATTTGGTTGGGTGAGTATCACTTTGTCAATTGAATCATCGCTACTGAAGCAGGCCAAGTTCAAAACCTTAGATGCGAAGATATAATGGGGAACCAAATATCACTCTCGCCACATGACTGACCATACCCTCTCTATGGTACTTTTATCTTTTTTTTGCAGGGTATGGTACTTTTATCTGACAATATGTCATGCCATATGATAAGGTGTAGCTAGGTACTCGCGAATATTTATTTATTTGCATGAAGTTGAGTGCACACCATGATCAACCATCACACTAAATCATCAAATAAACCATAGAGTTCAATTGACTGAGCAGTACTTTTCCAACCATTGAGTGGAGTAGCAAACAATACTTGAGTTGTAAAATGCTTGGACTTGGTTGTTGGTAGACCAAAGTTTTTTTTTTCGAGAAAACGCAAAAGACTTTTGCGTTTCATTTCACTGAAAACATAGATAGTTTTACAAGCCTCCTAGGAGGCGGGGTACAGGGCTAACTGCGGGCTTGGATCCCAGGTTGGTCTCTAAGGAGCTCAAGACAGAATGGTAGCACTACAGTATCTACAATTGAATTAATCTTTTTTTCATTATCTGGACATGCTGGTTCAACATAAAAGATATTTAAGAATCATACAGGTGGTTTCTTATGCACACATGTTAATGTGGCAATTCACTAATCCTTACACTGCAGCACGAAACTACGAACGTACAGAGCAATTCAAGAACTGAAGTCTGCATAATCAGCCTGCAGTCCGTACAGTGAAAGGAAGTAAGGAACAGCAACATTTTCACCCGCGCGCACAGACAAAAATCCGCGAAGTATTGTACTACAAGGGGCTAATACGATTGAATCGTTAGCAAGAGCACCGGTGCAGAGTGCACAAACAAAAATACACTTGACTTTCACCCCCCAAAAGAAATCAGCATTCATTCAAGTAGCAAGAGTAGGAACAGAACAGGGAAACCAGCGAACACTAGAGATTAGCACCTCGACAGTCCAGATGAAGAAATCCAGCGGCTCCGGGGACCGGCCACGGCTCATCTCCCTCCTCCCGCCAGCCACCGCCCCTGCAAGAAGACCCAACCCAAGGCTCAGCGCCAGATCTAGACGGTGTGCCGACGGGTGCGCACCGGCACACCCAAATTGCGCGGAAGCTAGTCTGGGACTAAGGCCTCACTGAGTAACCAGAGTCACATACCGGGAAAAAGAATCAATGCCGGAGACTGCCGACGGGGTGGGGACGGCAGGGACGCGACGGGAGTGGTCGATGGCGGCGAGACGGGCGTGGGAGGCGGAGGGTGAGGCGTCGGTGGTGACAGCGAAGCTGCGGCGCGACGGGGGATACAGGGCAGGGCGGCGGTGGACTGGAGCGGAGGTTGCAGGGTCGGATTGGAGCTTGGTAGGGTAGAAGAGTGTGGGAGAGGAAGGGATCGGGAGGAAGGGGAAAGCTACGGGAGTGTGGAGTGGAGAGGAAAAGTCAGCTGCTGAGGAGGAGATGGACGCTGACGGTTGAGATCGTCTGGCTGGCATGATTGGTGGTGGATGGAGGGTGCAGATTTATTGGTTGTGGAGGGGGAAATAAATCTAGAGATGATTGTCGATCTGTTCTGAAGTCGATTGATGTCGGCCTAACTTGACGAGTCTCTCTTTGAAGAGTGGGCTGAAGCCAATCGGCCAGCTGTCCATTAATCTGAAGTGGTCCTCTTTTAGAGGTTTTTCTTCTTTGACAATTTGCCATTAGGGAATTATTGACACTATTGGAATGTAAAAGGAAACTCAATGAAATTTGTTGTTGATTTGATCGAAGTTGAGTGATGCTTGTAAATTTCCATGAGTTGACGAGTTTGTCTTTTGGTTTGGTTTGTGGTTGATTTTATATTTATTGCTATACATGGGCGTACAAGTCTGTTAACTGAGTAAACATTAGGTAGATAAAATATTCTCAAGTAAGTTGGATTATCTGGATTAGCATACTTGTATACACACCTTTCCTTTTGTTAAGTATGCATGTGTTCCATTTGCATAAAAAATATATTATGCACGCAATCTACCTCTAAAGCTCACTAATGCAGTTTGGGTGAATTTCATCAAGAAGGATGGAGCTCCATAGGAACACCCAACCGACCACCTTCTCTTTTGTCTCAGTTAAGTGTGATATCTGGATCGCCCTGCCATTTCTCCATCCCATCCCGTCCCACCCCATGCAACATGTTTTTATATGTTTGCAACATCACCCAACAATTCTTTTACCCCGGTGTGCAAATAGCAAGCATAAACACCTCATCATTTCAGAAAACACCATTGTGGAAAATTGTGTGGATGCATCAAATTCCTATTTAGCCGCATCAAATCTCCGAGAAGAACCATTGCACATGTGCAACATGGAAGCAAACATTTGGAACACCACGAAAGAACACTTGCAACATGAACATGAATTTATACCTAACACCTAGAGTCATCGCAATATATCGTCTTTGTGTTCGCATGAAAACACATACAAGGTTCCTATGTGTGAAAAAATGTATGCAGCCTTGAACACCGCATATCACAAAGCTCCGCTTTGAAGTAATGACCTCACCACCTCGACCTCATAATCTAGCGCCGCAGGGCCACATGTGGTGAACTCGAACCCATTCCCCTCGATTTTGGAGGAGACTGCGATGACCTTGATGGGCGATCATAGAAATAGGGTTAACCGATCTAAAGGCACAGGTGCAACATGGAAGAAGGTGACGACTAAATGAAGGAGTCAATCGAGGGGAGGCTGCATTATTTCATCCAGCGGCAACTGTAGAAGCTTGAAACAGAGGAGTTGCCCCTAACATCCTAGTGCAGCCCAAACTATGGTTGTTACCTACTCATACTATGAGAACTAATCTACTCCTTGTTCATTTTGTGGTGGAACTTGTATATTCGATTCCAATCTTGAACTTGACATGGGTGATTGCCTTTTTTGGGAGTCTAGTTTTTTCTTATTTTTTCAGTGGAAGACGGGGTTCTATAGAGCTGTTCAATACGAGGCACTTGTAATGTCTTCGACTCAATCTCTCGGAGCCGATGCTTATAGGGGTAGCCAGATAGATATAGCGAGTTTATACATGTGCACGTGTACATTTATATGTTTATAAGCTTATGTATTTGTTTAGAAAAAGAAGGTAGGCCTTTTCTGAAACGAAGAAAGGCGTTTTTGCATCTAAGAGTAGATGTTTCTTTTATTTAAAATTAGTTTTTAACATGTTTCAAAATGTTTAAAAATCTGATAAAAATGTGGCACATATACTTAACGTTCTATGTGCTTGCAAAGTCATTAAAAACGATATTGTTTGTGTTGTGTGTAAAAAATACAAAATTCAACTTTTTTTTTAATACATAGGACACAAAAAGTATCTGTTTTTCACAAAAAAATAGCGTGTACACCTAAGATATCGACATGTTTGCGTGAAGATTTTATTTGGTTTTAAAAAATATTTTAAAGTGTTTTTGGACTGGCAGGAGGCATTTTCATCTGATGGAAACCGGCCACGCGACGCAAGGACGGTAAGACTGAAATATACGAATGCACAGTCCCGTGACGACGAGGCGCTGCTGCTAAGAACACACGCGAACGGCAGTAGTTGTCCCTACCATCCTAGTGCAGCCCTAATTATGGTTGTTAGCTACTCATGTTATGAGAACTAATCTACTCCTTGTTCGTTTATGTGGTGGAACTTGCATATCCGGTTCCAATCTTGAACTTGGCAAGGGTGATTGCCTTTTCTTGGAGTCTCGTTTTTTCTAATGTTTTTCGGTGGAATACGAGGTTCTATAGAGTTGTTCAATACAAGGCACTTGTAGTGTCTTCAACTCAATCTCTCGGAGCCGATGCTTATAGGGGTAGCCAGATAGATATAACGCGTTTATACATGTGCACATGTACATTTATATGTTTATAAGCTTATGTATTTTTTTAGAAAAGAAGTTAGGCCTTTTCTGAAACGAAGAAAGGCGTTTTTTGCTTCTAAGAGTAGATGTTTCTATTATTTAAAAATAGTATTTAATGTATTTCAAAATGTCGCAAGTATACCTTAACGTTCTATGTGCTTGCAAAGTCGTTACAAAAAAAACGATATTGTTTGTGTTGTGTGTAAAAAATACAAAATTCCACTTTTTTTAATACATAGGACACAAAAAGTATCTGCTTTTCACAAAAAATAGCGTGTACACCTAAGGTATCGACATGTTTGCGTGAAGTTTTTATTTGGTTTAAAAAAATATTTTAAAGTGTTTTTGGACTGGCAGGAGGCATTTTCATCTGCAAGCAAACGTGTACTCCATTTCTGAAGGAAACCGGCCACGCGACGCAAGCACGGTAAGACTGAAATTTACGAATGCAGAGTCCCACTGCACCCGTGACGAGGCGCTGCCGCTAAGAACACACGCGAACAGAACAGCAGTGAGCACGAGAGGCGGCCAGCCATGGCGAGCGGCAAACCGAGGCCGGACGACAACTACTCCTCCGACGGCGGCGACACCACCGACGCCGACTCCTCCGACGAGTCCCCGCAGCCGCCGCGGAAGGGCCTTCGCGCGAACCCCATCCTGACGCGCCTCTCCGTGTCGCGGAACCCGAGCCCGCTCTCCGCCGCCACCGCGGCGCCCGGGGTCTGCCTCCTGCGCTTCGCCTGGGAGTCGGCCGCCGGATCCCTCGTCGGCGCCGTCGTCGGATACGGTAACGCCCCCGCCCCTCCCCCTCCACCTCCTCGTTCCGGTCGATGCGCGCGTTAGGGTTAGGGCTCTGCGATATAGGCTTCTCGTAATAATTAGATAAGGATTCTGACGGGCCGGTGATCAGATTAGATTCCATTTGTGCGTCCGTCTCTTCTGTACAATAATAGTCTTAAAGGCTCTTAGCGATTGTTCTGACGGTCTTTACGTAGTGTTATTTCTAAGGCAGTGGATTATGGCTTCTCTTTGTTAGATTTGTACTGTACTCTGCCAGTATTGTGAGGACATTTAGGAGATTAGGTTCAAGGGAGACCCGCATATTGCGCTTTGGGTTTGATGCATTTTTTTATTACTACAATAATTCTCCGGATAGCTGGATAGGTGAACTTCTAGTAATTAAATTTACTAGGAAAAATGCTCGTGCGTTGCACCGGAACATACGAAGATGAAAATTCTCCAATCTATCATTCGTGATGATTAGCCTTCTCCTTTGTCGTACAATCAACGAAGGCGGTCACGGTTTCTCTTGTTCATGTCAAACATCATTAATCCTAAGGTTACGTGCTAGCTCCTTGCTTCACCGACTTGTAATGCCGTAAACTTGTAATTATGATAGGCGCCACCACTATGTAATCTTAATCTGGTTCATGCTCCATCTTCATAATTTAATTCCATGGACTTGTCATGATGGCAGACAATACCGTTGTTTGATCTACATATGTGATTGCGTGACAAAGTTTGTTGATTAAAAACGATGGACCAGGTGTTTAAAATTATTAGCTTTTAGTTGAAAAACATCATCTCTTTATTTATTTTTGGCTCAAAGTCAATTGACCCGCCTCATATGCCAATGCGTTGCTATAGGTGGGATGACTGAAAAAAAAATACTACTTTGATGGTCATCACTAAAATTATCCCATCAAACATCACGATTCTTGAAAGTGCATAAGAAACTAAGAAAATATTGATACAACAACAGATGACGTGTGTACCTTGGAGGGCATATTCAGGTGCACCAGAACGTTGTGTAAACTCCGGCTGCTTCCATGTGCAGTTGAACATTCTATTGAAGTATCAGGCACTTAAGTATGTTGCATTGTGAAGAAAATATCCAGAAATATTAGCTGGTACTACAGCTTCACATAGATAAGTTGAATGCGATGGTTCATCTTGTTGTAATACTCAACATGATACAGTCTCAGGCATATACTCTAGAACCATGTTTAGATATATTTCATCCTTCTCGATCAGTTGTTGAAAATAAGCAATGCTTCAGCCATCGTTATTGGGCCTGGAAACATGATGAACCAACACAAATAGGAATTCAGCATGTTGACATAACTAAACCAACACACAAATATACTACAAGGCATTGCAAGCTTCCAAAATATAATATTGTTGTTCATAACGAAGTATTTACCTATTAATGTTATTGAATATCTTCCCAGATCCGTGGATGACTATCTTTATCCCTACATACTTCCACAATAAACAATCAGCAATATTGTCTGCTACTAACACAAATGTATCCAGAAGCTCTAGTTGCCATGGTTTGCACTGCTAGCACCTGACCTGAGCCTTGTTATGTGCTACTACAGTACTACGGTACAATCATCTTTGTAAGTTCAGTTAACAAAAAGAATAGTAAATATTTTGTGCATCTAGCCAGCTTTGAACTTGCATTCATTGCTTGTATTAGTCCGCACACAGGCCAGCAGCTCAAGCCAGGAAAGATTCTTACAGTCCTCGTCTACCTTGCCCTAAAGAAATTGATCTGACCATAAATCGTCACTATACCATCACAGTTTATGAAAGAGTGCAGAACTTGGATCAATTCAAGCACTTCCAGCAGACACTGAAAGCTATGTCATGTTTCTGAATTTCTTGGATGATCGTTGTACACAGCATCTCAATATAACAGCACAAATCCTTGGGAAGTTTGTTGTAGTTATCTTTGGAGTAATCCTTGAACGGCAGTACTCTAGATGCTTAGCAGAAGAGGGGCAAAAATGCTTCTTTAATTTCTGTCAAATTGCTAGCCTGATGGAATTGTGTGGTGGTGGTGGCCGAGTATGTCGGCAATCTGGGGGCTTCGTGCTCCAGCCTCAAGGACAACGATCCGGCAGCCAACAGATTCACATCGGCTTCACACCACCAGTACAGGGACGAATGGATTTCTCCAATCCTACATCCGCTCTGGCGGTCTGGCCTCCTCCTTTCCCGACATTAGTTCTGGGAGGCTGCCGAGATGTGCACAACATGGCGCTCGCGGGCACCTCCCATTGTCCCGGCCGATTTCTGCTGCAACGACATGCCCTCAATATCTCCTGGCGCCGCCGCCCTAGGTTCAGGCGACCACCGCGCGAGCCCCGCGATTTCGTCTGCGGCCGCCGCCCAGATCCACGCTAGGGAGACAGAAGGCTACGGAGCTAGGCGTGGGGGAAGCCGCACGGAGTGTGTACCCACCGGGCCACCTGGGTAAACAGGCAGGGCGGAGCGTGGCGGCGCCAGGTTGGGAATTGGATGCTTGTTGATCGCCATCCGCCGTCATGCGCGAGCGCCGGAGGCAGGGAGATGATTCGTTGGTCTTTGTTGGTCTAAGTTGTTTTGTTTGACCAATACGATGGCACATGTGTGTATTATGTGAATTGGTGGGAGGGCAAAACGGTCCCAAAAAAAGCGTTGACGAAACTTTTTGGCAGAAACCTTAGCTCCTTTATTATTAGGTATAGATGTGACACTGGCAACATGTTATGGAGAAAATGATAGATGGATTTTGTTTTAAACTAATTGAGAGTATTTATTCCTTGTGAAAGATCACACGCTTATCGAATTCATTGGTCTCCGGACGGAGCTGCCATAGTTGACCCCAGTGACTGTTGGAAAACTCTTCACTAATTAATACTGAGTGCTAATATTTTGTATAAGATGACACCATTGAAGAGCTGACCCCAGCGAGATTTTTTCCTAGCTTTGTCCCTGATTTGGCTAATGGCAGGAAATGAAAAAAACGAGTGTAGCTGGAAGCTGTAGTGTGTCTCAGAACATCATGCACTTATCGCATTCTTTGAGCTAATTCCGCCGAATGAAAATTTGTTCGAGAAAGAAACATGTACGAGCTTTCTCAGAAATTTTAGCAGAAGCTTTTTGGCTCATACTAACACAGCCACCTTGAAAGTTTACTGTTTGTTCCATGTTGCGCTCATAGAACATGTTAAAGACTAAGAACTAAAGGTGAAGCAACTCACAAAGAATTACTGGAGTCACTCACCTAGTTCCCTACTTGGTTGCTAATCTGTTACCATGGTTTTAGCACAGACAACTCTGTTACTTAGACATATGAGATTAATTGGTAGACTAGGTGCTCTCTGTCTCATGCCGGGCCTTTCTTACTGAAGGAGGCCTGCAGGGAGTCTGCGGGCGTCTGTTATCATGCTAAGTTGCTTGACTTGTTGCATGGGTGTGGCTTGACTACCCATATGATTTTTGTATAAATAAACCCCTTTCTGGCTCCGTGCACTCCACCACTCAGAAAACCAGGCTGAGGCCCAATCGTCCAATGAAATTCTACCTTAATTTGTGGATAACAAAATAGCCTAGGTAGAACCCTGGTAAAATTCTCATTTCCTTGATCTACATTATTGCCGTTACTGCTTTTGAATGTAACAGTGTAGATCTGCTTATGGAATACGTTAGTTGTTCATGGATTTTAAGGTTAATGTTTCTCCTGAAGGTTATGCAAATCATTTCAATCATTTGATGCCATCTGCAAATTACAACTACTTTAGCTTTGTATGTTCACTGGCCACAATAGTTTTGTTTGGCATGTGTTCTGTCGGCTGCCCTGCTGCGTGTCATCTTTTTGGTCAAAACACAAATATAGTCTCTTTGTTATGTTGAAGATATTTGGTAATTTTTCAGGAAAAGGTTTGGTTACTGCAAAGGGGTTTAAAGGCTCGTTTGCTGATGCCGCGTCTTCTGCTAAGGTAATAATACCCATTTCTTTGTTGGATACCCATGTTAATTTCATTTGCAATGGATATTTCTTTGTTGGCCATCATGTTGAGTGTTTCGTCTCTTGCTCTAGATATTTGCTGTTCTTGCTGGCGTCCAAAGTTTGGTTTCTTGCTCTTTGAGACAGCTACGTGGAAAAGATGATGGTATGTCCCCCATCACCCCTAAGAATTTATAGTTCACTTTTACCTTATTTGTAATCCTTATGGCGTATCTTCTGTCTTCAGTTATTAATGCAGGAGTTGCAGGTTGTTGCACTGGTCTTGCTTTGAGTTTTCCAGGTAACGCATAAGCAAACAATGCAAATAATAGCTTCTAGCTATTTTAATTTACACCTTGTTCTTGGATACATGCCATATGATGATATTATGTAACCAAAAGTGTTGCTGACCTATGGACTAGGATACACTTTCTCGTCCCAGTTTGGGCACCGTTCAATGTATTTTAAAAATAGAAATCAGATAAATCTGTCTGTACTTAAGGTCAATGCGTATAAAAACCTTACTTTCTGTGAACCCCAGTGGTTGGCTACAAACTTGTGCTACTGCCATGTTGGTTGCTGAAGATGGGAGTAGTTTTGTCAACACATGTGACCTAGTTTTGTCAACAAATGTGACCTAGTTTGTGGTTAGATGTCCTGGCATTAGTCGCAGGTTTTACGATTATCAGGCTTCAAAATTGTTCATTTTGAATTTTCCTTCAGTTACTCATGTAACCTCTCTGTGGTTTATCTCGCTTTATTGTTGATGATTTCTTAATTAGTTTGGCGTTGATGTCATACATGAAATATTTGCTTACCTTTACCATTTGACTGTGATCTCTTTATTTGTTTTCTTGGTTCGCTCTCTGAAGATGGAGTTGTTTTATCAACACATGGGGTCTAGTTTGTGGTTAGATGTCTGGCATTAGTCGCAGGTTTTACGATTTATAGGATTCAAAATTGTTCATTTTGATTTTTCTTTCAGTTACTCCTGTAACCTCTTGTGGTTTATCACTTGCTTTGTTGTTGATTGTTTCTTAATTAGTTTGGTTTTGATGGCATACGTGAAATATTCGCTTAGCTTTACCATTTTACTGTGATGTCTTTATTTGTATTCTTGGTTTAACTTTTTTAGGAAGTGGGGCAGGAGTTAGTGTCTTCGTTCCCCCTCCCCTCCTGTAAAATGAATATGACTCTCCCTTACTTTCTGCTAATTGTTTGCAGGTGCACCACAAACTCTAATTCAGAGCTGCCTGGCCTTTGGAACTTTCTCATACATCATAGAAAAGCTCAATAAACAGCAACCCGCGCTTGCACTCCCGTCAGCCACTGGCTTAAATGATCTGAAGGCTGGACAGACTGTTCTTCCTCCCTTCACGCTTCATATTCCGCATGATGCGATGCACGGATTCTCGTCGTTTCAAAACTTTCTGTCGAAGTTCCGAGAAAACAAGTGAACGACCTGGAGACTGTAGCTTCAATGTTGCACTCTGGGTTGTGGCCATGTAAATGCATCAAGCTGAGCCTTTTGTTTCCTGTTTAGTGTATCACTAAAGATGATTATTCTACCCTTTTGTTGAACAGTTTTGCAAATTGCCCTCCAGAAAAGAAAGCAGCTTAGCTTGTGTTCTACCGGATGAATAACCTTTTCGAACCTGCATAGCAGATTGCCTGAACTTTGTGATAGTCTTTACTAGTGAATCCTCTTGTATATATATAAGACCCAGTACAGTTTCATCAGGTTTCAGCATCGATACAGCATATAGAGTGACTAAGGACTATCTGAACAGTCTCATAAAAAGCTTCAATAAATTCAAGCATCAATTCTTTCTACTTCCTCTGGATCGGTTTAACAGGCGCGTACACAATTTAAGATAAAATTTGACCGTTAAATTGGTCAATGAAATATAAATTATATATCTACAAAATTTATACTATTAGATTCATATTCAAATAAGGTTTTCAATGATATAATTTTTGTAACATATATTTTATATTTTATTAACTAAAATAATGGTCAAAGTAATTTCTTGAACTACGTGCGCACCTGTTAAACCGGACCAGATGGAGTATGACAAGACAAATCTTTGCTCGTTCAGTTACAAAGTACATAAACAAGAAAGTAAGTTCACGGTTCTTGCCACACAAAATTCATGTACCTCTTAACGAGTACAACAATAACAGACCAATATGGTGCCTGTGTCTACACATATTCTGAACATAACAAATTGGCAGTTCACCTATAGCCCAAATTTCACACGAGAGCTCTCAATCTCTCTTCGCTCGATCCCTTGCTGCTTTAGCGGAGCTTGAGCGTTCTGCCTGCGAGAACGTGATGAATACATGCATAACAGCTGTCACCATTGCCAGTCCAGTAGAGAAGATGATGACTCCTTTCCATGTCGACAAGAGTTGGGTCCACTGTAGGAATCTATGAGCACCAAATAGGAGTAGGCATGACCAAGACAGAACCACCTGATCCAATAGCACAAACTAAAGTGAGCTGCAAGAATAAGCTATTTGTAGATGGTAACATGAGTTCTTTTTTCGAAAGAGCATGAGCATATATAGCAAAATAGTACTAAAAGAGTCACACTGATACAGATGCGCCCAATTACCACATGTTTTTATCGAGAGAGAAATAGTCTGTCA
Organism: Lolium perenne; assembly: GCF_019359855.2. NCBI lineage: Eukaryota > Viridiplantae > Streptophyta > Magnoliopsida > Poales > Poaceae > Lolium > Lolium perenne. The sequence continues at coordinate 72,501,613 of NC_067248.2, read as the reverse complement.
TGTTGTACTGATGTTGGAAAAACTAATATGTAGCTCAAAACCCAAGAAGTGGCACATGATCGTATTGAGCATATTCCCACTTCTTTTTCTATTCAAAGGCACCAGTCTGCTTCTGTACATGTCAATAGTTTGATACTAACAAGGAAGCTGCTTCTGTACATGTCAATAATTTGATAAAAAAGGGAGCATCACATGATATAATGAAAAATATTGCTGCCTTCTCTAGTCGGAGAAGGTTTAGTCTGATACCTCCAAGGTGCTAATGGACCTACAACCTTAAGGGCATATGTAACTGCATTTACTATTTTCGTTTCTTAACATCTGGTCCATTCCACTCTAACTGTCCCTGTCCTCAGAATCTCCGTTCCACAATAATTGTCAATTGAGAGAATCAGCATCTGAATGCAATGTTTATTATCTACACCTACTTTATGCTTTGGAAGAGGCTGGTTGTAGCATGAAATTTAGCACGTATATGTATGATCATTTCTAGTTAGCTCTTCTTCAGATTTAATTTTTCCTTGGTCTGCAAGCATGGTAGGCTTACAGTTTCACGGTGAAACAGAGAGACTAATAGTTCACCTAATTTGTTTTACAACAAAAGTAAATATGTTGCACAATGCGGTGTCTCAGTCAGAGTTTTACCACCAAAGATTTCACTGGACGACCAATTGGTATAATTTCCTCATCGAAAGTACCAGTTGCTAAATGCCTGTCCAATAACGCATCCTGTCATTGGGAAAGAAAAATAGCAATTAGCACATAAGCCAATTCATGGTTTGTTTCAACTGAAATACATTGTATGATCATAATTTCATATAACCGTATTATAGTACTATACCTTCTCTACGAAGATGTCTTTGCACCATTTCGAAACGTCGTCATCCGATTTAGGCATATCGCTCATTGCATGGCGCTTTATGCGGACATGAACCTATAATAAACATGGTTGGAATGCCGAAGGCACCAAATTAAAATCTTCAGGCTAATCTGGTGGGCTCTCCAAAGCAATTCATGTAGCAATTTTTTCAATTATAAATATTTTCAAAAAAAGAGTGGCTAGAGTTTGGCTAGTAAATATCTGCAGATTGCAAAAAATAGAATACTTACAACTGATGATTGTCCCTGAAGAATACGCAACATTGTTGGTTTTGGCGAATCTTCTGGAATAATCACTGTTGTATCGTAGATAGCTGGGACAAAGTCACGCATAATACTTACAGCTGATACAAATCCCTAGATTTTAGAAATGAAAAAGAGTTGTTAGAACAACAACGCTTTCATGATAAACAAAGTAATAACATGGAGATAACATTTGGACAAAGTGTACATGTAGGCTGCTGAATTCTGACCAAATATTTGTTCTGAGTACCAAATGCATCACAGCGTCAGAGTACCAAATATTTGTTCTGACAAAGTGTACATGTAGGCTGCTGAATTCTGACCACAGGAATGGAATTCAGGATTTGTCTTACCATACTAAAAGGAGTCCATGTAGGTTGTGGTAACACATAACCACAGGTTTTGATTTTTTTCAGAAAAATCACAGGTTTCTGTCTAATATAATACTCCCTCCGTCTGAAAATAAGTGACTCGACTTTTTCTAGATATGGATGTATCTACACTATCTAGAAAAAGCCGAGTCACTTATTTTAGGACAGAGGGAGTTACAACTCAGCCTAACTAACTCATTGAGTATTCTACAGACTACTACATTTCAGATCGGAAGAAACAAATCAAATACCTTTGTTCGCGGAATCAACACATTTCTAGGTGCTGTCAAACCCTGAGAGACTGCATATTCTTGAGCTGCTAAAAGTTTTGCTGGAGTAAATCTTGTACCCTCAACAAAAAGGGCAAGCCAAAATGATCTGGGGAAGTCTTTCAACCTTTGAAGACCCGACTGCATTTAAAAGTATACTGATCATTAATTTACTATGAACCACAAGACACCATAGTATTAGGTAAGGTAGAAAATACTTTAAGTGTTTTTTCATCCTTTGCCCAGCTTCTCTCCAAAAAAAGGTATTCTGCAAACCACATGGACCAACCAATAACCTGCCATAGTTGATAGTTGATCAGGATAAGACACAATAAATGAATAATTTCTACAAGCAAACACGAGTGCAGTCCATTCTAGATAATGGCTCTTCAATTTTCCATAAAAAAACATGGATGCTACACAGACCATAGAGGTCTTGCCAGTCTGATACAGAGAGATGTTATTACGTCTGTACCAGCTGTCAGCCAACTTTGTTTACCGCTCAATCGACCTGTGCCTGTTTGCTGGCGCTCTAAAGTTTTACAAGGAAATAACATACTGTATATCCTGCAATTTTGGTCGCTCTTCTTCAATAGTACTTCTGGCTAGGACTTCAGCAGTAGAGATGCTCTCTTCTTTTAAGGTCTTACATTCCACTTTGTTGGTCGGGACTTCACAGTAGGTCTTTTTAAGTTTTAACTATTTGCACGACATCATTCTTCTTCCCCACAAGGCCATCAAAACTGATAGCCGAGAGGAAATACTAGATACAGTATTAGTGCCAAGATAACTTTAGCCACAATTCTACATTTGAGTAATCTTTTTTGATTAAGTTCCCTGCCTTGGTCTTTTCAAGATAACTTTGTGTCAAATACATTGGCTTGAATGAAACTAAAATGAGATGAAAGTATGGGCTTACTGGAAGGAACTTTGAAGATTTCTTCATGATAGCTATTGCACTTCCAAGACACCCTGATCGCTGACCACAAAATCATGGGAAACCCACCATAATGTATTTAGCATTAAGATTACTAATTAAAACTATAATACTTAGAAAGTGATAACAACCTGTGCTAAAATCCATCCAACCAGCCAATCAATGTCACTCCGATGATTGGATATGAGAAGGGCATGCTCTTTGCCTAAGGAATTCTTCAGGTAAGGTCGTATTCAAAACACATCCTTTTCTAAACATGGTCTAAGCGGCTAATGAAATGATATCAGTTCCCATATGGTAATGCTCGAATCAACTCCTTACCCATTAGTTTAAAAGTTTCCGGATCTCCATACAATTTTACCTGCAAAAAAATTGAATGGATTGATATCAGAGAACTGCTACTTGTGGGATCAACTATTATTTTAAAAGGTCCAAACAACTTAACTACTTAAGATTTGCAAACAAGCACTTAAAAAGTTTGTTCACTCAACTTTTTACAGAAAATTACGTACACGAAAAAATTGCATTGCATTTGCATTATAAAGCACGCAAGCACTTAAAAAAACTGTGGGATTAATAACTGTGTGTTCTAATTGGTGATTGTTGAAGTTAAGATCATACAGATAACTTGCTTTTCATTCTAATGTAACAGTGAGGACAACGTCATAATTCTAATAATTATCTATAAGGCCAAATGAGAAGCCAGGAACAACAGTTCCATTACATGCCACCATTGGGTCATATTCAACACATTCTTGCAATTCAGGTTCTTGTCAAAACAAAAGATTGCATGCACCATGAACATTCCTAACCTGCTTGTACACTGCACTCATATCACATTCTTCTGAATATATCAGTGCTCTTAAAAGTTGGTTAAAACTGACCATCTATTCAGGTTGATTCTATGAATACGAAATTAGCAATGGAAACATATGACCCAGGGCATTCTCAGATGACATCACAAATTTCAATCGACTCAACAAGATGGCTACTTCTGTTTAGACTTGAGCCGCTTTTGAAAAGCATGTTGACTTTAATCATCTGGTATATGCTAACCGAGCTTGGTCTTGATGGGTGATCAACCCAACCAACACAGGACATTCCTTTTTAATAATGGTCATTGCAAAGTGCTACTGTGCTAGGGCCTAGGTGTGCGTTGTCATGCTAGATTGCACTGCGGATCATCCAAAGACACACTTCTAACTTTAGGCAAGTTATTAAAAGCATATTCATCCTAAGGTAATGCCTTGTAGCACAAACGAAGAAGCATATGAATATTACACTTGAATCTAACTTCAGATTTGCTATGCGCAGTGCATTAATTGTGTACAAAGAAGAAAAGGCAGTTGACTTTTTTTGGGTCTAATATTATACCTTAACACCTGCCCACCAGTCGACAAGCCAGATCAGCTGAAGCCACAGCAGCTCAGCCAAGAAGACGTTGATCTGCCGGTACAGTCTCTTCGAGATTGGCCTTATCGTCAAGAACAGTACGGCCTGCAATGTGTTGTAAATATAGCAAGAGACTAAGATGAAAGTTGCAGTAAGAATTATTAGCCAATCAAAGAGGAAATTTTGCTGATAACGAGGCCGCGGATCGAACAATCTACCAAAATAAGCAGCAAAACTCAAAATGATGGCATCAGATCGGGCTGCAAGAAATCAACGCAACGTATTTGTTCTAGGCAAGCGAAGAAGGCACGGAAGCGCGCGTGATGAAATCGACAATGCGGACTTGATACAAGGAAAACATTTACAAACGACAATCGAATCTTTGGTCGCCAACTTGTCCGGATCACCACGCAATCCCTAGAAAGGGTAACAGAGAATTGCAGGGAGAGATTGCTGGAGACGAGGCGCCCGAGAAATTACCTGGACGGTGTTGACGACGAGGCCGGAGAGGAGGAAGAGGAGGCCGAGCGGGAGCAGGACGAGCACGAGGGGAATCGCCATGGCCGCCGCCGCGTCTCCTCTCTCGCCGCGGTGTCACCGGATTACTGGAAAAGCGCGGGGGTTAAGTAGGAAAAGGTGGGTTTATTTCCGTTGCTCGCGGTCGGGCGATGGACACAAAACGCAATTTTCTATTTTCTGTAGGGTGCTAGGCGAAATGCAACAGATTTCAAGCAATCGCTACATTTTCCTTTTGTTCTTATATTTTTTGAAATGTACATTTTCCTTCATTGAGCTTGTACTGCGTGGTCCCAGAGCACTCACGGGTTCATCTTCCCGACACCTCACAGGCTCCCATCTCCCGTCGTTTCCTTCAATGAATGAATTGTTTGAATTGCAGTACTTTCTCTGGTTACTTTTAATTTTTTTTGAGAGAACTGGTTACTTTTGATTTACTTGGAAGTTTGAGTCAATTAAAAGATAGGAGGGACTATTATATTTTTTAAATATATTTAAAAATAATTTAGTCTAGCAGATGGCATTTCAATGTTGCGCCTTTCATATTCGTGTTTTCTTAGTTCAAAATGCAAAAGGTTTCCATTTTTTGAGTAAATAAAAGAGGTATTAATAGTAGATGATTGTTGCCACAAATGATTCGGGACAACAAAATTGCCTTTCTTTTCATCCCTAGAACTTCTCACGTCTAACACACCCTCCAGTCGTGTCTCATACCACACTCAATTTTACTCTCCCCGATCCATATTAGTTGATTCTAGTATGCGTGTATTTAGATACATTTTAGTTCTAGATACATCTATATTAATGGGAAGTATTGAATCGGAGGGAGTATTATTATTAGTTTCAAGTGAAGATGGACACACGCCAATGGAGCAAAGTTCATAGGAGAAAATGGAAACAAAACTTTCGTATGCAAGTACGAAAAGTTTTTGCCTTTTGTTTTACCCCAAGTGGTTTCTATGTCTATACTTCCTTAGTTCTGAATTACTCTGCATTCTAGGTTTAGTTATAATAGAAAATATAAACATCTACAATATAGAATAAATATTATTTGAAATATTATTTTCGTACTGTACATATTTGGTGTTATAAATATTGATATTTTTATCTATATGCTTGGTCAAACTTAAAGATATTTAACTTTAGCCAAACCCAGAATGCAGGGTAATTATTGATAGAGGGAATATATTGATATTTCTCAAGTCCCGGCCGGCCGGCCCACTATCGAGACCACCCCACCTTGCTCTCATGACTTCACAATTAGAGATCATTTGATTCACAAGATAGAAAAATCATAGAAATATATGAAAAACATATGACTGGGATGTCATGATTAGTTAAATTCTATAGAAATATGAGTTGTGTTTGATTGTACCAAAAAAAAATCCATGAGGTTGACTTAATGTTTTATTTCTATAGAATTTGCACTATAACATTTCTATATGATTAGTTTATGTAAGACATGTTCCTTTGAATCAAACAACTAGTGTATGAAAAAAAATCTATAAAATCTAAATCTCACATAATTCCTATATAAATCCTATTAAACAAGGAAGCCCTTAGGGTTAACGAGTGCACCACTCTATTGATACAAGTGCTATCACCCATCCTTCACGTGTCTTATAACTCTTTGTTCTACAATTAGTGTTTGTTGCATTCTTCAAGTTACATTTTTTTTTGTGTGTTTTGGCAAAGTTTGCTTTCGTATAGTTGTCAACTCCATATTTGATTTGTTCCGTTTTCCATGTGCTTTCCACTTTCAATAAAAACGGTATCACATCTTTTTCTTTTCTTTTGCCAGTAAAAATAGTACTACCACATGTTTGTTTTTGCAAATAGAATCAGCAACACATGTTTTCGATGGTTCTTATGCATGCGAACATTGTATCTATTCCCGCGCGAACATGACATTGTATCTACTCCCACATGTTCATAAATGATGTGTGAATTTATGAACGAGCGGTGGAGAAAAGGAGCACAGACGGGTGCACGGCTAAAGTGCTCAAATTTCGAAAATTCATGTAAATTATGTATATTTACAGGGGAAACCTTGCAGGCCTATGTGGATCTGAAACGAAAGTCCTAGGTATGTCCGCCCCTATCGATGGGCAGCGGTTAGCCACAATTACTCCGGATCTCCAGCACAGCCAGGTTGTTGACGAGCTACAATGAAAATCAAGGTTAGTAGCATCTTTAGCCGCGTTTCTAAAGCGATCTCAAACAGCGCTGGATCGAGGGTTCATGGGACGTGTTTTCTTCGTGTCGCGTTTGGAGGACGTCGTTCCCCAGCCACGCCCCTCAAACGCGGCCCCAAAACTTATTTTCACATTAAAATACTTATTTTTGCATTTTCATTTCAATAGAAAGGAGGAACATTACACAAACTAATACTCTCTCCCTTCATAGATATAGGGTGTATAGTTTTTGGCACGGAAATTAAGAAACACACATTAAGGGCAAGTTACGTGAGTTTTGAGGAAGATTACCCCTGAATTATTGCTTTGAGAAAATAGAGAAGTTTGCATGAGCTAAGAAAATGCAATCAAATCCGTAAAAAAATATTCAAATGAGTGGTTCTACGCAATACACCTTATATTTTAGAGCTTTTTTCGGAAAACTATACACCTTATACCAAGGAACGGATGGAGTACATAATTGGGAACATGGTTTTTCACAAACTATGACATAGTTTGGAATATGGTTTCCACAAACTAATACATAGTTAAAACATTGTAAAATGAGGAAAACTAACTATAGTTGGCTTCCATGTTTGCTGCCCAGAAAGAACGCTCTCATGCACTTTCAGTTATCCAAACTGGAAAATCCAGCTGGTAATGATAGCCATGTTCGTCGTTTGCAAGGAGAACATACAAAAACCTCCGTGACCATTTCCGCTGCGAAGAAAGAACACTCGGCGTGTTCAATCGTCCTCCTCTTCGTCGTCGCCGTGGTAGTGCCGGTGGCAGGACATGTCGTCGAACACCTTCACGCTCATCTCCTCGTCACCTTGGTACGAGAATGTGAGCACGCAATCGGTTTGGAGGTCGTGGTAGCGCGCAAACTTCTCCCAGCCGGTGTGGAGGTACATCTTGCCACCCTCGTCGAAGAGCACGTCCACCGGCCACCGGCAGAAGCCGCAGCCAGCCTCCCGCAGCTGCACCGCAGCCGGCTCGTTGCCGATGACGAACTCAGCGAGCTTGTCTGGCAGCCTCTGGATGCCGAGTGGGTCGCCATTGAGGACGACGACGAACTCGAACTCCCACTCCCCCTTGGAAGACGACGACATCGTAGGCGACGACGACCGTGCATGCCTTCCAGCACGGCCGCGACCTCGGCCTCTGCCTCTACCAGCCATGGAAAGGCCCTTGACTCTTGAGATGGTGACGGTTAAGGTTGGGGAGAGAGGCGCTAGGGTTTGTGTGTGAGGGACGATGCGAGGGCTCCCCTTTTTATAGGCCAGAGGGAGGCGGGGGAGAGGTGGCGCTCATTAACGCCGACACGGAGAGCTAGGCACGACGAGACGCATCGCTGCGCCTCTGCGGAAACTGAACCATCGCTGCGCGCTAATAACTTCCGTCGCGAGGTAAGCGACGGTTAGGTTAAACTTGAATGTGCCACTGACGCGTCGGGCCCACCACTCCTCGCCTCGCTTTTCGTTGTGTCTGGCGTGCCCGGAGCATCCCCCGTGGACCGGGACGGGCTCGGAGCGCCGTACACCGTATTGGGCCGCGCCAGACGGAAGGAGGCTTTGGGGCGCGCGGCTGGGAACAGAAAATTGTCCGGCGCGCCCCAAATACCTTTGGGGGTCGTTTTGGGGTCGCTTTGGCGGACGCGACTGGAGATGCTCTAAGGATCTGTTTGTGTAATGGATTTTCTCGTGGAGACAAAAAACATATGTTTGGTTGCTCATGGAGGAAAGATTTCATGCATCGCACGAACTTTAAAGCACCCGAAAGCTGTATGCGGAGGAACACTTGATTCAACCGTTTCTAGCGATGCAGCCTCGTCTCGCGCTCACTGGAGCCAAACTGCGCCACGCTGATGGCGGAAGCCCCGCGTGCACGAGGGAAAAATACGGTGGCAGAAATTCGGTCACCTCCCTCCGATACTCCCCCTATTTACACCGCCCCGCCTCACCGCCCAAAGGCGCGCCACCATTTCCCCCCTTTCGAGCTCTCCGTCCATAGCTGTTCGCCGGCGACCAAGGTAAGGGACGGGCTTTTCTGAAGCCGGTGGACCTCCGCTGCGGCTGCTCATTGGCGACGGTTGCTGCTCCTGTACGCTGGTCCTTTAGGGTCTTAGCACGATAACTTTCCGTATGTCTACTACAACAAGCTCTACAATAACAAATTTTGCCCCACTCTAGTGAGGGAGGAGAGAGGATGGCGGCGCGCCTTCGGCTCGCTCGAGTGCTTGTAGTCATCGCTTGGTGGTCTAAATACCTCTTTATATTTTTAATTACTTTTGTACTTTCGTTGAGGATTATGAATAGATCAGCAGACTTTTCATCCCAAAAAATGAGCAGGTCGAAGTTTTTAAGAGGTATAATAACAAGGTAAACTCCATTTAATTCCCAACAATAAAACTACATTACTATCTTGTGTGAGCATCATCAATATAGCAAAAAAAACTACTACTGAGGAAATAACTTAGGCTAAAATAATTCCATTTTCGCTGCAATGAGATCAAAATAAAGAAGACATAGCAATTGCATTGACAATCTAATTATCCAAGTTTGGAGAAATATGAACTGTTGGCAACCATACTATTGGTAGGTATCCACTGTTTGTATGACCAATATTTGTTAAAATAAAAGCTTAGAATTGCACCATGAAAGTTTGTTCTGAATATCTGAGCAGCATATATAATTAATTGGTTTCTCCAAGTAAGCACACGAAGAAAAATATTTATGCTTTTGTAAGGGTATTTTACCCTTATCCATTATTTTGGTAACAATGACACCGTGCTAGAGTACTTGGCCTAATATGTTTACAAGGATAATCTCAGGTATTAGGCAATGAGGCATAAATGGTGTATCAAAGGAACAAGAAGGCTAAAGGAGACCCCCCACTTCAACAACAATCGAAAAAGGGTCTACAGCAGAAATCCGGTCTGCAGCCCGGTCCAACCGGACTCTGAGACCCGGCGATCAGCGTCTTTGCCGGCCAACCGGTCGCCAACCGGGGCGAGTCCGACGCACGGCCCGGTCGACCGGTCGCCAACCGGGCTCCATACGAAGAACTAACAGATCCGGTTGCCGCCCGGTCAACCGGCCTACCAACCGGAGAGTCCGGCGCACGGCCCGGTCGACCGGTCGCCAACCGGGCGCCAACCGGAGGAGCTCCAGGACGACGCAAAGGGCATCCGGTCGCTGGCCCGGTCCAACCGGCCTCACCACCGGGCAGTCCGGTCTGTGGTCCGGTCAACCGGGTTTGTCGAGAGAAAAGCTGAGGTGGCAAGTGACCAACGGCCATATTTCGAAGAACACTATAAATAGGCCTTCTCCTACCTCTGAACTGTTAGGCACTACACTACAAGTTGTTCTTGAGCTCTCTCTCTCTTACTCCATTGCTAGAAACACCAAAAGCCTCAGATCTCCCTCCTCCTCCACCCAAACTCAAATCCCTCCGGGGAATCGTTAGAGGAGGACCCGATCTACCGTTCTACCAAGCCAAATCTCATTCCCCCTTGTATTCATCGAGAAGCTTGCTTCCTAGGGTTCCTTGGAAACCCTAGGTGGGCAAGAGGAGTCCGGAAGCATCCGGGCTGTGGATTTGCTCCGGGCAAGATTGTGAAGGTTTGGAGGCTACCTCAAAGTCTACCACAAGTGAGTGAGCTATTCCTTCGTGGGATAGGCTCCGGAGAATAGGGTGAGCCTTCGTGGCGCGGGGAATCCTTCGTGGGACCTCCACTCCTCCAAACGTGACGTACCTTGTTGCAAAGCAAGGGAACACGGGAATACATCCTCGTCTCCGCGTGCTATCGGTTATCTCTAACCGAACTCCTTACTTGTGATTTAACTGCCAGTGAGAGCCTTCGTGCTCGAGTTAGTTGTATCCTCATATAGGTTGCTTCACCTAGTTTGCATTAGGCTCACCTTTATATTCCACAAAGCCTAATATTGCAATGAAAGAATTAAAATCTGTAGAAACCTATTCACCCCCCCCCCCCCTCTAGGTTTACCATCTCTATACTTTCAATTGGTATCAGAGCCTGGAATCTTATTAAGGGCTTCACCGCCTTAAGAGTGAGATGGAAAAACTATTCGAGGGTCTAGATGAAGACTCTAACCTTTCGGTTAGAGAAATGAAATCTAGATTCTTGGCATATGATGCCGAGAAGAAGAAAAAGGAGGATGACCTACAAAGCCAAATGGCACAGATGACTGCCATGCTTAAGAACTTGACTAATGGGAATCCTAGTGGGGCTTCGGTCTCTCAAGGAAGTTTCCATGAAGTCAACCATGACTATCCCAAAAACACTTCACCCATGCCTCATATAAACCATAGTGGGACCGTTCCCCATTTTGATGGAACTCACTTTCCTTTTTGGAAATCTGCTATGGAATCTCATATTCGCAGCTGCAGTGTGGAGCTATGGGAGATCATTGTTCATGGACATCGGGAGCCACAAGATCCTATTCGGTTGACCTCCACCGAGTTCTACAACCGTCAACTCAATGCCTCCGCACGTGACAAGATTAGAAGTGGCATCAACAGCAAGCTCCTTGATCAAGTCGATGACATTGTCTCCGCTAAAGAGTTGTGGGATCGGATCATAGTACTCCAAGAGGGAACCGATTTGATCCAATCAGCTCTTTATGAGACCGCAAAGCAAGAGGCCCACCAGTTCATGATTCGAGATGGAGAATCCGTGGCCGATGCCTATGCTAGGCTTGGTGCTCTTAGAGTAAGGGTCAAGGGACTTGGTGTTGAGAAGTACAATGATGGCTTCGAGATGAATGAAGCATTCATAAAGTCCAAGGTCATTGCTATGATTGCCGTCAATCAAGAAGACACCAACCTTGCACTCAACTTGCAAATCATGACCAAGAGTGCCGATCTCAACTCCGATGATCTAGTCTCCTATGTGGCCGCCAATGAAAACATGGCCAAAGCAGGAAAGAGGCTCAAGGCAATGAACCGTGTTGATGAAGCCTCACACAACCATGAAGCGTCACACAACCTTGCTCTCAAAGCTAGAGCCGACCATGGAAGCAAAGAAGACTATGAAATTGAAGAAGATGAAGAGATGACTTCAACTAGTGACATTGCTACCGACTTTGCTTTCTTTGCCAAGAAGTACAAGGCAAAGTTCCCAATGCTCCTCAATGACAAGAAGAAGAGAACTTGCTACAATTGTGATGAAGATAGCCACTTTGCAAATGAGTGTATGAGAAAAGGGTAGACAAGCCAAAGTTCATCAAAGGGGTCAAGCCAAGATTGAAGCCAAACCCAATCAACGATCGATACAAGAAGAACAAGGGAAGAGCTTTTGTTGGGGCCGAGTACTTGTCCGATGAAGAAGAGGAAGATGAGGAGAAGGAGGCCGGAGTGGCCGGTTTGGCTTTCTCTAAGCCCGGGTCACTCTTCACATATGACTACTCCAAGGATTACTCCACGGAGAATGATGTTGGATCTTCCTTCATGGCAAGAACAACTCAAGATGATGACTCCGATGACTCTCCCTCCTCTACAATCGTTGGCTCTTGTCTTATGGCTAGGGAAACCAAGGTAATGGAACCTCCACCTTCCCTATCTAGTGTTCTTGATGATGAAAACGAAGATCAAGAAGAATTAATTGTGCTTAAGGAACTTTATGATGTTAGATGCACCCTTCGTGGTGAAGCTCTTGTCAAATTTGATTTCTTGATGGACTCACTCAAAGAAAAGGATGAGTCCATTGAGGAATTAGAATATCATTTGAATGAGAAGGAACGGAGATTCAATCTCCTAAGACAAGAGCTAAAAACCGAAAGGTGCATATCTCAAGGCCTTAAGCAACAAATTGAAACTTATGAACTTGATAAAGTTAAGGACCTAGAAACTATTGATAGGGCTCAATCTTTGACTCAAGTGCTCCATGCCTCAAAGGAGGAACTTGAAGTTGCTCATGCTTCTCTCACTAGGGATCTTGACCACCTTGAAAGAGCTAACAAGCTTGTTAAGGATGAGCTCAAGAAACTTGGAGAGAACCATGACCTACTCCAAGAAACCTACACAAAGGCTCTTGAATCAATGAAGGATCCCATTGTAGTTGAAAAGCTTGCTAGTTCCCCTACTTCTTTTACTAGTGAGCATGCTAAGCTTGTTGAGGAACATGTTCGTTTACAAGAAGAACTCTCTTTGCATGTTGAGACCAATGCATATCTTGAATCTTTGGTGACTAAATATGGTCTCAACTATCATCCTAATGAATCTTCTTGTGAGCAAGCATCTATTCTTGAGGAAAATGTTAGGTTAACAAAGAAACTTGCAAAGTTCACCACCGCCAAGAACAAGATGGGATTGGATGATGTAACACCCCAAATTTCAAACAAAGAGAAAATAAATTTCCTTTTTCCAAAAGTGAGAACCAACAAAAACTTTTCCTATATAGGGTGCTATGCTTAGTGCTCCTACCTATTACTTGTGTTTTTGCCATGATGAGTGTTATTATGCTTATGTGATAAACCCTAAAACCCTAAAGTGATCAAGTGAAGATCACAAACCAAATAAAATTAAAAGAGAAAGAAATCAAATAAGAAAAACCCTAAACCCTAACCTCCTCAAAAATCCTTTGGATCTATTTTGAGAAACCAAAATAGAAGAAAAATACATATGTGGGCCTATAGCCCTAATATGGAGGTTTTGAACTCTACTTTTCTTACTTTGCTAAAATGGTGGTGAACCCTTGCAAAACTTATTAAACCCTAAACCTCATCCATCTTGTCATCAATCTTTGAGGAATAAAAATAAAAAGGAAAGATCTTATTTAAGAAAAAGGCATATGCAAGCCCATGGATACTTGTTGAAAATGATGAGCTTTTCCTTGTCTACCTTGAGTAGATGAATTAAAATACCTCAACACACTCCACAAAGCACTTACCAACCAATTCAAGTGTGAAACAAAATAAAATCAAACATATGCATAGAGGCATATGTGCCTATGGCTATTTTTGTAAAACTTTACCCTAGGCCTTTCTACTTTATTTAGAGGATTGGAAAACCTTCATAAACCTTATCTAGTACTTCTCCAACCCAATCCCAAAATGAAACAAAAGATTTTAAAAAGAAAGTAATAATGCCATAAAGGCATATGAGAGCAAAATATTAAATTTGTGAAAATTAAGGATCTTGACCCTAAGACTTGTAGTGAATGGTTGGATCACTCATATATACCATTTCAACACTCAACAACATCAATTGGGTCAAGCCTAGTCAAATTAAAAATCAAATGCCACATATGCATAGAGGCATATGTGACACATAGCCATTTTCCCCAATTCTTGTCCTATGCACTTCTACCTTGACCAAATGGTGTTAAACCATCTCTAAATCCAAACTAATACTAAATTGACCCTAACCCATGCCCACGTAAAGCAAGATGAACAATTTACAAAGAATAATGAAAATTGACATGCCACCTCTCATGTGTTATGGCCAATTTTGCAAATCTTTGAGCAAGACCATTTGAAATGGTTTCAATGGTTTGAAAATGTTTCTAAACTAATAAGAATCACATTAGAGTCAAGAAAAGTCAAACCAAATGGAGAGAAATCAAATAGTGAGATAATTACATTTTTCACTCACATACACATTTAGCCAAATTATCCAATCTTGACCTAGCCACCTCCATTGCCTCAAAATGGTTTGAACCTTTCACCTAACTCAATCTAACACCAAATAAACCCCACTCTTGTCAAAATGAAGCAAAGAAAAATAAAATAATAAAAGTTAGAAATTCACAAAACCCTCACATATGGCTTATGCCCTTTTTATAAATTTTGACCCTAGACCATTTTGGTCTTCACCATTAGTTGAATAATGTTACTAAACACTTATTACAACTTTGGAATCAAAGAAACACATTTCAAATGAATTTCAAACTCAAAATTGGCTCACATACAATAATGGTCAAAACTGCCAATTATATTCTGGTCACTACTTTGAGCCTCTCTATTTCAAGTTTTTCAAACTAAACTTTCCTAATTCTTTGCATGTCATCCAAGAGCACATCAAGGTGAACAACTTTGGTAAAGACCACCATGCTAAATTCATCTTGGATCAAAAACTATGCTCATGCAAAGTTGAGACTTTTTATCAAATGCAACAATCTCCCACTTAGCGATTTTTGCAAATCTTTGAATTAAACTTTTCCACCACCACACCTCAACTCCTCTGGTCATTTCTAACTCAACCAAACACACATTTTTCAAATTGGGTAACTTTGGGAATTCACTAAAAAATTGGACAAATTGGCAATTTCCAAACATGACACTATTTGACACTATTTCAAATAGTGTCCTATCTAACCCTAATCTACCCCCAAACTACCCTACCTGGTTCCCCTGTCCCCTCTCTCTCCCTACACCAACACAGCCACCCTAGGAAACTAACCCTAGCATGCCTATGCATGGCCATGCCGGCCATGTTCTTCCTCCTCTTCTCCCTCTCTTCCTCAGCTCTGGCCCCCTTGTCAAATGAGACCACCTCGACCTACTGCAACCCCCTATGCCCACCATGGCTGGAGAGGAACCTCACACGCGTCAGGCAACGCGCGCCCAGAGCGGCCCAGGCCATGCCGATCACGGCGTGGGCGCGCCCACAGACGCGCCACGGCCACCTGCCGCCCCGACAACCAGTGCAGCCCCTGGACCCCCTCTCTGCGGCGTGAGCCTCGCCGCCGCGACACTAGACCGCCAGACACGCTCCCGTGCTCTCGCGTCGCATGTCGCCGTCGACCACCTCGCCGAACCCCCGCAACCCGTGCCGCCAAAACTCACCATCGCACGCGCTCACCTGGCTGTCCCCCACCTAGCTAGCTAGCGCCCTAGCACCGCCTGGACGCCGCCTAGCTCGCGCTGACGTCGTCGACCCACTTCCTTCGCCGGAGTCGCCGTGCCACTGTCATCCCCACCGCAGAACCTCGGCCACCTCTCCACCCTATAAAAGGAGAGCCCCCGCGCTTGATTTCTTCACACCAACAAGCTTTCCTCCTCTCTCTGATCCTTCTCAACCTCTTCCCCGCCTCGATTAGCCACCGGAGCTGCCCAATTTAGTCGCCGGAGCCCGCGGAGGACCTGAGATCATCGCCGACGAATTGGAGCACCATCGGCGACGCCACCGGTACCAGCGCACTCGCCGTCGTCTACAACGTCGACCTGCATCAACGCCGCCGCTCGCCGGAGTCCCAGCTCGCCGCCGACCCCCTACCTCCGCCGCTCCAGCAAGCTCCTCACGTCGACGACGACGACGACCACCAGCCGTTGGATCTTGATCTAATCGCACGGCCACCACTCACGCGTACCGCTTCGGTAAGGCTGACTCGCTGACGTGCGGGCCCCTCTGTCAGGCGGCCCGTGGCGTGTGAACCGATACTGGGCCGGCCCACCTCTCTCTTCCACGTTTTGGCCTGTTAACTTTCCCGCCCAAGCCCATGTTTTCAAATTTGTTTAATCCTTTTCAGAGAAATTTAAATACTGAACCTGTTTTAGAAATTGAATAGTTTCAAATCTGCCCAACCAAAATTGATGAACTTTATGTTGTTGGAAAGCTAGAGAAAAGATCTATCCAATGCCACTGGTCCCACCTTGATTGCTTGCATAGAATTAATGTGATGAAAAGAACAAGTCAGGGACTTTTGCACATTCAAATAATTCTTAAAAATCAACCAAAATAGATATTAAGTTGATTCCAACTCTAATAGCTCACATTTGACTTACACTAATTGATTATGAAATAAAATGGTGTGGTCACTTTGCATGATCATGGCCTAGATTAATTAAAGGACTATATGGCTATTCTAGTTAGTGATATTGTCCAAAACTATTAGGTAAATTCTATGAAGTGTTCACTTCATTTAAATCTTGTCCCAGATACTTTCATATGAAGTATTGACCCCTGGTCCAATACTCTCAAATGAAATGCTTGGTGAAGTTAAATCATAATAGGCAGTATTAAATGGTATGAGGTATTCTACCTCATTTAAATCAATTCCTCAAATGATGATGATGAATGGTTGACTTATGTCAACATGACTGCATGTAGAATGGTTTGAGGAAATTAAATCTTAAGAAGATTCAATGAGAGGAAATTATTTCTCAAAAACTATATGGAAACTATCACTTGCATATATAAGGAGAGAAGTTATCCTCTAACACTAAGTAAGAAACCCTAGATTGATTCTAAGTAGCAATGTTAAGTAAGGATGCTAGATCATTTGGAGTGAGCCATTAAGGCTAATTTAGGTTACTTAAGTGTTGTTTGGTGATTGTATCCTCGTATTCGTATATAGACGCTAGTGACGGAGAATACCAGGAAGAGGAAGGATTCTACCCAGAAGAAGAAGAGAACTTTGATCACATCACCAACCAAGGCAAGCTATTACCAATGCAAGCTAGACTATTGCAAGTTATAATGTTTCAAGCTAACACCAATGCAAGATAATACTCTTGCAAAGTGCACAGCTCACTATGAGCAAGGCATTACTCCATTTACTTATGCTTATGATCCTATTTCCTAGTTTTTACCTTACAAGCTTTATTTACTTGTGTTTTATCAAAGTACTTTTTGATTTATGATTCACTTGGTTTAGTTATAGAGTAGTACAAGATCATCACACTTAGCCTAGCAAGCTCCAAAATACTTAGCACCCCTCATACATAGATGCTAGTGCTAAATAAAAAGTGGCTACTCTAGTTGGGAACTTGTGAATCGAAATGACTTTGAAAACCTTGGAATGATGAGTCATTCTATTGAGAGATTTTGAAGGTGAATATGACTGGTGAATGACTTGGTGAATTTTACCAAAACTGATGGTTGGGTTCGGATGCGATACCATTCCAATTTTACAAGTACCCCCACAATACCTGAATCTGGGTAAGGCTTAGCTGGAAACTTATGTATTTTAGTATGGGTTCCCTCTGAACAAGCGTCATAGGGGTTATGCCGAGGCTGCCTCCGTACTGGTGAAGTGATATGAAATGACGTGAAATGAGGTGAATGTCCGGCCCAAGCCCTGTGCAGTTCCCAGGCTGACTGTCTGTCTTCACTGGGAGGCCAAGCTCATGGGGAGAGGTGCCTATACTAGAATATGTAAATGAAAGGTTAGGATTGGTAGTTCGCGTCTTGCGTACGATAAATCAGGGCCGATTACCCACGACGAGCTATTGCAATTGTTGTGGCACAAGTGTACAACCTCTGCAGAGTTAAACCTATTCGAATAGCCGCGTCCGCGGTTATGGACAGTTGGGAAGGCCATACTGTTCCGTCATCAGAACTTTTCGAAAACTATGAATGGTGAAGGGTGACTTGTGAATTTGAACTTGAAAGGTGACATTGACTTTGAATCACAACAGAGTTGTGGGAATGACAGTAGTGTTCCCACTTGAGTTAGTTAGCACATGAAGAGTTGTTTACTAAAATGTTTGTGAACTAAAATTGGCTTTATGCAAAATAAACTAGAGCTTAGCACCCCTTACTAGAATTGTTAGCACTTACATTAGTAGTAGTTTGCGAGTACTTTAAAGTACTCACGGCTGTGTCCCTGGCTATTCAAATGGCCAGACTATGAAGAGGAGCAGAACTATCAAGAGGACGACCAGCAGGACGCCTACGACAACTAGGGAATCTTCTGACGTCAGACGTTGGCCTGTGGACTAGAGAGTCCTTTCTACTTACGCTTCCGCTATGAAACTATGAACGTTGTGTCCGTTGATCAATAGATCAACTATTTGTGTAATATTGGATCATGTGATCTCTATTTGTAAGACGACTATGGTATGTAATGAATGATGACTTATGATATTCAACTGTTATGTCTCGCAACAACAATATTCCTGGGATTGCGATGTATGGCATAACAGGCATCTGGACTTAAAAATCCGGGTGTTGACAAGTTGGTATCAGAGCCATTGTTTGACCTTAGGAGACCCTAGTTAGAATGGACGTCTGCAAAACTTAGTTTCAAAACCAAAGAAGTGAATATTTGCGAAAAACTTATTCTCACTCTTATCCTTGAGATCTTTTTCCAAAAGAGGAATTCATGCCCTACTTTTCCTTGCCATTCCTACATAAAATTTTGCACACTGGAATACTTCTCTAATTTACTCCTCCTCTTTGTTCATAGATGGAGTACCAATGGGAGTTCTATCAGCTTGGTCCCGGAGGCGACCTAAGGTTCGAAAAGGATTTAAAGCAACTAGTGGAATATCTAGGACACCCGTATCCCGAGTTCTTCGGAATACCCCTCAACAACCACTCCGGAGAAACACCTCGGTGGGAAGTTTCTACTGATCTACGAAGGAAGCTTGGAGCCCCGGTATGGGAAACCATCTGGATTTCTGTAACGGGAAACACTTGGAAGGAAGGACTAGTTAGAGCTATGCAAGAAGCAATTTCCCGTCTGTGTGGACAAAATGAGAACAAGATCAAGAACACTCGCTTCATCTACTACCCAAGACATGACTCCATGGGACGATCTTTGACCATGCCCCCACACACGGAGATGAACCCCTATGTAGCACACCAGGACTTCAGGCTGTACAAAACCCGCAGGGATTTGGACAACGCCCTCGCCTCTCGCCAAGCACATCACCCGTGAAGACGAAGAATCCACCCGGAAGAGTAGTATCACCCCAGCACTTAAGTAGGTGTGAGTTGTATCAGGATCCCCTTGTATCGTAGAGCGAATGAATGGTTCTTAAAACCAACGGTGTGTTAGATTTGTAATGTGTGATGTTTGGTATGGATGAAAAAGTGTTGTTGGTTATACCCCCCTCAACACTACTCAAATGTTTAAGTTTTGAACTTCGTGAACTCTAATTCAAAACAAACCGTAGAAATTTCCCTCTTATCTTATCATCCACTCCGATGTTCAGATGGCCCCACCAACCCGCAACGCCACCCAAGACGCCATGCGGCAGATGCTAGAGATGATGATGGCCGACCGAGAAGCCGAGAGAGCTGAACGCCAAGCCAACATTGCTGCACTGCAACAGCTCGCTCAGAACAACAACGGCCATGGGAACCACGACCACCCTGGGTCAAAACTGAAGAACTTTCAGAACACCAACCCACCTATCTTCAACAAGACCGAAGAGCCCCTCGATGCCGATGACTGGCTCCAGACGATGGAAAATAACTTGGAAGTAGCTGGAGTGGAAGCCAATGAGAAGGTCTTGTTTGCAACCCACTATCTTGCCGGACCAGCCCGCGCTTGGTGGACAAGCACCCGTGCCATGAACGGAGGTCAGTTCATGACTTGGGAGGATTTCAAGCTCAAGTTTAGCAAGTACCATGTGCCCCAAGGACTAATCAAGATGATGAGAGACGAGTTCCGCGAACTCAAGCAAGGCAGAATGTCCGTGGTAGAATACCGCGACAAGTTCCATACACTGTCAAGGTACGCCCCGGACGAGACCGATACCAATGAGAAGAGGAAGGAAAGATTTCTGAACGGACTCCATGACGAGATGCAGACCGTACTGGTCAACATTCCCTTTGCTGACCTAGAAGCTCTGGTGAACTCCGCCATCCAGATGGAAGGGAAGCTTCACCAAGCCAATGAGAACCGCAAGCGTCGGATGATGAATCAGCATGGGTCCAGCAATACCCAGAAGTACCGCAACAACTCATCTGGAGGATATACTCCCAAGTACAACAAGCCCCCTGCTCAGAACTACCGCCCAAACTACACCAACAACCACGGAGGACCCCCGAAGCCCGGAGGCAACCACAACAACACCAATCACACCAACAACAACAACGGAAACAACAACAACAACAACACTAGCCCTAGGACTGGAAGCAACGCCATCCCCGTCGCCAACAAGGACAAGGCCACCATCACTTGTTATGAGTGTGGAGTGGTTGGGCATTACTCCAATGAGTGCCCCAAGAGACTCGCCAAGATTGCCGGCAACACCGCTGCACCTGCTCAGAACCAACGCTACTTTGCCGCAAGAAATAACCCGAACAACAACGGCCGCTACTACCACATGACGGCCACCGAAGCTCAAGAAGCACCTCAGAACATGCCAAGTATGTTCCCTGCTAAATCATATCGCCCAATCTCTCTTAGGAACCTAACTTTTCTTAAAATCTCGGGACGAGATTTGTTTAAGGGGGAAGGGTTTGTAACACCCCAAATTTCAAAACAAAGAGAAAATAAATTTCCTTTTTCCAAAAGTGAGAACCAACAAAAACTTTTCCTATATAGGGTGCTATGCTTAGTGCTCCTACCTATTACTTGTGTTTTTGCCATGATGAGTGTTATTATGCTTATGTGATAAACCCTAAAACCCTAAAGTGATCAAGTGAAGATCACAAACCAAATAAAATTAAAAGAGAAAGAAATCAAATAAGAAAAACCCTAAACCCTAACCTCCTCAAAAATCCTTTGGATCTATTTTGAGAAACCAAAATAGAAGAAAAATACATATGTGGGCCTATAGCCCTAATATGGAGGTTTTGAACTCTACTTTTCTTACTTTGCTAAAATGGTGGTGAACCCTTGCAAAACTTATTAAACCCTAAACCTCATCCATCTTGTCATCAATCTTTGAGGAATAAAAATAAAAAGGAAAGATCTTATTTAAGAAAAAGGCATATGCAAGCCCATGGATACTTGTTGAAAATGATGAGCTTTGCCTTGTCTACCTTGAGTAGATGAATTAAAATACCTCAACACACTCCACAAAGCACTTACCAACCAATTCAAATGTGAAACAAAATAAAATCAAACATATGCATAGAGGCATATGTGCCTATGGCTATTTTTGTAAAACTTTACCCTAGGCCTTTCTACTTTATTTAGAGGATTGGAAAACCTTCATAAACCTTATCTAGTACTTCTCCAACCCAATCCCAAAATGAAACAAAAGATTTTAAAAAGAAAGTAATAATGCCATAAAGGCATATGAGAGCAAAATATCAAATTTGTGAAAATTAAGGATCTTGACCCTAAGACTTGTAGTGAATGGTTGGATCACTCCTATATACCATTTCAACACTCAACAACATCAATTGGGTCAAGCCTAGTCAAATTAAAAATCAAATGCCACATATGCATAGAGGCATATGTGACACATAGCCATTTTCCCCAATTCTTGTCCTATGCACTTCTACCTTTACCAAATGGTGTTAAACCATCTCTAAATCCAATCTAATACTAAATTGACCCTAACCCATGCTCACGTAAAGCAAGATGAACAATTTACAAAGAATAATGAAAATTGACATGTCACCTCTCATGTGTTATGGCCAATTTTGCAAATCTTTGAGCAAGACCATTTGAAATGGTTTCAATGGTTTGAAAATGTTTCTAAACTAATAAGAATCACATTATAGTCAAGAAAAGTCAAACCAAATGGAGAGAAATCAAATAGTGAGATAATTCCATTTTTCACTCACATACACATTTAGCCAAATTATCCAATCTTGACCTAGCCACCTCCATTGCCTCAAAATGGTTTGAACCTTTCACCTAACTCAATCTAACACCAAATAAACCTCACTCTTGTCAAAATGAAGCAAAGAAAAATAAAAGAATAAAAGTTAGAAATTCACAAAACCCTCACATATGGCTTATGCCCTTTTTATAAATTTTGGCCCTAGACCATTTTGGTCTTCACCATTAGTTGAATAATGTTACTAAACACTTATTACAACTTTGGAATCAAAGAAACACATTTCAAATGAATTTCAAACTCAAAATTGGCTCACATACAATAATGGTCAAAACTGCCAATTATATTCTGGTCACTACTTTGAGCCTCTCTATTTCAAGTTTTTCAAACTAAACTTTCCTAATTCTTTGCATGTCATCCAAGAGCACATCAAGGTGAACAACTTTGGTAAAGACCACCATGCTAAATTCATCTTGGATCAAAAACTATGCTCATGCAAAGTTGAGACTTTTTATCAAATGCAACAATCTCCCACTTAGCGATTTTTGCAAATCTTTGAATTAAACTTTTCCACCACCACACCTCAACTCCTCTGGTCATTTCTAACTCAACCAAACACACATTTTTCAAATTGGGTAACTTTGGGAATTCACTAAAAAATTGGACAAATTGGCAATTTCCAAACATGACACTATTTGACACTATTTCAAATAGTGTCCTATCTAACCCTAATCTACCCCCAAACTACCCTACCTGGTTCCCCTGTCCCCTCTCTCCCTACACCAACACAGCCACCCTAGGAAACTAACCCTAGCATGCCTATGCATGGCCATGCCGGCCATGTTCTTCCTCCTCTTCTCCCTCTCTTCCTCAGCTCTGGCCCCCTTGTCAAATGAGACCACCTCGACCTACTGCAACCCCCTATGCCCACCATGGCTGGAGAGGAACCTCACACGCGTCAGGCAACGCGCGCCCAGAGCGGCCCAGGCCATGCCGATCACGGCGTGGGCGCGCCCACAGACGCGCCACGGCCACCTGCCGCCCCGACAACCAGTGCAGCCCCTGGACCCCTCTCTGCGGCGTGAGCCTCGCCGCCGCGACACAAGACCGCCAGACACGCTCCCGTGCTCTCGCGTCGCATGTCGCCGTCGACCACCTCACCGAACCCCCGCAACCCGTGCCGCCAGAACTCACCATCGCACGCGCTCACCTGGCTGTCCCCCACCTAGTTAGCTAGCGCCCTAGCACCGCCTGGACGCCGCCTAGCTCGCGCTGACGTCGTCGACCCACTTCCTTCGCCGAAGTCGCCGTGCCACTGTCATCCCCACCGCAGAACCTCGGCCACCTCTCCACCCTATAAAAGGAGTGCCCCCGCGCTTGATTTCTTCACACCAACAAGCTTTCCTCCTCTCTATGATCCTTCTCAACCTCTTCCCCGCCTCGATTAGCCACTGGAGGTGCCCAATTTAGTCGCCGGAGCCCGCGGAGGACCTGAGATCATCGCCGACGAATTGGAGCACCATCGGCGACGCCACCGGTACCAACGCACTCGCCGTCGTCTACAACGTCGACCTGCATCAACGCCGCCGCTCGCCGGAGTCCCAGCTCGCCGCCGACCCCCTACCTCCGCCGCTCCAGCAAGCTCCTCGCGTCGACGACGACGACGACCACCAGCCGTTGGATCTTGATCTAATCGCACGGCCACCACTCACGCGTACCGCTTCAGTAAGGCTGACTCGCTGACGTGCGGGCCCCTCTGTCAGGCGGCCTGTGGAGTGTGAAGCGATACTGGGCCGGCCCACCTCTCTCTTCCACGTTTTGGCCTGTTAACTTTCCCGCCCAAGCCCATGTTTTCAAATTTGTTTAATCCTTTTCAGAGAAATTTAAATACTGAACCTGTTTTAGAAATTGAATAGTTTCAAATCTGCCCAACCAAAATTGATGAACTTTATGTTGTTGGAAAGCTAGAGAAAAGATCTATCCAATGCCACTGGTCCCACCTTGATTGCTTGCATAGAATTAATGTGATGAAAAGAACAAGTCAGGGACTTTTGCACATTCAAATAATTCTTAAAAATCAACCAAAATAGATATTAAGTTGATTCCAACTCTAATAGCTCACATTTGACTTACACTAATTGATTATGAAATAAAATGGTGTGGTCACTTTGCATGATCATGGCCTAGATTAATTAAAGGACTATATGGCTATTCTAGTTAGTGATATTGTCCAAAACTATTAGGTAAATTCTATGAAGTGTTCACTTCATTTAAATCTTGTCCCAGATACTTTCATATGAAGTATTGACCCCTGGTCCAATACTCTCAAATGAAATGCTTGGTGAAGTTAAATCATAATAGGCAGTATTAAATGGTATGAGGTATTCTACCTCATTTAAATCAATTCCTCAAATGATGATGATGAATGGTTGACTTATGTCAACATGACTGCATGTAGAATGGTTTGAGGAAATTAAATCTTAAGAAGATTCAATGAGAGGAAATTATTTCTCAAAAACTATATGGAAACTATCACTTGCATATATAAGGAGAGAAGTTATCCTCTAACACTAAGTAAGAAACCCTAGATTGATTCTAAGTAGCAATGTTAAGTAAGGATGCTAGATCATTTGGAGTGAGCCATTAAGGCTAATTTAGGTTACTTAAGTGTTGTTTGGTGATTGTATCCTCGTATTCGTATATAGACGCTAGTGACGGAGAATACCTGGAAGAGGAAGGATTCTACCCAGAAGAAGAAGAGAACTTTGATCACATCACCAACCAAGGCAAGCTATTACCAATGCAAGCTAGACTATTGCAAGTTATAATGTTGCAAGCTAACACCAATGCAAGATAATACTCTTGCAAAGTGCACAACTCACTATGAGCAAGGCATTACTCCATTTACTTATGCTTATGATCCTATTTCCTAGTTTTTACCTTACAAGCTTTATTTACTTGTGTTTTATCAAAGTACTTTTTGATTTATGATTCACTTGGTTTAGTTATAGAGTAGTACAAGATCATCACACTTAGCCTAGCAAGCTCCAAAATACTTAGCACCCCTCATACATAGATGCTAGTGCTAAATAAAAAGTGGCTACTCTAGTTGGGAACTTGTGAATCGAAATGACTTTGAAAACCTTGGAATGATGAGTCATTCTATTGAGAGATTTTGAAGGTGAATATGACTGGTGAATGACTTGGTGAATTTTACCAAAACTGATGGTTGGGTTCGGATGCGATACCATTCCAATTTTACAAGTACCCCCACAATACCTGAATCTGGGTAAGGCTTAGCTGGAAACTTATGTATTTTAGTATGGGTTCCCTCTGAACAAGCGTCATAGGGGTTATGCCGAGGCTGCCTCCGTACTGGTGAAGTGATATGAAATGACGTGAAATGAGGTGAATGTCCAGCCCAAGCCCTGTGCAGTTCCCATGCTGACTGTCTGTCTTCACTGGGAGGCCAAGCTCATGGGGAGAGGTGCCTATACTGGAATATGTAAATGAAAGGTTAGGATTGGTAGTTCGCGTACTGCGTACGATAAATCAGGGCCAGTTACCCCTGACGAGCTATTGCAATTGTTGTGGCACAAGTGTACAACCTCTGCAGAGTTAAACCTATTCGAATAGCCGCGTCCACGGTTATGGACAGTTGGGAAGGCCATACTATTCCGTCATCAGAACTTTTCGAAAACTATGAATGGTGAAGGGTGACTTGTGAATTTGAACTTGAAAGGTGACATTGACTTTGAATCACAACGGAGTTGTGGGAATGACAGTAGTGTTCCCACTTGAGTTAGTTAGCACATGAAGAGTTGTTTACTAAAATGTTTGTGAACTAAAATTGGCTGTATGCAAAATAAACTAGAGCTTAGCACCCCTTACTAGAATTGTTAGCACTTACATTAGTAGTAGTTTGCGAGTACTTTAAAGTACTCACGGCTGTGTCCCTGACTATTCAAATGGCCAGACTATGAAGAGGAGCAGAACTATCAAGAGGACGACCAGCAGGACGCCTACGACAACTAGGGAATCTTCTGACGTCAGACGTTGGCCTGTGGACTAGAGAGTCCTTTCTACTTACGCTTCCGCTATGAAACTATGAACGTTGTGTCCGTTGATCAATAGATCAACTATTTGTGTAATATTGGATCATGTGATCTCTATTTGTAAGACGACTATGGTATGTAATGAATGATGACTTATGATATTCAACTGTTATGTCTCGCAACAACAATATTCCTGGGATTGCGATGTATGGCATAACAGGCATCTGGACTTAAAAATCCGGGTGTTGACAGATGACCTCTTGAGTAAGCAAAGATCAAACTATCAAAAGTTTGGACTTGGATATGTTCCTAAGTCTCACAAGAAGAAGAACTACAACAAGGAGAAACCCGCTCAAGATAAGAACAAGAAGGTCACTAATAATGGCAAAGCCTCAAAGGACAAAGCCACTAGTGGTGACCGCACGGGGCCAAACAATCACTATACATTATTTGTTGATTATTATGGTGATGTCTATGCTAACTATGTTGGCCCTCCTAATGGCTATGCTTATAGAGGGTACTCAATTTTGGTACCAAAAGATATTGTTGCCATTGCAAAGGAACCCATTAATCGATGGGTTCCTAAATCCTCTACTTGATTTTGTAGGGGTATTCCTCTGGTGGTCCAAAATGGGTGTTTGATAGTGGATGCACCAATCATATGACCGGAGGAAGAGGTGTGCTTGATCAATTCATTGAAGACATCAACAAGAAGTCAAGCATCACCTTTGGTGACAACTCAAAGGGAAAGGTACTTGGGTACGGCAAGGTGGCAATCTCTAAGGACTTGTGCCTTGAGACGGTCATGCTTGTTGAATCCCTTGGCTATAACTTGCTTTCTATATATCATCTTGCCGATGCCGGTTACAATTCATATTTTACTAATTATTGTGTGATGGTCTTTAGGAGTGACAATCTCAAATTGTTCCTCGTTGGATATGTGGAGAACAACCTTTACGTGGTTGACCTCTCGAAAGAGAGCTCCTCTCACTCCACATGTCTAATGGCGACCAAGCATGACGAAGGTTGGTTGTGGCATCGCCGCCTTGGTCATGTCAACATGAGGAATCTCAAACTACTCCTAAAGGGTGAACACATTGTGGGACTAACCGGCATTT
The DNA here is from genome assembly GCF_019359855.2 of Lolium perenne. Lineage (NCBI taxonomy): Eukaryota > Viridiplantae > Streptophyta > Magnoliopsida > Poales > Poaceae > Lolium > Lolium perenne. The sequence continues at coordinate 72,474,225 of NC_067248.2, read as the reverse complement.
CTTTTGAGAAAGATCGTGTTTGCAGTGCATGTGTAGCCGGAAAGCAACTCAAGAAGAAACATCCTATCAAGATTATAGTCACCACATCTAGGCCTTTGGAGCTCCTTCATTTGGATCTCTTTGGGCCATCACATTATGATACTCTTGGTGGGAGCAAGTATGGACTTGTCATTGTTGATGATTACTCAAGATACTCTTGGGTCTTTCTCCTTAAGTCTAAGGACGAGACCCATAGGGAGTTCATCATCTTCGCCAAGAAAGCTCAACGTATGTATGAATCCGAGATCAAGGCGATTAGAACCGACAATGGCACCGAGTTCAAGAACTACACCATGCAAGAGTTTGTCGATGATGAGGGCATCAAGCATGAGTTTTCGGCGCCATACACCCCTCAACAAAATGGTGTTGTTGAAAGGAAGAACCGGACTATCATTGAGATGGCAAGAACCATGTTGAGTGAATTCAACTCACCCCACAACTTTTGGGGAGAAGCCATCTCTACGGCCGTCCACTACTCCAACCGGCTCTTCCTCCGTCCCCTCCACAACAAAACTCCATACGAGCTTCTTACTGGTAACAAGCCTAATGTCATGTACTTTCGTGTCTTTGGATGCAAGTGTCTTGTTAAGAACAACAAAGGAAAGCTCGGTAAATTTGAAACTAGAACCATAGAGGGCATATTTGTTGGTTATGCGGAGAACTCTCACGCCTATAGATACTACAACCGGTCCACTGGGACTATTGAAGTATCTTGTGACGTGGAGTTCTTGGAGGATAATGGCTTCCAAGTGGAGTAAGTTGTTCCATGTGTTGCAGGTAATGATCATGATCCATCTAGTGCCATCAAGCATATGGGCATTGGACACATCCGGCCCATAGAAGTTCATAATGATGATGGAGTAGAAGTATCAAGCACGGCTCAAGTGGAGCCTAGCTCAACTCAAGCTGAACCATCAAGTGCAACTCAAGAACCATCCTCCACTCAAGATGAGTCACATTCCGAAGAACAAGAAGAAAGTCCTCATTCCATTGAGCAAGACCATGATGATGATCAAGAGACATCCACAACTCATGATCAAACTCAAGTGATCCCTCATGATCAAGTACTAGCAAGGGATGAATTCATTGATCATGAGGGAACCATTCGGAAGATCAAGGCCGCTACAAGGGCAAGTGACATGAAAGTAGATCAAGTCCTTGGTAGCATCTCAAGAGGAGTGGTAACTCGTAGACACCATGCATTACTTATCACTTATTGTCAACACCATGCTTTTGTGTCTAGTTTTGAACCACTCAAGGTACATGAAGCCTTGGTTGATCCGGATTGGGTAATTGCCATGCAAGAAGAATTGGAGTGTTTCACTCGTAATGAAGTGTGGTCTCTAGTTGAGAGACCCAAAGATCATCGCATCAATGTTATTGGGACCAAATGGGTATTCAAGAACAAGCAAGATGAGAATGGCATTGTCATACGAAACAAAGCAAGGTTAGTGGCGCAAGGGTTTGCCCAAATAGAAGGTATGGATTTTGAGGATACCTTTGCGCCTGTAGTCTGCCTTGAAGCTATTCGTCTTTTGCTTGCATTTGCATCTTTCCACAATTTCAAACTATATCAAATGGATGTGAAAAGTGCATTTTTGAATGGTCCTCTAAAAGAAACCGCATATGTGGCTCAACCCGGGCTAAGACCCATGCCGACCCAACCACGTGTATTTACTCCATAAGGCACTCTACGGTCTCAAGCAAGCTCCACGTGCTTGGTATGAGTTCCTTAGGGATTTCTTACTACATGATGGGTTTTGCATGGGTACGGTCGATTCCACCCTTTTCACCAAGCGGGTTAAAGGGGGTGGCCTATTTATATGTCAAATATATGTTGATGATATTATCTTTGGTGAAACTAACCCCAATCATAACAAAGCTTTTGAGCTATTGATGACTAGGAAATTTGAGATGTCCATGATGGGAGAGTTGAAGTTCTTCCTAGGCTTCCAAGTGAGGCAACTTGCAAAAGGCACCTTCATCTCTCAAGAAAAGTATGTGAAGGACATGCTCAAGAAATTCAACATGACCAATGCAAGCCCAATGAAGACACCCATGCCCGTAAAGGGGCAACTTGGCTCATGTGACGGTGAGAAGGATGTGGACATAAAGGTATACCGCTCCATGATAGGATCCTTGCTCTACCTTTGTGCCTCTAGGCCGGATATCATGCTAAGTGTAGGGATGTGTGCTCGTTTTCAATCCGCTCCCAAGGAGAGCCATTTAATGGCGGTCAAACGGATTCTAAGATACCTTGTTCTCACTCCTACTCTCGGGCTATGGTATCCAAAGGGGTCAACCTTTGAACTCATTGGCTATTCGGATTCTGATTGGGCCGGTGATAAGGTTGACCGGAAGTCTACCTCCGGGGCTTGCCAATTTATTGGCCGGTCATTGGTGAGTTGGTCATCCAAGAAACAAAACTCCACCGCTTTATCCGCCGCCGAAGCCGAATACATATCCGCGGCATCTTGTTGCACTCAATTGTTATGGATGAAGCAAACCTTGAAAGACTATGGTGTGTCTCTTGGTACAGTGCCTCTTCTTTGTGACAATGAAAGTGCAATTAAGATCGCCAATAACCCGGTTCAACATTGTCGCACCAAACATATTGACATTCGCCATCACTTCCTACGTGATCATGTTGCCAATAAGGATATTGATCTCACTCATGTGGGAACAACCTACCAATTGGCGGATATTTTCACTAAGCCTTTGGATGAAGCCCGCTTTGTTAACTTGAGAGGAGAACTTGGTATTCTTGATCCTAAAAACTTGGATTGATTAACTTCTTGCACTATATTCTTGAATTTATCTTGCTATCTAGCTTAGAGGCATAGCACATATGGGGATAGTAATCCTACCATGTCTTGGTAAGATGCATACCTATGTGTGCAACATAAATAGACCCAATGTCATTATATGGACCCAAGCATGTCTCTTCGCGGTCTCATGACATTTGCGCTTTCACATAGGGGGAGTAATCCCCCGCCCCTCATTGAGCTTTCATTACAACTTGATTTGACTATATAAGGACAAATGATCTTATTGCAAAATTCATCTCAAAATGACTTATGATTCTTGATATATATTTCGAATCATGCCCATTGTTGCTATTTACATCTTGTTTGGATTTTCTCTCCAATGGGTATGCCTAGAGAACTTTGTGTTTCCAACCCCATGTCTATGCTCATCTCATCATCATCTATCTATCTATATGTACATGTCATCATCTGAGCATTCACACATATTTACACAAAGAATAGGGGCAAAACGAGGCAAAACGAGGCGAAACGAGACAAAACTGGGCAGTTTGTCCCTGGCCGGTCTCTGGCCCGGTTGGACCGGCCTCTGGGCCGGACCTGCCGGCGCCAGGTCCGGTCGGCCACACATAACCGGCCGCGCGACCAGTTATGTGTGGAAGAGGATACCCCTTGGGGTCTTCTTCCTCATTACCCCCCAACTCCCACACCTCCATGGCCGCCGCGTCCACCACCTCCACCATGGTCTAGGCCCTTCCCACCACAAGAATCCTCCCAAACTTCACCAAACCATAGATCGGGCCCCTTGGAACATCTCCACCGAAGGATTTGGTCCCTTTCAAGCTATTTTGGAATTTTTTGGAGTTGTTGGGTTTCAAGCCCTCTCTAGTGTTCTTCTTGCTCTCTTGATCAAGGAGGACCATGTCTTCGGGTAATGTGCTCTCCCTCTCTCCCTATTCTCTAGTCCTCATCACCCATTGCAATTTCTTGACATGATTTGAGGAAATTTTAGGGTTAGGGTTAGGGTTTGTAAGTCCTCATGCCTTTAGAGAGTCTCACAACACAATGCACTTACTCCACTCTATTGCTATAGTCTATATTCAAGTTTATGAGTTTTTGCATGATTTTGTGGTAGAAAATCTGGGCACAACTTCACAAATCGACAGATCCGGTCACCAGCCCGGTCAACCGGCCGCTCAACCGGCCGGCCCGGCATGCGGCCCGGTCAACCGGTCGCCAACCGGCTCGTCCGGTCTGCTGCCCGGTTGGACCGGCCTGTGCGCCGGATCGCCCAGTTTTCGCACAATTTCATCAATACACTTGGATATATGCTATGCTTTTTGGCTTCCCTCTTATTGATGACATGTACACTTACCCCACTGCTATTCTCGCTCTATTTTCGCATTCACAGGTAGTTGGAGTGGTGAGGGACGTGGCATTGTTGCCAAGAGAGGACGGACTGGTGACATTCCTCCCCGCCGTTCTAGTGGTCGCGTACCTCCTCAAGCTCATCAAGGTACTGACATTGGCAGCTCAGCTGGGGGTAGGACCAAGTCAGTTGGTGGCAAGAAAAAGGATAAGCATGCTGCCCAAGAGGATGATGAAATAGTGCCAACTTTCAATGTTGGGAATGCAAACCGTGTTGAGTGGCAAGAAATGAGGACGGTGAATCCGTATCGCTTTGAGCAACGGACTTACACTCGTGGGGACAAGTTCTTCTAGACCAAGACACAAGCAGCCCTATGGGATGGTTTCTATGATTCTCATGAGTTTATGAAGAATGGTGATCTTGTGATGCCCAAGGCCATCAATCCTGACGAGCTTGCCTTGCATGAAGCCACAAAGTATCGCTTTGTGGTTGAAACCTTGAAGGGTATGGGACTATATGACCTTGTGTGCCTAAAGCCCGATGATGAACAAGAGGATCCTACCTTTTGTCCTCTCCTAGTCCGTCAGTTCCACTGCACCGTTTTCTTCCATGATGATGCGGACCGCACCATCACCTGGATGACTGGCAAGGAGAAGTACTCATGCACCTACTCTCAGTTCCGTGCAGCCATGGGTTGTGATGGTGATAGTGCTCCAGGGTACAAGATTCATTCACGGTCTAAGCTTACTAAGGGTGACATCTCCCTCTGCTATCCTGCGAACCCTACACCTGGACCTCCCACTATCTCTGGGATGTACTACTCATATCTTGTCCTTGCCAAGATGTTCCGTGAGAGCCTCATCAGCAAGTCTGGCGACACCAGTGAAGTCAGGAACTATCACCTAAATCTGATGTACTATTGTCATCCTGACAGGGTAAGGAAGATCGATGGCTGTGATCTTATTCACTGTGAACTGAAGCGTGCAGTTATGGACCGCATGACTCCCAACTATGCTCAGTATGTTCAGAGGCTCATCAACTACATTGTTCCCGCTCCTCTCAACACTCTTGGTGAAAGAGTTATCATGGACCCATTCAGGATCCCCACTCAGGAGGCCACTCGTCCGGACGTTCCCTCCATGATGCCCTCCACTGAGCGCCGTTCCAAGGAACACCATGATCATGATGCTAGCTCCAGCTACTCTCGGCGCCCCAAGCATGGTGCCGCTCGCTTTTTCTCCAGCATGTGGCAAATGTGCAAGAACACCAATGATGTTGCACATCAGAGCCTTACTGTGAACCAGGAGACACGGAGGCGACAGAATGAGTTCATGGCTTCACGGAACCACCCTGTTCCTCCTTCTGGACCGGAGATGGAGCCTGTGGTTGCACCTCAGTGGGAGATGCCTCTCCTTACCGATGAGATGATCCAGAATTTCGACTTCTCCATGTATGCTCATGGTGGCCTTCCTCCTAGGACTGCTCGTGCTCCTACTCCTACTGATGATGATGATGGTGATGAGGATGAAGGTGATGCGGCTACGCGTGATGATGGCGAGAGCTCCTACTCCGCCGGGCATGAGTTCTATTGATGGGTGTGATAGCATCTCTACTTTTTTCTTTGCCTTTTTGGTGTTCCGATGCCAAAGGGGGAGAAGAGAGTAGAGTCTAGGACCACGGGGTTCTTTGATTGTCACAAGCCATGGGAGTTGCTTTATTTGGATTTTATATGGCTTGTGCGTATTTGCTTTGATTTCTCAAGAACCATTTGCTACTTGGAATAATTCATGTATGGATGTGTATGGACGACTATTATGTGTGCTACTCTATGTTAGGATGATTATGTGTACTATGCTTATATATCTTGATATGCACATCTCCATACCATGCTTGTTTCCTAAAGATATTGGGGGAGCTTCTCATGTTCCACAAATGGTGCACTTTGCATTCAAACGCAAATTCTCCAAGTGCACACATTATGGGGGAGCTGTCGTAATATCTTATATGGAATCAAGGTTTAGAACTTATCATAATATCTATTTGTGACTCAAGCTCGGTTTGTCATCGTATACCAAAAAGGGGGAGATTGTAAGGGTATTTTACCCTTATCCATTATTTTGGTAACAATGACACCGTGCTAGAGTACTTGGCCTAATATGTTTATAAGGATAATCTCAGGTATTAGGCAATGAGGCATAAATGGTGTATCAAAGGAACAAGAAGGCTAAAGGAGACGCCCCACTTCAACAACAATCGAAAAGGGGTCTACAGGAGAAATCCGGTCTGCAGCCCGGTCCAACCGGACTACAGACCGGCCAGTCCGGCGTGCTGCCCGGCAAACCGGTCGCCAACCGGGGCGAGTCCGGCGCACGGCCCGGTCGACCGGTCGCCAACCGGGCTCCATACGAAGAACCAACAGATCCGGTTGCCGCCCGGTCAACCGGCCTACCAACCGGAGAGTCCGGCGCACGGCCCGGTCGACCGGTCGCCAACCGGGCGCCAACCGGAGGAGCTCCAGGACGACGCAAAGGGCATCCGGTCGCTGGCCCGGTCCGACCGGCCTCACCACCGGGCAGTCCGGTCTGTGGTCTGGTCAACCGGGTTTGTCGAGAGAAAAGCTGAGGTGGCAAGTGACCAACGGTCATATTTCGAAGAACACTATAAATAGGCCTTCTCCTACCTCTGAACTGTTAGGCACTACACTACAAGCTGTTCTTGAGCTCTCTCTCTCTTACTCCATTGCTAGAAACACCAAAAGCCTCAGATCTCCCTCCTCCTCCACCCAAACTCAAATCCCTCCGGGGAATCGTTAGAGGAGGACCCGATCTACCGTTCTACCAAGCCAAATCTCATTCCCCCTTGTATTCATCGAGAAGCTTGCTTCCTAGGGTTCCTTGGAAACCCTAGGTGGGCAAGAGGAGTCCGGAAGCATCCGGGCTGTGGATTTGCTCCGGGCAAGATTGTGAAGGTTTGGAGGCTACCTCAAAGTCTACCACAAGTGAGTGAGCTATTCCTTCGTGGGATAGGCTCCGGAGAATAGGGCGAGCCTTCGTGGCGCGGGGAATCCTTCGTGGGACCTCCACTCCTCCAAACGTGACGTACCTTGTTGCAAAGCAAGGGAACACGGGAATACATCCTCGTCTCCGCGTGCTATCGGTTATCTCTAACCGAACTCCTTACTTGTGATTTAACTGCCTGTGAGAGCCTTCGTGCTCGAGTTAGTTGTATCCTCATATAGGTTGCTTCACCTAGTTTGCATTAGGCTCACCTTTATATTCCGCAAAGCCTAATATTGCAAAGAAAGAATTAAAATCTGTAGAAACCTATTCACCCCCCTCTAGGTTTACCATCTCTACACTTTCAGCTTTCAGTCACAAGTTCACCCTCCGTTTTAAATTAGTTCACACAACTTCATCTAAATACATATATATCTGCACTTAATTAATTTGAAACCGAGAATATGCAGATCTTGATATATCCGCGACACTTCTCCGAACTTAGGAAGTACTACCTCAGGTCGGATTTAATCGACACAATACTTGCATAGCTATAGGCTATCGATACATTGGCTTCGCGTCGATCTTTTCAGACCGGAGGGAGTATTTGCTAAGTCAGATCACAAGGAGTGCAGTTGGTGCAATCTCAAGGCATTTTTTTAGGGAAAGCCATGACGGCGACTTTATTAATTATCAAATAAAATTACATTTTTTGTAAGAGACTCAAAGATAAAATTTGGCGGATCCTCCACCCAAACGGTATGAGGTCCCTCCACCTTACTAGCTAACAAAGGAGCCACTCTGTTACTTTTCCTATATCTATGAGTAAAACTAACTTGGGGAAAACCACGCGCCAGGAAAGCACACTCTTCATATAGTGCCGCAGCCGCTCCAACCGAATTACCTCATTTTGCATTGTGTCCACTACCTCCATGCAATCGCTAGTTGTGATGAGCTTGGTGCAACCGACTTGTCCTGCTAGAAGAAGGCCACCACGTAGAGTTTTTTTTTTAAATTAAGAACACAAGATAAAGAGCAGCAAGCCGCCTCATTAAAAACATTCCAGTTCCCTTCGGTACCCTGGTAAAGAAAAGAGTGCGTAAGAAACTTGCTGCCCTGAGAGTTTACATAGTGTTCCTATAGTCTAATGTGACCAAATCCCGAACGCAGTCAGGAGTTGAATCAAAAATAATATCTGAAAAACTTGACTTGCCTAACTGTGCTAAAACATGGGCTACTCCATTGTTCACACGGTTCACCTTTAGAATAGAGATGTCTTGGTAGATCTTCAGAAGCTCTCGGGCCTCCAGGATTAATGCCCAGCTCGCATATTGCTCCTCAAAATTAGTTGAAATTGCATGCACAGCCCGCAAACAATCTGACTCCAACGATGCTGGCCACCTTCGGATCGAAATCAACTGTCGCAATCCCTCCAGACACGCCAAGATCTCGGCTTCCTCCGCACTCCCACATGACGGAATGATCCTCCATTCAGCCAGAAGGGGGAACCAAGATGATCTCTAATAATTATACCAATACCCGCACACTTTGTGGTGGAGTCCCAGCCCGCGTCGACATTTGCCTTGACAGCGCCGATGGCTGGTGCTCTCCAAGTAGGCACTATACCTGTCTTCGGCTCTTCACATGTAAACGACCGATGATAGTTGATCAAATAAGGGACTGACGCCGAAACCGATGCCTTTCCGTCCCCATGGACGATGTTGTTACGATGATGCCAAGCGCGCCATAGCAAGAAGATTATCATAGGTCTTTGATCCTTCGGTGCATTGCCTAAGAGTGAAAACAACCACTCCTTGTTACTTCCTCTAAACGCCATCTCATCTGGAAGGGACCAGTGCATATGCAATTCCTCTCGAAGAGCCCGAGCAAGCGTACAGCTGACGAGGGCATTATGTGCGTCTTCTGGTGCATGTCCACATATAGTGCATATAGGTGTTATCGTATGGATGCGCCTACTCAGATTCAGGCGGACACCCAAAGAGTCTGAAGCAGCTCTCCAAGCAAAAATCCTCAATTTTGGGGGGACGTTTAATTTCCATATAAGGTCCCAAACCTTCCGATCACCGGTAGGATCTGAACTAGATTGTCCTCCACTTAACTCCACCAATTTAGGCTGCATCCCAATGCGATAAGCCGAGCGTACACTAAATAGACCATTGTGCTCTCCACTCCAAGCCACAAAATCATCCACTGGGCGCGGTGGAATTTTGATAGACAGAATTACCAAAGCATCATGGGGAAAGCAACATTCACGCACAACATTTTCATCCCAAGTCCTTGTTGGAGATATGCCCAAGAGGCAATAATAAATTAGTTATTGTTATATCTTAGTGTTCATGATAAATGTTTACATCCCATGCTATAATTGTATCAACCGAAACATTGGTACATGTGTGTTATGTAAACAACAAGGAGTACCTAGTAAGCCTCTTGTATAACTAGCTTGTTGATTAATGGATGATCATGGTTTCGTGATCATGAACGTTGGATGTTATTAATAACAAGGTTATATCATTAGGTGAATGATATAATGGACACACACCCAAATGAGCGTAGCATAAGATCAAGTCATTAAGTTCAATTTGCTATAAGTTTTCGGTACATAGTTGCCTAAGTCCTTCGACCATGAGATCATGTAAATCACTTACACCGGAAGGGTACTTTGATTACATCAAACGCCATTGCGTAAATGGGTGGTTATAAAGATGGGATTAAGTATTTGGAAAGTGTGAGTTGAGGCATATGGATCAATAGTGGGATTTGTCCATCCTGATGACGGATAGATATACTCTAGGCCCTCTCGGTGGAATGTCGTCTGATTAGCTTGCAAGCATATGATTGGATCATAAGAGATGACATACCACGATACGAGTAAAGAGTACTTGTCGGTAACGAGGTTGAACAAGGTATGGAGATACCGATGATCAAACCTCGGACAAGTAAAATATCGTGTGACAAAGGGAATTGGCATCGTATGTAAATGGTTCAATCGATCACTAAGTCATCGTTGAATATGTGGGAGCCATTATGGATCTCCAGATCCCGCTATTGGTTATTGCTCGGAGAGGAGTCTCGACCATGTCTGCATAGTTCGCGAACCGTAGGGTGACACGCTTAAGGTTCGATGTCGCATAAGTAGATTCAGAATATGAGTTGGAGTCCGAAGTTTTTGTTCGGAGTCTCGGATGGGATCCATGACATCACGAGGAGGTCCGGAATTGTCCGGAGAATAAGATTCATATATGGGAAGTCAATTTCCGGGGTTCAGGAAAAAGTCCGGTGTTTTGACCGGAGCTTCTAGAAGGTTCTAGAGGGCCACCAGTGGGCCCACCACCCCGGGAGAGGCCACATAGGCGCCACATGGCATAGTGGGTCCTGCCCACCATGACATGTGGGCCCAGGCCGGCCCCCCCCTTAGAGATAAGATCTATCTCTAGTTTAAATGGTTTAAAATTAGAGATAAGATCTATCTCCTAAAATAAAGCGTTTAAATTAGGAGATAAGGGGGAAGACTTGGGGGAGGAGTTTGCCCCTCCCCATGGCCGGCCAAAGGAGATGGGTGGGCCCTAGGGGCTGACCCCCCACCTATATAAAGAGGGGAGGGGGTGGCCGGCCAAGGTTCCCCATCTATAACCCTAGCCGCCACCTCTCCTCCCTCCTCTTTCTCTCTGCTGCGGCTTAGGCGAAGCCCTGCAGAGATTCTCCTCCACCACCACCACCACGCCGTCGTGCTGCTGGGATTCCGAGGGGATCTACCACACCTCCGCTGCCCGCTGGAATGGGGAGAGGAAGGGCTTCATCGACACCGTACGCGCGACCGAGTACGGAAGTGCTGCCGGATTGCAGCACCGGGGACGATCGTCTACATCAACAACGAGATCTGATCTCGTAGGCTTTGGAAATCTTCGAGGGTTAGTATCATATCAATCTCGTTGCTCCGATCTTGTAGATTAGATCTTGGGTGTTCCATAGATTGGATCTTGGATTTATTCGTCTTGCGGTAGGAATTTTTTTGTTTTCTATGCTACGAACCCCATCAGTGGTATCAGAGCCATGTCTATGCATAGATCTGTTGCACGAGTAGAACACAATGGTTTTGTGGGTGTTGATGCTTTTGTTGCTTTAGTTTGTGTACTTAGCATCTTGCGGGATGGTGGGATGAAGCGGCCCGGGCTAACTTTACATGACCGCGTCTCATGAGACTTGCTCCACGCTTGACATGCAACTTGTATTGCATAAGTGGCTTTGCGGGTGTCTGTCTCTCCCACCATAGTGAAGATCCAATTTACTCTTTCTATTGACAACAGTAGTATCACCGTTGTGGTTCATGTTCGTAGGTAGATTGGATCTTACTCGAAAACCCTGAACCACGTAAAATATGCAAACCAAATTAGAGGCGTCTAACTTGTTTTTGCAGGGTTTGGTGATGTGATATGGCCATGATGTGATGATGATTATATTTGTATGAGATGTTCATTATTGTATTATGGCAACCGGCAGGAGCCTAATGGTTGTCTTTAAATTTGTTAGGACCTGCGTGTCTATTCATCATGTAATAGCTTTATTTCAAGTAGTTGTTATAGTAGCTATAAGTGATGGACAACCATGAAGCGGTGCCATGGACCTTGGTGCAATGCTGGTGATGATGGAGATCATGCTCGTGTGCTTTGGAGATGGAGATCAAAAGCACAAGAAGAAAGGCCATATCATATCACATATTATGAATTGCATGTGATGTTAATCCTTTATGCATCTTATCTTGCTTAGATTGCGACGGTAGAATTATAAGATGATCCCTCACATTAATATCAAGATAATAAAGTGTTCTCCCCTCGTATGCACCGTTGCTACAGTTCGTCGTTTTGAAGCATCTCGTGATGATCGGATGTGATAGATTCTACGTTCACATACAATGGGTGTAAGCCATGTTTGCACACGCGGAATACTTGGGTTTGCTTGGCGAGCCTAGCATGTACAGACATGGCCTCGGGACACAGGAAACCGAAAGGTTGAACACGAGTCATATGGATGATATGATCAACATGTTGATGTTCACCATTGAAGCTACATCATCTCACGTGATGATCGGTTTTGGTGTAGTGGATATGGATCGTGTGCCACTTAAACAACCATGAGGGATGTTGTATTAAGTGGGAGTTCATTAGTAATTAGATTAAAACATGAACTAATTATCATGAACATAGTCTAAATAGTATTTTGAATTAAAGTTTGTAGAATTGGCATCCGTTTTCTACCGTGCGCTAGTCTTGTAATTGAGATACAAATACTGTTAAGTCTGACAAGTAACTTTACGGACTGGTACCGTATTGTTAAAGAATCAAGATATGATTAAGTCCCAATGCAAACTTTTAGTAAACCTCACATTGATGATTCAAAGAGCAATGGTTTCAATTAGTACCAAATCATCTTGTCTCCGTGAAACTTGAAGTTCAAATCCGTTTGAAAAGTAAGGGGCTGGAAATTTTGTTTTCAGAAATAAGCAAGGTATGAGATATGTGTGATATCTAAGACCCTATTGCAAGATGATAGAATATAATCTAGTGAGACTGCATAAACTCATAAGTTTTATGGGAATGTACGAAGGTTGAAGACGCTAGGCGTCCCGATCCTCCAACTAGTTGGGCACTAACGATATTCACATATCCATGAAGTGATCGTCCTTAGTATGCACCGTTGCTAAGACTCGTCGTTTCGAAGCATCACGTGATGATCGGGTGTGATAGATTCTACGTGTGCATACAACGGGTACAAGCCAGATTTGCACATGCGAATACTGAGGTTAAACTTTACGAGCCTAGCATGTACAGACATGGTCTCGGAAAGTCGTCATGATATGATGGATAAAATTATGAGTGAAATTGTTCATCATATTACAAAATTACTAATAGTGAAATCTGGAACACTTGTCATATGATGATCAACTTTAAAGTAAGAACCTCAAGGTTATTGGTATTTGACCAATGTACCTAGAAGTTATTGAAGGTGAAATGTTTTCTGAGAATGAGGAAAGCTAAAAGAGAAACTACAAAAGATATTTTGGCAGAAAGAAAGAAAAGACTAGAAAGTCTAGCTCAGGTGTATTGATGGCGTGTATTTCACACGTTCGTTGGGCAACCCCAAGAGGAAGGTATGATGCGCACAGCAGCAAGTTTTCCCTCAGAAAGAAACCAAGGTTTATCGAACCAGGAGGAGCCAAGAAGCACGTTGAAGGTTGATGGCGGCGGGATGTAGTGCGGCGCAACACCAGGGATTCCGGCGCCAACGTGGAACCTGCACAACACAACCAAAGTACTTTGCCCCAACGAAACAGTGAGGTTGTCAATCTCACCGGCTTGCTGTAACAAAGAGTTAACCGTATTGTGTGGAAGATGATTGTTTGCAGAAAACAGTAGAACAAGTATTGCAAAGAGATTGTATTTCAAGAAAGAGAATTGGACCGGGGTCCACAGTTCACTAGAGGTGTCTCTCCCATAAGATAAACAGCATGTTGGGTGAACAAATTACAGTTGGGCAATTGACAAATAAAGAGGGCATGACCATGCACATACATATTATGATGAGTATAGTGAGATTTAATTGGGCATTACGACAAAGTACATAGACCGTCATCCAACTGCATCTATGCCTAAAAAGTCCACCTTCAGGTTATCATCCGAACCCCCTCCAGTATTAAGTTGCTAACAACAGACAATTGCATTAAGTATGGTGCGTAATGTAACTAGTGACTACATCCTTGAACATAGCACTAATGTTTTATCCCTAGTGGCAACAGCACATCCGTAACCTTAGTGGTTCTTGTCACTCCTCCAGATTCACGGAGACATGAACCCACTATCGAGCATAAATACTCCCTCTTGGAGTTACTAGCATCAACTTGGCCAGAGCATCTACCAATAACGGAGAGCATGCAAGATCATAAACAACACATAGATATAACTTTGATAATCAACATAACAAGTATTCTCTATTCATCGGATCCCAACAAACGCAACATATAGAATTACAGATAGATGATCTTGATCATGTTAGGCAGCTCACAAGATCCGACAATGATAGCACAATGGGGAGAAGACAACCATCTAGCTACTGCTATGGACCCATAGTCCAGGGGTAGACTACTCACACATCACACCGGAGGCGACCATGGCGGCGTAGAGTCCTCCGGGAGATGATTCCCCTCTCCGGCAGGGTGCCGGAGGCGATCTCCTGGATCCCCCGAGATGGGATCGGCGGCGGCGGCGTCTCTGGAAGGTTTTCCGTATCGTGGTTCTCGGTACTGGGGGTTTCGTCACGGAGACTTTTTATAGGCGGAAGGGCAGGTCAAGAGGTGGCACGGGGGCCCCACACTACAGGCCGGCGCGGCCAAGGGGGGGGCCGCGCCGCCCTATGGTGTGGCCCCTCCGTGGCCCCTCTTCGTCTCTCCTTCGGACTTCTGGAAGCTTCGTGAGAAAATAGGCCCCTGGGCTTTGATTTCGTCCAATTCCGAGAATATTTCCTTACTAGGATTTCTGAAACCAAAAACAGCAGAAACAAAGAATCGGCACTTCGGCATCTTGTTAATAGGTTAGTTCCAGAAAATGCACGAATATGACATAAAGTGTGCATAAAACATGTAGATAACATCAATAATGTGGCATGGAACATAAGAAATTATCGATACGTCGGAGACGTATCAGCATCCCCAAGCTTAGTTTTGCTCGTCCCGAGCAGGTAAAACGATAACACAGATAATTTCTGGAGTGACATGCCATCATAATCTTGATCATACTATTTGTAAAGCATATGTAGTGAATGCAGCGATCGAAACAATGTATATGACATGAGTAAACAAGTGAATCATATAGCAAAGACTTTTCATGAATAGCACTTCAAGACAAGCATCAATAAGTCTTGCATAAGAGTTAACTCATAAAGCAATAATTCAAAGTAGAGATATTGAAGCAACACAAAAGAAGATTAAGTTTCAGCGGTTGCTTTCAACTTGTAACATGTATATCTCATGGATATTGTCAGCATAGAGTAATATAATAAGTGCAATAAGCAAGTATGTAGGAATCAATGCACAGTTCACACAAGTGTTTGCTTCTTGAGGTGGAGAGAAATAGGTGAACTGACTCAACATTGAAAGTAAAAGAATGGTCCTCCATAGAGGAAAAGCATCGATTGCTATATTTGTGCTAGAGCTTTGATTTTGAAAACATGAAACAATTTTGTCAACGGTAGTAATAAAGCATATGCATCATGTAAATTATATCTTATAAGTTGCAAGCCTCATGCATAGTGTACTAATAGTGCCCGCACCTTGTCCTAATTAGCTTGGACTACCGGGTCATCACAATGCATTGTTTTTACCAAGTGTCACAAAGGTACCTCTATGCCGCCCGTACAAAGGTCTAAGGAGAAAGCTCGCATTGGATTTCTCGCTATTGATTATTCTTCAACTTAGACATCCATACCGGGACAACATAGACAACAGATAATGGACTCCTCTTTTATGCATAAGCATATAACAACAATTAATAATTTTCTCATTTGAGATTTGAGGATTGTTGTCCAAAACTGAAACTTCCACCATGGAGCATGGCTTTAGTTAGCGGCCCAATGTTCTTCTCTAACATATGCATGCTTAACCATATGGTGGTAGATCTCTTACTTCAGACAAGACGGACATGCATAGCAACTCACATGAAATTCAACAATGAAAAGTTGATGGCGTCCCCAGTGAACATGGTTATCGCACAACAAGCAACTTAATAAGAGATAAAGTGCATAATTACATATTCAATACCACAATAGTTTTTAAGCTATTTGTCCCATGAGCTATATATTGCAAAGGTGAATGATGGAATTTTAAAGGTAGCACTCAAGCAATTTACTTTGGAATGGCGGAAAATACCATGTAGTATAGGTAGGTATGGTGGACACAAATGGCATAGTGGTTGGCTCAAGTATTTTGGATGCATGAGAAGTATTCCCTCTCGATACAAGATTTAGGCTAGCAAGGCTTATTTGAAACAAACACAAGGATGAACCGGTGCAGCAAAACTCACATAAAAGACATATTGAAAACATTTTAAGACTCTACACCGTCTTCCTTGTTGTTCAAACTCAATACTAGAAATTATCTAGACCTTAGAGAAACCAAATATGCAAACCAAATTTTAGCATGCTCTATGTATTTCTTCATTAATGGGTGCAAAGCATATGATGCAAGAGCTTAATCATGAGCACAACAATTGCCAAGTATCACATTACCCAAAACATTTATAGCAATTACTACATGTATCATTTTCCAATTCCAACCATATAACAATTTAACGAAGGAGAAACTTCGCCATGAATACTATGAGTAGAAACCAAGGACATACTTGTCCATATGCTACAGCGGAGCGTGTCTCTCTCCCATAAAGTGAATGCTAGGATCCATTTTATTCAAACAAAACAAAAAACAAAAACAAACCGACGCTCCAAGAAAAAGCACATAAGATGTGATGGAATAAAAATATAGTTTCAGGGGAGGAACCTGATAATGTTGTCGATGAAGAAGGGGATGCCTTGGGCATCCCCAAGCTTAGACGCTTGAGTCTTCTTGATATATGCAGGGGTGAACCACCGGGTGCATCCCCAAGCTTAGAGCTTTCACTCTCCTTGATCATGTTGCATCATACTCCTCTCTTTGATCCTTGAAAACTTCCTCCACACCAAACTCGAAACAACTCATTAGAGGGTTAGTGCACAATATAAATTGACATATTCAGAGGTGACACAATCATTCTTAACACTTCTGGACATTGCATAATGCTACTGGACATTAATGGATCAAAGAAATTCATCCAACATAGCGAAAGAGGCAATGCGAAATAAAAGGCAGAATCTGTCAAAACAGAACAGTTCGTATTGACGAATTTTAAAATGGCACCAGACTTGCTCAAATGAAAATGCTCAAATTGAATGAAAGTTGCGTACATATCTGAGGATCATGCACGTAAATTGGCTTAATTTTCTGAGCTACCTACAGGGAGGTGGACCCAGATTCGTGACAGCAAAGAAATCTGGAACTGTGCAGTAATCCAAATCTAGTACTTACTTTTCTATCAACGGCTTAACTTGGCACAAAAAAACACAAAACTAAGATAAGGAGAGGTTGCTACAGTAGTAAACAACTTCCAAGACACAAAATAAAAACAAAGTACTGTAGGTAAAAACATGGGTTGTCTCCCATAAGCGCTTTTCTTTAACGCCTTTCAGCTAGGCGCAGAAAGTGTGTATCAAGTATTATCAAGAGATGGTGCATTGTTATCATGAGCTCCCCCATCCATAGTGGTACTAAGGGCTTTGTCAATTTTAGGCCTATAATAATACTTCTTTGGTCTAGGCACTTTAGAGACATACATAAACTTTTGCTCCTTACCCACATAAGCTTTCTCCTTATATTTAAGAGAAGAAAATGTTGAACCCAAGGTTCCCATAGCTTTTTCAAGTTCGTCAATCCTATTGATTTGATCATCATGGACAGCATTAGTTCCTAGGACACTAATTCTTTCATCAATTCCTCCTAAGGATTTATCAAGTTCATCAGTTTTATCAAGTAATATTTCCAATTTAGCTTCAATACTTGGAAAAATTTTCTCTATGGTTTCCAATTTTTTCATAACATCTTCAAGAGAGATTTCAGTTTTAACTTTATCAACAGGGGGTATTCCAAATAAGCTCTCAATAATGCAACTAGCTTCTAATGCAGGAGTACTTAGGAAGTCACCTTTTGCGAGACTATCAAGAACATATCTATTCCAGCTAGAGATACCAACATAAAAATTCCCGAGGAAAATAATGGTGGAGTGCTTCTTAGTGCATCTATTATGAGCATCGCTAATTCTATACCAAGCATCTCTCAAACATTCTCCCCTCATTGCTTAAACGTGCGAACTTCAACTTCAGGATTACTCATTTTAGTAGTAGTAAATAAAGCAAACTAGATAAAGTAAATGCAAGTAAACTAATTTTTTTGTGTTTTAGATATAGCAAACAAGATAGCAAATAAAGTAAAACTAGCAACTAATTTTTTTGTATTTTGATTTAGTGCAGCAAACAAAGTAGTAAATAAAACTAAGCAAGACAAAAACAAAGTAAAGAGATTGAGAAGTGGAGACTCCCCTTGCAGCGTGTCTTGATCTCCCCGGCAACGGCGCCAGAAAAAGAGCTTGATGGCGTGTATTTCACACGTTCGTTGGGCAACCCCAAGAGGAAGGTATGATGCGCACAACAGCAAGTTTTCCCTCAGAAAGAAACCAAGGTTTATCGAACCAGGAGGAGCCAAGAAGCACGTTGAAGGTTGATGGCGGCGGGATGTAGTGCGGCGCAACACTGTGGATTCCGTCGACAACGTGGAACCTTCACAACACAACCAAAGTACTTTGCCCCAACGAAACAGTGAGGTTGTCAATCTCACCGGCTTGCTGTAACAAAGAGTTAACCGTATTGTGTGGAAGATGATTGTTTGCAGAAAACAGTAGAACAAGTATTGCAGTAGATTGTATTTCAGTAAAGAGAATTGGACCGGGGTCCACAGTTCACTAGAGGTGTCTCTCCCATAAGATAAACAGCATGTTGGGTGAACAAATTACAGTTGGGCAATTGACAAATAAAGAGGGCATGACCATGCACATACATATTATGATGAGTATAGTGAGATTTAATTGGGCATTACGACAAAGTACATAGACCGTCATCCAACTGCATCTATGCCTAAAAAGTCCACCTTCAGGTTATCATCCGAACCCCCTCCAGTATTAAGTTGCTAACAACAGACAATTGCATTAAGTATGGTGCATAATGTAACTAGTGACTACATCCTTGAACATAGCACTAATGTTTTATCCCTAGTGGCAACAGCACATCCGTAACCTTAGTGGTTCTTGTCACTCCTCCAGATTCACGGAGACATGAACCCACTATCGAGCATAAATACTCCCTCTTGGAGTTACTAGCATCAACTTGGCCAGAGCATCTACTAATAACGGAGAGCATGCAAGATCATAAACAACACATAGATATAACTTTGATAATCAACATAACAAGTATTCTCTATTCATTGGATCCCAACAAACGCAACATATAGAATTACAGATAGATGATCTTGATCATGTTAGGCAGCTCACAAGATCCGACAATGATAGCACAATGGGGAGAAGACAACCATCTAGCTACTGCTATGGACCCATAGTCCAGGGGTAGACTACTCACACATCACACCGGAGGTGACCATGGCGGCGTAGAGTCCTCCGGGAGATGATTCCCCTCTCCGGCAGGGTGCCGGAGGCGATCTCCTGGATCCCCCGAGATGGGATCGGCGGCGGCGGCGTCTCTGGAAGGTTTTCCGTATCGTGGTTCTCGGTACTGGGGGTTTCGTCACGGAGACTTTTTATAGGCGGAAGGGCAGGTCAAGAGGCGGCACGGAGGCCCCACACTACAGGCCGGCGCGGCCAAGGGGGGGCCGCGCCGCCCTATGGTGTGGCCCCTCCATGGCCCCTCTTCGTCTCTCCTTCGGACTTCTGGAAGCTTCGTGAGAAAATAGGCCCCTGGGCTTTGATTTCGTCCAATTCCGAGAATATTTTCTTACTAGGATTTCTGAAACCAAAAACAGCAAAAAACAGCAACTGGCACTTCGGCATCTTGTTAATAGGTTAGTTCCAGAAAATGCACGAATATGACATAAAGTGTGCATAAAACATGTAGATAACATCAATAATGTGGCATGGAACATAAGAAATTATCGATACGTCGGAGACGTATCATGTATATAAATAATACACATGTTGTGGATGTATTACTTGTTTGGTCACATAATAAAATTCTTGGGTATTTGTACCAGATTGGTTGGTATGAGATGTCATACAATACAACGCAATACAAGAATACGATGGCCTAAGTGACTGATAAGGAATATGGTAATAATGCACGTCTGGAACATAATAAAGTGTTATTATGGTTGTCGTTGGCATTCTACCTAGCCCTTAGAATTTATAATAAAGAACTCAATAAATTGTTATTTTGCTCTGGTCAAATGAAAACAATGAGTTATTCAAATTATGACATTACTCCATGTACGATGGATAATTTATTATAAATCTTAATAGTGAAACACACATACATAACACTGACGCTAAAATGCCATAAGGCAAATGATGTGAATTCCACTCATTAGTGGAACCGCCATTTAGGTCATGCTAGAAAGGAACGCATGAAGGAACTCCATTTGAATGGAATTTTTGGAGTCATATGATTTTTGAATCATTTGGCGCTTGCAAATCTCTTCTAAAAGGAAATGACTTAAATACCGTTCATAGGCCAAGAGTTGAACGGGCAACTAACTTAGTGGAAACATACATGGTGATGTATATGGTTCACTGGGCATAGTTGTGTGCGGGAGATTCTTCTACTTCATGAAAACTTTCAACAATGAATTGAGTATATATATGTGGATATATTCGATAAGGAAGAAGTTTGTAACATTTGAATGGATTCAAATAAATTTCAGCATGAAGTGGAAATCATCGTAATAGAAAAGTCAAATATCTATGATTGGATCATAATGGAAATATTTGAATTACGAGTTTTAGCGAACATCTAAGAGAGTTATGAAGTTGTTCTATAACTCACGTTTCTTGGAGTATCATAGTGATGATAAAGTGTCCGAGAGACGTATCCAAACCTTGTTGGATTAATGATGAGATAAAATAAAATGAAGCCATTATATTTTTGTGGATTATGCTTTAGAGACTACTGCTTTTACACTGAATAGATCATCATCATGATCCGTTGAAATGACACCATAAAAGTTATGGCATGGGTATAAACCCTAATAGTCCTTTCTTAAAATTTTGGTATAAGTAAATGAGTTTACAACCAAAACCGAATGAATGTCTTTGTTGGTTATCCCAAGAGAATGGATTGGGAATTCTTCCCACTATGAAGTAAAAGACAAAAGTGTTTGTTAATGTTACTTGCTTATTTCCAAGAAATTGTTTTCTAGCGAAATATTTGAGTGGGAGGGCAATAGAACTTGATAAGGTTTATGAACCTGAGCATAATGATCAGAGTAGCGCAGCATCAGAATTGGTTCCGGAAGCGGCTACGAAGATCATGGCTCCCATGTCTACAAAGTGTTATAGTCATGGAGATCAAAGTACTTATTGAACCTTGTAGATGTGGTTTATTTTGTGATCAAATAAATGATTTGTGGACAAATGATTGTTTTTGAACAATGATAAACCAACTACATACAAAGAAGTTATGATGGGCCCTGACTCCGTTAAAATGGCTATGCGCCATGAAATTCAAGATAGATGAATGCTTTTTGAAAGTAAATGGATCTATAAAAAAGATGGACTTGGATGGAATATCCTTAAATAAGCTTGACTTATCGAAAAGTTGTTTACGACAAAGTTCAAAGAGTTGACTACGATAAGATTAGATCTTCCGTAACAATGCTTATAGTCTGTGTGGATTATTCTAGTAATCGCTACATATTTCTTTTATGAGATATGCTAGTAGGATGGCAAAATACATTACTTAACAGAAGTATGTATACAAGATACAACCAAGAGTTTTGCTAGTCCGTGGAATACTAGATAGGTATACGAACTTCAAATGGATGAAGTAAGTATCACGGAGTTGGAATCTTCACCGGATGAAATAGTCAAAGAGTTTTTGATTTCATCAGAAACGATGAAGATGCTTGCATTTGCAAAAAATTAAGTGGGAGCGCTGAGACATATTTATAATACTTTATGTAGATGACATATAGTTGGTTATAAATGATGTAATTATATACTTGATTAAAAGGTTTCATTGAGAATTAATTTCAATGAAAAGATATGGACTGAAACATATTTAGTGTCAAGATCTATGAAGATAGATTGAAACACAAAATAAGTTTAAGTCAAAGTACATAGAATGAATATTGAAGTAGTTCAATATAAAAATGTTAATAAGGTGTTCTTTTCCATGTGAAGGTTTAACAAGACTTGAGTGTATTTGACACTCGATGAGTAAAAACACATGAGTGATTTTAGATCACGAATATTATGTACAAAGTCAGATGTCCTGTGCTTTAAAGTGTTACGAGCATATACCAGAATGATTCATGTAATGATCATTGGACAACAGTAAGAATATCCCTGAGTGCTTTAGAAGAACCAAGGATATATATATTTTATATGGGTAATGACAAACAAATCACTGTAAAGTGTTGCACCGATATTAGTTTGACCACATATAAAAATAAAATTTCAATCTCAATTAGGCTAAGTGTTGTTTAAAAGGTAGCACAATGAGCTAGAAGAAGTCTATGCTAGATTTAGATCAGTTCTAAATATTGTGACGGATTCTACAAACGAAGGCAGAGTATGTCATTGTTTTGACAATGACTGAGGATGTTAAGTCGAGGAGTTCTTTGAGAACTTGGTGTAGTTCCGATAGTGTCAGAACTTTGAAGCTATATTGTGTATGACAATATTAGTGACTTATTTTCAGACCGCGGAATTAAGGTTCCACCAGAGGACTAAGCATATACATTTAATGCCGACTCATTTGGAAAATGAGTGATGCGTAGAGACGAAAATGAATTGCAAAATACATACGTTTCTGAACAGTCAGATCCGTTGACTACAAACCTCTCCCGTGAGCAAAACATGATAAGCACCAGAAGGACAAGGTGTTATATCTTTTCAAATGTAAACTAGATTATTGACTCTAGTGCAAGTGGGAGACTGTTGGAGATATGCCCAAGAGGCAATAATAAATTAGTTATTGTTATATCTTAGTGTTCATGATAAATGTTTACATCCCATGCTATAATTGTATCAACCGAACCATTGGTACATGTGTGTTATGTAAACAACAAGGAGTCCCTAATAAGCCTCTTGTACAACTAGCTTGTTGATTAATGGATGATCATGGTTTCGTGATCATGAACGTTGGATGTTATTAATAACAAGGTTATATCATTAGGTGAATGATATAATGGACACACACCCAAATGAGCGTAGCATAAGATCAAGTCATTAAGTTCAATTTGCTATAGGCTTTCGGTACAAAGTTGCCTAAGTCCTTCGACCATGAGATCATGTAAATCACTTACACCGGAAGGGTACTTTGATTACATCAAACGCCATTGCGTAAATTGGTGGTTATAAAGATGGGATTAAGTATTTGGAAAGTGTGAGTTGAGGCATATGGATCAATAGTGGGATTTGTCCATCCTGATGATGGATAGATATACTCTAGGCCCTCTCGGCGGAATGTCGTCTGATTAGCTTGCAAGCATATGATTGGATCATAAGAGATGACATACCACGGTACGAGTAAAGAGTACTTGTCGGTAACGAGGTTGAACAAGGTATGGAGATACCGATGATCAAACCTCGGACAAGTAAAATATCGCGTGACAAAGGGAATTGGCATCGTATGTAAATGGTTCAATCGATCACTAAGTCATCGTTGAATATGTGGGAGCCATTATGGATCTCCAGATCCCGCTATTGGTTATTGCTCGGAGAGGAGTCTCGACCATGTCTGCATAGTTCGCGAACCGTAGGGTGACGCGCTTAAGGTTCGATGTCGCATAAGTAGATTCCGAATATGAGTTGGAGTCCGAAGTTTTTGTTCGGAGTCTCGGATGGGATCCAGGACATCACGAGGAGGTCCGGAATTGTCCGGAGAATAAGATTCATATATGGGAAGTCAATTTCCGGGGTTCGGGAAAAAGTCCGGTGTTTTGACCGAAGCTTCTAGAAGGTTCTAGAGGGCCACTAGTGGGCCCACCACCTCGGGAGAGGCCACATAGGCGCCACATGGCATAGTGGGTCCTTCCCACCATGACATGTGGGCCCAGGCCAGCCCCCCCTTAGAGATAAGATCTATCTCCAGTTTAAATGGTTTAAAATTAGAGATAAGATCTATCTCCTAAAATAAAGCGTTTAAATTAGGAGATAAGGGGGAAGACTTGGGGGAGGAGTTTGCCCCTCCCCATGGCCGGCCAAAGGAGATGGGTGGGCCCTAGGGGCTGACCCCCCACCTATATAAAGAGGGGAGGGGGTGGCCGGCCAAGGTTCCCCATCTATAACCCTAGCCGCCACCTCTCCTCCCTCCTCTTTCTCTCTGCTGCGGCTTAGGCGAAGCCCTGCAGAGATTCTCCTCCACCACCACCACCACGCCATCGTGCTGCTAGGATTCCGAGGGGATCTACCACACCTCCGCTGCCCGCTGGAACGGGGAGAGGAAGGGCTTCATCGACACCGTACGCGCGACCGAGTACGGAAGTGCTGCCGGATTGCAGCACCGGGGACGATCGTCTACATCAACAACGAGATCTGATCTCGTAGGCTTTGGAAATCTTCGAGGGTTAGTCTCATATCAATCTCGTTGCTCCGATCTTGTAGATTAGATCTTGGGTGTTCCATAGATTGGATCTTGGATTTATTCGTCTTGCGGTAGGAAATTTTTTGTTTTCTATGCTACGAACCCCATCAGTCCTAGTGTCCTGATCAATAAGCTACGATACCCATTTACACCGTGAATTACCTTTCTTACCATCTACCTGCAGTGCACCGGCCCTAGGTAGCCAATTGTCTCGATAGATTTTTACACTTGATCCATTGCCAATCCGCCAAATAATTCCTTTTTTCAACAATTCAAGTCCATGAACAACACCTTGCCACGTCCGAGATTGGTTCTGAATGAAGGCCGTATCCAGCAAATGGCCAGAGGGGTAATACCTTGCTTTGAGAAGTCGAGTACATAGACTATCTGGGTACTGTAGCAGGCGCCACGCCTGTCTTGCAAGGAGTGCCTGATTGAATATTCTTAAGTCTCGGAAACCAGTGCCACCATGAGATTTTGGCCTTGCAACTTTGTCCCAAGCTAACCAGTGTACCTTTCGCTTATTAACCTCGTCACCCCACCAGAAGTTTCGAATAATTTGCGCCAACTCATTGACTAGACCAATGGAAAATCTAAACAGCCCCATAGCATATGTGGATACAGATTGCAGTACTGATTTGATGAGAATATCCTTTGCACCCGAGGACATGTATTTTTCCGACCAATCACTCGCATGCTTCGAAAATTTCCCTTTAGTTGATTTGAATTTTCATTTTGTCAACCTTCCTTCAGGAACCGGCAAGCCTAAGTACTTTTCTTCAAAGCAACTTGTATCATACTTCAGGATCTCCTTAATGTCAGCTTGCACATCAGCCGTGCATTGATCTCCATACATGACGGAGCATTTTCCGAGACTCACAAATTGTCCAGTTCCTCGTTCATAGCGGTCAAGAATAGATTTGACTACCATTGCTTGGTCCACTGAACCCAGGAAAAAGAGAAGACTATCATCCACAAATAATAGGTGTGAAATACCAGGGGCACGCCGGCATATGTGAAGCTCACGTAGCGAATTATTTTCTATTTCCTTCCGAATAAGACATGAGAGACCATCAACAACAAACAAGAAAAGGTACGGTGAGAGGGGATAACCTTGGCGAATGCCGCGAGAAGGAATGAAGGAGTCCAACATATTTCCGTTAAAGCGAATTGTATATCGAACGGTGGTCACGCACGCCATCACCCACCGAATCCATTGACTATGAAAGCCCAACTTCGCTAAAACCCCTTCCAAAAACCTCCAATCTACACGGTCATAAGCTTTGGTCATGTCCAACTTGTACGCACAATATTTCTTCCGAGCTGCTGACCCAGTCTGGATCGAATGAATGCATTCAAATGCCATTAGTGCGTTGTCAGTAATAAGCCGCCCAGGAACAAACGCACTCTATGTCGGAGAGATGATATCTTGGATAAAAGGTCTCAACCTATTCACCAAACATTTCGAAACAACTTTGAAAATAACATTGCAAAGGCTAATTGGGCGAAAGTCCTTCAGCTCCTATGGGTCATTCTTCTTGGGTATTAAAACGATCGCTGTGTCATTAACCTCATCAGGCATGACACTAGTGTCAAAGAAAAGCTTCACCGCCTGTACCACCTCCTCCTTCATGAGATCCCAATTTCGCTGCCGAAAACGTGCTGGAAAGCCATCCGGACCAGGGGCTTTTAAAGGCCCAATTTGAAAAAGAGCGTCACTGATTTCTTTTTCTTCCTTTTCTGTAAAAGGGGCACATAGCTTCTCATTAGTCTCTTCCTCTACATAACTCTGCATAGCATCAAGGATAGGGGACGGGTCAATGGTGTCCTCTCGCGAGTAAAGCTTCTGGAAAAAACCCCTTGTCATATTTTCCATCTCCCCCGTGTCGGCTGTCCATGTGCCATCTTGTCGCCTAAGCTGATGAACTCTATTTTTCCGTCGCCTCCATGAAGCACGTCTATGAAAATACTTAGTGTTGCGGTCTCCTTCCCTCAGCCATGCAACCCTGGATCGCTGCATCCATAAAATCTCCTCCCTATATAGTAGCTCATCCATCTCTTTCCCAGTGCCAATGCAGGCATCATTGCTAACATCATCCGATAGATGTCGCAAATCTTCCAGGAGAGCACGCTTCTTTTCTATTTCCTTAGGAATTGACTTGAAGTGCATTTTCCTCCAGCTTTGCAAGTCGCACATTATAGTTTTCAGCAACACCGCAACATCGCCAAGATCCATCACCGATACCCTGCGAGACCAAGCTTCCTTCACAGCTGCAGCCAGAGACGGTTCTCGTTCCCAAACAACTTCATAGCGCCTAATAGGAGTGTTGGACCTGCAGCTACTGGCCTCATCCGCCGATAATAAGAGGGGGCAGTGATCGGAACGTGTAGATACAAGGTCACGCAGCCGATATTCCGGGAACATGGAGGACCAATATGGGGACGCCACCACTCTATCAAGCCGAACTTTAACGTTTCTTTCTCCCTTCTGTTTATTGTCAGAGGTCCAGGGAGCCCCAACAAAACCAATATCATGTAGGTCACAGTGCGACAAGACCTCTCTAAAGTCCATCATAAGCCTCTTGGAACGAGCTGTTTCAGAGAAGTGCTACTCTTGCCACATGGCTTCGTTGAAGTCCCCCAACATCATCCAAGGTCTATCCGAACGATCCTTGATTTGCCGGAGCTTCATCCACATGTGATGACGATCCGACGCTTTGGGTTCACCATAGATGAAAGTGGACCTCCACATACGCTCGAAAGGACCGCCACTAATATGCACATCAATGTGGTGATTGCTAAAAGAAAGGAGATCAACAGTAATATCTTCTGTCCAGTACAAGGCCAGACCACCTCATTTGCCCTTTCCTTTTACCTGGAAGCATTCTTTCATTCCAATACGGAAGCGAAGGTTCTCGACCCTTTCCTTACTTTGCCTAGTCTCACAAATAAAAACTAGGCAGGGCTTATAAGTCTGCACTAGACAGACAAGCTCTTGAACAGTCGCAGGAGGCCCCACCCCGCGGCTGTTCCATCCTAATATCGTCATTGGGCCCGGCGGTCCTCCTCGGAGGAGGCCGCCGATGTTGCTAATTCAGTAGGGGTAGTACTCGTCTTCCTGACCTTAGACCGATCCCGAGGATCAATGTACTGCGGAGGAGGGGGTGGAATCACATCAGCATCAACTGTCTCCATAGGAATAGCAGGAGGTGCCTTAGAGCCAGGATCGTCGGCGCTAAAATTTAAATTCCTCCTAGCACCAGCCTCAGCATCTGCCTCGGCAATATCAGTAGGTTTGATTGGGCTCGAAGCATCATCCTTCAAGTCTGCATCATCATCAAGTGTTGCATCTTACGACGATCGTTTCCATGGCATGTCCTGAGGTAAACCACGGCCAGTCCCTCTGCCTCCGCCACGACTAGCAAAGGCTTTAGGTTCCACAAACGGTGTAGCACGAAGAGTAGCGAACATAAAATCTCCATATTGCAGATCCTTAGCACCCCAAACTCCATCGCCGCATTCCTCATGATTATGGCAAATTATCCCATAGTGTTTACAAAAGAACGGAACCTTCTCATACTTCACATAGAGACGTTTCTTACCCTCACCATCAATGTTCAGAGAAACTACTCGCTTCAACTACCTATTCAATTCAATCAAGACCCTAATTCTGACATAGTTGCCTTCATAGAAGAGATTTGGAGACATTTGCACCTCCCTGGTTTTTCCAACCCGACGATCCAAATCATCCACAATCCATGGTTTCCTATAGAGTTCCGGGATGCCATGGATTTGTGCCCAGATGTAGAGACCACCAAAAACGAATTACTCCGGATCTTCCTTTCCATCGTAATCCCCAATCAGGACAGCCCATCCTCGGAACGTCCAAGGACCTTGGTGAACGACCTTTTTCCAATCTCCTAGGCAGTGCATCTGGATGACATTCTACAGCCTCTCTGCAAATCGGGTCTATGGACAGGTTCCATATTGCCTTCATCTTCCCCATAAACGCATCAGAGCTGAACGATCGCGAAGTGTGAACCATAGCTATCGCTAACCAGCGGGCCTCCTTCTGTGGCTCAATTACCTCATCTGCCCCAATCACCACATCCTCAAGTTCATCCTCGCGGAGATCCAGGTGAGCCAGCAGATCGTCAATGTACTTCTGGGGGTTCTTCACCGCGCCGTCGACGGTTTCCCCAGAACTCGAAGCCATGCCTTCTAAACCTTGGGTGAAAATCGGTGGAGAAGAAAGCTACGCACACCACGAGGAAGATCGCGGAGGCGGATTATAGAAAGAAGATGATATGAGGTCGGAATCGGGGAACAGAGAAAGAGATCTCACGGGGCGCCTGTACGCCGCCGGAGCAAATAAAACCCTAACGAAGGGGTACGTATTCCTAGATTTTTTTTGGCATGTACCACGTAGATTTTTCGGCTTAGCAATAGTAGCATCAACAACAAATGATAGCCACAGTTGCTACATGCGATAAAGGCCCCCGTGTCATCTCGAATAACAGCTCCGGTGGCACCAGAATATAGATCCACATGAAAAGATGCATCAACATTTAACTTGGAAAACCCTCTCATCATGTTCATTTTGACGTTGCTGCGACCAAGCGTACTAGCATGTTGTAAGGATTAGTTCCTTCGTCCCTACCTCAGGGAAGAGTTGTGCTCGGCAGTCTGGTTGGATCAACAATGCCTCAAGTACCCCCGATCCAGCTCTATCAACACTTACCATCTCCTCCACCTGGCTCAGTAACCCCAGGTGTTCCCATATTCCGCACACCCTTAGAACATTGGAATAAAGTGTGGAGAGTATCTTCACAATAAATTCACACACAAGACACAGACTACTCATGATGATGTGTCTGTTAGCAAGAATGGGATTGCATGGTATAGTTCCATGTAGTAACCTCCACCTAAAAAAATTAACCTTCGGAGAAACCTTCAGCGACCATAATTTGCTCCAAACCGGATTTGACTCAGCAGTGCCCGGATTTGACTTAGCCAGCCATGCTTGCTTTTCCAGCTCTGAGCCAACTGCAGGAGCTGGGCTCGGGAGTTTCGTCGGGGTGGCGTACTTAGTTAGCCACGTCTGCTTCTCAAGCTCTGTTGCTGACGTTTCTCCTGTTTTCGCCGGAGTCCCTGATGTTGTGGCCTGGTTTGAGAGTGCCCAGTTGCCACAATCTGGCACATACGTGCACGCGTATCCTTGAGGGATCTCCTTAGGCGCCTCGGTCAAGAACTGGTAGTCACTAGGATCACCACCAATCTTGTAGACGACGAATGCCGGTGTAGCCGGCACTTCAGGTGGTGCTGCCAACGCATATGGCAGCGGTGGACGGGACTGGAGCGGCAACTCTCCTTGATGCGTCCCGAGAGCTGGTCCTGACGGCGAGTACTGGTGGCTCATGATCTCCTGGATCACGCGCAGAGCGAGACGCTCCAACACGTTGACCAGGTTTTCAGAGTGGCGGTGTAGCGAGTGAGCCACCAAGTAGTTGATCTCCTGCCGTAGGCCCCTTGTGCGTTCCTCCGACGGGGCAGAGAGATCTATCCCATCGAGTGCACCTTGCGGTGAGAATCCCTTCCATCTGATGCCATGGGAACGGGTTCTCTGGAAAGAGCCGATGAGGTCGGCTTCGAGGGTGACCTTGATCTCGTCGTATCTCTTCTTGAGCTCGTCAGGCAGCTCCTCGTAGGTGACTGGCGTGCCGTCCGCCATCTCAGATGTAGATGGCGATGTGGTTGATGTAGACGATTGTCCCACCGGGCGTGCCAGAATGTGTTGCCTGCCAAAACCCACCGGCGGGCAGCGGCCTGGCAACACGGTAGAGCCGGGAAGAGCCTAGAGCTGCGGCTGGCTGAGACCCCTCCGAGCGACGGCCCGCAATGCTCTTTTGGTCACACGCGGCGATGCGAAGTGCAAGGGCGTGCCACCTGACCTATACCTGGTCAGGAAGGTGATGGGGATGCCTCGCTTAGTTCCTGCATGGCATACACGTAAACATTAAATACGAGCCTCGATCGGCTCTCAGGTTATCCTGTGAATCGGCTCAAAGAGCCGATTCACCCATGATCCGTACGGGGTGCACGAATACTTGGTGATCCTGCTTGATCAAAATATAGCTAATGAGATCTACGACGATTTAGGGTTTTCACCGCATAATCGGATCATCATACTCCAGAGTTGGGCCTCGCGGCCACGCACGGTGCTCATAAGCCGATCCTAAACAAGGCCTAAAAACCAACATGACGTTGATCCTCGGAACATCCTGTTTAGGACTTGCGAACGCCACCCTACGTGCCGCTGGATCCTCCACCCCTTTGTAAGGCCTAACTATTGCAGATATTAAACTAATCCTTGCAGAGCAAGGAGCAATCGTAACGGATCAGATCTACTAGATGATGAACAAGCAGGGTGCCGCCCACGCCCGAGATAGGCGTGAGGGCGGCTAGACATGCAAGGGCTGCACTACGTAAGCATGTTATACGAAGAGCTATGCTAACCCTAACACATCTATGATAACTACGTTGCTCGCCATCAAAGACGCTTCAGTACGAGCAACGCATGAACAACGTGGAGCTTGTGCTGCCTAGATCGCAAGATGGGATCTAGGCAGCATGTCGCTTACCTGATTGAAACCCTCGAGATGAAGGAGTTGGCGATGCGCCGAGATTGGTTTGTTTTGGGTTGAACGTGAGTTGTTGTTTATTCCATAAACCCTAGATACATATTTATAGTCCAGGGGACTTTCTAACGTGGGAATATCCCACCGTGCACGATACAAACTCTAACCTTGATCTAAAACATAACCTACTATAATTAAAGATACACGGGCAAACTAGCCCAAATTCTCCGTGCAAGGCCGCTTCAGAGATCTTCCACGTGTAGTCTTCCAAGCCCACCTCTCTTACGGCCCACCTATGGATTTGTCCAAAATCTGGTGATAACACATGCCCCCCTGGTTTTGGAAATAATTTTTCCAAAATCATTATGCTCTCCTTCGTCGGGTCATGTCGTGGCAGAGCAGAGTTGTTGCAGTATCCGTTATCATTACGCCCTGTCTTCTCAGCTTCTCTGCAAAATTCGATAGCTCCGGCGTCATATCCTTGAAAACTGTAATGACATTAAATTTCCACCAGGCTTCTCATTATTTAATCGTGCCGACCGATTAGTTATCTTTATCTCCTTCCTCCTGTTCCAGCCATCGGCACCCCAAAAACCCTTCTGCGCACCATGTCTTCTTCTTCCTCCGCCTCATCGGGACTTTCCTTCGAGTCCTCTTCTCCCGAGCCGATGCCAGCACCGAGCCCACAAGAGGTCCATGCGGCCAACACCCGCCGTGCCATTGAGGCCGGGGAGGAGTCAGACCATGACTTCTCCATCTGGTCCGAGGACGACCAGTCCTCGACGGACGGGGAGAGCGACCTCCGCTTCCTCGCCAACGGGGAATCGGAGGAGGAGAGCGATGACGATCGCTTCTCCTGGGACGACTTTACCTCCTCCGAGGTGAAGGAGGAGGAAGAGGAGGAGGGGAATGACGACGATAGCCCCTCCGACGAGCCGCCGGCCCAGCGCCATTGCCCCCGGCCAGGGAATCTCGATGACTATGATAGCGACGATGACGACGACGACATGGAGGATGAAGACAACGAAGGTCCTGCCGGCGGCCGCTCACAAAGCAGCCGACGACGAGCCCACCGGGAGCAGCGCCGACAGCGCTGACGACGGTGACGACGAGGGCAGTGACGGCCCGTAGAATAGGACCTCTAGAATAGGATCAGCAACAGTAGACGGGGCAATGTATCCCCTTAGTACTCCCTTTTGAGAGCAATCAGCTCTTCTATGTAAGAAATCTGGTTTATCAATGAAGAACTTTTCCCCAATTTGATTTTGCCGATTTCTTCGGAGTTTAATTGAGCCGATTCCCTCTTCTGCTGACCCCGCCGATCGTTACTTAGCCAACGCCCAACGAGCCGACGACAACGCACCGGTATCTCAATGCCCCATCCCCTTGAGCTCTGGCGGACAACTAGGCAGATCGACGTCCTCACGAGAGCCCCAGAACCACTGTCGACACGACTTGCTCCTGACGTCGATACCACTGGGTTTTCAGCCCGATGAAATTTCAATCGGCTTCTTAAGAACGGAGGTTCTGCGCCATCAGTTGCCCCCCGAGCCTTCATCAAGGCAAACATATCAGTGGACTAACCAAATGTGTCACCATCGGTTCCCAAGTCATGATGCGGGACCAGCCGATTTCAGCAAAATCGGCTCTCCAGAGCAGAGAACCTTCAGGGTGAGCTGCCCCCCGGGCTTCTTCAGTCTACTTCGCGCCTTGTAGGTCACTGACCGTCGATGCCGGTCTTGCTCCGCTTCTTAATTCTGAAGCCGATGCCCTTCCATCGGCTGAAAATTTTGTTTTTTATTTGGCCGATTTTTCTCCTTAATCGGCCCCCAATGTTCCACTGCACGCAAGTTTGCACATGTTTATCTGCACATGTTCATCTGACTATATGCCCCCCGAGCCGAATCTGCCAAATGACTGCAGATATTGGCTTTCATGGTTAGTCAGGGCACTGCACTTGCACGTCGGCTTCGCAAAGATTCACGCTGACTTTCATCTGCCGACGTGGCCGCCGCCCAGTGGATCGTTGCTGAACACAAACAGAATATGTGCAGAGGATAATTTTGGCCGATTGCTGGAATCGGCCTCCACATTGCTTGTTCGATGAAGGTTTTGTAATGTCCCTCCATAATTTTTTTGGGGCCGATCACAAGGATCAGCCTCGCACGGTTTGCTCATTGATTTAATCTTGCTACTCGGTTAGGCTGGATAAAACCAATCCAACCTCTGACTTGATGCGCCTGCTTTCGTCCACCTTGAGTGCATCATATAATCGTGGAGCACTAAGCTCTGTCGGCAAGACGAGCACCATGTTTGTGCCAGCCGATGTTTCATCATCGGCTTTCTTTTGCTTGGGACGCCACTCCATTCTCCGTGGACGACCTTCTTCATCCAGGGCTCGCTGAACCTTTGCAGCCAGATCAGGTCGTGCCTTCCTTAGCGTATGCAAGTATAACCTTTCGGCTTCCTCCAGGCCGCGCAACCGCTGAACCCTGCGTTTTTGTGAACGGCTGAGTCCGTCAGGGCACCACCTTGGACGGTGGTACCTGTCTTCTTCTTCTTCTAGTCCCTCGTCTTCGGAATCCTCAAGATCTGCCCAACGAGGTGACTCAGCACGTTTGCTGCGTGGCGGAGAGGCCCTAAGCGCTTGAACACAGACACGTTGGCTGCCTCCTTCTTCTGGTTGCATTCTGGGCAATTGCCGATTGTGGGCAATCGGCTCATTCCTGAATCCCAGCAGTGTCTGAAGAAAGGGCAGTCCCAGTGTCTGGCGTTGTCATCTTGCTCCCTTGACTTGTCCGTGGTACGGCGCTCGTGTTCCTCCTCATCGCGATCCTGCCGACGATGTCTTCTGGCTTCTCTAGCCAGACGATCTCCTTCATCATCATAGTTGGACCGTCGGCGTTGGTCATACTGACTCACATATTTGTTGAGGAGGTGATCAGAGAGAGGTCGTTGATATCTTATGTTCTTCACTTCTCCCTCTGTGACGTAGCGCTTACCATCATGATGGAGCCGATCGCGTGGAGCGGCCTCCTCTGTGTCCTTGCTATGAGAGCAGCTGCCCTCATCTCCATCTTTGCCAGAGTGGTTCCCAAGTCCTACCATGTTGATGCTGAACGTGGGACCGGGCGGGCAACCCTCAGGGTAGGTGACTTCCACCATGTTAACGGCGGGGAAGGGTTGGGTGTCAACCTTCATGGCGTACTGGTTGAAAATTAGACGCCCCTTCTCTATCGCCGCTTGGATGTGCTGACGCCACACCCTGCAGTCGTTGGTGGCATGGGAAAGCGAGTTGTGGAATTTGCAGTACGGCTTCCCGTTTAGCTCTTGCGCCGTGGGGAACTTGAGACCTTCAGGAATCGTCAACTGTTTCTCCTTGAGCAGGAGGTCGAAGATTTGTTCAGTCTTGGTCACGTCAAAATCAAATCCCCTGGGCGGCCCTGGTGGCTTTACCCATTTGCAGGATACGGGGGTTCCTCCCCGAGTCCACTCAGCCACTGCTACTTCTTGGTCTCCCGCAGGCACCTCATCTTCCTCTGTATCGACCATGACTATCGCACGCTTGAACTTGTCTTGGTACAGGTCCGGGTGGCGCTGTTCATATGCCGATAGTTTCGAACCATGTGCGCCAGCGAGGGATAATCTGCTTGGGAGGCCATGTCCTTGAGCTTCGTTGCAAGGCCAGCTACGCCAACTCGATCTGCTTCCTTTTCGATTATACGAACCGAATAACATCGGTTCCTCGAGATTCCCGAAGCGTTGGATGTACTCTGTCACCGTTTCTCCGCGCTTCGACGTAGTTGTGCTAGATCGGCAATGCTAGACTCGGAAGCTTCGAATGGTATTGCGTATGGAATTGTTCTTCCAATTGCTTCCAAGACTCGGATGGAGTTTGCCGGCAGAGAGGTGTACCATCCAAAAGCCGATCTGTGAGGGACCGTGAAAAGAGCCTCACGCGTAGCTGATCCGACACCGAAGCCGGTCCTAGTTGCGCCAAATATCGGCCGACGTGCTCGATGGAGCTGGAGCCATCCGATCCACCGAATTTGGAGAAGTCGGGAGCCGATATTTAGGTGGCAGCGGGATCATCTCGTACTCGTCGAGTGGTACGGCTTGGAATAGCCGATTGCCCTTCTTTTCGGCACCATGCCGAATCGGTCTCTCGGTATGGTACTGATCTGATCCGCCGTGCTGGCTGCGAAGTTGCACTACGAAGGTTCGCCGGGGTGGCGTACTTAGCCAGCCATGCTTGCTTTTCCAGCTACGAGCCAAGCTGCAGGAGCTGGGCTCGGGAGTTTCGTCGGGGTGGCGTACTTAGTTAGCCACGTCTCGCTTCTCAAGCTCGTTGCCGACGTTTCTCCTGTTTTCGCCGGAGTCCCGATGTTGTGGCCTGGTTTGAGAGTGCCCGATTGCCACAATCCGGCACATACGTGCACGCGTATCCTTGAGGGATCTCCTTAGGCGCCTCGGTCAAGAATCGGTAGTCACTAGGATCACCACCAATCTTGTAGACGACGAATGCCGGTGTAGCCGGCACTTCAGGTGGTGCTGCCAACGCATATGGCAGCGGTGGACGGGACTGGAGCGGCAACTCTCCTTGATGCGTCCCGAGAGCTGGTCCTGACGGCGAGTACCGGTGGCTCATGATCTCCTGGATCACGCGCAGAGCGAGACGCTCCAACACGTTGACCAGGTTTTCGAGTGGCGGTGTAGCGAGTGAGCCACCAAGTAGTTGATCTCCTGCCGTAGGCCCTTGTGCGTTCCTCCGACGGGGCGAGAGATCTATCCCATCGAGTGCACCTTGCGGTGAGAATCCCTTCCATCCGATGCCATGGGAACGGGTTCTACGGAAAGAGCCGATGAGGTCGGCTTCGAGGGTGACCTTGATCTCGTCGTATCTCTTCTTGAGCTCGTCAGGCAGCTCCTCGTAGGTGACTGGCGTGCCGTCCGCCATCTCAGATGTAGATGGCGATGTGGTTGATGTAGACGATTGTCCCACCGGCGTGCCGAGAATGTGTTGCCTCGCCAAAACCCACCGGCGGGCAGCGGCCCGGCAACACGGTAGAGCCGGGAAGAGCCTAGAGCTGCGGCTGGCTGAGACCCCTCCGAGCGACGGCCCGCAATGCTCTTCTGGTCACACGCGGCGATGCGAAGTGCAAGGGCGTGCCACCCGACCTATACCTGGTCAGGAAGGTGATGGGGATGCCTCGCGTAGATCCTGCATGCCAAACACCTACACATTAAATACGTGCCTCGATCGGCTCTCGGGTTATCTCGTGAATCGGCTCAAAGAGCCGATTCACCCATGATCCGTACGGGGTGCACGAATACTTGGTGATCCTGCTTGATCAAAATATAGCTAATGAGATCTACGACGATTTAGGGTTTTCACCGCATAATCGGATCATCCTACTCCAGGTTGGGCCTCGCGGCCACGCACGGTGCTCATAAGCCGATCCTAAACAAGGCCTAAAAACCAACATGACGTTGATCCTCGGAACATCCTGTTTAGGACTTGCGAACGCCACCCTACGTGCCGCTGGATCCTCCACCCCTTTGTAAGGCCTAACTATTGCAGATATTAAACTAATCCTTGCAGAGCAAGGAGCAATCGTAACGGATCAGATCTACTAGATGATGAACAAGCAGGGTGCCGCCCCCACGCCTGAGATAGGCGTGAGGGCGGCTAGACATGCAAGGGCTGCACTACGTAAGCATGTTATACGAAGAGCTATGCTAACCCTAACACATCTATGATAACTACGTTGCTCGCCATCAAAGACGCTTCAGTACGAGCAACGCATGAACAACGTGGAGCTTGTGCTGCCTAGATCGCAAGATGCGATCTAGGCAGCATGTCGCTTACCTGATTGAAACCCTCGAGATGAAGGAGTTGGCGATGCGCCGAGATTGGTTTGTTTTGGGTTGAACGTGAGTTGTTGTTTATTCCATAAACCCTAGATACATATTTATAGTCCAGGGGACTTTCTAACGTGGGAATATCCCACCGTGCACGATACAAACTCTAACCTTGATCTAAAACATAACCTACTATAATTAAAGATACACGGGCAAACTAGCCCAAATTCTCCGTGCAAGGCCGCTTCAGAGATCTTCCACGTGTAGTCTTCCAAGCCCACCTCTCTTACGGCCCACCTATGGATTTGTCCAAAATCTGGTGATAACAACGGAGAAGAACAAGAACCTAGATGGAGGGGAACAACAACCTAGACGAAGCATAACAACAACCTAGATGGAGGATAACAACGACCTAGACGAATGAGAATAACAGCCTAGACGGTAGGGAACAATAAACTAGATGGAGGGGAACAACATCCTAGATGGTGGGTAACAACGATCTGAATAGTGGGGAACAAAAGCCTAAACGGAGGAGAGCAACAACCCGGACGGAAGGAAACAACAACCTAGATGGTGGGGAACAACGGCCTGAACGGATGGGAAAAATAGCATGAACGGAAGGGAACAACAACCTGGACGGATAGGACCAATATCCTAGACGGTGAGAAACAACAAACAAGATGGAGGTGAACAACAACCAAAGATGATGGAGAACAAGAGCCTATACCAAGGGGAACATGAGTCTATACGGAGGGGAAGAACAACCTGGACATACCTGGATGGTGGAGAACAACAACCTGAAAACGAGAGAAACAACTGCCGCCTGAACGGAGGGGAACAGCAACCATGACGAAGGGAAACAACAAATAGATGGTGGTGAACAAAGGCCTTAGCGGAGGGAAACAACAACATGGACAGGAGGGAAACAATAGCCTAGACGGTGGGGAACAAGAACCTAGACGGAAGGGAACAACAATGTAGGCAGTGAGAAACAAGATCCTAGACTGAGAGAAACAAGAGCCTAGACAGATGAGAAGAACATCTTAACCGAAGGGAAACAAGAGCTTAGATAGATGAGAAGAAGAATTTAGACGGAGAAGAACAAGAGCTTAGACTTTAAGGAAACAAAAATTTAAATATAGTAAAACAAAAGCTTAGATGAAAGAAAACAAAACCACATTTGGAGAAAGATGAAAAAACAAGTAAAACAAAATGAAAAAATCCTACTAAAACCATAAAAATGAAAAGAAATATGAAAATATGAAAAAATAATACTTCATTCGATCCATAGTATGTATCTACAATTTAAAATATGCCCACATATATCTATATTAGTGTCAAATAATACGAATCGGAGTGAGTAAAAAATATAAGAAGGAAGAAAGAAAAAACACGTGTAGAAAAGAATATAAGAAAGAATATTAAAGAAGAAAAATGAAAAAATGTGTGAAAGAAGCATATATGAAAGAAAAAAAATCCTATCTAAAACTAGAAGCAAGGAATAAGTACAAAGAATAAAGAAGCAAGTTACCAGAAAAAAAAGCAATGCTGAACCAACGAACGCGAACCATATCCAGCGGAAGCTGTAGTTTTTAGATGTCGCGCCTCGAAATTAAATTAGCCAGTGCGTATGGTTAAACAACAACACACGAGCATCTTAGCGGCAAGTCAATCTCATCCTATCAGTGACACACAGGATCGAATCCTTGCTCTAGCATAGTACGTTGTGCGTTTCGTCACTGCGAGCGAACCGGAAAATGGGCCGAGCCCACGTTAGTCCTTTAGCGAAGGTAAATGCTTGAAATCAGCCGACCGATCGTCGGGGAAAGATCGGTCGCCTGTCTCGCGCGTGGTCCTCGTCTGCTCCCGAGTCCCGCCTACTGCCTACTGCTGCTAGTATCTTATTTCTCTACCACTGCCTTCCCCCGGAGTGAGTAAATTACACAAATCTACCACAATTGCGGCAGTGGTTACATGTCAGTACCATTCTTGAAATTTTTTTGCTAAAAACTACCACTTCAGAGGTAATCAACAACAGAGAGGGAATCCCCTCCCTGGCAGTCTGCTCCCGAGTCCCGCCTACTGCCTACTGCTGCTAGTATCTTATTTCTCTACCACTGCCTTCCCCCGGAGTGAGTAAATTACACAAATCTACCACAATTGCGGCAGTGGTTACATGTCAGTACCATTCTTGAAATTTTTTGCTAAAAACTACCACTTCAGAGGTAATCAACAACAGAGAGGGAATCCCCTCCCTGGCAATCGCTCGCTCGAGCGATCGGTTTCTGTGGCGCGGAGCGCTCGCGCGAAAGCGCGACTCAATTCCCTTTGTATCACGTAGTGTTTTAATTGCGTTCACACGTGTTCACACTAACAGCTTGTATTACTATTTTGCAAGTTGCATTAGCGTTCACAGTGCATGCATGCACATGCACACAGCATCTCATGGATTTGCATTTAATGAGCCAACTTTTCAGCACTCTTTTTCTTCATCACGAGGCAGACTCTCAATTCACTTTTTGCAATTCCCTTTTGGGTTTTTTTTTCGTACGGTAATTCATATTTAATGGGGACCTTTTGCAATTCCCTTTTTCGGGCCAGTGGTATTTTAAGGGGGAAAATAACGGGTGGGAAGATCCACTTGCAACTCAAATGAACTACCACTTGCTACTCAAATTAAGTACTGTTTTAAGTTGTAAGCTAACAAAAGTTGGTAAAATATATCTAAATGAAATTTACTATTTAGGGTTGCTAGGTATTTATATTTATCGTTGATAAATAACGGGGCACCGGGTCGATAACTTGTAAACAAAAAAAAGAGTCGCTACATATTTTAAATTAAATTAAAATTTTAGGGTTGATATTTATTTATATTTACCATTGATAAATAGCGGGTCACCGGGTTGATAGCTTCTAAACTAAAAGAGAGTGGCTAAAATATTCTAAATGAAATAATTTTTAGGATTATTATTTATTTTATATTTATCATTGATAAATAACGAGGCACCGGGTTGATAGCTTGTAAAATAAAAAATGTTCGCTAAAATATTCTAAATGGAATACTTTTGAGGGTTGGTAGTTATTTATAATTACCATTGATAAATAACGGGGCACCGGGTTGATAATTTTAGGGTTAGTAGTTATTTATATTCAAAAGTTGCCAAAATAGACTAAAAAGAGTCACCAAAATATTCAAAATAAAATTAGATTTTTAGGGTTAGTAGTTATTTATATTTACTGTTGATAAATAACAGGACACCGGGTTGATAGCTTCTAAACTAAAAAAAATCGCTAAACTGTTTTCAAATAAAATTAACTTTGGGATTGATAATTTTATATATTTACCGTTGATCACTAAAGTACGGAGGGGTTGATTATTCAGACAGAGAGAGTTGATAACTTTTAGCCCGAAAAAAGTGTCTCGAAACATATCAACATGGGTGCTAGTTTTGAAGATCTCATCGAGACGGATTTATTGGTGAAAGCGAATCTTAATTTGGAGTTGTCGTTTGAATGTTAAAATGTTTTGAATTTACAAATTTGGAAAAGATTCCGCTGACATCAGCAGATTCGTCTTTTTGTGCATGCATGCAGAACTTTCCCTCAATAGCCTGCACCAGGTTGATAATTTTATACATTTACCGTTGATCACTCAAGTACGGAGGGGTTGATTATTCAGATAGAGAGGGTTGATAACTCTTAGCCCGAAAAAAGTGTCTCGAAACATATCAACATGGGTGCTAGTTTTGAAGATCTCGTCGAGACGGATTTATTGGTGAAAGCGAATCTTAATTTGGAGTTGTCGTTTGAAAGTTAAAATGTTTTGAATTTACAAATTTGGAAAAGATTCCGCTGACATCAGCAGATTCGTCTATTTGTGCATGCATGCAGAACTTTCCCTCAATAGCCTGCACCAGGTTGATAATTTTATACATTTACTGTTGTTCACTCAAGTACGGAGGGGTTGATTATTCAGATAGAGAGGGTTGATAACTTTTAGCCCGAAAAAAAGTTTCTCGAAACATATCAACATGGGTGCTAGTTTTGAAGATCTCGTCGAGACCGACGCATAGGTGAAAACAGATCTTAATTTGGAGTTGTCGTTTGTGAGATAAAACGTTTTGAATTTTCAAATTTGGAAAAGATTCGTGACATCAATGATTCGTCTATTTTATTAAGTAAATGCGAACTTTCCCTCAATAGCCTGCACAATGTTGATAATTTTATATATTCACCATTGATCACTCAAGTACGGAGGGGTTGATTATTCAGATAGAGAGAGTCGATAACTTTTAGCCCGAAAAAAAGTTTGTCGAAACATATAAACATGGGTGCTAGTTTTGAAGATCTCGACGAGACCGACTCATAGGTGAAAACAAATCTTAAACCGGAGTTGTCGTTTGTGAGATAAAATGTTTTGAATTTTCAAATTGAGAAAGATTTTCGTTTTACGTCATCAGATTTGTTCTCTTCTACATGCATGCAGAACTTTCCTGAAATAGGATATACTACAGTCCAAAACGTTCCTAAAATGGAAAAAAAAATTATATCCTAAACCGATCGCTCAATTTGCTTTGAGCAAACGATCGCTAGCTAGGGTAGCCCAACAGAGAGCGCAAATACAAGTCTGAGAGCAGTTTAAGGCATGAGGGCCCACTGTTAGACCAAACGGCCGTTTTCTCTCGTGAGTGGTTAAGACTTGTGATGGGTTCGCCCTCGCCGGAGTAGCCTGTCCGCCCCCGCCGCGCGCACCAGGCCATGGAAGGTTCCGTGGCTCAGCGCATCGACGACGCCACCAGCTGCTGCAGTGACGAACTCCACCGGCGACCCTGACCCTGCCATGCACAATCCACGTCCCAGCGCGCCCGGCTGCATCTCCTCCGGCCGCTCCGATCTGCGGCCGTACTCTCCTGTGTGATGGCCTCGCCGGCACCTCCACCGGCTCCGCCACGCTACTGTGTGCACGCCGCCGCACTCGTGCGTCCTCCACTCCCAAGCTGCACCGCACCGCGCCCTACCCGCTGCCTCGCCGGCCGTAACGACGCACAGCTCCCGGACATGCTCCTGCCACGCATCACTCCTGCAGCTCCGCGACATGGGCGTCGGTGTCTTGGGCGCCGGAGAGGAGGATGCCGGACATGGCCGCCACGGCGCCCGCGTCCATCAGCGCGGCCCTCTGTGCAGCCTCCCACGTCGCAGACGACCATGAGCGCCAGCCTGCGGACGGGAGGGTGCTGCGATAGCTTGGCCGGCACCGCATGCGAGGGAGGGTGCTGCGAGAGCTAGACCAAGGTCGCGGCCTCTCTGTCCGGCGACCGGTGCCGCGCGCCGCACACGCACACGCCCGCCCTCCGGCGCCGCTAGCGCATGCCCTCTGTCCGGCGACCAAAATCGCCCGACCGCGCATGCCTTCCGTCCGGCGACCGGCAGTGCCCGCCCGCGCACGCCCTCCAACGTCGCCCGCGCACTCGCTCCGTCCGGCGCCGCCCCCGCGCGCTCTCTGTCCGGCGACCAACACCGCCTGCGCACGCCATCCGTCCGGCGACCAGCGCGGTTTGCGCACGCCCTCTTGTCCGGCGACCAGCACCGCCTGTGCACGCCCTCCGTCTCGCAAGCTAGCAACGCACAGCTAGCACTCACGCCTCCGGGGAAAAGAAGAAGCTGCAGCTGACGCCAGGCTCCTGTGGCAGC
Source organism: Lolium perenne (assembly GCF_019359855.2). Classification (NCBI taxonomy): domain Eukaryota; kingdom Viridiplantae; phylum Streptophyta; class Magnoliopsida; order Poales; family Poaceae; genus Lolium; species Lolium perenne. The sequence continues at coordinate 72,431,402 of NC_067248.2, read as the reverse complement.
GATCTGGAAGTTTTGTCTCCACGAAACAAAATGCTCTCTCTCGTGATTTATTATATTTATTATTAGTCAAAAATATACACTGTAAAATACTCAGGGATACTGGTAGCAGTTCGTGTGTACACCCTCCAATCCTACCTGTACTGCAAACAGCTACTGCAACTAACAGAGAGAAACGGCCGTTTGGTCTGACAGTAGGCCCTCATGCCTTAAACTGCTCTCAGACTTGTATTTGCGCTCTCTGTTGTTGATTACCTCTGAAGTGGTAGTTTTTAGCAAAAATTTTCAAGAATGGTACTGACCTGTAACCACTGCCGCAATTGTGATAGATTTGTGTAATTTACTGCCGCGGAGTGGTTCGTGTAGACGTATGCTGTGATAGTGCATGTCCGCATCTTTTTGACTTTTCCTACCGTGCAACTGTACAAACTAGCTAGTCCATGTACTAGACTACTAGTACTAGCTAGCTATTTTTGCATGTAGCTCACAGATCACAGATCGGCATGGACACGATTTAAGATCGGTGAAGCCGAATCAGCGAGATCTGATCTGATATGGATAAGTTTCTCTTATGAATTTTTCAATGCTACAAACATATTAATTTTTGTTGTAATAATTTGTGATTTTTGTGAAAGTTGTAAAAGATTTTTGTAGTGAATCTAACTATATCAAAGAAATGTTGTTTAACAACTTATTTTTGTAGCATTTATTTATGAAATTGTTTACACAATTTTATTGTAATTAGTATATTTTTTTATACGTGGGGTGAGGAATTTATGTTGTAATGGTATATTTTTTTATACACAGGGTGATGAATTATTGTTGTAATATAAGTATTTTTTTTATACGCATGGTGATTATTTTTTGTTGTAATAGTATACTTTTTATACGCGGGTTGCGAATAATTGTGGTAATAGTATATTTTTTTTATACATGGGGTGATAATTTTTTGTTGTAATAGTATATATTTTTCGTACGCGAGTGATGATTTTTTTATTGTAATACTATATTTTTTATACACAGGGTAATGATTTTGTTGTTGTAATAACACAAATTTTTTATAGACATGCGATGATTTTTTGTTGTAATACTCTCATCCCTAAGTAAACTACATCTAAAATTGTATTATGAACCTAGCAGCGCAACCCATCTGATCGCTTTCATGCACAACAGCTAGCAGCAGCCAACCTACATTACTAGCTTCTCTCACCTGCATGCAAGCATAATGGGCCCACATAGCTGTGTGAAAGCGACAGGTCAAGAGGGAGAGATTCCCGCATGCACGTTTCGTGGTGTCATGTGAAAGCGACATTCCTTCAACCGAACCATCCAACGGACCTACGACCTTGTTCACTACCATCGGACGGTACGTGGACGACCGATTTTCCACCTAAAATCAGCCGACCGACGCCCAGTGTCCGCATTTAGCGAAACACAAGCACGCGCCAGCGAGCATTTTCCGTCCGTCGCGAGCCTCCTCGATGGAGGGCGGTGCTAACCATCACCCCTTAGCGATGGTTAGGGAACCGTTAATGAGCATGGCCCATTAGTTCAAAAATTGAAATTTTCTCATATTCAAAAATTGCTTACTTTGAAAATTTGTTCGAATTTGAAATTTACTTAACTTTAAATTTTGCTCCACTTTAATATTTATTAAAACAAAAAAAAACAAAAAAATCGAAAAATCAAAGAAAAACCGAAACCCCCAAAAAACAAAAAAAAACTCGACGAAAAACGAAAAAACCAAGGCCTACAGAGGCTCCCTGCATGTTAATGGGCCGCGGCCCAAAAACTTCCCGTGATTGAAACCACGCGGGCATGGTTGATAACCATCACCCGCGGGTGATGAATAGGAATTCCCGTGGATGGACGAGTCGATCGAACAAATTAGCTTTTGTGTAACGGGCCAAGCCCACGATCCGAATGTCTAAAGCGAAACGGCAGTTCGTAGTGCGCGCGCGCTAGCGAGCATATTCCAAGCTACCCTCGTTTTGATGGGGAGTGCTATACACCGATTTTATCGGTGGGTGGAAGGCACCGCACACCCCCCACGACCCAGGTAATTCAGTGGGCCGTGGGCCGCGGCCCATCGCATCAGGTGAGTTTCTTTTCCCCTTTTTCTTCCTTCTTTTCTGTTTATATTTTCTTTGTTTAAAATCTAACACTTTAAAAAACTTTTTTCGAGCAAAAGTTTTTCGTAAAATTTGAACAGTGTTCTAAAACTAAAACAGTTCTTAAATTTGAACATTTTTCAGATTTAATTTTTTTTCAAAATTCGAAATTTGAACAATTTTTTAACTCGAACAATTTTCAAAATTGAACGTTTTTTGAATATGAACAAATTTCGAATTTGAACGATTTTTCGATTTGGACATTTTTAAAATTTGAGCTATTTTCAGATTTGAACTATTTTCAAATTGAACGATTTTTAGATTTGAACATTTTTCAGATTTGAACTATTTTCAAATTTGAACTTTTTTAATTTGAACATAAAGAAAAATAATCAAAATCAAAAGAAAAAGAAACAACAAATAAAAAGAAACAAAAAAGGAAAAAGGAAAATGAAAGGAAAAAACGAAAAAAGAAACATAAACAGAAATAAATGGCAAACTGGGCCAACCATGCCGGCCCATACCACGCGCAGGGGGTGTGCGGCGCGCGATAGCGGCCGACCTGGTCGGTGTATAGGAATTGCTGTTTTGATGGCAGGCGCAGGCGTGCAGCTAGCAAGATTATATGGGCTTGACGCCTTCACGGCCCATGGTCTTCCTTCCCGAATTTTCCTCGTTGTTTTGTCCTTCCACCTGATCCGCCTCGTGATCCGAGGACCTAGGCGATCTAGGGTTTAGGCGACAGTGGCAGCGATCTCATCTCCGTTGACGGTAATTGTTCTCCAATCCTTCGCCCTGCTCCCCTCCACTCCTCCGGGCTACTCGGGCTGACTAAGGGGCCAACTTTGGTTGGTTGCCCGACCTTGGTTCATTTCGGTTGGATGTCTAGGGTTCGAGTCGGGCGATCAAAGGAGGAAGCCACCGCCATGGCGGAGAGCTCCAATGCGACGGGAGGAAAGACGAAGGTGTTCGGGTAGATGAACTGTTGAAGGATCTTAAACTGCATGGGGAGGAGTTGAATGAGGTGATTGATACGTCTCAAAGGTATCTATAATTTCTTATGTTCCATGCTAGTTATATGATAATACTCACATGTTTTATATACACTTTACATTATTTTTATGCATTTTCCGGCACTAACCTATTAACAAGATGCCGAAGCGCCAGTTCCAGTTTTCTGCTGTTTTTGGTTTCAGAAATCCTACACAGGAAATATTCTCGGAATTGGACGAAATAAAAGCCCACGGTCTTATTTTGCATGGAGCCTTCCAGAAGTCCGAAGAGGAGACGAAGAGGGGCGATGAGGCGGCCACACCCTAGGGGGGCGCGGCCCCACCCCTGGGCGCGCCGCCCTGTGGGGTGGGCCCCTCGGGCGCCTCCCGACTCTGCCCCTTCGCCTATATATTCTCTCCGTCGCGAAAACCCTATCACCGAGAGCCACGATACGAGAAAATTTACTGTGACGCCGCCGCCGCCAATCCCATCTCGGGGGATTCAGGAGATCGCCTCCAGCACCCTGCCGGAGAGGGGAATCATCACCGGAGGACTCTACATCATCATGCCCGCCTCCAGATTGATGCGTGAGTAGTTCATCCTTGGACTATGGGTCCATAGCAGTAGCTAGATGGTTGTCTTCTCCTCTTGTGCTATCATGTTTAGATCTTGTGAGCTGCCTATCATGATCAAGATCATCTATTTGTAATGCTACATGTTGCGTTTGTTGGGATCCGATGAATATGGAATAATATGTCAAGTTGATTAATTGATCTATCATATATGTGTTGTTTATGATCTTGCATGCTCTCCGTTGCTAGTAGAGGCTCTGGCCAAGTTGATACTTGTAACTCCAAGAGGGAGTATTTATGCTCGATAGTGGGTTCATGCCTCCATTGAATGCAGGACGTGTGATGAAAGTTCTAAGGTTATGGATGTGCTGTTGCCACTAGGGATAACACATCGATGCTTTGTCTAAGGATATTTGTATTGATTACATTACGCACAGTACTTAATGCAATTGTCTATTGTTTGCAACTTAATACTGGAAGGGGTGCGGATGCTAACCCGAAGGTGGACTTTTTAGGCATAGATGCATGCTGGATAGCGGTCTATGTTCTTTGTCGTAATGCCCTAAGTAAATCTCATAGTAGTCATCATGATATGTATGTGCATTGTTATGCCCTCTCTATTTGTAAATTGCCCAACTGTAATTTGTTCACCCAACATGTTATTTATCTTATTGGAGAGACACCACTAGTGAACTGTGGACCCCGGTCCATTCTTTTACATCTGAAATACAATCTACTGCAATCTCTGTTCTCTGTTGTTCTTCGCAAACAAACATCATTCTCCACACCATACGTTTAATCCTTTGTTTACAGCAAGCCGGTCAGATTGACAACCTCACTGTTAAGTTGGGGCAAAGTATTGTGATTGTGTTGTGCAGGTTCCATGTTGGCGCCGGAATCCCTGGTGTTGCGCCGCACTACACTCCTCCACCAACAACCTTCACGTGGCCTTCATCTCCTACTGGTTCGATAACCTTGGTTTCTTTCTGAGGGAAAACTTACTGCTGTGCGCATCACACCTTCCTCTTGGGGTTCCCAACGGACGTGTGCATCACGCACCATCAAGACTGTTTTCTGGCGCTGTTGCCGGGGAGATCAAGACACGCTGCAAGGGGAGTCTCTCACATCCAATCTCTTTACTTTGTTTATTGTCTTGCTTTACTTTATTTTATTTTCTGTCTTGTTTGCTTTCTTTATATCAAAAACACAAAAAAATAGTTACTTGTTTTACTTTACTTAATTTAGTTTGCTTTACTTGTTTCTATTACTGTTAAAATGAATACTCCTGAGAACACTAAGTTGTGTGATTTCACTAGCACCAATAATAATGATTTTATATGCACTCCTATTGCTCCACCTGCTACTACAGCAGAATTTTATGAAATTAAACCTGCTTTACTAAATCTTGTTATGAGAGAGCAATTTTCTAGTGTTAGTACTGATGATGCTACTGCCCATCTTAATAATTTTGTTGAACTTTGTGAAATTCAAAAGTAAAAGGATGTATATGGGGATATTATAAAACTGAAATTGTTTCCTTTCTCCTTAAGAGGAAGAGCTAAAGATTGGTTGCTATCTTTGCCTAAGAATAGTATTGATTCATGGACTAAATGTAAAGATGCTTTCATTGGTAGATATTATCCTCCTGCTAAAATTATATCTTTGAGAAGTAGCATAATGAATTTTAAGCAATTGGATAATGAACATGTTGCTCAAGCATGGGAGAGAATGAAATCTTTCGTAAAGAATTGCCCTACCCATGGACTAACTACTTGGATGATCATCCAAACCTTTTATGCAGGACTGAATTTTTCTTCGCGGAACCTATTGGATTCAGCTGCTGGAGGTACCTTTATGTCCTCTTCTCTGAGTGATAAGATTGATGTTATTATGTCTATGCTTGTTAATGGTAGATCAAATGTTGATCCTAATAATGTTCCTTTAGCTTCATTGGTTGCTCAAGAAGAGCATGTTGATGTGAACTTCATTAAAAATAGTAATTTCAACAACAATGCTTATAGGAATAATTTTGGTAACAACTATAGGCCATATCCTTCTAATAATGGTAATGGTTATGGTAATTCTTACAACAATAGTAGGAGTATACCCTCTGGTCTTGAAGTCATGCTTAAAGAATTTATTAGTACACAAACTGCTTTTAACAAATCTGTTGAAGAAAAGCTTGGTAAATTGATGTTCTTGCTTCTAAGGTTGATAGTCTTGCTGCTGATGTTGATCTTTTAAAATTGAAAGTTATGCCTAATGAAGATAAAGATATTAAGTCATTTGCTACAGCAAACGCTATCCAAGTTCGAATTAATGACAATATTAGATTGATGGCTGAATTGCATGCTAGGTGGGAAAGATAAGAAAAAGAAGAAAAACTTGCTAAAGAGAATAATGTAGCTAAAGTTTGGACAATTACCACCACTAGTAATGTAGATGCTTCACATGTTGCTAAACCCCCTACTATCAATGGTAAAATAATTGGTGTTGGCAATGTTTCTACTCCTAGTACAAAGCGTGCAAAATTGCCTGAAACTGTTTGTGATAAAAGTGCTGAAATTTTTCAGAATATTGTGGACAATGATCCCATTGCTTTAGATCATAATGGTTTAGATTTTGATAGGTGTCATATCTCTGAAGTTATTAAGTTCTTACAAAAACTTGCTAGAAGTCCTAATGCTAGTGCTATAAATTTGGCCTTTACAAAACATATTACAAATGCTCTCATTAAAGCTAGAGAAGAGAAATTAAAACTTGAAGCTTCTATTCCTAGGAAGTTGGAAGATATTTGGGAGCCCATCATTAAGATGAAGGTCAATGATTTTGATTGTAATGCTTGATGTGATCTTGGTACACGTATTTCTGTTATGCCTAAGAAACTCTATGATATGCTTGACTTGCCACCATTGAAAAATTGTTATTTGGATGTTAATCTTGCTGATAATTCTATAAAGAAACCTTTGGGGAGGATTGATAATGTTCACATTACGGTTAACAATAACCTTGTCCCCGTGGATTTTGTTGTCTTGGATATTGAATGCAATGCATCTTGTCCTATTATTTTGGGAAGACCCTTTCTTCGAACTGTTGGTGCTATTATTGATATGAAGGAAGGAAATATTAAGTATCAATTCACTCTCAAGAAAGGTATGGAACACTTCCCTAGAAAGAGAATGAAGTTGCCTTTTGATTCTATTATTAGAACACATTATGATGTTGATGCTTCTTCTCTTGATAATACTTGATTTGCACTTTCTGCGCCTAGCTGAAAGGCGTTAAAGAAAAGCACTTATTGGGAGATAACCCATGTTGTTTTTATTTATTTTGCTACTGTTTTGTTGTGTCTTGGAAGTTGTTACTACTGTAGCAACCTCTCCTTATCATGTTGTTGTGCCAAGTAAAGTCTTTGATAGTAAAGTTGATACTAGATTTGGATTCCTGCGCAGGAACAGATTTTTACCTGTCACGAATTTGAGTAGATCTCTCTGTAGGAAACTCGTAAAATGCTGAAAAAATCCATGCGTGATCCTCAGATATGTACGCAACTTTCATTCAATTTGAGCCTTTTCATCTGAGCCTGTTAAGTGCCTCGAAAAAATTCGTCTTTACGGACTATTCTGTTTTGACAGATTCTGCCTTTTATTTCGCATTGCCTCTTTTACTGTGTTGAGTGGATTTCTTTGTTCCATTAAATTTCAGTAGCTTTGGGTAATGTCCAGAAGTGTTAGAAATGATTGTGTCCTCTCTGAACATGTGAATTTTTAAGTATGCACTGACCCTCTAATGAGTTTGTTTTGAGTTTGGTGTGGAGGAAGTTTTCAAGGGTCAAGAGAGGAGGATGATATAATATGATCAAGAAGAGTGAAAAGTCTAAGCTTGGGGATACCCCCGTGGTTCATCCCTGCATATTTCAAGAAGACTCAAGCATCTAAGCTTGGTGATTCCCAAGGCATCCCCTTCTTCATCGACAACTTATCAGGTCACCTCTAGTGAAACTATATTTTTATTCCGTCACATCTTATGTGCTTTACTTGGAGCATCTGTTTGTTTTTGTTTTTGTTTGAATAAAATCGGATCCTAGCATTCCTTGTGTTGGAGAAAGACACGCTCCGCTTTTTCATATGAACACTGGTGTTCTTAGCTTTACTTTTAATGTTCATGGCGGAGTTGAAAGCCGCTTCGTTGATTGCTATTTGGTTGGAAACAGAAAATGCTTCATGTGGTAAATGGTATATGGTCTTGAATAATTTGATACTTGGCAATTGTTTTGAGGTCTCATAGATCATGTTTAAGCTCTTGCATCATGTAGTTTAAACCTATTAGTGGAGAACTACCGTAGAGCTTGTTGAAATTTGGAAGGCATGATTGATCTCTCTACAGTCTAGATATTTTCTGGTAAAAGTGTTTGAGCAACAAGGAGCCAGTGTAGAGTCTTATAATGCTTGCAATATGTTCTTATGTAAGTTTTGCTGTACCGGTTCATACTTGTGTTTGCTTCAAACAACCTTGCTAGCCAAAGCCTTGTACTGAGAGGAAATGCTTCTCGTGCATCCAAAAACCTTGAGCCAAAACTCATGCCATTTGTGTCCACCATAACTACCTATATGTGGTATTTCTCTGCCATTCCAAAGTAAATTTCTTGTGTGCTACCTTTAAAAATTTCATTCCTTGTCTTTGCAATACATAGCTCATGGGAAAATAGCTTAAAAACTATTGTGGTATTGAATATGTTGCTTATGTATCCTATTTCTTATAAGTTGCTTGTTGAGTGGTAACCATGTTTCTGGGGACGCCATCAACTTTTTACACCTTTGTTGAATATCATGTGAGTTGCTATGCATGTTCGTCTTGTCTGAAGTAAGGGAGATTTATCATGATTAAATGGTTTGAGTATGCATATTGTTAGAGAAGAACATTGGGCCGCCAACCAAAGCCATGTATCATGGTGGAAGTTTCAGTTTGGACATTAATCCTCAATCTCTTATGAGAATATTATCTGTTGTTGAATGCTTAAGCATTAAAAAGAGGAGTCCATTATCTGTTTTCTATGTTGTCCCGGTATGGATGTCCTCAAGTTGAGATCTATCAAAACTGAGAAATCAAATGCGATCTATCTCCTTGGACCTTTGTACAGGTGGCATAGAGGTACCCCTTTGTGACACTTGTTGAAACATATGTAATGCAATGATAATCCATGGAAATCCCGAGCTAATTAGGACAAGGTGCGAGCACTATTGGTATTCGATGCATGAGGCTTGCAACTTATAGGAGGTCTTATGCATAACACATATGAATTATTACTACCGTTGACAAAATTGTTTCCATGTTTTCAAAATAAAAAGCTCTAGCACATGAGTAATCCATGCTTCCCTCTGCGAAGGGCCTTTCTTTTACTTTATGTTGAGTCAGTTTACCTACTTCTTTCTATCTTAGAAGCAAACACTTGTGTCAACTGTGTGCACTGATTCTTACATGTTTACCTATTGCACTTGTTATATTGCTTTATGTTGAAAACTATCCATGAGATATACATGTTACAAGTTGAAAGCAATTGCTGAAACTTAATCATCCTTTGTGTTGCTTCAAAACCTTCTATTAAGAATCTATTGCATGCAAGACTTATTGATGCTTGTCTTGAAAGTACTATTCATGAAAAGTCTTTGCTATATGATTCAGTTGTTTAGTCATTATCTTTACCATTGCTTCGAATCACTTCATTCACTTCATATGTTTTACAATAGTATTGATCAAGATTATGATAGTAGTGTTGGAGATATGCCCAAGAGGCAATAATAAAGTGGTTATTATAATATCTTTGTGTTTATGATAAATGTTTGCATACCGTGCTATAATTGTATTAACCGAAACATTGATACATGTGTGTTATGTAAACAACAAGGAGTCCCTAGTAAGCCTCTTGTATAACTAGCTTGTTGATTAATGGATGATCATAGTTTCGTGATCATTAACATTGGATGTTATTAATAACAAGGTTATGTCATTAGTTGAATGATATAATGGACACACACCCAAATGAGCGTAGCATAAGATCAAGTCATTAAGTTCAAATTGCTATAAGCTTTCGATACATAGTTGCCTTAGTCCATCGACCATGAGATCATGTAAATCACTTACACCGGAAGGGTACTTTGATTACATCAAACGCCATTGCGTAAATGGGTGGTTATAAAGATGGGATTAAGTATTTGGAAAGTGTGAGTTGAGGCATATGGATTAATAGTGGGATTTGTCCATCCTGATGACGGATAGATATACTCTGGGCCCACTCGGTGGAATGTCGTTGATACGTCTCAAACGTATCTATAATTTCTTATTTTTTATGCTACTTTTATGATGATACTCACATGTTTTATACACATTATATGTCATTATTATGCATTTTCCGGCACTAACCTATTGACGAGATGCCGAAGAGCCAGTTGCTGTTTTCTGCTGTTTTTGGTTTCAGAAATCCTACAAAGGAAATATTCTCGGAATTGGACGAAATCAACGCCCAGGGGCTTATTTTTCCACGAAGCTTCCAGAAGACCGAGGGAGAAACGAAGTGGGGCCACGGGGCGCCGCCACACTAGGGTGGCGCGGCCTAAGGGGGGCCCGTGCGGCCCTAGCGTGTGGGGCCCCCGTGACTCCTCCGACTCCGCCCTTCCGCCTACTTAAAGCCTTCGTCGCGAAACCCTCTGTACCGAGAGCCACGATACAAAAAACCTTCCAGAGATGCCGCCGCCAATCCCATCTCGGGGGATTCAGGAGATCGCCTCCGGCACCCTGCCGGAGAGGGGAATCATCTCCCGGAGGTCTCTTCATCGCCATGATCGCCTCCGGATCGATGTGTGAGTAGTTCACCCCTGGACTATGGGTCCATAGCAGTAGCTAGATGGTTGTCTTCTCCTCATTGTGCTATCATGTTAGATCTTGTGAGCTGCCTATCATGATCAAGATCATCTATTTGTAATGCTACATGTTGTGTTTGTTGGGATCCGATGAATATTGAATACTATGTCAAGTTGATTATCAATCTATCATATATGTTGTTTATGTTCTTGCATGCTCTCCATTGCTAGTAGAGGCTCTGGCCAAGTTGATACTTGTAACTCCAAGAGGGAGTATTTATGCTCGATAGTGGGTTCATGCCTCCATTGAATCTGGGACAGTGACAGAAAGTTCTAAGGTTGTGGATGTGCTGTTGCCACTAGGGATAAAACATCGATGCTTTGTCTAAAGATATTTGTGTTGATTACATTACGCACCATACTTAATGCAATTGTCTGTTGGTTGCAACTTAATACCGGAAGGGGTTCGGATGATAACCTGAAAGTGGACTATTTAGGCATAGATGCATGCTGGATAGCGGTCTATGTACTTTTTCGTAATGCCCTGATTAAATCTCATAGTACTCATCATGATATATGTATGTGCATTGTTATGCCTTCTTTATTTGTCAATTGCCCAACTGTAATTTGTTCACCCAACATGCTATTTATCTTATGGGAGAGACACCACTAGTGAACTGTGGACCCCGGTCCATTCTTTACATCTGAAATACAATCTACTGCAATTGTTCTTTACTGTTCTTCGCAAACAAACATCATCTTCCACACTATACGGTTAATCCTTTGTTTTCAGCAAGCCGGTGAGATTGACAACCTCACTGTAACGTTGGGGCAAAGTACTTTGATTGTGTTGTGCAGGTTCCACGTTGGCGCCGGAATCCCTGGTGTTGCGCCGCACTACACTTCGCCGCCATCAACCTTCAACGTGCTTCTTGGCTCCTACTGGTTCGATAAACCTTGGTTTCTTACTGAGGGAAAACTTGCTACTGTACGCATCACACCTTCCTCTTGGGGTTCCCAACGGACGTGTGTTAACTGCACGCATCAAGCTCTTTTTCTGGCGCCGTTGCCGGGGAGATCAAGACACGCTGCAAGGGGAGTCTCCACTTCCAATCTCTTTACTTTGTTTTTGTCTTGCTTTATTTTATTTACTACTTTGTTTGCTGCACTAAAACAAAACACAAAAAAATTAGTTGCTAGCTTTACTTTATTTACTATCTTGTTTGCGTTCTCTATATCAAAAACACAAAAAATTAGTTACTTGCATTTACTTTATCTAGTTTGCTTTATTTACTACTGTTAAAATGAATACTCCTGAAAACACTAAGTTGTGTGACTTCACTAGCACAAATAATAATGATTTCCTATGAACACCTATTGCTCCACCTGCTACTACAGCAGAATTCTTTGAAATTAAACCTGCTTTACTAAATCTTGTTATGAGAGAGCAATTTTCTGGTGTTAGTTCTGATGATGCTGCTGCCCATCTTAATAATTTTGTTGAACTTTGTGAAATGCAAAAGTATAAGGATGTAGATGGTGACATTATAAAATTAAAATTGTTTCCTTTCTCCTTAAGAGGAAGAGCTAAAGATTGGTTGCTATCTTTGCCTAAGAATAGTATTGATTCATGGACTAAATGTAAAGATGCTTTTATTGGTAGATATTATCCTCCTGCTAAAATTATATCTTTGAGAAGTAGCATAATGAATTTTAAGCAATTGGATAACGAACATGTTGCTCAAGCATGGGAGAGAATGAAATCTTTGGTAAAGAATTGCCCTACCCATGGACTAACTACTTGGATGATCATCCAAACCTTTTATGCAGGACTGAATTTTTCTTCGCGGAACCTATTGGATTCAGCTACTGGAGGTACCTTTATGTCCATCACTCTAGGCGCCGCAACAAAGCTTCTTGATGATATGATGATCAATTACTCTGAATGGCACACGGAAAGAGCTCCACAAGGTAAGAAGGTAAATTCTGTCGAAGAAACCTCCTCCTTGAGTGATAAGATTGATGTGATTATGTCTATGCTTGTGAATGGTAGATCTAATGTTGATCCTAATAATGTTCCTTTAGCTTCATTGGTTGCCCAAGAAGAACATGTTGATGTGAATTTCATTAAAAGTAATAATTTCAACAACAATGCTTATAGGAATAATTCTGGTAACAACCATAGGCCATATCCTTCTGCTAATAGTAATGGTTATGGTAATTCTTATGGGAATTATTACAACAATAATAGGAGTGTACCCCCTGGTCTTGAAGCCATGATTAAAGAATTTATTAGTACACAAACTGCTTTTAACAAATCTGTTGAAGAAAAGCTTGGTAAAATTGATATTCTTGCTTCTAAGGTTGATAGACTTGCCTCTGATGTTGATCTTTTAAAATTGAAAGTTATGCCTAATAAGGATAATGATAATAAGATTGTTACTACAGCAAACGCCATCCAAGTTCGAATTAATGAAAATATTAGATTGATGGCTAAATTGCATGCTAGGTGGGAAAGAGAAGAAAACGAAAAACTTGCTAAAGAGAATAATGTAGCTAAAGTTTGGACTATTACCACCACTAGTAATGATGATGATTCACATGTTGCTACACCTCCTACTATCAATGGAAAAATAATTGCTGTTGGCAATGTTTCCACTCCTAGTGCAAAGCGTGCAAAAGCGCTCGAAAGCGCTAAATCATTGAAATCGTTTGTGATAAAACTGCTGAAATTTTTCAAAATATTGGGGACAATGATCCCATTGTTGTAGATCATAATTGTTTAGATTTTGATGATTGTCACATCTCTGAAGTTATAAATTTCTTACAAAAACTTGCTAGAAGTCCCAATGCTAGTGCTATAAATTTGGCCTTTACAAAACATATTACAAATGCTCTCATAAAAGCTAGAGAAGAGAAACTAAAACTTGAAACTTCTATTCCTAGGAAGTTATAAGATGGTTGGGAGCCCATCATTAAGATGAGGGTCAATGATTTTGATTGTAATGCTTTATGTGATCTTGGTGCAAGTATTTCTGTTATGCCTAAGAAAATCTATGATATGCTTGACTTGCCACCATTGAAAAATTGTTATTTGGATGTTAATCTTGCTGATAATGCTATAAAGAAACCTTTGGGGAGGATTGATAATGTTCGCATTATGGTTAACAATAACCTTGTCCCCGTTGATTTTGTTGTCTTGGATATTGATTGCAATGCATCTTGTCCCATTATATTGGGAAGACCTTTTCTTCGAACTGTTGGTGCTACCATTGATATGAAGGAAGGTAATATTAAATATCAATTTCCTCTCAAGAAAGGTATGGAACACTTCCCTAGAAAGAGAATGAAGTTACCTTATGATTCTATTATTAGAACAAATTATGATGTTGATGCTTCGTCTCTTGACAATACTTGATTCACACTTTCTGCGCCTAGCTGAAAGGCGTTAAAGAAAAGCGCTTATGGGAGACAACCCATTATTTTACTACAGAACTTTTATTTTATATTTGAGCCTTGGAAGTTGTTACTACTGTAGCAACCTCTTCTTATCTTTATTTTATTGCATTGTTGTGCCAAGAAAAGTCTTTGATAGTAAAGTCAATACTAGATTTGGATTACTGCGCAGAAACAGATTTCTTGCTGTCACGAATTCGGGCAGGGTTCTCTGTAGCTAACTCAGAAAAATCTGCCAATTTACGTGCGTGATCCTCAGGTATGTACGCAACTTTCATTCAATTTGAGCATTTTCATCTGAGCAAGTTAAGTGCCCCTGAAAAATTCGTCTTTACGGACTGTTCTGTTTTGACAGATTCTGCCTTTTATTTCGCATTGCCTGTTTTGCTATGTTTGATGGATTTCTTTGTTCCATTAACTTTCAGTAGCTTTGTGCAATGTCCAGAAGTGTTAAGAATGATTATGTCACCTCTGAATATATGAATTTTCAATTATGCACTAACCCTCTAATGAGTTTGTTTCGAGTTTGGTGTGGAGGAAGTTTTCAAGGGTCAAGAGAGGAGGATGATACAATATGATCAAGAAGAGTGAAAAGTCTAAGCTTGGGGATGCCCCTGTGGTTCATTCCTGCATATTTTAAGAAGACTCAAGCATCTAAGCTTGGGGATGCCCAAGGCATCCCCTTCTTCATCGACAACTTATCAGGTCACCTCTAGTGAAACTATATTTTTATTCAGTCACATCTTATGCGCTTTAGTTGGAGCGTCTGTTTGCTTTTATTTTTGTTTTTGTTTGAATAAAATCGGATCCTAGCATTCTTTGTTTGGGAGAGAGACAAGCTCCGCTGTTTCGTATGAACACATATGTTCTTAGCTTTATTCTTAATGTTCATGGCGAAGGTTGAACTACTTCGTTCATTGATATATGGTTGGAAACGGAAAATGCCGCATGTGGTAAATGGTATAATTTTTTGAATAATATTGACGTGGGCACTACCCTTCGGGTAACCAACGTTGCTCTACCCTATACAATCCAGCTGGAGGCCCATGAAGGTACTCGATGGCAAGGTGGGCCACTAGGACGGTGCAACGAAAGATTCCTTGAAATACAAGACATGGAAGAAGCCGAACAAGGAAGGTTTAGAGATAGATCTACTGTAAACCTAGTCGTACTCGATTAGACCTCTTGAGACCTGGCCTCCTATATAAAGGCCAGGAGAGGGGCTGTCGAGGGACACAATCAATCTGAGCGACCTTAGCCAACAGAAACTTAGAGCTAGGTTACCCTAGTACTTAGCCATCTCGACGAGATCTCAGCCGAACTATTCGGCACCCCATTGTAACCCATTATCATCATAATCAAGAACAGACAGGCAGGACGTAAGGGTTTTACCTCATCGAGGGCCCCGAACCTGGGTAAATCGCTCTCCCCTCTTGTCTGTGAACCGATGTCTCGTGTCAGCTTGCAGGATTCCATCAACCCTAAGCCCATATCGGAGGGCATTGCCGAGGAGCACCCTCGACAATTGGCGCCATCTGTGGGAACCCTGTCGGTACAGGGCAGGTCATCGGCAATACTAGTCACATCTGTGGCGTTCGTGCTCGAGTCACCAACGCCACCAGATCCAAAAGACCCGATCCGCTGCGGGTCCTTCGAGTTCATACCACACCTTGAGCCGCCGCATTCGGTCTCTGCAGAGACGCGCGACGGCATGACCACGACTTTCGGAGGCGTTCACTTCGTCATCGATTCCGGAGGCTTTCTTCGCCTCCCTAGGACAGGGACATCTGGCTCAAGGACATCAGTCTCGGCAGGTGACGTTCCGGCGACAACCTTGGAGACCCCGCTCAGAAAGGCACAGGAAGGCAGCCAAGGAAATTTCGACCTCGCGACAGGACGAAGGAAAAGACGAAGGGATTCGCATCATGGAGAGGAAGAACGAACATCGACTCACCCCCGCCAGTCCGAACGAGGGCAGCAGGACGCGCAACCAATCCATGGCCGCACCCGTTCGCCATATTTATCGGCTACGGAGCAACTCGAAGCACCATGCTACCTCCACTCCTACATTGACCCGAAGGATGGTCGAGAGAAATCCAGTCATCTACTAAGGAACTGCCGACACTTCTTGGAGATTCGACAGTTCTGTGATGATCTTAGAACCGAAGCCATATCAAGAGTTCACATGATGGAGAAGAGGGCAAGATCTTACGGCCATCAGCCAGAACCATATGTACCCGAACCGTACGAACCGATGGAAAGAGGCGAGTATGTACCAGCCGAAGCATTCCCAGAACCACGCGGACAGGTCAACATGATCCATAAAACCAGCTTTTCAAAAAGGGAAATCAAGAAATTCTCACGAGAAGTGAAGTATGCAGAAGTGGCTATGGTTGATACACCCGAATTCATCGACTGGTCGGAGCAAAGTATCTCCTTCGACAGGGCAGATCACCCGAAAGCCGTCCCTAGACCAGGTCATGCAGCCCTTGTCCTTGAGGCGCAGATTGGGGGGTACAATATGAGCAAATTATTCATGGATGGAGGAAGTGGCTTGAACCTACTATTCGCCAACACAATGAGAGCAATGGGTTTAACAGTCGACATGTTAAGAGAATCCGACACAGGGTTCCATGGCATCATACCGACTCGACCTGCTTATTCTCTCGGTAAAACATCGTTGGATGTAGTCTTTGGTACGCCCAACAATTTCAGGAAGGAGAAGATCGAGTTCGAAGTAGTCGACTGGGAGTCTCAGTATCACGCCATCCTCGGCAGACCCGCGTTTGCCAAATTCATGGCCGTACCTCATTATGCGTACCTAAAACTGAAGATGCCAGGCAACAACAGGACCCCAATAACCGTTCATGGGAGCTTTGCTCGGTCAGACACTTGCGACAGCGAGTTCCAGAAGATCGCCTCGAAGTTCGGTGCCAAGGAAGAACTCAATGCAATCGACGCTGCCATAGATCATGCGCAACCACCAGCCGACAATCAAAACGCGAGATCTGATGAATTCGATGCTACAAAGGAAGCCAAGAAGCTGCAGGTGCGTCCTACTGACCCGAAGAAAACGGTCAATACATCGGCTGACCTTATGGTCGCATAGGAAGGCGCGCTCATCGAGTTCCTCCGTGAGCGCTGGGAGATATTTGCATGGGAACCATCCGACATGCCAGGTATCCCCAGGGAACTCGCTAAGCACGCCCTTAATGTTGACCCGACAGCCAAACCAGTGCAACAGTCAATGCGCCGATTTTCCGAACCTAAAAGGAGAGCGATTGGCGAGGAAGTCAATTGGCTCTGCAAAGCAGGATTCATCCGAGAGCTCAAGGAATCTGAGTGGGTGGCTAACCCTATCATGGTGCCCAAGAAAGACACCACCGCTCTGCGTATGTGTATCGATTACACCAGCCTCAACAAACACTGTCCGAAGGACCACTTCCCGCTGCCTCGTATCGATCAGATAGTCGACTCCACAGCCGGATGTGATCGCCTTTCCTTCCTCGATGCGTACTCTGGATACAATCAGATCAAGCTAAAGAAAGAAGACCAGGAGCTAACCGCGTTCATCACCCCACACGACGTCTTCTGTTACAACGTCATGACCTTCGGGTTGAAAAACGCAGGAGCAACTTATCAACGTTGCATGCAGGCTTGCCTCGGAGAGCAGATCGGGAGGAACATCGAAGTCTACATCGACGATATCGTGGTGAAAACAAAGCACACTGCCACTCTCGTCGATGATTTGCGGGAGACTTTCGAAAACTTAGACAAGTATAAAATCAAGTTGAATCCCAAAAAATGTTTCTTTGGAGTACTAGGAGGACAAGTACTCGGGTACTTCATCTCAGCCAGGGGGATTGAAGCCAACCCTTTGAAGATCAAAGCTATCCTCGACATGGAGCCGCCAAAGAATCTGCACCAAGTGCAGCAACTGGCAGGACGATTAGCAGCGCTCAGCAGGTTCATCGCCAAGCTAGGAGAAAAAGCTTTGCCCTTCTACAATTTGATGAAAAAATCAGAAAAATTCGAGTGGACAAAGGAGGCGCAGGAATCTTTCGACAACTTGAAGAGAATCTTGTCGACATCTCCAGTCCTTGTAACCCCCCGCGAGAAGGAAACACTGCTCATGTATATAGTTGCGATAGCCCAAGTCTTTAGCAGTGTCTTGGTCGTCGAGCGAGAAGAAATAGGGAGAGTTCATGGCGTTCAGAGGCCCATTTACTACCTCAGTGAAGTGCTCACACCCGCAAGACAGAGGTACCCCCATCATCAGAAGCTGGCATACGCAGTGTGGAGGTCAGCTCGTAAGTTACGACACTACTTCACAGAACACCCGATTATCGTCGTAAGCGAAGCACCACTGAAGAACATAATGACCAATCCAGAGGCCACAGGTCGAGTGTCCCAATGGGCTATCGAGATAGCACCACACGACATAACCTACGTCAATCGAACAGCAATAAAATCCCAAATCCTCCCAGATTTCGTGGCAGACTGGATCCAATCACAGACACCAGCAGCACCCGACATGTTGGGGTCATGGATAATGTACTTTGACGGGTCAAAACGAAGCACAGGTGCAGGAGCGGGAGTGGTGTTGATATCACCGCAGGGAGATAAGATGAAGTACATACTGCGTAATGAATTTCTCACTGCCGACGAACAATGAAGCAGAATACGAAGCGCTGCTGCACGGAATGAAAATGGCAAAGGCATGCGGGGCAACTCGTCTGGAAATCTATGGAGACTCAAACTTAGTGGTGCAGCAGTCGATGAACTTGTGCGACGCGGTCAGCGACAACATGATCGCCTATCGACAGATATATCAAAATATGGAAGCTAAATTCGAAGGATGTGAGCTCAAGCATATTGGCAGAGCCAGCAACGAGGAAGCCGACACTTTGGCAAACATTGGGTCCATGTGCTCCCCTATTCCAGACGGAGTGTTTTACGAAGTGATCACTCAGCGATCAATAAAAGAAAAGGCGTCGGCACCTACAGGACCGTTGGCTGATGAATTAAAGGCAAGCTCGCAGCAAGCTGCCGAAGAATCTCCAACTCCTCCTGCCGAACAAGTCCTCCTCTTCGAGCCACTATGGACTAAGCCGTTCCTAGCATATCTAACGAAGCAGGAGTTACCAGAGGATCCGGTAGAAGCGAGAGAGTCGTCAGACGATCGAAAGCCTTCACCATAGTGAACGGTGAACTTTACAAGTGCAGCATTTCTGGTATTTTCCAAAGATTCATTGCCATTGACGATGGAAGAGCACTGTTGCGCGAGATACACGAAGGAACTTGCGGGCATCACGCAGGAAGCAGGGCCCTCGTGGCGAAGGCCTTCAAAGCAGGATTTTACTGGCCAACAGCGGCATCGGATGCCCGAGATCTGGTCATGAAGTGCGACCCCTGCCAACGATTTTCCCCAAAACCACACGCTCCTGCCACAGACCTGATGACGATACCTCTGGCGTGGCCATTCGCTCAAAGGGGACTCGACCAAGTTGGACCGTTGCCAAGATCATCGCCTGGAGGACACATGTATCTATTGGTCACAGTCGACAAATTCACAAAGTGGATCGAGGCAGTACCAGTGCGAAACCAGAAAGCGAAAACAGCAGTCCAGTTTTTCAGGGGAATAACATGTCGATTTGGTATGCCTCACAGCATCGTCACAGACAACGGAACCAACTTTGACTCCAAAGAGTTTCGAAAATTTTGCGATGACGGAGGAATCGAACTAAATTTTGCATCGGTGGCCCACCCACAGACCAACGGCCAAGTAGAAAGGATCAACGGTCTCATAGGGGATGGCCTCAAGAAACGCCTTACAGGTGCAGCTAGAGCCTGCGTTGAAGAGTTACCATCCGTATTGTGGAGTTTGCGTACTACACCTAACAGGTCGACTCAGTACACCCCATTCTTCTTGGTGCATGGAGCCGAGGCAGTCCTACCAGCCGACGTCCGGTTTGAAGCACCTCGGGTGACAACATACACTGAATCTTCTTCCAACATCGCGCTACAGGATGCTGTGGACCTCCTCGACGAAGCAGGAGACATTGACTTGGCAAGAACGACGGTCTACCAGCAGGCGCTGAGGAATTATCACAGCCGACGAATACGCAGTCGAAGCTTTAATGTCGGGGATATGGTGCTTCGGCTGAAGCAAGAGAGACCCTTGAAACTCGAATCCCCATGGGAAGGACCGTATATCGTCACCGAAGTGATACCAGGAGGAGCCTATCGGCTCAAAAACCCAGCTTCAGGAAAAGACGTTGAGAATCCATGGAACATCGCGCATTTGCGATGGTTCTATACATAGGATACGATTGTTTTTAAATTACTCGACAGCCCTTAAGGTTGCTTTTGCACTATGAATAAAAGTTCTAATCAGGTTCTCTACCTGTTTTCTTGCCTCAGGCCTTATCACTCGAACGTACCGTATGAGGCCCTGCCATTGGCTCTTACTCCCATCGGGAGCGCTGGCCTAAGAAATACGTTTACACGGTGTCGTTAATTAAATACTCTCAACGAGAGCTAAGATTAACGATGCACAAAAACAACCAATCCAAGCCTTGAGAAAATACATGAGTGCTGCAGTCGATGGTTACATTATCACAAAATAAGGCTCAAACCGGTGCACCGCGTGATGAAGCCAAGCGTCTAATTCCCTCGATTAAGTCGATGGGTCTCGCTCTTACAAAATAAACATACAGGCTTCGCAATAACATTGCATAAAATTCAACGAAGTCGTCGAGAGAGCAGGTTGAACTGATCACTCAGCCGCCCTCGACAATATCAATCAAACTAAACATAGCGTGCAACGTACGTAGTAAATTTATGCAAAACAATCCTATGCAGGTATAAGGCTATTACATTCATGATCGGGCTCCCCGGTCCCAGTGGGCCTTCAGATCCTTCTCCAGGCATGACTCCATCCGAGAAATAATGGTGTAAGCAGGACCCCTGGCAACATCATAATATTGGCCTAAATCCCTCTCAGTATTTGCTACGGCTTTCAAGTCTAAAGACGGATGGCACGCCAATATCGAAGCAAAGGCAAGCTCAGCACCAGCCAGAAGCTCTTTCCGCACCAACCGTCGAATCCTTTCGGGAGACTTGAATCAGGTGAACAAGGCAGATAAAGTTTCGGGAGCTTGGTCCAGAGGGAACAAGGTGTTCCAAACCATCGTGAGATGAGCGTGGAACTTATCAAAATAATAGTGCGCCTTCCCCACCCGGTACTTAAACTTCGCCATGATAACAACCTTCGGACGATGCAGCCATAAATCGTGCTTCGGGTGCGCAACGTCAGTCATCGCCTCGACCTCTTCATGGATCTTCTTGTTCTCCTCAGTTGCATCTGAAGCTACAACTAGAAAAGGAACGAGTGTCAGTTAAAAGAACATTCAAGATATGTCAGAAATCAGAAGATGGGCTAACACTTACAGCCCAAACTTTCGGTAGCAACATGAAGACCATCGAGAGCGTACTGTTCGATAGCGGTCGCTATCTCTCCCTTTTTCTTCACCAAGGCTGCCATCGCGCGAAGTGAAGTGATGTCTTTATTTAGACAAGACACTTGGTCACGTAAGCGGCGAACAAGGTCTGATTCATCATTACTCGATGGGTTTGGAAAAAGTTCGGCACGGGAAGAAGATGAAGGAATCTGCAGTACAATCCCCAGTCCAGGCCAGCATTAACATAAAAAAAACTCCCATCGGGAGCGCTCGGCGTATATATTACATTCAAAAGAGCGTTTGAATTGGCAACAGAGCCGAAGTAAAGCGGGTCTAAATTAATGTTCAAGTAATCCCGATTACAAATCTTTAAAGCAAAAGTTCAGGGAGGCACTGATGACGACTCAGGAGCAGCCTCGGAAGTTCTGTTAGCCTATGCTTCATCTACCAACTACAGGAGTCGGTTGGCGCAAGTCACTGCCGATCTTTTAAAGGGTTCAAGGTCGATTACGTGGTTGTTATCATCCACGGGCAAGGCCTTAGACAAATCCTCCAAACTAGATCCCATCCCGTGGCCCATTAGAAGCTGAAAAGTAAGAACCGCCCCAAACAAGCGAGAACGGCGTTTCAATACCTCCACTGGCTCGGGAGAGTCAACAAGGAAAGCATCCGCCATCTCGCCAAGGGTCTTGTCCTGCTTCAGCTTCGGGAAGATCATTGAGTACAGTCTTGACAGTGCGCCTCTAGTCTTTCGCAGAAGCCCGAGGACTTGGACATTTGACTCAGCAGCAAGCGACAAGGCATCGGATGTGGAGTCCTCCCGAAGCTGATGGTGTCGAGTGACGGTTATATCGGCGGCCTCTGAAAGAAAGGAAAGATCAGCAGCCGAAGAGGATGTATCAGAAATGAAAATTATGTGTCATGAACCTTACCCAATAAATCTTTGACGGATTCACGGAGAACACCTTCCTTTTTATCAACTGCAGCCGCTGTCGCACGCCTGGCATCTTGCTCATCCTTCATCTGCTTCTTCAGCTTCGTCAGCTCCTTCTTCAGCAAGGCGTTTTCCTTCTTGGCATCGGTGGCGAGCCTGTTGGCCTCCAGCACCTGATCAGCCGAAGATTTGACAGTCTTCCGAAGCTGGACGTTTTCAGCCTCCAGTCGGGTAAACTGTTCAGCGAAATCAATCACAGCATCGACTGTAGCATAAACCGGCTGCCGCAAGGAAAATCGGGGAGATTCAGTCGACATGAGGAAAATTCGGTAAAAACAAGGCAAAATAAATACTTACATGATCACGACCAGCCGACGAAGTGGGAGCATCGCCAGGAGGAATAACTTTCGACATTGGAATCTTCTCTACACCCGTTCGCGATGGAGGCGTCGACTTGGCGGGAGAGGGGTTCGATTCCTTAGCCGATGCCGCTCTCCCAGAGGCTAATTTGGCCCTCTTCGCAAGAGGAACTTCATCATCATCATCAGAGCTGCTTAAGTGCAGTGCACGGTTAGCATAAAAAATGATAGGAAATAAATCAGGAAAAGAGTATAGATGCTCACAGGTCCAGATCATCTTTGCCTGCGAAGAAACTTGTTGAACCTTCTTAGTAGGAGGAGGCGAAGCAGTTTCATCGGCATCATCATCTCCTCGGCTAGGACTTGATTCAGCCGTTGTAATGAGATCGTCGTGTATCTGCTTGCGACGCCTGCTCCTGATGAAGGCATCATCTTCGGTAGCTTCTTCCTCTTGGACATCGCTGTCCTCAAGGGCATGCTGGGCGTCCTCGGTCTCCTCTGAGTCGTCATCATCATCCTCCGGTTCCACGCCACTTTCGGGTGGACGAGGGTAGCATTGAGTAATGGAGGAGGCCTGTCGAGAGAAGAAGGGTCTATAAAGCGCAGTAAAAGATAGAAGCAACAACAAAAAGAAAACAAGGGTGAAAAATTACCTCAGTTGGAAGATGGTGAAGATCATAAGGAGGACGAGCCGATGTCAAGATAATGTTATCCTTCATGCTGAGGCATGTCAGGCGACGGACTTCGTCTCGGAGCTCCTCAGCCGAAAGGTCGGCAGAGATAACCCTGGACTTGTCACTTTTGCCAGTGTAAAGCCATAATTGGTGGGGACGAGACATTAGTGGCTACACTCGACGTTGCAGGAACACTGAGACTACTTCACTGCCGCACATCGTCAAGCCCCCCGTATTCTTCAAAACGACGACTTGGTCGAAAAGCCTGTCGGCTACCACCTTCTCTTCGGGAGAAAGGGTGTTTCACCAGGACTTCTTCGGCTTAGCTATCAAGACATCTTCAAAAGGGGGAAGGTTTGAGCGTCGCCCAGGCACTATGGGATCACGCAGGTAAAACCACTTGTTGCGTCAGCCCTGGACGGACTCCTTCATTGGATAGTCGAAGTAATCGACCTCCTTCCTAACAACAAAGCCAACGCCACCGACGACGGGGGGGCCATTGCTGTCATTGTGGCGCTTCACGTAGAAGATCTTCCTCCAAAGACCCCAGTGAGGGTCAATGCCGAGGAAGGCCTCGTAAACAGTGATGAAGATAGAAAGATGGAGGATGGAGTTTGGGGTCAGCTGCCAGAGCTGGATCCCGTGAAAGAAAAGAAGAGAGCGAAGGAACTCGTGGGCTGGAAGAGAAAGACCACGGAACAAAAAGGCGACGAACATGACAGTGAAACCCTTCGGGGGCTTTGGGCGAGAAACCGCACCTGGAAGACGAATGTCATCCTCAGATGCGGAGATGAAGCCGAGGGCGCACAGTTTGTTGATATCGCGGTTGGAAATGGCGGAGGCACTCCAATCACGGCTAACTTTGGTCGCGTCCGAGGTGCTGGCACCCTTCTTCTTGCCCATGGCGTCTGAAGCTTTTGAGGGAAGAACAAAGGAAGCAGGAAAGGATGGGCGAAGAAGATGAGCAGTGGGAGGCGTAAAAAAGTAAAAACAAGGAAGCCCTCTATTTATGCCATGAGAATTAGCATGGGATCGTGGCCATAACTCCACAGACGTCGTGGGAGGTGGAGCGGATCTGGCTGTACACGTGGCGCTTGAAACGGGAAAGGAACCGGCGGCCCATTATTCCCACGTCGCCCGAAAATCGAGGAGACGCCTCGGTCGCTGCGCGTGCACTGGTCAAATCCTAAAACCTGCCCGCGCAAAACTAGGGTGGGCCCGTTAGGTCAAGTCTTGTCAATCGAGCCACGGCATCGGCGCGTCATCAGTGACATGATGGGCGCTGTCAACAACAGTCGAAGGAATGAAAAAAGTATCGGATGGCGAATTTGAGCCTATGCACAGATTGCAAAGCATCTGCACTTAGACTCGGGGGCTACTCCCATCGGGAGCGCTGAACGCGCACCCGACAAAATGAGGACTCGAAGAAAATGAAAAGAAGGCCTTGCAAGAAGAGAAGATTGTTCGACTCGAGTCTGCACCCGGTTGCCAGCACCCGTGCCCAGACTCGGGGGCTACTCCCATCGGGAGCGCTGGACGCGCACCCGACAGAACTTTTTTCGCACTCCAGGATCATGCCCGGGGACTTGATTCTGTGTAGGGTAACGTTATTTTGCCATCGGCAGTTAACCTGCAAAAGTTGGGCACGTTACTCATTATCCCTTGCATGAGAAAAATATATCGGATGATCTACGAAGACTTGCGGAAAAACTTCGGCAGAGAAAAATGTTCGAGTAGTACAACTTGAGTCAACGCACGGATTGCGAGCATCCGTACCTAGACTCGGGGGCTACTCCCATCGGGAGCGCTGACGCGCACCCGATAGAAGAAAATGATGCCGACAGAAGGAAAACAAGAACGCTTGAGGAGAAGGACATCGGCAGAAGGCATGCTTCAGTCTCTACCCGAACTATGTTCGGCTAGACACTCGGGGGCTACTGACGTGGGCACTACCCTTCGGGTAACTAACGTTGCTCTACCCTATACAATCCAGCTGGAGGCCCATGAAGGTACTCAATGGCAAGGTGGGCCACTAGGACGGTGCAACGAAAGATTCCTTGAAATACAAGACATGGAAGAAGCCGAACAAGGAAGGTTTAGAGATAGATCTACTATAAACCTAGTCGTACTCGATTAGACCTCTTGAGACCTGGCCTCCTATATAAAGGCCAGGAGAGGGGCTGTCGAGGGACACAATCAATCTGAGCGACCTTAGCCAACAGAAACTTAGAGCTAGGTTACCCTAGTACTTAGCCATCTCGACGAGATCTCAGCCGAACTATTTGGCACCCCATTGTAACCCATTATCATCATAATCAAGAACAGACATGCAGGACGTAAGGGTTTTACCTCATCGAGGGCCCCGAACCTGGGTAAATCGCTCTCCCCGCTTGTCTGTGAACCGATGTCTCGTGTCAGCTTGTAGGATTCCATCAACCCTAAGCCCCTATCGGAGGGCATTGCCGAGGAGCACCCTCGACAAATATGATACTTGGCAATTGTTGTGCTCATATAGATCATTTTTAAGCTCTTGCATCATATACCTTGCACCTATTAATGAAGAACTACATAGAGCTTGTTAAAATTTGGTTTGCATGATTGGTCTCTCTAAGTCTAGATATTTTCTGGTTGAGGTGTTTGAACAACAAGGAGACAATGTAAAGTCTTATAATACTTACAATATGTTCATATGTGAGTCTTGCTATACCGTTTTATACTTGAGTTTGCTTCAAACAACCTTGCTAGCCTAGCCTTGTATTGAGAGGGATTCTTCTCGTGCATCCAAATCCTTGAGCCAAAAACTATGCCATTTGTGTCCACCATACCTACCTACCACATGGTATTTCTC
This sequence comes from Lolium perenne, assembly GCF_019359855.2. NCBI lineage: Eukaryota > Viridiplantae > Streptophyta > Magnoliopsida > Poales > Poaceae > Lolium > Lolium perenne. Next base: position 72,405,138 of record NC_067248.2, on the reverse strand, counting down.
TGCCATTCCAAAGTACATTACTTGAGTGCTACCTTTAAACTTCTATTCTTTGCCTTTACAATATATAGCTCATGGGAAAATAGCCTTAAAAACTATTGTGGTGAAGAATATGTACTTATGTATCTTATTTCTTAATAAGTTGCTTGTTGAGCGGTAACCATGTTTCTGGGGACGCCATCAACTTTTACCTTTGTTGAATATCATGTGAGTTGCTATTCATGTTCTTCTTGTCTGAAGTAAGGGCGATTTTCATGATCAAATGGTTTGAGTATGCATATTGTTAGAGAAGAACATTGGGCCGCTAACTAAAGCCATGAATCATGGTGGGAGTTTCAGTTTGGACACAAATCCTCAATCTCTTATGAGAATATTATCTGTTGTTAAAATGCTTATGCATTAAAGAGGAGTCCATTATCTGTTGTCTATGTTGTCCCGGTATGGATTTCTAAGTTGAGAATAATCAAAAGCGAGAAATCCAATGCGAACTTTCTCCTTAGACCTCTGTACAGGCGGCATAGAGGTACCCCTTTGTGACACTTGGTTGAAACATATGCTATGCAATGATAATCCGTGTTAATCCAAGCTAATTAGGACAAGGTGCGGGCACTATTAGTATTCTATGCATGAGGCTTGCAACTTATAGGATGTCTTATACATAACACATATGATTTATTACTACCGTTGACAAAATTGTTTCTATGTTTTCAAAATGAAAAGCTCTAGCACAAAAATAGTAATCCATGCTTCCCTCTGCGAAGGGCCATTCTTCTATTTATTGTTGAGTCAGTTTACCTATTCTTTCTATCTTAGAAGCAAACACTTGTGTAAACTGTGTGCATTGATTCTTACATGTTTACCTATTGCACTTGTTATATTACTTTGTGTTGACAATTATCCATGAGATATACATGTTGAAGTTGAAAGCAACCGCTGAAACTTATATCTTCCTTTGTGTTGTTTCAAAGCTTTCTACTAAGAACTTATTGCTTATGAGTTAACTGTTATGCAAGTCTTATTGATGCTTGTCTTGAAAGTACTATTCATGAAAAGTCTTTGCTATATGATTCAGTTGTTTACTCATTGTCTTCATCATTGCTTCGAATCGCTGCATTCATCGCATGTGCTTTACAATAGTATTGATCAAGATTATGATAGCATGTCACTTCAGAAATTATCCTTGTTATCGTTTACCTACTCGAGGGCCAGTAGGAACTAAGCTTGGGGATGCTTGATACGTCTCAAACGTATCTATAATTTCTTATGTTCCGTGCTACTTTTATGATGATACTCACATGTTTTATACACATTATATGTCATTATTATGCATTTTCCGGCACTAACCTATTGACGAGATGCCGAAGAGCCATTGTCAAGTTTCTGCTGTTTTTGGTTTCAGAAATCCTACACAGGAAATATTCTCGGAATTGGACGAAATCAACGCCCAGGGGCTTATTTTTCCACGAAGCTTCCAGAAGACCGAGGGAGAAACAAAATGGGGCCACGGGGCGCCGCCACACTAGGGCGGCGCGGCCTAAGGGGGGCCCGCGCGGCCCTAGCATGTGGGCCCCCCGTGACTCCTCCGACTCCGCCCTTCCGCCTACTTAAAGCCTTCATCGTGAAACCCTCTGTACCGAGAGCCACGATACGGAAAACCTTCCAGAGAAGCCGCCGCCGCCAATCCCATCTCGGGGGATTCAGGAGATCGCCTCCGGCACCCTGCCGGAGAGGGGAATCATCTCCCGGAGGTCTCTTCATCGCCAAGATCGCCTCCGGATCGATGTGTGAGTAGTTCACCCCTGGACTATGGGTCCATAGCAGTAGCTAGATGTTTGTCTTCTCCTCATTGTGCTATCATGTTAGATCTTGTGAGCTGCCTATCATGATCAAGATCATCTATTTGTAATGCTACATGTTGTGTTTGTTGGGATCCGATGAATATTGAATACTATGTCAAGTTGATTATCAATCTATCATATATGTTGTTTATGTTCTTGCATGCTCTTCGTTGCTAGTAGAGGCTCTGGCCAAGTTGATACTTGTAACTCCAAGAGGGAGTATTTATGCTCGATAGTGGGTTCATGCCTCCATTGAATCTGGGACAAGGATGAGAAAGTTCTAAGGTTGTGGATGTGCTGTTGCCACTAGGGATAAAACATCGATGCTTTGTCTAAGGATATTTGTGTTGATTACATTATGCACCATACTTAATGCAATTGTCTGTTGCTTGCAACTTAATACCGGAAGGGGTTCGGATGATAACATGAAAGTGGACTATTTAGGCATAGATGCATGCTGGATAGCGGTCGATGTACTTTGTCGTAATGCCCTGATTAAATCTCATAGTACTCATCATGATATATGTATGTGCATTGTTATGCCTTCTTTATTTGTCAATTTCCCAACTGTAATTTGTTCACCCAACATGCTATTTATCTTATGGGAGAGACACCACTAGTGAACTGTGGACCCCGGTCCATTCTTTACATCTGAAATACAATCTACTGCAATTGTTCTTTACTATTCTTCGCAAACAAACATCATCTTCCACACTATACGGTTAATCCTTTGTTTTCAGCGAGCCGGTGAGATTGACAACCTCACTGTTACGTTGGGGCAAAGTACTTTGATTGTGTTGTGCAGGTTCCACGTTGGCGCCGGAATCCCTGGTGTTGCGCCGCACTACACTTCGCCGCCATCAACCTTCAACGTGCTTCTTGGCTCCTACTGGTTCGATAAACCTTGGTTTCTTACTGAGGGAAAACTTGCTACTGTACGCATCACACCTTCCTCTTGGGGTTCCCAACGGACGTGTGTTAACTGCACACATCAGTCGTCTGATTAGCTTGCAAGCATATGATTTGATCATAAGAGATGACATACCGCGGTACGAGTAAAGAGTACTTGTCAGTAACGAGGTTGAACAAGGTATGGAGATACCGATGATCAAACCTCGGACAAGTAGAATATCGTGTGACAAAGGGAATTGGCATCGTATGTAAATGGTTCAATCGATCACTAAGTCATCGTTGAATATGTGGGAGCCATTATGGATCTCCAGATCCCGCTATTGGTTATTGCTCGGAGAGGAGTCTCGACCATGTCTGCATAGTTCGCGAACCGTAGGGTGACGCGCTTAAGGTTCGATGTCGCATAAGTAGATTTGAATATGGTATGGAGACGAAGTTTGTTCGGAGTCTCGGATGCGATCCGGGATGTCACGAGGAGGTCCGAAATAGTCCGAAGAATAAGATTCATATAAGAGAAGTTGATTTCTGGGTTTCGGAAAAGTTCAGGATTTTTCCGGTGGTTGACTGGAAGGTTCTAGAAGGTTCCGGATGGGTCCACCATGGGGCCCACAACCTAGGAGGCCTAGCATGGGCCGAGGGGATGCTCCCTGGCCTAATGGGCCGGGGGCACATGCCCCCCAAGGCCCAGGCCGGCCAACCCCCTAGGGTTTCCTAGGGGGGGATCAACTTGGGGGAGGGGAAAGCCCTCTCCCCCCTTTGGCCGCCGCCCCCCTAACCCTAGATGGGAAGGGGGGCCACCCCAGCCGATTGGCCCCCTATATAAAGAGGGGAGGGGGTGGCCGGCCACCACACCCCATTATTAGCCCCTCCTCTGGCCGCCTCTCCCTCCACCATACGCTGCTCCGGCTTAGGCGAAGCCCTGCAGTTTTCTTCCTCCACCTCCACCACCACGCCGTCGTGCTGCTGGAATTTGGAGGAGATCTACCACACCTCCGCTGCCCGCTGGAACGGGAGAGGAAGGAGCTTCATCGACACCGTACGCGCGACCGAGTACGGAAGTGTTGCCGGATTGCAGCACCGGGGACGATCATCTACACCAACAACGAGATTAATCTCGTAAGCTTTGGAATGTTCGAGGGTTAGTCTCATCTCCATCTCGTTGCTTCGATCTTGTAGATTAGATCTTGGGTGTTCCATAGATTAGATCTGTTGGTTTTATTCGTCTTGCGGTAGGAAAAATTTTGTTTTCTATGCTACGAACCCCATCAGTGGTATCAGAGCCATGTCTATGCATAGATCTGCTGCACGAGTAGAACACAATGGTTTTGTGGGCGGTGATGCTTTTGTTGCTTTAGTTTGTGTACTTTGCTTCTTGCGGGATGGTGGGATGAAGCGGCCCGGGCTAACTTTACATGACCGCGTCTCGTGAGACTTGCTCCACGCTTGACATGCAACTTGTATTGCATAAGTGGCTTTGCGGGTATCTGTCTCTCCCACCATAGTGAAGATTGTAATTTACACTTCTATTGTCAACACTAGTATCACCGTTGTGGTTCATGTTCGTAGGTAGATTGGATCTTACTCGAAAACCCTAAACCACGTAAAATATGCAAACCAAATTAGAGGCGTCTAACTTGTTTTTGCAGGGTTTGGTGATGTGATATGGCCATGATGTGATGATGATTATATTTGATGTATGAGATGTTCATTATTGTATTTTGGCAACCGGCAGGAGCCTAATGGTTGTCTTTAATTTTTCTTAAAGACCTGCGTGTCTATTCATCATGTAATAGCTTTATTTCAAGTAGTTGTTATAGTAGCTATAAGTGATGGACAACCATGAAGCGGCGCCACTGACCTTGATGCCATGCTGGTGATGATGGAGATCATGTCCGTGCTTTGGAGATGGAGATCAAAAGCACAAGAAGAAAGGCCATATCATATCACACATTATGAATTGCATGTGATGTTAATCCTTTTTATGCATCTTATTTTGCTTAGATTGCGACGGTAGCATTATAAGATGATCCCTCTCACTAAATATCAAGATAATAAAGTGTTCATCCTTAGTATGCACCGTTGCTAAGACTTGTCGTTTCGAAGCATCTCGTGATGATCGGGTGTGATAGACTCTACATGTGCATACAACGGGTGCAAGCCAGATTTGCACACGCGGATACCAAGGTTGCCTTGACGAGCCTAGCATGTACATACATGGTCTCGGAACACGGGATACCGAAAGGTAGAGCATGAGTCATATGAATGATATGATGAACACTTGAGTGTTCGCCTTTGAAGCTACATCTTTTCTCGTGAAGATCGGACTTGGTGTAGTGGATTTGGTTCGTGTAATCACTAAGACAATGCGAGGGATGTTGTTTTAAGTGGGAGTTCACCTAGTTAATTTAAGAATTAAAATTGAACTCAATTTATCATAAACTTAGTCTAAACTCTTTGCAAATATGTTGTAGATCATGGCGCCCCCTCCATCAATTTTAACCAGTTCCTAGAGAAAGAAAAGCTTAAGGGCAATGGTAGCAACTTCACTGACTGGTTCCATCATGTGAGGATCTTCCTCACTGGTGGAAGCCTGCAATATGTGCTCGAAGCACCGCTAGGTCCCCCACCACCTCCTGCAGTGTCTGAGGACATAAAGAATGTTTATGAGACTCGGGCAACTCGGTACTCCAAAGTTCAGTGTGCCATCTTGTGCAGCTTAGAGGCAGAGCTCCAAAAGCGTTTTGAGCACCACGACCCATGTGAGATGATGCGTGAGCTCAAACTTATCTTTGAAACTCATGCGGCCGTGGAGAGCTATGAGGCCTCGAAACAGTTCTTTAGCTGCATGATGGAAGAGGGCAGCTCCGTTAGTGAGCACATGTTCGCCATGTCCGGACATGCCAAGAAGCTCAGTGACATGGGGATGATGATCCCTAACCAGCTGGGTATTCACCGTGTCCTTCAATCACTGCCACCAAGTTACAAGAACTTCGTGATGAACTACAACATGCAGAACATGAATAAATATTTATCTGAACTCTTTTCCATGCTGAAATCTGCTGAAGTTGAGATTAAAAAGGAGAACCAAGTGTTGATGGTCAACAAGACCACCGGTTTCAAAAAGCAGGGCAAGCCTAACAAGGGTAACTTCAAGAAGGGCGGCAAGAAAGTTGCAGCGCATCCTGAGAAGCCTAAGGCTGGTCCTAAACCTGAGACTGTGTGCTATTACTGCCAGGGGAAGGGGCACTGGAAGCGTAATTGCTCCAAATACTTGGCCGATCTGAAGAGCGGCCACGTCAAAAAGAAAGGTATATTTGATATACATGTTATTGATGTCTATCTTACTGGTTCTCGTAGTAGTGCCTGGGTATTTGATACTGGTTCGGTTGCTCACATTTGTAACTCGAAACAGGAACTGCGGAATAGATGAAGCCTGGCAAGAGACGAGGTGACGATGCGCGTTGGAAATGGATCCAAAGTCGATGTGATCGCCATCGGCACGCTCCCTCTACATCTACCTTCAGGATTAGTTTTAAACCTCAATAATTGTTATTTGGTACCTACATTGAGCATGAACATTATATCTGGATCTTGTTTAATGCAAGATGGTTATTCGTTTAAGTCTAAGAATAATGGTTGTTCGATTTATATGAGTAATGTCTTTTATTGCCATGCACCTGAGATGAATGGTTTATTCTTGTTAAATCTCGATAGTAGTGATACACATGTTCATAACATTGATGCTAAGCGAATTAAATTGAATGATAATTCTACTTATATGTGGCACTGTCATCTTGGTCATATTGGAGTGAAGCGCATGAAGAAACTCCATTCCGATGTACTTCTTGAGTCACTTGACTTTGAGTCACTTGACAGATGTGAGGCATGTCTAATGGAAAAAATGACTAAGACTCCACTTTCTGGTACAATGGAGCGAGCTACAGACTTATTGGAAATCATACATACCGATGTGTGCGGACCAATGAGTGTAGCATCGCGCGGTGGTTATCGTTATGTTCTAACCTTCACAGATGATCTGAGTAGATATGGATATATTTACTTTATGAAACATAAGTCCGAGACTTTTGAGAAGTTCAAGGAATTCCAAAGTGAAGTAGAAAATCAGCGTAACAAGAAGATTAAGTTTCTGCGTTTTGATCGCGGAGGCGAATATCTGAGTTATGAGTTTGGCATGCATTTAAAGAAATGTGGAATACTTTCACAGTTGACACCGCCGGGAACACCACAGCGCAATGGTGTGTCCGAACGTCGTAATCGAACTCTCTTAGATATGGTTCGGTCTATGATGTCTCTTACCGATTTGCCGTTGTCGTTTTGGGGTTATGCATTAGAGACAGCCGCATTCACTTTAAATAGGGCACCATCTAAATCCGTTGAAACGACACCGTATGAATTATGGTTTGGGAAGAAACCTAAGCTGTCGTTCCTTAAAGTTTGGGGTTGCGAAGCTTATGTAAAGAAGTTACAACCTGACAAGCTAGAACCCAAAGCGGAGAAATGCGTCTTCATAGGATACCCTAAAGAAACAATTGGGTACACCTTCTATCACAGATCTGAAGGCAAAATCTTTGTTGCCAAGAACGGATCCTTTCTTGAGAAGGAGTTTCTCACTAAAGAAGTGACTGGAAGAAGTTCCTGCGCAGGAACTCGACGAGGTTGATGAACCTTCACTCATAGATCAGAGTAGCGCAGTGCCGGAAGAAGTTCCTGCGCAGCCTGCACCGATAGGAGAGGAAGCGAATGATGATGATCATGAAACTTCGAACAAGGAAGCTACTGAACCTCGCAGATCGACGAGGGAACGTACCACTCCTGATTGGTATGATCCCTGTCTAAATGTCATGATTGTGGACAACAGTGATGAGGACCCTGCGACGTATGAAGAAGCGATGATGAGCCCAGATTCCAACAAATGGCAAGAAGCCATGAAATCTGAAATGGGATCCATGTATGATAACAAAGTATGGACTTTGGTAGACTTACCTGATAGCCGCAAGGCTGTCGAGAATAAATGGATCTTCAAAAGAAAAACAGATGCTGATGGTAATATTACTGTCTATAAAGCTCGACTTGTCGCGAAGGGGTTCCGACAAATTCAAGGAGTTGACTACGATGAGACTTTCTCACCTGTAGCGAAGCTAAAGTCTGTGAGGATTTTGTTAGCAATAGCTGCATTTTTCGATTATGAGATTTGGCAGATGGATGTCAAAATGGCGTTCCTCAATGGTGATATTGAGGAAGAGTTGTATATGGTACAACCCAAAGGTTTTGTCGATCCTGAAAATGCTGACAAGGTATGCAAACTTCAGCGTTCCATTTATGGACTAAAGCAAGCATCCCGGAGTTGGAATCTACGCTTTGATAGAGTGATCAAAGACTTCGGTTTTATACGGACTCATGGTGAGGCTTGTATTTACAAGAAAGTGAGTGGGAGCTCTGTAGCGTTCCTGATATTATATGTAGATGACATATTATTGATTGGGAATGATATAGAACTATTAAGCAGCGTTAAAGGTTATTTGAATAAGTGTTTTTCAATGAAAGACCTTGGTGAAGCAGCGTACATTTTAGGTATCAAGATTTATAGAGATAGATCAAGACGCCTAATAGGCCTTTCACAGAGTACATACCTAGACAAGATTCTAAAGAAGTTTAGAATGGATGAAAGCAAGAAAGGGTTCTTGCCTATGTTGCTAGGTAAGGTTTTGAGTAAGACTCAAGGTCCGGCTACGGCAGATGAAAGAGAGAGGATGAGAAAGATCCCCTATGCTTCGGCAGTAGGCTCTCTCATGTATGCCATGCTGTGTACTAGACCGGATATCGCACATGCTGTTAGTTTGACCAGCAGATATCAAAGTGATCCAGGAATGGAACACTGGACAACGGTCAAGAATATCCTGAAGTACTTGAAAAGGACTAAGGATATGTTTCTTTGTTATGGCGGTGACCAAGAGCTCGTTGTAACAAGTTACACCGATGCAAGTTGGAACACCGATCCTGATGACTCTAAGTCTCAGTCTGGGTACGTGTTTATATTGAATGGTGCGGCAGTAAGCTGGAGCAGTTCCAACCAGTGCACGGTGGCGAAATCTTCAACAGAATCTGAATATATAGCGGCTTCAGAGGCTTCATCGGAAGCGGTATGGATGAAGAGGTTCATTGTTGAGCTTGGTGTGGTTCCTAGTGCATTGGACCCGTTAGTCATGTATTGTGACAACACGGGTGCCATCGCCAATGCAAAGGAACCAAGGTCACACAAGAAGCTGAAGCATATCAAGCTGCGTTTTCATTCGATTCGCGAGTACATCGAAGATGGTGAAGTAGAGATTTGCAAAGTACACACATATCTGAATGTTGCAGATCCGTTGACTAAAGCTCTCCCTAGGGCAAAGCATGACCAACACCAGAATGCCATGGGTGTTAGGTACCTTACAATGTAATCTAGATTATTGACTCTAGTGCAAGTGGGAGACTGTTGGAGATATGCCCAAGAGGCAATAATAAAGTGGTTATTATAATATCTTTGTGTTTATGATAAATGTTTGCATACCATGCTATAATTGTATTAACCGACACATTGATACATGTGTGTTATGTAAACAACAAGGAGTCCCTAGTAAGCCTCTTGTATAATTAGCTTGTTGATTAATGGATGATCATAGTTTCGTGATCATGAACATTGGATGTTATTAATAACAAGGTTATGTCATTAGTTGAATGATATAATGGACACACACCCAAATGAGCGTAGCATAAGATCAAGTCATTAAGTTCAAATTGCTATAAGCTTTCGATACATAGTTGCCTTAGTCCTTCGACCATGAGATCATGTAAATCACTTACACCGGAAGGGTACTTTGATTACATCAAACGCCATTGCGTAAATGGGTGGTTATAAAGATGGGATTAAGTATTTGGAAAGTGCGAGTTGAGGCATATGGATCAATAGTGGGATTTGTCCATCCTGATGACGGATAGATATACTCTGGGCCCTCTCGGTGGAATGTCGTCTGATTAGCTTGTTGTAACATCCCAAAAATTCAAAACAAAACAAATGAATTTCCCTAGTTCCAAATTTTGGCACCAACAAAAACTTTTATTAAATTAGGTGTGATACATAGTGATTTTGCTTAATTCTTGTGCTATTGCCATGATTGCTTGTTAAAATAGTTTGAAATAATCTTAAACCCTAAACCTCACCCCTCTTTTCACCATCCTAGTTAAAATAAAATAAAAGGGAATTAAACAAAAAAAAGGCATATGTGCCTATGGCTATTTTTGTGAAACTTTACCCTAAGCTTTTCTACCTTGTGTAGAGGTTTGGAAAACCTTCACAACCCTTACCTAGTGCTTACCAAACCTAACTCAAGTTGTTTCCCAAGCAAATAAAAAGAAACTAAAAATGCCATAGAGGCATATGAGAGTAAACTAGCAAATTTGTGAATTTGGGAATATTGACCCTAAAGACTTGTTGTGAATGGTGGGATCACTCCTATATACCATTTCAACACTCAACAACCTCATTTGGGTCAAGCCAAGTCAAATTAAAATTTCAAATACAACATATGCATAGAGGCATATGTGACACATAGCCATAATACCCAATTCTTGTTCTATGACTTTAAACCTTGACCAATTGGTGTGAAACCATCTCTAAACCTAATATAACACTAAATTGACCCTAACCCATGCCCAAGTAAAGCAAGGGGAACAATTTACAAAAATAATGAATTTTGACACATCACCTCTTATGTGTTATGGCCAATTTTGCAAATCTTTGAACAAGACCTTTTGAAATGGTTTCAATGGTTTGGAAATGTTTCTAAACTAATAAGAATCACATTAGAGTCAAGAAAAGTCAAATCAAATGGAGAGAAATCAAATATGGAGAAAATCCCAATTTCACTCACATACACATAAGGCCAATTTTGCAAATCTTCACCAAAGGCCACCATTGCTTGATCTATTGCTTGTAGAATACTTATATATGATAAACAAACACAAATGCATCAAAGAAACAAGAATCAAACCAAAGCAAATCTCAAAACTTACACACATATGATAATGGTCATATGTCACCTTTTTATTTTCTTCACCACTTTGTCCCTCCTTATCTTTTTATTCCTAAACCAGACTTGGTCAACTAAGGCCACCTCATCCAAGACCAAGTGATGATGAACAATGTTGGTGTTGACCACCAGGGCTAGAGTTGACTAGGTTGACCAGAAATGATGTGCCAAGATGGAACCCGAGAATGAAAACAAGATCATCTCACTTTTGAAATTTTGCAAATCTTCTTCAAAATGAATACCACCACCACCTTTCTAACACTTAATTTATATGTTTGAGATTCACCAAAAAGAAATCCAAAATTAGACCAAAATGTTCATGCGGCCATAAGATCGAACACCTGGCAGGCATATTTTCAGAAATGTGCTACCCTCTATTACCCATTGGTTCTTGACCTAAACCCCTTTGCTACTGAGGTAATAAGTGCTCCCCTATGATCCCTGCATCAACACCAGTACTTGCTTTGGCCGATTAAAGTGGAAAAGAGAGGAGAGAAGCACCACACCGTACCATGCCGGCCACCTTTGTCACCCCTCTCTCTGGCCTCCCTCTCAACCCATCTCCTTGTCCTGGAGCATCTCTGCAGCTCAAGGAATCTCACCGTACCCAGCCCTAGCTCGCCAAGCCACGGCATTGGCCAGAACACACGCGTCCAAAACATTGCCAGCACACGCCAGCACGCGCGCTCACCGCGCTCTGGCCGCGCCAGTACGTCGCGCGCTCGAGCTTGATCGTCCTCCCCTGCACCAGCTACGCCTGCGTCGAGCATCCACTCGCCACCCTCTACACGCTAGACAACGCCGATAGCCTGCCCCTGCACCGTCGCCGTCGTCCTCGGAATCCTGCCGCACGTACTGCCGCACTCCATTCAAGCGCTCGACCGATTCCATCGCCCTTTTTTCTGCGTCGCTGCACGTTGAGCATCGCCAGGACGAGGCCTATCTCTAGCCGTCCTTCACTTGCCCCTTCGATCGCAGGAGACGCCGCGCCATGCTTGCCCCTTCACAGAACCCCGCGGCACCCCTCGACCCTATAAATGGAGCCACTCCCAGCACGCTCCCTTCACACCATTCAACTCCCCTCTCATCACTAATCCTCCTCATCACCGTAGCTCGTCCAATTACTGCCAGAGGCGCCTCAATTGCAAGATCGGAGCCGCCGGAGCCAGGACATCGACGCCGTTGATCCACGCCGCCCCAAGCCTCGCCACCGCTACCAGACGCTTCCTCGCCGTCGACAACGCCGCCTCGCCCTCACCAGAACCCCGCGGGAACGCCGGTAGGTCCTCCCACCCCCTAGGCTCACCGCCAGTGAGACCATCGCTCGTCGGAGACGACGGTGATCACGCGCCGTTGATCTCTGTTCTAATCCAACGGCCTACCTCACACGTACTGTTTCGCTGTTTTAAAAGCCACTGACGGGTGGTCCCCACCTCGTCAGGGCGGCCCAAGTGCACCAGATGCTTGTTGGGCTGCGCTGTGTGTTTAAAATCTGTTTCGGCCCGTTATCTTTTCCCGCCTAGCCCAATGATTCAAATTTAGGTTTAATAATTATTGAAATGCCCTGCAGATGCTTTAGTAAAATTTAAATAGTTTGAAATATACCAATCCAAATCTAGCAACCTTTATACCGTTGGAAAGACAATGAAATTATCTATCCAATGCCACTGATGCCATCTCCAATTTCAAAGTAGAATTAATCTGATAAAAATAACAAAACAGAGACTTTTCAGTATTCAAATAAATATAGAAAATCAACTAATTTGAATTTTGAAGTGAATCCAATTGCTATAATTCACATTTCACAAACTCTAATTTACTATGCAAAAATATGATATGGGTTCTGTACATGATCATGGGCTAGATACAAAAATTGGCTATGTAGTCAATACTAGCTCATTTAAATCAGTTTCAAATTTTAGGAATTTAAATCTATGAGGTGTAGCACCTCATTTAAATCATTTTCTCAAGTATTATGAAGTAATGTGATGACCTCTACTGCTTAGGTTCATAATTGCTCACTTGTGAGTTTTAAATCAAAATAGTATTTAACTTTGCAATGGTTATTTAAATCACATGAGATGATGAATCTCATTTAAATCATTTTTCTCAAATGATAAGTGTGAAGTGTTGACCTTGGTCAACATGGAATCACCCCTGGTTATTTGAGAAGATTAAATCTTAAGAAGATTCAATGAGAGGAAATTATTTTCTCCAAAGAACTACATAGAAACCCTAACTCCAATTTCAATGAGAGGAAATTATTGTCCTATTACAATGTAAGAAACCCTAGCATAATTTGTGAATAAATGTTAAATAGTGATGCTAGATCATTTGTGTGAGCCAATAAGGCTAATTAAGATAACCTAAGTGTTGTTTGGTGATTGTATCCTCGTATTCGTTTATAGACGCTAGTACCGGAGACTATCAAGAGGAAGAGGTCTTCTACCAAGAGGAAGAGCAAGAGAACTTTGATCACATCACCAATCAAGGCAAGCTAGACTAATGCAAGCTATTTTGTTTGCAAGCTATTACCAATGCAACTAGACTAATGCAAAGCTCTACAAGAGCAAGGCACCATTACTTTATTTTATGCTTAATGCTCCTATCCCAAGTTTTTACTTTACAAGCTTTACTAAATTTTGTTTATCAAAGTATCTTTTTGATTCCTGATTCACTTAGTTTAGTTATGGAGTAGTGCAAGAGTATCAAACTTAGCCTAGAGCAATCCAAGTTACTTAGCACCCTCATAACTAGTTGCTAGTGCTAAAGATTAAAATTGACTACTATAGATGGGAACTTGTGAAAACCAATGACTTTGAAAACCTTGGAATGATGAGTCATTCTATTGAAAGATTTTGAAGGTGAATATGACTTGTGAATGACTTGGTGAATTTTACCAAAACTGATGGTTGGGTTCGGATGCGATACAATTCCAATTTTACAAGTACCCCCACAATACCTGAATCTGGGTAAGGCTTAGCTGGAAATTTATGTGCTTTAGTATGGGTTCCCTCTGAACAAGCGTCATCGGGGTTATGCCGAAAGCTGCCTCTACAACAAAGGAAGTAATGTGATATGACGCGAAATGAGGTGAATGTCCGGCCCAAGCCCTGTGCAGTTCCCAGGCTGACCGTTTGTCTTCACTGGGAGGCCAAGCTCATGGGGAGAGGTGCCTATACTAGGGTGTGTAAATGAAAGGTTAGGATTGGTAGTTCGCGTACTGCGTACGATAAATCAGGGCTAGTTACCCCTGGCGAACTATTGCAATTGTTGTGGCACAAGTGTACAACCTCTGCAGAGTGTAAACCTATTTGAATAGCCGCGTCCGCGGTCATGGACAGTTGGAAAGGCCATACTGTTCCGTCATCAGAACTTTTCTAAAAATATGAATGGTGACTTGTGATTTGAATTGAAAGGTGACTTTGACTTTGAATCACAACTGAGTTGTGGTAATGACACTAATGTTCCCACTTGAGTTAAGTTAGGCAAATGAGGAGTTTTTGATTTCAACTACTTATGAAATAAAACTGGCTTTATGCAAATAAACTTAGAGCTTAGAACCCCCTTACTATAGTTGATAGTGTTTACCTTAGTATTAGTTTGCGAGTACTTTAAAGTATTCATGGCTGTGTCCCTGGCTATTCAAATGGCCAGACTATGAAGACGAGTACCAGAACCCGGAAGAAGGACAGCAGGACGTCTACGACAACTAGGATCACTCCTGACGTCAACAGTTGCCTGTGGAATAGATGGACTACTACTACGCTATTTCGCTTCCGCTATGTGTTATGTAATGGATCAATAGAACTTCTATTATTGTAATGGGACTGGATCATGTGATCCTTTATTTGTAAGACGATTATGTGTTGTAATGAATGATGTGTTGTGATATCAATCTATTATGTCTCGCAAAAACAATATTCCTGGGATTGCGAGGAATGGCATAATAGGTATCTGGACTTAAAAATCCGGGTGTTGACAAGTTGGTATCAGAGCCATTGTTTGACCTTAGGAGACCCTAGTTAGAATGGACGTCTGAAAAACTTAGTTTCAAAAACCAATGAAGTGAATATTTGTGAAAACTTGTTCTTACTCTTATCCTTGAGATCTTTTTCAAAAATAAGAAATCTATACTCTACTTTCTTTGCAAACCTACATAAAATTTTGCACACTTGACTACTTATTTAACTTACTTATCCTAATTGCTCACAGATGGAGTACCAATGGGAGTTTTATCAGCTTGGTCCCGGAGGCGACCTAAGGTTCGAAAAGGATTTGAAGCAACTAGTGGACTATCTAGGACACCCATATCCCGAGTTCTTCGGAATACCCCTCAACAACCACTCAGGAGAACCACCTCGGTGGGAAGTTTCTACTGATCTACGAAGAAAGTTTGGAGCCCCGGTATGGGAAACCATCTGGTTTTCTGTAACGGGAAACACTTGGAAGGAAGGACTAGTCAGAGCTATGCAAGAAGCAATTTTCCGTCTGTGCGGACAAAATGAGAACAAGATCAAGAACACTCGCTTCATCTACTACCCAAGACATGACTCCATGGGAAGACAGATGACCATGCCCCCGCCCACGGAGATGAACCCCTATGTCGCACACCAGGACTTCAGGAGGTACAAAACCCGCAGGGATTTGGACAACGCCCTCGCCTCTCGCCAAGCACATTCCCGTGAAGACGGAGAATTCCACCCTGAAGAGTAGTATCACCCCAGCACTTAAGTAGGTGTGAGTTGTATCAGGATCCCCTTGTATCGTAGAGCGAATGAATGGTTCTTCAAACCAACGGTGTGTTAGCTTTGTAATATGTGATGTTTGGTATGAATGAAAAAGTGTTGTTGGTTTTTACGCCCGCAACACTACTCAAGTTTTCAATTTATGAACTTTTTAAACTTTAACAAAACAAACCCTAGAAATTTCCCTCTTATCTTATCATCTACCTCAATGTTCAGATGGCCCCACCAGCCCGCAACGCCACCCAGGATGCCATGATGCAACTGCTGCAGATGATGATGGCAGACTGGGAAGCCGAAAGAGCCGAACGCCAAGCAAACCTTGCCGCACTACAACAGATAGCTCAGAACAATCAAGGCCATGGAAACCACGATCACCCTGGATCGAAGCTGAAGAATTTTCAGAACACCAACCCACCGATATTCAACAAGACTGAAGAGCCCCTAGATGCTGATGACTGGCTCCAGACCATGGAGAACAACCTCGAAGTTGCGGGAGTTGAAGCCGCAGAAAAAGTACTGTTCGCCACCCACTACCTGTCAGGACCTACCAGAGCCTGGTGGACAAGTGCCCGTGCAATGAATGCAGAACAGATGATGACCTGGGAGGACTTCAAGCTGAAATTCAGCAAATACCATGTGCCCCAAGGACTGATTAAGAAAATGAGAGATGAGTTCCGCGAACTCAAACAAGGAAGGATGTCCGTGGTGGAATACCGCGATAGGTTTCTCACTCTGTCAAGGTACGCCCCGGATGAGACCGACACCAATGAGAAAAGAAAGGAGAGATTTCTGAATGGACTGCACGACGAGATGCAAACTGTGTTAGTGAACATTCTGTTCGCTGACTTGGAAGCTCTCGTGGACTCAGCCATACAGATGGAAGGAAAGCTGCATCAGGCCAATGAGAACCGCAAGCGCAGGATGATGAACAAGAACGGACCCCACCATACCCAGAAGTACCGCAACAACTCCTCTGGAGGATTCACCCCAAGATACAACAAGCCCCCTGCTCAGAGTTATCGCCCCAACAACAACAACAATGGAGGACCCCCGAAGCCCGGAGGTAACAACAACAACAGCCACCACAACAACAACAACCACAACAGCAACAGCAACAATGGGAACAACAACAACACCAACCCTGGCCCGAGGACTGGAAGCAATGCCATCCCGTCACCCCGAAGGATAAGTCAACGGTGAACTGCTATGAATTTGGAGTTGTGGGCCACTACTCCAATGAGTGCCCCAAGAAGCTTGCCAAGATTGCCGCCAACACTGCTGCACCTGCCCAGCAACAGTGCCGCTTCGCAGGTAGAAGGAACCAGAACAACAACAACGGTCGTTTCTACCACATGTCTGCCAATGAAGCCCAGGAAGCACCCCAGACCATGCCAAGTATGTCTTCTTGTTAATCAAAATGCTCAATCTCTCTTAGGAACCTAACTTTTCTTAAAATCTCGGGACGAGATTTGTTTAAGGGGGAAGGGTTTGTAACATCCCAAAAATTCAAAACAAAACAAATGAATTTCCCTAGTTCCAAATTTTGGAACCAACAAAAACTTTTATTAAATTAGGTGTGATACATAGTGATTTTGCTTAATTCTTGTGCTATTGCCATGATTGCTTGTTAAAGTAGTTTGAAATAATCTTAAACCCTAAACCTCACCCCTCTTTTCACCATCCTAGTTAAAATAAAATAAAAGGGAATTAAACATGAAAAAGGCATATGTGCCTATGGCTATTTTTGTGAAACTTTACCCTAAGCTTTTCTACCTTGTGTAGAGGTTTGGAAAACCTTCACAACCCTTACCTAGTGCTTACCAAACCTAACTCAAGTTGTTTCCCAAGCAAATAAAAAGAAACTAAAAATGCCATAGAGGCATATGAGAGTAAACTAGCAAATTTGTGAATTTGGGAATCTTGACCCTAAAGACTTGTTGTGAATGGTGGGATCACTCCTATATACCATTTCAACACTCAACAACCTCATTTGGGTCAAGCCAAGTCAAATTAAAATTTCAAATACAACATATGCATAGAGGCATATGTGACACATAGCCATAATACCCAATTCTTGTTCTATGACTTTAAACCTTGACCAATTGGTGTGAAACCATCTCTAAACCTAATATAACACTAAATTGACCCTAACCCATGCCCAAGTAAAGCAAGGGGAACAATTTACAAAAATAATGAATTTTGACACATCACCTCTTATGTGTTATGGCCAATTTTGCAAATCTTTGAACAAGACCTTTTGAAATGGTTTCAATGGGTTGGAAATGTTTCTAAACTAATAAGAATCACATTAGAGTCAAGAAAAGTCAAATCAAATGGAGAGAAAACAAATAGGGAGAAAATCCCAATTTCACTCACATACACATAAGCCCAATTTTGCAAATCTTCACCAAAGGCCACCATTGCTTGATCTATTGCTTGTAGAATACTTATATATGATAAACAAACACAAATGCATCAAAGAAACAAGAATCAAACCAAAGCAAATCTCAAAACTTACACACATATGATAATGGTCATATGTCACCTTTTTATTTTCTTCACCACTTTGTCCCTCCTTATCTTTTTATTCCTAAACCAGACTTGGTCAACTAAGGCCACCTCATCCAAGACCAAGTGATGATGAACAATGTTGGTGTTGACCACCAGGGCTAGAGTTGACTAGGTTGACCAGAAATGATGTGCCAAGATGGAACCCGAGAATGAAAACAAGATCATCTCACTTTTGAAATTTTGCAAATCTTCTTCAAAATGAATACCACCACCACCTTTCTAACACTTAATTTATATGTTTGAGATTCACCAAAAAGAAATCCAAAATTAGACCAAATGTTCATGCAGCCATAAGATCGAACACCTGGCAGGCATATTTTCAGAAATGTGCTACCCTCTATTACCCATTGGTTCTTGACCTAAACCCCTTTGCTACTGAGGTAATAAGTGCTCCCCTATGATCCCTGCATCAACACCAGTACTTGCTTTGGCCGATTAAAGTGGAAAAGAGAGGAGAGAAGCACCACACCGTACCATGCCGGCCACCTTTGTCACCCCTCTCTCTGGCCTCCCTCTCAACCCATCTCCTTGTCCTGGAGCATCTCTGCAGCTCAAGGAACCTCACCGTACCCAGCCCTAGCTCGCCAAGCCACGGCATTGGCCAGAACACACGCGTCCAAAACGTTGCCAGCACACGCCAGCACGCGCGCTCACCGCGCTCTGGCCGCGCCAGTACGTCGCGCGCTCGAGCGTGATCATCCTCCCCTGCACCAGCTACGCCTGCGTCGAGCATCCACTCGCCACCCTCTACACGCTAGACAACGCCGATAGCCTGCCTCTGCACCGTCGCCGTCGTCCTCGACGGAATCCTGCCGCACGTACTGCCGCACTCCATTCAAGCGCTCGACCGATCCCGTCGCCCTTTTTTCTGCGTCGCTGCACGTTGAGCATCGCCAGGACGAGGCCTATCTCTAGCCGTCCTTCACTTGCCCCTTCGATCGCAGGAGACGCCGCGCCATGCTTGCCCCTTCACAGAACCCCGCGGCACCCCTCGACCCTATAAATAGAGCCACTCCCAGCACGCTCCCTTCACACCATTCAACTCCCCTCTCATCACTGATCCTCCTCATCACCGTAGCTCATCCAATTACTGCCAGAGGCACCTCAATTGCAAGATCGGAGCCGCCGGAGCCAGGACATCGATGCCATTGATCCACGCCGCCCCAAGCCTCGCCACCACTACCAGAAGCTTCCTCGCCGTCGACAACGCCGCCTCGCCCTCACCAGAACCCCGCGGGAACGCCGGTAGGTCCTCCCACCCCCTAGGCTCGCCGCCAGTGAGCCCGTCGCTCATCGGAGACGACGGTGATCACGCGCCGTTGATCTCTGTTCTAATCCAACGGCCTACCTCACACGTACCGTTTCGCTGTTTTAAAAGCCACTGACGGGTGGTCCCCACCTCGTCAGGGCGGCCCAAGTGCACCAGATGCTTGTTGGGCTGCGCTGTGTGTTTAAAATCTGTTTCGGCCCGTTATCTTTTCCCGCCTAGCCCAACGATTCAAATTTAGGTTTAATAATTATTGAAATGCCCTGCAGATGCTTTAGTAAAATTTAAATAGTTTGAAATATACCAATCCAAATCTAGCAAACTTTATACCGTTGGAAAGCCAATGAAATTATCTATCCAATGCCACCGGTCACATCTCCAATTTCGAAGTAGAATTAATCTGATAAAAATAACAAAACAGAGACTTTTCAGTATTCAAATAAATATAGAAAATCAACCAATTTGAATTTTGAAGTGAATCCAATTGCTATAATTCACATTTCACAAACTCTAATTTACTATGCAAAAATATGATATGGGTTCTGTACATGATCATGGGCTAGATTCAAAAATTGGCTATGTAGTCAATACTAGCTCATTTAAATCAGTTTCAAATTTTAGGAATTTAAATCTATGAGGTGTAGCACCTCATTTAAATCATTTTCTCAAGTATTATGAAGTAATGTGATGATCTCTACTGCTTAGGTTCATAATTTCTCACTTGTGAATTTTAAATCAAAATAGTATTTAACTTTGCAGTGGTTATTTAAATCACATGAGATGATGAATCTCATTTAAATCATTTTTCTCAAATGATAAGTGTGAAGTGTTGACCTTGGTCAACATGGAATCACCCCTGGTTATTTGAGAAGATTAAATCTTAAGAAGATTCAATGGGAGGAAATTATTTTCTCCAAAGAACTACATAGAAACCCTAACTCCAATTTCAATGAGAGGAAATTATTGTCCTATTAATATGTAAGAAACACTAGCATAATTTGTGAATAAATGTTAAATAGTGATGCTAGATCATTTGTGTGAGCCAATAAGGCTAATTAAGATAACCTAAGTGTTGTTTGGTGATTGTATCCTCGTATTCGTTTATAGACGCTAGTACCGGAGACTATCAAGATGAAGAGGTCTTCTACCAAGAGGAAGAGCAAGAGAACTTTGATCACATCACCAATCAAGGCAAGCTAGACTAATGCAAGCTATTTTGTTTGCAAGCTATTACCAATGCAACTAGACTAATGCAAAGCTCTACAAGAGCAAGGCACCATTACTTTTATTTTATGCTTAATGCTCCTATCCCAAGTTTTTACTTTACAAGCTTTACTAAATTTTGTTTATCAAAGTATCTTTTTGATTCCTGATTCACTTAGTTTAGTTATGGAGTAGTGCAAGAGTATCAAACTTAGCCTAGAGCAATCCAAGTTACTTAGCACCCCTCATAACTAGTTGCTAGTGCTAAAGATTAAAATTGACTACTATAGATGGGAACTTGTGAAAACCAATGAATTTGAAAACCTTGGAATGATGAGTCATTCTATTGAAAGATTTTGAAGGTGAATATGACTTGTGAATGACTTGGTGAATTTTACCAAAACTGATGGTTGGGTTCGGATGCGATACCATTCCAATTTTACAAGTACCCCCACAATACCTGAATCTGGGTAAGGCTTAGCTGGAAATTTATGTGCTTTAGTATGGGTTCCCTCTGAACAAGCGTCATCGGGGTTATGCCGAAAGCTGCCTCTACAACAAAGGAAGTAATGTGATATGATGCGAAATGAGGTGAATGTCCGGCCCAAGCCCTGTGCAGTTCCCAGGATGACCGTTTGTCTTCAGTGGGAGGCCAAGCTCATGGGGAGAGGTGCCTATACTAGGGTGTGTAAATGAAATGTTAGGATTGGTAGTTCCCGTACTGCGTACGATAAATCAGGGCCAGTTACCCCTGACGAACTATTGCAATTGTTGTGGCACAAGTGTACAACCTCTGCAGAGTGTAAACCTATTCGAATAGCCGCGTCCGCGGTCATGGACAGTTGGAAAGGCCATACTGTTCCGTCATCAGAACTTTTCTAAAAATATGAATGGTGACTTGTGATTTGAATTGAAAGGTGACTTTGACTTTGAATCAAAACTGAGTTGTGGGATGATGACCCACAAGTATAGGGGGTGTATCGTAGTATTTTCGATAAGTAAGAATGTCGATCCCAACGAGGAGCAGAAGGTGTTGACAAGCAGTTTCGATGAAATATTCACTGTAAATGCTCACAGACAAGTATTCAGGGGGTTTTGATGTAACAGTTGAATAAAGTACGAGTAGGTAAAGTGCGAGAGTAACAATTGCAGCGAGTGGCCCAATCCTTTTTAGCACAAAGGACAAGCCGGTTTGTTTACTTATAATGACCAAACGTTCTCGAGGACACACGGGATTTTAGTCTAGTGCTTTCGCTACATACGGCTAAATAATCTTCATTGTTATGATAAGTGTTGTGTGGGTGAACCTATGCTAATGTACCGCCCTTCCTAGGACTAATACATACTTGTGATTATACCCCTTGCAAGCATCCGCAACTACAAGAAAGTAATTAAGAATAAATCTAACCACAGCCTTAAACTCTGAGATCCTGCTATCCCTCCTGCATCGATATACCAACGGGGGTTTAGGTTTCTGTCACTCCGGCAACCCCGCAATTGGCAAACGAATACAAGATGCATTCCCCTAGGCCCATAAATGGTGAAGTGCCATGTAGTCGACGTTCACATGACACCACTAGAAGAATAACACCACAACTTAAATATCATACCATTGAATATTACTCAACCATAGTTCACTACTAACATTTAGACTTCACCCATGTCCTCAAGAACTAAACGAACTACTCACAAGACATCATATGGAACATAATCAGAGGTGATATGATGATGAATAACAATCTGAACATAAACTTGGTTCAATGGTTTCACTCAATAGCATCAACAACAAGTAGAGATCGATACCGGGAGAGTTTCCCCTATCAAACAATCAAGATCAAACCCAAATTGCTACGGCGGTGACGGTGTCCAGCGGTGGAGACGGCGGTGATGATGGTGGAGATGATGATGATGGTGATGGAGATGATGTCCAGCTCGATGACGGTGACGATGGCTTCGATTTCCCCCTCCGGGAGGGAATTTCCCCGGCGGATTCCTGCCCGCCGGAGAGCTCTTTTCTCTCTGGTGTTCTCCGCCCCGCAGAGGCGGCTGTAACTCTTCGCGAGGTACCCTCTGTGGCTTAGGTTTTCGGGACGAAGGGTTCCGCGAAGAAAAGGAGGCGAAAGGGGCTGTGGGGCCCCCACACCACATGGTGGCGCGGCCAGGCCATGGGCCGCGCCACCCTATGGTGTGGGCCCACCCTGGGTCCAGCCGGCTCCTCCTTCTGGCTTCCTTCGTCATCTTGAAAAATAGGATTTTTGGTATAATTTCCTTCCACAGTTGATCTTCCGAAATATTGCGTTCTGACGGTGCTTTTTCCAGCAGAATCCTGGCTCCGGTGCTTGATCCTCCAATAATGATGAAACATACAAAATAGATGAAATAACATAAGTATTGTGTCCCAATATGAAATATATCAATGAATAACAGAAAATTATGATATAAAATAGTGATGCAAATTGGACGTATCAACTCCCCCCAAGCGTAGACTTCGCTTGTCCCCAAGCGAAACTGAACTCAGTAAACAAGACCACATGTTTACAGAAAGAAGAGTCGATAAATAAAATACGGACAAGAAGCATCATATTCATTCACACAAGACATTATAGTAAACAACTTCCTCATATAACTCAACTTGAAACAAGTATAAGGTAATCACAAATAAAGGTGCATAAGAAATCATAATTGGTGATGGCAAACTTCGTTCTTGGTCAGAGAACAATTAACAGATTGTATTTATCTCATTGAGCAGCGCTCTCATGTTAAAGTTTATAAGGCACAACTTGCATACTCAATCATAATGGTCTCCTCATAATCATTGATAACTTGCAAAGTTATATTCATTCAGATAAAACTTGTACTAAACAAAGAAGAATAAAAGACATGATGAAGCAAATCACAATATAATGGTTTGATCACAACTACTCAAATGCTTGCTTGAGATGGAGGGAAATAGGTTTACTGACTCAACATAAAGTAAAAGACAGGCCCTTCGCAGAGGGAAGCAGGGATTAAATCATGTGCTAGAGCTTTTTCAGTTTTGCAATCATATAAAGAGAATAAAAGTAACATTTTGAGAGGTGTTTGTTGTTGTCAACGACTGGTAGCGGGTACTCTAACCCCCTTGCCAGACAACCTTTAAAGAGCGGCTCCCATATTATTTTCATTTTATGTGGCACTCCTTCCAACCTTTCTTTCACAAACCATGGCTAACTGAATCCTCGGGTGCCTGCCAACAATCTCATACCATGAAGGAGTGCCTTTTTATTTTAGTTTTATTATGATGATGACACTCCCCCCAACCTTTGCTTACACAAGCCATGGCTAACCGAATCCTTCGGGTGCCGTCCATCAATCACATACCATGGAGGAGTGTCTATTTAGTTTAATTAATTTGGGACTGGGAATCCCATTGCCAGCTCGTTTTGCAAAATTATTGGATAAGCGGATGAAGCCACTAGTCCATTGGTGAAAGTTGCCCAACAAGATCGAAAGATAAAACACCACATACTTCCTCATGAGCTATAAAACATTGACACAAATAAGAGATACTAAGTTTTGAATTGTTTAAAGGTAGCACATGAAGTATTTACTTGGAATGGCGGAAAATACCATGTAGTAGGTAGGTATGGTGGACACAAATGACATAGGTTTGGGCTAAGGTTTGGATGCACGAGAAGTATTCCCTCTCAGTACAGGTTTTTGGCTAGCAAGGTTAATTAGCAAGCATAAGAGTTGAGGGAAATAAAAAAATATACATGTGATAGAAACAATCATGCATCTTCCTTGTAAGCACAAACAATTTTAACTTCAGAATAATAAGCTATGAGCTAACAAGAAAGAAAGATATGAAACAACTACATGTATTTCTCTTTTCTACTTAAACCTCAAAGTGTTGTTGCTGTTGACCAATGCTAAGTTTGCCAAAACCAAATAGATTTATTCAATGCTCCCAAAGTGATACCAATACTAACAACAAGGTAAATCATATAATAGAGATTGCAAACTAAAATAAGATGTGCAATATGTAAATGATAAGACTTCTCATTAATATTCCATAACGATAACTCACACCAAGGGATACATAGATAACCAACTAAAGGAGAGATACTTCCAAACTGCAACCCATCTTATACGATAACTTCCCTACTCATGATATGACACTACTTGACAATAAAAAAGTAAAAGATAGTGATAATATGATACCGCGGCACTCCCCCAAGCTTGGAACAAACCAAGGGGATGCCAATACAGATGATGAATTACTCCTGCGGCGATGGTGGTGATGAACTCCTCCCGCGCTTCTTACAGATCTCCTTCAGCTTCAGCTTCTCAGCTTGACAATTCTGCACTAAGACCCGAAGAGATTCATTGTTATCTGAAGTTGGCGATGATGACCTTGTGATGTGAATCGAGTGGTATTCCAGCATTCTTCGGAGACGGCAATTCTCCTCCTGGAGTATCTCCACTTCTCTTCTCAGAGCCCGATATTGATCACAAAACTCATCGGTAGTCCGTAGAGCTTCTTCCAACACAGGGAAGGAGTCGAGGCTAAGAGCGGGTGGTAAAGGTCCCTGTAAGTTATGAGAAAAAGAACGTCGAGTGTCAACAGATCCCACAAAGATTTGCTTGCTCCCTACGGCTTGCTGCTCTTGTCTTGATGGCACCCTCTTCACTTCTTCCTCCGAAAGCCCCTTGCCCTTGTTGTTGGAGGCCATGGTGCTTCTAGACCGAAAACAGATCCTGGCAGAAACAGCTCGAAACAAAACACGTCGAGAAAATGATATACGGACCTCCAGGGGTCCGGGGGATTATATAGCAAAAATTTTCACGACAAACGGAAAGTACCAGATCGAACCAGAGTCGGAAAGGGGCGACGAGGCAGCCAAACCATAGGTCGGCGCGGTCCCAGGTCAGGCCGCGCCGCCCTATGGTGGCACGCCCTCGTGCGTCCTTTCCACTCCGTTTCGAACTCGTAATTTTTCATATTTTCCAGAAACAGCAAAAATATTGTTCGGAAAGTAAATTGCGTACTTTTCATTACCAGTACTGTTACCTATTCAAAGTCGAGTTACGCGGACTGTCAATTTGCCCTTTGATGAAAGCCTCCGGTGTTTCCACTTGAATAATATCAACATCAACATTATAAGAATCACCCGAGATATAATGCTTGAGTCTTTGTCCATTCACCACTTGCGTGGCATTGCCTTGGAGAGAGCTAATTTTAATTGCTCCTGAATGATACACCTCCTCGACAACATATGGTCCTTCCCATTTCGAGAGTAATTTCCCTGCAAAGAATCTGAGACGAGACTGATACAATAGGACTTTATCCCCAATATTAAATTCTCTTTTGATAATCCTTCTATCATGCCATTTTTTAACTTTCTCTTTAAAGAGTTTAGCATTTTCATAAGCTTCACTTCTCCATTCATCTAGAGAACTTAATTGCAACAACCTCTTATCACTGGCAAGTTTAGGATCTTTATTTAATTCTCTAACAGCCCAATAAGCTTTGTGCTCTAGTTCTAAAGGTAAATGACAAGCTTTCCCATAAACCATTTTATAAGGTGACATTCCCATGGGATTTTTATAAGCAGTTCTATAAGCCCATAGTGCATCCTTCAATTTACTAGCCCAATTCTTTCTAGTTTTATTAACGGTCTTTCCCAAAATAGATTTAATCTCTCTATTTGATAATTCTACTTGACCACTAGTTTGAGGATGATAAGCGGAAGCAATTCTATGATTAATACCATACTTAGCAAGAGTTTTTCTAAAACCTCCATGAATAAAATGAGAACCTCCATCAGTCATAATATATCTAGGCACTCCAAATCTAGGAAAAATAATGTCTAAAAGCATTCTTAAAGAGGTCTCACCATCAGCACTTTTTGTAGGTATGGCTTCCACCCATTTAGTAACATAATCAACAGCAACAAGTATATGAGTGTTACCTTCTGAAGACGGAAAAGGTCCCATAAAGTCAAATCCCCAACAATCAAATGGTTCAATAACAAGAGTATAATTCATAGGCATTTCATTACGTCTGGAGATATTACCAACCCTTTGGCATTCATCACAAGATAAAATAAACTTTCTCGCATTCTTGAAGAGAGTTGGCCAATAAAAACCTGATTGTAGAACCTTTTGCGCGGTTCTTTCTCCGGCGTGATGTCCTCCATAAGCACTACCATGACATTTACTCAATATCTCTTGTTGTTCATATTCGGGAACACATCTTCGCATAATACCATCCACTCCTTCTTTATATAAGTGTGGGTCATCCCAGAAATAATGCCTCAAGTCATAAAAGAATTTCCTCCTTTGCTGAGCTGAAAAGGTTGGAGGCAAGTACTTGGAAACAATAAAGTTAGCATAATCAGCATACCAAGGACTGTCTCGCGAGCTAACCTTTATTACAGCCAATTGTTCATTTGGAAAACTATCATTAACAGGAACAGGATCATAACCAATATTTTCCAATCTAGACAAAACCTGATTGTAGAACCTTTTGCGCGGTTCTTTCTCCGGCGTGATGTCCTCCATAAGCACTACCATGACATTTACTCAATATCTCTTGTTGTTCATATTCGGGAACACATCTTCGCATAATACCATCCACTCCTTCTTTATATAAGTGTGGGTCATCCCAGAAATAATGCCTCAAGTCATAAAAGAATTTCCTCCTTTGCTGAGCTGAAAAGGTTGGAGGCAAGTACTTGGAAACAATAAAGTTAGCATAATCAGCATACCAAGGACTGTCTCGCGAGCTAACCTTTATTACAGCCAATTGTTCATTTGGAAAACTATCATTAACAGGAACAGGATCATAAGCAATATTTTCCAATCTAGACAAATTATCAGCAACAGGATTATCAGCACCTTTCCTATCTACAATATGTAAATCAAATTCTTGCAAAAGAAGTACCCATCTAATAAGCCTTGGCTTAGCATCTTTCTTTGTCATAAGGTATCTAATTGCAGCATGATCAGTATGAATAGTAACTTTTGAATCAACAATATAAGACCTAAATTTATTGCAAGCAAAGACTACA
Source organism: Lolium perenne (assembly GCF_019359855.2). Lineage (NCBI taxonomy): Eukaryota > Viridiplantae > Streptophyta > Magnoliopsida > Poales > Poaceae > Lolium > Lolium perenne. The sequence goes on along the minus strand of NC_067248.2, from coordinate 72,377,457 downwards.
GCTAATAATTCTTTTTCAGTTGTAGCATAATTTCTTTGAGCAGCATCAAGAGTTTTACTGGCATAATGAATAACATTCAGTTTTTTATCTACTCGCTGTCCAAGAACAGCGCCTACAGCAAAATCACTAGCATCACACATAATTTCAAATGGTAAGTTCCAATCAGGAGGTTCAACTATAGGAGCAGTTGTTAAGGCTTTCTTTAGAGTTTCAAAAGCTTCCTTACAATCATCATCAAAAACAAATGGTACATCTTTTTGAAGAAGATTAGTAAGAGGCTTTGAAATCTTGGAGAAATCTTTAATAAATCTCCTATAAAACCCAGCGTGACCAAGAACACTACGAGTACCTTTAACATCCCTCGGATAGGGCATCTTCTCAATTGCTTCAACTTTAGCTCTATCAACTTCAATACCTCTCTCAGAAATTTTATGTCCCAATACAATTCCTTCATTAACCATAAAGTGGCATTTCTCCCAATTAAGAACAAGGTTAGTTTCTTCACATCTCACTTCCTTCATCTTCGGAATTAGACGACGCTGATGTTCAACAACAGGCTTTGCATCATCTTCCATATTAATAGCATGTTGGCAAATAGAAGGAGAAATCCCTTTCAAATCATCAAGAGTATAGCCAATAGCTCCTCGGTGCTTCTTCAATATTTCCAATAACCTTTCTTCCTCAATCTCTGAAAGCTTAGAACTAATAATAACAGGATATATTTTCTTATCATCAATATGAGCATATTTAAGATTATCAGGCAAAGGCTTTAATTCAAAAATAGGATCTTCCTTTGGTGGCGGTGTTGTACCCAAATCTTCCACCGGTAAATCATGCTTAAGAATAGGTTGGCGAAGAAAAATTTCCTCAAGCTCATCTCTTTCTTTCCTAAAAACTTCACTCTCGCTATCCTCCAAATGTTGCTGCAAATGATTGTTAGGAACAAGAACAATAGATGCACATTGCTCCATTTTAAAATCATCACTAGGCAAATCAGCTTTATAAGGAGTTTTGGTAAATTTAGAGAAGTTAAACTCGTAAGATTCACCAGCAAATTTAGTCAAAATTTTCTCTTTCTTGCAATCTATAATAGCTCCACAAGTATTTAGAAAAGGTCTACCAAAAATAATAGGACAATAATCACTAGCAATGAGAACCAAGTACCAAAAAGTCAGCAGGATATTTAATCTTACCACATAGAACTTCCACATCTCGAACAATACCAATTGGAGAAATAGTTTCTCTATTAGCCAGCTGAATAACCACATCAATATCTTCAAGTTCACAAGAATCAATTTCGTGCATAATCTCCGTGTAAAGCTCATAAGGAATAGCACTAACACTTGCACCAATATCACATAAACCATAATAGCAATGATCACCAATTCTAACAGATAGCATAGGAACACTAGCTTGTTTGGGTTTATTAGGATGTGAAACAATATTAGAAGCATCTTCACAGAAAATAATATGACCATCCTCCACATTTTCAGTCACAAGATCTTTAACTATTGCAACAGCAGGTTCAACTTTTATTTGTTCTTCAGGTTCTACAGGTTTCTTTTCACTTTTATGAACCGCACTATTTATAATAGAGTACTCCTTCATTTTAGCAGGAAAAGGAGTTTTTTCAATATAAGCTTCAGGAATAACATGATCAGCGGTTTCAACTACAACGCATTTATTAATAGATGAATCAATTTTATCTTTATACGGTTCATGATACTTATCAAAATTCTTCTTTGGCAATTCATAATGAGAGGCAAAAGATTTATAAAGATTTGCAACAACTTGAGAATCAAGACCATATGTAGCACTCATATTACGAAATTTATCAGTATCCACAAAAGCTTCAATGCATTTATAATCATAAATTATACCTGATTCTCTATCCTTGTCGTTCTCCCAACCTTCAGTATTTTCTTGGATCCGATCAAGAAGGTCCCTTTTAAACTCTTCTTTGTTGCGTGTAAATGATCCAGAACAAGAAGTATCCAGCAAGGTCTTGTCTTGAAAAGAAAGTCTTGCATAGAAATTATCAATAATAACATTACCAGGAAGCTCATGAATGGGGCATTTGAGCATTAAAGACTTCAATCTCCCCCAAGCTTGGGCGATACTCTCTCCATCATGAGGCCAAAAATTATATATGCGATTCCGATCCTTTTGAATTTCACTTGGAGGATAGAACTTAGAATAAAACCGGGGCACAATATCATTCCATTCAAGAGAATCCCCATTATCCAGTAATTTATACCAATGCGCCGCCTTACCAGACAGCGATAAAGAGAATAGTTTCTTCCTCACTTCATCCATAGCAATACCTGCACACTTGAATAAACCGCATAATTCATGTAAGAACAATAAATGATCTCCAGGGTGGACAGTTCCATCCCCTTCATAGCGGTTATCCATAACACGTTCAATAATTTTCATAGGTATTTTATATGGTATCACTTCCTCACCTGGCGCCTCATCCACTACCGTTGCAGTAGTAGTAGATTTTCCAAATAAAAATTGAAGAGAAGATCTCTCCATAATAACTTATAGCAGCAGGCAGAAATAAAATCAGCACAAACAGTAAAGGTTTTCCTTACCAATTCCACTTACCAATAGCGCTTCACTCCCCGGCAACGGCGCCAGAAAATAGTCTTGATGACCCACAAGTATAGGGGGTGTATCGTAGTATTTTCGATAAGTAAGAATGTCGATCCCAATGAGGAGCAGAAGGTGTTGACAAGCAGTTTCGATGAAGGATTCACTGTAAATGCTCACAGACAAGTATTCAGGGGGTTTTGATGTAACAGTTGAATAAAGTACGAGTAGGTAAAGTGCGAGAGTAACAATTGCAGCGAGTGGCCCAATCCTTTTTAGCACAAAGGACAAGCCGGTTTGTTTACTTATAATGACCAAACGTTCTCGAGGACACACGGGATTTTAGTCTAGTGCTTTCGCTACATACGGCTAAATAATCTTCATTGTTATGATAAGTGTTGTGTGGGTGAACCTATGCTAATGTACCGCCCTTCCTAGGACTAATACATACTTGTGATTATACCCCTTGCAAGCATCCGCAACTACAAGAAAGTAATTAAGAATAAATCTAACCACAGCCTTAAACTCTGAGATCCTGCTATCCCTCCTGCATCGATATACCAACGGGGGTTTAGGTTTCTGTCACTCCGGCAACCCCGCAATTGGCAAACGAATACAAGATGCATTCCCCTAGGCCCATAAATGGTGAAGTGTCATGTAGTCGACGTTCACATGACACCACTAGAAGAATAACACCACAACTTAAATATCATACCATTGAATATTACTCAACCATAGTTCACTACTAACATTTAGACTTCACCCATGTCCTCAAGAACTAAACGAACTACTCACAAGACATCATATGGAACATAATCAGAGGTGATATGATGATGAATAACAATCTGAACATAAACTTGGTTCAATGGTTTCACTCAATAGCATCAACAACAAGTAGAGATCGATACCGGGAGAGTTTCCCCTATCAAACAATCAAGATCAAACCCAAATTGCTACGGCGGTGACGGTGTCCAGCGGTGGAGACGGCGGTGATGATGGTGGAGATGATGATGATGGCGATGGAGATGATGTCCAGCTCGATGACGGTGACGATGGCTTCGATTTCCCCCTCCGGGAGGGAATTTCCCCGGCGGATTCCTGCCCGCCGGAGAGCTCTTTTCTCTCTGGTGTTCTCCGCCCCGCAGAGGCGGCTGTAACTCTTCGCGAGGTACCCTCTGTGGCTTAGGTTTTTGGGACGAAGGGTTTCGCGAAGAAAAGGAGGCGAAAGGGGCTGTGGGGCCCCCACACCACATGGTGGCGCGGCCAGGCCATGGGCCGCGCCGCCCTATGGTGTGGGCCCACCCTGGGTCCAGCCGGCTCCTCCTTCTGGCTTCCTTCGTCATCTTGAAAAATAGGATTTTTGGTATAATTTCCTTCCACAGTTGATCTTCCGAAATATTGCGTTCTGACGGTGCTTTTTCCAGCAGAATCCTGGCTCCGGTGCTTGATCCTCCAATAATGATGAAACATGCAAAATAGATGAAATAACATAAGTATTGTGTCCCAATATGAAATATATCAATGAATAACAGCAAATTATGATATAAAATAGTGATGCAAATTGGACGTATCATGGGAATGACACTAATGTTCCCACTTGAGTTAAGTTAGGCAAATGAGGAGTTTTTGATTTCAACTACTTATGAAATAAAACTGGCTTTATGCAAATAAACTTAGAGCTTAGAACCCCCTTACTATAGTTGATAGTGTTTACCTTAGTATTAGTTTGCGAGTACTTTAAAGTACTCATGGCTGTGTCCCTGGCTATTCAAATGGCCAGACTATGAAGACGAGTACCAGAACCCGGAAGAAGGACAGCAAGACGTCTACGACAACTAGGATCACTCCTGACGTCAACAGTTGCCTGTGGAATATATGGACTACTACTACGCTATTTCGCTTCCACTATGTGTTATGTAATGGATCAATAGAACTTCTATTATTGTAATGAGACTGGATCATGTGATCCTTTATTTGTAAGACGATTATGTGTTGTAATGAATGATGTGTTGTGATATCAATCTATTATGTCTCGCAAAAACAATATTCCTGGGATTGCGAGGAATGGCATAATAGGCATCTGGACTTAAAAATCCGGGTGTTGACACTTGCAAGCATATGATTTGATCATAAGAGATGACATACCGCGGTACGAGTAGAGAGTACTTGTCAGTAACGAGGTTGAACAAGGTATGGAGATACCGATGATCAAACCTCGGACAAGTAGAATATCGTGTGACAAAGGGAATTGGCATCGTATGTAAATGGTTCAATCGATTACTAAGTCATCGTTGAATATGTGGGAGCCATTATGGATCTCCAGATCCCGCTATTGGTTATTGCTCGGAGAGGAGTCTCGACCATGTCTACATAGTTCGCGAACCGTAGGGTGACGCGCTTAAGGTTCGATGTCGCATAAGTAGATTTGAATATGGTATGGAGACAAAGTTTGTTCGGAGTCTCGGATGTGATCCGGGATGTCACGAGGAGGTCCGGAATAGTCCGGAGAATAGGATTCATATAAGGGAAGTTGATTTCTGGGTTTCGGAAAAGCTCGGGATTTTTCCGGTGGTTGACTGGAAGGTTCTAGAAGGTTCCGGAAGGGTCCACCATGGGGCCCACGACCTAGGAGGCCTAGCATGGGCCGAGGGGATGCTCCCTGGCCTAATGGGCCAGGGGCACATGCCCCCCAAGGCCCAGGCCGGCCAACCCCCTAGGGTTTCCTAGGGGGGGATCAACTTGGGGGAGGGGAAAGCCCTCTCCCCCCTTTGGCCGCCGCCCCCCTAACCCTAGATGGGAAGGGGGGCCACCCCAGCCGACTGGCCCCCTATATAAAGAGGGGAGGGGGTGGCCGGCCACCACACCCCATTATTAGCCCCTCCTCTGGCCGCCTCTCCCTCCACCATACGCTGCTCCGGCTTAGGCGAAGCCCTGCAGTTTTCTTCCTCCACCTCCACCACCACGCCGTCGTGCTGCTAGAATTTGGAGGAGATCTACCACACCTCCGCTGCCCGCTGGAACGGGAGAGGAAGGAGCTTCATCGACACCGTACGCGCGACCGAGTACGGAAGTGCTGCCGGATTGCAGCACCGGGGACGATCGTCTACACCAACAACGAGATTAATCTCGTAAGCTTTGGAATCTTCGAGGGTTAGTCTCATCTCCATATCGTTGCTTAGATCTTGTAGATTAGATCTTGGGTGTTCCATAGATTAGATCTGTTGGTTTTATTCGTCTTGCGGTAGGAAATTTTTTGTTTTCTATGCTACGAACCCCATCAGTGGTATCAGAGCCATGTCTATGCATAGATCTGTTGCACGAGTAGAACACAATGGTTTTGTGGGCGGTGATGCTTTTGTTGCTTTAGTTTGTGTACTTTGCTTCTTGCGGGATGGTGGGATGAAGCGGCCCGGGCTAACTTTACATGACCGCGTCTCATGAGACTTGCTCCACGCTTGACATGCAACTTGTATTGCATAAGTGGCTTTGCGGGTGTCTGTCTCTCCCACCATAGTGAAGATTGTAATTTACACTTCTATTGTCAACACTAGTATCACCGTTGTGGTTCATGTTCGTAGGTAGATTGGATCTTACTCGAAAACCCTAAACCACGTAAAATATGCAAACCAAATTAGAGGCGTCTAACTTGTTTTTGCAGGGTTTGGTGATGTGATATGGTCATGATGTGATGATGATTATATTTGATGTATGAGATGTTCATTATTGTATTTTGGCAACCGGCAGGAGCCTAATGGTTGTCTTTAATTTTTGTTAAAGACCTGCGTGTCTATTCATCATGTAATAGCTTTATTTCAAGTAGTCCATAGCAGTAGCTAGATGGTTGTCTTCTCCTCTTGTGCTATCATTGTTATCACCAGATTTTGGCCAAATCAGGAGGTGGGCCGTAAGGGAGATGGGCTTGGAAGATTACACGTGGAAGATCTCTGAAGCGGCCTTACACGAAGAGTTTGGGCTAGATTGCCCGTGTATCTGTAACATAGTAGATTACGTGTCGTTTTAGTTAGAGTTGGCCTCGTGCACGGTGGGGATTATTCCCACGTTAGAAAGTCCCCTGGACTATAAATATGTATCTAGGGTTTATGGAATAAACAACAACCAACGTTCAAGCAACCAATCAATCTCGGCGCATCGCCAACTCCTTCGTCTCGAGGGTTTCTACCGGTAAGCATCATGCTGCCTAGATCGCATCTTGCGATCTAGGCAGCACAAGCTTCATGTTGTTCATGCGTTGCTCGTACTGAAGCCTTTTTGATGGCGAGCAACGTAGTTATCATAGATGTGTTAGGGTTAGCATAGTTCTTCGTGTAACATGCTATCGTAGTGCAACCCTTGCATATCTAGCCGCCCTTACACCTATCTTAGGTGTAGGGGCGGCACCCCGCTTGATCATTATTTAGTAGATCCGATCCGTTACGGTTGCTCCTTGTTCATCAAGGATTAGTTTAATATCTGCAATAGTTAGGCCTTACAAAGGGTTGGAGGATCCAGCGGCACGTAGGGTGTCGTTTGCTAGTCCTAGACAGGATGTTCCGGGGATCAACCTCGTGTTGGTTTTTAGGCCCTATCTAGGATCGGCTTACGATCACCGTGCGTGGCCGCGAGGCCCAATCGTGAGTAGGATGATCCGATTATGCGGTGAAAACCCTAAATCGTCGTAGATCTCATTAGCTTTATCTTGATCAAGCAGGACCACCATATATTCGTGCACCTCGTACGAATCATGGGTGGATCGGCTCCTTGAGCCGATTCACAGGATAACCTGAGAGCCGATCGAGGCTCGTATTTAATGTTTACGTGTATGCCATGCAGGAAACTAAGCGAGGCATCTCCATCACCTTCCTGACCAGGTATAGGTCAGGTGGCACGCCCTTGCATCAGCATCGGACGTGTGTACCAGAGGCTTTGCGGGCCGTCGCTCGGAGGGACCTCGGCCAGCCGCAGCCCTAGGTTGTTCCCGGCTCTACGGTGTTGCCCGTCGCTGCCCGCCGGTGGGTTTTGACAGCAACACATTCTGGCACGCCCGGTGGGACTAGCTTCGTCATCGACCACATCGCCATCTACATCTGAGATGGCGGACGGCACTCCAGTCACGTACGAGGATCTGACCGACGAGCTCAAGAAGAAGTATGACGAGATCAAAGTCATCCTCGAAGCCGACCTCATCGGCTCTTTCCACAGAACCCGTTCACATGGCATCAGGTGGAAGGGGTTCTCGCCTAATGGTGCACTCGATGGGATAGACCTCTCTGCCCTGTCGGAAGAACGCACCAGGTCCCTGCGGCAGGAGATCAACTACTTGGTGGCTCACTCGCTACACCGCCACTCTGAGAACCTGGTAAACACGTTGGAGCGTGTCGCTCTTCGCGTGATCCAGGAGATCATGAGCCACCAGTACTCGCCGTCAGGACCAGCTCTCGGGACGCATCAAGGAGAGTTGCCACTCCAGTCCCGTCCACCGCTGCCATTTGCGTTGGCAGCACCAGAAGTGCCGACTTCACCGGCATTCGTCGTCTACAAGATCGGTGGTGACCCTAGTGACTACCAGTTCTTGCATGAGGCGCCTAAGGAGATCCCTCACGGGTACACGTGCACGTATGTGCCAGATTGCGGTAACTGGGCGCTCACAAACCAGGCCACAACATCAGGGACTTCTGGGAAAACAGGAGGGACGTCAGCGACAGATCTTGAGAAGCAGACGTGGCTAACTAAGTACACCACCCCGACGAACCTCCAGAGCTCAGCTCCTGCAGTTGGCTCAGAGCTGGAAAAGCAAGCATGGCTGGCTAAGTACGCCACCCCGGCGAATCTTCAGAGTTCAACTCCTGCAGCCAGCACAGCGGATCAGATCAGCACCATACTAAGAGACCAGTTCGGCATGGTGCCAAAAAGGAGGGCGATCGGCTATTCCAAGCCGTACCCCGACGACTACGAAATGATCCCGCTACCACCTAAATATCGGCTCCCTGATTTCTCCAAATTCAGTGGATCAGATGGTTCCAGCTCCATCGAGCACGTGGGCCGATATTTGGCACAGCTAGGAACGGCCTCAGTGTCGGATTCTTTACGCGTGAGGTTCTTCTCACAGTCCCTCACGGGATCGGCTTTCGGGTGGTACACCTCGTTGCCACCAGATTCGATCCGGACTTGGAAGCAGTTGGAAGAACAGTTCCATATGCAGTATCACTCAGAGGCTTCCGAGTCTGGCCTTGCCGATCTAGCACAAATACGTCAGAAGCGTGGAGAAACTGTGACAGAATACATCCAGCGCTTCAGGACTCTTAGGAACCGATGTTATTCGGTTCGTGTGACTGAAAAGGAAGCAGTCGAGTTGGCAGTAGCGGGCCTTGCAACACCGCTCAAGGACATGGCCTCCCAAGCAGACTACCCCTCACTGGCGCACATGGTTCAGAAACTGTCAGCATATGAACAGCGCCACCCGGACCTGTACCAGGACAAATTCAAGCGTGCAGTAGTCCTGGTCGAGGCAGAGGAAGACGAAGTTTCTGCGGGAGATCAGGAGGTAGCAGTGGCTGAATGGACTCGGGGGGGACCCCCGTGTCCTGCAAATGGGTGAAGCCACCAGGCCCGCCTAGGGGGTTTGATTTTGACGTGACCAAAACTGAGCAAATCTTCGACCTCCTGCTCAAGGAGAAGCAGTTGACGATTCCCGAAGGTCTCAAATTCCCCACGGTACAAGAGCTGAATGGAAAGCCATACTGCAAATGGCATAACTCGCTCTCCCATGCCACCAACGACTGCAGGGTGTGGCGTCAGCACATCCAAGCGGCGATAGAAAAAGGGCGTCTGATTTTCAACCAGTACGCCATGAAGGTCGACACCCAACCCTTCCCCGCCATTAACATGGTGGAATGCACTTACCCTGAAGGTTGCCAGCCAGGATCCTCGTTCAGCATTAACATGGTAGGACCTGGGAACCACTCTGGCAAAGATGGAGACGAGGGCAGCTGCTCTCGTAGCAAGGACACAGAGGAGGCCGCTCCACGCGATCGGCTCCGTCATGATGGCAAGCGCTACGTCACAGAGGGAGAAGTGAAGAACATAAGATATCAGCGACCCCTCTCTGATCACCTCCTCAACAAGTATGTGAGTCAGTATGACCAACGCCGACGATCCAGCGATGATGATGAAAGAGATCGTCTGGCTAGAGAAGCCAGAAGATATCGTCGGCATGATCGCGATGAGGAGGAGCACGAGCGCCGTGCCAAAGGAAAATCAAGGGAGCAAGATGACAACGACGAGCCTCGGGACTGCCCCTTCTTCAGACACTGCTGGGATTCAGGAATGAGCCGATTGCCCACAATCGGCAATTGCCCAGAATGCAACCAGAAGAAGAAGGAGGCAGCCAACGTGTCTGTGTTCAGGCGCTTAGGGCCTCTCCCGCTACAAAGCAAACGCACTGAGTCCCCTCGGTGGGAAGATCTCGAGGATGCAGAAGACGAGGGACAAGAAGAAGAAGACAGGTACCATCGTCCAAGGTGGTGCCCTGATGGACTCAGCCGTTCCCAAAAGCGCAGGGTTCAGCGATTGCGCGACCTGGAGGAAGCCGAAAGGTTATACTTGCATACGCTAAGGAAGGCACGACCTGATCTGGCTGTGAAAGTTCAGCGAACCCTAGATGAAGAGGGTCGTCCACGGAAAATGGAGTGGCGTCCCAAGCAAAGGAGAGCCGATGATGAAACATCGGCTGGTACAAACATGGTGCTCGTCCTTCCGACGGAGCTTAGTGCTCCACGATTACACGATGCACTCAAGGTGGACTACAGCAAGCGCATCAACATGATAAAGTCAGAGGTTTGGCTGGTTTTATCCACCAGCCTGACCGAGTAGCAAGAACAAACCGATGAGCAAACGGGGCGAGGCTGATCCTTGTGATCGGCCCCAACAATTATGAAGGAGCATTACAGAACCTTCAGTCAGCGCTTCAATTGATATGGAGGCCGATTCCAGCAATCGACCAAAATTACCTTCACCACATGTTCTGCTTGTGTTCAACATCGATCTACTGGGCAGCGGCCACGTCGGCGGATGAAAGTCAGCACGAATCCTCGTGGAGCCGACGTGCAAGGACAGTGCTTTGGCTAACCACAAAGCCGATATCTGTAGTCACCTGGCAGATTCGGCTCGGGGGGCATATAGCCGGATGAACATGTGCAGATAAACATGTGTAAGCGTGTGTGCAGTGAAACATTGGGGGCCGGTTAGGAAAAATTGGCCAGTAAAATTTTTTTTACAGCCGATGCAAGGGCATCGACTTTAGAATTAAAAAGCGAAGCCGGTGCGCAGCCATCGACTCTAGTACAGTTACACAAGACCAAGACCTACTGGCTATGTGCTCAAAGTTCACATCAACATCGACGTTCAGTGGAAGAAAGCTGATCAACGACCTGTGCATCCTCGCCGGTATTCTCGCCTTGATTAAGGCTCGGGGGGCAGCTATCTTGGTAGATGTTCTGTTTTTGGGAGCCGATTGGAGTCACATCGACTGCCCCTGCATCGTGATCTTCTCTGAAAGCAGTTCAGGTGTTGCAAAAGAAAACTGCTAAAGCTATGGAGAGGAACCGGAAAAGGAGGCCGTCGGTGTTACAGATTTTTGGACCGTCCTGTTGCTGCAAGAATAGGTAAGGGACTGGATTCTCAAAATAGCCGATGAGTAGTCATCGGCTAAGGGATTGCGAAAATTATGGTCAGATATCAAATCGCAGCCTGAATTTGAGAAGTGCTTGACTGACGGTCTAATCGACATGTGAGTCCTCACGGGCGTCCAAAGGAGAAGGAATCCGATACGTTGGTATCGGTCTTGGTATGACAGGCGGAAGGAATGAAATTGGATTAATTGAAAGATGAATTGAAAGAACAATTTTCATTAATTCGAAGGAGCGGCTTTACAAGAAAGAGCCGATGGCTCTCAAAAGAAGGATCTGGTGCCTAGTGCACTGCTACTACTAGTCCTATTCTACTAGTCGTCGTTGTCCTCATCATCACCGTCGTCGATGTCGTCGGCGCTGCTCCCAGGAAGCTCCTCGTCGCTGCTGCCCCAGCCCTTGGCCGGAGCCTCGTCTTCCTCGTCATCATCATCATCCTCGCTGTCCGCCCAGGAGCGGAAGCGCTTGGTCGGCGGATACCCGATGGAGGAGGAGGATTCATCCTCCTCCTCTTCCTCCTCGTCATCATCATCGTCTTCGCTGTCCGCCCAAGCGCGGGATCGCTTGGCCGGCAGAAGCTTAGCGGGGGAAGAGGGGCCGCCCTCCTCTTTTTCTTCTTCTTCCTCTACTTCTTCCCCCTTCCCGTCAGGGGAGATGGGTTTCGCCCAGGGATGGAGGTCGTCTTCACTTTCGCTTATCAACTCCCCATCGATGAGGAACTTGAGGTCCTCTTCCCCATCGGTCAGAGGCACGTCGCCTTCTGGCGCGTGATCGGAGTTCCACTCCGGCTCGCTCGAAGAGAAGGATTAGAGGGAGAGGCCGGAGGAGACAGAGGAAGAGGAAGGCATCGCTACAGGGGAAGAGGGTTTTTTGGTGCCGATAGCTGGAACAGAGGAAGGGGATGAAGTGGGCTAATCGATCGGCACAGTTAAATAATGAGAAGCCTGGTGGAAATTTAATGCCATTGCAGTTTCCGAGGAAGTGATGCCAAAGCTATAGAATTTTGCAGAGAAGCTGGAAAGACAGGGCATCATGATGAAGAATACTGCGACAGGTCTGCTCTGCCACGACGTGACCCTTCGAAGGAAAATAGAGTGGTTTTGAAATTATCATTGCCAAAACCATGGGGGCATGTGTTATCACCAGATTTTGGCCAAATCAGGAGGTGGGCCGTAAGGGAGATGGGCTTGGAAGATTACACGTGGAAGATCTCTGAAGCGGCCTTACACGAAGAGTTTGGGCTAGATTGCACGTGTATCTGTAACATAGTAGATTACGTGTCGTTTTAGTTAGAGTTGGCCTCGTGCACGGTGGGGATTATTCCCACGTTAGAAAGTCCCCTGGACTATAAATATGTATCTAGGGTTTATGGAATAAACAACAACCAACGTTCAACCAACCAATCAATCTCGGCGCATCGCCAACTCCTTCGTCTCGAGGGTTTCTACCGGTAAGCATCATGCTGCCTAGATCGCATCTTGCGATCTAGGCAGCACAAGCTTCATGTTGTTCATGCGTTGCTCGTACTGAAGCCTTTTTGATGGCGAGCAACGTAGTTATCATAGATGTGTTAGGGTTAGCATAGTTCTTCGTGTAACATGCTATCGTAGTGCAACCCTTGCATATCTAGCCGCCCTTACACCTATCTTAGGTGTAGGGGCGGCACCCCGCTTGATCATTATTTAGTAGATCCGATCCGTTATGGTTGCTCCTTGTTCATCAAGGATTAGTTTAATATCTGCAATAGTTAGGCCTTACAAAGGGTTGGAGGATCCAGCGGCACGTAGGGTGTCGTTTGCTAGTCCTAGACAGGATGTTCCGGGGATCAACCTCGTGTTGGTTTTTAGGCCCTATCTAGGATCGGCTTACGATCACCGTGCGTGGCCGCGAGGCCCAATCGTGAGTAGGATGATCCGATTATGCGGTGAAAACCCTAAATTATCGTAGATCTCATTAGCTTTATCTTGATCAAGCAGGACCACCATATATTCGTGCACCTCGTACGAATCATGGGTGGATCGGTTCCTTGAGCCGATTCACAGGATAACCTGAGAGCCGATCGAGGCTCGTATTTAATGTTTACGTGTATGCCATGCAGGAAACTAAGCGAGGCATCTCCATCACCTTCCTGACCAGGTATAGGTCAGGTGGCACGCCCTTGCATCAGCATCGGACGTGTGTACCAGAGGCTTTGCGGGCTGTCGCTCGGAGGGACCTCGGCCAGCCGCAGCCCTAGGTTGTTCCCGGCTCTACGGTGTTGCCCATCGCTGCCCGCCGGTGGGTTTTGACAGCAACAATCATGTTTAGATCTTGTGAGCTGCCTATCGTGATCAAGATCATCTATTTGTAATGCTACATGTTGCGTTTGTTGGGATCCGATGAATATGGAATACTATGTCAAGTTGATTAATTGATCTATCATATATGTGTTGTTTATGATCTTGCATGCTCTCCGTTGCTAGTAGAGGCTCTGGCCAAGTTGATACTTGTAACTCCAAGAGGGAGTATTTATGCTCGATAGTGGGTTCATGCCTCCATTGAATCTGGGACAGTGACAGAAAGTTCTAAGGTTATGGATGTGTTGTTGCCACTAGGGATAAAACATCGATGCTTTGTCTAAGGATATTTGTATTGATTACATTATGCACAGTACTTAATGCAATTGTCTGTTGTTTGCAACTTAATACTGGAAGGGGTGCGGATGCTAACCCGAAGGTGGACTTTTTAGGCATAGATGCATGCTGGATAGCGGTCTATGTTCTTTGTCGTAATGCCCTAAGTAAATCTCATAGTAGTCATCATGATATGTATGTGCATTGTTATGCCCTCTCTATTTGTAAATTACCCAACTATAATTTGTTCACCCAACATGCTATTTATCTTATTGGAGAGACACCACTAGTGAACTGTGGACCCCGGTCCATTCTTTTACATCTGAAATACAATATACTGCAATCTCTGTTCTCTGTTGTTCTTCGCAAACAAACATCATTCTCCACACCATACGTTTAATCCTTTGTTTACAGCAAGCCGGTGAGATTGACAACCTCACTGTTAAGTTGGGGCAAAGTATTGTGATTGTGTTGTGCAGGTTCCACGTTGGCGCCGGAATCCCTGGTGTTGCGCCGCACTACACTCCTCCACCAACAACCTTCACGTGGCCTGCATCTCCTACTGGTTCGATAACCTTGGTTTCTTTCTGAGGGAAAACTTACTGCTGTGCGCATCACACGTTCCTCTTGGGGTTCCCAACGGACGTGTGCATCACGCGCCATCAGTGATCCTCGGCCAAGAGGAGGTTCTGCGTTGGCCGGCGGTGAAGTGGCTTACATCGGGGAAAATCCTGACAAGGAAACCTTACAGTATGCAACCCCTGAAGAATACTCTGATGGCGGCTTGGAGCCCTGCGCAAGATGTGACGTTCCACGAGTTGGAGACGAATTTGCTGCAAGCCCATTGCTTGGGGGACTGGAAAAAGGATCATGGAGGATGGTCCGTGGCTCTTTCGTGGTTGTGCCTTGATGACTGAGCCGTTTGACGGAGCAACAATGATGCCGAATGTGATACCAAGTGGTGTTGAGGTATGGGCTCAGATTCATCGGTTACCTCCCCTTTTTCGCAAGAATGAAGTGATTACACAACTTGCGCAGAGGGTAGGGCAGTTTATGTCGGCTGATGGTGTGGATGTACAGACCAGGACTTGAGTTTTTCATCGTGTGAGGGTGAATTTGGATTCGATGAAACCGTTGACACGTTTTGTTCCGCTAAGGCTGGAGGGGAGCGAGCGAATGTTCTTACAAATCTAGTATGAGAAGCTCCCGAAATATTGTGAGCATTGTGGTTTGATGGGTCACACATACCTTGAGTGTGGCACCGGGGAGCATGGCGAAGATGATCGACAATTTGGGCCATCGATGATCTCATATGAGATGTATTGGAAGCCGGGAACACTGGGAGTCCGAGCTAGGTTCACTACCTGTGATGATGGATGACGTGGTAGAGGTGCTGGTGGGGGCCGAGGTTCTTTTGGCAGCCGTGGCGGTGGCTCTGGGGGTCGGACAGAGGCCGTGCGTGACCGGCGTAAGTGGGTACCGAAACCGACCGCTTCCAATCGTAAACGTAATTCTGCGGAGGCGGGACTGGGGGAAGACCGTCTGAGGAGTTATCTGACACGGCTTTGAGTCCTTTGAAGCATCAAGGTATGGTAGCAGGTGAAGCATCTGACAGGGGAGCAAGGAAGAAGCTAGACATGGATACTGTGCTAGCAGAAAATAATCAGGCAATACCTCCACCGCCTGCTCGATATGTGTCTCCGTTTGAAAAAAAGAAAATGAAGAAAGAGGCTGAAGGGACGCTGGAGAAGGGCGACAGTGGGCAGGGGAGTAGCGATGCTGAGCATGGGGGTAAGGAGAAAGAAGACATGACCACTTCAGTTTTGGCGGCCTCCATTGAGGAGGACCGCCCAGCCCAATGAGTGGTGCCATGAGCGTCAACTGTCGCGGTTTGGGTTGCGACGCGATGATGTCTACGCACGCTTCTATTCCTGTAGACAGTGTTGGGCCTCCAAGAGCAGAGGTTTGTAGAACAGCAGCAAGTTTCCCTTAAGTGAATCACCCAAGGTTTATCGAACTCAGGGAGGTAGAGGTCAAAGATAGTCCTCTCAAGCAACCCTGCAATTAAGATACAAGAAGTCTCTTGTGTCCCCAACACACCTAATACACTTGTCAGATGTATAGGTGCACTAGTTCGGCGAAGAGATAGTGAAATACAAGTATAATGGATGATTGTAAGTAGTAATTGCAATCTGAAATAAAGATGGCAGCAAGCAAACATGTAACAGAACTTGTTGGAAACGGTGTTTCAATGCTTAGAAACAAGGCCTAGGGATCCTACTTTCACTAGTGGACACTCTCAACATTGCAATCATAATTGAATATAAATAAGCACTTCATCATACTACTCTCCTGTTGAATAAAGAACTCAAATTCATTGGGCAAGTGTGCAAAAGCACACCTCAAAGGCGTATTCCCAAGTACTAATAAACACCCCACACCGTCACCGTGAGCATTCATAGGAGGTACTAACACACCACAATTCATAAGGGAGTTACACACGGCGCACACACTGTCACCATTACACCAAGGTCACAGTAACTCCAAAGTTCACATAATAAAACACTTGAATAGCATATGACATCTAGATTGCAAAGCCTATGATCACATAGATGAACAAATAAGTACTACTCTCAAACACTCTCTTGTTGGATAACAAACACCATTCATTGTGTAGGGCTACAAGAGCACACCTCAAGCCGGAGTGAATAAGCTCCACAACATCCGGAGTTCATATTAAAGTAACCTCTAGAGTGCATAATAGACAAGAGTAACATCTACATATTCATATAGATCACACCATGGGAGAGAGAGATGAACCACATAGCTACCGGTAGAGCCCTTAGCCTCGGGGGAGAACTACTCCCTCCTTATCATGGGAGACAACAGTGGCGATGAAGATGGCGGTGGTGTCGATGGAGATGGATTCCGGGGGCAATTCCCCGTCCCGGTGGCGTGCCGGAACAGAGACTTCTGTCCCCCGAAATGGAGTTTCGCGATGGCGGCGGTGGCCCTGGAGTCTTTCTGGAGTTTCGTCAATTGTCGTAGGGTTTTCCGTCGCGACGGAATTTATAGGCGAAAGGGCGATGTCGGTGGAGTCCCGAGGGGCCCACACCATAGGGTGGGGCAGCCCCCCTCCTGGCCGTGCCGGCTGATGGGGAGGAGGCCCTGGGCCTCCTCTAGCCTGGCCCTTCTGGCTCCGTGAGTCTTCAGGCAAAATAGAATTTCTGTGATTTTTCTGGATTTTTTCGAGCACTTTGATTTTTGGGCCTTTTCTGCAATAAACAGACATAATAAACAGAAACTGGCACTGTGGCATCTTGTTAATAGGTTAGTCCAATAAATGCCATAATATGATATAAAGTGCATATAAAACATGTAGCAATTGGTATAATATAAGCATGGAACATCAGAAATTATAGATACGTTGGAGACGTATGATACGCGTACAGCACGCGTCCGTTGGGAACCCCAAGAGGAAGGTGTGATGCGTACAACAGCAAGTTTTCCCTCAGAAAGAAACCAAGGTTTATCGAACCAGGAGGAGCCAAGAAGCACGTTGAAGGTTGATGGCGGCGGGATGTAGTGCGGCGCAACACCAGGGATTCCGGCGCCAACGTGGAACCTGCACAACACAACCAAAGTACTTTGCCCCAACGAAACAGTGAGGTTGTCAATCTCACCGGCTTGCTGTAACAAAGGATTAGATGTATAATGTGGATGATGATTGTTTGCAGAAAACAGTAGAACAAGTATTGCAGTAGATTGTATTCGATGTAAAAGAATGGACCGGGGTCCACAGTTCACTAGAGGTGTCTCTCCCATAAGATAAATAGCATGTTGGGTGAACAAATTACAGTCAGACAATTGACAAATAGAGAGGGCATGACAATGCACATACATGATATGATGAATATTGTGAGATTTAATTGGGCATTACGACAAAGTACATAGACCGCTATCCAGCATGCATCTATGCCTAAAAAGTCCACCTTCAGGTTTTCATCCGAACCCCTTCCAGTATTAAGTTGTAAACAACAGACAATTGCATTAAGTATGGTGCATAATGTAATGAATAACTACATCCTTGGACATAGCATCAATGTTTTATCCCTAGTGGCAATAGCACATCCACAACCTTAGAAGTTTCTGTCACTGTCCCAAATTTAATGGAGGCATGAACCCACTATCGAGCATAAATACTCCCTCTTGGAGTTAAGAGTAAAAACTTGGCCAGAGCCTCTACTAATAACGGAGAGCATGCAAGATCATAAACAACACATAGGTTGATAATCAACATAACATAATATTCTCTATCCATCGGATCCCGACAAACACAACATATAGCATTACAGATAGATGATCTCGATCATGTTAGGCAGCTCACAAGATCCGACAATGAAGCACATAAGGAGAAGACAACCATCTAGCTACTGCTATGGACCCACAGTCCAGGGGTGAACTACTCACTCATCACTCCGGAGGCGACCATGGTGGTGAAGAGTCCTCCGGGAGATGATTCCCCTCTCCGGCAGGGTGCCGGAGGCGATCTCCTGAATCCCCCGAGATGGGATTGGCGGCGGCGGCGTCTCTGGAAGGTTTTCCGTATCGTGGCTCTCGGTACTGGGGGTTTCGCGACGAAGACTATTTGTAGGCGGAAGGGCAGGTCAAAGGGCATCACGAGGGGCCCACACACCAGGGCCGCGCGGCCAAGGGCCAGGCCACGCCGCCCTGTGGTTTCGCCACCTCGTGGCCCCACTTCGTCTCTCCCTCGGACTTCTGGAAGCTTCGTGGCAAAATAGGACCCTGGGCGTTGATTTCGTCCAATTCCGAGAATATTTCCTTAGTAGGATTTCTGAAACCAAAAACAGCAGAAACAAGAATCGGCTCTTCGGCATCTCGTTAATAGGTTAGTGCCAGAAAATGCATAAATACGACATATAATGTGTATAAAACATGTAGATATCATCAATAATGTGGCATGGAACATAAGAAATTATCGATACGTCGGAGACGTATCAGCATCCCCAAGCTTAGTTCCTGCTCGTCCCGAGCAGGTAAACGATAACAAAGATAATTTCTGGAGTGACATGCCATCATAACCTTGATCATACTATTGTAAGCATATGTAATGAATGCAGCGATCAAAACAATGGTAATGACATGAGTAAACAAATGAATCATAAAGCAAAGACTTTTCATGAATAGTACTTCAAGACAAGCATCAATAAGTCTTGCATAAGAGTTAACTCATAAAGCAATAAATCAAAGTAAAGGTATTGAAGCAACACAAAGGAAGATTAAGTTTCAGCGGTTGCTTTCAACTTATAACATGTATATATCATGGATATTGTCAATGTAAAGTAATATAACAAGTGCAATATGCAAGTATGTAGGAATCAATGCACAGTTCACACAAGTGTTTGCTTCTTGAGGTGGAGAGAAATAGGTGAACTGACTCAACATAAAAGTAAAAGAAAGGCCCTTCGCAGAGGGAAGCATCGATTGCTATATTTGTGCTAGAGCTTTGGTTTTGAAAACATGAAACAATTTTGTCAACGGTAGTAATAAAGCATATGTATCATGTAAATTATATCTTACAAGTTGCAAGCCTCATGCATAGTATACTAATAGTGCCCGCACCTTGTCCTAATTAGCTCGGATTACCAGGATTATCATTGCAATACACATGTTTTAACCAAGTGTCACAAAGGGGTACCTCTATGCCGCCTGTACAAAGGTCTAAGGAGAAAGTTCGCATTGGATTTCTCGCTTTTGATTATTCTCAACTTAGACATCCATACCGGGACAACATAGACAACAGATAATGGACTCCTCTTTAATGCGTAAGCATGTAGCAACAATTAATGTTCTCATATGAGATTGAGGATATATGTCCAAAACTGAAACTTCCACCATGATTCATGGCTTTAGTTAGCGGCCCAATGTTCTTCTCTAACAATATGCATGCTCTAACCATTAAATGAGTGGTAAATCTCCCTTACTTCAGACAAGACGGACATGCATAGCAACTCACATAATATTCAACAAAGAGTAGTTGATGGCGTCCCCAGGAACATGGTTATCGCACAACAAGCAACTTAATAAGAGATAAAGTGCATAAGTACATATTCAATACCACAATAGTTTTTAAGCTATTTGTCCCATGAGCTATATATTGCAAAGGCAAATGATGGAAATTTTAAAGGTAGCACTCAAGCAATTTACTTTGGAATGGCGGAGAAATACCATGTAGTAGGTAGGTATGGTGGACACAAATGGCATAGTGGTTGGCTCAAGGATTTTAGATGCATGAGAAGTATTCCCTCTCGATACAAGGTTTTGGCTAGCAAGGCTATTTGAAACAAACACAAGGATGAACCGGTGCAGCAAAACTCACATAAAAGACATATTGTAAACATTATAAGACTCTACACCGTCTTCCTTGTTGTTCAAAACTCAATACTAGAAATTATCTAGACTTTAGAGAGACCAAATATGCAAACCAAATTTTAGCAAGCTCTATGTATTTCTTCATTAATAGGTGCAAAGTATATGATGCAAGAGCTTAAACATGAGCACAACAATTGCCAAGTATCAAATTATTCAAGATATTTTAGAATTACTACATGTAGCATTTCCCGATTCCAACCATATAACAATTTAACGAAGAAGATTCAACCTTCGCCATGAATACTATGAGTAAAGCCTAAGGACATATTTATCCATATGCAACAGCGGAGCGTGTCTCTCTCCCACACAATGAATGCTAGGATCCATTTTATTCAAACAAAAACAAAAACAAAAACAAACCGACGATCCAAGCAAAGCACATAAGATGTGATGGAATAAAAATATAGTTTCAGGGGAGGAACCTGATAATGTTGTCGATGAAGAAGGGGATGCCTTGGGCATCCCCAAGCTTAGACGCTTGAGTCTTCTTAAAATATGCAGGGGTGAACCACCGGGGCATCCCCAAGCTTAGAGCTTTCACTCTCCTTGATCATAGTGTATCATCTCCCTCTCTTGATCCTTGAAAACTTCCTCCACACCAAACTCGAAACAACTCAATAGAGGGTTAGTGCACAATAAAAATTTACATGTTCAGAGGTGACATAATCATTCTTAACACTTCTGGACATTGCACAAAGCTACTGGACATTAATGGATCAAAGAAATTCATCCAACATAGCAAAAGAGGCAAGGCGAAATAAAAGGCAGAATCTGTCAAAACAGAACAGTTCGTAAAGACGAATTTTAAAGTGGAACCAGACTTGCTCAAATGAAAATGCCCAAATTGAATGAAAGTTGCGTACATATCTGAGGATCACGCACGTAAATTGGCATATTTTTTTGAGCTACCTACAGAGAGGCAGGTCGAAATTCGTGACAGAAAAGAAATCTGTTTCTGCGCAGTAATCCAAATCTAGTATGAACCTTACTATCAACGACTTTACTTGGCACAACAATGCACAAAACTAAGATAAGGAGAGGTTGCTACAGTAGTAAACAACTTCCAAGACTCAAATATAAAATAAAAGTACTGTAGTAAAAACATGGGTTGTCTCCCATAAGCGCTTTTCTTTAACGCCTTTGAGCTAGGCGCAGAAAGTGTGTATCAAGTGTTATCAAGAGATGAAGCATCAACATCATAACCAGGGGTGTTGGGAGTTTTCTCAACCATGCATAGTATCTTATCTATGTAAGTTTCAGAGGCTCCCTTTTCATTAGTCTTAGGCTTGCTATTCTCATCAAACAAATTTTCGGGAACAAGCCAAGCATAATTATTTTCTAGTGCCTCGCACATTCCTAAGAGTTTGCACGGTAATGAGGTTTTAATATCCCCCTCATAATTAACTTGATTAGTATATTTTTGTCTATCTTTTTCCATTTTTTCAAGGGTACTGGCAAAATTGGTATAAGAGCCTAGCATATTATATTTAGTGAAGACTTTTCTAGCTTCTCTTGCTACTCCCCCAAATTCTTTAAGAAGGGTTTCTAATACAAAATCTTTCTTTTCCCCTTCTTCCATATCACCCAGTGTGAGAAACATGTGTTGGATTATAGGATTAAGATTAACAAATTTAGTTTCCAACATGTGAACTAAAGAAGCAACAGCAATTTCATAAGTAGGAGCAAGTTCTACCAAGTGTCTATCTTCAAAATCTTCAGTAGTACTAACATGAGTGAAAAAATCTTCTATATTATCTTTCCCAATTATAGACCCACGTCCTACCGGTATTTCTTTTAGAGTGTACTTAGGAGGAAACATGATGAAATAAACAGAAAGTAAATAAAGTAAATGCAAGTAACTAATTTTTTTGTGTTTTTGATATAGGGTGCAAGACAGTAAATAAAGTAAAGCTAGCAACTAATTTTTTTGTGTTTTTGATATAATGCAGCAAACAAAGTAGTAAATAAAATAAAGCAAGACAAAAACAAAGTAAATAGATTGGATTGTGGAGACTCCCCTTGCAGCGTGTCTTGATCTCCCCGGCAACGGCGCCAGAAAATATGCTTGATACGCGTACAGCACGCATCCGTTGGGAACCCCAAGAGGAAGGTGTGATGCGTACAGCGGCAAGTTTTCCCTCAGAAAGAAACCAAGGTTTATCGAACCAGGAGGAGCCAAGAAGCACGTTGAAGGTTGATGGCGGCGGGATGTAGTGCGGTGCAACACCAGGGATTCCGGCGCCAACGTGGAACCTGCACAACACAACCAAAGTACTTTGCCCCAACGAAACAGTGAGGTTGTCAATCTCACCGGCTTGCTGTAACAAAGGATTAGATGTATAGTGTGGATGATGATTGTTTGCAGAAAACAGTAGAACAAGTATTGCAGTAGATTGTATTCGATGTAAAAGAATGGACCGGGGTCCACAGTTCACCAGAGGTGTCTCTCCCATAAGATAAATAGCATGTTGGGTGAACAAATTACAGTCAGGCAATTGACAAATAGAGAGGGCATGACAATGCACATACATGATATGATGAATATTGTGAGATTTAATTGGGCATGACGACAAAGTACATAGACCGCTATCCAGCATGCATCTATGCCTAAAAAGTCCACCTTCAGGTTATCATCCGAACCCTTTCCAGTATTAAGTTGTATACAACAGACAATTGCATTAAGTATGGTGCGTAATGTAATCAATAACTACATCCTTGGACATAGCATCAATGTTTTATCCCTAGTGGCAACAGCACATCCACAACCATAGAACTTTCTGTCACTGTCCCAGATTTAATGGAGGCATGAACCCACTATCGAGAATAAATACTCCCTCTTGGAGTTAAGAGTAAAAACTTGGCCAGAGCCTCTACTAATAACGGAGAGCATGCAAGATCATAAACAACACATAGGTTGATAATCAACATAACATAATATTCTCTATCCATCAGATCCCGACAAACACAACATATAGCATTACAGATAGATGATCTTGATCATGTTAGGCAGCTCACAAGATCCGACAATGAAGCACATAAGGAGAAGACAACCATCTAGCTACTGCTATGGACCCATAGTCCAGGGGTGAACTACTCACTCATCACTCCGGAGGCGACCATGGCGGTGAAGAGTCCTCCGGGAGATGATTCCCCTCTCCGGCAGGGTGCCGGAGGCGATCTCCTGAATCCCCCGAGATGGGATTGGCGGCGGCGGCGTCTCTGGAAGGTTTTCCGTATCGTGGCTCTCGGTACTGGGGGTTTCGCGATGAAGACTATTTGTAGGAGGAAGGGCAGGTCAAAGGGCGTCACGAGGGGCCCACACACCAGGGCCGCGCGGCCAAGGGCCAGGCCGCGCCGCCCTGTGGTGTCGCCACCTCGTGGCCCCACTTCGTCTCTCCCTCGGACTTCTGGAAGCTTCGTGGCAAAATAGGACCCTGGGCGTTGATTTCGTCCAATTCCGAGAATATTTCCTTACTAGAATTTCTGAAACCAAAAACAGCAGAAAACAGCAACTGGCTCTTCGGCATCTCGTTAATAGGTTAGTGCCGGAAAATGCATAAATACGACATATAATGTGTATAAAACATGTAGATATCATCAATAATGTGGCATGGAACATAAGAAATTATCGATATGTCGGAGACGTATCAACGTATCAAGCATCCCCAAGCTTAGTTCCTACTCGCCCTCGAGTAGGTAAACGATAAAAAGAATAATTTCTGAAGTGACATGCTACCAACATAATCTTAATCATACTATTGTAAAGCATATGAGATGAATGAAGTGACTCAAGGCAATGATCTATAGTTTGCTAACAAATAGATAACATATAGCAAAAACTTTTCATGAATAGTACTTTCAAGACAAGCATCAAAAAGTCTTGCATAAGAGTTAACTCATAAAGCAATAGATTCTTAATAAGAGGTTTGAAACAACACAAAGGAAGATTTAGTTTCAGAAATTGCTTTCAACTTGTAACATGTATATCTCATGGATAATTGTCAACATAAAGCAATATAACAAGTGCAATAAGTAAACATGTAAGAATCAATGCACACAGTTGACACAAGTGTTTGCTTCTAAGATAGAAAGAAGTAGGTAAACTGACTCAACATAAAGTAAAAGAAAAGGCCCTTCGCAGAGGGAAGCAGGGATTACTCATGTGCTAGAACTTTTTATTTTGAAAACATGGAAACAGTTGTGTCAACGGTAGTAATAATTCATATGTGTTATGCATAAAACCTCCTATAAGTTGCAAGCCTCATTCATCGAATACCAATAGTACTCGCACCTTGTCCTAATTAGCTTGGATTTACATGGATTATCATTGCATAACATATGTTTCAACCAAGTGTCACAAAGGGGTACCTCTATGCCGCCTGTACAAAGGTCCACGGAGATAAATCGCATTTGATTTTTCGTTTTTGATAGATCTCAACTAAGGACATCCATACCGGGACAACATAGAAAACAGATAATGGACTCCTCTTTAATGCATAAGCATTCAACAACAGATAATATTCTCATAAGAGATTGAGGATTAATGTCCAAACTGAAACTTCCACCATGATTCATGGCTTTAGTTAGCGGCCCAATGTTCTTCTCTAACAATATGCATACTCAAACCATTTGATCATGATAAATCACCCTTACTTCAGACAAGACGAACATGCATAGCAACTCACATGATATTCAACAAAAGTGATAGTTGATGGCGTCCCCAGAAACATGGTTACCGCTCAACAAGCAACTTATAAGAAATAAGATACATAAGCTACATATTCTTTACCACAATAGTTTTTAAGGCTATTTTCCCATGAGCTATATATTGCAAAGACAAGGAATGAAATTTTAAAGGTAGCACTCAAGCAATTTACTTTGGAATGGCAAAGAAATGCCACATAGTAGGTAGGTATGGTGGACACAAATGGCATAGGTTTTGGCTCAAGGTTTTGGATGCACGAGAAGAATTCCCTCTCAGTACAAGGCTTTGGCTAGCAAGGTTGTTTGAAGCAAACACAAGTATGAACCGGTACATCAAAACTTACATAAGAACATATTGCAAGCATTATAAGACTCTACACTGTCTTCCTTGTTGTTCAAACACTTCACCAGAAAATATATAGACTTTAGAGAGACCAATCATGCAAACCAAATTTCAACAAGCTCTATGGTAGTTCTTCATTAATAGGTGCAAAGTACATGATGCAAGAGCTTAAACATGATCTATTTGAGAAAAACAATTGCCAAGTATCAAATTATTCAAGACAATATACCAATTACTGATGTCTACGGGTGCTTCTATTCTTGTAGACAGTGATGGGCCTCCAAGAGCAGAGGTTTGTAGAACAGCAGCAAGTTTCCCTTAAGTGGATCACCCAAGGTTTATCAAACTCAGGGAGGAAGAGGTCAAAGATATCCCTCTCATGCAACCCTGCAACCACAAAGCAAGAAGTCTCTTGTGTCCCCAACACACCTAATAGGTGCACTAGTTCGGCGAAGAGATAGTGAAATACAAGTGGTATGAATGAATATGAGCAGTAGTAACGGCGCCAGAAAAGTGCTTGCTGGCGTGCAGTTGATGGTAGTAATATTGCAGGAAGTAAAGATGCAAGAAACATGATAAACAAGCAGCGATAGCAGTATTTAGGAACAAGGCCTAGGGATCATACTTTCACTAGTGGACACTCTCAACATTGATCACATAACAGAATAAATAGATAGATGCTAGACTCTACACCCTCTTGTTGGATGATGAACACCACTAACTGTGTAGGATTACACGAACCCTCAATGCCGGAGTTAACAAGCTCCACAATATTCAATGTTCATATTTAAATAACCTTAGAGTGCATGACAGATCAACATAACCAAACCAAGTACTAACATAGCATGCACACTGTCACCTTCACACTACGAAAGGAGGAATAGATCACATCAATACTATCATAGCAATAGTTAACTTCATAATCTACAAGAGATCACAATCATAGCCTACGCCAAGTACTACACGATGCACACACTGTCACCATTACACCGTGCAGGAGGAATAAACTACTTTAATAACATCACTAGAGTAGCACACAGATAAATTGTGATACAAAACACATTGCAATCATAAAGAGATATAAATAAGCACTTCACTATGCCATTCATAACAGCGAATAAGTATTCTGTGAAATATAGCCTAAGAGACCCACACGGTGCACACACTGTCACCTTTACACACGTGGGACAAGGAGTCTCCGGAGATCACATAAGTAAAATCCACTTGACTAGCATAATGACATCTAGATTACAAGCATCATCATATGAATCTCAATCATGTAAGGCAGCTCATGAGATTATTGTATTGAAGTACATAGGAGAGAGATTAACCACATAGCTACCGGTACAGCCCCGAGCCTCGATGGAGAACTACTCCCTCCTCATGGGAGACAGCAGCGGTGATGAAGATGGCGGTGGTGTTGATGGAGAAGCCTTCCGGGGGCACTTCCCCGTCCCGGCGGCGTGCCGGAACAGAGACTCCTGTCCCCCAGATCTTGGCTTCGCGATGGCGGCGGCTCTGGAAGGTTTCTCGTACCGCGGCTTTTCCCGTATCGTGTTTTAGGCCAGGGACCTTTATATAGGCGAAGAGGCGGCGTCAGAAGGTCAACAAGGCGACGACACAACAGGGGGGCGCGGGCCCCCCCTTGGCCGCGCCAGCCTGTTGTGTGGTGGGCCTGTGGCCCCCCTCTGGCGGCTCTCGGGTGTTCTGGAAGCTTCATGCAATCCTAAGATGCTGGGCGTTGATTTCGTCCGATTCCGAGAATATTTCCTTACTAGGATTTCTGAAACCAAAAATAGCAGAAAACAGCAACTGGCCCTTCGGCATCTCGTCAATAGGTTAGTTCCGGAAAACGCATAAATATGACATAAAGTATGCATAAAACATGCAGATATCATCAATAATGTGGCATGGAACATAAGAAATTATCGATACGTCGGAGACGTATCAGCATCCCCAAGCTTAGTTCATGCTCGTCCCGAGCAGGTAAACGATAACAAAGATAATTTCTGGAGTGACATGCCATCATAACCTTGATCATACTATTGTAAGCATATGTAATGAATGCAGCGATCAAAACAATGGTAATGACATGAGTAAAC
The DNA here is from genome assembly GCF_019359855.2 of Lolium perenne. Classification (NCBI taxonomy): domain Eukaryota; kingdom Viridiplantae; phylum Streptophyta; class Magnoliopsida; order Poales; family Poaceae; genus Lolium; species Lolium perenne. Next base: position 72,349,964 of record NC_067248.2, on the reverse strand, counting down.
AAATGAATCACAAAGCAAAGACTTTTCATGAATAGTACTTCAAGACAAGCATCAATAAGTCTTGCATAAGAGTTAACTCATAAAGCAATAAATCAAAGTAAAGGTATTGAAGCAACACAAAGGAAGATTGAGTTTCAGCGGTTGCTTTCAACTTATAACATGTATATCTCATGGATATTGTCAATGTAAAGTAATATAACAAGTGCAATATGCAAGTATGTAGGGATCAATGCACAGTTCACACAAGTGTTTGTTTCTTGAGGTGGAGAGAAATAGGTGAACTGACTCAACATAAAAGTAAAAGAAAGGTCCTTCAAAGAGGAAAGCATCGATTGCTATATTTGTGCTAGAGCTTTGGTTTTGAAAACATGAAACAATTTTGTCAACGGTAGTAATAAAGCATATGTATCATGTAAATTATATCTTACAAGTTGCAAGCCTCATGCATAGTATACTAATAGTGCCCGCACCTTGTCCTAATTAGCTCGGATTACCAGGATTATCATTGCAATACACATGTTTTAACCAAGTGTCACAAAGGGGTACCTCTATGCCGCCTGTACAAAGGTCTAAGGAGAAAGCTCGCATTTGGATTTCTCGCTTTTGATTATTCTCAACTTAGACATCCATACCGGGACAACATAGACAACAGATAATGGACTCCTCTTTAATGCATAAGCATGTAGCAACAATTAATGTTCTCATATGAGATTGAGGATATATGTCCAAAACTGAAACTTCCACCATGGATCATGGCTTTAGTTAGCGGCCCAATGTTCTTCTCTAACATTATGCATGCTCTAACCATTAAATGAGTGGTAAATCTCCCTTACTTCAGACAAGACGAACATGCATAGCAACTCACATGATATTCAACAAAGAGTTGATGGCGTCCCCAGGAGCATGGTTATCGCACAACAAGCAACTTAATAAGAGATAAAGTGCATAGGTACATATTCAATACCACAATAGTTTTTAAGGCTATTTTGTCCCATGAGCTATATATTGCAAAGGCGAATGATGGAAATTTAAAGGTAGCACTCAAGCAATTTACTTTGGAATGGTGGAGAAATACCATGTAGTAGGTAGGTATGGTGGACACAAATGGCATAGTGGTTGGCTCAAGGATTTTGGATGCATGAGAAGTATTCCCTCTCGATACAAGGTTTAGGCTAGCAAGGTTATTTGAAACAAACACAAGGATGAACCGGTGCAGCAAAACTCACATAAAAGACATATTGTAAACATTATAAGACTCTACACCGTCTTCCTTGTTGTTCAAAACTCAATACTAGAAATTATCTAGACTTTAGAGAGACCAAATATGCAAACCAAATTTTAGCAAGCTCTATGTATTTCTTCATTAATAGGTGCAAAGTATATGATGCAAGAGCTTAAACATGAGCACAACAATTGCCAAGTATCAAATTATTCAAGACATTTTAGAATTACTACATGTAGCATTTCCCGATTCCAACCATATAACAATTTAACGAAGAAGATTCAACCTTCGCCATGAATACTATGAGTAAAGCCTAAGGACATATTTGTCCATATGCAACAGCGGAGCGTGTCTCTCTCCCACACAATGAATGCTAGGATCCATTTTATTCAAACTAAAACAAAAAACAAACCGACGCTCCAAGCAAGGCACATAAGATGTGATGGAATAAAAATATAGTTTCAGGGGAGGAACCTGATAATGTTGTCGATGAAGAAGGGGATGCCTTGGGCATCCCCAAGCTTAGACGCTTGAGTCTTCTTAAAATATGCAGGGGTGAACCTCCGGGGCATCCCCAAGCTTAGAGCTTTCACTCTCCTTGATCATATTGTATCATCCTCCTCTCTTGATCCTTGAAAACTTCCTCCACACCAAACTCAAAACAACTCATTAGAGGGTTAGTGCACAATAAAAATTCACATGTTCAGAGGTGACATAATCATTCTTAACACTTCTGGACATTGCATAAAGCTACTGGATATTAATGGATCAAAGAAATTCATCCAACATAGCAAAAGAGGCAATGCGAAATAAAAGGCAGAATCTGTCAAAACAGAACAGTTCGTAAAGACGAATTTTAAAGTGGCACCAGACTTGCTCAAATGAAAATGCCCAAATTGAATGAAAGTTGCGTGCATATCTGAGGATCACTCACGCAAATTGGCATAATTTTCTGAGTTACCTACAGAGAATTAGGCCCAGATTCGTGACAGCAAAGAAATCTGTTTCTGCGCAGTAATCCAAATCTAGTATGAACCTTACTATCAAAGACTTTACTTGGCACAACAATGCAATAAAATAAAGATAAGGAGAGGTTGCTACAGTAGTAACAACTTCCAAGACTAAAATATAAAACAAAATTGCTGTAGTAAAATAAACACATGGGTTATCTCCCAAGAAGTTCTTTCTTTATAGCCATTAAGACGGGCTCATAAGTTTTAATGATGCACTCGCAAGAAATAGTAGTTGAAGCAAAAGAGAGCATCAAGAGGCAAATTCAAAACAAATTTAAGTCTAACATGCTTCCTATGCATAGGAGTTTTGTAAATAAACAAGTTCATGAAGAAAAAGGTAACAAGCATAGGAAGATAGAACAAGTGTAGCTTCAAAAATTTCAGCACATAGAGAGGTGTTTTAGTAACATGAAAATTTCTACAACCATATTTTCCTCTCTCATAATAACTTTCAGAGGCATCATGAACAAACTCAACAATATAAGTATCACATAAAGCATTCTTATTCACATGCATAAAAGTATCATTACTCTCCACATAAGCATAATCAATTTTATTAGTTGTAGTGGGAGCAAATTCAACAAAGTAGCTATCATTATTATTCTCATCATCAAATATAGGAGGCATATTGTAATCATAATCAAATTTATCCTCCATAACAGGCGGTACTAAAAGACCAATATCATTATAATCATCATAAATAGGAGGCAAAGTATCATCAAAGTAAATTTTCTCCTCAATGCTTGGGGGACTAAAAATATCATGCTCATCAAAGCCAGCTTCCCCAAGATTAGAATTTTCCATATCATTAGCAACAATGGTGTTCAAAGCGTTCATACTAATATGTTCCATAGGTTTTTTAATTTTGGCATCAAACCATCCATGTGTTAAATCAGGAAATAGAATAAGAAGCTCATTGTTGTCCATTATGCCTAACTAGTGTAAACAAGAAACAAAAAGATGCAATTGCAGGATCTAAAGGAAATAGCTTTGAGCACACACACAACGGCAACAGAAAAGTACTTTACCTGGGACCGGAGTATGAGAGCCTTTTACCTTTCCTCCCCGGCAACGGCGCCAGAAAAGTGCTTGATGTCTACGGGTGCTTCTATTCTTGTAGACAGTGTTGGGCCTCCAAGAGCAGAGGTTTGTAGAACAGCAGCAAGTTTCCCTTAAGTGGATCACCCAAGGTTTATCGAACTCAGGGAGGAAGAGGTCAAAGATATCCCTCTCATGCAACCCTGCAACCACAAAGCAAGAAGTCTCTTGTGTCCCCAACACACCTAATAGGTGCACTAGTTCGGCGAAGAGATAGTGAAATACAAGTGGTATGAATGAATATGAGCAGTAATACGGCGCCCGAAAAGTGTTTGCTGGCGTGCAGTTGATGGTAGTAATATTGCAGGAAGTAAAGATGCAGTAAAACAGTAAACAAGCAGCGATATCAGTATTTAGGAACAAGGCCTAGGGATCATACTTTCACTAGTGGACACTCTCAACATTGATCACATAACAGAATAAATAGATAGATGCTAGACTCTACACCCTCTTGTTGGATGATGAACACCACTAACTGTGTAGGATTACACAAACCCTCAATGCCGGAGTTAACAAGCTCCACAATATTCAATGTTCATATTTAAATAACCTTAGAGTGCATGACAGATCAACATAACCAAACCAAGTACTAACATAGCATGCACACTGTCACCTTCACACTACGAAAGGAGGAATAGATCACATCAATACTATCATAGCAATAGTTAACTTCATAATCTACAAGAGATCACAATCATAGCCTACGCCAAGTACTACACGATGCACACACTATCACCATTACACCGTGCAGGAGGAATAAACTACTTTAATAACATCACTAGAGTAGCACACAGATAAATTGTGATACAAAACACATTGCAATCATAAAGAGATATAAATAAGCACTTCACTATGCCATTCATAACAGCGAATAAGTATTCTGTAAAATATAGCCTAAGAGACCCACACGGTGCACACACTGTCACCTTTACACACGTGGGACAAGGAGTCTCCGGAGATCACATAAGTAAAATCCACTTGACTAGCATAATGACATCTAGATTACAAGCATCATCATATGAATCTCAATCATGTAAGGCAGCTCATGAGATTATTGTATTGAAGTACATAGGAGAGAGATTAACCACATAGCTACCGGTACAGCCCCGAGCCTCGATGGAGAACTACTCCCTCCTCATGGGAGACAGCAGCGGTGATGAAGATGGCGGTGGTGTTGATGCCCGTCCCGGCGGCGTGCCGGAACAGAGACTCTTGTCCCCCAGATCTTGGCTTCGCGATGGCGGCGGCTCTGGAAGGTTTCTCGTACCGTGGCTTTTCCCGTATCGTGTTTTAGGTCAGGGACCTTTATATAGGCGAAGAGGCGGCGTCAGAAGGTCAATGAGGCGACGACACAACAGGGGGGCGCGGGCCCCCCCTTGGCCGCGCCAACCTGGTGTGTGGTGGGCCTGTGGCCCCCCTCTGGCGGCTCTCGGGTATTCTGGAAGCTTCATGCAATCCTAAGATGCTGGGCGTTGATTTCGTCCGATTTCGAGAATATTTTCTTACTAGGATTTCTGAAACCAAAAACAGCAGAAAACAGCAACTGGCCCTTCAGCATCTCGTCAATAGGTTAGTTCTGGAAAATGCATAAATATGACATAAAGTATGCATAAAACATGTAGATATCATCAATAATGTGGCATGGAACATAAGAAATTATCGATACGTCGGAGACGTATCAATTACCACATGAAGCATTTTCTGTTTCCAACAAAATAACAATGAACGAAGCAGTTTCAACCTTCGCCATGAACATTAAAAGTAACGCTAAGAACACCAGTGTTCATATGAACAAGTGGAGCGTGTCTCTCTCCCACACAAAGAATGCTAGGATCCGATTTTATTCAAACAAAAACAAAAATAAAAGCAAACAGACGCTCCAAGTAAAGCACATAAGATGTGACGGAATAAAAATATAGTTTCACTAGAGGTGACATGATAAGTTGTCGATGAAGAAGGGGATGCCTTGGGCATCCCCAAGCTTAGATGCTTGAGTCTTCTTGAAATATGCAGGGATGAACCACGGGGGCATCCCCAAGCTTAGACTTTTCACTCTTCTTGATCATAGTATATCATCCTCCTCTCTTGACCCTTGAAAACTTCCTCCACACCAAACTCGAAACAAACTCATTAGAGGGTTAGTGCATAATAAAAAATTCACACATTCAGAGGTGACATAATCATTCTTAACACTTCTGGACATTGCCCAAAGCTACTGAAAGTTAATGGAACAAAGAAATCCATTCAACATAGCAAAAGAGGCAATGCGAAATAAAAGGCAGAATCTGTCAAAACAGAACAGTCCGTAAAGACGAATTTTTTAGAGGCACTTAACAGGCTTAGATGAAAAAGCTCAAAACTAATGAAAGTGGCTTACATATCTGAGGATCACGCACGTAAATTGACAGATTTATTTGATTCTTCTACAGAGAGATCTACTCAAATTCGTGACAGGTAGAAATCTGTTTCTGCGCAGCAATCCAAATCTAGTATCAACTTTACTATTAGAGACTTTACTTGGCACAACAATGCAATAAAATAAAGATAAGGAGAGGAGAGGTTGCTACAGTAGTAACAACTTCCAAGACGCAACAAAATAGTAGCAAAATAAAACATGGGTTATCTCCCAAGAAGTGCTTTCTTTATAGCCATTAAGATGGGCTCAGTAATTTTAATGATGCTCGCGTAAGGATGAGAGTTGAAGCAAAGAGAGCATAAAAAAGCAAGTTCAAAACATATTTAAGTCTAACCCACTTCCTATGCATAAGAATCTTGTAAATAAATAAGTCATGTAAGCATAATGCAACAAGCATAGAAAGGCAACACAAGCGCAACTTCAAGATTCTCAACATAAAGAGGGGAAACTTAATATTATTAAGATGCATATAACCATGTTTCCCTCTCTCATAATAACTTTCAGTAGCATCATGAACAAACTCAACAATATAACTATCACATGAAACATTCTTATCATGAGCTACATGCATAAAATTATTACTCTCCACATAAGCATAATCATTACTATTAATTGTAGTGGGAGCAAATTCAATAAGATAGCTTTCATTATTATTCTCATCACCATAATCATCATATATAGGAGGCATATTGTAATCATAATTAATTTTCTCCTCAATAGTATGTGGACTGAAAATATCATATTCATCATTGTAAGCATCATAAATTGTAGGCATGGTATAATCATAATAACCTTTATCCTCCATAGTAGGTGGCACCAAAATACCACTATCATTATAATCATCATAAATGGGAGGCAAAGTATCATCAAAGAAAATTTTCTCCTCAAAACTTGGGGGACTAAAAATATCATGCTCATCAAAACCAGCTTCCCCAAGCTTAGAATTTTCCATAGCATTAGCAACAATGGTGTTCAAAGCATTCATACTAATAACATTGCCATTAGCATGCATATAAAGTTCCATAGGTTTTGTAATTTTCTCTTCAAACACCTCATGTCCTAACTCAAGATAAATACTATAAACATCTCTAGTATTTTTGTTGTTTTCCATTAAGCCTAACTAGTGAAAATAAAAACAAGAAACAAAAAGATATAATTGCAGGATCTAAAGGAAATACCTTCGAGCACTCACACACCGGCAACAGTGCTAGGAAATAGCTTAGTAGTCGGAGGGTGTGAATACCTTTTACCTTACCTCCCCGGCAACGGCGCCAGAAAATAGCTTGATGTCTACGCACGCTTCTATTCCTGTAGACAGTGTTGGGCCTCCAAGAGCAGAGGTTTGTAGAACAGCAGCAAGTTTCTCTTAAGTGAATCACCCAAGGTTTATCAAACTCAGGGAGGTAGAGGTCAAAGATAGTCCTCTCAAGCAACCCTGCAATTAAGATACAATAAGTCTCTTGTGTCCCCAACACACCTAATACACTTGTCAGATGTATAGGTGCACTAGTTCGGCGAAGAGATAGTGAAATGCAAGTATAATGGATGATTGTAAGTAGTAATTGCAATCTGAAATAAAGATGGCAGCAAGCAAACATGTAACAGAACTTGTTGGAAATGGTGTTTCAATGCTTAGAAACAAGGCCTAGGGATCCTACTTTCACTAGTGGACACTCTCAACATTGCAATCATAATTGAATATAAATAAGCACTTCATCATACTACTCTCCTATTGAATAAAGAACTCAAATTCATTGGGCAAGTGTGCAAAAGCACACCACAAAGGCGTATTCCCAAGTACTAATAAACACCCCACACCGTCACCGTGAACATTCATAGGAGGTACTAACACACCACAATTCATAAGGGAGTTACAAACGGCGCACACACTGTCACCATTACACCGAGGTCACAGTAACTCCAAAGTTCACATAATAAAACACTTGAATAGCATATGACATCTAGATTGCAAAGCCTATGATCACATAGATGAACAAATAAGTACTACTCTCAAACACTCTCTTGTTGGATAACAAACACCATTCATTGTGTAGGGCTACAAGAGCACACCTCAAGCCGGAGTGAACAAGCTCCACAATATCCGGAGTTCATATTAAAGTAACCTCTAGAGTGCATAATAGACAAGAGTAACATCTACATATTCATATAGATCACACCATGGGAGAGAGATGAACCACATAGCTACCGGTAGAGCCCTTAGCCTCGGGGGAGAACTACTCCCTCCTCATCATGGGAGACAGCAGCGGCGATGAAGATGGCGGTGGTGTCGATGGAGATGGATTCCGGGGGCAATTCCCCGTCCCGGCGGCGTGCCGGAACAGAGACTTCTGTCCCCCGAAACGGAGTTTCGCGATGGCGGGGGCGCCCTGGAGTCTTTCTGGAGTTTCATCAATTGTTAGGGTTTTCCGTCGCGAGGGAATTTATAGGCGAAAGGGCGATGTCGGTGGAGTCCCGAGGGGCCGACACCATAGGGTGGGGCGGCCCCCCTCCTGGCCGCGCCGGCTGATGGGGAGGAGGCCCTGGGCTTCCTCTGGCCTGGCCCTTCTGGCTCCGTGAGTCTTCTGGCGAAATAGAATTTATGTGTTTTTTCTGGATTTTTCCGAGCACTTTGGTTTTTGGGCCTTTTCTGCAATAAACAGACATAATAAACACTGTGGCATCTTGTTAATAGGTTAGTCCAATAAATGCCATAATATGATATAAAGTGCATATAAAACATGTAGCAATTGGTATAATATAAGCATGGATGATGTGTGCAGTTGACACACGTCCGTTGGGAACCCCAAGAGAAAAGTGTGATGCGTACAGTAGCAAGTTTTTCCCTCAGTAAGAAACCAAGGTTATCAAACCAGTAGGAGTCAAGGAACACGTGAAGGTTATTGGTGACGGAGTGTAGTGTGGCGCAACACCAGGGATTCTGGCGCCAACGTGGAACCTGCACAACACAATCAAAGTACTTTGCCCCAACGTAACAGTGAGGTTGTCAATCTCACCGGCTTGTTGAAAACAAAGGATTAACCATATAGTGTGGAAGATGATGTTTGTTTGCAAAGAACAGTAAAGAACAAGTATTGCAGTAGATTGTATTTCAGATGTAAAGAATGGACCGGGGTCCACAGTTCACTAGTGGTGTCTCTCCCATAAGATAAATAGCATGTTGGGTGAACAAATTACAGTTGGGCAATTGACAAATAAAGAAGGCATAACAATGCACATACATATATCATGATGAGTACTATGAGATTTAATCAGGGCATTACGACAAAGTACATAGACCGCTATCCAGCATGCATCTATGCCTAAAAAGTCCACTTTCAGGTTATCATCCGAACCCCTTCCAGTATTAAGTTGCAAACAACAGACAATTGCATTAAGTATGGTGCGTAATGTAATCAACACAAATATCCTTAGACAAAGCATTGATGTTTTATCCCTAGTGGCAACAGCACATCCACAACCTTAGAACTTTCTGTCACTGTCCCAGATTCAATGGAGGCATGAACCCACTATCGAGCATAAATACTCCCTCTTGGAGTTACAAGTATCAACTCGGCCAGAGCCTCTACTAGCAACGGAGAGCATGCAAGACCATAAAACAACATATATGATAGATTGATAATCAACTTGACATAGTATTCCATATTCATCAGATCCCAACAAACACAACATGTAGCATTACAAATAGATGATCTTGATCATGATAGGTAGCTCACAAGATCTTACATGATAGCACAATGAGGAGAAGACAACCATCTAGCTACTGCTATGGACCCATAGTCTAGGGGTGAACTACTCACACATCGATCCGGAGGCGATCATGGCGATGAAGAGCCCTCCGGGAGATGATTCCCCTCTCCGGCAGTGTGCCGGAGGCGATCTCCTGAATCCCCCGAGATGGGATTGGCGGCGGCTGCGTCTCTGGAAGGTTTTCCGTATCGTGGCTCTCGGTACTGGGGGTTTCGCGACGAAGGCTTTAAGTAGGTGGAAGGGTAGGTTTAGGGGCGACACGAGAGCCCCACACAACAGGGCGGCGCGGGCCTAGCCCTGGCCGCGCGGCCCTGGCGTGGCGGCGCCTCGTCGCCCCACTTCGTAACTCTTTCAGTCTTCTAGAAGCTTCGTGTAAATATAAGACCCTAGGCGTTGATTTCATCCAATTCCGAGAATATTTCCTTTGTAGGATTTCTGAAACCAAAAACAGCAGAAAACAGCAACTGGCTCTTCGGCATCTCGTCAATAGGTTAGTGCCGGAAAATGCATAATAATGACATATAATGTGTATAAAACATGTGAGTATCATCATAAAAGTAGCATGGAACATAAGAAATTATAGATACGTTTGAGACGTATCAATGGAACATCAGAAATTATAGATACATTGGAGACGTATCAAACGACAGTGCGAGAACTTCGTGATTTAGCGAAGAAACACTCCCCCACGGTGTTCTTTGTGCTAGAGACTCAACTTCATAAGACACGCGTGGAAAGACTAGCAAGTTCGCTAGGTTTTGATAGATGCTTTGCAGTTAGTAGTTCGGGCCGTAGTGGGGGCCTCACTTTATTTTGGAACAATGATATATCTATTGATATTTTACCTTATTCACAATATCATATTTATGCCGTTGTGACTGAGGGTGGGAAGGACCCGTGGAGAGTGACGGGGGTTTATGGATAACCTCAAGTAAGCGAACGCCACAAAACACGGGATATGCTGAAATTCATCCGATCCTCTTCCCGGCTACCCTGGGTTTGTCTGGGGGATTTCAATGAAGTTTTGCATCGCCATGAGCATGTTGGGGTGCAGGAGAGGAGTCAGGCTCAAATTGCAGGTTTCCGTGACACGGTCGATGTGTGCGGATTGCAGGATTGGGGCTATCAGGGTACTAGCTGTACATATGAGAAAAAAGTAGCTGGGGTGTCGTACTATCGAGTGAGACTAGACAGGGCGTTAACAACATGAGATTGGTGCAGCCGCTTTCCTCAGGCGGTAGTGCAACACTTAACAGCAGCATCGACCGACCACTGCCCGATTCTCCTGAAGTGGGGGGAGAATTCTCGCCCTGTCAGACGAAGGGAGGAGGACAAAATCTTTCGCTATGAACTGATGTGGGAAAGCCATGCGGATTTTAAACCAACGTTATCACATGCGTGGAATCAACTTGGGAAAGCATCAACTCTTGAAGAATTTCAAGATAAAATCAGTTCTGTTACTAGCTCGTTGAGGACCTGGGGTTCCAATACCTTTGGGAGTGTACTAAAGGAAAGTCGAAGCTTACGTGCTAAACTTCAAGAGATGAGAGAATATCCTATACGCTTGGGTCCTACCCACATGGAGATGAAAATAATTGATCGGCTGGTGGAGATTGATCACAGAGAAGAAGTGATGTGGCGCCAACGATCTCGCATACAATTGCTGGCCGAGGGCGACAAAAATACAAGATTTTTTCATCTAAGGGCAAGCCAACGGAGAAGGAAAAACAAAATAACGAGGCTCCGTAGAGTGGATGGTACGATGATGGAGGATTCAAACGAATTGGCTGATGGTACTACTGAATTTTACCGTCATTTGTATACGTCAGAAGGAACGGAAGACATGCAGGTGGTGCTTGATAGTGTGCATGTTCGTGTCGATGAGAGGATGAATGAGATGCTGATAGCCACAATCGACGGAAGCGAGGTTAAAGAAGCTCTCTTTCAGATGTTCCCAACCAAGGCACCGGGGCCAGATGGCTTCCCTGCACATTTTTTCCAGCGTCATTGGGACCTATGTGGGGAAGAGATTACTAGCATAGTGCTGCGGGTTTTGCGTGGAGAGGATGATCCTTGCAACAAGACCTTCATTGTTCAAATTCCAAAGGTTGCAAAACCGGAGGATCTTGGTCAGTTTCGTCCTATCAGCTTGTGTAATGTTCTATATAAAATTGCATCCAAGGTTCTTGCAAACAGGTTGAAGAGGATTCTGCCTGATATTATCTCAGACGAGCAGTCCGCCTTCCTTGCCGTTTAATTACGGACAATATTATCACATCATATGAGTGCTTGCATTTCATGAAGCGGAATAAAGCTGCGAAGCACAGGGTCCGTGCCCTTAAGTTGGACATGCGGAAAGCCTATGATCGAGTGGAATGGGACTACCTCAAGGCAATTATGCTAAAGATGGGTTTTCATGGATCATGGGTACGCATGGTGATGAGAATGGTCACAACAGTGTATTTCTCGGTTCTTTTTAATGGGGAGCGTTTGGAGGATTTCAAGCCTTCCCGGGGTATTTGCCAGGGTGAACCAATATCGCCGTATTTGTTCTTGTTAGCAGCAGAGGGCCTGTCGTGCCTCTTAAAAACCAGAAGTGAATCATCAACCTTACAAGGAACTAATCTTGGGGATGCTTGATACGTCTCAAACGTATCTATAATTTCTTATGGTCCATGCTAGTTTTATGACAATACCTACATGTTTTATCCATACTGTGAATCATTTTGATGCATTTTCCGGTACTAACTTATTAACAAGATGCCGAAGCACCAGTTCCTGTTTTCTGCTGTTTTTGGTTTCAGAAATCCTACACAGGAAATATTCTCGGAATTGGACGAAACAAAAGCCCACGGCCCTATTTTCCACGGAGTTTTCCAGAACACCGAAGAGGATTCAAGGAAGGGCAGCTGGGGGCCCACACCATAAGGCGGCACGGGTGGCCCCCTGGCCGCGCCCAGATGTGGGGAGGGAGCCCCCTGGCTCCCCCGACACTGCCCCTTCGCCTATATATTCCTTCCATCGCGAAAACCCTAAAACAATCAGTCATATTCCACGAAGAGTTCCGTAGCCGCCGCCTTCGCGAAGACAAGTTTCAGGGGACAGAATCTCTGTTCCGGCACGCCGCCGGGATGGGGAATTGCCCCTGGAGTCATCTCCATCGACACCACCGCCATCTTCATCGCCGTTGCTCTCTCCCATGATGAGGAGGGAGTAGTTCTCCCCCGAGGCTGAGGGCTCTACCGGTAGCTATGTGGTTCATCTCTCTCTCCCATGGTGTGATCTTTATGTGACCATGAGCTTTGTATCACTATTAATCTATGTGCTACTCTAGTGATGTTATTAAAGTAGTCTATTCCTCCTCCATGATGTAAAGTTGACAGTGTGTGCATCATGTAGTACTTGGCGTAGGTTATGATTGTAATCTCTTGTAGATTATGAAGTTAACTATTACTATGATAGTATTGATGTGATATATTCCCCCTTTCATAGCTATTGTTGACAGTGTGTATGCTATGTTAGTACTCGGTCTAAATTGCAACGGTCTATTATGCACTCTAGAGGTTACTTTAATATGAACTCCGGATTCACTCTCACGGTGTGACGGTGACAGTGTGCGCATTGTGTGTGATTCCTTTATGACATTGTGGAGCTTGTTTACTCCGGCTTGAGGGTGCTCTTGTAGCCCTGCACAATGAATGGTGTTTGTTATCCAACAAGAGAGTGCTTGAGAGTAGCATTTATTTATTCAATTATGTGATCATTGTTGAGAGTGTCCACTAGTGAAAGTATGATCCCTAGGCCTTGTTTCTAAGCATTGAAACACCGTTTCCAACAAGTTCTGCTACATGTTCGCTTGCTGCCATTTTTATTTCAGATTGCAATTACTACTTATAATCATCCATATTACTTGTATTTAACTATCTCTTCGCCGAACTAGTGCACCTATACATCTGAAAAGTGTATTAGGTGTGTTGGGGACACAAGAGACTTCTTGTATCTTAATTGCAGGGTTGCTTGAGAGGGATATCTCTGACCTCTACCTCCCTGAGTTCGATAAACCTTGGGTGATTCACTTAAGGGAAACTTGCTGCTGTTCTACAAACCTCTGCTCTTAGAGGCCCAACACTGTCTACAAGAATAGAAGCACACGTAGACATCAAGCTATTTTCTTGCACCGTTGCCGGGGAGGTAAGGTAAAAGGTATTCACATCCTCCGACTACTAAGCTATTTCCTAGCACTGTTGCCGGTGTGTGAGTGCTCGAAGCTATTTCCTTTAGATTCTGCAATTTTATCTTTTTGTCTCTTGTTTTTATTTTCACTAGTTAGGCTTAATGGAAAACAACAAAAATATTAGAGATCTTTATAGTATTTATCTTGAGTTAGGGCATGAGGTGTTTGAAGAGAAAATTAAAAAACCTATGGAACTTTATATGCATGCTAATGGCAATGTTATTAGTATGAATGCTTTGAACACCATTGTTGCTAATGCTATGGAAAATTCTAAGCTTGGGGAAGCTGGTTTTGAGGAGCATGATATTTTTAGTCCCCCAAGTTTTGAGGAGAAAATTTTCTTTAATGATACTTTGCCTCCCATTTATGATGATTATAATGATAGTGGTATTTTGGTGCCACCTACTATGGAGGATAAAGTTTATTATGATTATACCATGCCTGCAATTTATGATGTTTACAATGATGACTATCATATTTTCAGTCCACCTACTATTGAGGAGAAAATTAATTATGATTACAATATGCCTCCTATATATGATGATTATGGTGATAAGAATAATAATGATAGCTATCTTATTGAATTTGCTCCCACTACAATTAATAGTAATGACTATGCTTATGTGGAAAGTAATAATTTTATGCATGTAGCTCATGATAAGAATGTTTCATGTGATAGTTATATTGTTGAGTTTGTTCATGATGCTACTGAAAGTTATTATGAGAGAGGAAAACATGGTTATATGCATCTTAATAATATTAAGTTTCCCCTCTTTATGTTGAGAATCTTGAAGTTGCGCTTGTGTTGCCTTTCTATGCTTATTGCATTATGCTTACATGACTTGTTTATTTACAAGATTCCTTTTCATAGGAAGTGGGTTAGACTTAAAAGTGTTTCTTATTTGCTTTTGATGCTCTCTTTTGCTTCAACTCTTATTTGTTGCGAGAGCATCATTAAAATTACTGAGCCCATCTTAATGGCTATAAAGAAAGCACTTCTTGGAAGATAACCCATGTTTTTATTTTGCTACTGTTTTGTTGTGTCTTGGAAGTTGTTATTACTGTAGCAACCTCTCCTTATCATGTTTATTTCATTGTTGTGCCAAGTAAAGTCTTCGATAGTAAAGTTGATACTAGATTTGGATTCATGCGCAGAATCAGATTTTTACCTGTCACGAATTTGAGTTGAACTCTCTGTAGGAAACTCGTAAAATGCTGAAAAAAATCATGCTCGTCAGATATGTACGCAACTTTCGTTCAATTTGAGCTTTTCCATCTGAGCCTGTTAAGTGCCTCGAAAAAATTCATCTTTACGGACTGTTCTGTTTTGACAGATTCTGCCTTTTATTTCGCATTGCCTCTTTTACTGTGTTGAGTGGATTTCTTTGCTCCATTAAATTTCAGTAGCCTTGGGTAATGTCCAGAAGTGTTGGGAATGATTGTGTCCTCGCTGAACATGTGAATTTTTGATTATGCACTAACCCTCTAATGAGAATGCTTTGAGTTTGGTGTGAAGGAAGTTTTCAAGGATCAAGAGAGGAGGATGATATGATATGATCAAGAAGAGTGAAAGGTCTAAGCTTGGGGATGCCCCCGTGGTTCATTGATGACCCACAAGTATAGGGGGTGTATCGTAGTATCTTCGATAAGTAAGAATGTCGATCCCAACGAGGAGCAGAAGGTGTTGACAAGCAGTTTCGATGAAGGATTCACTGTAAATGCTCACAGACAAGTATTCAGGGGGTTTTGATGTAACAGATGAATTAAGTACGAGTAAGTAAAGTGCGAGAGTAACAATTGCAGCGAGTGGCCCAATCCTTTTTAGCACAAAGGACAAGCCGGTTTGTTTACTTATAATGACCAAACGTTCTCGAGGACACACGGGATTTTAGTCTAGTCCTTTCGCTACATACGGCTAATTAATCTTCATTGTTTTGATAAGTGTTGTGTGGGTGAACCTGTGCTAATGTACCGCCCTTCCTAGGACTAATGCATACTTGTGATTATACCCCTTGCAAGCATCCGCAACTACAAGAAAGTAATTAAGAATAAATCTAACCACAGCCTTAAACTCTAAGATCCTGCTATCCCTCCTGCATCGATGTACCAACGGGGGCTTAGGTTTCTGTCACTCCGGCAACCCCGCAATCGGCAAACGAGTACAAGATGCATTCCACTAGGCCCATAAAGGTGAAGTGTCATGTAGTCGACGTTCACATGACACCACTAGAAGAATAACACCACAACTTAAATATCATAACATTGAATATTACTCAACCATAGTTCACTACTAACATTTAGACTTCACCCATGTCCTCAAGAACTAAACGAACTACTCACGAGACATCATATGGAACATGATCAGAGGTGATATGATGACAAATAACAATCTGAACATAAACCTTGGTTCAATGGTTTCACTCAATAGCATCAATAACAAGTAGAAATCAATACCGGGAGAGTTTCCCCTATCAAACAATCAAGATCAAACCCAAATTGCTATGGCGGTGACGATGTCCAGCGGTGGAGACGGCGGTGATGATGGTGGAGATGATGATGATGGTGATGGAGATGATGTCCAGCTCGATGACGGTGACGATGGCGTCGATTTCCCCCTCCCGGAGTGTGGTGACCCGGCATACCACTGCATGGTGTAGTATGCAAGTCTGATACAACACCAATGAAACACCGTTCCACTAGTATTATATCGCTCAGAGTGGTACAACGGAAACATATGCGGGTCCAAGGCATGTCTATAGAATTACAACATCGACTCTGTTACATAAGATCATCACAGCCTCCTACTTTACAATGAGGTAAAACTGCAAATAAACTCCAGAAGAACGACTCGTAGTCTAATCTTATCACGAACTCTATTTGTAGAGTATTTCACTAACTACAGAGGCTAAGAATAGACTCTAGCTAAATAGGAGCTAGGTTTAGGAAGCTAGTTCCCTTCTATGGCTAAACTAGGTTTTCTCCTTGTTGGATGTGGTATCTGACTCCTCTGACAGGGTCCTGTCTCGTGAAGTAGTGGTTGATTCCTCAGTCTTCGAGTTGCACTGTAGATCCTCCTTCGATGCCTTCAGATCTAAGCAGGGGATTTAAGAGTGGGATGAGTACGAGC
Organism: Lolium perenne; assembly: GCF_019359855.2. NCBI lineage: Eukaryota > Viridiplantae > Streptophyta > Magnoliopsida > Poales > Poaceae > Lolium > Lolium perenne. The sequence continues at coordinate 72,333,086 of NC_067248.2, read as the reverse complement.
GTACTCAACAAGTTCATTATAGGAAAGAGGTGTTTAATGCACTAGCTACAGCATTAGACCAGAAAGTCTAATACCAATGCAAGTTTTTATAACCATTTCTTCAAAAGGTTGCTTTTATTCAGAAGAACTATGTCCGTCAGCCTTCACCGGTTTACTAGAACTTCATGGAGCTCCTTTCCGACCGCGTTCGCAGTTCCATATCCCGGAACAGGGAGTGACAGGTCACGGTTCTTTACACTCTGCAGAGGTGTGTTGCTTTACCCATAAGAGATCTTAACCTTGGTGCCAACCAAGCTGCAGGCTTGTCCACACTTCCTATGGTGTGAGGCCTGATGGCGTGTACATCACACGTCCGTTGGGAACCCCAAGAGGAAGGTGTGATGCGTACAGCGGCAAGTTTTCCCTCAGTATGAAACCAAGGTTTATCGAACCAGTAGGAGCCAAGAAGCACGTTGAAGGTTGATGGCGGCGAGATGTAGTGCGGCGCAACACCAGGGATTCCGGCGCCAACGTGGAACCTGCACAACACAAACCAAGTGCTTTGCCCCAACGAAACAGCGAGGTTGTCAATCTCACCGGCTTGCTGTAACAAAGGATTAGATGTATAGTGTGGATGATGATTGTTTGCAGAAAACAAAGAGAACAAGATATTGCAAGAGATTGTATTTCAGTATAGAGAATTGGACCGGGGTCCACAGTTCACTAGAGGTGTCTCTCCCATAAGATAAACAGCATGTTGGGTGAACAAATTACAGTTGGACAATTGACAAATAAAGAGGGCATGACCATGCACATACATATTATGATGAGTATAGTGAGATTTAATTGGGCATTACGACAAAGTACATAGACCGCTATCCAGCATGCATCTATGCCTAAAAAGTCCACCTTCAGGTTATCATCCGAACCCCCTCCAGTATTAAGTTGCTAACAACAGACAATTGCATTAAGTATTGCGCGTAATGTAATCAGTAACTACATCCTCGAACATAGCACCAATGTTTTATCCCTAGTGGCAACAGCACATCCATAATCTTAGAGATTTCTGTCACTTCCCCAGATTCACGGAGACATGAACCCACTATCGAGCATAAATACTCCCTCTTGGAGTTACAAGCATCTACTTGGCCAGAGCATCTACTAGTAACGGAGAGCATGCAAGATCATAAACAACACATAGATATAAATTGATAATCAACATAACAAGTATTCTCTATTCATCGGATCCCAACAAACGCAACATATAGAATTACAGATAGATGATCTTGATCATGTTAGGCAGCTCACAAGACCCGACAATTAAGCACAATGAGGAGAAGACAACCATCTAGCTACTGCTATGGACCCATAGTCCAGGGGTAGACTACTCACACATCACTCCGGAGGCAACCATGGCGGCGTAGAGTCCTCCGGGAGATGATTCCCCTCTCCGGCAGGGTGCCGGAGGCGATCTCCTGAATCCCCCGAGATGGGATTGGCGGCGGCGGCGTCTCTGGAAGGTTTTCCGTATCGTGGCTCTCGGTACTGGGGGTTTCGCGACGAAGGCTATTTGTAGGCGGAAGGGCAGGTCAGGGGGCCACACGAGGGGCCCACACTATAGGTCGGCGCGGCCAGGGCTTGGGCCGCGCCGCCCTAGGGTGTCGCCACCTCGTGGCCCCACTTCGTCTCCTCTTCGGTCTTCTGGAACCTTCGTGGCAAAATAGGACCCTGGGCGTTGATTTCGTCCAATTCCGAGAATATTTCTTTACTAGGATTTCTGAAACCAAAAACAGCAGAAACAAAGAATCGGCACTTCGGCATCTTGTTAATAGGTTAGTTCCGTAAAATGCACGAATATGACATAAAGTGTGCATAAAACATGTAGATATCATCAATAATGTGGCATGGAACATAAGAAATTATTGATACGTCGGAGACGTATCAGCATCCCCAAGCTTAGTTCCTGCTCGTCCCGAAAGGTGTAAACGATAAACAAAGATAATTTCTGGAGTGACATGCCATCATAACCTTGATCATACTATTTGTAAAGCATATGTAGTGAATGCAGCGATCAAAACAATGTATATGACATGAGTAAACAAGTGAATCATATAGCAAAGACTTTTCATGAATAGTACTTCAAGACAAGCATCAATAAGTCTTGCATAAGAGTTAACTCATAAAGCAATAATTCATAGTAAAGGCATTGAAGCAACACAAAGGAAGATTAAGTTTCAGCGGTTGCTTTCAACTTGTAACATGTATATCTCATGGATATTGTCAACATAGAGTAATATAATAAGTGCAATATGCAAGTATGTAGGAATCAATGCACAGTTCACACAAGTGTTTGCTTCTTGAGATGGAGAGAAATAGGTGAACTGACTCAACAATAAAAGTAGAAGAATGGTCCTTCAAAGAGGAAAGCATCGATTGCTATATTTGTGCTAGAGCTTTGATTTTGAAAACAAGAAACAATTTTGTCAACGGTAGTAATAAAGCATATGTATCATGTAAATTATATCTTACAAGTTGCAAGCCTCATGCATAGTATACTAATAGTGTCCGCACCTTGTCCTAATTAGCTTGGACTACCGGGATCATTGCAATGCACATGTTTTAACCAAGTGTCACAAAGGGGTACCTCTATGCCGCCTGTACAAAGGTCTAAGGAGAAAGCTCACATCGGATTTCTCGCCATTGATTATTCTCAACTTAGACATCCATACCGGGACAACATAGACAACAGATAATGGACTCCTCTTTTATGCATAAGCATGTAACAACAATTAATTTTCTCATTTGAGATTGAGGATATTGTCCAAAACTGAAACTTCCACCATGGATCATGGCTTTAGTTAGCGGCCCAATGTTCTTCTCTAACAATATGCATGCTTTAACCATAAGGTGGTAGATCTCCCTTACTTCAGACAAGACGAACATGCATAGCAACTCACATGAAATTCAACAAAGAGTAGTTGATGGCGTCCCCAGTGAACATGGTTATCGCACAACGAGCAACTTAATAAGAGATAAAGTGCATAAGTACATATTCAATACCACAATAGTTTTTAAGCTATTTGTCCCATGAGCTGTATATTGTAAAGGTGAAGAATGGAAATTTTAAAGGTAGCACTCAAGCAATTTACTTTGGAATGGCGGAGAAATACCATGTAGTAGGTAGGTATGGTGGACACAAATGGCATAGTGGTTGGCTCAAGTGTTTTGGATGCATGAGAAGTATTCCCTCTCGATACAAGGTTTAGGCTAGCAAGGTTATTTGAAACAAACACAAGGATGAAGCGGTGCAGCAAAACTCACATAAAAGACACATTGTAAACATTATAAGACTCTACACCGTCTTCCTTGTTGTTCAAACTCAATACTAGAAATTATCTAGACTTTAGAGAGACCAAATATGCAAACCAAATTTTAGCATGCTCTATGTATTTCTTCATTAATGGGTGCAAAGTATATGATGCAAGAGCTTAAACATGAGCACAACAATTGCCAAGTATCACATTACCCAAGACATTATAGCAAATTACTACATGTATCATTTTCCAATTCCAACCATATAACAAATTAACGAAGAAGAAACTTCGCCATGAATACTATGAGTAAAACCTAAGGACATACTTGTCCATATGCTACAGCGGAGTGTGTCTCTCTCCCACAAAGTGAATGCTAGGATCCATTTTATTCGAACAAAACAAAAACAAAAACAAACCGACGCTCCAAGAAAAGCACATAAGATATGATGGAATAAAAATATAGTTTCAGGGGAGGAACCTGATAATGTTGTCGATGAAGAAGGGGATGCCTTGGGCATCCCCAAGCTTAGACGCTTGAGTCTTCTTGATATATGTACGGGTGAACCACCGGGGCATCCCCAAGCTTAGAGCTTTCACTCTCCTTGATCATATTGTATCATCTCCCTCTCTTGATCCTTAAAAACTTCCTCCACACCAAACTTAGAACAACTCATTAGAGGGTTAGTGCACAATCAAAATATACATGTTCAGAGGTGACATAATCATTCTTAACACTTCTGTACATTGCACAAAGCTACTGAAAGTCAATGGAATCGAAATATCCATCGAACATAACAAAACAGGCAATGCGAAATAAAAGGCAGAATCTGTCAAAAACAGAACAGTTCGTATTGACGAATTTTATTGAGGCACCAGACTTGCTCAAATGAAAATGCTCAAATTGAATGAAAGTTGCGTACATATCTTAGGATCACTCACGTAAATTAGCATAATTTTCTGAGTTACCTACAGAGAATTTTGCCCAGATTCGTGACAGCAAAGAAATCTGTTTCTGCGCAGTAATCCAAATCTAGTATGAACTTTACTATCAACGACTTTACTTGGCACAACAAAACACTAAACTAAGATAAGGAGAGGTTGCTAAAGTAGTAAACAACTTCCAAGACACAAAATAAAAACAAAGTACTGTAGTAAAAACATGGGTTGTCTCCCATAAGCGCTTTTCTTTTATAGCCATTAAGATGGGCTCAGCAGTTTTAATGATGCACTCGCAAGAAATAAGCGTTGAAGCAAAAGAGAGCATCAAGAAGAAAATACAAAACACATTTAAGTCTAACATGCTTCCTATGCATAGGAATCTTGTAAATAAACAAGTTCATGAAGAGCAAAGTAACAAGCATAGGAAGATAGAACAAGTGTAGCTTCAAAAATTTCAGCACATAGAGAGGTGTTTTAGTAACATGAAAATTTCTACAACCATATTTTCCTCTCTCATAATAACTTTCAGTAGCATCATGAGCAAACTCAACAATATAACTATCACATAAAGCATCCTTATCATGAGTCTCATGCACAAAATTATTACTCTCCACATAAGCATAGTCAATTTTATTAGTAATAGTGGGAGCAAATTCAACAAAGTGGCTATCATCATATATAGGAGGCATATTGTAATCATAAAAGAAAATTTTCTCCTCAATGCTTGGGGGACTAAAAAGATCATGCTCATCAAAGCCAGCTTCCCCAAGCTTAGAATTTTCCATAGCATTAGCAACAATGGTGTTCAAAGCATTCATAGTAATAACATTCCCATTAGCATGCATATAAAGTTCCATGGGTTTTTTAATTCTCTCTTCAAACACATCATGTCCTAATTCAAGATAAAGTTCATAAAGATCTCTCATATTTTTGTTGTTTTCCATTATGCTTAACTAGTGAAATAAAAACATGCATGATAATAAGTAAAGTAAAACAAGTAACTAATTTTTTTGTGTTTTTAATATGGAGAACAAGATAGTAAATAAAGTAAAACTAGCAACTAATTTTTTTGTGTTTTGATTTAGTGCAGCAAACAAAGTAGTAAATAAAATAAAGCAAGACAAAAACAAAGTAAAGAGATTGGAATGTGGAGACTCCCCTTTCAGCGTGTCTTGATCTCCCCGGCAACGGCGCCAGAAAAATTGCTTGATGGCGTGTACAGCACACGTCCGTTGGGAACCCCAAGAGGAAGGTGTGATGCGTACAGCGGCAAGTTTTCCCTCAGTATGAAACCAAGGTTTATCGAACCAGTAGGAGCCAAGAAGCACGTTGAAGGTTGATGGCGGCGAGATGTAGTGCGGCGCAACACCAGGGATTCCGGCGCCAACGTGGAACCTGCACAACACAAACCAAGTACTTTGCCCCAATGAAACAGCGAGGTTGTCAATCTCACCGGCTTGCTGTAACAAAGGATTAGATGTATAGTGTGGATGATGATTGTTTGCAGAAAACAGTAGAACAGTATTGCAGTAGATTGTATTTCTGTATAGAGAATTGGACCGGGGTCCACAGTTCACTAGAGGTGTCTCTCCCATAAGATAAACAGCATGTTGGGTGAACAAATTACAGTTGGACAATTGACAAATAAAGAGGGCATGACCATGCACATACATATTATGATGAGTATAGTGAGATTTAATTGGGCATTACGACAAAGTACATAGACCGCTATCCAGCATGCATCTATGCCTAAAAAGTCCACCTTCAGGTTATCATCCGAACCCCCTCCAGTATTAAGTTGCTAACAACAGACAATTGCATTAAGTATTGCGCGTAATGTAATCAGTAACTACATCCTCGAACATAGCACCAATGTTTTATCCCTAGTGGCAACAAAGACATCCATAATCTTAGAGATTTCTGTCACTTCCCTGCATTCACGGAGACATGAACCCACTATCGAGCATAAATACTCCCTCTTGGAGTTACAAGCATCTACTTGGCCAGAGCATCTACTAGTAATGGAGAGCATGCAAGATCATAAACAACACATAGATATAAATTGATAATCAACATAACAAGTATTCTCTATTCATCGGATCCCAACAAACGCAACATATAGAATTACAGATAGATGATATTGATCATGTTAGGCAGCTCACAAGACCCGACAATTAAGCACAATGAGGAGAAGACAACCATCTAGCTATTGCTATGGACCCATAGTCCAGGGGTAGACTACTCACACATCACTCCGGAGGCGACCATGGCGGCGTAGAGTCCTCCGGGAGATGATTCCCCTCTCCGGCAGGGTGCCGGAGGCGATCTCCTGAATCCCCCAAGATGGGATTGGCGGCGGCGGCGTCTCTGGAAGGTTTTCCGTATCGTGGCTCTCGGTACTGGGGGTTTCGCGACGAAGGCTATTTGTAGGCAGAAGGGCAGGTCAGGGGGCCACACGAGGGGCCCACACTATAGGTCGGCGCGGCCAGGGCTTGGGCCGCGCCGCCCTAGGGTGTCGCCACCTCGTGGCCCCACTTCGTCTCCTCTTCGGTCTTCTGGAACCTTCGTGGCAAAATAGGACCCTGGGCGTTGATTTCGTCCAATTCCGAGAATATTTCTTTACTAGGACTTCTGAAACCAAAAACAGCAGAAAACAGCAACTGGCACTTCGGCATCTTGTTAATAGGTTAGTTCCAGAAAATGCACGAATATGACATAAAGTGTGCATAAAACATGTAGATATCATCAATAATGTGGCATGGAACATAAGAAATTATCGATACGTCGGAGACGTATCAAGGCCCGGTATAAGGTCTAGCCAATCATGTTCCTCCGCTACCTCGAACACCCACCCTTTGTTGCATGCCCCGACCCTGGGTCCTCGCCGGTCCCATTATTCCCACTCACGGGTGGACCCCGACCACGACGACAGTTTGGGATCGAACCAAACTCCTTCGCCGGTAGCTGCAACCCATCATAGACCGCAATACCGTGGGGACTTAAGGCTTCCCCAGCCAACCGCTTGCACTTCGAGCGACAAGTGTCTACGGACTATGCCGTGGGGACTTAAGGCTTCCCCAGCCAACCGCTTGCCCTGACAGATACAAGTGTCTACGGTAAAGCGCATCCGTTGATGAACGAGAGGTGGAAACACTTTTGACTACTCCGTCCCACTCCGGATCTTATGGTTAACGCGGATATTACGGCACAAGAATCACTGGCGACATTTGTTGTTTAATCCTAGATGGATATAACCCTTGCAATGGAACCTCCACCATATCAACACAATCCATGGTTCCATTGCCCACCACATAGTCATATTCATAGTTATGAAAGTAATGGTTTTGATTTTTATGCAATAGTGATAAACATTATACTTTGCAAGTAATTTGATAGAAATACTCAAATGACATGAGCACGTGATGAACTTGCCTTTCTTGACTGCAAGATTATGCAGACCAGGTCTTCGTTACGTAATAACTCCAAATTCTGAAATAGCATCATCGTCCGGTAAGGACGATGTTTAAAAGATTGGCAAGGATGCAATAATGCATAAGTATGAGATGCAATCGCTCTAAGCGTGACCTAACCCCGATGATTTAAGATTAGGGAGTTGATATGATTGGTTTTAGGGTGTGTTACACTTTTGGAGTGATTCACAAACAAGGTTCTTATTCAGGTTTGTGTTGTATTAGAATCATAAGCAAGTGGTAAAATACATAGTAACAATCGTACACCTCAAGGAATAGTAGTTGTATAATAAGTAAAGAACAGTTATAAATTTTAAGTCCTTTAGTGCATGGTTGATGATTACTTATAATATAATTCAAAATAATAACTTTTGAAGAACATGTTCTATAATGAAGAATAAGTATGATAATTATAGTTGTGGAGTTCTATTGTGTTCTATGGTTCTAATTGGTTTCTGGAGTAAGTAGTGGATGGCTCACCACCTAGTTGGATTCATCAACACCAAGGACTTGTAAGGTTGAGTTAAGCCTAGGCATCTTGAGCAATTTATTATAAATAGTTGCTATCAAGGTTGGTATACCATGCTGGTGATAGCTGGTTGTTGGCTATAGGTCCTATTAGGCAGGATTGATGATGATTCTTTATTTTCTTCAAAAGAATAACTTTTGAAGAACATACTTCTTAAATAATAAGAAGCATATCAATTAGGATTGAGATTGTCTAGGGTTTGCTATTTGATCCACTAAGTAAGGAATGATTGACTCCTAAATAGAATGGTTGATAAGTATCCAACACTAGTAGGGTTTAGTGGAGTAGGGTATGTAAGGTAATCATCAATCATGGTTACTATGAGGGTTCATCACAATGGTGTGATGCTAAATAAGGACGATGGCTTTGGTAATAGGATCTAGGGTTTACATGTGGTTGACCCTAATTGATCAATTAGGTCTGATGAGGATGAACACATGGAATACCCATATATTAGTGATAGGTCTTCTACATTTTATGTGGCCAAGTCAAGTATTTATTTGCTAGTATGGTTCTATGATTTGAAAGTAGGTACCCTGATCACATGTTCTAACCTAGGGTTTTAGGTTAGAAGCAAATTAGGGTTCACATGTACTAATGGAGCTAGGGTTTCTAATTGAATTAGGGTTTTGGGTTTCACATGAAATGATAGGGTTGTAATATCATTCCATATGGAATTAGGGTTTGCTATCTACCATATAGATCTATGATTAACAACTTCATTTTAAAGTTGAAGTTATTAGTAACTTGGAAATAAGAATAATATTGAATTTGGTATTTTATTATTTTTAAACAATTAATAATTAAGGTAATTATTATTTAGGGTTTTAAATCCTCCTAATAAGGATTTAATAAGTTAATAGAAAAGGAAAATTAATTTTATTGTTTTCCTTATTTACTTACTGGTTTTTATTTATTTTATGAAATTTTTACTAATTATTGAACTTTAATTGAATTTAGAATACAAGAAAATGTTTAAATAACAAGTATTAAACAATTAAATTTTTATTAAAAATAAAAATTTCATTTTATATTTTTATTGGATAGAGTTTATTTTTATGAACATTTTAATACCTCATTTGTGTTTTTCTGAGTAAATATGAATTTTCTAGATAATTGTAAAGTTTCAGATATTTTCTGGTATTTTAAATAAATGGGAAATGCTAACTGTACCGAGCCAGACTTAACTGCACCCACTGACTAGTGGGACCTATGCTACGTGGACTGCCACGCAAGCAACGACCGGTCAAAATTGACCAGGGCGTTTGACCCACCGGCGGTTAAACGCCGGCGTCTCTGCGTGCGGCGGCGCCGTCGATTTTTGGCTCCCCTGGACGCGCGGCTAGCACTAATCGACTCCCCCCGACGTGGTGAGTACGATGGTGGTGGTGGTTTTCGCAGGGGATCACCGGAATGTCGCCGGCGATCACCATCTGCGGCGGTGGGCTCCGACCAACTCAAAAAATAGAGCTACGGGATGCATACAGATGCAATAGTTTGCTCAGGAGGTGCGCAAGACTACTAGGATGCTAACCAGATACTCGTCGAGGTCGTAGTTGGTCGGAGATGATGGCACAGTCGAGGTTTCCGGCGAACTGCTGCGGATGAAATCGACGGAATTCGCCGAGCTGAGCCCACCCCGGGCCAATTCCTCTTGTGGGCGTAACTTGTTGATGACGGCGGTCACGATGGTGAGCTTCGCTTGGCTCGGGAAGGCCTCTCTCACTGGCGGTAATGGAGACTGGGCGGCCAGGGTTTCGGTTTCGAGCGGAGTTGGAGCAGAGGGGGAAAATTCTGCAGATGATGTTTGTCGTGGGGTTTTTATACCGCGCCAATTCGTGCCTCGTCATGAATTCGGAGCAAGGGGAGGTCGACAGCACGAAGGGGAAGAGGAGCACGGCGTCGCCGTGGCCTCGAGTGCTCGGAGAGGATGAGGACGAGTTCCTCCCATTTTTTTTTAACGAAAGGGTATTCAGGCTGCTCATGGGCTGGTGCTTGGGCCGCGTTGGTGGGCTTGTGCTGGGCTGCCGAGGTGGGCTGTGGCGGCCAGGTGAGTCTCTTCTCCCTTTTCTTTTCTGTTTTTATTTTCTGTTTTTCAATTTCATTTATTGAATTCACATTTTGAATTCAATTTGGTTTCCAGATATTTCAATTATGTTGTTTAAATCAAGATTTAGTTTCCTAACTAATATTTCCTCAATTCTATTTGGGACAATTCATTTTAGATGAGATTCTATTACATATTTATGAATTTATTCAAAATAACAATTAATCATGAATTTTATATGTTCCCTTTAATTCTCTTTTTACTACGCAATCAATTCTGTTTAGAATTATGAGAGTGGGTACTTTCATCTCAAAGTTTCAGAGATTGTTATTATGTCTTGGTTTCCATTTGAGGAATTAATCACTGGCATATTATTTCATGTGGGCAACATTTTTCTTTAAAGGTTTTGTAGGTTTGATGACAATCCATATTAAAACTAACATTAGTATTATGGTCTCTTAATCCTTTGAAATACCTAGAGTAATTATTACTCTCCTCAAGGTTGGGTCTTAACTATATAGGTAAGTGGTTGATAATCACACTTATGATCTTATTTATAGGACTTAGCATTGGGTGGCTCTTTGTTTTATAATTGAAGCATAGGATTTGATTAATGAACCACTAGGGTTCAAATGCTAATTACCTAATGACACATTGGTTGAATCTCAATTATGTCCTGGGTTTATATTATGATTGCCATAGTGATGTATAAACTAGGGTTGAGATATAATTCTAGTTTATGGAATTGGGATGACATCATATTGTATTTGCTAGGGTTTAATCTCCCCTAACCAAAATAATATGGTTACTTGCTTCATATCTTATGTGCTTCTTTAATCACTAAGGATTTGAGAATTGGTTTTATCTTCTACCAATTATCTTCTATTATTATCACCAATTTATCATTAAAGTAACTACACTGGTTATAGTTCTTTTTATAGTTAACTTTGGTCATATAGATTAATGGTTCCTCACTATATAAGGTATAGAGTTTGACTCTAAGGTTTGCTTAGGTTCTTAAATCTATGGAATGTTGATGTGTTAGGATTCTACTTATGATCACCAAGTGATTCAGAAGTTAAGGTTGGGATATAAGTCTAGGATTGCTTACTAATTACCTCCCTATAATTTCATGTGGTGAATGATATCTACTTATCCTATTAGGGTTTAACTTATCCTCACATCTCTCCAAAGCATGATCATATATTATATTTGATCATCTTGTTCTTAATATCTTAACCTCAGGTTCTCTAGGGTTTATGATCATTACACAATTTATAATGATCAAGGTTGGACTTCCTAAAGTATCTCTGATGAATTTGGTTTCTCACTCCCAAGATTAAGTGTTGTCTTGATCAACTAAATATAGACTTTCTTTCATAGTTTATTGAATAGACATAATTATGGTTGTCTCAATAATTTATATCCCAGGAGATTGCCTGAGATAATTACTTAGGGTTTTACTCAAGGAATGATGGTTCAACCATTTGGATATTTGAATAAATCTCTCCCTTGAATCCATGTGTTTCTCAACTAACTTGAGTGTAACACCATAGCTTGAGTTCTCTTATACAGGAATAGTTATTCTAGTGTTTATGGTATACTCCTAATATTTATTTAGGTAGCTGAGTTAAAGATTCAATTGTCTAACTTAGTTGGAGTAATCTCTTCCTTACTTTATCAATTCATGGATATGGTATTATTTCATGTGGTATTAGGTTATCTCACCACTCCAAGGGAAATGGTTTACAACCTAATACTTTAGTTCAAAGATTGTCCTTTATGCATTAATAGGTAAAGCTAGAATTGGTATGAGTGGTCTCTCTCTCATTTGGGGAAGGACTTTAATACTAACCTATGGTTAGGCTCCATAGAGAATGATGTGGTCACCACTATCTATGGTTAACATAGGTGGATCCTTTCTCTAGGAAATATCTTGAATAAGTTCCTAGGGTTCCTCTTAAAGATGATGATTTAAATACTTGGATGTATATCCAAGGTTTAACTCAAGGTTTGTTAATGCTTATCTAATAATTATAATAGAACTCTCACCTCTCTAGGTTTGATGCTTAATAATTTGGAATGGAGAAGAATATATTCCTTAGTTAGATCTCCTTGTCTTGTTTCCAAGATTCAAGTAGAATGGATATCATAGGGTTTTTGATAAGTGCATGGATTAGTTTAAGACATAGAAAAGATAGCCAAGAATGGTTTCTCCATTTTATTGTTACTTGGTCTGCAATTGAATTGATGTTCATATGTTATGACAAGGATTGCCATATTATAAGATTTTATAATATCAAGTAATTGATCATTGGGTAAAGTGTTGTTGTGTTGATTATCAGTTCCATTTGATCTAACCCCTTAGATCAAACTATCTCTACCCAAAACAATGTTTTAACAAAGTCACTTTGAGGTTTATAGCGCTTGACTTGATGAGCTACTTCAATTCCACCAAGGTCAAGTGAAACTTCAGTTACTGTGACTGTTTTACTTTAAAGCGCGAAAATTCCCCAGATTTTCTATGCATGAATGCAATGCACACATCTGTTTCCTCTATTTTTGTAACCCCATTACCTGGGATATTACAGTCTCTACCCCTTAAACTAAACTTCGTCCTCGAAGTTTGATATCTCTCACGTTTCGGAGTGTAGATCTGACTTATGCAGACTTAAACTTTTCTCGAACTCCGTAGTGATCTCACTAGATATAATTGAATATTTCCCTTGTCCAGATTCTTCCTGGAATCCATTAAGGTTTGTCTCTGAACCATGGTTCTTACTTTGATTCATTGATTTCTTCCAACTCTATAAGCTTGTTTCCTTTCTCATTGAAGAATCAATGATGAGTTTTTTTTTCTGGTGCTACTAGTCTTAATTGAGGACTAATTTGATAATAAACTCCTAATTGATAAATAGGTCTTTGTTTTCCCTTACTACCAAAACTGCAATAATGGTACTAAGTAAGGTACTTAACATGGAAATGATCATGGTGGTTTATTCCTCTAAGAATGGATTAGACTCATTTAGTCCATCCAATCCTGGTTTATAGTTGATACCTATAACTATTTTGTGTTCTTTAGGTTCCATGAAAGGAATCATTCTATTAGTCCTTGATATTAGTATGTTCAATCTTCTTCATCCTTTGACCATCTTGGGCTTTATTGGTCTACGGTATTTCCTTCGTCCAACTTCATTATACTTAGCTTACTTGAGCTTCTGTACTTCTGAGTAAATTTTACTCACTTTCTCAAGTTATATTCCACTTCTTACTTCCTCGAGGTATAAATCTCGGCTTCTGGTCTGACATCCTTCTGAAAGTAATGTCCAAAAAATCTTATGAAAATAAGATAGACTTCCTCTCAGTTCAGACCTTCATCAACTATCTTGCTCAAAAGATTGAGTTATCGTACATCCATCCCAATCTTTACTCTACCCCTTAGAGTTTTCTTATGGTCTTCAACTCCTTTTCTTCCAACCATTGGGTTGATGGTTTAGAATATTGATCTAGATGTAACTAATGGTTTTTATTCTTCTAAAGTCTTGTGAAGAATGTTTGTGGTATATCCACTCAATTGTGGACATCCTACATGAATCCTTCGACTAAATGATTATAGGTCTCTGTTATTTGACTAACAAAATTTTATTTGTTCACAACTTCTTGATACACATAATCCAATGGTGGACTACTTGATACCAATTGTGGCTATTTGTTATCTAAAAATGGATTTTATTATAGGTTTTGATCAACTGGACGATACATCTTCTACTTTATCTCGCAGTATTGATCCTATACCACAACTGTGGTCTTCTGATACCAACTATGGTCTTCTTATATCTTCTAAGGTTTCATAGGTCATCTTCCTTTCTTCTAGGGTTTATTTTGCAAGAGAACCACTAACTGACACTATGAATATAGTATCCGAAGTGATTTCCCATGCATTCCCTCTTCTGTGTTGACTATGGATCAGCTTCAGCTTCACCATAATCACCATATTTCTCACCTTCATGCTTCTTCCGTACTAAAGTACTCCTCTATTGAGGCAAAGCATGAGTTTTGATTGGTACTATCTTCAGAGTATTGTGGTTACTTCCCACAACTTTGCTTCCTTTCTCTGATGAACTTTCACCTTGGCTTCAGAATCTTTAGAATTCGTCACTTCCTCACACGAATACCATTACCCTCTAGATCTTTAACATCAAGTAGGAACTTGATATTGCAACATGCATTTGCATATCAAAGTCAAACTCCATGTATGGATCTAGTCAATCAATGAAAATACAATAAAATCCAAGAAGATTTAGCTTTGTGCATATAATACACACCATCATAAGCCTGAATATAATAGTTAAGTAAGACATCCCTAAACATCAGGCTCTGATGTGTAGTATATAACACCACATAAGATAGGTTTATATCGTGATACTTAGCATGAATATATGGGATTCTACTATTTGTCTCAACATTTATCTTAATTGCACAATTGCAATGAGATAAACTTGACACAAAGTGGTCTGGAATAGTTCAAGTTAAGCTAGTTTTGTTTGGAAGTACTAACAAAGTATTATACCATCTATAAGTGCTCTGAGGACTATTTTGTATGATACCACTAGTTCTTATATGGTTACTTGAACACATATTTATTAGGATATAGTTCCTATGCTTTTTAAGTGTTTCTACCATAAGCATATGGTCATGATGTGCCTGGCACACTTCCCATATTTTTGGAACACAGTTCTTGCACTATTTGTTTAGCACTTGGCTTCTTATTGTTCTTTTCCTAAATACTTTAGATGTTTATCACATAATGATTCTCAGGTGAATCATATATGATTAGCAACTCTAACATGTAAGTAGACAAATTTTATTCTTACCTCCCATGATTAACTCATCATGGTCTACACTACATCATATAACTCAGAGTTATCACTTACTATCAATTGTTTCACATGTCTAGATAATTTTAATTACTCATTACTTAACTTGGTCTACATCTTCTATTAGGATTTCTTAACTATCTTCATCACTTGATTTACTCCTATTTACATGTCTGAATAATTCTTACTTGACCATAACATGTGTGGGTACACATCTTCCAATAGGATAATTTCCTTATGGTTGTATCCTCTCTTTGGACTACCATGTATTGTATACCAACTGTGATCTACTCATATATTGTTTTAAAGACTTAATAGTGTACTACATGTTTGGGATTAGCTAACTAACTTTACTTAGGAAAGATAGGTAGGAAAGGTTGACTTAAGTGTGTCAGGATTATTCTCAAGTGAATATCCATCTCAAGTCATAAGAAGATTTGGTCTACCTAAGACAACTCCCTATAGACACTACCAATCCTATAGGTCTCCTTTAAAGGGTTTTAATCCTAAGGTCAAAGCATTTGCTCTGATACCAACTGTGGTGACCCGACATACCACTGCATGGTGTAGTATGCAAGTCTGATACAACACCAATGAAACACCGTTCCACTAGTATTATATCGCTCAGAGTGGTACAACAGAAACATATGCGGGTCCAAGGCATGTATATAGAATTACAACATCGACTCTGTTACATAAGATCATCACAGCCTCCTACCTTACAATGAGGTAAAACTGCAAATAAACTCCAGAAGAACGACTCGTAGTCTAATCTTATCACGAACTCTATTTGTAGAGTATTTCACTAACTACAGAGGCTAAGAATAGACTCTAGCTAAATAGGAGCTAGGTTTAGGAAGCTAGTTCCCTTCTATGGCTAAACTAGGTTTTCTCCTTGTTGGATGTGGTATCTGACTCCTCTGACAGGGTCCTGTCTCGTGAAGTAGTGGTTGATTCCTCAGTCTTCGAGTTGCACTGTAGATCCTCCTTCGATGCCTTCAGATCTAAGCAGGGGATTTAAGAGTGGGATGAGTACGAGCGTACTCAACAAGTTCATTATAGGAAAGAGGTGTTTAATGCACTAGCTACAGCATTAGACCAGAAAGTCTAATACCAATGCAAGTTTTTATAACCATTTCTTCAAAAGGTTGCTTTTATTCAGAAGAACTATGTCCGTCAGCCTTCACCGGTTTACTAGAACTTCATGGAGCTCCTTTCCGGCCGCGTTCGCGATTCCATATCCCGTAATCAGGAGTGACAGGTCACGGTTCTTTACACTCTGCAGAGGTGTGTTGCTTTACCCATAAGAGATCTTAACCTTGGTGCCAACCAAGCTGCAGGCTTCTCCACACTTCCTATGGT
The DNA here is from genome assembly GCF_019359855.2 of Lolium perenne. Classification (NCBI taxonomy): domain Eukaryota; kingdom Viridiplantae; phylum Streptophyta; class Magnoliopsida; order Poales; family Poaceae; genus Lolium; species Lolium perenne. The sequence goes on along the minus strand of NC_067248.2, from coordinate 72,316,569 downwards.
GTGAGGCCCGGTATAAGGTCTAGCCAATCATGTTCCTCCGCTACCTCGAACACCCACCCTTTGTTGCATGCCCCGACCCTGGGTCCTCGCCGGTCCCATTATTCCCACTCACGGGTGGACCCCGACCACGACGACAGTTTGGGATCGAACCAAACTCCTTCGCCGGTAGCTGCAACCCATCATAGACCGCAATACCGTGGGGACTTAAGGCTTCCCCAGCCAACCGCTTGCACTTCGAGCGACAAGTGTCTACGGACTATGCCGTGGGGACTTAAGGCTTCCCCAGCCAACCGCTTGCCCTGACAGATACAAGTGTCTACGGTAAAGCGCATCCGTTGATGAACGAGAGGTGGAAACACTTTTGACTACTCCGTCCCACTCCGGATCTTATGGTTAACACGGATATTACAGCACAAGAATCATCGACATTTGTTGTTTAATCCTAGATGGATATAACCCTTGCAATGGAACCTCCACCATATCAACACAATCCATGGTTCCATTGCCCACCACATAGTCATATTCATAGTTATGAAAGTAGTGGTTTTGATTTTTATGCAATAGTGATAACCATTATACTTTGCAAGTAATTTGATAGAAATACTCAAATGACATGAGCAAGTGATGAACTTGCCTTTCTTGACTGCAAGATTATGCAGACCAGGTCTTCGTTACGTAATAACTCCAAATTCTGAAATAGCATCATCGTCCGGTAAGGACGATGTTTAAAAGATTGGCAAGGATGCAATAATGCATAAGTATGAGATGCAATCGCTCTAAGCGTGACCTAACCCCGATGATTTAAGATTAGGGAGTTGATATGATTGGTTTTAGGGTGTGTTACACTTTTGGAGTGATTCACAAACAAGGTTCTTATTCAGGTTTGTGTTGTATTAGAATCATAAGCAAGTGGTAAAATGCATAGTAACAATCGTACACCTCAAGGAATAGTAGTTGTATAATAAGTAAAGAACAGTTATAAATTTTAAGTCCTTTAGTGCATGGTTGATGATTACTTATAATATAATTCAAAATAATAACTTTTGAAGAACATGTTCTATAATGAAGAATAAGTATGATAATTATAGTTGTGGAGTTCTATGGTGTTCTATGGTTCTAATTGGTTTCTGGAGTAAGTAGTGGATGGCTCACCACCTAGTTGGATTCATCAACACCAAGGACTTGTAAGGTTGAGTTAAGCCTAGGCATCTTGACCAATTTATTATAAATAGTTGCTATCAAGGTTGGTATACCATGCTGGTGATAGCTGGTTGTTGGCTATAGGTCCTATTAGGCAGGATTGATGATGATTCTTTATTTTCTTCAAAAGAATAACTTTTGAAGAACATACTTCTTAAATAATAAGAAGCATATCAATTAGGATTGAGATTGTCTAGGGTTTGCTATTTGATCCACTAAGTAAGGAATGATTGACTCCTAAATAGAATGGTTGATAAGTATCCAACACTAGTAGGGTTTAGTGGAGTAGGGTATGTAAGGTAATCATCAATCATGGTTACTATGAGGGTTCATCACAATGGTGTGATGCTAAATAAGGACGATGGCTTTGGTAATAGGATCTAGGGTTTACATGTGGTTGACCCTAATTGATCAATTAGGTCTGATGAGGATGAACACATGGAATACCCATATATTAGTGATAGGTCTTCTACATTTTATGTGGCCAAGTCAAGTATTTATTTGCTAGTATGGTTCTATGATTTGAAAGTAGGTACCCTGATCACATGTTCTAACCTAGGGTTTTAGGTTAGAAGCAAATTAGGGTTCACATGTAATAATGGAGCTAGGGTTTCTAATTGAATTAGGGTTTTGGGTTTCACATGAAATGATAGGGTTGTAATATCATTCCATATGGAATTAGGGTTTGCTATCTACCATATAGATCTATGATTAACAACTTCATTTTAAAGTTGAAGTTCTTAGTAACTTGGAAATAAAAATAATATTGAATTTGGTATTTTATTATTTTTAAACAATTAATAATTAAGGTAATTATTATTTAGGGTTTTAAATCCTCCTAATAAGGATTTAATAAGTTAATAGAAAAGGAAAATTAATTTTATTGTTTTCCTTATTTACTTACTGGTTTTTATTTATTTTATGAAATTTTTACTAATTATTGAACTTTAATTGAATTTAGAATACAAGAAAATGTTTAAATAACAAGTATTAAACAATTAAATTTTTATTAAAAATAAAAATTTCATTTTATATTTTTATTGGATAGAGTTTATTTTTATGAACATTTTAATACCTCATTTGTATTTTTCTGAGTAAATATGAATTTTCTAGATAATTGTAAAGTTTCAGATATTTTCTGGTATTTTAAATAAATGGGAAATGCTAACTGTACCGAGCCAGACTTAACTGCACCCACTGACTAGTGGGACCTATGCTACGTGGACAGCCACGCAAGCAGCGACCGGTCAAAATTGACCAGGGCGTTTGACCCACCGGCGGTTAAACGCCGGCGTCTCTGCGTGCGGCGGCGCCGTCGATTTTTGGCTCCCCTGGACGCGCGGCTAGCACTAATCGACTCCCCCCGACGTGGTGAGTACGATGGTGGTGGTGGTTTTCGCAGGGGATCACCGGAATGTCACCGGCGATCACCATCTGTGGCGGCGGGCTCCGGCCAACTCAAAAAATAGAGCTACGGGATGCATACAGATGCAATAGTTTGCTCAGGAGGTGCGCAAGACTACTAGGATGCTAACCAGATGCTCGTCGAGGTCGTAGTTGGTCCGAGATGATGGCACGGTCGAGGTTTCCGGCGAACTGATGCGGATGAAATCGACGGAATTCGCCGAGCTGAGCCCACCCCGGGCCAATTCCTCTTGTGGGGGTAACTTGTTGATGAAGGCGGTCACGATGGTGAGCTTCGCTTGGCTCGGGAAGGCCTCTCTCACCGGCGGTAATGGAGACTGGGCGGCCAGGGTTTCGGTTTGGAGCGGAGTTGGAGCAGAGGGGGAAAAAATCTGCAGCTGATGTTCGTCGTGGGGTTTTTATACCGCGCCAATTCGTGCCTCGTCATGAATTCGGAGCAAGGGGAGGTCGACAGCACGAAGGGGAAGAGGAGCACGTCGTCGCCGTGGCCTCCAGTGCTCGGAGAGGATGAGGACGAGTTCCTCCCATTTTTTTTAACGAAAGGGTATTCAGGCTGCTCATGGGCTGGTGCTTGGGCCGCGTTGGTGGGCTTGTGCTGGGCTGCCGAGGTGGGCTGTGGCGGCCAGGTGAGTCACTTCTCCCTTTTCTTTTCTGTTTTTATTTTCTGTTTTTCAATTTCATTTATTGAATTCACATTTTGAATTCAATTTGGTTTCCAGATATTTCAATTATGTTGTTTAAATCAAGATTTAGTTTCCTAACTACTATTTCCTCAATTCTATTTGGGACAATTCATTTTAGATGAGATTCTATTACATATTTATGAATTTATTCAAAATAACAATTAATCATGAATTTTATATGTTCCCTTTAATTCTCTTTTTACTATGCAATCAATTCTGTTTAGAATTATGAGAGTGGGTACTTTCATCTCAAAGTTTTTCAGAGATTGTTATTATGTCTTGGTTTCCATTTGAGGAATTAATCACTGACATATTATTTCATGTGGGCAACATTTTTCTTTAAAGGTTTTGTAGGTTTGATGACAATCCATATTAAAACTAACATTAGTATTATGGTCTCTTAATCCTTTGAAATACCTAGAGTAATTATTACTCTCCTCAAGGTTGGGTCTTAACTATATAGGTAAGTGGTTGATAATCACACTTATGATCTTATTTATAGGACTTAGCATTGGGTGGCTCTTTGTTTTATAATTGAAGCATAGGATTTGATTAATGAACCACTAGGGTTCAAATGCTAATTACCTAATGACACATTGGTTGAATCTCAATTATGTCCTGGGTTTATATTATGATTGCCATAGTGATGTATAAACTAGGGTTGAGATATAATTCTAGTTTATGGAATTGGGATGACATCATATTGTATTTGCTAGGGTTTAATCTCCCCTAACCAAAATAATATGGTTACTTGCTTCATATCTTATGTGCTTCTTTAATCACTAAGGATTTGAGAATTGGTTTTATCTTCTACCAATTATCTTCTATTATTATCACCAATTTATCATTAAAGTAACTACACTGGTTATAGTTCTTTTTATAGTTAACTTTGGTCATATAGATTAATGGTTCCTCACTATATAAGGTATAGAGTTTGACTCTAAGGTTTGCTTAGGTTCTTTAATCTATGGAATGTTGATGTGTTAGGATTCTACTTATGATCACCAAGTGATTCAGAAGTTAAGGTTGGGATATAAGTCTAGGATTGCTTACTAATTACCTCCCTATAATTTCATGTGGTGAATGATATCTACTTATCCTATTAGGGTTTAACTTATCCTCACATCTCTCCAAAGCATGATCATATATTATATTTGATCATCTTGTTCTTAATATCTTAACCTCAGGTTCTCTAGGGTTTATGATCATTACACAATTTATAATGATCAAGGTTGGACTTCCTAAAGTATCTCTGATAAATTTGGTTTCTCACTCCCAAGATTAAGTGTTGTCTTGATCAACTAAATATAGACTTTCTTTCATAGTTTATTGAATAGACATAATTATGGTTGTCTCAATAATTTATATCCCAGGAGATTGCCTGAGATAATTACTTAGGGTTTTACTCAAGGAATGATGGTTCAACCATTTGGATATTTGAATAAATCTCTCCCTTGAATCCATGTGTTTTCTCAACTAACTTGAGTGTAACACCATAGCTTGAGTTCTCTTATACAGGAATAGTTATTCTAGTGTTTATGGTATACTCCTAATATTTATTTAGGTAGCTGAGCTAAAGATTCAATTGTCTAACTTAGTTGGAGTAATCTCTTCCTTACTTTATCAATTCATGGATATGGTATTATTTCATGTGGTATTAGGTTATCTCACCACTCCAAGGGAAATGGTTTACAACCTAATACTTTAGTTCAAAGATTGTCCTTTATGCATTAATAGGTAAAGCTAGAATTGGTATGAGTGGTCTCTCTCTCATTTGGGGAAGGACTTTAATACTAACCTATGGTTAGGCTCCATAGAGAATGATGTGGTCACCACTATCTATGGTTAACATAGGTGGATCCTTTCTCTAGGAAATATCTTGAATAAGTTCCTAGGGTTCCTCTTAAAGATGATGATTTAAATACTTGGATGTATATCCAAGGTTTAACTCAAGGTTTGTTAATGCTTATCTAATAATTATAATAGAACTCGCACCTCTCTAGGTTTGATGCTTAATAATTTGGAATGGAGAAGAATATATTCCTTAGTTGGATCTCCTTGTCTTGTTTCCAAGATTCAAGTAGAATGGATATCATAGGGTTTTTGATAAGTGCATGGATTAGTTTAAGACATAGAAAAGATAGCCAAGAATGGTTTCTCCATTTTATTGTTACTTGGTCTGCAATTGAATTGATGTTCATATGTTATGACAAGGATTGCCATATTATAAGATTTTATAATATCAAGTAATTGATCATTGGGTAAAGTGTTGTTGTGTTGATTATCAGTTCCATTTGATCTAACCCCTTAGATCAAACTATCTCTACCCAAAAAAATGTTTTAACAAAGTCACTTTGAGGTTTATAGCGCTTGACTTGATGAGCTACTTCAATTCCACCAAGGTCAAGTGAAACTTCAGTTACTGTGACTGTTTTACTTTAAAGCGCGAAAATTCCCCAGATTTTCTATGCATGAATGCAATGCACACATCTGTTTCCTCTATTTTTGTAACCCCATTACCTGGGATATTACACGGAGGGAATTTCCCCGGCGGATCTCAGCCCGCCGGAGAGCTCTTTTCTCTCTGGTGTTCTCCGCCCCGCAGAGGCGGCTGTAACTCTTCGCGAGGTACCCTCTGTGGCTTAGGTCTTCGGGACGAAGGATTTCGCGAAGAAAAGGAGGCGAGAGGGGCTGTGGGGCCCCCTCCTCACTGGGCGGCGCGGCCAGGCCTTGGGCCGCGCCGGCCCATGGTGTGGGCCCACCTTGGGTCCCCTCGGCTCCCCCTTCTGGCTTCCTTCGTCATCTGGAAAAATAGGATTTTTGGTATAATTTCATTCCACAGTTGATCTTCCGAAATATTGCGTTCTGACGGTGCTTTTTCCAGCAGAATCCTTGCTCCGGTGCTCGATCCTCCAATAATCATGAAACATGCAAAATAGATGAAATAACATAAGTATTATGTCCAAATATGAAATATATCAATGAATAACAGCAAATTATGATATAAAATAGTGATGCAAATTGGACGTATCAACTCCCCCCAAGCTTAGACTTCGCTTGTCCCCAAGCGAAATCGAACTCGATAAACAGGACCACATGTTTATGGAGTGAAGAGTCGATAAATAAAATACGGACAAGAAGCATCATATTCATTCACACAAGACATTCTAGTAAACAACTTCCTCATATGACTCAACTTGAAACAAGTATAAGGTAATCACAAATAAAGGTGCATAAGAAATCATAGTTGGTAATGGCAAACTTCGTTCTTGGTCAGAGAACAATTAACAAGTTATATTTATCTATTGAGCAGCGCTCTCATGTTAAAGTTTATATTGCACACTTGCATACTCAATCATAATAGTCTCCTCATGATCATTGATAACTTGCAAAGCTATATTCATTCAGATAAAACTTGTACTAAACAAGGAAGAATAAAAGACATGATGAAGCAAATCACAATATAATGGTTTGATCACAACTACTCAAATGCTTGCTTGAGATGGAGGGAAATAGGTTTACTGACTCAACATAAAGTAAAAGACAGGCCCTTCGCGGAGGGAAGCAGGGATTAAATCATGTGCTAGAGCTTTTTCAGTTTTGAAATCATATAAAGAGAATAAAAGTAATATTTTGAGAGGTGTTTGTTGTTGTCAACGACTGGTAGCGGGTACTTTAACCCCCTTGCCAGACAACCTTCAAAGAGCGGCTCCCATTTTATTTTTATTTTGTGTGGCACTCCTTCCAACCTTTCTTTCACAAACCATGGCTAACCGAATCCTTCGGGTGCCTGCCAACAATCTCATACCATGAAGGAGTGCCTTTTTACTTTAGTTTTATTATGATGACACTCCCCCCAACCTTTGCTTACACAAGCCATGGCTAACCGAATCCTTCGGGTGCCGTCCATCAATCACATACCATGGAGGAGTGTCTATTAGTTTAATTAATTTGGGATTGGGAATCCCATTGCCAGCTCTTTTTGCAAAATTATTGGATAAGCGGATGAAGCCACTAGTCCATTGGTGAAAGTTGCCCAACAAGATTGAAAGATAAAACACCACATACTTCCTCATGAGCTATAAAACATTGACACAAATAAGAGATAGTAAATTTTGAATTGTTTAAAGGTAGCACACGAAGTATTTACTTGGAATGGCAGAAAATACCATGTAGTAGGTAGGTATGGTGGACACAAATGGCATAGGTTTGGGTTAAGGTTTGGATGCATGAGAAGTATTCCCTCTCAGTACAGGTCTTTGGCTAGCAAGGTTAATTAGCAAGCATAAGAGTTGAAGGAAACAAACAAATATACATGTGATAGAAATAATCAGGCATCTTCCTTATAAGCACAAACAGTTTTAACTTCAGAATAATAGGCTATGAGCTAACAAGAAAGAAAGACAATGAAACAACTACATGTATTTCTCTTTTCTATTTAAACTTCAAAGTGTTGTTGCTATTGACCAATGCTAAGTTTGCCAAAACCAAATAGATTTATTCAATGCTCCCAAAGTGATACCAATACTAATAACAAGATTAATCATATAGTAGAGATTGCAAACTAAAATAAGATGTGCAATATGTAAATGATAAGACTTCTCATTAATATTCCATAATGATAACTCACACCAAGGGATACATAGACAACCAACTAAAGGAGAGATACTTCCAAACTGCAACCCATCTTATATGATAACTTCCCTACTCATGATATGACACTACTTGACAGTAAAAAGTAAAAGATAGTGATGATGTGATACCGCGGCACTCCCCCAAGCTTGGAACAAACCAAGGGGATGCCAATACCGATGATGAATTACTCCTTCGGCGATGGTGGTGATGAATTCCCGTCATCAGACTTCCAAGGAAGAGGCTCTCCATCAAGAAACGACATCTTGGTCTCGGGAATCCTGAAACTAGCAGCATGGCTTATGTATTTAAACCTGTTTTAATACTCACAGTTCTGATTCTGAACATCATAGAGTTGAGCTTGGAGTTTGTTGGCGGTGTCGTGAAGTGAGAGGATGTCGCCCCATAGCTTTGCAGTTTCCTTCTCGTGCTCAGCAATGAGTTCAGACACAATCTTGTGGAAGATATCCACCTCACGCTCGGCCATCTTCTTGTATTTGAAGACCTCTTGTTCTAGCTTCTCCATCCTGTCTTCCAAACTTCCTTCTCCTTTAGGACCCTGAACATCCTTGATCTGCAGTTCTCCCTCAACGAGCAGCAACTCCTTGGGGTGCATCCTCAGCTCCTCCATGTACAAGTTGTCAACATCCTTGCAGGAACTGTCCTTCGGGGTTTCCGACGAAGACATGATGGCTCTAGATCCGAAGCAAATCCTGGCAGAAACAGCTCGAAACAAAACACGTCGAGAAAACGATATACGGACCTCCAGGGGTCCGGGGGATTATATAGCAAAAATTTTCACGACAAAAGGAAAGTACCAGATCGAACCAGAGTCGGAAAGGGGCGATGAGGCGGCCAGCTCATAGGGCGGCGCGGGCCAAGGCCAGGCCGCACCGGCCTATGGCGGCACGCCCTCGTGCATCTCCTCCACTCCGTTTCGATCTCGTAATTTTTCATATTTTCCAAAAACAGCAAAAATATTGTTCGGAAAGTAAATTGCGAACTTTTCGTTACCAGTACTGTTACCTATTCAAAGTCGAGTTCTGGCGGACTGTCAATTTGTCCTTTGATGAAAGCCTCCGGTGTTTCCACTCGAATAATATCAACATCAACATTATAAGAATCACCTGAGATATAGTGCTTAAGTCTTTGTCCATTCACCACTTGTGTGGCATTGCCTTGGAGAGAGCTAATTTTAATTGCTCCTGAGCGATACACCTCCTCAACAACATATGGTCCTTCCCATTTCGAGAGTAATTTCCCTGCAAAGAATCTGAGACGAGACCGATACAATAGGACTTTATCCCCAATATTAAATTCTCTTTTGATAATCCTTCTATCATGCCATTTCTTAACTTTCTCTTTAAAGAGTTTAGCGTTTTCATAGGCTTCACTTCTCCATTCATCTAGAGAACTCAATTGCAACAACCTCTTATTACCGGCAAGTTTAGGATCTTTATTTAATTCTCTAACTGCCCAATAAGCTTTGTGCTCTAGTTCTAAAGGTAAATGACAAGCTTTTCCATAAACCATTTTATAAGGTGACATTCCCATGGGATTTTTATAAGCAGTTCTATAAGCCCATAGTGCATCCTGCAATTTACTAGCCCAATTCTTCCTAGTTTTATTAACTGTCTTTTGCAAGATAGATTTAATTTCTCTATTTGATAGTTCTACTTGCCCACTAGTTTGAGGATGATAAGCGGAAGCAATTCTATGATTAATACCATATCTAGCAAGAGTTTTTCTAAAACCACCGTGAATAAAATGAGAACCTCCATCAGTCATAATATATCTAGGAACTCCAAATCTAGGAAAAATAATATCTAAAAGCATTCTTAAAGAGGTCTCACCATCAGCACTTTTTGTAGGTATGGCTTCCACCCATTTAGTAACATAATCAACAGCAACAAGTATATGAGTGTTACCTTCTGAAGAGGGAAAAGGTCCCATGAAGTCAAATCCCCAACAATCGAACGGTTCAATAACAAGAGTATAATTCATAGGCATTTCATTGCGTCTGGAGATATTACCAATCCTTTGGCATTCATCACAAGATAAAATAAACTTCCTTGCATCTTTGAAGAGAGTTGGCCAATAAAAACCTGATTGCAGAACCTTTTGCACGGTCCTTTCTCCGGCATGATGTCCTCCATAAGCACTACCATGACATTTACTCAATATCTCTTGTTGTTCATATTCGGGAACACATCTTCGCAGAATACCATCCACTCCTTCTTTATATAAGTGTGGGTCATCCCAGAAATAATGCCTCAAGTCATAAAAGAATTTCCTCCTTTGCTGAGCTGAAAAGGTTGGAGGCAAATACTTGGAAACAATAAAGTTAGCATAATCGGCATACCAAGGACTGTCTCGTGAGCTCACCTTTATTGCAGCCAATTGTTCATTTGGAAAATTATCATTAACAGGAACAGGGTCATAAGCAATATTTTCCAATCTAGACAAATTATCAGCAACAGGATTATCAGCACCTTTCCTATCTACAATATGTAAATCAAATTCTTGCAACAGAAGTACCCATCTAATAAGCCTTGGCTTAGCATCTTTCTTTTGCATAAGGTATCTGATTGCAGCATGATCAGTATGTATAGTAACTTTTGAATCAACAATATAAGATCTAAACTTATCACAAGCAAAGACTACAGCTAACAATTCTTTTTCAGTAGTAGCATAATTTCTTTGAGCAGCATCAAGAGTTTTACTAGCATAATGAATAACATTCAATTTTTTGTTTACTCGCTGTCCAAGAACAGCGCCTACAGCAAAATCACTAGCATCACACATAATTTCAAATTGCAAGTTCCAATCAGGAGGTTCAACTATAGGAGCAGTTGTTAAGGCTTTCTTTAGAGTTTCAAAAGCTTCCTTACAATCATCATCAAAAACAAAAGGTACATCTTTTTGAAGAAGATTAGTAAGAGGCTTTGAAATCTTGGAGAAATCTTTAATAAACCTCCTATAAAACCCAGCATGACCAAGAACACTACGAATACCTTTAACATCCCTAGGATAGGGCATCTTCTCAATTGCTTCAACTTTAGCTCTATCAACTTCAATACCTCTCTCGGAAATTTTATGTCCCAATACAATTCCTTCATTAACCATAAAGTGGCATTTCTCCCAATTAAGAACAAGGTTAGTTTCTTCACATCTCTGCAAAACTTTATCAAGGTTCCGCAAGCAATTATCAAAAGAATTCCCATAGACAGAAAAATCATCCATGAATACCTCTACAATACTCCCGCAAAAGCCATGAAAAATAGCAGACATGCATCTTTGAAAAGTAGCAGGAGCATTACATAAACCAAAAGGCATACGTCTATAAGCATAAGTTCCATAAGGACAAGTGAAAGTAGTTTTCTCTTGATCCTTAGTTTTAACAACAATTTGTGAAAATCCAGAATAACCATCAAGAAAACAAAAATGAGTATTTTTAGATAACCTTTCTAACATTTGATCAATAAAAGGCAAAGGGTAATGATCTTTTTTAGTTACCTTATTAACTTTCCGATAATCAATGCACATTCTATACCCTACAACTACTCTTTGAGGTATGAGCTCATCATTATCATTAGGCACAACAGTCATTCCTCCTTTCTTAGGAACACAATGCACAGGACTAACCCATCTACTATCAGCAATAGGATATATAATACCAGCTTCAAGAAGTCTTAATACCTCATTTCTTACCACATCCTTCATCTTGGGAATTAGACGACGCTGAGGTTCAACAACAGGCTTCGCATCATCTTCCATATTAATGGCGTGTTGGTAAATAGAGGGAGAAATCCCCTTCAAGTCATCAAGAGTGTAGCCAATAGCGCCTCGGTGCTTCTTCAATATTTCCAATAACCTTTCTTCTTCAAACTCTGTAAGCTTAGAACTAATAATAACAGGATATATTTTCTTATCATCAATATGAGCATATTTAAGATTATCAGGCAAAGGTTTTAAATCAAAGACATGATCTTCCTTTGGTGGCGGTGTTGTACCCAGATCTTCCACCGGTAAATCATGCTTAAGAATAGGTTGGCGGAGAAAAATTTCCTCAAGCTCATCTCTTTCTTTCCTAAAAACTTCACTCTCGCTATTCTCCAAATGTTGCTGCAAAGGATTATTAGGAACAAGAACAATAGATGCACACTGTTCCATTTTAAAATCATTATTAGGCAAATCAGCTTTATAAGGAGTTTTGGTAAATTTAGAGAAGTTAAACTCATAAGATTCACCAGCAAATTTAGTCAAAATTTTCTCTTTCTTGCAATCTATAATAGCTCCACAAGTATTTAGAAAAGGTCTACCAAAAATGATAGGACAATAATCACTAGCAGCAGAACCAAGTACCAAAAAGTCAGCAGGATATTTAATCTTACCACATAGAACTTCCACATCTCGAACAATACCAATTGGAGAAATAGTTTCTCTATTAGCCAGCTGAATAACCACATCAATATCTTCAAGTTCACAAGAACCAATTTCGTGCATAATCTCCGTGTAAAGCTCATAAGGAATAGCACTAATACTTGCACCAATATCACATAAACCATAATAGCAATGATCACCAATTCTAACAGATAGCATAGGAACACTAGCTTGTTTGGGTTTATTAGGATGTGAAACAATATTAGAAGCATCTTCACAGAAAATAATATGACCTTCCTCCAAATTTTCAGTCACAAGATCTTTAACTATTGCAACAGCAGGTTCAACTTTTATTTGTTCTTCAGGTTCTATAGGTTTCTTTTCACTTTTATGAACTGCACTATTTATAACAGAGTACTCCTTCATTTTAGCAGGGAAAGGAGTTCTTTCAATATAAGCTTCAGGAATAACATGATCAACAGTTTCAACTACAACGCATTTATTAATAGATGAATCAATTTTATCTTTATACGGTTCATGATACTTATCAAAATTCTTCTTAGGCAACTCATAATGAGAGGCAAAAGCTTTATAAAGATTTGCAGCAACTTGAGAATCAAGACCATAAGTAGCACTCATATTACGAAATTTATCAGTATCCATAAAAGCTTCAACTCATTTATAATCATAATTTATACCTGATTCTCTATCTTTGTCGTTCTCCCATCCTTCAGTATTTTCCTGGATCCGATTAAGAAGGTCCCTTTTAAACTCTTCTTTGTTGCGCGTGAATGATCCAGAACAAGAAGTATCCAGCAAGGTCTTGTCTTCAAAAGAAAGTCTTGCATAGAAATTATCAATAATAACATTACCAGGAAGCTCATGAATGGGGCATTTGAGCATTAAAGACTTCAATCTCCCCCACGCTTGGGCAATACTCTCTCCATCATGAGGCCAAAAATTATATATGCGATTCCGATCCTTGTGTATTTCACTTGGAGGATAGAACTTAGAATAAAACCGGGGCACAATATCATTCCATTCAAGAGAATCTGTCAACACCCGAATTTTTAAGTCCGGATGCCTATTATGTCATACATCGCAATCCCAAGAATATTGTTGTTGCGAGGCATAATAGTTAAGTATCACAGTCATCATTCATTACAAACCATAAGTCTTACAAATTGGAATCACATGATCCATATTACACGAATAGTGATCTATTGATCAACGAACACACACAAGTTCATAGTTCAACATAGCGGAAGCGTAAGATACAAGGACTCTCTAGTCCACAGGCCAACGCTTGACGTCAGAAGGCGCTTAGTTGTCGTAGGCGTCCTGCTGGTCATCTCCTTGGTCATCTTCATACTCTGGCCATTTGAATAGCCAGGGACAAAGCCGTGAGTACGTTGAGTACTCGCAAACTAATACTAATGTAAGTGCTAGACATTCTAGTATGGATTGCTAAGCTCTAGTTTATTTGCATAAAACTAGTTTTGGTTCACAAAGTTTGAGAAAAGCTTATTCAAGTGCTAACTAACTCAAGTGGGAACATTAGTGTCATTCCCACTATTCAAGTGGTGATTTCAATTCAATTCACCACAAGTCATTTCACCATCACCCTTTTCAACATCATTTTCAAAGATATGACATCGGAAACTGTATGGCCTTTCCAACCGTCCGTAACCGTGGACGCGGCTATTCGAATAGGTTTACACTCTGCAGAGGTTGCACACTTGTGCCACAACATTTGATTTCATCCGTCGGGATTACCCCGAATCATCGTAACACAGTACGCGGATCATCAACCATAACCTTTCACTTACGAATCCTAGTATGAGCACCTCTCCCCATGAGCTTGGCCTCCCAGTGAAGACCAACTGTCAACCTGGGAACTGCACAGGGCTTGGGCCGGACATTCACCTCATTTCGCATCATATCATATCATTTCTTTTGTGGTAGAGGCAGCTTTCGGCATAACCCCGATGACGCTTGTTTAGAGGGAACCCATACTGAGACGCATAAACTTCCAGTTAAGCCCTACCCATAATCAGGTATTGTGGGGGTACTTAATAATTGGAAAGGTATCGCATTCAAACCAACATCATTGTTTATCAAAAATCACCATCTTCTCTTGATCATATTCACCTTCAAAAATCATTCAATGGAATGCATCTTCATTCCAAGGTTTCAAAATCACTTGAAATTCACCTTGTTCCCATCTAGAGTAGTCAAGTTTTAATTCCTTAGCACTAGCTCTAAATCATGAGGGGTGCTATCTTGCTTTGCTTGGAAGAGACTACTCACTACTCTAGTATCCAACTTATACTTTGACCAAAGTTAACTATAAAAGTAACTCTTTTAGAAAACAAGTAAAACTGGTAAAGTAAAAGCTTGGGATAGGTTCATATAAGAAAAGATAAGAAACATGGTGCCTTGCCCCAAGGGGCTTTGCACTTTGCAAGAATATTAGCTTGCATTGGTAGTAGCTTGCCTTGGTAGTTCTCAAACTGTTCCTCCTCCTCCTCTTGGTAGCAACCTTCTTCTTCGGCGTACCCTCCGGTGCTACCGTCTAAATTTGAATACGAGTATAATTACTCACTAATTCAATGGCTATTCCATACATCACATATAACACACAAACTACTCTATGCACACAATTAAATTAACTAGGGTGCATGGGTTGTGGGGTTTAAATAGAATTCACTTCTTTGTATTTTATATGTAAATGATAGTTTCCATAGGGTTCTTGAGAAATAATTTCCTCTCATTGAAATCTTCTTAAGATTTAATTTCTCAAACAATCATGTATGAACTCATATTGACCTAAGTCAAATGTTCATCATCATCATTTGTGAAAAGGATTTAAATGAGGTAGATCACCTCATACTATTTAAATAACCCTACATTTGATTTAAATCTCAAGTAATTCATATAAGAGAGTTTAGGACCAGGGGTCCAAACATCCCATGAATTCATGTGAGACAAGTTTAAATGAAGTGTAATACTCCACATAATTTAACTTTAATAGTTTTGGACAATATCAACTAGTTAAACTAGCCATATCATCCATTAATTAAACTAGGGCATGATCATGCAAAGTGACCACACCATTTTATTGCATAAACAATTAGTGTAAGTCAAATGTGAGCTATTAGAGTTGGAATTAACTTAATATCTATTTTGGTTGATTTTTAGGAATTATTTGAATAGGGAAAAGTCCCTGTCTTGTTATTTTTATCACATTTATTCTACAACGAATCTGACCATGGGGCCAGTGGCATGTTGTAGAGAATTTCAGTAGCTTTCCAACAACATAAAATTCACTAAATTTGGTTTAGCCAATTTGAAACTATTGATTTTCAAAGTGGAGGCAGTATTCAAATTTATTTGAATTAATTAAACTAGATTTGAATTAAACAGGCCGGCGGGAAAACTAACTGGGCCGAAATGGTTTAAAACGGCCCAAACCAGCCCACCACGCGTCTGTGCCCGCGTGGGCTGCCTCACCAGGGGGTCCCGCATGTCAGCGTGTTTTAAACGCCGAAGCGGTACGAGCGACGTGGCGCGTTGGATTAGAAGACGATCCAACGGCGCACAGTCGTCGTCTTCTCCGACGAGAAGCAGAGGGTCTGGCGGCGAGGGTAGGGGGTCGGAGAGCTTACGGCGGCTCCAGCTAGGGTTGGCAATGTGCTCGGTGAAGGTGTGGACAACGACGAAGCAGCTGGTAGCAGTGGCGGAGCTCGAGGTGGCCTGGATCAATGGCGATTGCTCCAGGGCTTCCGCAGCTCCGATCTTGCAATTGGCCTTGCGCCGGCGACGATCGAGGTGGCTAATGGTGCGAGGCGAAGTAGTGAAGGATGGGGAGTGAGGTGGTGTGCTCAGTTGCTTCCAAGGAACTCTCTATTTATAGGATTGAGCAAGGGTTGCGGGGCAGGGTGGTGGTCGACATGCTCGCGGCGTCTCCGGCGAGCTATCGAGCTAGGCGAGGGTGCGGCAGTGTTCTACGGTTCCTGGCGAAGCAAACGGTGGCGACAGCTTGGTCGGGGAGGGCCTGGTTGGGTCGCATTGCTTCCGGGCATGTCGCGGCAGTGGCGGGATCTTCTTCCCCGTCTACGGCGGCGGCGGTCCAGGGTCTGGTCGTGGCCATGTCTGGCGGTGTCGTGGTGGCGTGGTGATGCTCAACGGCTAGCAAGCGGGGCCAGGGCGAGCGCGAGGTGGTGGCGCGGCGCGTGGCCAGTGCGTGTCCATGGCGTGCATGCGCGCGACACGAGCGGCGTCTGGGCGTGTGCTGGGCGCGCGTCGTCCGGCGACTCCACGGCGGCTACGGCGAGCTGGTGAGTGCTAGGCGAGGTAGAGAGGCGTGGTGGCGATGCTGGACACCAGGGCCAAGGTTGGAGAGTGGGGGGGAGAGGGGTGGCTCGACATGGCCGGCATGGCCATGTCATGCATGCTAGGGTTTGCCTCCCTAGGTTACTATGTGGTATTAAGTGAGAGAGGGGACCAGGGGACCATTTAGGGTAGTGTAGTGTAGATTAGGTTTGTATAGAACACTATTTCAAATAGTGTCAAATAGTTACATAATTGGAAATTTGCAAATTTGTCCAAATTTGCAATAATTCAAATGGTGAACCTTTTTGAAATGTGAGTGTTGATATTAGTTGTAAATGACCAGAGGTGAGTAGAGGTGGTGGTGGAATTTTAGAATTCAAGAATTTGCCAAAATTGGCTAAGTGGAGATTGTTGCCTATGTTAAAAAGTTGAATCTTTGGATGAGCCTTGCTCATGATCAAAGATGATTTTGGCATGGTGATCTTCATCAAAGTTGTTCACCTTGATGTTGACTTTGAAATGGTGCAAAGAGTTAGCAAGAATTGGTTTGGGAAAAATGAATGGCAAGGGCTCAAAGTGGTGATCAGACTATAATTGTCAAACTTGACCATTATCATATGTGAGTGGGATTTGTGTTTGAATTTCATTTGAATTGTGAAACTTTGATTCCAAAAGTTGTAATAAGTGTTTAATAACATTATTCAACTAATGGTGAAGACCAAATTGGTCTAGGGTCAAAATTTATAAAAATGCCATAGGGCCTATGTGAGGGTTTTTAGGGTTTTGCATTTTATGGATTTTCTTCCTATTTGATTTATTTGGTTGGTGATCTTCATATGATCACACTAGGGTTTTAGAGCATATCAAATACAAGTAATAGCAATCATCATGGCATATCACTCAAATGCACAAGTCCTATGCATGGTACTATATGCAAAAGAAAAGTTTTTTGTTGGTTTGAAATTTTGCTTTCTGGAATTCTCTAACTTTCTTTTTTTTTAATTGAAATTTGGGGTGTTACAAACCCTTCCCCCTTACAAAAGATCTCGTCTCGAGATCGAAAAGAAAGTTAGGTACTAAAGAGATCTGGGTACTCCTTCTTCATGAAGTCTTCGCGTTCCCATGTGGCTTCATCCTCGGTATGATTGCTCCATTGGATCTTCAGAAACTTGATGCTTCGGGTGCGGGTGGTTCGGTAAGCTTCTTCCAAGATGCGAATCGGCACTTCGCGGTAAGTCAGATCCTTGTTGATATCCACCGATCTGTGATCGATGTTCTTGAACACTTCGGTCTTCTCCGGGACTTCAAGGCACTTCCGGAGAAGTGAGATGTGAAACACGTCGTGCACAGCCGACATTTCTTCAGGCAACTCCAGTTGATAAGATACTTCACCTCGGCGGCTGAGGACTTGGAAAGATCCGACATAGCGGGGTGCAAGCTTTCCTTTCAGTTGGAACCTTTGCATTCCTTTCAAGGGGGATACTTTGAGATAGACGAAGTCTCCGATCTCAAAGGTCATCTCCCGATGTCTCTTGTCGGCGTAGCTCTTCTGTCTGGATTGCGCAGTCTTGAGGTACTCTCGGATCTTGTGGACTTTCTCTTCAGCTTCACGAAGAACATCAGGGCCGAAAACTTGGCTCTCTCCGACTTCTGACCAGTTCAGGGGGGTACGGCACTTCCTTCCGTACAAGGCTTCAAAGGGGGCCATCTGTAGGCTGGCTTGATAACTATTGTTGTAAGAGAATTCTGCGTAAGGTAGGCAGTCTTCCCACTTGGATCCGTATTCCAGTACGCATGCTCTAAGCATGTCTTCCGATGATCTGGTTTACTCTCTCAGTCTGTCCGTCGGTCTGAGGGTGATAGGCAGTGCTGAAATTTAGGCGAGTGCCTAGTCCTTCATGCACTTTCTGCCAGAACCTTGAGGTGAACTGTGATCCTCTATCTGACACTATCGATTTGGGGGTTCCGTGCAGGGCGACTATTCTGGAGATGTAAAGTTCAGCTAACTTTGGGCCTTGATAGGTGGTTTTGACGGCGATGAAATGGGCAACTTTGGTCAATCTATCGACCACTACCCATATTGAATCATTGCCTTTGCTGGATTTGGGCAGTCCGGTGATAAAGTCCATTCCTACGGAGTCCCATTTCCATTCCGGAATCTGGAGGGGTTGTAACAGTCCGGCGGGTCGTTGATGTTCTGCCTTGACTCTCTGACAGATGTCACACTTAGCGATATAGCTACCGATCTCTCTCTTCATTCCGTGCCACCAAAAATGTTCTTTTAGGTCTTGGTACATCTTGGTACCTCCGGGGTGGATTGAGTAGAGAGTATCATGGGCTTCTTGCAGGATGACTTGTTTCAAGTCAGAGTCCGATGGTACACAGAGACGTTCTTTGTACCAAAGCACTCCGGCTTCGTCTACAGTGAATCCGGGGGCTTTTCCTGCGGCTATCTGTTTCTTGATTCCGTCAACGCTAGCGTTGTCTTTCTGGGCTTCCTTGATCTGACCAACCAAGGTGGGTTGCAGTTCTATGCTGGCTAGGAATCCTTCACTAACAAGTTCAAGTCTGAACTGTTCAAACTCTTGATGCAAGCTGGGCTGTTCGGTTGCGAGCATGGAGTTCAACTGGCACGGCAGTCGACTCAAAGCATCCGCTACCACATTGGCCTTGCCGGGGTGGTAGTGAATCTCCATGTTGTAATCCTTGATCAATTCGATCCATCGGCGTTGTCTCATGTTCAACTCTTTCTGGGTGAATATGTATTTGAGGCTTTTGTGGTCGGAGTAGATCTCGCATCGATTACCCATGAGGTAATGACGCCAAACTTTCAGGGCTAAGACCACGGCTGCAAGCTCGAGGTCGTGGGTTGGGTAGTTCTGTTCATGTTGCTTGAGTTGTCTTGAAAGGTAGGATACAACCTTGCCTTCTTGCATAAGCACGCATCCAAGTCCAGTCTTGGAGGCGTCGCAATATACGTCAAAGGGCTTTGCGATATCTGGCATGATCAGGATTGGGGCTGTTGTCAACCTACTCTTGAGCTGTTGAAAGCTCTCTTCGCATTTGTCGGTCCACTCAAACTTTCTGTCCTTTTTCAGCAGTTGGGTCATTGGTCGAGCGATGCTCGAAAAACCTTCTACAAATCTGCGGTAATATCCGGCTAATCCCAGAAAAGCACGGACCTCGGTTTGTGTGGTTGGGGTTTGCCATTCCATAACAGTTTTGATTTTGGCGGGATCTACAGCAATTCCTCCTGCAGACAAGATGTGTCCCAGGAATCGAACTTCTTCCAGCCAAAACTCGCACTTGCTAAACTTGGCATATAACTTGTGCTGTCTAAGGGTTTCTAGGACAATCTCCAAATGTTGTTCATGTTCCTCTTCGGACTTGGAGTAGACGAGGATGTCGTCGATGAACACAACGACAAACTTGTCCAAAAAGTTCATGAAGATCTTATTCATGAGATTCATGAAATAAGCGGGGGCATTGGTCAGTCCAAACGACATGACGTTGTACTCATACAACCCATATCTGGTGGTAAAGGCAGTTTTTGGAATGTCGGTGGCTCGGATCTTCAGTTGGTGGTATCCAGTTCTAAGATCAATCTTGGAGAAAACTCGGGATCCGGTGAGTTGGTCAAACAAGTCTTTGATCTTGGGTAAGGGGTATTTGTTTTTGATGGTGACATCGTTAAGTTTACGATAGTCTGTGCATAAACGATTTGCACCATCCTTCTTGTCGACAAACAAGACGGGGGATCTCCAGGGGGATGCACTTGGTCTAATCAAACCTTTGGCGAGCATGTCATCTATTTGCTTCTTCAGCTCCACAAGCTCGGTTGCGTTCATGCTGTAGGCTCTCTGGGCTATGGGTCCAGTTCCGGGGATTAACTCGATGATAAACTCGATATCCCGATCCGGGGGCATACCGGGTAGATCATCCGGAAACACATCAGGGTAGCGACAAACGACCCTGATTTGATCCAGAGTTGGCTTGGATACACTTTGGTTGCAGGTGAATTTTCTGGGTAGTTTTTCAGAGACGTGCTCAACTACGATACCGGTGCTGCTAGTCATGGTTATGGCTTTCTTGGCGCAGTCTATCAATCCATTGTGCTTGGACATCCAGTGCATTCCTAGGACAACTTCCAAACCCTTGGTTCCAAGTATGATTAGATTTGCAAAGAAATCTACATCATGGATTTTGATTGGCACATTTTTGCAAAATTTTCTGGCTTTGGTGGTTGCTCCGGGGATTTGGACTATCATGACATGTTTCAAACTGAGAGGTTGAATTTTACTTGTTGATGCAAAGTCTTCGGTGACAAAAGAATGAGATGCTCCGGAATCAAACAACACTCTGGCAGGGATGTGGTTGACAGAAAACATACCCAGTACAACATCTGGTGCTTCCTGGGCTTCTTCGGCGTTCATGTGGTAGAGGCGGCCGTTGCGGTTGTTGGGGTTGTTGGGGGCGAACTTCTTGCCGGTGGAGACACGGCGTTGTTGCTGAGTAGGGGCAGCGGTGTTGCCAGCGAGCTTGGCAAGACGCTTGGGACACTCGTTGGAGTAGTGCCCCACTACACCACACTCATAACAAGTGATAGTGGTCTTGTCCTGCTTGTTCGCAACGGGAACGGCATTGCTTCCGGTTCTGGGAGCGATGTTGGTGTTGGTGTTGTTGTTGTTAGGGGCTCGGGGTGGAGCGCGGTTGTAGTTGTTGTTGTAGTTGTTGTTGTAGCCTCCTGGCTTGGAGTTTCCTCCACTCCGGTTCTGATAACCGGGGCGAGAGTTCTGCATCTGGGGTTTGTTGTTTCTCGGAGTGAAACCTCCGCTTGAGCTAGGGCGAAACTTCTGGGGGTGGCTTGATCCACTCTGATTCGCCATGCGGCGCTTGCGGTTTTCATTGGCTTGGTTTAACTTGCCCTCCATCTGGATGGCGGAGTCAACAAGGGCTTCGAGGTCGGCGAAGGGGATGTTGACGAGGACAGTCTGCATCTCATCATGCAGTCCGTTCAGGAATCTCTCCTTCCTCTTCTCAACGCTGTCGGTCTCATCAGGGGCATACCTCGACAAGGTGAGAAACTTGTCGCGGTATTCAACCACCGTCATGCGACCTTGTTTCAGCTCGCGGAATTCATCCCTCATCTTCTTGATAAGACCCGGGGGTACATGGTACTTGCTGAACTTGAGTTTGAAATCCCCCCAAGTCATGAATTGACCTCCGTTCATGGCACGGGTGCTTGTCCACCAAGCGCGGGCTGGTCCAGCGAGATAGTGAGTGGCGAACAACACCTTCTCGTTGGCTTCCACTCCGGCTACCTCCAGATTGTTCTCCATAGTCTGGAGCCAATCGTCGGCGTCGAGGGGCTCCTCGGTCTTGCTAAACACCGGAGGGTTGGTGTTTTGGAAGTTCTTGAGCTTGGATCCGGGGTGGTCATGATTTCCATGGCCTTGGTTGGCGATGTTCTGCAAGGCGATGAGGTTGGCTTGGCGTTCGGCTCTTTCGGTTTCCCGGTCTGCAAGCATGGTCTGCAGTACTTGCAGCATCGCATCGTTGGTGCGATTTGGAGGGGCCATCTGAAGATGTAGAAGATTATGAGATAAGAGGGAACATTCTATGGTTCATTTTGGTTAAGTTTGAAAACATTTGAAAACTTGTAATCTTTTCATGACAAACATAACATTCATTCATTCATGCAACACATAGTACAAACTACACACATACTCCAATGGTTTTAAGAACCATTCTCATGCTACGATACAAGGGACGGGATACAACTCACACCTACTATAAGTGAACTAGTGCAACTACTCCTCATCATCGACATCGATCGGGACGTAGTCGTCGGGTCCTGCCTCCAGGAACTCGTAGTCCTCCTCCTCGGTGTTCTCGTCCTCCTCAAAGTCGTTGTCGTCGCTCAGGAAGGCGTCTCCTCCCTGAATGTCGATGCCTCCATTGTCATCCTCCAGCTGACGAATCTGATCCTCCTGGGCCTTGACAGTGGCCTCAAGTGACGCGATCCGGGCACGAAGGCGACGAATCATAGCGTCCTTCTTGGCACGCTGTTGGCGAAGGCTCTTGCGATCGTTGTTGAGTAGCTTGATCGCCTCACCCTGCTCGGTGATGTGAGCGTGGGTCTGGTTCGCGTAAGTGCGAGTGGCGTCGAGGTCCCTCTGAGTCTGGTAGAGCATGAAGTCCAGGTGCTCAGCATGGTGCCTCAACTCCGGGTGCGGCTGCAGCTCCATGGGCACTCCCGCGGCATCACGCCTCACCAGGTGGGCGTAGCGAGAGGCGAGGATGCTCACCACGTTCTGTCCACAAAGGCGCGCAAGTGCCTCCTGAAGGCCACGTGCGAGTCCGTCGAGCCAGTTGCTCTCACGGAAGGAGAAGAGGATCCTCTCCGAGGTGGGAGGCTCCATCTTGCCCCTCAAGTCGGCAGTGATCACCCACTGCAACTCTCCTCCGGGCGTGTCGTCCAGCTGAACCCCGTGAAACTCGGGGTGTGGGCGCCCAAGGAAGTCAGAGACGGCGTTGAGGTCGTGCTCGAAGATCAAGCTTCCTCCGTTCCCAAGCTGGTAAAACTTGGTGTTGATGGGTTCATTCGGCTCCATCTGAAAGAGAATTGGATGAGTAAGTTAGAGAGTGCAAAGTGTGGCAAAATTTTAAGTTGATTCAAATAAGATAGAACATGATTCATCAAATTTTGGCAAAGTCTCAAAGACAAGAGTGTAGTAAATTTTCACAAATATTTTCTTTCATTTGATTTCAAAGTTAAGTTTTTCAGAACGCTCATTCTATCTAAGGTCTTCTAAGGTCAAACAATGGCTCTGATACCAACTTGTCAACACCCGGATTTTTAAGTCCGGATGCCTATTATGTCATACATCGCAATCCCAGGAATATTGTTGTTGCGAGGCATAATAGTTAAGTATCACAGTCATCATTCATTACAAACCATAAGTCTTACAAATTGGAATCACATGATCCATATTACACGAATAGTGATCTATTGATCAACGAACACACACAAGTTCATAGTTCAACATAGCGGAAGCATAAGATACAAGGACTCTCTAGTCCACAGGCCAACGCTTGACGTCGGAAGGCGCTTAGTTGTCGTAGGCGTCCTGCTGGTCATCTCCTTGGTCATCTTCATACTCTGGCCATTTGAATAGCCAGGGACAAAGCCGTGAGTACGTTGAGTACTCGCAAACTAATACTAATGTAAGTGCTAGACATTCTAGTATGGATTGCTAAGCTCTAGTTTATTTGCATAAAACTAGTTTTGGTTCACAAAGTTTGAGAAAAGCTTATTCAAGTGCTAACTAACTCAAGTGGGAACATTAGTGTCATTCCCACTATTCAAGTGGTGATTTCAATTCAATTCACCACAAGTCATTTCACCATCACCCTTTTCAACATCATTTTCAAAGATATGACATCGGAAACTGTATGGCCTTTCCAACGGTCCGTAACCGTGGACGCGGCTATTCGAATAGGTTTACACTCTGCAGAGGTTGCACACTTGTGCCACAACATTTGATTTCATCCGTCGGGATTACCCCGAATCATCGTAACACAGTACGCGGATCATCAACCATAACCTTTCACTTACGAATCCTAGTATGAGCACCTCTCCCCATGAGCTTGGCCTCCCAGTGAAGACCAACTGTCAACCTGGGAACTGCACAGGGCTTGGGCCGGACATTCACCTCATTTCGCATCATATCATATCATTTCTTTTGTGGTAGAGGCAGCTTTCGGCATAACCCCGATGACGCTTGTTTAGAGGGAACCCATACTAAGACACATAAACTTCCAGTTAAGCCCTACCCATAATCAGGTATTGTGGGGGTACTTAATAATTGGAAAGGTATCGCATTCAAACCAACATCATTGTTTATCAAAAATCACCATCTTCTCTTGATCATATTCACCTTCAAAAATCATTCAATGGAATGCATCTTCATTCCAAGGTTTCAAAATCACTTGAAATTCACCTTGTTCCCATCTAGAGTAGTCAAGTTTTAATTCCTTAGCACTAGCTCTAAATCATGAGGGGTGCTATCTTGCTTTGCTTGGAAGAGACTACTCACTACTCTAGTATCCAACTTATACTTTGACCAAAGTTAACTATAAAAGTAACTCTTTTAGAAAACAAGTAAAACTGGTAAAGTAAAAGCTTGGGATAGGTTCATATAAGAAAAGATAAGAAACATGGTGCCTTGCCCCAAGGGGCTTTGCACTTTGCAAGAATATTAGCTTGCATTGGTAGTAGCTTGCCTTGGTAGTTCTCAAACTGTTCCTCCTCCTCCTCTTGGTAGCAACCTTCTTCTTCGGCGTACTCTCCGGTGCTACCGTCTAAATTTGAATACGAGTATAATTACTCACTAATTCAATGGCTATTCCATACATCACATATAACACACAAACTACTCTATGCACACAATTAAATTAACTAGGGTGCATGGGTTGTGGGGTTTAAATAGAATTCACTTCTTTGTATTTTATATGTAAATGATAGTTTCCATAGGGTTCTTGAGAAATAATTTCCTCTCATTGAAATCTTCTTAAGATTTAATTTCTCAAACAATCATGTATGAACTCATATTGACCTAAGTCAAATGTTCATCATCATCATTTGTGAAAAGGATTTAAATGAGGTAGATCACCTCATACTATTTAAATAACCCTACATTTGATTTAAATCTCAAGTAATTCATATAAGAGAGTTTGGGACCAGGGGTCCAAACATCCCATGAATTCATGTGAGACAAGTTTAAATGAAGTGTAATACTCCACATAATTTAACTTTAATAGTTTTGGACAATATCAACTAGTTAAACTAGCCATATCATCCATTAATTAAACTAGGGCATGATCATGCAAAGTGACCACACCATTTTATTGCATAAACAATTAGTGTAAGTCAAATGTGAGCTATTAGAGTTGGAATTAACTTAATATCTATTTTGGTTGATTTTTAGGAATTATTTGAATAGGGAAAAGTCCCTGTCTTGTTATTTTTATCACATTTATTCTACAAAGAATCTGACCATGGGGCCAGTGGCATGTTGTAGAGAATTTCAGTAGCTTTCCAACAACATAAAATTCACTAAATTTGGTTTAGCCAATTTGAAACTATTGATTTTCAAAGTGGAGGCAGTATTCAAATTTATTTGAATTAATTAAACTAGATTTGAATTAAACAGGCCGGCGGGAAAACTAACTGGGCCGAAATGGTTTAAAACGGCCCAAACCAGCCCACCACGCGTCTGTGCCCGCGTGGGCTGCCTGACCAGGGGGTCCCGCATGTCAGCGTGTTTTAAACGCCGAAGCGGTACGAGCGACGTGGCGCGTTGGATTAGAAGACGATCCAACAGCGCACAGTCGTCGTCTTCTCCGACGAGAAGCAGAGGGTCTGACGGCGAGGGTAGGGGGTCGGAGAGCTTACGGCGGCTCCAGCTAGGGTTGGCAATGTGCTCGGTGAAGGTGTGGACGACGACGAAGCAGCTGGTAGCAGTGGCGGAGCTCGAGGTGGCCTGGATCAATGGCGATTGCTCCAGGGCTTCCGCGGCTCCAATCTTGCAATTGGCCTTGCTCCGGCGACGATCGAGGTGGCTAATGGTGCAAGGCGAAGTAGTGAAGGATGGGGAGTGAGGTGGTGTGCTCAGTTGCTTCCAGGGAACTCTCTATTTATAGGATTGAGCAAGGGTTGCGGGGCAGGGTGGTGGTCGACATGCTCGCGGCGTCTCCGGCAAGCTATCGAGCTAGGCGAGGGTGCGGCAGTGTTCTACGGTTCCTGGCGAAGCGAACGGTGGCGACAGCTTGGTCGGGGAGGGCCTGGTTGGGTCGCATTGCTTCCGGGCATGTCGCGGCAGTGGCGGGATCTTCTTCCCCGTCTACGGCGGCGGCGGTCCAGGGTCTGGTCGTGGCCATGTCTGGCGGCGTCGTGGTGGCGTGGTGATGCTCAACGGCTAGCAAGCGGGGCCAGGGCGAGCGCGAGGTGGTGGCGCGGCGCGTGGCCAGTGCGTGTCCATGGCGTGCATGCGCGCGACACGAGCGGCGTCTGGGCGTGTGCTGGGCGCGCGTCGTCCGGCGACTCCACGGTGGCTACGGCGAGCTGGTGAGTGCTAGGCGAGGTAGAGAGGCGTGGTGGCGATGCTGGACACCAGGGCCAAGGTTGGAGAGTGAGGGGGAGAGGGGTGGCTCGACATGGCCGGCATGTCCATGTCATGCATGCTAGGGTTTGCCTCCCTAGGTTACTATGTGGTATTAAGTGAGAGAGGGGACCAGGGGACCATTTAGGGCAGTGTAGTGTAGATTAGGTTTGTATAGAACACTATTTCAAATAGTGTCAAATAGTTACATAATTGGAAATTTGCAAATTTGTCCAAATTTGCAATAATTCAAATGGTGAACCTTTTTGAAATGTGAGTGTTGATATTAGTTGTAAATGACCAGAGGTGAGTAGAGGTGGTGGTGGAATTTTAGAATTCAAGAATTTGCCAAAATTGGCTAAGTGGAGATTGTTGCCTATGTTAAAAAGTTGAATCTTTGGATGAGCCTTGCTCATGATCAAAGATGATTTTGGCATGGTGATCTTCATCAAAGTTGTTCACCTTGATGTTGACTTTGAAATGGTGCAAAGAGTTAGCAAGAATTGGTTTGGGAAAAATGAATGGCAAGGGCTCAAAGTGGTGATCAGACTATAATTGTCAAACTTGACCATTATCATATGTGAGTGGGATTTGTGTTTGAATTTCATTTGAATTGTGAAACTTTGATTCCAAAAGTTGTAATAAGTGTTTAATAACATTATTCAACTAATGGTGAAGACCAAATTGGTCTAGGGTCAAAATTTATAAAAATGCCATAGGGCCTATGTGAGGGTTTTTAGGGTTTTGCATTTTATGGATTTTCTTCCTATTTGATTTATTTGGTTGGTGATCTTCATATGATCACACTAGGGTTTTAGAGCATATCAAATACAAGTAATAGCAATCATCATGGCATATCACTCAAATGCACAAGTCCTATGCATGGTACTATATGCAAAAGAAAAGTTTTTTTGTTGGTTTGAAATTTTGCTTTCTGGAATTCTCTAACTTTCTTTTTTTTATTGAAATTTGGGGTGTTACAGAATCCCCATTATCCAGTAATTTATACCAATGCGCCGCTTTACCAGACAGCGATATAGAGAATAGTTTCTTCCTCACTTCATCCATAGCAATACCTGCACACTTGAATAAACCGCATAATTCATGCAAGAACAATAAATGATCTCCAGGGTGGACAGTTCCATCCCCTGTATAACGGTTACCCACTACGCGTTCAATAATTTTCATAGGTATTTTGTATGGTATCTCTTCCTTACCTGGCACCTCATCCACTACCTTTGCAGTAGTAGCAGATTTCCCAAATAAACATTCAAAAGGAGATCTCTCCATAATGAATTATGGCAGCAGGCAGAAATAAAATCAGCACAAACAGTAGAAGTTTCCCTTACCAATTCCACTTACCAATAGCGCTTCACTCCCCGGCAACGGCGCCAGAAAATAGTCTTGATGACCCACAAGTATAGGGGGTGTATCGTAGTATCTTCGATAAGTAAGAATGTCGATCCCAACGAGGAGCAGAAGGTGTTGACAAGCAGTTTCGATGAAGGATTCACTGTAAATGCTCACAGACAAGTATTCAGGGGGTTTTGATGTAACAGATGAATAAAGTACGAGTAAGTAAAGTGCGAGAGTAACAATTGCAGCGAGTGGCCCAATCCTTTTTAGCACAAAGGACAAGCCGGTTTGTTTACTTATAATGACCAAACGTTCTCGAGGACACACGGGATTTTAGTCTAGTGCTTTCGCTACATACGGCTAATTAATCTTCATTGTTTTGATAAGTGTTGTGTGGGTGAACCTGTGCTAATGTACCGCCCTTCCTAGGACTAATGCATACTTGTGATTATACCCCTTGCAAGCATCCGCAACTACAAGAAAGTAATTAAGAATAAATCTAACCACAGCCTTAAACTCTGAGATCCTGTTATCCCTCCTGCATCGATGTACCAACGGGGGCTTAGGTTTCTGTCACTCCGGCAACCCCGCAATCGGCAAACGAGTACAAGATGCATTCCCCTAGGCCCATAAAGGTGAAGTGTCATGTAGTCGACGTTCACATGACACCACTAGAAGAATAACACCACAACTTAAATATCATAACATTGAATATTACTCAACCATAGTTCACTACTAACATTTAGACTTCACCCATGTCCTCAAGAACTAAATAAACTACTCACGAGACATCATATGGAACATGATCAGAGGTGATATGATGACAAATAACAATCTGAACATAAACCTTGGTCCAATGGTTTCACTCAATAGCATCAATAACAAGTAGAAATCAATACCGAGAGAGTTTCCCCTATCAAACAATCAAGATCAAACCCAAATTGCTATGGCGGTGATGATGTCCAGCGGTGGAGACGGCGGTGATGATGGTGGAGATGATGATGATGGTGATGGAGATGATGTCCAGCTCGATGACGGTGACGATGGCATCGATTTCCCCCTCCCGGAGGGAATTTCCCCGGCGGATCTCAGCCCGCCGGAGAGCTCTTTTCTCTCTGGTTTTCTCCGCCCCGCAGAGGCGGCTGTAACTCTTCGCGAGGTACCCTCTGTGGCTTAGGTCTTCGGGACGAAGGATTTCGCGAAGAAAAGGAGGCGAGAGGGGCTGTGGGGCCCCCCTCCTTCCGGGCGGCGGCCAGGCCTTGGGCCGCGCCGGCCCATGGTGTGGGCCCACCTTGGGTCCCCTCGGCTCCCCCTTCTGGCTTCCTTCGTCATCTGGAAAAATAGGATTTTTGGTATAATTTCCTTCCACAGTTGATCTTCCGAAATATTGCGTTCTGACGGTGCTTTTTCCAGCAGAATCCTGGCTCCGGTGCTCGATCCTCCAATAATCATGAAACATGCAAAATAGATGAAATAACATAAGTATTATGTCCAAATATGAAATATATCAATGAATAACAGCAAATTATGATATAAAATAGTGATGCAAATTGGACGTATCATTCATCCCTGCATATTTCAAGAAGACTCAAGCGTCTAAGCTTGGGGATGCCCAAGGCATCCCCTTCTTCATCAACAACTTATCAGGTCACCTCTAGTGAAACTATATTTTAATTCCGTCACATCTTATGTACTTTACTTGGAGCGTCTGTGTGCTTTTAGTTTTGTTTGTGTTTGAATAAATTCGGATCCTAGCAATCCTTGTGTGGGAGAGAGACACGCTCCGCTTTTTCATATGAACACTAGTGTTCTTCGCTTTTACTTTTAATGTTCAATAGCGAAAGTTGATCGCTTCACTTATTGCTATTTGGTTGGAAATAGAAAAGGCTTCATGTGGTAATTGGTATATTATCTTGAATAATTTGATACTTGGCAATTGTTTTGAGCTCTCAAGTAGATCATGTTTAAGCTCTTGCATCATGTAGTTTAAATCTATTAGTGGAGAACTACCGTAGAGCTTGTTGAAATTTGGTTTGCATGATTGGTCTCTCTAAGGTCTAGATATTTTCTGGTAAAAGTGTTTGAGCAACAAGGAAGACAGTGTAGAGTCTTATAATGCTTGCAATATGTTCTTGTGTAAGTTTTTGCTGTACCGGTTCATACTTGTGTTTGCTTCAAACAACCTTGCTAGCCAAAGCCTTGTACTGAGAGGAAATGCTTCTCGTCCATCCAAAAACCTTGAGCCAAAACCTATGCCATTTGTGTCCACCATAACTACCTACTATGTGGTATTTTGCTGCCATTCCAAAGTAAATTGCTTGCGTGCTACCTTTAAAAAATTCATTCCTTGTCTTTGCAATACATAACTCATGGGAAAGTAGCCTAAAAAACTATTGTGGTAAAGAATATGTCGCTTATGTATCTTAGTTCTTATAAGTTGCTTGTTGAGCGGTAACCATGTTTCTGGGGACGCCATCAACCTGTTACACCTTTGTTGAATATCATGTGAGTTGCTATGCATGTTCGTCTTGTCTGAAGTAAGAGAGATTTCTCATGATTAAATGGTTTGAGTATGCATATTGTTAGAGAAGAACATTGGGCCGCCAACCAAAGCCATGTATCATGGTGGAAGTTTCAGTTTGGACATTAATCCTCAAATCTCTTATGAGAATATTATCTGTTGTTGAATGCTTAAAGCATAAAAGAGGAGTCCATTATCTGTTTTCTATGTTGTCCCGGTATGGATGTCCTCAAGTTGAGATCTATCAAAACTGAGAAATCAAATGCGATCTATCTCCTTGGACCTTTGTACAGGTGGCATAGAGGTACCCCTTTGTGACACTTGGTTGAAACATATGTAATGCAATGATAATCCATGGAAGTCCGAGCTAATTAGGACAATGTGCGGGCACTATTGGTATTCGATGCATAAGGCTTGCAACTTATAGGAGGTTTTATGCATAACACATATGAATTATTACTACCGTTGACAAAATTGTTTCCATGCTTTCAAAATAAAAAGCTCTAGCACATGAGTAATCCCTGCTTCCCTCTGCGAAGGGCCTTTCTTTTACTTTATGTTGAGTCAGTTTACCTACTTCTTTCTATCTTAGAAGCAAACACTTGTGTCAACTGTGTGCACTGATTCTTACATGCTTACTTATTGCACTTGTTATATTACTTTATGTTGACAACTATCCATGAGATATACATGTTACAAGTTGAAAGCAATTGCTGAAACTTAATCATCCTTTGTGTTGCTTCAATGCCTTCTACTTTGAATCTATTGCTTTATGAGTTCATTCTTATGCAAGTCTTTTTGATGCTTGTCTTGAAAGTACTATTCATGAAAAGTTTTTGCTATATGATTCAGTTGTTTAGTCATTATCTTTTTGATTAGCAAACTATAGATCATTGCTTTGAGTCACTTCATTCATCTCATATGCTTTACAAATAGTGTTGATCAAGATTATGTTGGTAGCATGTCACTTCAGAAATTATTCTTTTTATCGTTTACCTACTCGAGGGCGAGTAGGAACTAAGCTTGGGGATGCTTGATACGTCTCAAACGTATCTATAATTTCTTATGTTCCATGCTAGTTTTATGACAATACCTACATGTTTTATCCATACTTTGTATCATTTTTATGCATTTTCCGGTACTAACTTATTAACAAGATGCCAAAGCGCCAGTTCCTGTTTTCTGCTATTTTTGGTTTCAGAAATCCTACACAGGAAATATTCTCGGAATTGGACGAAACAAAAGCCCACGACCCTATTTTCCACGGAGTCTTCCAGAACACCGAAGAGGATTCAAGAAAGGGCAGCAGGGGGCCCACACCATAAGGCGGTGCGGGTGGCCCCCTGGCCGCGCCCAGATGTGGGGAGGGAGCCCCCTGGCTCCCCCGACGCTACCCCTTCGCCTATATATTCCTTCCGTCGCGAAAACCCTAAAACAATCAGTCATATTCCACGAAGAGTTCCGTAGCCGCCGCCATCGCGAAGACAAGTTTCGGGGGACAGAATCTCTGTTCCGGCACGCCGCCGGGACGGGGAATTGCCCCCGGAGTCATCTCCATCGACACCACCGCCATCTTCATCGCCGTTGCTGTCTCCCATGATGAGGAGGGAGTAGTTCTCCCCCGAGGCTGAGGGCTCTACCGGTAGCTATGTGGTTCATCTCTCTCTCCCATGGTGTGATCTTTATGTGATCATGAGCTTTGTATCACTATTAATCTATGTGCTACTCTAGTGATGTTATTAAAGTAGTCTATTCCTCCTCCATGATGTAAAGTTGACAGTGTGTGCATCATGTAGTACTTGGCGTAGGTTATGATTGTAATCTCTTGTAGATTATGAAGTTAACTATTACTATGATAGTATTGATGTGATCTATTCCCCCTTTCATAGCTATTGTTGACAGTGTGTATGCTATGTTAGTACTCGGTCTAAACTGCAACGGTCTATTATGCACTCTAGAGGTTACTTTAATATGAACTCCGGATTCACTCTCACGGTGTGACGGTAACAGTGTGCGCATCGTGTGTGATTCCTTTATGACGTTGTGGAGCTTGTTTACTCTGGCTTGAGGGTGCTCTTGTAGCCCTACACAATGAATGGTGTTTGTTATCCAACAAGAGAGTGTTTGAGAGTAGCATTTATTTATTCAATTATGTGATCATTGTTGAGAGTGTCCACTAGTGAAAGTATGATCCCTAGGCCTTGTTTCTAAGCATTGAAACACCGTTTCCAACAAGTTCTGCTACATGTTCGCTTGCTGCCATTTTTATTTCAGATTGCAATTACTACTAATAATCATCCATATTACTTGTATTTCACTATCTTTTCGCCGAACTAGTGCACCTATACATCCGACAAGTGTATTAGGTGTGTTGGGGACACAAGAGACTTCTTGTATCTTAATTGCAGGGTTGCTTGAGAGGGATATCTCTGACCTCTACCTCCCTGAGTTCGATAAACCTTGGGTGATTCACTTATGGGAAACTTGCTGCTGTTCTACAAACCTCTGCTCTTGGAGGCCCAACACTGTCTACAAGAATAGAAGCACACGTAGACATCACTTGTCACTATGACAAAAAGGGTATATTTAGTGTGAGATCGGCATACATGATGTTGTCGAGTATAAAGGAGCGTCGGGAAGCTTAGTTGGATGAGAAAGCTTTGAGCTCCGATCATACAGGACTACACAAGAGTTGGTCTCGACTCTGGCAGGTCAAGGTACCGGCAAAACTGAGGATCTTTTATGGAGTTTGGCCAAGCACTCGCTGCCAACAACGGATATGCTTCACCATAGGCATATAGCGTAGATGAGTTCTTGTGGGATTTTTGGTGTCAAGGATTCATGGAGGCAGTCTTTAATTGACTGCACAATGGCAAGGTGTGTATGGGCGCTTGCTGACGAGGAGTTGGTAGAGCATTGATGGCGTGTAATACACACGTTCGTTGGGAACCACAAGAGGAAGGTGTGATGCGCACAACAGTAAGTTTTCCCTCAGTAAGAAACCAAGGTTTATCGAACCAGTAGGAGTCAAGAAGCACGTTGAAGGTTGATGGCGGCGGGATGTAGTGCGGCGCAACACCAGGGATTCCGGCGCCAACGTGGAACCTGCACAACACAACCAAAGTACTTTGCCCCAACGAAACAGTGAGGTTGTCAATCTCACCGGCTTGCTGTAAACAAAGGATTAGATGTATAGTGTGGATGATGATATTTGTTTGCAAAGAACAGTAAAGAACAATAGCAGCAGATTTGTATTTCAGATGTAAAGAATAGGACCGGGGTCCACAGTTCACTAGAGGTGTCTCTCCCATAAGATAAATAGCATGTTGTGTGAACAAATTACAGTTGGGCAATTGACAAATAGAGAGGGCATGACCATGCACATACATGATATGATAAGTATAGTGAGATTTAGTTGGGCATTACGACAAAGTACATAGACCGCTATCCAGCATGCATCTATGCCTAAAAAGTCCACCTTCAGGTTATCATCCGAACCCCTTCCAGTATTAAGTTGTAAACAACAGACAATTGCATTAAGTATGGTGCGTAATGTAATCAATAACTACATCCTCGGACATAGCATCAATGTTTTATCCCTAGTGGCAACAGCACATCCACAACCTTAGAACTTTCTGTCACATCGTCCTGCATTTAATGGAGGCATGAACCCACTATCGAGCATAAATACTCCCTCTTGGAGTTAAGAGTAAAAACTTGGCCAGAGCCTCTACTAATAATGGAGAGCATGCAAGATCATAAACAACACATAGGTAATAGATTGATAATCAACATAACATAGTATTCTCTATCCATCGGATCCCGACAAACACAACATATAGCATTATAGATAGATGATCTTGATCATGTTAGGCAGCTCACAAGATCCGACAATGAAGCACATAAGGAGAAGACGACCATCTAGCTACTGCTATGGACCCATAGTCCAGGGGTGAACTACTCACTCATCACTCCGGAGGCGACCATGGCGGTGAAGAGTCCTCCGGGAGATGATTCCCCTCTCCGGCAGGGTGCCGGAGGCGATCTCCTGAATCCCCCGAGATGGCATTGGCGGCGGCGGCGTCTCTGGAAGGTTTTTCGTATCGTGGCTCTAGGTACTGGGGGTTTCGCGACGAAGGCTTTAAGTAGGCGGAAGGGCAGGTCAAGAGGCGCCACAGGGGCCCCACACAACAGGGCCACGCGGGCCCCTTGCTGGCCGCGCCGCCCTGTTGTGGCGGCGCCTCGTGGACCCACTTCGTGACTCCTTCGGTCTTCTGGAAGCTTCGTGGAAAAATAGGCCCCTGGGCGTTGATTTCGTCTAATTCCGAGAATATTTCCTTACTAGGATTTCTGAAACCAAAAACAGCAGAAAATAGCAACTGGCTCTTCGGCATCTCGTTAATAGGTTAGTGCCGGAAAATGCATAAATATGACATAAAGTATGCATAAAACATGTAGATATCATCAATAATGTGGCATGGAACATAAGAAATTATCGATACGTCGGAGACGTATCAGCATCCCCAAGCTTAGTTCCTGCTCGTCCCGAGCAGGTAAACGATAACAAAGATAATTTCTGGAGTGACATGCCATCATAACCTTGATCATACTATTGTAAGCATATGCAATGAATGCAGCGATCAAAACAATGGTAATGACATGAGTAAACAAATGAATCATAAAGCAAAGACTTTTCATGAATAGTACTTTCAAGACAAGCATTAATAAGTCTTGCATAAGAGTTAACTCATAAAGTAATAAATCAAAGTAAAGGTATTGAAGCAACACAAAGGAAGATTGAGTTTCAGCGGTTGCTTTCAACTTATAACATGTATATCTCATGGATATTGTCAATGTAAAGTAATATAACAAGTGCAATATGCAAGTATGTAGGAATCAATGCACAGTTCACACAAGTGTTTTCTTATTGAGGTGGAGAGAGATAGGTGAACTGACTCAACATAAAAGTAAAAGAAAGGCCCTTCGCAGAGGGAAGCATTGATTGCTATATTTGTGCTAGAGCTTTGGTTTTGAAAACAAGAAACAATTTTGTCAACGGTAGTAATAAAGCATATGTATCATGTAAATTATATCTTACAAGTTGCAAGCCTCATGCATAGTGTACTAATAGTGCCCGCACCTTGTCCTAATTAGCTCGGATTACCAGGATTGTCATCGCAATACACATGTTTTAACCAAGTGTCACAAAGGGGTACCTCTATGCCGCCTGTACAAAGGTCTAAGGAGAAAGCTCGCATTTGGATTTCTCGCTTTTGATTATTCTCAACTTAGACATCCATACCGGGACAACATAGACAACAGATAATGGACTCCTCTTTAATGCATAAGCATGTAGCAACAATTAATGTTCTCATATGAGATTGAGGATGTATGTCCAAAACTGAAACTTCCACCATGGATCATGGCTTTAGTTAGCGGCCCAATGTTCTTCTCTAACATTATGCACGCTCTAACCATTAAATGAGTGGTAAATCTCCCTTACTTCAGACAAGACGGACATGCATAGCAACTCACATGATATTCAACAAAGAGTAGTTGATGGCGTCCCCAGGAACATGGTTATCCCACAACAAACAACTTAATAAGAGATAAAGTGCATAAGTACATATTCAATACCACAATAGTTTTTAAGCTATTTGTCCCATGAGCTATATATTGCAAAGGTAAAGAATGGAAATTTTAAAGTTAGCACTCAAGCAATTTACTTTGGAATGGCGGAGAAATACCATGTAGTAGGTAGGTATGGTGGACACAAATGGCATAGTGGTTGGCTCAAGGATTTGGATGCACGAGAAGAATTCCTCTCAATACAAGGTTTAGGCTAGCAAGGTTATTTGAAACAAACACAAGGATGAACCGGTGCAGCAAAACTCACATAAAAGACATATTGTAAACATTATAAGAATCTACACCGTCTTCCTTGTTGTTCAAACTCAATACTAGAAATTATCTAGACTTTAGAGAGACCAATTATGCAAACCAAATTTTAGCAAGCTCTATGTATTTGTTCATTAATAGGTGCAAAGTATATGATGCAAGAGCTTAAACATGAGCACAACAATTGCCAAGTATCAAATTATTCAAGACATTTTAGAATTACTACATGTAGCATTTCCCGATTCCAACCATATAACAATTTAACGAAGAAGATTCAACCTTCGCCATGAATACTATGAGTAAAGCCTAAGGACATATTTGTCCATATGCAACAGCGGAGCGTGTCTCTCTCCCACACAATGAATGCTAGGATCCATTTTATTCAAACAAAAACAAAAACAAACCGACGCTCCAAGCAAAGCACATAAGATGTGATGGAATAAAAATATAGTTTCAGGGGAGGAACCTGATAATGTTGTCGATGAAGAAGGGGATGCCTTGGGCATCCCCAAGCTTAGACGCTTGAGTCTTCTTAAAATATGCAGGGGTGAACCACGGGGGCATCCCCAAGCTTTGACTTTTCACTCTTCTTGATCATATTGTATCATCCTCCTCTCTTGACCCTTGAAAACTTCCTCCACACCAAACTCGAAACAAACTCATTAGAGGGTCAGTGCATAATCAAAAATTCACATGTTCAGAGGAGACATAATCATTCTTAACACTTCTGGACGTTGCACAAAGCTACTGGACATTAGTGGAACAAAGAAATTCATCCAACATAGCAAAAGAGGCAATGCGAAATAAAAGGCAGAATCTGTCAAAACAGAACAGTCCGTAAAGACGGATTTTATTGAGGAACCAAACTTGCGCAAATGAAAATGCCCAAATTGAATGAAAGTTGCGTACATATCTGAGGATCACGCACGTAAATTGGCAGATTTTTCTGAGGTACCTACAGAGAGGCAGGTCGAAATTCGTGACAGCAAGAAATCTGTTTCTGCGCAGTAATCAAATATAGTATTGACTTTACTATCAAAGACTTTACTTGGCACAACAATGCAATAAAATAAAGATAAGGAGAGGTTGCTACAGTAGTAAATAACTTCCAAGACACAAATGTAAAACAAAAGTACTATAGTAAAATAAACACATGGGTTATCTCCCAAGAAGTTCTTTCTTTATAGCCATTAAGATGGGCTCAGCAGTTTTAATGATGCTCACATGAAAAATAGAGTATGAAGCAAAAAGGAGCATCAAGAAGCAAATTCAAAACACATTTAAGCCTAACCCACTTCCTATGAAAAGGAATCTTGTAAATAAACAAATTCATGAAGCATAATGCAACAAGCATAGAAAGATAAAACAAGTGTAACTTCAAGATTTTCAGCATATAGAGAGGTGTTTTAGTAACATGAAAATTTCTACAACCATATTTTCCTCTCTCATAATGATTTTCAGTAGCATCATGAACAAACTCAACAATATAACTATCAAATGAAACATTCCTATTATGAGTCTCATGCATAAAATAATTACTACTCCCAACGTAAGCATAGTCATTCTTATCAATTGTAGTGGGAGCAAATTCAACAAAGTAGCTATCATTATTATTCTCATCAAGTGTAGGAGGCATATTGTAATCATAATTAAATTTATCCTCCATAGTAGGCGGCACCAAAAGACCACTATCATTATAATCATCATATATGGGAGGCATATCATAATCAACATAGACTTTCTCCTCAATACCCGGAGGGCTAAAGAGATCATTTTTATCAAAACCGACCTCCCCAAGCTTAGAATTTTCCATAGCATTAGCAACAATGGTGTTCAAAGCATTCATATTAATAACATTCCCATTAGCATGCATATAAAGTTCCATGGGTTTTTTAATTCTCTCTTCAAACACATCATGTCCTAATTCAAGATAAAGTTCATAAAGATCTCTCATATTTTTGTTGTTTTCCATTATGCCTTACTAGTGTAATCACACAACTTAGTGTTCTCAGGAGTATTC
This sequence comes from Lolium perenne, assembly GCF_019359855.2. Lineage (NCBI taxonomy): Eukaryota > Viridiplantae > Streptophyta > Magnoliopsida > Poales > Poaceae > Lolium > Lolium perenne. The sequence continues at coordinate 72,277,953 of NC_067248.2, read as the reverse complement.
ATTTTAACAGTAGTAAAAATAAGTAAAGCAAATAAAGTAAATGCAAGTAACTAATTTTTTTGTGTTTTTAATATAGAGAATGCAAGCAAGACAGCAAATAAAGTAAAGCTAGTAACTAATTTTTTTGTATTTTTGATATAGAGAGCAAACAAAGTAGTAAATAAAATAAAGCAAGACAAAAACAAAGTAAAGAGATTGGATTGTGGAGACTCCCCTTGCAGCGTGTCTTGATCTCCCCGGCAACGGCGCCAGAAACTATGCTTGATGGCGTGTAATACACACGTTCGTTGGGAACCCCAAGAGGAAGGTGTGATGCGCACAGCAGTAAGTTTTCCCTCAGTAAGAAACCAAGGTTTATCGAGCCAGTAGGAGTCAAGAAGCACGTTGAAGGTTGATGGCGGCGGGATGTAGTGCGGCGCAACACCAGGGATTCCGGCGCCAACGTGGAACCTGCACAACACAACCAAAGTACTTTGCCCCAACGAAACAGTGAGGTTGTCAATCTCGCCGGCTTGCTGTAAACAAAGGATTAGATGTATAGTGTGGATGATGACATTTGTTTGCAAAGAACAGTAAAGAACAATAGCGGCAGATTTGTATTTCAGATGTAAAGAATAGGACCGGGGTCCACAGTTCACTAGAGGTGTCTCTCCCATAAGATAAATAGCATGTTGGGTGAACAAATTACAGTTGGGCAATTGACAAATAGAGAGGGCATGACCATGCACATACATGATATGATAAGTATAGTGAGATTTAGTTGGGCATTACGACAAAGTACATAGACCGCTATCCAGCATGCATCTATGCCTAAAAAGTCCACCTTCAGGTTATCATCCGAACCCCTTCCAGTATTAAGTTGTAAACAACAGACAATTGCATTAAGTATGGTGCGTAATGTAATCAATAACTACATCCTCGGACATAGCATCAATGTTTTATCCCTAGTGGCAACAGCACATCCACAACCTTAGAACTTTTTGTCACTGTCCCAGATTTAATGGAGGCATGAACCCACTATCGAGCATAAATACTCCCTCTTGGAGTTAAGAGTAAAAACTTGGCCAGAGCCTCTACTAATAACGGAGAGCATGCAAGATCATAAACAACACATAGGTAATAGATTGATAATCAACATAACATAGTATTCTCTATCCATCGGATCCCGACAAACACAACATATAGCATTACAGATAGATGATCTTGATCATGTTAGGCAGCTCACAAGATCCGACAATGAAGCACATAAGGAGAAGACGACCATCTAGCTACTGCTATGGACCCATAGTCCAGGGGTGAACTACTCACTCATCACTCCGGAGGTGACCATGGCGGTGAAGAGTCCTCCGGGAGATGATTTCCCTCTCCGGCAGGGTGCCGGAGGAGATCTCCTGAATCCCCCGAGATGGGATTGGCGGCGGCGGCATCTCTGGAAGGTTTTCCGTATCGTGGCTCTCGGTACTGGGGATTTCGCGACGAAGGCTTTAAGTAGGCGGAAGGGCAGGTCAAGAGGTGCCACGGGGGCCCCACACAACAGGGCCGTGTGGGCCCCTTGCTGGCCGCGCCGCCCTGTTGTGGCGGCGCCTCGTGGCCCCACTTCGTGACTCCTTCGGTCTTCTGGAAGCTTCGTGGAAAAATAGGCCCCTGTGCGTTGATTTCGTCCAATTCAGAGAATATTTCCTTACTAGGATTTCTGAAACCAAAAACAGCAGAAAACAGCAACTGGCTCTTCGGCATCTCGTTAATAGGTTAGTGCCGGAAAATGCATAAATATGACATAAAGTATGCATAAAACATGTAGATATCATCAATAATGTGGCATGGAACATAAGAAATTATCGATACGTCGGAGACGTATCAAGCATATGTGCCATCTGCAGGAGCCGGAGGCGAGGAGTTAGCTCTTCTCGATGTTTCAATCCTTGCCACACGAGCAAGTGACACGGTTATGTGTTACCTTATGGGCGATTTGGCATGCGAGGCGGAAAGCAATCCATGAAGGTATTTTCCAGAGCCCCCTTAGTACACACTGTTTTATTGACAATTTCATCGGAGATTTGAACCAGGGAGCAAAACAAGTGTTGAAAAAGGCGGCTTCCCCACCGAAGGGACATCCCAGGTGGATCCCTCCACAGCCGGGAGTCACAAAGATTAATGTAGACGCTGGAGTCACAAGGAATGGGTGTTCGGGAGCTGTTGCTGCAGTTGCAAGATCAGATGCAGGTGTTTTTGTGGGGGGCATGTGCAGTCCATTTTAATGGAATTTCAGATCCGGAGGTGCTCGAGGCAATGGCGGTCCGGGAAGGACTTAACTTGGCGCTTGACCTGAATCTGCAACGCATTAAGGTAGCTAGCGACTGCCAGATGGTGATCATGGCGTTGCATGAGCAGAATCTGGGAGTTTTCGTTCTATCACACATGAAATAAAGAATACGGCGAGGGTTTTGGCGAGGTGGTTTTCGTGCATGAGAACAGATCCTCAAATATGGAGCCTCACAATCTAGCGTAGGGATGGCACCCGCAGGGTATGGGTGCGGGTAGAGCCATCCCATACCCATACCCGTCGCCTTCAATCTTACCCATCACCCGTACCCATACTTGTTAATGGGTACAAGTTTTTCCCATACCCGTCACCCGACAGGGTAAATGGGTACCCGCGGGTAAAAATACCCACGCTTACAACACATTAGAATGATCAGAAAATATGACAAGAGGTGAAGCAATCCAAAATAGGGGTCTAATCCACACTATCCTACTATGAAACCGGAAAGCGTGAGGTTCATCCTAACAACATGAAGATGTGATTAGGGGTAAACAGTTTAGAATATTACGATGGTCATTTGTCAAATGTAGATGGGTAAATGGGTATGTCGGTATGGGTTCTACGATCCCATACCCGTACCCACTCTATCCGATGGGTATGATATTTTCCCATTTACAAACCCATGGGTAATATTTTGTCCCATACCCGTACACTTATTGTGTTTTTACCCGGTGGGTACGCGGGTCATGGGTACCCATTGCCATCCCTAAGCGCGGCTAGTTTCCAATCCTTCTGGTCGTTATGTTTGGTTTGTAAGTCCGCTCGATGGCGTTTGTATTCCACAAGTCCTTATAGTTTGAAATAAAAGGGCTAGATGATTTTAAAAAAAAACCTGATCCGCCGCGTCCCCCGGCGATTTTGACAAAAATAACCCTTTTCTGAAAGAAAAACACAGACTGACCCTCTGGCCGAACTATTTCACTCATCTAACCCTTTTGTGGGATCCCTTCCCATCGGCACCACACTTGTCTATGTGGCGCCCATGCGAGCGGCGTCACACATCCATGCCGACGTGGCGTGGTCGACGCTGCGCGTCGTTGACCAGCCAACGTGGCAGGATGTGTGGCGCCGTTCCCATCGGCGCCACACATTGAAAGTGTGGAGCCGCTCGGAAGGGCGTGATGTCTACAGGTGCTTCTATTCTTGTAGACAGTGTTGGGCCTCCAAGAGCAGAGGTTTGTAGAACAGCAGCAAGTTTCCCTTAAGTGGATCACCCAAGGTTTATCGAACTCAGGGAGGAAGAGGTCAAAGATATCCCTCTCAAGCAACCCTGCAATCACGATACAAGAAGTCTCTTGTGTCCCCAACACACCTAATACACTTGTCAGATGTATAGGTGCACTAGTTCGGCGAAGAGATAGTGAAATACAAGTAGTATGGATGTATATGAGTGGTAATAGCAATCTGAATAAAATATGGCAGCGAGTAAACATGCAACAGAACAGTAAATAAACGGAGTTTCAGTGCTTGGAAACAAGGCCTATGGATCATACTTTCACTAGTGGACACTCTCAACATTGATCACATAATAAATAAGTTCTCTTCCTTTGTGCTACATATACTCTTGTTTGATAATGAACACCATTCGTTGTGTAGGGCTACAAGAGCACCTCAATGCCGGAGTTAACAAGCTCCACAACATTCGGCATTCATATTTAAGTAACCTTAGAGCATAATAGATCTTTGCAATTTAAACCGAGTACTAACATAGCATACACACTGTCACCTTTACACTATGAAGGGGGAATAGATCACATCAATACTATCATAGTAATAGTTAACTCCATAACCTACAAGAGATTATGATCATAGCCTACGCCAAGAACTACACGATGCACACACTGTCACCATTACACCGTGAAGGAGGAATAGACTACTTTAATAACATCACAAGAGTAGCACATAGACTAATAGTGATACAAAGCTTATATGAATCTCAATCATGTAAGGCAGCTCATGAGATCATTGTATTGAAGTACATAGGAGAGAGATTAACCACATAGCTACCGGTACAGCCCTTAGCCTCGAGGGAGAACTACTCCCTCCTCATGGGAGACAACAACGTTGATGAAGATGGCGGTGGTGTCGATGCAGAAGCCTTCCGGGGGCACTTCCCCGTCCCGGCGGCGTGCTGGAACAGAGACTTCTGTCCCCCAGATCTTGGCTTCGCGATGGCGGCGACTCTGGAAGGTTTCTCGTACCGTGGCTTTTTCATCTCGAAGATTTAGGTCAGGGAGCTTTAAATAGGCGAAGAGGCGGGGTCGGAGGGGTTACGGAGCCACCACACAATAGGGGGGCGCCCCCCCCCCCCCTTGGGCCGCGCCGGCCCAATGTGTGGGCCCCCTGTGGCTCTCCTGTGGTCCCTCTTGGGTGTTCTGGAAGCTTCGTGGAATTATAAGATGCTGGGCGTTGATTTCGTCCAATTCCGAGAATATTTCCTTACTAGGATTTCTGAAACCAAAAACAGCAGAAAACAGGAACTGGCACTTCGGCATCTCGTCAATAGGTTAGTTCCGGAAAACGCATCAAAACGATATAAAGTGTGAACAAAACATGTAGGTATTGTCATAAAACTAGCATGGAACATAAGAAATTATAGATACGTTTGAGACGTATCAAGCATCCCCAAGCTTAGTTCCTACTCGCCCTCGAGTAGGTAAACGATAACAATGATAATTTCTTAAGTGACATGCTACCAACATAATCTTGATCAACATTATTGTAAAGCATATGAGATGAATGCAGCGATTCGAAGCAATGATGAAGACAATGAGTAAACAAATGAATCATATAGCAAAGACTTTTCATGAATAGTACTTTCAAGACAAGCATCAATAAGTCTTGCATAAGAGTTACTCATAAGCAATAGATTCAAAGTAGAAGGCATTGAAGCAACACAAAGGATGATTAAGTTTCAACAATTGCTTTCAACTTGTAACATGTATATCTCATGGATAGTTGTCAACATAAAGCAATATAACAAGTGCAATAGGTAAACATGTACGAATCAATGCACAGTTGACACAAGTGTTTGCTTCTAAGATGGAAAGAAGTAGGTAAACTGACTCAACAATAAAGTAAAAGAATGGCCCTTCGCAGAGGGAAGCATGGATTACTATTTTTGTGCTAGAGCTTTTATTTTGAAAACATAGAAGCAATTTTGTCAACGGTAGTAATAAATCATATGTGTTATGTATAAGATATCCTATAAGTTGCAAGCCTCATGCATAGTATACCAATAGTGCTCGCACCTTGTCCTAATTAGCTTGGATTAACATGGATTATCATTGCATAGCATATGTTTCAACCAAGTTTCACAAAGGGGTACCTCTATGCCGCCTGTACAGAGGTCTAAGGAGAAAGTTCGCATTGGATTTCTCGCTTTTGATTATTCTCAACTTAGACATCCATACCGGGACAACATAGACAACAGATAATGGACTCCTCTTTTAATGCTTAAGCATTTTAACAACAGGTAATATTCTCATAAGAGATTGAGGATTTGTGTCCAAACTGAAACTTCCACCAGGATTCATGGCTTTAGTTAGCGGCCCAATGTTCTTCTCTAACAATATGCATACTCAAACCATTTGATCATGAAAATCTCCCTTACTTCAGACAAGACGAACATGCATAGCAATTCACATGATATTCAACAAAGGTAAAAGTTGATGGCGTCCCCAGAAACATGGTTACCGCTCAACAAGCAACTTATTAAGAAATAAGATACATAAATACATATTCTTCACCACAATAGTTTGTAAGGTTATTTTCCCATGAGCTATGTATTGTAAAGGCAAAGAATAGAATTTTAAAGGTAGCACTCAAGTAATTTACTTTGGAATGGCAGAGAAATACCATGTGGTAGGTAGGTATGGTGGACACAAATGGCATAGTTTTTGGCTCAAGGATTTGGATACACGAGAAGAATTCCTCTCAATACAAGGCTAGGCTAGCAAGGTTGTTTGAAGCAAACTAAAGTATAAACCGGTGCAGCAAGACTCACATATGAACATATTGTAAGCATTATAAGACTTTACATCGTCTTCCTTGTTGTTCAAACACCTTAACCAGAAAATATCTAGACTCTAGAGAAACTAATCATGCAAACCAAATTTTAACAAGCTCTATGTAGTTCTTCATTAATGGGTGCAAAGTACATGATGCAAGAGCTTAAACATGATCTATATGAGCACAACAATTGCCAAGTATCAATATTCAAGACATTATACCAATTACCACATGAAGCATTTTCTGTTTCCAACCAAATAGCAATTAACGAAGCGGTTTTCAACTCCGCCTTGAACATTAAGAGTAAAGCTAAGAACACATGTGTTCATACGCAACAGTGGAGCGTGTCTCTCTCCCACACAAGCATGAATTTATTCAAACAAAACAAAAACAAACAGACGCTCCAAGTAAAGTACATAAGATGTGACCGAATAAAAATATAGTTTCAAGAGAAGAAACCTGATAAATTGTTGATGAAGAAGGGGATGCCTTGGGCATCCCCAAGCTTAGACGCTTGAGTCTTCTTGAAATATGCAGGGATGAACCACGGGGGCATCCCCAAGCTTAGACTTTTCACTCTTCTTGATCATAGTATATCATCCTCCTCTCTTGACCCTTGAAAACTTCCTCCACATCAAACTCGAAACAAACTCATTAGAGGGTTAGTGCATAATCAAAAATTCACATGTTTAGAGGTAACACAATCATTCTTAACACTTCTGGACATTTCCCAAAGCTACTGGAAGTCAATGGAATAAAGAAATCCATCCAACACAGCAAAAGAGGCAATGCGAAATAAAAGGCAGAATCTGTCAAAACAGAACAGTCCGTAAAGACGAATTTTTTATAGGCACTGAACTTGCTCATATGAAAATGCTCAAATTGAATAAAAGTTGCGTCCATATCTGAGGATCACGCACGTAAATTGGCAGATTTTTCTGAGTTACCTACAGAGAACCCTGCCCAAATTCGTGACAGACAGAAATCTGTTTCTGCCCAGAAATCCAAATCTAGTATCAACCCTACTATCAAAGACTTTACTTGGCACAACAATGCAATAAAATAAGATAAGGAGAGGTTGCTACAGTAATAACAACTTCCAAGACTCAAATATAAAACAAAAGTACTGTAGTAAAATAAACACATGGGTTATCTCCCAAGAAGTTCTTTCTTTATAGCCATCAAGATGGGCTCAGCAATTTTAATGATGCTCGTGCAAGAAATAAGAGTTGAAGCAAAAGAGAGCATCAAGAAGCAAGTTCAAAACTCATTTAAGTCTAACCCACTTCCTATGAAAAGGAATCTTGTAAATAAACAAGTTCATGAAGCATAATGCAACAAGCATAGGAAGATAAAACAAGTGTAACTTCAAAAATTTCAGCATATAGAGAGGTGTTTTAGTAACATGAAAACTTCTACAACCATATTTTCCTCTCTCATAATAACTTTCAGAGGCATCATGAACAAACTCAACAATATAAGTATCACATAAAGCATTCTTACTCACATGCATAAAAGTATCATTACTCTCCACGTAAGCATAATCAATTTTATTAGTTGTAGTGGGGGCAAATTCAACAAAGTAGCTATCATTATTATTCTCATCAAGTGTAGGAGGCATAGTATAATCATAATAAAATTTACTCTCCATAGTAGGCGGCACCAAAAGACCATTATCATTATAATCATCATAAATAGGAGGCATATCATAATCAACATAAACTTTCTCCTCAATACCCGGAGGGCTAAAGAGATCATTTTCATCAAAACCGACCTCCCCAAGCTTAGAATTTTCTATATCATTATCAACAATGGTGTTCAAAGCGTTCATACTAATATTACTACTAGCATGCAAATAAGGTTCCATAGGTTTTTTAATTTTCGCATTAAACCATTCATGTCTTGACTCAGGAAATAGTTTAAAAAGCTCACAGATGTTTTCCATTATGCCTTACTAGTGTTTAACAAGAAACAAAAATATGCAATTGCAGGATCTAAAGGAAATAGCTTCGAGCACACACACAACGGCAACAGAAAAGTACTTAGTTACCTGGGACCGGAGTATGAGTGCCTTTTACCTTTCCCCCCCGGCAACAGCGCCAGAAAAGTGCTTGATGTCTACGGGTGCTTCTATTCTTGTAGACAGTGTTGGGCCTCCAAAAGCAGAGGTTTGTAGAACAGCAACAAGTTTCCCTTAAGTGGATCACCCAAGGTTTATCGAACTCAGGGAGGAAGAGGTCAAAGATATCCCTCTCAAGCAACCCTGCAATCACGATACAAGAAGTCTCTTGTGTCCCCAACACACCTAATACACTTGTCAGATGTATAGGTGCACTAGTTCGGCGAAGAGATAGTGAAATACAAGTAGTATGGATGTATATGAGTGGTAATAGCAATCTGAATAAAATATGGCAGCGAGTAAACATGCAACAGAACAGTAAATAAACGGAGTTTCAGTGCTTGGAAACAAGGCCTAGGGATCATACTTTCACTAGTGGACACTCTCAACATTGATCACATAATAAATAAGTTCTCTTCCTTTGTGCTACATATACTCTTGTTTGATAATGAACACCATTCGTTGTGTAGGGCTACAAGAGCACCTCAATGCCGGAGTTAACAAGCTCCACAACATTCGGCATTCATATTTAAGTAACCTTAGAGCATAATAGATCTTTGCAATTTAAACCGAGTACTAACATAGCATACACACTATCACCTTTACACTATGAAGGGGGAATAGATCACATCAATACTATCATAGTAATAGTTAACTCCATAACCTACAAGAGATTATGATCATAGCCTACGCCAAGAACTACACGATGCACACACTGTCACCATTACACCGTGAAGGAGGAATAGACTACTTTAATAACACCACAAGAGTAGCACATAGACTAATAGTGATACAAAGCTCATATGAATCTCAATCATGTAAGGCAGCTCATGAGATCATTGTATTGAAGTACATAGGAGAGAGATTAACCACATAGCTACCGGTACAGCCCTTAGCCTCGAGGGAGAACTACTCCCTCCTCATGGGAGACAGCAGTGTTGATGAAGATGGCGGTGGTGTCGATGGAGAAGCCTTCCGGGGGCACTTCCCCGTCCCGGCGGCGTGCCGGAACAGAGACTTCTGTCCCCCAGATCTTGGCTTCGCGATGGCGGCGGCTCTGGAAGGTTTCTCGTACCGTGGCTTTTTCGTCTCGAAGATTTAGGTCAGGGAGCTTTAAATAGGCGAAGAGGCGGAGTCGGAGGGGTTACGGAGCCACCACACAATAGGGGGGTGTGCCCCCCCTTGGGCCGCGCCGGCCACATGTATGGGCCCCCTGTGGCTCTCCTCTGGTCCCTCTCGGGTGTTCTGGAAGCTTCGTGGAATTATAAGATGCTGGGCATTGATTTCGTCCAATTCCGAGAATATTTCCTTACTAGGATTTCTGAAACCAAAAACAGCAGAAAACAGGAACTGGCACTTCGGCATCTCGTCAATAGGTTAGTTCTGGAAAACGCATCAAAACGATATAAAGTGTGAACAAAACATGTAGGTATTGTCATAAAACTAGCATGGAACATAAGAAATTATAGATACGTTTGAGACGTATCAGGGCGCCACACATCCACTTATGTGTGGCGCCGCGAGCCGCCCCAGCCCGACCCAGTCCATCCTCTCTGTTTCTTCTTCGGCTCAAGAACAGCACGCCCTGGCCCCGGCGGTTCCTCTCTCTCCCCCACCAAATCCCTCCCCAAATCTCTTCCATTTCTGCAGATCGGTCCTTGGATTGTGGTCACAACCCATCCGTTGAGGTATTATCCTCCGATCCCCATGTTTTCATCCACTAATTTCATAGATTGTGCTTGATTTGGATATGAACCCTAGATGTGAAATCCTAGATTGGAAATATTGGTTGTTGGAATCTATATTGTAGTCTCATTTATGTATGCGTGGAACCCTAGATATGTATGTATGGAACCCTAGATATGAATTTTTTTGGAACCCTAGATATGAATGTATGTGTGTATGTATGGAACCATATGTATGTATGTGTTGAAATGCATAATGTTTGCTTAGAAAATGCATTCTATTGTCTTACATATGCCTACTATGTGCTTAGGAATGGCTCATATGTCTTAGGAAAATCCATATTTAGAACATGTATGGTGATAGTATGGTAGTTCTTATTGTGTGTATTTGTGTAAACATGTAGAATGGTGTGGCTCATAGATCATGAGTATGACAAAGAACACCGGGCATATCATATGACGGAAAAGGGGAAGGTACTAATATTTATTTTTGTTAACACCTCTTGTTTTATTCCATTGGATATGGCATAATATTCTATGTCTGAATGTGCTTGTAGGTTATTGAGCCCTTGAAGATTCGTTACCACGGTACTATCAAGGACATGCCGTATGACGAGCGGTACACGGAGTTCATCCAGCCTACCGGTCTTCTCCCGTTCATCACGCTTGTAAGCCGGGAGCTAGAAGATAAAAAGGATAGAGCTCCCGCCGGCGCACCTTTCGCTTGGATCAGGACTCACTTTGGTACATGCCCGCAAGGGGCCAACCGTGACACTGTCAAGACATACACCCGAGTGTACTTGTGGTATATGCTTTCGAGGACTCTCTTTGCTAACAGTGGTGGGAAGTTGGCCCATTGGTGTTGGCTCAAGGCGCTTACGGTGTTGGAGCACCCGTGGAGTTGGGGAAGCACGGCACTTGCCTACCTCTACCGGCAGGTGATGATTTTCTATATTTACTATTCTTCTATAGTAGTCTGCTAGACAAAGTACTAACCAAATGTCTTATATACGCAGTTGGACGAAGGTTGTCGCAGGATTGGGAGTGGCGGTATTGGTGGATGCTTGCTCCTACTTTCCGCATGGAGCTGTGACTGCCTATCCGTTGGGAGGCCCAAGAGACTCAACCAGAGGCCATGGGCTCATTACCGAAACAACCTTGATCGGGAGCCCACTTGGGCATACTTGTGGGACAATGTCTCGGAGATGACGAACGATCCAATTGTCATGTACATGCACTACACTGAGAAGTTGGACACTCTTACCTCTGAGCAGGTAACCTTTCTGAAGCCATCACTCTTTTGCTATCCTATTTCATAAACTCCATTGGCGTGTTGTAAATTTTGAAATATTTGTATGCTGCAGGTGGATTGGGAGCCATATGATAGCTTTTACCGTATTGGCGCGGCGATGACTGACCTCAACCCCAAGTGCACGGAGGAGTCGGGTTTCTGGCGTATGCGTTGTCCACTCATATGCATGTGGGCGGTTGAATACCACCAGCCGCACAAAGTGATGAGACAGTTTGGGTTGTATTAGGATAGCACGCGCTCCATAGGTAAACTTCTTGAATCATGCGATGGAAACTTGTTGATTCAAGCGATAGAATCTTACTTTATCCATTGTGCTCCAATGTCTTGCAAGCTTGATAGGCAGCGGCAGCGGAAGATCCAGAATTGGCCTGCCCATCATAGGATTCACGTGACATCGTTCCAACACTGTTTGAACGCGATACGGAATGGCGGACCTGTCGACATATAAGTTGAGATGTGTGGCGCCCATGGCATCGGCGCCACAAATTGAAGTGTGGCGCCCATGGCATCGGCGGCACACATTGACTTGTGCTAAATTATGAAAATTCCTACCATATTTCAACATTTTTGAATACGACATTGCACACAACATCTATGAGACAACATAATGGTTCAGATTACACATAAGGTTCGACGACATCAAGGTTCAACAACAGCAAGGTTCGAATTACAATAAGGTTCGACGACATGAAGGTTCGACAACATCAAGGTTCGACAACATGAACATAGCTAAACAGACATTACTGCATGGCGAAAGCTCCCTCCCCCTCCGCCTTCTTCTTCTTAGATTCTTCGGTCAGTTCTTCCTTCTCCCTTATGTCACGAGCCAACTGAACCACCGAGTCGAAGAAATGGTGGCGCTCCTCCATCTTTGAAGCTTCCACTTGAGCTCTTTCCTCCCTTATGCGCTCAGCCTTCTTAGCCACCTCCTCTAGGTCCCATTGGCCCTCTCCCTCGCTAGTTGATCAAGTTGCATGTTCCTCTAGAATTTTTCCCACCATAGCCGGTCCCGTTCGGCCTGGAGCTTCTCATTCCTCCTCTTGTGGCTGGTCGGAAGAGGAGGAAGATGTCTGAGCAGGAAATGAGTAGGGGTCGGGATGGGCCTGGCGTGAGCGGTTCACTTAAGTGAATGTGTGGCGCCCTTCCGAGCGGCGCCACGCTTTCAATGTGTGGCACCGATGCGAGCGGCGCCACACATCCTGCCACGTCGGCTGGTCAACGGCGCGCAGCGTCGACCACGCCACGTCGGCATGGATGTGTGGCACCGCTCGCATGGGTGCCACACAGACAGGTTGGGCGCCGATGGCAAGGGCGCCACATAAAAGGGTTAGGGCATCTCCAGCGGCACGACGCATTTCAGACACCCAAAATATCCGCGGGCGTCCGTTTGCGTCGCCTGGCGGACGCGGAACTGATCGCGCGTCCGTTTGCGTCTGGGGCTGGCTCCAGCGGCGCGACGCATATTCGGCGCAGGCGAGAATTAAAAAAGTGGTGTCCGAATTGAGGGCTGAAACTACTTTGCACGAAATTTTACAGCCGCAAATTGAGGGCTGAAACAAGTTCATCACACTTTTGCACATGTCACGGCGCAAAGTGGAGTCCAAAAGGGGCACAACAAGGCCTGAACAGCAATAAAAATGTCCAAAAGGAGGCCAAGGTGCTGGGCGCATGGCGCCGGCGATCAGGCGTCTCGCGCGCGGATTTCGGCACGCCTCTTGATGAACCAGGCCCTGGTGTCGTCGTCGATGTTGCTCAAGTCGGCTAGCATGATCCTAGTGTCCTCTGCAAGGATCTTGGCCTTGGCGTCCATCCTCCTAGCCTCGTCGTCAAGCAATTTGGCCTTGCAGTCTGCCTTCTGGACCTCAATTACCTCTTTCGCGAGGTTGTGGTAGATGGCAGCTGCGGCCTCTTTTTCTTGACGCCTCTTCTCGTCCCTAGCAACCAAGGCGGCACGATTGTCGGCCATTATCTTCTCCATGCTCTGCGTGAACGCAATGGCCTGCGCCTCCCGGAAAAGATCGGCCTTGGTAGCCTTATGGCCTCGTGGACGAGGTGGAAGGGCTGGACGGCCTTGATCGTCGTCTTCACCGTCGAGGGTGATCGCTGTCCCATTCTTCACAGCTTCTTGGTAGGCCGCAAAGCTTATCATCCACTTGTTGTTGTCTTTGAGCACCTCCCAGCAATGGACCATATGGAAGCCCTTCTTATGCGTCGCCCTGAACTTCTCCAAGGCGCGGGATACCTGCAATCATAGCCGCCAATGATGTACATACAATGATGCAAATTGTGTAGAATGATGATGGTTGTATCGTGTTTACCACTGTCATGACGCCAGCGCCGCTTACGGGGTTGTTAATAGCATGTTCGACCGCCGAGCAGAACTTCCTTGTCTCTTGTTTGATGTAGTTCCATCTTTTCCGGAGGGACTCTTCCGTCTGAGGGCTTGTGATATGGTAGGGCGGGTGCATCCTGGTCTCGTTGTACTGCTGCAAGACCTTGGCCCAATAGATGGCGGTCCTTCCAATAGTCCTACGAACGACCGGACATCAGACGCATGATACACGGCACTCGCACACATTGACAGAGCTCACGTACCGGGTCGTCCATCGTCGGGGCAGGCGGCGCCATTTCGTCGAACAGGATGCGGGGCTGCGGCATGCTCTCCTCCGGCACCTGGCGCGTCTTCTGTGTCGCGCCCGGGCAGGAGTCACCGCTTCTAGGCGTCCGGTTGAGGTCGGGAACCGCCGCCCCGGTCAACTTCACCGGCGGCAGGCCGGAGGCGAACCGCGACGCCGCGTGGCCCTGCAAGGGAGCGGGAGTTCCAGGGCGCAGCTGGGAACTTACCGAGCTGACCGACGAGGCCAGAGGCGCGACGCCGGCGATCCCCTCTCTCTTGACGAGCATGTAGCCCTCCGCTAAGGTCGGATGGAGGGCTACTTGCACGACGCCGGCTTTGATCTGGTGCCAGGCCTGCTGGTTGGCGGCCGCGGCAGTCTTCATCTTCTGGTTCTTGCGCCGCCCGCGACGCTTCGTGGCCTCCATGATTTTCTCCTCCAGGGAGAGCACCTTCTTTGTCACCTTCGGCTTTGCCTCCCGGCCGCCGCCGGTGGCGGCCCGCTTTGCTTCCGCCGGAGCTGCAACCTCCATTGTGGCTATGGTCGTGGCTACGGGGGAGTGTGGGGCGGCGGCGGGTGCGAGGGTTTGCTCCGCATCCATGGCGGTGGGTGCGACGGCGAGGACTTCCACCGCTTCTGGACTGCTCGCGCCGGTCTAGTTTGCAATTTCGCGCGGGGGAATGGCCAGTGGCGGGAATAATATCGGCCTCCAGCCACTGACGCGCAGGTCCTACGTCTTTTTCGGCGGACACTCCGCGCGACCGCCGAGCGTCCACGGAGACGCAAACCTGGCGCATATTTGGGCCAGGTTTGCGTCTCCGCGAATGACCCGGTCACTTTGCGTCTCCCCGCTGGAGCAACCCAGACACATTTCCGGTCACGCGGACGAAAACGGTCGCTCAGCGACCATTTGCGTCGCGTGGACCCTTAGATGGATGAAATAGTTTGGCTAGAGGGTTCTGTGCTGCTTTTCTTTCATAGATGAGTTATTTTTCTCAAAATCGCCTCGTCCCCCTCCAAAAAACAAAAAAACTGATCCGCCTCGATCTCAAATCGCACGAGTCACCATGAATATCGTCGTTTCGTCTCTCTCTCTCTCTCTCTTGTCGCCCAGCGCATAGCTAATCGGAGGATCCGGACTAAAACCTAAGAGCATCTCCACTCGTCCCCCCGACGAGGCCCCCGAGCGACGTTTTTTCCATCCGGACGGTGAAATTCGGCCCAGTCGCGCCCCCGGTTCCTCTTTTTCGTCCGGATTTGGCCCTTAATCCATCCGGCGAGCCCACGCCACCCCCGGCCCCCCGGGGCGCGCTCGGGGACTCCGGACGAAAGATTTTGGCGCGAAACGGCGTGTGGACCCGCGTAGTCAGCGACTGGAAAACCAAATCCTGTCGATTTTCCCTCCAATTTGCTTGCATATCCCCATTCCCTCCAATTTGCTTGCATATCCCCATTCTCTCCCGCCGAAATCCCCCAATCTCCTCGTCTTCCAGCTCCACTTCCTGGCGGCGTCTTCTCGTCCACCACCACTCTCCTCCTCGTCTTCTCGTCCACCACAATGCCGCCGAAGGCGCCGGCGAGGAAGATGCGGGCGAAGAAGACGAAGCCGCCGGGCATGTCGAACGCCGAGTGGGCGGCGGACGAGAAACGGCGCGAGGTGGAAACAAGCGCCAGGGCGGAGAGGGTGAAAAGAGCCGCCGCCAAGAGGTCGGCGGAGGCGGCCCAGGACGAACAAGCGAGGCTGATCAGCATGGCCTATAGCGGCGGCATGTTCCCCGGCCAATGGCCGACGCAAGGTACAACAAGTTCCCCGTCTTCATTCTCGCCTTCGCTGTACTCGCCGTCGCCGACTGCCGTGTTCCAAGAGGACGCCTACGTCCAACCGTCCAAGCCCACACCGTCGCCGCCCGAGCTTGACGTCGGCGGCGGCGGCCTGTTCGAGGGCACCTCGCCGGCCCTGCGATGAGGGCCGCTCACGTTCGGTGCGATGGCGGCGCCGAACGAAGAGGAGATCCACGAGATGATCACCTCCGGCTTGCGAGCCCGGGGTTCTTCATGACCGCTGCGAGCCCGGGGTTCTTCATGACCGCCGCCGCCGCGTGCCCGGGGTTCTTCACGCAAGAGGAGACGAGGGCGACGGCAGCTGTGGCGGCGCGCAACGAGCATCGGGAGGATGTTGCCGACGGAAGCCAAGCCGTCGAAGAAGAAGGCGAGGAAGAAGAAGAGCCAACTGAAGCCGCCGCCAACCTGTCGAAGGGGAAGAAGAAGAGGAAGAAGGACTCGCCGCCTGCCGAACCGCGTATCAAATGGACGCCGAAGGAAGAGGAGTGCCTCGCCGAAGCTTGGATGACCGTGTCCACGAACGGCATAATCGGGGCCAATCAGTCGTTCGACACATACTGGTTTCGAGTGAGGCAGGCGTACGAGGAACGCAAGCTCGTCGATCCCTACTTCAACAAGACGAACATGAACGTGTACCGGGGAGACAAGGCAATGGCCACCCATTGGGGGATCATGCAGACGGCGTGCAGCAAATGGCACGGCGTACAGGAGGAGATCGACAAACGGCCGATCAGCGGCCACGACTTGGAGCAAAGGGTATGCTCCGCCGGCCCTACACCACCGAGGTACATCGTCGTTAGCTGACCCGTATCGCCGTGCTCTTTTTTCCCCAGCTGCGCCGAGCTTTGGACATGTACACGGACGACACCGGCCTGCAGTTCAAGTTCCTCAACGTCTACGCCCGCCTCGAGAAGTGCGAGAAGTGGAAGGAAGTTCGCACGTCCCTCTCGAAAAGCAAGACCGAGCAGTACAACCCCGACGCTCCGCCGGCTTGCGCGGCGGAAGGGCGCCCTGAGCTCGGCCAGAAGAAGCAGAAAGAGCTCAAACGGACGGACAATCCCGCCGACAGGATGCAGGCGTCGATCGACAAGTGCTGGGCCGACTTGAGATCGCACGCCGACGGGAGGAACGACAAGTTCGACGGCAGGTGGCGGGAGATGCTCGCCAACCAAGGCGCCCGGATCGCCCTGCTGAAGACGACGGTGGCGGCGAAGAAGAGGAACACAGACTTGGCGTTCCTCATGGGCGGCGGCGACATGGAACTGATGGACGAGGAGACGAGGAATTGGTACCAGGGCCACCGCAACGACATCCTCCGAGCCACTACGTCGTCTCCGCCGGCTCCTACCTCGTCTACCTCACCATCTACCTCGTCGACTGCGGCTGCTTCGACGTCCACTGCCGCTGCTTCATCGTCGCCCGCCGCAGCCGCTTCGGCCACGGCGTGTGAGGAAACTGGTCCGTCGGACACCGCCGTGCCGGCCGGGACTGCCGACGAGCCTGTCTCCGTGTAATTTCCCTCCGATCGCCGATCTGTGGCTGATCCTTTTGCTCCTTTTGCCGATCAACTGGCCGTACTTGTAGCGCGGGACGGCGATTTGTTTGAATTTAAACTCTATCCGCCGAACTCCGGGTGGACGACTGGAAATATGGTACTCCCCACGCCTTAATTTCGTCCAATCCGGCGGTAGTTTCGTCCGGATTTGGTCGTGGGGAGCGCCAACGAGTGGGGATGCTCTAAGTTCGATCTGGTAAAATTCCTCTTCCAATCTCCAATTGTCCTTTATATAATTTTGCCACATGTTCGAGTCCGAAGAGACCTCTTCAAAAAAAGAAGAAGAGACCTCTTCGTGTGTCTATCTCAGGCATCGACTAACCTAGCACCCGGCCGGCACTTTTTTGTTTGCTTGCAAGAGCAGGGAGATGGTGATGGATTCCCTTACTCCGGCACCTGCTACTGAGGCTACCCTTGCTCCGGCACCTGCTGCCGAGGCATCTTCTCATCCACCACCTCCTCATGAGGAGGACTGGATGAAAGAAGAACGAGAGAAAGGTCGCGCACTCAAGCTATATCTGTAAGAGTTCTAATTCGTACCGCAAGATTATACCTAGCTATATTCATGCCGTCTGCTGGTCATATGGTATAATTTATTTTTATAGCTGTAGTAATTATTATAGATGTAGATTTATTTGCATTCCTAAGTCGGCATATGTTTGCAAAAAAGTTTCATAATTTAGCACTTCTATGGAATTTGCAGTCTGTTGGTGATCGCAGTGCATCATACCCTCATGGCCCTTGTACCATGCCAACTGCCTGCATCTACATTAGGTCTTGTGAGGGATTCCATGCTATTCTTTCCGTGGATCATCCCCCTCCAACAAATTTAGAAATCCCTTTCCCTTTTTTTGGCAAGCATATGTAAATGTAATATAAATGTACATATATCTATGACTTAAGTATATGAGTTCTGTCGATCTAAACATTTTTCTTCTCTATAAAAACATCTCATGAGAGCAAGTGATATCACTAATTATTTGAAGGACCATTGCAGGTCCCAGTTGGATCCCGATGAATGCTTACGATCTGTGCAGTCAACGCTAGCGGAGATGGCGAAAGATTCTCAAATGTATGGGATTTCTTCTTAATTTCACGTCCAGTTAAATGTTCAGTATTTCTTTCTTTGATTTCCCATCAGTTGGGCTTAGTTTTATGCAACAGATATCTATTGGAACCTATTCAATCTGTAAAGTCAATGTTGACTAAGACGATAGTTATCCTCAATACGGGATTTCTTCTTAATTTCACATCCAGTTAAATGTCTAATATTCTTTTCTTTTGGATGCCACAACGTTATTTTTATTTCTTGTTGGTTGGGTTACATCTGTGGAACATATATACTTGAGCAGAGAACTGTTAGGACAATAGCCACTCAGATTCTGACTTGTATATGCAATTGAAACCCCTTGTTTTCACCACTAGTGTCTACAAGGTTGGAAGATACGGCGAGGGATATTTTTTCCCAACATGGATGGCAGCGTGATTTGCGGATTGATCCTCCACCGCCTTAGGCTCTTTTTTAAAACCTCCTTTATAGTGAGCATGTCGTGGACTTCAGTTTTTTATGCTTGTAATATGTGGTTTGGAACAGCTGTGTCCATCCTAGTTATGCAGAGGCCGGGTGTAATGTTTTTTTTATAAAAGTAATAAAGAGTCCATTATCGAAAAAGTGTCCCTCGCTGGCCTAATGCAGGTGTCTCACGTGTGTGCAACCAGCTCATGCATATACGGATGCTCTTTGTAGGTACTTGCATGGCCTGCAGAACACATAATCCAGGCGTTGTCTCAGAAACGACAGTTTGCCATTATGCTCAAAGTGGTGGAAAACATTGGATTGCATAGGTTTTGTGAACAGTTGTACAAGGCTTGCTATTTATTGCACACCTAGCGGTAACAGAAAATGAAAACATTTCGAGTGCAATTATTATGTGTTTATTTCTCATTAGGTTATGTTCTACATGATTATCAGTTTTATCATCTTACAGCACATATGTATTCTATATGTTCAATAGGATACTTTAATGCCATGCTACTAAGCAACATTAGTTTGTACCTTTTGCAATATAGCGGTAGCATGCACCGTGAAGTATATAGTCATTTTAGAGGATTTTATTGCACTTTAAAAGAAACTTTTGTGATTGCAAATAAGCCTCTTCAATTTACTATGAGGTTGGCTGCACCAGTAGTGCAGCAAACATGGCCCAATTAAGACAGGGAACAATGATTACATTTGGCAAACAAGGGGCG
Organism: Lolium perenne; assembly: GCF_019359855.2. Lineage (NCBI taxonomy): Eukaryota > Viridiplantae > Streptophyta > Magnoliopsida > Poales > Poaceae > Lolium > Lolium perenne. The sequence goes on along the minus strand of NC_067248.2, from coordinate 72,258,241 downwards.
TCTTGACCACGTTGTTTCAGTGGTAGTGTAACACCGAAGGCCCAACGTTTACAATGACGGCTCGGAGATGGAGCCATTACTTGTCTTAGAGATAATAAAGTTTGAATGTGTTTTTCTCTGATCAAGCCATGTAGAAGAAACCCACGTGCATTGATGGTAAGTTTGATAGTGTTGATTTGGTAGGACCTCCCCTATAGGAAAAATTAGAACATGGGAAGAAGTTTGATCCATGGGAGACTTCATAACATGGATAACTACATACATCAAATTAGCTAAATGTTGGCAATTAAATTTGTTAAATAGGAACCAATCCCCCAAAACTACATGATAAAAGCTAAAATATTTTCAATCACTGGATTAAACTATGGTATAGCCTGCACTTATAAAGAATTATGTACCTTGTACAAATTGATGAAGCTTCTCATTGTGCGTTGATATATATGAAATAACCTCCATCAGTTGACTGACTTTTTATTTCACATGCCAGTGCTCAAACTTTGGTATGCATTACCGACCACTGATATGCATAATGCAAGTGTTTTCTTAATTATACTCTGTTGTGATGCAGGGATACCAAGTCTGCTAAACAAGCTGTGGAGAAAAGATGGATGGATACTGTTACGACTACTGACCCAGATATCTTGAAAGCACGCTATCTCTTTGAAAGACTTGTGGAGAAGAGAGAAACAATTGAGAATGGAATGAAATGGATGCGAAAAGAGGTTCTTCAAGCTTTCAGATCCTATATATCATTAGCTGGTTATAATAAAGTATGTCTAATGTTCACTCTAAAATTTCATTGGACATTTTTTTTTCATATGGCTGTTTACTTTTTAGTAAATTATAAGCTTCTCATGACCCTACAAGTAAAAAAAAACTTTCCATAACCCGCTATGTTTGAATCTGAGAATTCTCCTAATAAATGTTTAATGTTTCAGAATTTTGAGTATGATTTTGTGAGGCTTGACTTCCAGTGTCTCATATATGGCACCTTATCAAAATCATACCATCACTACAATTTTACTATGAGGACAAGACTGTCTCGGTCAAAGCCATGGACCTACCAGCAGTTCTTTGCTGAAGTCAAGCCCACAGAGAATGGAACAGAATACTTTTGCTGCCCACTGCAGGCTAGTGAAGATGGTAGTTATCTTTTTTCCATTGCCACTATCTCTGATTTCTTGATGTACTCTCTTAAATTTATATGTCATTAAATACATTTAAATTATTCTTAAAGGTCATTGCTTTGGATGCCGGAAGGTTGGTATTTCTCTGAGACACCCCGAGAGTGGCGGCTACGAGAAGGGTCATCCAGGCTCTGGATTTACATTTGACACTGATAGTGAGGGTAATGATTGACGACTAGGTATGTAGTAATATTTTGCTATCTAAGTTCATCACTGTGATCTTAACTTTTTTGTTTACTTGTTATACAAAATATATATTTGAAATGTAAGTGCATGGAACCTTTGATGACCAATCTAAATATCGTTTTGTGCAAATTACTCCTTTGTACACGATGAGATAAATTTATTTTTTGAGCTGAAAACTGTAGGGGAGGCCCCGACAGTAAAATTTTATTAAAAGAGATAAAATATGTACAAGAGGAGAAGAAAGGAGGGAATGTACAAAAGGGCCTAGCTCTGGGCATAACCCAAAGAGAACTACAAAGCGTCTAGCCAAGCTAAGAGAGGGTTTGTTTGGTCATCCTTCATTCTGTAAGAGAGAAGGAAGAGGTCCCTCTTAAAAGAAAAGGACCAAGCTCTAATAGAAGGTGTTACATTGTCAAAAATAAAAGCATTCCGTTGCTTCCATAAATTCCAGGTGGCAGTGGCAAACACTTCAAAGAAGAAAGGCTTCCTAAAAATTCCTCGTGCAGTAGCAATCATCCAGAGAGTTCCATGTTGTCTTCAAGAGTGATGCTAATGGATTGCCAACAGAATTTACTGAAGTTACAACTCCAGAAGAGATGGTCCCTGGTTTCTAACAACCCATCATCGCAGAGACGGCATATTCCGTTGTCATTGAGTGAAAAACTTTTCCTTATAAGCATATCCTTGGTGTTTAGGCGGTCGTTAGCGAGAAGCCAGAAGAAAGATTTAATCTTGGGGGTGCACTTTGATTTCCAGATCCATGAAGGGGCCTGAATGTGTTCGAAGGTTAGCTTATAAACCTTGTTGGCGGAGAAATGAGTGCCCCAACTATAAAACCATAGGTCTTTTCCATCAGCGTTCCGAGTGGATCTGGTCTGGTGTATAAGGTGATTGAACTCATGAAACTCCTCCAAGGCTTGGGCGGACAACGGGAGATGGAAAGCATCAATAGGGTCGTCCAATTCAAGAATATTCTTCACAGAAGCTAGCTTATTAATAGCGAAGGAGTGTAGCCTAGGGAACCTTGCCATGAGGACATCTGAAGCCCAATTGTCGCTCCAAAAGAGTGCAGTGTCACCAGTAGCAATCGCGCATGAGGCAATCTTCTTGAACTTTGAACAAAGCTTGACAATGTCCCTCCACCAAAAAGAGCTTGAAATGTTAGAGGCTTGTGGAGTGGAATTATTATAGCTCTTCCAAATTAGATGGACCCAGGGAATGTTCTCCTTAATGAAAAATTTGTGTAAAAATTTAATAAGAAGAGCCTCATTGTGGGATGCAAGGTTTACTGATACCCAGACCACCTTTAGGCCAACCACTCATATTTTAGGCCACCCACTCATATTTTATATGCTAGCGATCCCAGAATGAATGAGGCAAGACAATGACGTTGGTATTATGTGATATTGCAGTGGATTTCCTTATGTGGGTGCTTCATCGAGCTCGCTTCTCCACTGGAATCACGTCGGCGCAACATGATGGATGAGTTTTAGGTCTGGACTTTGATGCTATATATGATTCGTGAATATGCTGTGTTTTTGTGTAACATGTCGTATGACTTTTTGGTCTTTCTAGTTATTGCCAACTTTATACATCAAACAAATGGGTGCTTGTGATTTTCTACCTATGTAAGGTCCATTTCTCCTGAACCCTCCTTAACTTTCACTGTCATACCTCTTGAATTCTACTTTTACTGTTCCTTGACACACTTAATTCTAGGATTCCTGCTATATCTTTTTCACAGAAACAGAGGTCGATATTGTCATTGTGGGCAGTTTATGAAGGTAGGTAAATAATTCTTTGCGGCCTCGACAGGTTTGATCTGCAACAATACTACAGCACGATACCCCTACAGTGTCTTGCCATTTGTAGCCACTGGTAGTCCATCATCAAACAGTACGATGCAAACTGAAAGGACCCAGATCACAATTGAACTTGCGTTTCAAAAAAAAAAGTGCCTGTCTTCAGCACGAAGAACATATAAACCCGCTTTGCACTGATGGTCGTACATGGCTTCTGATGCCCCGCTGGTGAGGCCTTGACCCCTCCGACAGGTTTTCGCAGTGCAGAGGTGGAGAAGAGTGCTAGAGAGCAGCTATGGTCCTCGGTTTTGGTAGTTTTTTTTAGATGGGGTTTTGGGATCGGAAACATTAATAATTGGATTAAGGAGCATGTAGTATTTCTTATATTTCAGTCCTTACATTAGTCAATTGCTGAGATCATTATTTTCCCTACACACCCCATTAACGTAAAAGTTGACTGCACACGAAACTCATGTTTTTTGTGACATTGACCAGAGCAGCAGCATATGTAGCTTTGATTGGATCCCTGGGCTGCATGTTTTTTGGAATCAAATATGAGATTCCAAATTGTTCTAGTCAACAATAAATGGTAATTGCCTAGGGCATAGAGTTGATCAATCTTAGCAATCAGAATAAGCTCACCATCTCCCGTTAGGTGGCATAGGTGGTGACGTGGTGTCATCGTTCAACAAGTTCTTCGATTTCTATCTAGTTCAGAGTCTGTGTGTGATGCATGTGATGAAGCTAAAAACCATCAACTTCCATATCGCCGTTGTACTAGTGAATATAGTGTTCGTTTAGATCTCATTTATATTTAGATGTGTTGGTTCTAGCCACAGTTAAATTATAAATACCATGTCACTTTCATTGAGGAGTTTAGCACATTCACGTGTGGATCTACCTCCTTAAAAACAAATCTGATGAGTTTGAGAATTTTTAACAACTTAAAAAACCTGCTGAAAAGATTGTTACATTGCTAATATAGTAGTGGTGAATACCAAATGTCAAGTTTGTTCTGATGTGTTGGCACCATGTTTTGGTCACTCCTCCCATTTCCTTTTGGTCTATGCCAGAGCCGCTGTATCTCGCCGGTTCAACAATAGGAAACGTACATGTGCATTCTTATGGGTGTGGACATCGATCCATCTCATGCACGGGTTCGTGCATGAGATGGATCGATGTCCACATGCCCATGATTCATGGCACCTACACCATGCGGCCCGCAGTGGCGTAGCCACATTGTGACCTGTGTGCTCAATTGACCAGACAACTTTTTTGCAAATTCTCTGCATGTATAAATTATGTAAAAAGATATTAAAAATAAGTGAAAATATATGTATCTGACACCACAGATTTTAAATGACAACACAAACTTCAAGGTTTGGCTCCATCACTGACCATGCGAACTGCCTGCAGCTAATTTAGGTCTTGTGAGGGATTTTGTGCCGTTCTTTTCGTGGTTCATCTCCCTCAAGCAGAGTTAACAATCATTCTCTAAATTTTTGCAAACATGTGTTCCATGTGTTTATTTTGACTGGGCCGTCCCACCACTATTCTACAACGATACTGCTGGCTCAGTCTCTTCCTCAGCTGACCCTCTTCACCTCCCTCTACCCCCTCCGCTCCCATATTGTCCACAACCTGAAGTCTCCGGCGAGCAGCAGACCTGACCGGCCATCGACTTCTCCCCTACCTCTGACCTCCACCTCCACCTTCGACCTCCACCTCCACCTCCACCTCCTTTCCAAGCTAGCTCCACGAAAGCATCAGCACTGGACGTCTGGTCACCGATCCAGCTACACAGCGCAACGAGAGCAGTAGCCGAGGTTTCTTCTCCATGCTGTTGTCCTCCTCCTCCATCAGCCCTCCTTCAATACCCCTTCTGCAGATGTTGTCACTTTGTTCATCTTTGTGTTGTACACTTCTACTGTTGTTGAACTATTCTTGGTTTGGGTGACTAATTACAGCAGTAAACCTCATACCTTTTGTGCCATGAACCAAACAAAATTGCAACACTGTAATCTCTGAACCGAACACAAGTGGCATCATTTGTGATACATCTCCGTGGCGCCACCCACCACCCACGCTGCCTTCGCGGCCGCAATGTCATTCGCGCCATGTGTAGGAAGCTTTACTGTGCGCTTTATACATTGCTCCAACACTGCAAATATGGATCCCCAAGGGGCTGGTTTAGAGCGCACTCTAAAACTTTTTAGAGGTTGAAGATATTATTGAAACTTTGCTAGCTAGAGTGGGTATGCTTCAGCCTCTAAAAGGGCTGCATATTTAGGATTCATGGTGTATAGTTGCTCTTAGTAAAGATCAACGTTGATGGATCATCTTCTAAGTCATGAGATCACAAGGGTTGCAAGTTTGCAACTACTGCAGTTTGCCATGGTGCTTTTCAATTTTTTAATAAACAAAATGTCGTACCCTCGTTTTTGATGGCAGGTCAGGTAACTGGATTATATGGGCTTGATTCCTTGACGGCCCATGAAGGTTTTCCGGCTCTCAACTCTCAAGTGCCCCGATCGCACGAGCCAACAGGATTGTCTTCGTTTCCGTTTCCTCTCCCAACTTCTCGCCCGCCGCTTAGCGAATCATAGGATCCGGGCTAAAAACTAACGCCGACCAGGTGAAATTCCTCCTCCCATCTCCAATTGCCTTGTTTGAGCCGGACTATCGACCTTTGCGTGTCTGTATCTCAACGCGGGCATCGACTAACCTAGCACCGGCACTTGATTGTTTGCTTTCAAGGGCAGGGAGATAGTCATGGATTACATTACCCCGACACCTGCTGCCGAGGCTTCCATTGCTCCGGCACCTGCTGCCGAGGCTTCCCTTGATCCGCCACCTGCTGCTGAGCCGGGCTATAGCCTTTTGAGAGACCTGCCGCTGTGGCTATGCCCTTTATAGGCTAAATGAGAAAAAACCGCTAATAGCCGGCTATAGCCCAATTTAGCCCCTATTTAGCCTTTAATTTAGCCGCTAAACCTCCTGCATTTTAAATTTCTCTTCTCTTCTCTTTTTTATTTCTTGTTTTTCGAATTTGCGTTCAATATAATTAGATAAAACTTGTGAGTTGAATAACTGAATACTTGTTTGACTTGAATAGTTGAATAATTTGTATCACAAATCGTATTTGAGTCATAGTTTTCCTCTTCTTTTGGTAAGATATGACTGAAATATTTCAAATTTTTGAAAAAAGGCTAAATGGAATAGCCCGCTATAACCCGGCTATAGCCTTTTATAGCCTCTAAAAAATTCGCGGCTAAATGAAATAGCCCGCTATTTTAAACTATGTGCTGAGGCTTCCCTTGCTCCGGCACCTGCTGATGAGGAGGACTGGAGAAAAGAAGAACGGGAGAAAGGTCTCGCAGTCAGGCTATATCTGTAAGAGGACTTGCCCTTCACATTAGTTTCTACTTTGTACCGCAAATTTATATCTATATTGATGCCGTCTGCTGGTCATATGGCACAACTTGTTTTTGTAGATTTATTCTTCTATACTTGCAGTTATATATTGCTAAATTACAGATTTAGATTTATTGACATGCCTAAGTTGGCATATATTTGCAAAAAATACCACATATTTAGGCTTGTTTGCAGTAGTATTGCTGAAGTACAGATGTAGATTTATTGGAATGCCTAAGTCGGCATATATTTACAAGAAGTGCCACAAAAATAATATTTATATCCATGCCGTCTGCTGGTCATATGGTACTTGTTTTCATAGTTGTAGTCTTCTGTACAGCTTGTTTGTAGTACAATTGCTAAATTACAGATGTAGATATATTGGCATGTCTAAGTCATCATATATTTGCAAAAAAAATTCAAAATCTAGCATTTATAGGGATTTTGAGGACTTTAGTGATCGCGGTATGGCCCCTGCACCAGGCCAACTGCCTGTAGCTACATTACGGATTCCGTGTTAGCATTTCTAGGGATTTTTTTTCTAATCTCTTGCAAGTATGTGATACATCTAAGTTGGCATCATTTGTGATATTTCTATGACTTAGTAAGTAGGAGTTCAGTCGATGTAAACATTTTTTTTGTCTAAAAACATTTCATGAGAGTAGCAGATAATACTAATTCTTCGAAGGGTCAGTCCAGGTCTCAGCTGGATCCTGAGGAATGCTTCCGATCCGTGCAGTCAACACTAGCGAAGATGTATGCTCTAAAGTAAGGGTTTCTTCTTAATTTCACATGCAGTTAAATGTCTAATACTATTTCTTTTCTTGAATGCACAAACCGTTATTTTGAATTCCCATTAGTTGGAGTTAGTTTTTATGCAACATATATCTTCTAGAACCTATTCAATCCGTGAAATAAACATTGACTAAGACGTTATTCTCGGGATTTCTTCTTAATTTCGCATCCAATTAAATGTCTAATATTCTTTTCTTTTGAAAGCCACATGATTATTTTATTCCCTGTTGGTTGGATAAGATTTGTGGAACATATTTCTACTAGACCATAGGACTATTGGGACAATAGCCGCTGAAATTCTGGCATGTATATGCAAATGACGCCCCTTTTTTCACCAATAGTGTCCCTCAGTGGCCTAATGCAGGTGTCTCACATGTGTGCAACCAGCTCATGCATACACGGATGCTTGTTGTCTAAGAAACTACAGTTTTATGCTCAAAGTTGTGGAAAACATTGGATTGCATATGTTTTGTGTACAATTGGACAAGGCTTGCAATCTACTGCACACCTTGTAACAACAGAAAACGAAAACATTTCGAGTGCAATTATGTTGTTTTTATTTCTCATCCGGTCATTTCTACATGATTATCAACTTTATCATGTTAGACTGTATATATTTTTTACATGTTCAATAGCATACTGTAATGCCAAGCTACTAAGCAACATTAGTTTCTACTTCTTGCAATATTTAGGGGTAGCATGCAACATGAAGTATATATTCATTTTAGAGTGTTTTTTGCACTTCAGTAGATTTGAAATAAACCTCATAAATGTACTATGAGGTTGGCATCACCGGTCATGCAGCAAAAATTGCCTAACTAAGACAAAGAATAATGATTGCATTTGGCAAACAAGGGGCGTTTTGACCACGTGGTTTCAGTGATAGTGTAGCACCAAAGGCCCAATGTTTACCATGATGCCTCGAAGATTAAGGAGCCATTTTTTGTTTGATAATGGGCGCTTTATTATTCATAAAAAGTAATTACACCCGACCTCTGCATAGCTAAGATAGATGCACACAACCGTTCAAAAAGTCTCAAAAGTCTGGAGTGCTAAAAGAGGCGAATTACATATCAGACATGAGCAAATGTAAAACACCTAAGGTGAACGCGGAGGCCCAATCCATAGATTATGCTGCCACCCATGTAGGGAAAAAGTATCCCTAGCTGTGTTCTTCAACCGTGTACAGACCTCCGTAAACTGGTCGCGGTTCTCCACCTTCTGCAGCACAGTCCACGAACGGAGAGTAGCGGTACATCTGTAGATAACCTGCAAGAGAGAACAATTCTTGTCATTAAAAACTTTGTCATTTCTACACAGCCATAGCGACCATATAATGGCAAGCGCCCCCACCCTAATAAATATTCTAAATCTGTGATTGATCCCATGAAGCCAATTACCGAAGATGGTGGCCACACTAGTCGGGGGATACAGATCAGAAGCTATTTGGATCATGACCATATAGATCTAGCAAAGCGACATTGGAAGAACAAGTTTTTAATTGTCTCATTGTGTTGATAAAAAAACACACTGTGTACTCCCATGCCAATTGCGTTTTACAAGATTATCTTTAGTTACGATTACTCATCAACGCAAATACCAGCCAAAAATCTTAATTTTGAGCGGTATCTTCATCTTCCAAATCTTCTTGTTTTTATCAACTGGTATTTCCGGTTGGATAATGGTATTGTACAATGAACTTACAGAGAATTTTCCATTGGATTGTAAGTTTCAACGAAATTCATCTTCCCCTTCAGGATAGATTCCAAACGCAACAGTAAGGCATTCCATGCAAGAAGTCTCGGACCGATTAAATCTCGTCTAAATGTCACTGTCGGAGGTGAGGTTGCCATTACTAATGCAATGGTATCACTTTTGCGACGAATAACGCTGGATACTGTTCAGAGAGAGGCCTATATCCTCCCAGAACCGTACTTGCAGATCCATCCTTAATAGTGAAAGTACTTCGTTGTCATTAGGCCAGCCCAAAAATGCGAGTCTCCCGGTTTCCAAAGGATCCGCGAGCCATTATTTATCTTAGGGATTTGACATAAAGCCTGAATGTATTTTGCTTTGATCAAGCCGTAGGAGAAACCCACGTGCATCAGAAGAAGTTTGATCCATAGGGGACTTTAGAACATGAATAGCTACATACATCAAATTAGCTAAATGTTGGTAATTAAATTTGTTAAATACTAACAAAGTCCGTAAAACTAAACTCTAAACCCTAAAACAGTGTCAATCACTGGCTTAAAGTATATTATAGCCTGCACATAAGGAGAATTATCTCGTACAAATAGATGAACTTCTCACTGTGTATTGATCTGAATGAAATAACCTCCATCGGTTGATTGACATTTTTATGGTCAAATTTAGGTATGTATTACTGACCACTGATATGTACAATGCAAGTGTTTTCTACTAATTATACTATGTGGTGATGCAGGGATACCAAGTCCGCTGAGCAACCAGTGAAGAAAAGCTGGATGGCTACTGTTATAGAAGAATTGAGACCAACAACTACTGATCCGGATATCCTGAAAGCACGCTATCGCATTGAAAGACTTCAGGAGGAGAGAGAAACAATCGGAATGAAATGGATGCGAAAAGAGGCTCTTCAAGCATTCAAATCCTATATATCATCAGCTGGTTATAATAAAGTATGTCCAACGCTGTTCACTCTAAAATTCCATTGAGCAACTTTTTTGATATAGCTTTTTACATTTTAGTAAACCATATTTTCATAACCATGGATTTGAATTTGAGAATTCTCCTAATAAAATGATTGATGTTTCAGAATTTTGAGTATGATTTTGTGAGGCTTGACTTCCAGTGTCTCATATATTGCACATTCTCAAAATCATACCATCACTACAATTTTACTATGAGGACAAGACTGTCTCGGTCAAAGCCTTGGACCTTCCAGCAATTCTTCGCAGAAGTCAAACCCAGAGAAAATGAAACAAAGTACTTTTGCTGCCCACTGCAGTCTGGTGAAGATGGTACCTATTTTATTCCAGTGTCACTATCTCTGATTTCTTAATATCATCTCTTAAATTTATATGTCATTATTAAATTAGCTTTGATTTATTTTTAAAGGTCAGTGCTATGGATGCCAGAAGGCTGGCATTGCTCTGAGACATCCCAACAGTGGCGGCTATGATAAGGGTCAACCAGGCTCTGGATTTCCATTTGACACTGATAGTGAGAGTGCTGATTGATGACTAGGTTTGTAACATTTTGTTATCTAAGTTCATCAATGTGGACTACATAATATGCTGATTTGATAATTTAATTCTGTTTGCTTGTTATAAAAATATATATTCAAAATGTAACTGCATGGAACCTTTGATGACAAGTCCAAATATCGTTTATGTAATTTGTTACCCCTTTGCACATGAATAGATAGATAAGCTCAGGCCAAAATACACTCATCTTGTTTATGCTGGCGATCCCAGAATGAATGTGGCAAGACAATGACGTGGATTTCCTGATGTGGGTGCTTCATCGAGCTCGCTTCTCCACTGGAATCACGTTGGTGCAACATGATGGATGAGTTTTAGGTCTAGACTTCGATGGTCTATATGATTCTTGACTATATCCTGTGTTTCTGTGTAAGATGTCGTATGACTTTGTTGGTCTTTCTAATTATTACCGACTTGGGCCACTTCTTTTTGGCTTCTCTAGTGACTTCTTGGAGAAGCTTCTCCCCACCAACTTCTTCCTCAAGCCCGAATCCCAAATTTCTTTTGGCTTATAATCTAGTTTGATTTAAACTCGAGTATAAGCCGGAACAAATTTGAAATCCGAGCTTCTGGGAGAAGCTGGTAAGAAGAAGCTTCCCCCATAAGCCACCGTAGAATCCGAAAAGAAGTGGGCATAATACATCAAATTGGTGTTGTGACTTAGTCTGCATCGTGTTTATGTATGAATCCTCCTCCTTACCTGTCGTTGCCATATCTCTTGAATACTAGTTTTACCACGGTGATGTTCCTCGAACACATAATTCTAGGAATCCTGGTATACTTGAGATCGTCCTGTCCTTTACAGAAACAGAACTCAATATTGTCAATGTTTGCTAGTACTTTTGTTCAAGAACACGGGAGAGTGTCGCCTATGCTTTCCATTTCGATAGAAGTATAATATGTCGAGATTTTTTTGTTTTGGAAAGGCAAAGGAGGAGGAGCTTCAGTATAAACAGATTTTTGGATGTGATATTGGACAACTCCCCTTTAGATACTTGGGTATTCCAATCCATTACAAAAAAACTACGGAATTCAGATTGGTATCCAGTGGAAACCCGTTTTGAAGGTAAATTAGGATGCTGGAAAGGGAAGTTATTATCCTATGGTGATAGTTTAGTTCTTATTAATTCAGTGTTGACTAGTTTACCAATGTTTATGTTGTCTTTCCTACAAATACCTGTTGGGGTAAGGAAACGTTTAGACTTCTATAGATCTCGTTTCTTTTGGCAGTCTGACGAAAACAAAAAGAAATACCGACTTACAAAGTGGAATATTGTATGTAGACCCATAGATCAAGGGGGGTTAGGTATTGAGGTACTTGAAATCAAGAATAAATGTTTATTGAGTAAATGGCTTTTTAAACTTTTAAATGAGGACGGGGTGTGGCAAGAGTTGCTACATAACAAATATCTAACACATAAGACGTTATCAGAGGTTCAGGCTAAGCCTACTGATTCCCCCTTTTGAAAAGGATTGATGGAGGTCAAACAGGAGTTTTTTTCTAGGGGTGCTTTCAAAGTTGGGAATGGTAGGTCCATCCGATTTTGGGAAGATACCTGGTTAGGAAATACCTCTTTAGCTCATCAATACCCGTCCTTGTATAATATTGTACATCATAAGAATGTTACTATTGCACAGGTGCTTGCCCATTCACCTTTGCATATTACTTTTCGGAGGTTACTAAATGATAATAAGTGGACCTCGTGGGTACAATTATGTAGAAGGCTAATGATGGTTAATTTGAACGATGAGAATGATCGTTTTGTTTGGAAGTTAACAACTAATGGGCTGTTTTCTGTCAAGTCGATGTATGAAGATATTATGTGTGACCATACTCACTTGAGAAAGTATTTGTGGAAGGTGAAAATACCGCTAAAGATTAAGATTTTTATGTGGTTTATGAGTAATAAAGTGTTGTTAACTAAGGATAATTTAGCGAAACGTCATTGGAATGGGTGTACAAAATGTGTCTTTTGTGGGGAGCAGGAGACTATTCAACACCTGTTTATTGAATGTCCGCTAGCTAAGCTTGTATGGCGTACGGTTTCTTTCACTTATGATCTTCCACCTCCAACCAATATTACTAATATGTTTGGTAATTGGTTAAATGGAGTAGATAGACAATCTAAGGCTTTTATCCGGATTGGGGTGTCTGCTTTATGTTGGTCTATTTGGAGGATTAGAAATGATATAATTTTTTTTAATAAAAATCGTCTTTTAACTTTTTGCAGGTTATTCATATGGTCTCCCATTGGGTCCAACTCTGGGCACTACTTTCCCCGGAGGGGCTGCGGGATGCCATGGCTTCTGGCTGCATACGGCTCCTGATGGTTGCTCAGGATATCTTGTGCCAGGCTGGTTGGCGTCATATTAGAAGGCTATGTTGATTTATAGTCTTAGTATGCTGGTTTCTTTCGATGGTTGGTTATTGTATCGATCTTCGTTGATGCGTGTTTTGTAAACGAATTGTGTCTGGGACAAATCTATACCTAATAATAAAAGCAAAAGGGTTTCTCCCTCGGTCGTCCATCAAACATAAAACTGCCCTTAAAGTTGATCAAAATTACCCACCATGCCACCAGTAAGTTATACCGGTTTGATTTTTTTTCCCGTGTCCATCGTTTTCTACATCATCGCTAGACTGAGCTCCTATTTTCTTCGTCCGCCTCGCGCGCAGACCCCAGCCCCCGCACTGCTCCTCCCAGGATCTGGTCGATCTCAAGCCTCGCAACAAGAGCGCTGACATGGTCCATGAGACCAGCGAGCAACGCGACCGGATATGTAAGGAGGAACGCCTGTGGCAGTCTCCGTAGGGCACTCGCGTAACCCTAGCCGTCACCACCATCGCGGACGTCGTTGGCGACGTGGCTAGAGCCCTCAACGATCTGCACTACCTGGCTGAATACTTCCGCGCCGCCGTCCGATCGATGGCCCCCCACCCAAGGAACTGCGCGCAACCATCTTCTCGCACTCCGGCTGCCGTCGTTTGCGCGTGAGGCTGATTCGTTATCGTATCTTCATGTTGGTGCGCGCGAGGAAGCTTCGTCCGGCTCGAGGCATAGTGCAGCAAGGGCCTCGCAGTAGACCTGGCCCGACATGAGGCGCGGCGATCATCGGCAGCCCAAGTGGATCATCCTGGTCGAGCAGGTCGCCTCGGCGGCGATTGAGGATGGCACGGAGGCGTCGTGGTTCGTGGCAGCTCTGCATGTGGCCTGGTTTTACAAGCCCGCAGGGGTGGAGGCATGGAGTAGGCGGCGTGCTACGGCCTAGAGCCCTAGACACCTGTCGCGTCTTCTCGCCGGCCAGGTTCTGCATCTATAGAGATGAACAAGCTTAGCGAGAGAGTCTGATCGACCGACAGAAACGGGAGACAGAGAAGAAATTCGTGTGGGCTGGCCTCTCTCATGCCTGACATCGGAGGTGGTCAGGAGGTTCGAAGAGCAGGCACTCAAAAAGACATGCATGGACAAGGGTTAATCATAGCCTCGATCGGCTTACCTCAATTAAAGTCTGCAGCGATTGATCGGTTTACTTCTACATGCTTTTGGTCCTTGATCATCGATAATTTAGTTGCAGTGCATAACAGCCATGGGGGAGAACATGTGCTGTAGGATCTGGAACGTTTGTCCCGCTGAGATTCTGCTCATTCATGCCGCAGAGCAGACCCTTCCATCGCATCAAATATATGGAAGCCACGTCCTTGCATCATGCTGCACGGATCCTTCATGTAGAGCTTGAGAAGCTGGGTTAGTAAAAAATTCGGGGTTGATGTGAATCCAAGAGCGCCGATCGACTTGCGAATCGTAGCAGAACGGAAAGGAATTAAAAATCACAGAAAAACGGAAAGGCATCGTGGCTTTGCATGGTGCCTAATTGACAGGAGCACAACAAGAGCATGAATTAAACGGAGACGGGATCACAGGGTTGACCTCTAATTCTGCCCCAGGAAGCAAAAATAACGTAAGAGAGTCTAAAGAAGGCATGCCGAGGCCTCGCGAACCAAAAGTACTAATTCAGCATGCCGAGACAGTTGTGTGATGTACAAAGACATGCCGAGAACGAAAAGTCGAATTATGCACGCCGAGACATGAATAAGTTGCGTCATGTACATATTCAGCTTTACTGTTCTACATATTGGGTTGTATTTGTTAGTTTTTTTTTTTTTTTTTAAACATAAGGCCAGACGGCCCGGCTTTATATATAAAGCCATAAGGCAACCACGAGTTTCGACGAGTACATAACCAACACACCGGCTCTCAATCCCGACACCACGCAGTAAGACATACACACCGCACATCCAACCTCCCCATAACGAGTCCAACTCGACTATTACATAAGATACCAAGGAAGATACAGCAACAGGCTCCTCCTGCTACGTCCAGGTCTCAGGCTCCTGCTCGAAGTCTCGACTGCAGGCTCCTAACCTCGCCCATCAGCGCATCCAGCATCTCTCGGTCCCTTGGCTTGACGAGGACCCTCCACCTCTGCATATAGGTAAGCATGTGAAAGAAGGCATCAGCGGGGTTGTTGATTGTTTTTCCTTCCATAGCTAGTTTGTTTCTAATGTTCCAAAGCGCCCAACATTGAGCCGCAAAGGTGAACCAAGCTAGCCTACGCAAGGACCCCGATAAATTCTGGACGAGACCAATGAACTGACCAGCCCCGGCTGGATTCCAATCACATTGCAGGAGCTCCCTAGCTCCCGCCCACATAAGCTTCGCAAGGTGACATGAGAAGAAGATGTGGTCGCAGTCCTCCTGCTCCCCGCAGAGAGCACAGGCACCATTGGTAGGACCCTTACGTTTGGCCACCTGAACTCCGGAAGGCAACCGGTTCCTAATAAGTTGCCAAAGGAAAACCCTAATCCTCGGAGGAACCCTTGTCTTCCAGACCTCCTTGAAGTGAGTTACTACCGCCCCATGCGTTAGTCGTCCATAGATTGACCTAGTGGAGAACTCTCCCGAGGCCTCTAGGGACCACCTCACCTCGTCCTCCCCAGTGGTGTAGGGGTGGAGGTCGAAGATCCTACACAAATTATACCAAGTTCAATTACCAAATATGTTTACACACTTTAATGGATAAATTACCAAGTTCAATTACCAAATATGTTTACACACTTTAATATGTGTCATTGTAATAAAAAAATTCTATTGCAACTCACAGGTATTTGTGCTATCCTCCTCAAAATATAAGCTTTCGCCCCACTATATTAATACAGCAACCAACCGATACAACAAGCACGCTGGGGCTGCAGCACAACCGACCCCAAAAGGAACAAAAGATAAAGCAAAAAAAGGAAAGAAATGCCAACACCGGCAGCTCGACAAAAACGAAGATTACTCGCAACCGCTACGCCCTCCGGAGAATTCCACACACTCCTAGCCCATCGAAGCGCCGCATATCAAGCAAAACCTTCAACAAGGAAAGCGACGACGACGCCGTTGCTGCCCGGACTAATCCTAGGGTTTCCCCTGATACGCGGAAGAGATTGGGGTGGAGGGACAGCCGACACCCTTCAAGAAGGCACGGTGACACCCGAAAGGCGTCACCGCGTCGGTGTCATGCATGTCGACAAGGATTTCACCCGCCCACCAGCCGCAACCCGGATGATTCGACGTGCTCCACCTAACTTGCCGCCCACCAGCACACGCCACCATGGTCTTGAAGCCATCCTCGCCATCTCGTTGTGGTCACCGGAACAGGGCCTGGAAGGAGAGAAGAAAGGCAGCAGGGTCGGGGATAGCAGCACCTCAGCCGCGTGGGAGGGAACTACCTCCACCGCCTTCGCGGTAGCCATCCGGATGTGACATCGAGGGCAAACCAGACCCACCTGGCCCGGCTGGGCCCTCACAGGCCCGCAAAGTCCTCACCGCCACACTGCAGCAGGCTGACCAGAGTACCGCCACCACCCAGCCACCACCGCTGCGCCTACTCCGCATCTATGGAGCACTACCGGCGCGCCATAGGCAGACAGCCCGCCCAGCCTAGATAGGCCTCAATCTAGGCCCAGATCTGGGCCGACCGAGCGCCGCCCAAGCACCTCCGCCTGCGCCGCCCCGCCGCCAACGATGGCGCCGCCGCTCCTCCTCCCACCTGACGTGCGGGAATCACTCCACCACGCAGAACCGCTGCCGGCCGAGGAGCACCACCCGGCTGCACCTACCCCGCGCAGGCGCCGCGCCGAGAGGGGAAGTCAAGGGACCGCCGCCGCCAGCACCGTCTGGGCCGCTCCCGGCGACGACGGGGGCGGGAAAGGAGGAGGGGCACGGGACGAGGTAGGTGGCGGCGTGGCCCGGTCGCCCGTGGGGGACGACACAGGTCGCGAGAGCGTTTCGCGATTTTTTCACAGAGGTCGGTATTTGTGCTATCTATATATATCTATACCTCTCTACCTAATAATAGTAAAAGAAAAAGAGTTTCTTGTTCATTCATTCTTTTATTAGTCAAAAATGGTTCGCTCGCACGCACACAAAGGTTGCAAATTTTTGTTTAAATTCTTTCTTTATGCATCAACAACATGCAGCAAGTGAAAGCAGAGAAACTTAGGATTTTGTGGTAGTTCCACAAAAAATACATCACTTTTAGTGGACTTGTTCATGAACTAGAACCTATAATTACTAGGTCAGTAATCTTGCTCTTTCGCAGCAACGCGCGGGCATTGTGCTAGTTTTTAATAAAGGGCCGTGTGCATCGCCATGATGCAGAAGCCGGGGTTCACCCCCATTTCGAAAAAAATATGTCGATTACAACTCACGACGCACACCTAGGAAAGCTATGTGATTCCTCGTTGCGGTCCACTTGTGCGCATCCTGGCTTTCTTCCAAATCTCAAACTCTGCCTTTATACGGGGACACAGCTCTGCCGGCAACACATCCACCTTGTCAAACAAACCCGCGTTCCGTTCTGGCTCTTTCCTGTTTTGTGGAGCAACAGCTACTTCTGGCTCTTTCCTGTTTTGTGGAGCAACAGCTGCAGACAGCGCAGGCCACACCTCACGGGCAAAGGAACACTGCAGACTTAGGTGCTCGATTGTTTCAGGCTCTTGACAGCGAAGGGAGCAGCAATGCGAGCGATCCAGTCCACATATTCAAGCGTGTCCGCTGTCCACAATCCATATTTTTCATCACGAGCCACATGTGGAGCTTGTGTTTCAAGGGGGCACCAGCTGATCATAGCTCCTTGGCACAGGGTATCAGTAATCTAGCAAGGAAGAAGAGGTTGTACGCTGATTTCGCAGAGTAGGCGCCACTGGCAGTAGATCTCCAAGTGACCACATGGGATGAAGAAGGGCACCACCTGCCTGAGCGTGTTCCACAAGTGCATGAATTCGACGATCGCCGGCACAGATGGAGCGCCCTTAATCGCACACATGACCCTGAAGCTCGTCCGCCACTGATGTTCGCATACTGGCAGGTTTGATAAACTTGAGGAGGTTTGGCGCGATCTGCTCCACGCTCTGGCCATCTAGCCATCTGTCTCTCCAGAACTGAAATGTGTGCTACTGGCTGGTGACGCCAGAGCAGTTGTGTTAGTGAAGATTTGCCGTCGAAGCTTTTGTTGCTGAACCCAGCGGTAAACAATTCTTTACCGTCTCGTCGCGTTTGAATATTACAGCGTGATAATAATATCATTATAAAACCTAGCTGCAGAGTTTATTATCATTTGTAGGGAGGACTTAGGTAAGATCAAGTTTTAGATGGGATCTATGATAACATTTTTTTTGAAAAGACAACATGTTTAAATATTCTGAAAAAAAAAGACAAAACCCATAGGAATGTTATATATTATTTTCAGATTTTTTGCATTTTTAAAATATATTTTGGGTTGATCCTATGATCCCACCTAATAGGAAGATCCTATACAAGTCTCTTCCTCATTTGTAGCCCGCTGGTAGTCCATCAGACAGTAAGATGCAAAATTAAAGGAGCCAGATGACAATTTGAACTTGCGTTTCATAATATTGGGGTGGATGCAGACGATAGTCCAAGGAACTCTGATGTGCCCGTCTTCAGCACGAAGAACATGTAAATTCGCTTGTACGTGATGGTCGTACACGGCTTATGATGCCCCGCCGGTGAGGCCTTGACCCCTTCGACAGGTTTTCTCAGTGCAGAGGCGGAGGAGAGTGCTAGAGGCAGGTATGTTCTTGGGTTTTGGTATAGTTTTTTTTTTTGGGTGTGCCTATGTCTCAGTTGACTGAGATTTTGTTAAGTCTCAGTCAACTCAGAAAAGTGCAACTGCAGTTGAAAGAAAAGTGCAACTCGGTTCAGTTGCACATTTCTATTAGAAAAGTGCAATTGCACTTTTTTAATAGAAAAGTGCAACTCAAAGCACATTTTTGTAATTGACTTAGACTTAAGAAAATCTCAGTTGACTGAGACATAGCAAAACCGTTTTTTTTTAGAAATTTTGTTTTGGCTTCCAGCAGCTTTGTTGCGCACAGAACCTGCAACAGGCAGCTTCCGAACTGGTTCTTTACTCAGATTGTTTGTGTGATGTCACATGAGGTGTACATAATTACAATATTGGAAAGAACAAAAAAATATTTTAATCCCATTGCACATATTATAGCTGTAGATTAAGGAGTGTGCTCGGAAACATTTAATAATTGGATTAAGGGGAATGTAGTATTTATTATATTTCAGTCCTTACATTAGTCAATTGCTGAGATCATGATTTTCCCTACATACCCCATTAACATAGAAGCTGACTGCACACGAAACTCATGTTTTCATGAAACTTTGACCAATTTATAATTAAACATATGTGTTTTTTCTAAACAAGGCAAAAACGACTTGTCATTTTCATTAAGGGGAAGTTTTTTTTTTAGAAGTTTTACAAGCCAAGTCAAGGAAAAATGCCAAGACTAAAAGACAAAAGTCTACTCTTGCGACATAATATCACTTAGCGCCCGTGCCTCGAGAAGGCTCCATATTGCTGCCTCCTCTTCGATCTCCAAGATGAGCATAATAGAGGTTGACCATTAGTTTCTAAAGATGTGGGCGTTCCTTTCTATTCAAAATTTTAAAGAGACAAGGAAAGCGAAGCAAAAGCATACATATAGCTTTGTTGCGCATAGAACCTGCAACATGCCCATTCCGAACCATCTTCTACTCGATTATTTGTGTGGTGCCACATGACGTAAATGATCATAATACTGGGACACCAAAAGATATTCTATCTCATTGCACATATTATAGCGGTAGATTAAGGGCGTGTTTGGAAATAGTCTCGCGAATCCGCCAATATGGCTTATAAATCGTAATTCCGGCGTCACGACGTGAGCGACAAACGCTCGCCACAAATCCCCGTTATTTTACATGGGACAAGAACTGCCAGACTAGCCCAACCAGCAACAACCTTTGACGAGTGTGCCTCACACATCAGGATCTGCTTCCCCATTCTCGATGGACGCATGGAAATTCCCAGCTTCCTAGGGTATGTTTGGTAGGTCGTGGGTCATTTGGCCCGCACCTAGGGAAACGAAAGTGGTTTGTGTGGTTGCCCGGGCTCCCTCCACATTGTGTCCAGCATGAGTCTTAACGTAGTGTTGGGCTTGGCTAAGGAGCTACTGCCGAATTGGCCATTCCAGTGGAGCCTGGTCCGTTGTCGCGCCGAGATTGCACGCATGGGGAAGGAGTGGGAGACGCCACGTCCCTTCAAAAACACGCCCCATAAAGTCTCGCTCCTTCCACTCACTCTCCCTCTGTCCATTCTCATTCCCATCTGTCACATCACACATCAGCGGTTGCACTACCGCCAACGAATCAACTGCATCGCCGCCATAAGATATAGTGGGGCCGGACGCGGAGAGGAAAATGAAACCGAGCGTGACTGCCACCTGCACCACCACTACGACCTGCACGACTACCTCGACCTCGCCGCGGCCATCTCCAGTGGCGCTAAGCATCAGTACCATTTTCTCCGGTGCTTATTTTCGTGTATCTGCACGAACACGCACACTACTAGAGATTGCAATGACATGCACACTAGATCTGTCAGAGAACCTATAGGGTAGGATTAGATTTGCGGATTAGTTGCGATTGATCGCGATTTAGGACAATCAGGTAACGATTTTGAGGATTACGGTTATGCCTAGCTTTGATCTAGTACTTTTTGCTAGCATGCATAGTACATTCAGCGTAGGATAATTGAAGATTAGCTTGGAATTGAAATTACCGTAGATGCGCCGAGGGGATAGGGTAATTGCACCACCATTTTTATCTATCTTCGAGTACTACATGCATTTTTCTGAGATTGCGATGAACTGAGTTTACTAGGCTGATGATTTTAGGATTTCACGTACATATTAGCACTGAAATGCTTAACATTTAGCAAGTGCAAAGCAATACCAAAGTGGCACTACTTAACATTTGTTAAATGTCTAATTATCTCAGTCATGATTGTGTGTAGATTTCATATGAGGCATGCATTTTTTAGCTTCCTTAGTATTTTTTTACCATGTTTATCTTCCTTAGTATTGGTCGATGATTATATTAAGGTATAGAAATCAAGGGATTGAGTGACCAAACCATATGCATTGTACTAACAATGAGGAAGGCCGACAAACGTTGGCCACTTCCACGACAAGGAGGGTCCGAAGCACTTCATCTGGGTCATCTTCCAGCCAACCATGGGCGTGTGCTCAATCCCTAAGCAATTCATGCCATCGTTCGAGAATTTTCCTTTAAAGAACACCATCCTCGCCAACATTGGATGTAAGTGGGAAGTGAAGACCAAGTTCGGCGGTAAAAGCCATCATTTATCACGAGTGGGCATACTTTGCCATATCCCATAATCTTAGTGTTGGCTACCTCCTCACCTTCCACAAGGCAACTCCATACCAAGCAATGACTTTGATTCCTGGACTATTTTGGGAAATCATGCATATGTTAAAGTTGCTCAGGTTTATAAAACTCTCATCGGAAATGAGGGTTCTGTTCCTGCTCTCAAATGGATGTGCAATGGTAGCTATCAGCAGAAGCACAAGGTGTTTTTTGGCTGCTCGTTCACAATCATCTCAATAGGGCTATGCTTCTTAGAAAGAATTTCATGATGACTGATTATTCTTGTGTTATGTGTGGTCAGCATCACCTTGAGACAAGAGATCATTTGTTTTTTCCAGTGCCCTTTTGTTGTTCTTTGTTGGCAATATCTCTGCCCTCTATGTATTCCTCCAGCATTGGGTCAATTTGATCTCCAGGAAACACTATCAAGTCTTAAGCTTGCTATCTCCAAGCGTTTTTTTTTATGGAGCTTATAATGTTGATCACATGGTCTATTTGGGTTACTCGCAATGACTTCATCTTCAAGTCAGTCACTCCTAGTGTTTACACATGTCGGAAGAGATTCAAAGATGAACTTTCCCTTCTAGTCCACAAAGCAAAGAGGAAATCATATCATGGCATAGCTGATTGGGTAGCAAACTTTAGATAGATTTTATTTTCTTGGCTTGTGGCCTCTGTTAGTTGCTCTACTCAAGCAGCTATCACTTCGTAAACTTTTATATCAATTTAACAAAATGAAAAAATACACAGTGGGGAAACCCACTGTTCAGCTTCAAAAAAGGCGTCACATAGTGCAGGATGGTGTTCGGGCTAATATGACAGTGAAGTGGAGCATGGTTGCAGTCGGGCTTGTTCGGTTGGGTTGGACTAGACAGTCTGACAGAACAGAAGACAGTGAGGATCGGCGACAACAAAGTAGGATCATGATGGTTGTTGGTGTCCGGGTTCTGTGGCGTGGAAACACATGGCACATTCCTAAGGGATGCGTGTTTCGACATGGAAATGACGCCGGGTTGATTCAAGATAGCGTACGCATGAGACCTTGAAGACAACGAGGCGCGGGTGGACTAATTATCCATGGAGTCATGCTGAAGGTGGAGCTAGAGTCTGCGATTCCACTCGGCTGATGGAGGAGCTAGCGGCTGATACGTTGCAAATGTATCTATAATTTTTGATGCTCCATGCTTGTTTTACACCAATTTTTATATGTTTTGTCTACACTTCGTGGCACTTTTATGCATTTTCTGGAACTAACCTATTGACAAGATGACACAGTTGAAAGGATCGTATGCCGCACCTAGAGGGGGGGGGGGTGAATAGGTGCTAACCAATTTTTAGTTCTTTTTCAATTTAGGCTTGACACAAAAGGTAAATTCTCTAGATATTCAACTAAGTGAATTTACCTATATGACAAGGCTAGTAACTAAGCAAGATATAGCTAAGCAATAAAGAGATAGATTAGGATAGAGGTAACCGAGAGTGGAGCACGCGATGACACGGAGATGATTCCCGTAGTTCCCTTCCTTTGCAAGAAGGTACGTCTACGTTTGGAGGAGTGTGGTTGCTACGAAAGCCAAACCAACAGCCACGAAGGCTTCACTCAGATCTCCGGTGAGCAACGCCACGAAGGCCTAGCTCACTTCCACTAAGGGATTTCCTCGAGGCGGAAACCGGGCCTTTACAAGGTTCTTGGGGCACACATCCACAACCAAATTGGAGGCTCCCAAATCTGTTACAACACAACAATCAACAACAATACATCAACACAAATCAACTAGGGAACCAAATAGGAACACTAGCATGAGATCCCTCAAACAAGAGAGGGGGAAATGAAGAACGCTTCGGTGAGGATGTAGATCGGTGTCTTCTCCTTCGAATCTCCAAAGATCAAGAGCTTTGGTTGGGGGAGGAAGGAGATCTTGCAAATCTTGAGTTTCTTGAGGTGGCTCTAATGGAGGTGGCTTGGCAGATTTCTTGTGTAATGATTGAGCAAGCAACCAAGGTAGAAGAAGGGGGGTATTTATACCTCCCCTCAAAATTGAGCCGTTGCAGCTTCTGGGGGGCCGGATATTCCGGCCTAAGTAGGGGCCGGATAATCCGCCCCCCCCGGATAATCCGGCCTTCGGGACAAAACCGTGACATTATCCGACCAAATATCCGGCCCTATGCCAGACTTGTTTTTCTTCCAGTCCTTAGCCAAAAACGAGGGGGCCGGATATTTCCAAAATATCCAGCCCGGATATTCCGGCCCTGGTACAATACCGGGACAATATCCGGGCAAATGTCCGGCCCCTATACTGCGCTGCTTTTCCCTCGAAGACTTAGCCAAAATCAGGGGGCCGGATATTTCAACAATATCCGGCCCGGATTATCCGGCCTGGCCATCTTTTTGCTGTTAACTTTAGACAGACCGGCCAAATCCAACACACATAAATATGAATCTATGTAATCCCTGTACCACTTAAACAAACATTAGTGTATCACATATATTGACATCAAACACACAAAACATAATGTGAGAGATGTTCTTTCAATCTCCCCCTTTTTGGTGTTTGATGACAATATACGGATTTGCAAGAGAATCACTATAGAGACAAGCATGATGGCAAAACATAGAGGCACTCCCCCTACATGTGTGCATATAAGTAATTTACATTTGAATACAAATACACAACACATAGGAGTATGGTGCCTCAACACAAGAGATATCCAACATGAGCTCTAACAATAGACATTGACACATATGAAGTTGAGATAGGATGCAAGAAATCATACCCATGTGTAGATATATAATGCGGAGATATAGCATCACACATAATGTAATATCCTTGATCTCAACAAATAGAAATCCGAAAACCATAACAATGTCTCACACCACATAGCACATAGTTTTGAACGGCACACAAACAAACCAAATAGTTCAAATAAGAGGGAACACAAGCAATATAAGAATGATAAACGCATATGCTTGTGCCCAAACCATGCAAATCCCCGAGAATCCTAATAGAACACTTCTCCCCCTTTGGCATCGAGACGCCAAAAAGGGGACAAGCGCGATGCTACACGTCCCATGGGAATCACTCGGAGGCTTCTTCATCATCGGACTGGTATGCCGCTTCCTCTTCTTCCTCATCAGTGTCAGATGCATCCGGAGAGCGGCGAGAGATGTTGGACCTTTGAAGGCAATCATCAAGGTCACTCCATGGAACCTGTGCAGAGTGCCATCCACTGTAACCCTGGTGAGCTGGAGGCTGAGGCGGGGGACCTTGATCACCACTGAGCTTGTGTAGAATAACCGCCTGAGTATGCTTAATCTCAGAACGCTCTCGGCTAGCTGCATAGTTCTCCTTATGGATCTCAATGTTCATGCAAAGGATGTGACGCTGAAACCAACTAAGCCGGCTCACTTGCTTCCTCATAGCCGGGACATCAGGATGACGAGCAGGAGCAAAACCACTAGAACGAGCATCACCCATGAAAGTGTCAGGGGCAGGTACAGCTGAAGAGACTGGCTTAAGCTTGTAGGCCTTCTTGACATTGTGCTTCACAAAAGGATACCCACTCAAGTCTTCACCACTCACAGCCACAGAGTTGTTGATGAGAAGCTGGATGTAGGGTGCATATGGTATGGTGGTCCGGGAGACCATGGCATCATGGATCTCATGGAAGATAAAGTCCATGATATCAAGAGTGTAGTTCCGTTCCTCATTAAGATCACGAGCACACTTATAGCTGAGGTGCATAAGGTCCACAAGGGCTCCCCGGAGAGCATCATTGTTACCACCACTTGGGCAAATGGTTGCCCGAAAGAACCGGAGCAACTGACTGTATATGGGAAGCAGCCCCTTAGCAAAACCAATTTTTCCCGCTGAGGTATAGAGATCCACAAGAGCATTCTTATCTGTCTGTTGTGGTCCATGAAGGCGACGACCCTCATCAACAGGAACTCCAAGAATACCAGAAAATCGGCGCAGAGTGGCACTGCAGTGAGTGGAGCCAGTCATCCATTCCATAGTGCGTTCCTCATCTTTCTTGATTGCCAAAGTGGCAAAGAATTGATTCACCAAATCTGGGCTATAGTCACATTGAATCTTCATGATATCATGCAAGCCCAGCCTTCCAGCTACCCAGATTGCATCTTCAAAGTGATTGTTGACCGCCAGAATGTCCACATCGATAGCTTGCATGGGTCTCAGATTCTTCATGGGCTCATAGACATCCTTGTAGATGAACTCCTGCTCCATGCACCAGTATCTCCTGCCCTCTATCTCTTCATCCCTTGGAACATCTTCATACCAGTTCTTCATGCGGATAGCGGAATAAGAGACTGGGTCCATGGCCTTGTAGTTCTCCCTCACTTCCTTGTTCTTCCGCCTTGAAGCGACAGACTTGCGAGGTGCATTGGGTGCATACTCGTCACTAGATCGATCATGCCTTGAGCGTCTCCGACCACCCCGAGAAGCACCACCTGTGAGAAGCAAAGGCGGGTAGCAAAGAGAAGGTAATGCTCATAAGTCATGTAAGATACAGTAATATACTCGAGAAACATGCTATAAGTCGGTACAAATCTAGACATGATAGATTGAAGCAAAAACTGCAGCGGCGATGAAGCTCAGGTGCCGGATAATCCGGGGTCCCCAGGGGGCGGATAATCCGGCCGGGCCGGATAATCCGGCCAGCGCGGGGGCCGGATAATCCGGCCCTGCGAAAGTTGCAGTTTTCCAATCAAAAGCTTGTCTAAGACTAGATCGGCCTCATAGCATGCAAGAGGAGTACACTACACGTGATTTGGAATAACTAGACACCAATTCCACCAAGAAAATAGCACATATAAAACACAACATCTAGGGTTAGAGATTTTGAATCATACCCACATCCATTGTGGAAACCGCTTGGAGGAGAAGGTAGCTAGGGAGGAGATGCACCCGATCCACCCAAGAACTCCGAGAGGGGGCGGACGGAGCGTCTCCGGCGAGGAGGAGGAGGTCCGGCGATCTTGAGAGGAGAAAGAGGAGAGAGAGGCGCGTGGGGGGTGGTGTGAACCGTTTGCCCCCCCGCGGCCTCGACCTCAACCCTTTCAAGATCTGCCCAGACCGGATAATCCGGCCCTAGCTTAGGGCGGATAATCCGGCCGGGCCGGATTTTTCGGTGTCTCCTGGGGCCGGATTATCCGGGGTTCTGGAAAATTCCAGAATCACCTGGAATCCGGCCCATCTTTCGTTGGTTATTTGCATGACCCATATGTGATGCAATAATGTATCACGTCACATATAAGGTGCAAATTTACCAATAAGATGGAGCAACCTAGATCATCCGACCGAAACACCTCAAACTCCAAGTTTTTACCAAACATGACAAATGAGCAAGATGGAAATGGCTTATAGGAGAGAGTAGGCTTAGGTTTTAGAAGATACAAACTGTTAATGGTACATGGTCACTCAAGTTTGCAAGATATGAGCAAATAAGGCCAAACTAGAGTGATTTCCCATAAGAACATGGAGTTGTCAAATAAAAGGCGATAAGATCCAAATAACTCCAACTCTTCACAAAGAAGAGTGTGGTGGCCTAGGCCACCATATATGAGTGTTGTGGCATGGCACCGCGAAGATATATCTTGGGTCCAAGCCACTACTCATCATTGAAGCTCACATATCAACATATGATATAAAGAGAATGATTTCTTAATGTTGGCATTATGGGGGGAGGGATAGCTCAATAATTTAAACCGCACTTCCCCTATTTCCATGCCCACATCTAAACCAAATAAAGTTTTGAGACGAAGGTGTGTTTGCAAGACGGTCAAGCTATACTCCTTGAATCAATGATATTTAGCTCATTCCTCAAATAAGTGAACCTTGCTTCATCAAGAGGCTTCTTGAAAATATCGGCAAGTTGATCTTTGGTAGGAACATAGATAAGCTCAATATCACCACGGGCAACATGATCCCTAATGAAATGATTCCGGATCTCAATATGCTTCGTTCTTGAATGTTGCACCGGATTATAGGCAATCTTGATGGCACTTTCATTGTCACATAAAAGAGGCACTTTGTCACGAATGACACCGTATTCCTTTAAAGTTTGCCTCATCCATAACAATTGAGTGCATCCACTTGCGGCGGCAACATATTCGGCTTCGGCGGTGGAGAGAGATATACAATTTTGCTTCTTAGATGACCAACACACCAAGGACCTACCAAGAAATTGGCAAGCCCCGGAGGTTGATTTCCTATCATCCTTGTCTCCCGCCCAATCCGCATCGGTGTACCCATTGAGAATAAAACTTGAGCCTTTGGGGTACCAAATACCATATCTTGGGGTATCAACCAAATATCGAAAGATTCTCTTGAGAGCTATCATGTGGCTCTCCTTAGGAGAAGCTTGATACCTTGCACACACACCAACACTCAACACTATGTCCGGTCTAGATGCACAAAGGTAAAGCAAGGATCCAATCATGGAGCGATATACCTTTTGATCCACCTCTTTACCATTGGGATCAAGTGCAAGATGACATTTGGTAACCATAGGAGTGGCAACACCTTTCATCTCGGTCATCTTGAACCTCTTGAGCATGTCTTGGAGATATTTTTCTTGGTTGATGAAGGTTCCTCCTCTCAATTGCTTGATCTCAAAACCAAGGAAGAACTTCATCTCTCCCATCATAGACATCTCAAACCTATCGGTCATAAGCTTTGAGAATTCATCATTGAAAGCTTTGTTAGTAGAGCCAAAGATAATATCATCAACATATAATTGGCAAACGAAAAGCTCCCCATTGACCCTCTTAGTAAAAAGAGTGGGATCGATTAGCCCAACATCAAACCCACGGTCTACCAATAATTCCTTAAGGTGCTCATACCAAGCTCTAGGAGCTTGTTTGAGACCATAAAGAGCTTTATCGAGCTTGTAGACATGGTTAGGGAAGTTGAGATCCTCGAACCCCGGGGGTTGCTTAACATAAACCTCTTCATGTATAGGACCATTAAGAAAAGCACTTTTCACATCCATTTGTTGTAACTTGAAGTTATGATGCGATGCATAAGCAAGAAGGATACGGATGGACTCAAGACGAGCCACGGGAGCATAGGTTTCTCCAAAGTCAATTCCCTCAACTTGAGAGAACCCTTGAGCCACCAATCTTGCCTTGTTCCTCACAACATTTCCAAACTCATCTTGCTTGTTCTTGAATATCCATTTAGTGCCAATAACATTGCGGCACCCCTTTGGCTTCTCTACTAATGTCCACACTTTGTTGCGCTTGAAGTTGTTGAGTTCTTCGTGCATAGCTTCGAACCAATCCGAATCTTCAAGGGCTTCAAATACTTTCTTGGGTTCCACTAAGGAGATATAAGCATGATGGTTGCTAAAATTAGCCAATTGCCTTCTTGTGGAAACCTTTGCCCTTATATCACCAAGAACCTTATCATGAGTGTGATCACGGAGCTCAAGGTTCCTTTCTCTTCTTGCTAGATGACGGGCCTCGATCTCCTCCTTGGTTCTTCTTGGCCTTGGAGGTATCACTTGATCAACTTGATCTTTTGGGTCCCCGTCTTGACCTTCAACTTGAGCAACTACAATTTCTTGTGAGTGCTCAACATCATGTGCTTGATCTTGGACATCATTTGGTGCGGAGCAAATATCAAATGGATACTCGTCGGAACCATCATGAATTCTTGGTTGATCTTGACCTTGATCTTGTCCTTGATCTTGTCCTTGATCTTGCACACTAGAGGGAGGGTTTTGTTCTTGTTCTTGGGTTGGTGCATCATTTGCTTCACTTGATGGGGTTTGTTGATGTTGAGAAGATGAGGGCTCCACCGTGGTAGAGCATAGTCCTTCCCGAGACGCCACACCGTGTCCCTCAATGGGGCGGAAAAATCCCACACCCATTCTTACTATGGCATCTTGAGGTATTTCATCACCTGCACAAACATCAACTTGCCCCACTTGGGAGCCATCATTTTCTTCGAACTTCACACTACAAGATTCAATGATAATCCCGGAGGCTTTATCAAAGATTCTATAAGTGTGAGACTCGGCACCGTAACCAACAAATATACCCTCCAAAGCTTTAGGAGCGAATTTAGATAAACGAACTCCTTTGATTTTGTAGAAACACTTACACCCGAACACCTTGAAGTATGAGATATTAGGCTTGTTCCCGGTGAGTATTTCATATGGAGTCTTGTTCAAGCCCTTGTGGAGATAGAGCCGGTTGGAGGAGTGAACAGCGGTGGAAATGGCTTCGGCCCAAAAGTTATAGCGGGATTTATACTCCGCCATCATAGACCTTGCCATATCCATAAGAGTCCGGTTCTTCCTCTCCGCAACACCATTTTGTTGAGGGGTGTAAGCAGCGGAATAATGATGACGAATCCCCTCATCACTAAGAAAATCATTGAGTGTGTAGTTCTTGAACTCGGAGCCGTTGTCACTTCTTATTGCCATAATGAGGAGGTTGTGTTGGCGTTGCACCTCGGTAGCAAAGTCAATGAATATTTGTTGAGTCTCATCTTTCGTCTTGAGAAAGTAGACCCAAGTGTATCTTGAGTAGTCATCGACAATCACCAAGCAATGTTTCTTCGCACCAAGACTTGCATGAGTAACGGGACCAAAGAGATCCACATGAAGGAGCTCCAAGATCCTCTTGGAAGAGATAATGGTCTTGCTTGGATGCGGAGAGTCATGCATTTTGCCTTCAACACAAGCCCTACAAACACGATCTTTGGCAAAAGACACATTTTCCATTAGTCCCACAATATGGTTCCCCTTGTGAAGACTTTGCAAAGTTCTCATGTTGACATGGGCTAGGCGGCGATGCCACAACCAACCCACGTCCGCCTTTTCGAATAGGCACATCGCACTTGTCGTGGTGGTCCCCGAAAAGTCCACCACATACAAGTTGTGTTCGCGATACCCAACGAATGCGACTTTTAGAGTCTTGCTCCACAAGAGGACCACAATATCTTTATCAATAAAGACGGCAAAACCCATCTTGCCAAGGGCGGAAACGGAAAGCAAATTGTAACCAAGGGTTTTGACAAGCATGACATCCACAAGAGTAATGTTGTGTGCAACCACAACCTTGCCAAAACCCAATACCTCGGATGTAGAATTATCGCCAAAGGAGATGGTGATATTATTTATGTTGGGCCTCAACTCCTTGACGAGGTTCTTGCCGCCGGTCATATGACTTGTACATCCACTATCAAGTACCCATTTTGAACCTCCGGCGGCATAGTCCTACATGAGATCAATTCTTGGATTTAGGTACCCATTTTTCAATGGATCCTCTTTTGTTAGCAACAAGGGTCTTTGGAACCCAAATAGACCAAGCAACATAACCATCATATGGACCAACATATTTAGCATAGACATCACCATAATAATCTTTAAAGAGAACATAGTGAGGGTTATCTATTCCCGCAGCATCATTATTAATGGTGTTGCCCTTTCGGGTTTCACCATTAGCTTTCTCATGTGCGGGCTTGGTCTTTTTCTTGTTTGCCTTTTTAGCCTTGGTATTAAAACCAAGTCCCTCCTTCCCATTGTTTGACCTTTGCTTACTCAAGAGATCATCCAAGGAAAGTTTACTTTGGGGAGAGGAGGCCTTAGCAAGTTCATCTTTCAACCTAGCATTTTCCTCAATAATATTTGCATGATCACATGAAGGAGTAGAGGTACTAGGTATGTCATATGAAGCAAGCCTAATTTGAAGTTGCTCATAAGACTCGGAGAGGAGAGAGTATTCACTCTTCAAGGCTTTGTGAGCCTTGTCTAGTTCATCTAGATCCTTCACAAGTTTCTCATGATCAACACCAAATTTGGCCTTTTCCTTTATAAGCACTTTAGTCTTAGCTCTAGCAAGATCTCTAGCTTTAGTGAGCTTATTAAGTTTATCTTGAGGTTCTTCAAGACTTTCTAGCTTCTCTTCAAGAGATGCTATAGTTTCTTGACATTCCTCAAGAGCATTTTTAAGAGCATGTATTTCTAGAGAGTCTTCTCTCTCTATTTGGCACTTTTTCTCAAGAGTAGCATTTAGTTGAGCCATACGAACCATGAGACTTGAAACATGCTTCTTAGTGTTACCTTGTAGGCTACTAATGAACTCATCAAACTCTAGCATCTCTTGTTTCACTTTTAGACTAGCGGGGTCAACCCCTAGATCATTAGCAATGTTAGGCATAGAGAGGTTAGGAGATGATACCTCGGAAGATTTAGCCATGAGGCAACTTTCTTCCTCCACATGAATGACCTCATTGGGAGATTCGCTTGTTGATGAAGAGTTAGTAGCGAGGGAGGCAAGGGCAACCAATCCATTTGAGGTTGCATCTTCTTCATCATCAACATCTTCATCTCCGGAGGTGTACTCTTCTTGAGTTGATAGCACAATTGATGTGTCCAAGGTGGACCTTGCCATGAAGCAATGTGCATTCTTGCGTTGAGGGTTCTCATTGGGTGAATCAAAGATAGAGGAAGAGGGAATGTTGGTGGTGACAATGGCGGCCACTTCTCTTGAGCTTTCCTCTTCATCATCATCACTAGTACTTGCAATCTCATCGGAAGAGTATTCTTCATTAGCCACTAGCACAATCCTTGAGGGCCTCTTGCCCTTCTTGTTCTTGTTGTAGAATTTCTTGTTGAGGGGCTTTGAATATTTGCCCTTTGAGTCTTTGCTCTTGTCCTTGGGGATGAGCCTTCCACCATGAGTCTCCCTATTCTCATAGGGACATTCGGCAATGAAATGGCGCTTGTCATTGCAATTGTAGCAAGATCTTGTTCTTGGGCCCGAGCTTGAGGGACCCCTTGAGTTGTTTCTCTTGATGTTGTCCTCCTTGGCCTTGGAAGGATCAATCCAAAAGGTGTTTGCATGGAATGCCATGTGGTCATGGTAGTGGTGTTCCAAGTCTTCCGGATAGGTCATGCTCCAAGATGCCCTATAAGATTCTTGAGGAATCACTTCTTGCACGGGGTTGACCACCAAGGCAAGGTTGGACCCTTTTGTCATCCCAATGGCACGATTGCGAGAATCATGACAGTTTTGCTCAAGCACCTTGAGAGCTTGCATCTCGTGCACGGCTTGTTGAGAGGTGAGAGAGGCATAGCATTCTCTTCCGACAAGAGTCTTGACATCAATAGGCTCGAACGGCATCATGCACTCAATGTACTTCTCCTTGATCCAAGAGTCATTAATGTGAGAGGCACCAACAATCCAGAAGGCATCGGCAACGGTGAGAAGTCTTCCATACATGTCTTCATGATCTTCATCCAGAAGCCTCATGAATCCTTCGGCTTTATTCCGAAGAGCATTATACTTGTTCCTTCTTGTGCTCTCGCTTCCAATGCAACTCGCGGCCAAAGCATCCCAAGCATCCTTGGCGGTGGTGAAATGCCGAACACGAGTCAACTCCTTTGTCCCCACGGCGGTTTGAATCATGTGCAAGGCGGTGTTGTTGAGTTGACTATCAACCGCTTCTCTTCTAGTCAACTTCTTGGGGTTGTAAGGATTGAAGCCTTCCTCGATGATTCTCCAAAGTTTATTGGAGGCACTGCGAACATGAGAGCTAAACTCAAATTGCCAAGTATCGTAATCATTAACGGAAAACTTAGGTGGGTCGCCCCGGATGTTTATATGAGGATGGGGAACCGGTATATCGGGTGATTGGAAAGGTGGAGGTACTCGATTGTAGCTCTCACTTCCACTAGTTCCCTTGGGAGATGCAATGGGGGGTTTGTCAGTGTTTAAGTTATCACCATTCATGGGTGCGGTAGTGGAGGGTAATACCGAAGTCTCACCCTCTACAACCGCATCCGTGATATTAACCTCTATGGTGGGAGCCACGGGGCGGGGAGGGGTCAAAAGCTCGGAAATCATCTTTCTCATGCTTTCCGTTTGAGCATCCATGTATGACTTCAACGAGTTGATGTCATCCATGGTGACCGGCCTAGTCTCCCCTTCCGATGGTTCCTCGTCCGGCATACTCTTAGGCGGTTAAGCCCGAAATAAGAGTCGTGGCTCTGATACCAATTGAAAGGATCGTATGCCGCACCTAGAGGGGGGGGGGTGAATAGGTGCTAACCAATTTTTAGTTCTTTTTCAATTTAGGCTTGACACAAAAGGTAAATTCTCTAGATATGCAACTAAGTGAATTTACCTATATGACAAGGCTAGTAACTAAGCAAGATATAGCTAAGCAATAAAGAGATAGATTAGGATAGAGGTAACCGAGAGTGGAGCACGCGATGACACGGAGATGATTCCCGTAGTTCCCTTCCTTTGCAAGAAGGTACGTCTACGTTTGGAGGAGTGTGGTTGCTACGAAAGCCAAACCAACAGCCACGAAGGCTTCACTCAGATCTCCGGTGAGCAACGCCACGAAGGCCTAGCCCACTTCCACTAAGGGATTTCCTCGAGGCGGAAACCGGGCCTTTACAAGGTTCTTGGGGCACACATCCACAACCAAATTGGAGGCTCCCAAATCTGTTACAACACAACAATCAACAACAATACATCAACACAAATCAACTAGGGAACCAAATAGGAACACTAGCATGAGATTCCTCAAACAAGAGAGGGGGAAATGAAGAACGCTTCGGTGAGGATGTAGATCGGTGTCTTCTCCTTCGAATCTCCAAAGATCAAGAGCTTTGGTTGGGGGAGGAAGGAGATCTTGCAAATCTTGAGTTTCTTGAGGTGGCTCTAATGGAGGTGGCTTGGCAGATTTCTTGTGTAATGATTGAGCAAGCAACCAAGGTAGAAGAAGGGGGGTATTTATACCTCCCCTCAAAATTGAGCCGTTGCAGCTTCCGGGGGGCCGGATATTCCGGCCTAAGTAGGGGCCGGATAATCCGCCCCCCCCCCCCCGGATAATCCGGCCTTCGGGACAAAACCGTGACATTATCCGGCCAAATATCCGGCCCTATGCCAGACTTGTTTTTCTTCCAGTCCTTAGCCAAAAACGAGGGGGGCGGATATTTCCAAAATATCCGGCCCGGATATTCCGGCCCTGGTACAATACCGGGACAATATCCGGGCAAATGTCCGGCCCCTATACTGCGCTGCTTTTCCCTCGAAGACTTAGCCAAAATCAGGGGGCCGGATATTTCAACAATATCCGGCCCGGATTATCCGGCCTGGCCATCTTTTTGCTGTTAACTTTAGACAGACCGGCCAAATCCAACACACATAAATATGAATCTATGTAATCCCTGTACCACTTAAACAAACATTAGTGTATCACATATATTGACATCAAACACACAAAACATAATGTGAGAGATGTTCTTTCAACAGTGCCAGTTCCTGTTTTTTGCTATTTTTGTATTTCAGAAAATTTGTACAGGAAATATTCTCGGAATTGGACGAAACAAAATCCGGAGATCTTATTTTTCCGTAATGAAGACGAAGTCCGGAGGAGAGACGGAGGGGTGCCACAGGGCGGCCACACCACCCCATGGCACGAACAAGGGTGGGCCTGCGTCATGGCATGGTGTGGGCCACCCAGGCGGCGACCGACCTCGCCCTTCCGCCTACATTCCCTTCGACGCAAAAACCCAAAGAGATCCAGCCTCCATCCACGAAAATTTCCATCGTCGCCACCATCGTCCAGACAAGTTTCGGGGGTCAGAAGTTCCTGTTCCGGCACCCTGCCGGGATGGGGATTGGCCCCCGAAGCCATCTCCACCGACTCCACCGCCTCCACATCGACTCCATGATGGTTCGTGGGTAGTTCCCCTTGGACTACGGGTTCTCGGATATAGCTAGTTGGTACTCTCTCTCCCATGTACTCCAATACAATAATCTCATGAGCTGCCTTACATGATTGAGATCCATATGATGTAATCGGTGTTGTGTTTGTTGGGAGCCAATAAATTGTGGAATTGTGATCAGATTGTTCATCATATTATCATACTACTGTTATTTAAGATCTTGCATGCTCTCCGGTACTTGTAGTTACCTTGATCAAGTAGGCATGCATCTCCAAGATGGAGTATTTATGCTCGATAATGGGTTCATGCCTCTAGTTTTTTTTGGAAGAGTGACAATAACTTCCAAGATTGTAGATGTGTTGTTGCTACTAGAGAGAAAACAACAATGTTTTGTCTAAGGATAATTCTATTGTTTACTTTATATACATTGCTTAATGCGATAATCTGTTGCTTGCAACTTAATACTGGAAGGGGTTTGGATGATAACCTGAAGGTGGATTATTAGTCATAGACGTAGTTGGATTACGGTCTATGTATTATGTTGTAATGCCCAATTAAATACTACAGTAACCTTTATCTTATCATAACATGCATTGTCATGCCCTCACAATTATCAATTGCCCAGCAGTAATTTGTTCATCCAACACATGTTATTTATTTGGAGAGTTACCACTAGTGTAGATAGCCGGGAACCCCGGTCCTTCTGTCATCATCATTGCTCTACAGTCAACTATGCACTGGAATACTTTCTGGAGACATCGCATGTGTGTTACTGCTACTGCTGCTGTGTTACTATTGTCATTGCTCTCATATTACTGCTGCTTTCACATCACCCCTGTTACTAGTGCTTTTTCAGGTGCAGCTGAATTGACAACTCCGTTGTTAAGGCTTATAAGTATTCTTTACCTCCCCTTGTGTCGAGTCAATAAATTTGGGTTTTACTTCCCTCGAAGACTCTTGCGATCCCCTATACTTGTGGGTTATCAAGACTATTTTCTGGCGCCGTTGCCGGGGAGGCATAGCTCTACTCATAAGTTCACCTGGGGAGTACACTTTACCTGTCTCTCTGTTTTTATTTTATTTTATTTTGTCTTGTCTAGTTTATTTTTTCTTAGTTTATTTCTGTTTAGTTGTGTTTTGTTTAGTTTATTTTTGTCTTGTTTTATTTTTCTTATATACCTGAAAAGCCATAAAAATTTTAAAAACCGAAAATCTAAAATACTGTTGTTATGGAAGAACATGCTAGAACCACTATGAAACATTTTATAAAGTATAGAGAATCATATAAGGGTAAAGTCATGAGAGGCGTGTTACAAAAGTTGAATCTAATTGCTAAAATTTTGTTTAAACGCTATGATATAAATTGTTGCTCTCAACAGGATACTAAATATCTTAAATTCCATTGTGGCTTTAGTAAAAAAGTTTTATTTGTGAACTATCATTGGAATAACTATATTCATCTTGGATTTGAAGAAGTAGAACAATTTGTCTTATTTATGGGAGCTTCTGAAATAAAATCCTTCATGTCTAAAAATTATGAAACTTATGTTGCTTGTAAAGACCTTAAAGATATGGTCTCTTCAATCCTTGATTACTGCATAGAAAATTTCAGCAATAATTGTTATGTCATTGATTATAAAGAGAGACTCAGTCATGCACAAGAATGTATCCACAATTTGCAGGAACATGTGGAAGAAGAAATGGCGAACCTGGAAGCTCATTGAATGAAAAAGAGGAGGAAAGTGATGAACAAAAGGAGGAAGAATGGATTAGCTACTCATGCTTACTTTCTAATGAGAGTAACTCTTTATCCCTTACATTATTTGATTGTCCCCATGCTTACCAAAGGGGGATGAATGTTATGTTCTAGTGGATTCTCTTGTAATATCTACTATGAGTAAAACTTGTGATAATAATTATGCTCATGTTATCAATGATAATCCATGCTATTTTGATAAATCTTATGATAATCCTTTATTTGTGCCTAACTTTGAAATGCATGGTACTAAAGAGTTTTGCTTATAAAATGTTTATGAAAAAGCTCTAGATGATGGTCCTATATTGATTGATAATATTAATTGTACTACTATTGAAAATGAGATTGGAGGGGTCTTGACTTTATCTTGGAGCCCCATACCTCTTGAGAATGATCAATCATCTTGTTATAAAATTGTTAAAAGTGGGTTTGAATGTTTTAATCCCACTATTTTTGAGCTTGATAAAAATTATGTATTTGTAGATCATGAAAAGCATGCTTTATGTGATAGTTATATTGTTGAGTTTATTCATGAAGCTACTAAAAATTATTATGAGAGAGGAAAATATGGTTGTAGAAGTTTTCATGGTACTAAAACACCGCTCTATATGCTGAAAGTCTTGAAGTTACTCTTGTTTTATCTTCATATGCTTGTCACTTTGTTCTTTGTGAATTTATTTGTGTACAAGATTGCTATGCATAGGAAGCGGTTTAGACTTAAATGTGTTTTAAATTTTCTTCTTGATGCTCTTTTTGTTTCACTTTCTATTTTCATGGGAGCATCATTAAAACTATCAAGCCTAGCTAAAGGGCATTAAAGAAAAGCGCTTATGGGAGAAAACACATTGTTTTATTTCTATAATTTTTCTTTTATGTCGAGTCTTGGAAGTTGTTACCTCTGTAATAACCTCTCCTTATCATTTTTATTTCATTTTTGTGCCAAGAATAGCCTCTAATAGGAAGAAAGTAAGATTTGGGGAAGTTGCTGTCCTGAAACAGATTTTGTGATGTCACCAAAAACATTTGTATTCCCTGCCAGAATGTAATTTTGAGCTACCAATTTTTTAGCATATGCCCCTAGTTATTATCTAACTTTCGTTAGTTTTGCACATTTCGATTTGAGCAACATAGGATTTTCTAAAAAATCGATCTTTACCTGTTGTTCTGCTTTGACAAATTTCTATCACCATTTGCATTTATCTCTTGATCTTTTTCTTTTTTTGATTTCTTTTGAGAGAAAGAGCTTTTCAAAGAAATTTCTACAGTATCTAAATATTTTAATGGATGTTTGACTTATGTTAGAACTGAACCAAGTGGATTTGTTATTTTGATTGCACTAACGCTGCAAATGAGAATTTTGTGAAGTTTTGTATGAAGGAAGTTTTCAAGTGTATGGAGAGAAGAATGATGTAATGATATGAAATATGGAAAAAAGCTCAAGATTGGTGATGCCCATGTCACCCCAAGAAATATCCAAGAGGTACAAGCGTCAAAGCTTGAGGATGCCCAAGGCATCCCCTTCTTCATCAACAAACTATCAGGTCATCTTTCAAGACGCTATATTTTTATTGATTCATATACTATGTGTTGTTCTTGGAGCGTCCTTATTTCTGTTTTTAGTTCTTTTAGTTTTTTTTTTGATGTAGAATATGGTTGGACCCCAACATATTTGTTTTGGAGAGAGACACGCTCCTTTTTCATTGCATAGAACACTCTAGCTTTCACTCTTATTGATCTCTGAGTGTTCTCTTTTGCTAGTACTACGTTTAGCTCTGGTTTTCCACTCGTATTTTGTTTAGAGCTTGTTGGTTTTATTTAGTTGGGTATGGTTAGCTCTCTGGTCTTTATTGATTATTATATATGAGAGTTGTTTCAAATAAGTTGATTGGTGTTGGAGACGAGTAAAATGTTTCATGCTTATATTGATGCAAAAGGAAGCTTGTCTAGACTGTGGCATAGACTTTGGCATGTCATGTTAGATGTTATTTTAATCATATGCTTAATAATTATTGTTGTAGCATGACTTTTATCAAATATCCGAGAGTGCTTAATGTGCCATAGGAAGAATCATGTGTTGTTTCTATCATACAAAAGCATAATATTGTGGTATTCTCCTTTGATGATGTTCTTGGGTCGACTTGGCACATGCTTAAACCATGTTATGACTACAAACCATTCACCTAAAGCATCAATGATCATTTAATTTTTGACTTGTAATATCACTTTATGCTTTGATTAATAATGTGCTGTCGCTATGCATGATTATGGTCATTATTGCTCTCTTAGTTGGTCGCTCCCAGTCTTTTGCTAGCCTTCGCCTGTACCGAGTATGAGCTCTATTCGTGCATCCAACCCCCCAAAACCAAAGGTCTCCAATTGTGTCCACCATACCTACCTATATGTGGTATTACACCGCCACTTCAAAGTGAATTGCTTGTGTGCTACCTTTAAACCTTCAAAATTATTACTTGTTTTGTGTTTTTATTTAGCTCATGAGGAAGTATTGAATGGTTTATTGTATTTTCATGACTTCACACCTTGAATAGCATGCATAATTAAATTCCTTAATATTTCAAAAAGAGCAAGGCAACTGGGTGCCCATCCCAAATAAAATATAAAATAAACAAATAAACAAATAATGCTCCGCACATTATGTACTAGAGAGATCCTAAATAATGGTGTGCATTGGAGAACTAAATGGGAGCCATTCTTGAGGTCACTATATGAAACGATGATAGATTGTTTGATGTCATTCATTGACATAGACATGCATACCTCTCAATTTTTTTTTCAACACTCCTATTGCATTCAAAATAAAAAGTTGTAGCACATGAGTAATCTTGCTTCCCTCTGTGCATGACCTTTCCTTTACTTTTATGTTGAGTCTTCACCTTCTTACTTTATGCACCACTAAGAGAGCAGAGTTGTCATTCTGAGTATAATGTGCATAGTCCCAAAATTTATTATTGATTGATTCATGATTATTACTATTGTTTGTTCTCAAATTATTTGTATCTAGTCACCCTCTAAACTTTAAAGGTGTCCCGGCATTTATGTTTTGCTACTTCATAAAGGATAAGCTGAATACCACTTTGCTATGTTTTCGCTATGCCCAGAAACAAACAGTTGCTTTCAGTGCATTATTATTTATGATCTTTTGTTTGAGTTACTTCTCTTGTTTTTTGAAGCTTAATTATTTTTTTAAGCTTAGTTACTTCTCTTGTTATAACATAGTTGCTAAGTTCTATTGAATTATATCTATCATGCCTATGATTAGATTACTTTGATCCTAGCTCACAATGCTTTTACAATAATTTGATCAAGATTGTTGGCTGCATGTCACCTCAAAAATTATTTTTGTTATCACTTACCTACTCGAGGACGAGCAGGAGTTAAGCTTGGGGATGCTGATACGTTGCAAACGTATCTATAATTTTTGATGATCCATACTTGTTTGACACCAATTTTTATATGTTTGGTCTACACTTCGTGGAACTTTTATGCATTTTGTGGAACTAACCTATTGACAAGATGTCACAGTGCCAGTTCCTGTTTTTTAATGTTTTGTATTTCAGCAAAGTTGTACAGGAAATATTCTCGAAATTGGACGAAACAAAAGCCGAAGATCTTATTTTTCCGTAACGAAGATGAAGTCCGGAGGAGAGACGGAGGGGTGCCACAGGGCGGCCACACCACCCATGGCGCGGCCAAGGGTGGGCCCGCGTCATGGCATGGTGTGGGACACCTAGACGGCCACCGACCTCGCCCTTCCGCCTATAAATTCCCTTCGACGCAAAAACCCTAAGAGATCCAGCCTCCATCCACGAAAAGTTTTGTCGCCGCCGCTGTAACACCCCAACTTTTGCAACCTTGATTAGTTGTCCATATTTCAAAAATCAGGGGGAACAAAAACTTTTTCTTTAGACTAATTAAGACGAATTGCCTTGATCTGTCTGTTAAGATGAATTTCTTTGATCTGTTGGTAGATGTATTATCTTGTTTTGCTTGTTGAGTTTTGTCTTTAGTTACCTCAAAGAACAACACCTCTAGTGGTTAAACAAGCAACTCACCAAATAAAACACATGTGTGGCTTAGGAAGAATTATTTTCCTTCTTACTACATCAAACCTCTCTCCTGATGACAACATGAGTGTGCCACCTTGATTTTTTCTCCTTGTGGTGCAACCTAGCTCAATCATCCTTAATTCAAAACTTGGGATCATCTTCCCCTAGCTACATCCCTCTCTTATACCCACTCATCCTTGTTGATTTTGAGGCCATGTCGACCATCTGTGTTGACAGGCTTAAATGTCCAGACTTTGGCAATTGATCTCTAAGCACCCACAACTGTTATTGTTGACTTCAATGCATGGATCTCATCCATGCAACATCCTCTTCAACCTCCACATCCTGCATGTCTCAATCTATCCTTGCAACTCCTATATTCAACTTGATCTCATACCTTATCCAGTGTTTCTGCACTAGATCACTTTCTTTATTTTCACCTCTTGTTTTTATTCAAGTTAAATCTTCACAAAACCAAGAGTGGGAATGATGGGTACATTTTGTATCCACCATCTACCCTTGAGAACACTTCTCCCTAAAATAAGTTTTCTCTCTCAAAGGTCCTATTGATTTTCCTTCTCTAGTTTTATCACAAAACTACTTCTAGTTTTATTAAATCTTTTCAAAATAATTCTTCAAAGAAAACAAGGAACTAAAATGGGTTTTGTTTTTCATCCCATTTCTACCAAGTACTGATTTCTAAAACATTACTCTCTGTTTTGTTTTGTTTTTAACAAAAGGCTTGTTTATGGTACCTATACCATTTCTTGTTTACTTTAAATTTGAGAAAAACTCTTCTTTACTTGAGAAAGTAAGTAGAATATTTTGAACTCCTATGTTCCAACTAGTTTTCTCTCAACATCTTCAAAATTCCACTTGAGTTCATTCCCAATTGTCTCTAGACAATTGAGGTGTGTCCCATACCTTTCAATTAAACTCTTTTTCAAATGGCAACTCTTGCACATCTTATGCACATCTCTGATCCACCACATTGTATCCCCTCCATCCCCCAATTTTTGATCAAATGGATGATCATTTGATACTTTCAAATCACTCCCTATTGACCTCTTATTTGAATAGCAACTTATGTTTCATCATATCCATCTCAATCCTCTATTCTTTTCTATTATCACATTGACCTCATGAATTGATGATTTATGTCACAATATTCATCCTTGTGAGTATTGGAATACTTAACTCACCATCCCATCTACCTTGACAGGCTCATGCATTGTTGCATGTGATCAATCCCAATCCTTCCAAAATTGAATTCAAATAAAAACTTCTAATCATCAAATATACCTTTGGGTCTATTTTTCATCTTTTGTTAGTCCCAACCATAGTGGTAACAATTATCCTTGGAGTACATGTCACCCTTCCCATTATTTCTATCTATATGTATCTACTTCTATTTTTATCATCATCAAAGTCACTCTTTGACATTTTCTCCTCAACATCATGCACATATCTATTCACATGGATGTTGTGCCTCTCCCTCACATTGTTCACTTGTATTTGGCAAGAATGGAGCCGGCCAATTATGTTGGCATGGCAAAAAAAATTTCGGCCAGCCCCTTCCTCTTCTTTTCCTTCCTCCACAAGCTTTGCCTCCCAACTACCCCAATCACTAAATGGGCAGCCACCCACCTTGGCCAATCAAGTGAAGAGCTGCCACCACTCCCTCCCTCTATAAAACCTCATAGCCGGCCACCCCCTCCTCTCTTTGCTCTCATTTTTCACTCCCCACTTCTTCCTCCACTCCCTCACACTCCTCTCATACCTCTTACCCACGAGCTGCTGCTCCTCCCAAGCTCCATGGCCGGCCATGGCCATGGAAATCCACCTAGATGAAGCTCCCCTCCTCCCTCAAGCTTCCCCTCACCATGAGAGCCTCCCTCTCCTTCTTCTCCCCAACCCTAGATGGTTTTCTCTCCTCTTCTTCTTCCTCCCTTGCTAAGATTGGATCTTGATGCAGGTTCATGTTGGTCCAAGCATGGAGAAGCTTGAGCTATCCTCAGATCTGAAGTTCTTGAGCAAAGTTCGTCCAAAACCATGCAGTAATTTCTGTATCTTGCTGTTTCAGATTCTGGTACGAACTTGTAAAATCCGCAAAATCTTGTGTGCAGATCCAAATCGAGTGATTCAAAGTTCCGCAGATAGGTATTGAAAAGATCTACAACTTGGCGTTGGTCTCATACTCAAATTCGTTAAGGATTTTGCAAGGTAAATAAAGTTCTGCAAACATGCAGAATCACTGTTTGTGAGATTTCTTCCGTTTTACGAAACCTTTTTGAGCAAACTCAACTGTGGGTGAAAGCCCTCTTCAGTACCTTCATTTTGGCGGTGGTTTCACTTCGATTGACCTCCTGAAACTGAAATGGTTCACAGATCAAGATCTGGTCAGATCTGACTTTGTCGAATTAAACCAGGAGCTTGGAAACGAATTTTTGAATGAAACCAATTGGGTAAGAACCACCTATTCAATACCTTTCAGATGCAGCAAGCCTCATATTTTTCTGATGTGTGTATGATTTTTGGTGAATTAAACTTATTCTGTGTGTTCTGCAGACATGGCTGTTAGCTTTTAATTCATCAAAAATCCATTTTTGAACCTAATTGAGTGATTCCACTTCTGAAGGATTACTGAATGTTTTCTTAATCATCTCCAACAAGTTTCAAACATTTATCTGTTGTGTAACTCCAGTGAGAAAGCAAATGGTACAGACATGCAGTAAACTTGTCAATCCATTTGTGAGAGTTTCAGAAACAATTTGAACCCAAATCCAATTGGGTATGCATCTCTGTTTAATTACCTTTCAAATGCAAGTGGCCTCATATTTTTAGGATTTTTCTACGATTTATGGCTTACAGATCTTGTTTTCTGTACAGTCAGAATCATAGAAATTCCTAAAATTGTAGGTTTAATATTTTTAGGTGTTTCCAATTGGGTTAGTCTTGTATTAGTACTGGCTATCTAGGAAAAATATTATTAGTCTCTGTTCATACATATTTGTTGCTGTTAGTAAGGTATATGTGTGACATGCATTGTTGAAGCAAAACTTTTCGGTTTATTTAAAACCCTTGACCAACTCTTTTTAGTAGAGATGGGCAACCTTTGTTTTATGCTTGCAAAACCAAACCTCTACAACCTAACATTAGCTCTTTTGTTTTGCTTAAGTTTTCAAATGATGTGGTATATGGTTTGCTTCCTATTTTTTTTTGGTTGTAGTGTTATGGGAACAAATTAAGTTAGGAAAACTGTTTTCTACTTTTTCAAAAATGTTTGAAAATGCTTTGTGATTGTATTTGATGTCAAACTAATGCACTTGTCCTCTTTAGGATGTTATCTACCAGGGGATATTTGGTTTATACCATGGTGATACCCGAGAAAGGCAATTGCTAAGTTGTGATACTCTCATACCTTTACTAGGTAAATAAAATGGGTTCTCTTTTAGTTGCTTTGCAGTATCTATAAGTTCTTTGTATGTTAGCCCGTAGTAAGGTGGTTAGCTATTGCTTGTTGATTGTTGAATGTTGCATGCTTGTTATGATTGGTGCAATATGATTGATTGTGTTCCTTTTATATTTTCCGACGATAGATGCGAACGATTCCGGAGAAGAAGAAGAAGTGGTTCGGACAAGGATTTTATTTATATTGACGGGATTCTTATATTGATGAAGTTGAAGAAGTCCAGGGACAAATAAGCCAAGGCAAGCCATCTCTTGATCTCTGATTGTTGAATCACACATTGTGGTTACTTGTGTTATTCTTGTCTCTCGTTTTATCTTGTGTTGTTTCTACTTATGTTGAT
The DNA here is from genome assembly GCF_019359855.2 of Lolium perenne. Taxonomy (NCBI): domain Eukaryota; kingdom Viridiplantae; phylum Streptophyta; class Magnoliopsida; order Poales; family Poaceae; genus Lolium; species Lolium perenne. The sequence goes on along the minus strand of NC_067248.2, from coordinate 72,213,480 downwards.
GGAGCATGCTCACCGTGAGCATGTTGATTCTCTTTGACACCTCACCTACAATTCCCCTTTTCGGGAATGATGATCATAACCATTACCTTGGTGTACCCTCTAAGTGTGAGGGTATGCCCACCTACCTTGAGTGTGTCGACCTCTCGACACCCTTCTTGCACCCCTTAGTGGTATGATGGTTAGTATCATGTCCTTGTGATGCCTTCTAACTCTTTTTGATGCTATACATACTTACTCCCAAGTATGTTGAATCTCTTGTTGATGCTAGGCATACTTACTCTCAAGTATGTCGAACCCATTGTTGATGTTACGCATACTTACTCTCAAGTATGTTAAAACCCTTGTTGCTTTTATGCATGCTTACCCGAAGCATGTATGCCCCCCCCTTGACCACCTATTTTATCTTCTTCTTCATGGTATGATGATTAACATCATGAACCTTGTCGAGCAATCCTACCTATGTTGTTTCCATGCATGCTTATCCTAAGTATGTATGATCTCCCCCCCCTTGACGCTTCAATTGTCCTCTCCTTAGTGGTATGATGTCTAGCATCGTGCCATCGATATACCTTAGCTCTTGCATAAAACTTTAGGTTGGGAACCCCTCAAGGTTTACCTTGTTGTAAAAGTTTTTGAGAAAACCTTGGGTGAGTTGACCTTACCCGAGTGTATGGTTGATGAAAGGAAATGATCTGGACAAAGATGGTTGGAAAGAGGAAAGTGTGTGTGACTTGGGTTTTTGAGAAAAACGACACACGTTTCTTTGTATTCGCCCGGAACAACTAAATCGCGCAACCACATTACCCCAACATGGGCACGGGGCTTAGCCCTAGTTTGTTGAAGCTGGCATGAGACACCTTCACAACTCTCTAGGAGGGTCACGATGACCTCTGACACCGGGTTGCGCTCTGGAGGAGGCAATACACTGTCTTAACTGATAGCCGGACGATTACTGAGGGTCTTCTGTCATGGCGCCGGAGATACGCTCAAAAGGAGGTATGCTGCCGGGGTGCCGGGAAGGGGTAAGCCCGCAGGGAAGGACTCATGTCAGGGGAGATAAGCGAAAGGTTATGTCCGAGTTTCTGTCATGGCATAGTTGATATGCAGGGATGATGCCCACATGATAGACTCGCGGATCTTGTGGGGAAAGTGTGCAAACTCTGCAGAGTCAAATCTATTCGAATAGCCGCGTCCGCGGTCATGGACGGTTGGGATGGCCGTTACAGAGCTGTGTCGAGTTTTGGTTTTGAAAAAAATTTTCCAAAGGAAATGTGTGTTGGAAGTACCTAAGGGTACAGGAAAGATGGTGTGCCGACCATGTGGAGATGGTCGAGGAAAATGAAACAAAAGAGGGTGACCCTTCCTAGTGTTTCATGTAGAGGAACTCTGCTTTAACAAATATATAGAGATGTCATAGGACTTTCTTAGTGTCCCCTTCAACTGTGATGTGGGATGCTATATCCACAAGAGAAACTGATTCTCTTTCACATGCTATATCCACAAGAGAAACTGATTCTCTTTCACATGCTATATCCACAAGAGAAACTGATTCTCTTTCACATGCTATATCCACCAGAGAAACTATTCTTCCTCTCTTGTCTTCTTTAGTTAGAATTGTTATCACCTTCTTGATGGTTTGCGAGTACAATTCAAATGTACTCACGGCTTTGTCCCTGGCTATTTACTTGGCCAGACCTGGAGGACTTCGATAGATGAAGAAGGAGTTGACGACGTCTATGCGAGCTAGGAACGTCTTCCCAGTCAGTTGCCTGTAGGGTTATGGCAGATGACTTGGGTACTGCGCTGCTGAAGTGATGATGCTACTCTGATGTTTAGTTAGGCCCTTCGAGGCTATTATGTAAGTATTGGTCATGTGACCTCATTGTAATTTTCTTTTTCCGCTTTGTAATGGATGGTATAATTTGATATCAGTTCGGTTATGTGTTCACGACACACTGATCATGGGATCGTGAACTGTATACATAACAGGGTATTTCGGACCGTTAGTCCGGGGTCCCCACAGAGCTGGTATCAGAGCCATCCTGACTGTAGGAGACCTTAGTTAGCATGGACGTTAGTTAGGAGACAAGTAATTGGGAAAAACTATTTACGAAACAAATTATTTCTTTAGTCGTAAGCATAGCTTCTACTCCTCTTGTTTCTTCAAAACTTCTAAATTCTTATCTCTCCGCTTTATAGAAGTGTTTGAAAATTCTTACTCTATTGTCTCATCCACTTCAAACCTACATATTGGACGATGTCTCCAACTCAGACCGGAGACTCGAACTCAAAGATACATCAATCCCACAGGAAGACTCATGAATCTCCAACGACAGCTATTGAAGATTGGAGGCCGACTTAGTGTGCACATAAAAGAATGATAATATCATGTCTTTGGTTATCACCAAAGTCTGTTAAGGAGCTGACCCTGTTCCTCCGTGGACATGCACTTTTTGCGCCGTCGGGATCAAGTCCTCGGTTTCTTGACTAGTAATTTTTAGGCCAGCCACCAGAAGTTGCCAACTTCGGGAGCACCTCAATAGCTACCTCTTCAAAGACCTCATGTTTTCGGGATGTCGAGACTAGAAGTTCTACACAGTTTCCGCCTCCACTTCGACATCAACGGCTCAACACCCGGCCCCTTCACCACCAACTGCTACAATGATCCAAGTTGAAGTTGATGCTGACAATATGAAGACGGCGACATATGTGACCAGCCCCCAAACCTATAGGATGGATAGGACAAACTCAATCTCTTTGATTGAGCTACCCCCGCGCATTAGGAATTTCTGGGTACTTAGAGTACCATGTCCGGTTTGATGATTGCTTGTATTTCCCTAGTGTGCTGCCTTGAGTGTTTGTATCTGTTTGTTGTGTGTGTGTTTGTCTTGCTATTTAGGTCTAAAAACATTACGAGTGTGATAACCCAGCGTAGGAAGCCTCTCTAAGATGTTTTCACCCTCATCTACCTTGCCGTTAAAATGCTAACTGCTAGTTTTCTGAGAAGTTAGCCTTGTTAACAGTTGTTTTCAACCGTCGGAAAAACTAACCCAGGCCCCTATCTTCGATAACTACTTTCAAGATCAACTGAAGCATCTCTACTACGCCAAGAAAGCAGAAGCCCATACCTTCAAGAGTGATCGCACCTCTGCAAGAAGACATACTAACTTGGTCTAACCTCAGAGCATAATCGCGCTAACCTCGAGGATATCTTTTTAAAACTACCCTCTAACACACTGTCTAACAAGCTGAGAGAGCAATAGCGTCAAAGCAAAGCTACATCACATGGTTCATCTGGTCCTCATCAAGTGAAGCTCCTGAAGATACCTCAAGACTCAAGGTTAGGTGTAATTTACCCGCTCACTTCTTATCTGGTATAAGTCAGCCCCGACTCTCAAGCTGAAGATTGTCTTCGACGCCCTCTGTTGCGGCTTCATATGGATACCAACCATGCATTTCTTCAACTTACTAACTCACCGCGCGTCCCATATGGTTGAGTTAACACCGTGAGCGCCTCTTGAAGTTGTGGTCTGCACGTCGCCCCCGAAGATCCTTCAGCTGAACAAGGAAGACCGATGACTTCTTCAGAAGCCCCGCACGTAACTACAAGGCAGAAGCTCTGAGTTTTCCGAGAACCAGATGAAAAATCTTAAGGGTGGAAGACTTCGTCTTCCACTAAAATCAAGCTAACTCTAAAAAGGTTTTCAGCCCTGCTCAAGCACCGTTGGGTGCACTAAGCCTCCCACAGTCTTGAACCTCCGCCAGGATCGTGAAGAAGCTACAGATCCAACACCTGCATGGAGTAGTCAACCCTTCACGAAGCTTTCCCTCGGAAGAAATCTAACATGTCTCTCAGAAGCTGAAGTTGCGACCCTCTCAACAACGGCACGCCGACAGAAGAATGGAGTCTAACTTTCGTTAAGCTTTACAACCCCTCCAGTTCTACGCTCAGTAATCTCGGGACGAGATTATTTTAAGGGTGGAAGATCTGTAACACCCCAACTTTTGCAACCTTGATTAGTTGTCCATATTTCAAAAATCAGGGGGAACAAAAACTTTTTCTTTAGACTAATTAAGATGAATTGCCTTGATCTCTGCTGTTAAGATGAATTTCTTTGATCTGTTGGTAGATGTATTATCTTGTTTTGCTTGTTGAGTTTTGTCTTTAGTTACCTCAAAGAACAACACCTCTAGTGGTTAAACAAGCAACTCACCAAATAAAACACATGTGTGGCTTAGGAAGAATTATTTTCCTTCTTACTACATCAAACCTCTCTCCTGATGACAACATGAGTGTGCCACCTTGATTTTTTCTCCTTGTGGTGCAACCTAGCTCAATCATCCTTAATTCAAAACTTGGGATCATCTTCCCCTAGCTACATCCCTCTCTTATACCCACTCATCCTTGTTGATTTTGAGGCCATGTCGACCATCTGTGTTGACAGGCTTAAATGTCCAGACTTTGGCAATTGATCTCTAAGCACCCACAACTGTTATTGTTGACTTCAATGCATGGATCTCATCCATGCAACATCCTCTTCAACCTCCACATCCTGCATGTCTCAATCTATCCTTGCAACTCCTATATTCAACTTGATCTCATACCTTATCCAGTGTTTCTGCACTAGATCACTTTCTTTATTTTCACCTCTTGTTTTTATTCAAGTTAAATCTTCACAAAACCAAGAGTGGGAATGATGGGTACATTTTGTATCCACCATCTACCCTTGAGAACACTTCTCCCTAAAATAAGTTTTCTCTCTCAAAGGTCCTATTGATTTTCCTTCTCTAGTTTTATCACAAAACTACTTCTAGTTTTATTAAATCTTTTCAAAATAATTCTTCAAAGAAAACAAGGAACTAAAATGGGTTTTGTTTTTCATCCCATTTCTACCAAGTACTGATTTCTAAAACATTACTCTCTGTTTTGTTTTGTTTTTAACAAAAGGCTTGTTTATGGTACCTATACCATTTCTTGTTTACTTTAAATTTGAGAAAAACTCTTCTTTACTTGAGAAAGTAAGTAGAATATTTTGAACTCCTATGTTCCAACTAGTTTTCTCTCAACATCTTCAAAATTCCACTTGAGTTCATTCCCAATTGTCTCTAGACAATTGAGGTGTGTCCCATACCCTTCAATTAAACTCTTTTTCAAATGGCAACTCTTGCACATCTTATGCACATCTCTGATCCACCACATTGTATCCCCTCCATCCCCCAATTTTTGATCAAATGGATGATCATTTGATACTTTCAAATCACTCCCTATTGACCTCTTATTTGAATAGCAACTTATGTTTCATCATATCCATCTCAATCCTCTATTCTTTTCTATTATCACATTGACCTCATGAATTGATGATTTATGTCACAATATTCATCCTTGTGAGTATTGGAATACTTAACTCACCATCCCATCTACCTTGACAGGCTCATGCATTGTTGCATGTGATCAATCCCAATCCTTCCAAAATTGAATTCAAATAAAAACTTCTAATCATCAAATATACCTTTGGGTCTATTTTTCATCTTTTGTTAGTCCCAACCATAGTGGTAACAATTATCCTTGGAGTACATGTCACCCTTCCCATTATTTCTATCTATATGTATCTACTTCTATTTTTATCATCATCAAAGTCACTCTTTGACATTTTCTCCTCAACATCATGCACATATCTATTCACATGGATGTTGTGCCTCTCCCTCACATTGTTCACTTGTATTTGGCAAGAATGGAGCCGGCCAATTATGTTGGCATGGCAAAAAAAATTTCGGCCAGCCCCTTCCTCTTCTTTTCCTTCCTCCACAAGCTTTGCCTCCCAACTACCCCAATCACTAAATGGGCAGCCACCCACCTTGGCCAATCAAGTGAAGAGCTGCCACCACTCCCTCCCTCTATAAAACCTCATAGCCGGCCACCCCCTCCTCTCTTTGCTCTCATTTTTCACTCCCCACTTCTTCCTCCACTCCCTCACACTCCTCTCATACCTCTTACCCACGAGCTGCTGCTCCTCCCAAGCTCCATGGCCGGCCATGGCCATGGAAATCCACCTAGATGAAGCTCCCCTCCTCCCTCAAGCTTCCCCTCACCATGAGAGCCTCCCTCTCCTTCTTCTCCCCAACCCTAGATGGTTTTCTCTCCTCTTCTTCTTCCTCCCTTGCTAAGATTGGATCTTGATGCAGGTTCATGTTGGTCCAAGCATGGAGAAGCTTGAGCTATCCTCAGATCTGAAGTTCTTGAGCAAAGTTCGTCCAAAACCATGCAGTAATTTCTGTATCTTGCTGTTTCAGATTCTGGTACGAACTTGTAAAATCCGCCAAATCTTGTGTGCAGATCCAAATCGAGTGATTCAAAGTTCCGCAGATAGGTATTGAAAAGATCTACAACTTGGCGTTGGTCTCATACTCAAATTCGTTACGGATTTTGCAAGGTAAATAAAGTTCTGCAAACATGCAGAATCACTGTTTGTGAGATTTCTTCCGTTTTACGAAACCTTTTTGAGCAAACTCAACTGTGGGTGAACGCCCTCTTCAGTACCTTCATTTTGGAGGTGGTTTCACTTCGATTGACCTCCTGAAACTGAAATGGTTCACAGATCAAGATCTGGTCAGATCTGACTTTGTCGAATTAAACCAGGAGCTTGGAAACGAATTTTTGAATGAAACCAATTGGGTAAGAACCACCTATCCAATACCTTTCAGATGCAGCAAGCCTCATATTTTTCTGATGTGTGTATGATTTTTGGTGAATTAAACTTATTCTGTGTGTTCTGCAGACATGGCTGTTAGCTTTTAATTCATCAAAAATCCATTTTTGAACCTAATTGAGTGATTCCACTTCTGAAGGATTACTGAATGTTTTCTTAATCATCTCCAACAAGTTTCAAACATTTATCTGTTGTGTAACTCCAGTGAGAAAGCAAATGGTACAGACATGCAGTAAACTTGTCAATCCATTTGTGAGAGTTTCAGAAACAATTTGAACCCAAATCCAATTGGGTATGCATCTCTGTTTAATTACCTTTCAAATGCAAGTGGCCTCATATTTTTAGGATTTTTCTACGATTTATGGCTTACAGATCTTGTTTTCTGTACAGTCAGATTCATAGAAATTCCTAAAATTGTAGGTTTAATATTTTTAGGTGTTTCCAATTGGGTTAGTCTTGTATTAGTACTGGCTATCTAGGAAAAATATTATTAGTCTCTGTTCATACATATTTGTTGCTGTTAGTAAGGTATATGTGTGACATGCATTGTTGAAGCAAAACTTTTCGGTTTATTTAAAACCCTTGACCAACTCTTTTTAGTAGAGATGGGCAACCTTTGTTTTATGCTTGCAAAACCAAACCTCTACAACCTAACATTAGCTCTTTTGTTTTGCTTAAGTTTTCAAATGATGTGGTATATGGTTTGCTTCCTATTTTTTTTTGGTTGTAGTGTTATGGGAACAAATTAAGTTAGGAAAACTGTTTTCTACTTTTTCAAAAATGTTTGAAAATGCTTTGTGATTGTATTTGATGTCAAACTAATGCACTTGTCCTCTTTAGGATGTTATCTACCAGGGGATATTTGGTTTATACCATGGTGATACCCGAGAAAGGCAATTGCTAAGTTGTGATACTCTCATACCTTTACTAGGTAAATAAAATGGGTTCTCTTTTAGTTGCTTTGCAGTATCTATAAGTTCTTTGTATGTTAGCCCGTAGTAAGGTGGTTAGCTATTGCTTGTTGATTGTTGAATGTTGCATGCTTGTTATGATTGGTGCAATATGATTGATTGTGTTCCTTTTATATTTTCCGACGATAGATGCGAACGATTCCGGAGAAGAAGAAGAAGTGGTTCGGACAAGGATTTTATTTATATTGACGGGATTCTTATATTGATGAAGTTGAAGAAGTCCAGGGACAAATAAGCCAAGGCAAGCCATCTCTTGATCTCTGATTGTTGAATCACACATTGTGGTTACTTGTGTTATTCTTGTCTCTCGTTTTATCTTGTGTTGTTTCTACTTATGTTGATGGAGCATGCTCACCGTGAGCATGTTGATTCTCTTTGACACCTCACCTACAATTCCCCTTTTCGGGAATGATGATCATAACCATTACCTTGGTGTACCCTCTAAGTGTGAGGGTATGCCCACCTACCTTGAGTGTGTCGACCTCTCGACACCCTTCTTGCACCCCTTAGTGGTATGATGGTTAGTATCATGTCCTTGTGATGCCTTCTAACTCTTTTTGATGCTATACATACTTACTCCCAAGTATGTTGAATCTCTTGTTGATGCTAGGCATACTTACTCTCAAGTATGTCGAACCCATTGTTGATGTTACGCATACTTACTCTCAAGTATGTTAAAACCCTTGTTGCTTTTATGCATGCTTACCCGAAGCATGTATGCCCCCCCCTTGACCACCTATTTTATCTTCTTCTTCATGGTATGATGATTAACATCATGAACCTTGTCGAGCAATCCTACCTATGTTGTTTCCATGCATGCTTATCCTAAGTATGTATGATCTCCCCCCCCTTGACGCTTCAATTGTCCTCTCCTTAGTGGTATGATGTCTAGCATCGTGCCATCGATATACCTTAGCTCTTGCATAAAGCTTTAGGTTGGGAACCCCTCAAGGTTTACCTTGTTGTAAAAGTTTTTGAGAAAACCTTGGGTGAGTTGACCTTACCCGAGTGTATGGTTGATGAAAGGAAATGATCTGGACAAAGATGGTTGGAAAGAGGAAAGTGTGTGTGACTTGGGTTTTTGAGAAAAACGACACACGTTTCTTTGTATTCGCCCGGAACAACTAAATCGCGCAACCACATTACCCCAACATGGGCACGGGGCTTAGCCCTAGTTTGTTGAAGCTGGCATGAGACACCTTCACAACTCTCTAGGAGGGTCACGATGACCTCTGACACCGGGTTGCGCTCTGGAGGAGGCAATACACTGTCTTAACTGATAGCCGGACGATTACTGAGGGTCTTCTGTCATGGCGCCGGAGATACGCTCAAAAGGAGGTATGCTGCCGGGGTGCCGGGAAGGGGTAAGCCTGCAGGGAAGGACTCATGTCAGGGGAGATAAGCGAAAGGTTATGTCCGAGTTTCTGTCATGGCATAGTTGATATGCAGGGATGATGCCCACATGATAGACTCGCGGATCTTGTGGGGAAAGTGTGCAAACTCTGCAGAGTCAAATCTATTCGAATAGCCGCGTCCGCGGTCATGGACGGTTGGGATGGCCGTTACAGAGCTGTGTCGAGTTTTGGTTTTGAAAAAAAATTTCCAAAGGAAATGTGTGTTGGAAGTACCGGAAGGGTACGTGAAAGATGGTGTGCCGACCATGTGGAGATGGTCGAGGAAAATGAAACAAAAGAGGGTGACCCTTCCTAGTGTTTCATGTAGAGGAACTCTGCTTTAACAAATATATAGAGATGTCATAGGACTTTCTTAGTGTCCCCTTCAACTGTGATGTGGGATGCTATATCCACAAGAGAAACTGATTCTCTTTCACATGCTATATCCACAAGAGAAACTGATTCTCTTTCACATGCTATATCCACAAGAGAAACTGATTCTCTTTCACATGCTATATCCACCAGAGAAACTATTCTTCCTCTCTTGTCTTCTTTAGTTAGAATTGTTATCACCTTCTTGATGGTTTGCGAGTACAATTCAAATGTACTCACGGCTTTGTCCCTGGCTATTTACTTGGCCAGACCTGGAGGACTTCGATAGATGAAGAAGGAGTTGACGACGTCTATGCGAGCTAGGAACGTCTTCCCAGTCAGTTGCCTGTAGGGTTATGGCAGATGACTTGGGTACTGCGCTGCTGAAGTGATGATGCTACTCTGATGTTTAGTTAGGCCCTTCGAGGCTATTATGTAAGTATTGGTCATGTGACCTCATTGTAATTTTCTTTTTCCGCTTTGTAATGGATGGTATAATTTGATATCAGTTCGGTTATGTGTTCACGACACACTGATCATGGGATCGTGAACTGTATACATAACAGGGTATTTCGGACCGTTAGTCCGGGGTCCCCACAGCCGCCGTCGTCCAGACAAGTTTCGGGGGTCAGAAGTTCCTATTATGGCACCCTGACGGGACTGGGATTGATCCCCGGAGCCATCTCTATCGACTCAACTGCCTCCACATGCACTCCATGATGGTTCGTGATTATTCCCCTTGGACTACGGGTTCTCGGCTGTAGCTAGTTGGTACTCTCTCTCCCATGTACTTCAATACAATGATCTCATGAGCTGCCTTACATGATTGAGATCAATATGATGTAATCGGTGTTGTGTTTATTAGGATCCAATAAATTGTGAAATTGTGATCATATTGTTCATCATATTATCATACTACTGTTATTTAAGATCGTGCATGCTCTCCGGTATTTCTAGTTACCTTGATCAAGTAGTTGCATGTATCTCCAAGAGGGAGTATTTATGCTCGATAGTGGGTTCATGCCTCTAGTTTTCTGGAAGAGTGACAATAACTTCTAAGATTGTAGATGTAATGTTTCTACTAGGGAGAAAACAACAATATTTTGTCTAAGGATAATTCTATTGTTTACTTTACACACATTACTTAATGCGATAATCTGTTGCTTGCAACTTAATACTGGAAGGGGTTCGGATGATAACCTGAAGGTGGATTATTAGTCATAGAGGCAGTTATATTACGACCTATGTATTATGTTGTAATGCCCAATTAAATACTACAGTAACCTTTATCTTATCATAACATTCATTGTCATGCCCTCACAATTATCAATTGCCCAACTGTAATTTGTTCACCCAACACATGTTATTTATTTGGAGAGTTACCATTAGTGTTGATAGCTGGGAACCTCGGTCCTTCTGTCATCATCATTGCTCTACATTCAATTACGCACTGGAATACTTTTTGGTGCCATCTGTCAACACCCGGATTTTTAAGTCCAGATGCCTATTATGTCGTACATCGCAATCCCAGGAATATTGTTTTTGCGAGACATAATAGATTGATATCACAGAACATCATTCATTACATACCATAACCGTCTTACAAATAGAGGATCACATGATCTAGTCTTACAACATAGTGGATCTAGAGATCCAATTTACAAAACACATAGCGGAAGCGAAGTAGCGGTCGGGGTCCATCTGTTCCATAGGCAACTTTTGACGTCAGGAGCAGATAGACCCCGACCGCTACTTCACTTCCGCTATGTGTTTTGTAAATTGGATCTCTAGATCCACTATGTTGTAAGACTGGATCATGTGATCCTCTATTTGTAAGACGATTATGGTATGTAATAAATGATGTTCTGTGATATCAATCTATTATGTCTCGCAAAAACAATATTCGTGGGATTGCGATGTACGGCATAATAGGCATCTGGACTTAAAAATCCGGGTGTTGACAAGTTGGTATCAGAGCCATTGTTTGACCTTAGGAGACCCTAGTTAGAATGAACGTCTGAAAAACTTAGTTTCGAAACCAATGAAGTGAATATTTATGAAAACTTATTCTCACTCTTATCCTTGAGATCTTTTTTTCAAAATGAGAAATCCATACTATACTTTTCCTTATAATTCTACATAAAAATTTGACACACTTGCTCTCTTCTCTAACTTACTCATCCTAATTGCTCACAGATGGAGTACCAGTGTGAGTCCTATCAGCTTGGCCACAGAGGAAACCTAATGTTCGAGAAGGATTTCAAGCAACTAGTGGAATATTTAGGACGCCTGTATCCCGAGTTCTTTGGAATACCACTCAATAATCAGTCAGGAAAACCACCTCGGTGGGAAGTTACTGCAGATCTGAGAGGAAATCTTGGAGCCCCAATATGGGAAACCATATGGTTTTCTGTAACGGGGAACACTTGGAAGGATGGAATAGCTAGAGCCATGCAAGAAGCAATTGCCCGTCTGTGTGGACAGAATATGAACAAGATTAAGGACACTCGCTTCGTTTACTACCCAAGGCATGATCCCATGGGAAGACCAATAACCATGCCACCGCACCCGGAGATGAACCACTATGTGGCATACCTGGATTTCATGTTGTACAAAACCCGCAAGGAGTTGGACAACACCCGCGCCTTTCGCCAAGCAAATTACCCATGAAGATGAAGAACCTACCATTCCGAATGAAGAGTAGTATCACTAACGCATTTGAGTAGGTGTGAGTTTGTATATGTCCCCTTGTATCGTAGAACGAATGAATGGTTCTTAAAACCAACGGTGTGTTAGCCTTGTAATGTGTTATGTTTGGTATGAATGAAAAAGTGTTGCTGGTTTTTACTCCCTCAACACTACTCAAGTTTTCAAGTTTTGAACTTTTCAAAATTAAACCAAACAAACCATAGAAATTTCCCTCTTATCTTATGATCTACCTCAAATGTTCAGATGGCCCCACCAACCCGCAACACCAACCAGGATGCAATGATGCAGATGCTACAGATGATGATGGCAGATAGAGAAGTCGAGAGAGCTGAACGACAAGCCAATATTGCTGCACTGCAGCAGATAGCCCAGAACAATCAAGGCCATGGAAACCATGATCACCCTGGATCCAAACTGAAGAATTTCCAGAACACTAATCCCCCAATGTTTAGCAAGACAGAAGAGCCCCTAGATGCTGATGAATGGCTCCAGACAATGGAGAACAACCTAGAAGTTGCTGGAGTAGAAGCCGCAAAAAAAGTACTGTTCGCCACCCACTACCTGTCAGGACCTGCCAGAGCCTGGTGGACAAGTACCCGTGCAATGAATGCGGGACAGATGATGACCTGGGAAGACTTCAAGCTCAAATTCAGCAAGTATCATGTGCCCTAGGGATTGATCAAGCAGATGGGACGAGTTCCGGGAACTCAAACAAGGAAGGATGTCCGTGGTGGAATACCGCGACAGATTCCTCACTCTGTCAAGGTACGCCCCGGATGAGACCGACACCAATGAGAAGAGGAAGGAAAGATTTCTGAACGGACTGCATGATGAGATGCAAACTATGTTAGTGAACATCCCGTTTGCTAACCTAGAAGCCTGGTGGACTCAGCCATCCAGATGGAAGGAAAACTGCATCAAGCCAACGAAAATCGCAAGCGCAGAATGATGAACCAGAATGGACCCAACAATGCACAGAAGTACCGCAACAATTCATCAGGAGGATTTGCCCCAAGACACAATGAGCCACCTGCTCAGACATACCTCCCAAACTACCCCACCAATAATGGAGGACACCCGAAGCCCAGAGGCCACAACAACAACAACAACAACAACAACAACAATAGCAACCACACCAACAACAACAACCACCCCAATGGTACCAACAACAACCCCAATACTGCCCCAAGGACTGGAAGCAACACTGTCCCCATCACCCCAAAGGACAAGTCAACCATAACTTGTTATGAATGTGGAATCGTGGGTCACTACTCAAATGAGTGCCCCAAGAGGTTAGCGAAGACTGCCCCCAATACCGTTGCACCTGCCCAGCAACAGCGCCGCTTTGCAGCTAAAAGGAACTCGAACAACCGCAACGGCCGTCTCTACCACATGAGTGTCACAGAAGCTCAGGAAGCACCTCAGACCATGCAAAGTTTGTCTCCTGTTAACCCATCTGCCCAATCTCTCTTAGGAACCTAATTTTTCTTAAAATCTCGGGACGAGATTTGTTTGAGGGGGAAGGATTTGTAACATCCCTTTCAAACAAAGAAGAAAAATGAATTTCCTTTTTTCCAAAAATGGGAACCAACAAAAACTTTTATTAAACTAAGTAATATGCATAGTATTCAATCATGTAGGTGTGATCCTTGCCATGATAGTTGCTTGATGTGTTGGAACATGTTTTCTAAACCCTAAACCTCACCCTTCTTTTCATATTCCAAGAGAAAACAAAATAAAAAGAAATTAAATTAAAAAGAAAAGCCTATGTGAGCAAATAGTCATATTTGCAAATAATAAACTATGCCATGTTCTACCTTGTTTAGATGGTTTGAAAAACCTCAACAAACCCAACCTATCACTTACCAACTAAATCCAATGAGAAACAAAAAGAAAATAAAAATATACATAGAGGCATATGTGGCATATAGCCATAATGGAAAATCTTGACCTATGCCCTCATACTTACCCAAATGGTTTGAAACCATTACTAAACCCAATCTAACCCTAAATGGACCCTAAACCATGCCCAAGTAAATCAAGTGAAACAAATAGAAGAATAAGAAAAATGCAAATAGCACCACATATGTGCTTATGGCCAATTTTGCAAATCTTAAACCTAGGCCAATTTGACTTGTGCCAATGGCTGGGTAATGTTACTAAACAACTAAGAACCACTTTTGAATCAAAGAAACCCAAATCAAATCCAAAAAAATAGCAAATTCTACTCACATATGATAATGGTCAAAATTGACAATTATATCATGACACCCACTTTGAGCCTCTGTATTAAGAGATTTTTAAACCAAACAATCTCAATTCTTTTCACCTCATCCAAGACCTCATCAAGGTGAACAACTTTGGTAAAGAACACCCCTGCAAATTCTTTCTAGATTTCAAAATATCATCAAGCAAAGTGGTGACATTGAATCAGATTCTAGATTATGTCCATTTTGGTTTTTCACAAATCAACTCCATTTTGCACCCCACCACCACCATTGTGTATCAAATATTATTTGAATCAACTCCACCAAAAATCTTTGCAAAATTCAAATAAAATTCTCATGCGGCCATTTCATCAAACACATGGCAGGCACAAAACTGAATTTGACACACATGCTATTATCCATTGGATCCTTGCCTAAACCAAGTTTGTTTTGTGATCATTGTGGTCCTGGTACCTCCTCTGCATCAAACCATGCACTGCAGCCCTGATAAAAGTGGAGACATGATCAAAAGTAATCCATGCCATGCACCATGCCACTCCCATGCCACTCCTCCTCTCCATTCTTCCCTGGTCCCCTCCACCATGTCTACTGGCTAGCCCTCACTCCCCCAAGCCTGCCTGTACCCTCCCGGGCTGGAGACACGCACGGCATTGGCCAGACTCGACGCGCCCAGACGTGCCCGTGCCAGCCAGTACACGCCAGGATGCGCATGGTCCAGACGCAGAGCGCGCCAGAGCACTGCGTCGCCTCATCGCTGTCGTCCTCCTCTCGCACGCGCGATCACCACACCATCTGCTCCCTCCTGGACAACCCCGCTGACTCACGCATGCACTGTCGCCGTCGCCATGATCGCCGTCCTCCGCCACGATACTGCGGAGACTTTGACACCGCCCGCACGCTCTCGTCTCACTTTCTCTGCGCCAGCTAGCACGCTAGCATCGCCATGATGCCAGTGACCTCATGCGCCCACTCCCTTGCCTCTTCGCGCACCAGAGCAGCCGCGCCATGGACGACCCGAAGCACACCCCCGCGGCACCTCGCGCAGCTATAAAAGGAGGCTTCCCCCTCCTCAAATCTTCACAACAACAGCTTCCCCTCTCCTCTCTGATCATCCCCGAGCTCTCCCTCTGCCCAATTTACACCGTAGGTAGCCAATTTGACCGCCGGAGCCCGTGGAGCCGCCGCAGACACAACCGTTGATTGGAGCCACCTCAAGCGACGCCACCAGTACCAGGAGGCTCGCCGTCCACGACAACGTTGCTGCGCACCTCGCCGATGATCGCCGGATCACCGGTGAGCTCGCCCATCCCCTAGACTTGCCGCGCCAGTAGCCTCCTCTCGCCGGAGACGACGACGTCACTGCGCCGCTCGATCATCTTCTAATCCTACGCCTCACATTGATTCATACCGTTTCGGTGATTAAGTCTCGCTGATAGGTGGGACCTCTTGTCAGCTAGCCCACGTGTGCGAGACACACTGCTGGGCTGGCCCATTTCCTTTTCTCCCTGTGGCCCAACTAGTTTTCCCGCGCGATCCCATTCGTTTGAATTCGAATAATTCATTTATTTGAAATTCCTTGCAGATGCCATGTTCAAAATTTAATAGAATCAAATCTACTAAACCCAATTTGATGAATTTTATATATTTGGAAAGCTTGTGAAATTCTCTAAATAACTACACTGGTCTCAACCCTAGATTCATGGTAGAAATAATGTAGTAAAAATAATAAGGCAGGGCCTTTTCAAACTTCAAACATTTATTAAAAATCAATCATAAATGACTTTGAGTTGATTCCAACTCTCAAAAATCACATTTCATATTGTCTATCTGAATATGTAAAAATATGACATGGTTGCTTCATATGATCATGGGCTAGAATAAATAACGGCTATGTGGCTATTTCTAGTCCATTTAAATTATCCAAAACTATTTAT
Organism: Lolium perenne; assembly: GCF_019359855.2. Taxonomy (NCBI): domain Eukaryota; kingdom Viridiplantae; phylum Streptophyta; class Magnoliopsida; order Poales; family Poaceae; genus Lolium; species Lolium perenne. Next base: position 72,197,165 of record NC_067248.2, on the reverse strand, counting down.
TAAATAGTATGAGAGGTATCCTCTCATTTAAATCTTTGTCTCAAGTACTTCAACATGAGGAATTGACCTTGGTCTATATATTCTCATCTTGTATTATTTGGTGATATTAAATTATTACTATGGTAGTGTTAAATTACATGAGGTGTAATACCTCATTTAAATCATTTTCCCAAATGATAAATATGAAGTGTTGACCTTGGTCAACATGTACTCATTCTTTATTATTTGAGGAGATTAAATCTTAACAAGATTCAATGAGAGGAAATTACTTCTCAAAGGAAACAAATAGAAACCCTAATAATTTCAATGAGAGGAAATTACTTTTCAATGTAAATAAAAGTAAAACCCTAGTGTAGATGCTTGTGATGATAATAGGTCATCTTGTGTGAACCATTATGGTTACTAGTTTACTTAAGTATTTGTTTGGTTATTGTGTACCTCGTATTCATTTATAGACGCTAGGCACGAGTGCTACGAGGAAGAAGAAGTCTACGAAGAGAAAGAAGAGAACTTTGATCACTACACCAATCAAGGCAAGCTAGACTAATGCAAGCTATATTATTGCAAGCTATTACCAAGCTACCCTCATGCAAAGCTCTACTAGAGCAAGGCACCATTACACTTCTACTTTATGTTTAAGGATCCCATCCCAAGTTTTATTCTTACAAGTTTTACTTTGGTTTATCAAAGATATTTTGCTCCTTGTTCACTTTGGTCTAGATATGAGGTATTGCAAGAGTAACAAGGTTAGCCTAGAGAACTACAATGTAGATAGCACCCCTCATGATTAGTTGCTAGTGCTAAACTAAAATTGACTACTCTAGATGGGAACATGTGAAATCAAATGACTTTGAAAACCTTGGAATGATGAGTCATTGTATTGAAAGATTTTGAAGGTGAATGTGACTTGTGAATGACATGGTGAACTTTACAAAAACTGATGGTTGGGTTCGGATATACCATTCCAATTTTAAAGTACCCCCACAATACCTGAACATGGGTAGGGCTTAACTGGAAATTTATGTGCTTTAGTATGGGTTCCCTCTGAACAAGCGTCATAGGGGTTATGCCGAGGCTGCCTCCATTGAAATGTGAAATGACGTGAAATGAGGTGACTGTCTGATACGTCTCAAACGTATCTATAATTTTTTATGTTCCATGCTACTTTTATGATGATACACACATGTTTTATACACACTTTATGTCATTATTATGCATTTTCCGGAACTAACCTATTGACAAGATGCCGAAGTGCCAGTTCCTGTTTTCTGCTGTTTTTGGTTTCAGAAATCCTAGTAAGGAAATATTCTTGGAATTGGACGAAATCAACGCCCAGCATCTTATAATTGCACGAAGCTTCCAGAACACCGGAGAGGCACCAGAGGGGAGCCATGGGGGGCCCACACGTGTGGGCGGCGCGGCCCAAGGGGGGGCGCGCCCCCTATTGTCTGGCGGCCTCGTCAGCCCTCCGACTCCGACTCTTCGCCTATAAGAAGCCCCCTGACCTAAATCTTCGATACGGAAAAGCCACGGTATGAGAAACCTTCGAGAGCCGCCGCCATCGCGAAGCCAAGATTCGGGGGACAGAAGTCTCTGTTCCGGCATGCCGCCAGGACGGGGAAGTGCCCCCGGAAGGCATCTCCATCGACAACACCCCCATCTTCATCGTCGCTGCTGTCTCCCATGATGAGGAGGGAGTAGTTCTCCCTCGAGGCTAAGGGCTGTACCGGTAGCTATGTGGTTCATCTCTCTCTCCCATGTGATCTTTATGTGGTCATGAGCTTTGTGATCTAGTTGAATATCATCTATGTGCTACTCTAGTGATGTTATTAAAGTAATCTATTCCTCCTTCATGATGTAATGGTGACAGTGTGTGCATCATGTAGTACTTGGCATAGGTTATGATTGTAATCTCTTGTAGATTATGGAGTTAACTATTACTATGATAGTATTGATGTGATCTATTCCCCCTTTCATAGTGTAATGGTGACAGTGTGTGCGCTATGTTAGTTCTCGGTCTAAATTGCAATGATCTATTATGCACTCTAAGGTTATTTAAATATGAACATCGAATGTTGTGGAGCTTGTTAACTCCGGCATTGAGGTGCTCTTGTAGCCCTACACAATGAATGGTGTTTGTCATCCAACAAGAGAGTGTAGAGAAAGTAGTATTTGTTTATTCAGTTATGTGATCAATGTTGAGAGTGTCCACTAGTGAAAGTATGATCCCTAGGCCTTGTTTCCGAATAAGTTACACCACAGAGAATTGCTTCCCACGCCAGCAAGCTATTTTCTGGCATCGCTTGTTTACTGTTTTACTGCATCTTTACTTCCTGCAATATTACTACCATCAACTGCACGCCAGCAAGCTATTTTCTGGCGCCGTTACTACTGCTCATATTCATTCATACCACTTGTATTTCACTATCTCTTCGCCGAACTAGTGCACCTATACATCTGACAAGTGTATTGGGTGTGTTGGGGACACAAGAGACTTCTTGTATCGTGATTGCAGGGTTGCTTGAGAGGGATATCTTTGACCTCTTCCTCCCTGAGTTTGATAAACCTTGGGTGATCCACTTAAGAGAAAACTTGCTGCTGTTCTACAAATCTCTGCTCTTGGAGGCCCAACACTGTCTACAGGAATAGAAGCGTGCGTAGACATCAAGTTATTTTCTGGCGCCGTTGCCGGGGAGGAAAGGTAAAAAGCACTCATACTCCGGTCCCAGGTAACTAAGTTATTTTCTGGTGCCGTTGTGAGTGCTCGAAGCTATTTCCTTTAGATCCTGCAATTGCATCTTTTTGTTTCTTGTTTTACACTAGTAAGGCATAATGGAAAGCAACTGTGAGCTTTTTATTCTATTTCCTGAGTTAAGACATGGATGGTTTGATGCGAAAATTAAAAAACCTATAGAATCTTATTTGCATGCTAGTAGCAATGATATTAGTATGAACGCTTTGAATACCATTGTTGCTAATGATATGGAAAATTTTAAGCTTGGGGAAGCTGGTTTTGATGAGCATGACATTTTTAGTCCCCCAAGCATTGAGGAGGAAATTTTCTTTGATGATACTTTGCCTCCTATTTATGATGATTATAATGATAGTGGTCTTTTGGTGCCGCCTACTATGGAGAGTAAATTTTATTATGATTATACTATGCCTCCTACACTTGATGAGAATAATAATGATAGCTACTTTGTTGAATTTGCTCCCACTACAACTAATAAAATTGATTATGCTTATGTGGAGAGTAATAATTTTATGCAGATAGCTTATGATAAGAATGTTTTATGTGATAGTTATATTGTTGAGTTTGTTCATGATGCTACTGAAAATCTTTATGAGAGAGGAAAATATGGTTGTAGAAATTTTCGTGTTACTAAAACACCTCTCTTTTTGCTGAAAATCTTGAAGTTACACTTGTTTTATCTTTCTATGCTTGTTGCATTATGCTTCATGAATTTGTTTATTTACAAGATTCCTTTTCATAGGAAGTGGGTTAGACTTAAATGTGTTTTGAATTTGCTTTTTGATGCTCTCTTTTGCTTCAACTCTTATTTCTTGCGAGTGCATCATTAAAATTACTGAGCCCATCTTAATGGCTATAAAGAAAGAACTTCTTGGGAGATAACCCATGTCTTTATTTTGCTACTGTTTTATTGTGTCTTGGAAGTTGTTACTACTGTAGCAACATCTCCTTTATCTTATTTTATTGCATTGTTGTGCCAAGTAAAGTCTTTGATACTCCCTCCGGTTCATATTAATTGACTCTAATATGGATGTATCTAGACACATTTTAGTTCTAGATACATCCATATTGAAGTCAATTAATATGAATCGGAGGGAGTAGTAGGGTTGATACTAGATTTGGATTACTGCGCAGAAATAGATTTCTGTCTGTCACAAATTTGGGCAGGGTTCTCTGTAGGTAACTCATAAAAATCTGCCAATTTACGTGCGTGATCCTCAGATATGTACGCAACTTTCATTCAATTTGAGCTTTTTCATCTGAGCAAGTCCAGTGCCTCTAAAAAATTCGTCTTTACGGACTGTTCTGTTTTGACAGATTCTGCCTTTTATTTTGCATTGCCTCTTTTGCTGTGTTGGATGGATTTCTTTGTTCCATTAACTTCCAGTAGCTTTGGGCAATGTCCAGAAGTGTTAAAAATGATTGTGTCACCTCTGAACATGTGAAATTTTTGATTATGCACTAACCCTCTAATGAGTTTGTTTTAAGTTTGGTGTGGAGGAAGTTTTCAAGGGTCAAGAGAGGAGGATGATATATGATCAAGAAGAGTGAAAAGTCTAAGCTTGGGGATGCCTCCGTGGTTCATCCCTGCATATTTCAAGAAGACTCAAGCGTCTAAGCTTGGGGATGCCCAAGGCATCCCCTTCTTCATCAACAATTTATCAGGTTTCTTCTCTTGAAACTATATTTTTATTCGGTCACATCTTATGTACGTTACTTGGAGCGTCTGTTTGTTTTTGTTTTGTTTGAATAAATTCATGCTTGTGTTGGAGAGAGACACGCTCCGTTGTTGCGTATGAACACATGTGTTCTTAGCTTTACTCTTAATGTTCATGGCGAAGGTTGAAACTGCTTCGTTCATTGTTATATGGTTGGAAACAGGAAATGCTTCATGTGGTAATTGGTATAATGTCTTGAATAATTTGATACTTGGCAATAATTGTGCTCATATAGATCATGTTTAAGCTCTTGCATCATGTACTTTGCACCTATTAATGAAGAACTACATAGAGCTTGTTAAAATTTGGTTTGCATGATTGGTCTCTCTAGAGTCTAGATATTTTCTGGTTAAGGTGTTTGAACAACAAGGAAGACGATGTAAAGTCTTATAATGCTTACAATATGTTCATATGTGAGTCTTGCTGCACCATTTTATACTTGATTTTGCTTCAAACAACCTTGCTAGCCTAGCCTTGTATTGAGAGGGAATTCTTCTCGTGCATCCAAATCCTTGAGCCAAAAACTATGCCATTTGTGTCCACCATACCTACCTACTACATGGTATTTCTCTGCCATTCCAAAGTAAATTACTTGAGTGCTACCTTTAAAATTCTATCCTTTGTCTTTGCAATATATAGCTCATGGGAAAATAGCCTTAAAAACTATTGTGGTGAAGAATATGTACTTATGTATCTTATTTCTTAATAAGTTGCTTGTTGAGCGGTAACCATGCTTCTGGGGACGCCATCAACTATTACACCTTTGTTGAATATCATGTGAGTTGCTATGCATGTTCGTCTTGTCTGAAGTAAGGGCGATTTTCATGATCAAATGGTTTGAGTATGCATATTGTTAGAGAAGAACATTGGGCCGCTAACTAAAGCCATGAATCATGGTGGAAGTTTCAGTTTGGACACCAATCCTCAATCTCTTATGAGAATATTATCTGTTGTTGAATGCTTATGCATTAAAGAGGAGTCCATTATTTGTTTTCTATGTTGTCCTGGTATGGATGTCTAAGTTGAGAATAATCAAAAGCGAGAAATCCAATGCGAACTTTCTCCTTAGACCTTTGTATAGGCGGCATAGAGGTACCCCTTTGTGACACTTGGTTGAAACATATGTATGCAATGATAATCCATGTTAATCCAAGCTAATTAGGACAAGGTGCGAGCACTATTGGTATACTATGCATGAGGCTTGCAACTTATAGGATATCTTATACATAACACATATGCTTTATTACTACCGTTGACAAAATTGTTTCTATGTTTTCAAAATAAAAGCTCTAGCACAAAAATAGTAATCCATGCTTCCCTCTATGAAGGGCCTTTCTTTTACTTTATGTTGAGTCAGTTTGCCTACTTCTTTCTATCTTAGAAGCAAACACTTGTGTCAACTGTGTGCATTGATTCTTACATGTTTACTTATTGCACTTGTTATATTGCTTTATGTTGACAACTATCCATGAGATATACATGTTGCAAGTTGAAAGCAATTGCTGAAACTTAATCATCCTTTGTGTTGCTTCAATACCTTTTACTTTGAATCTATTGCTTTATGAGTTAACTCTTATGCAAGACTTATTGATGCTTGTCTCGAAAGTACTATTCATGAAAAGTCTTTGCTATATGGTTCAGTTGTTTACTCATTGTCTTTACCATTGCTTTGAATCACTTCATTCATCTCATATGCTTTACAATAGTATGATCAAGATTATGATAGCATGTCACTTCAGAAATTATCCTTGTTATCGTTTACCTACTCGAGGGCGAGTAGGAACTAAGCTTGGGGATGCTTGATACGTCTCAAACGTATCTATAATTTCTTATGTTCCATGCTACTTTTATGATGACACACACATGTTTTATACACACTTTATGTCATTATTATGCATTTTCCGGAACTAACCTATTGACAAGATGCCAAAGTGCCAGTTCCTGTTTTCTGCTGTTTTTGGTTTCAGAAATCCTAGTAAGGAAATATTCTCGGAATTGGACGAAATCAACGCCCAACATCTTATAATTGCACGAAGCTTCCAAAACACCGGAGAGGCACCAGAGGGGAGCCCTGGGGGGGCCACACGTGTGGGCAGCGCGGCCCAAGGGGGGGCGCTCCCCCCTATTGTCTGGCGGCCTCGTCAGCCCTCCGACTCCGACTCTTCGCCTATAAGAAGCCCCCTAACCTAAATCTTCGATACGGAAAAGCCACGGTACGAGAAACCTTCGAGAGCCGCCGCCATTGCGAAGCCAAGATTCGGGGGACATAAGTCTCTGTTCGGGCACGCCGCCGGGACGGGGAAGTGCCCCCGGAAGGCATCTCCATCGACACCACCGCCATCTTCATCGTCGCTGCTGTCTCCCATGATGAGGAGGGAGTAGTTCTCCCTCGAGGCTAAGGGCTGTACCGGTAGCTATGTGGTTCATCTCTCTCTCCCATGTGATCTTTATGTGGTCATGAGCTTTGTGATCTAGTTGAATATCATCTATGTGCTACTCTAGTGATGTTATTAAAGTAATCTATTCCTCCTTCATGATGTAATGGTGACAGTGTGTGCATCATGTAGTACTTGGCATAGGTTATGATTGTAATCTCTTGTAGATTATGGAGTTAACTATTACTATATTAGTATTGATGTGATCTATTCCCCCTTTCATAGTGTAATGGTGACAGTGTGTGCGCTATGTTAGTTCTCGGTCTAAATTGCAATGATCTATTATGCACTCTAAGGTTATTTAAATATGAACATCGAATGTTGTGGAGCTTGTTAACTCTGGCATTGAGGTGCTCTTGTAGCCCTACACAATGAATGGTGTTTGTCATCCAACAAGAGAGTGTAGAGAAAGTAGTATTTGTTTATTCAGTTATGTGATCAATGTTGAGAGTGTCCACTAGTGAAAGTATGATCCCTAGGCCTTGTTTCCGAATAAGTTACACCACAGAGAATTGCTTCCCATGCCAGCAAGCTATTTTCTGGCATCGCTTGTTTACTGTTTTACTGCATCTTTACTTCCTGCAATATTACTACCATCAACTGCACGCCAGCAAGCTATTTTCTGGCGCCGTTACTACTGCTCATATTCATTCATACCACTTGTATTTCACTATCTCTTCGTCGAACTAGTGCACCTATACATCTGACAAGTGTATTGGGTGTGTTGGGGACACAAGAGACTTCGTGTACCGTGATTGCAGGGTTGCTTGAGAGGGATATCTTTGACCTCTTCCTCCCTGAGTTCGATAAACCTTGGGTGATCCACTTAAGGGAAAACTTGCTGCTGTTCTACAAACCTCTGCTCTTGGAGGCCCAACACTGTTTACAGGAATAGAAGCGTGCGTAGACATCACTGTCCTACCCAAGCCCTGCGCAGTTCCCAGGATGACGGTTGGTTATCACTGGGAGGCCAAGCTCATAGGGAGAGGTGCCTGTACTAGGGTATGTAAGTGAAAGGTTATGGTTGGTAGTCCGCACACGGAGTGTGATAAATCAGGGCCAGTTAACCCTGACGGATTATTGCAAATGTTGTGGCAAAAGTGTGCGACCTCTGCAGAGTGTAAACCTATTCGAATAGCCGTGTCCGCGGTTATGGACGATTGGAAAGGCCATACTGTTCCGTCATCAGACCATTTTCAAAATGTGACATGTGAAGGGTGACTTGTGACTTGAACTTGAAAGGTGAATTTGAATTGATCACAACTGAGTTGTGGGAATGACACTAATGTTCCCACTTGAGTAAGTTAGGCAAATGAAGAGTCTTTTATTACTAAAGTACTTATGAAATAAAACTGGCTTTATGCAAATAAACCTAGAGCTTAGCACCCCCTTACCAAAGTTGATAGTACTTACACTAGTATTAGTTTGCGAGTACTTTAAAGTACTCATGGCTGTGTCCCTGGCTATTCAAATGGCCAGACTATGATGAGGAGAACCAGTACCAGGATGATGGACATCAAGACGTCTATGATAACTAGGACTGCTGCTGACGTCAAAAGTTGCATGTGGAAGAGATGGACCCCGACCGCTACTTCGCTTCCGCTATGTGTTTTGTAAATTGGATCTCTAGATCCACTATGTTGTAAGACTGGATCATGTGATCCTCTATTTGTAAGACGATTATGGTATGTAATGAATGATGTTCTGTGATATCAATCTATTATGTCTCGCAAAAACAATATTCCTAGGATTGCGATGTACAGCATAATAGGCATCTGGACTTAAAAATCCATGTGTTGACAAGTTGGTATCAGAGCCATTGTTTGACCTTAGGAGACCCTAGTTAGAATGGACGTCTGAAAAATTTAGTTTCAAAACCAAGGAAGTGAATACTTATAAAAACTTATTCTCACTCTTATCCTTGAGATCTTTTCAAAAATAAGAAATCCATGCTCTACTTTTCTTGAAATTCTATCTAAAATTTTGCTTCCCTCTGCGCAGGACCTTTCCTTTACTTTTATGTTGAGTCTTCACCTTCTTACTTTATGCACCACTAAGAGAGCAGAGTTGTCATTCTGAGTATAATGTGCATAGTCCCAAAATTTATTATTGATTGATTCATGATTATTACTATTGTTTGTTCTCAAATTATTTGTATCTAGTCACCCTCTAAACTTTAAAGGTGTCCTGGCATTTATGTTTTGCTACTTCATAAAGGATAAGCTGAATACCACTTTGCTATGTTTTCGCTATACCCAGAAACAAACAGTTGCTTTCAGTGCATTATTATTTATGATCTTTTGTTTGAGTTACTTCTCTTGTTCTTTGAAGCTTAATTATTTTTTTAAGCTTAGTTACTTCTCTTGTTATAACATAGTTGCTAAGTTCTATTGAATTATATCTATCATGCCTATGTTTAGATTACTTTGATCCTAGCTCACAATGCTTTTACAATAACTTGATCAAGATTGTTGGTTGCATGTCACCTCAAAAATTATTTTTGTTATCACTTACCTACTCGAGGACGAGCAGGAGTTAAGCTTGGGGATGCTGATAGGTTGCAAACGTATCTATAATTTTTGATGATCCATACTTGTTTTACACCAATTTTTATATGTTTTGTCTACACTTCGTGGAACTTTTATGCATTTTGTGGAACTAACCTATTGACAAGATGTCACAGTGCCAGTTCCTGTTTTTTGCTGTTTTGTATTTCAGCAAAGTTGTACAGGAAATATTCTCGAAATTGGACGAAACAAAAGCCGAAGATCTTATTTTTCCGTAATGAAGACGAAGTCCGGAGGAGAGACAGAGGGGTGCCACAGGGCGGCCACACCACCCCATGGCGCGGCCAAGGGTGGGCCCGCGTCATGGCATGGTGTGGGACACCCAGACGGCCACCGACCTCGCCCTTCCGCCTATAAATTCCCTTCGATGCAAAAACCATAAGAGATCCAGTCTCCATCCACGAAAAGTTTTGTCGCCGCCGTCATCGTCCAGACAAGTTTCGGGGGTCAGAAGTTCCTATTATGGCACCCTGACGGGACGGGGATTGATCCCCGGAGCCATCTCTATCGACTCCACTGCCTCCACATGCACTCCATGATGGTTCGTGAGTAGTTCCCCTTGGACTACGGGTTCTCGGCTGTAGCTAGTTGGTACTCTCTCTCCCATGTACTTCAATACAATGATCTCATGAGCTCCCTTACATGATTGAGATCCATATGATGTAATCGGTGTTGTGTTTGTTAGGATCCGATAGATTATGGAATTGTGATCAGAGTGTTCATCATATTATCATACTACTGTTATTTAAGATCATGCATGCTCTCCGGTATTTGTAGTTACCTTGATCAAGTAGTTGCATGTATCTCCAAGAGGGGGTATTTATGCTCGATAGTGGGTTCATGCCTCTAGTTTTCTGGAAGAGTGAAAATAACTTCTAAGATTGTAGATGTAATGTTTCTACTAGGGAGAAAATAACAATATTTTGTCTAAGGATAATTCTATTGTTTACTTTACACACATTGCTTAATGCGATAATCTGTTGCTTGCAACTTAATACTGGAAGGGGTTCGGATGATAACCTGAAGGTGGATTATTAGTCATAGAGGCAGATAGATTACGACCTATGTATTATGTTGTAATGCCCAATTAAATACTACAGTAACCTTTATCTTATCATAGCATTCATTGTCATGCCCTCACAATTATCAATTGCCCAACTGTAATTTGTTCACCCAACACATGTTATTTATTTGGAGAGTTACCATTAGTGTTGATAGCTGGGAACCCCAGTCCTTCTGTCATCATCATTGCTCTACAGTAAATTACGCACTGGAATACTTTTTGGTGCCATCACCTCTGTGTTACTGCTACTGTTGTTGTGTTACTATTGCCATTGCTCTCATATTACTGCTGCTTTCACATCACCCCTGTTACTAGTGTTTTTCCAGGTGCAGCTGAATTGACAACTTCGCTGTTAAGGCTTATAAGTATTCTTTACCTCCCCTTGTGTCGAATCAATAAATTTGGGTTTTACTTCCCTCAAAGACTGTTGCGATCCCCTATACTTGTGGGTCATCAGCGACGTAAGTGCATAAAGAGTATATGCCAAGTCAGCGGGAACGCGAGAAGCGCGTTGGCTTGAATAGGATCTCAGGGTTCGAAGAGAGAGAGAAAGAGATGCGTTGAAGTCGCCATCGGTCGGGTATGACTAATGGTTATCTGCAATGGGGCCTGAGATGGTGTGGGTTCGCGACCCAGTTGATCTTGTCCAAGATCCTGACCTAGTTAATAGTGGTGAGGCATGCAGTAAGCATGGGACACAGTGACAGACCACGGCATAAGTGGCCAGACAGTTGGTTTGACTTGTGTGTAGGGGTACTAAAGCAGTGTTGGCGAGTACCAGGTTCAAGTTGGTGACCGGGTCTATCAGGACTAATGTCAAGTGATGGACATGAGTCGTCCATAGGGAATCCGCAGAAGCGTTGATGAGTCTACTTTGAATTTGAGTCAATGGTGACGGTGGAATTTCTTCATGTTATATAACTTTCACGCAAATCAGTGATCGATGTGTTATGGTGTTAAACAGAGATGAAGATATTGCAGTTGCGGGTGGAATGATGTGGAGTCAGGGAGTATTAGTGGAGTGATGTTGTGCAGGGTGATGCAGTTGGGAAACCCCAAGAGGAAGGTATGATGAGCACAACATCAAGTTTTCCCTCAGAAAGAAACCAAGGTTTAATCGACTAGTATGAGAAAGAAATCACTTCTGAAGGTTGTTGATGGCTGACTTTGGCAGGGCGCATTACCGATGTCAGCAACAACATGGAACCTGCACACAACACAACCAAACTACTTTGCCCCAACTTACAGTGAGGTTGTCAATCTCACTGGTTTTGCTGAAAACAAAGGATTAGACGTATAGTGTGGAAAGAGATGTTTGTTTGCAGTGAAATAAAGAGAACAGTGCTTGCAGTAAGGAAACATAATAGGTATTTGCAGTAGATGGTTTTATCAGTGTAAAAGAAAGGACCGGGTCCACAGTTCACTAGAGGTGTCTCTCCATAAAGATAAATAACATGTTGGGTAAACAAATTACAGCTAGGCAATTGATAGAATCAAGACCATACATGACAAGATGATTACTATGAGATTCATTTAGGCATTGCAACAAGATTCATAGACCGTAATCCAACTGCATCTATGACTAATAATCCACCCTCAAGATATCATCAGAACAACTTTGGGTATTAAGTTGCAAGCAACAGCAAGGCAATTGATAGAATCAAGACCATACATGACAAGATGATTACTATGAGATTCATTTAGGCATTACAACAAGATTCATAGACCGTAATCCAACTGCATCTATGACTAATAATCCACCCTCAAGATATCATCAGAACAACTTTGGGTATTAAGTTGCAAGCAACAGATTATTGCATTAAGTAAAGTGTGTAAAGTAAACAACAAAATTATCCTTGGATAAAGCATTGTTGTTTTCTCCCTAGTAGCAACAGCACATCTACAACCTTAGAATTTATTGTCATTCTCTCAGATTACTAGAGGCATGAACCCACTATCGAGCATAAATACTCCCTCTTGGAGTCACAAGCACATACTTGGCCCGAGCATCTATTAGCAACGGAGAGCATGCAAGATCACAAATAACATATAAAACAGATCTATAATCAACTCAATCATAGTACTCAATATTCATCGGATCCTAGCAAACACAACATGTAGCCTTACATAAAGATGATCTTGATCATGTTAGGCAGCTCATAAGATCTAAACATGAAGCATAAGGAGGAGAAGACAACCATCTAGCTACTGATATGGACCTGTAGTCCAAATATGAACTACTCACGCATCACTTCGGAGGCGGGCATGGTGATGAAGAGGCCTCCCATATGATCTGTCAACACCCGGATTTTTAAGTTCGGATGCCTATTATGTCATTCATCGCAATCCCTAGAATATTGTTGTTGCGAGGCATAATAGCTGAATATCATAGTCATCATTTATTACAAACCATATTGTCTTACAACTTGAATCCCATGATCCATATTACACAAATAGTTGATCTATTGATCAACGAACAAACACAAGTTCATAGCGGAAGCGTAAGATACAAGGACTCTCTAGTCCACAGGCCAATGCTTGACGTCGGAAGACTCCTAGTTGTCGTAGGCGTCCTGCTGGTCATCTCCTTGGTAGTTCTGTTCATCTTCATACTCTGGCCATTTGAATAGCCAGGGACAAAGCCGTAAGTACTTCAAGTACTTGCAAACTAATACTAGTGTAAGTGCTAGACATTTCTAGTAAAGGGTGCTAAGCTCTAGTTTATTTGTATAAAGCCAATTTTCGTTCATAAGTATTTGAGAAAAACCTTATTCAAGTACTAGACTAACCCAAGTGGGAACATTAGTGTCATTCCCACCATTCAAGTGGTGATTTCAATTCAATTCACCACTTCACCAAACATTTTCAAGAATCTGACACCGGAAGCTGTATGGCCTTTCCAACCGTCCGTAACCGTGGACACGACTATTCGAATAGATTTACACTCTGCAGAGGTTGCACACTTGTGCCACAACATTTGATTTCATCCATCGGGATTACCCCGAATCATCATAACACAGTACGCGGATCATCAACCATAACCTTTCACTTACAAATCCTAGTATAGGCACCTCTCCCCATGAGCTTGGCCTCCCAGTGAAGACAGACAGTTAGCCTGGGAACTGCACAGGGCTTGGGCCGGACATTAACCTCATTTCACGTCATTTCACATCATTCCTTTTGTTGTAGAGGCAGCCTCCGGCATAACCCCGATGACGCTTGTTTTAGAGGGAACCCATACTAAGATGCATAAACTTCCAGTTAAGCCCTACCCATAATCAGGTATTGTGGGGGTACTCAATATTGGAAAGGTATCGCATTCAAACCAACATCAGTTTTATATCAAAAATCACCATCTTCTCTTGGTCATATTCACCTTCAAAAATCATTCAATGAAATGACTTCATCATTCCAAGGTTTCAAACTTGTTTCAAAGTCATATGTTCCCATCTAGAGTAGTCAAGTTTTAATATTTAGCACTAGCACTAATCATGAGGGGTGCTAATCTTGCTTGGCTAGCTTGAGACTAACTTTACTACCCTAGTAACCTCCTTTAACTTTGACCAAAGTTAACTATAAAAGCAACTCTTTGAATAAACAAGTAAAACTTTGTAAAGTAGAAACTTGGGATAGGCTTATGGTAAGAAAGGTAAGAATCATGGTGCCTTGCCCCAAGGGGCTTTGCACTTTGCAAGAATATTAGCTTGCCTTGATAGTTCTCAAGGGGCTCCTCCTCCTCCTCCTGGTAGAATCCTTCCTCCTCTTGGTATTCTCCGGTGCTAGCGTCTAAATTTGAATACGAGTATAATCACTCACTAATTCAATGGCTATTCCAAATATCACATATATGCACACAACTATTCTAAGCACACAAGTAATTCAATTAGGGTGCATTGGTTGTGTTACTTGAGGAAAAATAATTTCCTCTCATTACATATGTAAATGATAGTTTCCATATTGTTCTTGAGAAATAATTTCCTCTCATTGAAATCTTCTTAAGATTTAAGTTCTCAAACAATCATACATGAATTTGTATTGACCTAAGTCAACCATTCATTATCATCATTTGAGAAAATGATTTAAATGAGGTAGACCACCTCATACTATTTATCAATCCTACAAATGATTTAAATCTCCAAGTATTTCATATAGGTGAGTTTGGCCAGGGGTCCAAACATCACATGAATTCATTTGGGACAAGATTTAAATGAAGTATAACACCTCATATAATTTGTATAATAGTTTTGGACAATATCACTTAGAGAAAATAGCCATATTGTCCACCAATTAAACTAGGGCATGATCATGTAAAGTGACCACACCATTTTCTTGCAGAAAAAATTAGTGTAAGTCAAATGTGAGCTACTGGAGTTGGAATTAACTAAATATCTATTTTGGTTGATTTTTAAGATTTATTTGAATGTGCAAAAGTCCCTGGCTTGTTCTTTTTGTCACATTTTTTCTACAACAGATCACAAGGTGAGACCAGTGGCATGTCGTAGATCTTTTTAGTGGCTTTCGAACCATATAAAATTCATTGCATTTGGTTAAGCCAATTTGAATCTATTGTTTTTCAAAGTTTGGGCAGTATTGAAATTATTTGGAAATGTTTAAAAGGAGTTTGAATTAATAGGGCTGGCGGGAAATGAAACTGGGCCAGATTCGAATTAAAACGGCCCAGTCCAGCCCACCACGGTCCACAGATGCGCGGCGCGCTGACAGGGTGGGGTCCAAGCGTCAGTGGCTCATAAAACCCGAAGCGGTACGTTTTAAACAGAAGCGTTGGATTAGAATCTAATCCAACGGTCGAGGTTCATCGTCTTCTCCGACGAGAACCCGACTTGCTGGCAGCGGACCTAGGGGGTTGGCGGGCTAACCGTGGCTCCAGCAAGGCGTGGCAGTATGCTTGACGGTGTTGTGGACGACGGCGAGGCTCCTAGTACCGGCGGCTCCTCCTGGAACGGCTCCAATCGACGGCGGCGGTCTCCAGGTACTGGCGGCTCCGATCTTCAAATTGGAGCAGCTCCAGCGATGATTGAGGGAGTGGTGGAGTGGTGGAGAGGCAGTGAAGGGTGGGGAACGAGGTGGTGTGCTCCGTTGCTTCCAGGGAACCCGCTATTTATAGGATTGAGTGAGGGTGGCAGGGCAGTGATGCGGTCGACAATGGCGCGGCTCTTCCGGCGAGCTGTTGGGCTAGGCGAGGGTGCTACGACGTTCTCCTCGTCCAGGCGAATCTGTAGGTAGCAATGGCACGGTCGGGCGGCGTCTGTGGGTGACGCATTGCGTCCATATCTGGCGGCGGCGTCCACGGGATCTTGTCCCCGTCTCCGGAGGCGGCGGGCAAGGGTCTGTGCTGCGCGCGTGTCTGGCGGCGTCGCGGTGTCACGCAGGTGCTCAACTCGCTCGCAGGGGGTCTAGGGAGTGCTCGAGGCGGTGGCGTTGCACGTGGCCAGTGCGCGTCTGCGAGTGCACGCTTGCGACGCGAGCGGCATGGCCGTGCCGATCTGGGCGCGCGATCTCTGGCTGCTGTCGTCAACGTCCGAGGCTGTGGCGATGCTAGGGCGTTGTAGGAGAGCGAGGTGGCAACGTTTGGCACGGTGGCCAGTGGTGGCGATGAAGGAGAAGAGGGGAGGTGCGTCGGGGTGGTGACATGGCCGGCATGGCCAGGCCCTAGCTTGCCCTCCTCTCTCCTTAGGGTTACTGTGGGTCACTGATGGTTAGAAGGAACCAGGGGACCAATAGGGTGCAAATGGGGTAGTTAGGGTTAGAGTAGATCACTATAGCAAATAGTGTCAAATAGTCACATAGATGCTATTTGTGAATTTTGTTAAATTTTGATTCAATTCAATTGGTTGCAAGTGTTGAGTTGTGAGTATTTCATTTAGTTAGAAATGACCAGAGGTGATGGAGTGTGGTGGTGGAATTGTTAAATTCAAAGTTTTGCAAATTTGGCTAAGTGTGAGATTGTTGAATCTATTAAAAAGTTGCAACTTTGGTTGAGCATAGCTAATGATCAAGAAAGAATTTGGCATGGTGATCTTTACAAAAAGTGTTCACCTTGATGTTGACTTGGAGGTGGTGCAAAGAGTTGACAAAGTTTAGTTTGAAAATTTCGAAATGCAAGGGCTCAAAGTGGTGACCAGACTGTAATTGGCAGATTTGACCAATATCATAGGTGAGCCAAATTTGAAGTTGAAAACCATTTGATTTGTGTTTCTTTGATTCCAAAAGTTTTAATAAGTGTTTGGTAACATTGTTCAACTAATTGTTAAGACCAAAATGGTCTAGGGTCAAAATTTATAAAAATGGCATAGAGCCATATGTGAGGGTTTTAGGGTTTTTCTTTTATTTGATTTCTTTCTCTTTTTGATTTATTTCGTTGGTGATCTTCATATGATCACTTTGGGGTTTTAGAGCATAGCACAAACACATATTAACAATCATCATGGCATAGCACTCAAATGCACAAGTCCTATGCAGGGTACTATATGCAAAAAGAAAAGTTTTTGTTGGTTTGAAATTTTAATCTCTGGAATTCTTCCTCTTTCTTTTTGTTGAAATTTGGGATGTTACAAACCCTTCCCCCTTACAAAAGATCTCGTCCCGAGATCTAAAAGAAAGTTAGGTACTAAAGAGATGTGGGTACTCCTTCTTCATGAAATCTTCGCGTTCCCAAGTGGCTTCATCCTCAGTATGGTTGCTCCACTGAATCTTCAGGAACTTGATGCTTCGGGTGAAGGTGGTTCTGTAAGCTTCCTCCAGGATGCGAATCGGCACTTCGCGGTATGTCAAGTCCTGGTTGATATCCACAGATCGATGATCAATGTTTTTGAACACTTCGGTCTTCTCAGGGACTTCAAGGCACTTCCGGAGGAGTGAGATGTGAAATACGTCGTGCACAGCCGACATTTCTTCTGGCAGTTCCAGTTGATATGATACTTCGCCTCGGCGACTCAGAACCTTGAAAGGCCTGACATATCAGGGTGTGAGCTTTCCTTTCAGCTGGAATCTCTGCATTCCTTTCAGGGGGGATACCTTGAGATAGACGAAGTCTCCGATCTCGAAGGTCATCTCCCGGCGTCTCTTGTCAGCGTAACTCTTCTGTCTTGATTGCGCTGTCTTGAGGTACTCGCGGATCTTGTGTACTTTCTCCTCGGCTTCCCGAAGAACATCTGGGCCAAAGACTTGGCTTTCTCCGACTTCCGACCAATTCAGAGGGGTACGGCATTTCCTTCCGTACAAGGCTTCAAAGGGGGCCATCTGCAGGCTGGCTTGATAGCTGTTGTTGTAAGAGAAATCTGCATAAGGCAAGCAGTCTTCCCACTTGGATCCGTACTCCAGTACACATGCTCTCAACATGTCTTCCAGTATCTGGTTGACTCTCTCAGTCTGTCCGTCGGTCTGGGGGTGATAGGTGGTGCTGAAATTCAGACGGGTTCCTAGTCCTTCGTGCACTTTCTGCCAGAATCTTGAGGTGAATTGTGATCCTCTATCTGACACTATCGACTTCGGGGTTCCGTGTAGGGCGACTATTCTGGAGATGAATAGTTCAGCTAACTTTGGGCCTTGGTATGTGGTCTTGACAGCGATGAAATGGGCGACTTTGGTCAATCTATCGACAACTACCCATATTGAGTCATTGCCTTTGCTGGATTTGGGCAGTCCGGTGATAAAGTCCATTCGTACGGAGTCCCATTTCCATTCTGGTATCTGTAGTGGTTGCAACAGTCCGGCGGGTCGTTGATGTTCTGCCTTGACTCTCTGACAGATGTCACACTTGGCGATGTAGCTTCCGATCTCCCTCTTCATTCCATGCCACCAGAATTGTTCCATCAGGTCTTGATACATCTTGGTACCTCCGGGGTGGATTGAGTAAAGGGTGTCATGGGCTTCTTGCAGGATGACTTGCTTCAAGTCTGAGTCCGATGGTACGCAGAGGCATCCTTTGTACCAAAGAACTCCGGCTTCATCTACGGTGAATCCTGGTGCCTTTCCTGCGGAAATCTTTTTCTTGATTCCATCGATGCTGGCATTTCCTATCTAGGCTTCCTTAATCTGGCTGATCAAGGTGGGTTGAAGTTCGATGCTGGCTAGGAATCCTTCACTAACAAGTTCCAGTCTAAACTGTTCAAATTCTTGAAACAGGCTGGGTTGCTCGATTGCGATCATGGAGTTCAACTGACACGGCAGTCGACTCAAGGCATCCGCTACCACATTGGCCTTGCCGGGGTGGTAGTGAATCTCCATGTCGTAATCCTTGATCAATTCAATCCATCTGCGCTGCCTCATGTTCAGCTCCTTCTGGGTGAAGATATATTTCAGGCTCTTGTGGTCGGAGTAGATTTCGCATCGATTACCCATGAGGTAATGACGCCAAACTTTTAAGGCTAAGACCACGGCTGCAAGTTCGAGGTCATGGGTTGGATAGTTCTGCTCGTGTTGCTTCAATTGTCTTGAAAGGTAGGATATGACCTTGCCTTCTTGCATAAGCACACATCCAAGACCAATCTTGGAGGCATCGCAATATACGTCAAAGGGCTTAGTGATGTCAGGCATGATCAGGATTGGGGCTGAGGTCAGTCTAATCTTGAGCTGTTGGAAGCTATCTTCACATTTGTCAGTCCACTCGAACTTCTTGTCCTTTTTCAACAGTTGGGTCATTGGTCGAGCGATGCTCGAAAAGCCTTCTACAAATCTGCGGTAATATCCGGCTAATCCCAGAAAAGCGCGGACCTCGGTTTGGGTGGTGGGGGCTTGCCATTCCATAACAGTTTTAATTTTTGCGGGATCTACGGCAATTCCTCCTGCAGACAAGATGTGTCCCAGAAATCCTACTTCCTTCAGCCAAAACTCACATTTGCTGAACTTGGCATACAACTGGTGGTGTCTAAGGGTTTCTAGGACAGTCTCCAAATGCTGTTCATGTTCCTCTTCGGACTTGGAGTAGATAAGAATGTCGTCGATGAAGACAACGACAAACTTGTCCAGAAAGTTCATGAAGATCTTATTCATGAGGTTCATGAAATAAGCTGGGGCATTGGTTAATCCGAATGACATGACGTTGTACTCATACAACCCATATCTGGTGGTGAAGGCAGTCTTTGGAATATCCGTGGCTCGAATTTTCAGCTGATGATAACCAGTTCTAAGATCTATCTTTAAGAAAACTTTGGCTCCGGTTAACTGATCAAACAAGTCTTCTATCTTGGGTAGGGGGTATTTGTTCTTGATGGTGACATCGTTAAGCTTACGGTAGTCCGTACATAACCGGGTGGCACCATCCTTCTTGTCCACAAACAGAACAGGTGATCTCCAGGGGGATGCACTAGGTCGAATCAGACCTTTGGCTAGCATATCATCTATCTGTTTCTTCAGCTCCACAAGCTCTGTTGGGTTCATGCTATAGGCTCTCTGCGCTATAGGTCCGGTTCCGGGGATTAACTCGATGATGAACTCGATATCCCGATCCGGGGGCATACCGGGTAGATCATCCGGAAACACATCAGGGTATCGACAAACGACCCTGATTTGATCCAGAGTTGGCTTGGCTATACTTTGGTTACAGGTAAATTTTCTGGGTAGTTTTTCAGAGACATGCTCTACTAGGATACCGGTGCTGCTAGTCATGGTGATGGCTTTCTTGGCACAGTCTATCAAACCATGGTGTTTTGACATCCAGTCCATTCCTAGTACGACTTCCGAACCTTTGGTTCCCAGAATGATGAGATTGGCATAGAATTCTACCTCATGTATTATGATGGGTACATTTTTGCAAAATTTTCTGGCTTTGGTGGTTGATCCGGGCATTTGAACTATCATAACATGCTTCAAACTGAGAGGTTGAATTTTACTGGTTGATGCAAAGTCTTCGGTGACAAAAGAATGAGATGCTCCGGAATCAAACAACACTCTGGCAGGGGTGT
The DNA here is from genome assembly GCF_019359855.2 of Lolium perenne. Classification (NCBI taxonomy): domain Eukaryota; kingdom Viridiplantae; phylum Streptophyta; class Magnoliopsida; order Poales; family Poaceae; genus Lolium; species Lolium perenne. The sequence goes on along the minus strand of NC_067248.2, from coordinate 72,176,707 downwards.
GGTTGACAGAAAACATACCCAGTACAACATCTGGTGCTTCCTGGGCTTCTTCGGCGCTCATGTGGTAGAGACGGCCATTGCGGTTATTGGGGTTGTTGGGGGCGAACTTCTTGCCGGTGGAGACACGGCGTTGCTGCTGAGCAGGTGCAGTGGTGTTTCCCGCGAGCTTGGCGAGCCTCTTGGGACACTCGTTGGAGTAGTGCCCCACTACACCACACTCGTAACAAGTGATGGTGGACTTGTCCTTGGAGGCGACGGGGATAGCGTTGCTTCCGGTCCTTGGAGCGGTGTTGGTGTTGGTGTTGGTGTTGTTGGGGGCTCTAGGCGGAGCGCGGTTGTAGTTGTTGTTGTAGTTGCTGTTGTTGTTGTGGCCTCCTGGCCTGGAGTTTCCTCCACTCCGGTTCTGATAACCGGGGCGCGAGTTCTGCATCTGGGGTTTGTTGTTGTTTCTCGGAGTGAAACCTCCGCTTGAGCTGGGGCGATACTTCGGGGCGTTGCTAGGCCCACTCTAATGCATCATGCGGCGTTTGCGGTTTTCATTGGCTTGGTTCAGCTTGCCCTCCATCTGGATGGCGGAGTCGACAAGGGCTTCAAGGTCGGCGAAGGGGATGTTGACGAGGACAGTCTGCATCTCATTGATGCGTGTAGTTGACACGTCCGTTGGGAACCCCAAGAGGAAGGTGTGATGCGCACAGCGGCAAGTTTCGCTCAGGAAGAAACCAAGGTTTAATCGAACCAGTAGGAGTCAAGAAGCACGTTGAAGGTTGATGGCGGCGGGATGTAGTGCGGCGCAACACCAGAGATTCCGTCGCCAACGTGGAACCTGCACAACACAACCAAAGTACTTTGCCCCAACGAAACAGTGAGGTTGTCAATCTCACCGGCTTGCTGTAACAAAGGGTTAGATGTATAGTGTGGAAGATGATTGTTTGCAGAAAACAGTAGAACAGTATTGCAGTTGATTGTATTTCAGTATAGAGAATTGGACCGGGGTCCACAGTTCACTAGAGGTGTCTCTCCCATAAGATAAACAGCATGTTGGGTGAACAAATTACAGTTGGGCAATTGACAAATAAAGAGGGCATGACCATGCACATACATATTATGATGAGTATAGTGAGATTTAATTGGGCATTACGACAAAGTACATAGACCGCTATCCAGCATGCATCTATGCCTAAAAAGTCCACCTTCAGGTTATCATCCGAACCCCCTCCAGTATTAAGTTGCTAACAACAGACAATTGCATTAAGTATTGCGCGTAATGTAATCAGTAACTACATCCTCGAACATAGCACCAATGTTTTATCCCTAGTGGCAACAGCACATCCATAATCTTAGAGATTTTTGTCACTTCCCCAGATTCACGGAGACATGAACTCACTATCGAGCATAAATACTCCCTCTTGGAGTTACAAGCATCTACTTGGCCAGAGCATCTACTAGTAACGGAGAGCATGCAAGATCATAAACAACACATAGATATAAATTTGATAATCAACATAACAAGCATACTACTGTTATTTAAGATCATGCATGCTCTCCGGTATTTGTAGTTACCTTGATCAAGTAGTTGCATGTATCTCCAAGAGGGGGTATTTATGCTCGATAGTGGGTTCATGCCTCTAGTTTTCTGGAAGAGTGAAAATAACTTCTAAGATTGTAGATGTAATGTTTCTACTAGGGAGAAAATAACAATATTTTGTCTAAGGATAATTCTATTGTTTACTTTACACACATTGCTTAATGCGATAATCTGTTGCTTGCAACTTAATACTGGAAGGGGTTCGGATGATAACCTGAAGGTGGATTATTAGTCATAGAGGCAGATAGATTACGACCTATGTATTATGTTGTAATGCCCAATTAAATACTACAGTAACCTTTATCTTATCATAGCATTCATTGTCATGCCCTCACAATTATCAATTGCCCAACTGTAATTTGTTCACCCAACACATGTTATTTATTTGGAGAGTTACCATTAGTGTTGATAGCTGGGAACCCCAGTCCTTCTGTCATCATCATTGCTATACAGTAAATTACGCACTGGAATACTTTTTGGTGCCATCACCTCTGTGTTACTGCTACTGTTGTTGTGTTACTATTGCCATTGCTCTCATATTACTGCTGCTTTCACATCACCCCTGTTACTAGTGTTTTTCCAGGTGCAGCTGAATTGACAACTCCGCTGTTAAGGCTTATAAGTATTCTTTACCTCCCCTTGTGTCGAATCAATAAATTTGGGTTTTACTTCCCTCGAAGACTGTTGCGATCCCCTATACTTGTGGGTCATCAGCGACGTAAGTGCATAAAGAGTATATGCCAAGTCAGCGGGAACGCGAGAAGCGCGTTGGCTTGAATAGGATCTCAGGGTTCGAAGAGAGAGAGAAAGAGATGCGTTGAAGTCGCCATCGGTCGGGTATGACTAATGGTTATCTGCAATGGGGCCTGAGATGGTGTGGGTTCGCGACCCAGTTGATCTTGTCCAAGATCCTGACCTAGTTAATAGTGGTGAGGCATGCAGTAAGCATGGGACACAGTGACAGACCACGGCATAAGTGGCCAGACAGTTGGTTTGACTTGTGTGTAGGGGTACTAAAGCAGTGTTGGCGAGTACCAGGTTCAAGTTGGTGACCGGGTCTATCAGGACTAATGTCAAGTGATGGACATGAGTCGTCCATAGGGAATCCGCAGAAGCGTTGATGAGTCTACTTTGAATTTGAGTCAATGGTGACGGTGGAATTTCTTCATGTTATATAACTTTCACGCAAATCAGTGATCGATGTGTTATGGTGTTAAACAGAGATGAAGATATTGCAGTTGCGGGTGGAATGATGTGGAGTCAGGGAGTATTAGTGGAGTGATGTTGTGCAGGGTGATGCAGTTGGGAAACCCCAAGAGGAAGGTATGATGAGCACAACATCAAGTTTTCCCTCAGAAAGAAACCAAGGTTTAATCGACTAGTATGAGAAAGAAATCACTTCTGAAGGTTGTTGATGGCTGACTTTGGCAGGGCGCATTACCGATGTCAGCAACAACATGGAACCTGCACACAACACAACCAAACTACTTTGCCCCAACTTACAGTGAGGTTGTCAATCTCACTGGTTTTGCTGAAAACAAAGGATTAGACGTATAGTGTGGAAAGAGATGTTTGTTTGCAGTGAAATAAAGAGAACAGTGCTTGCAGTAAGGAAACATAATAGGTATTTGCAGTAGATGGTTTTATCAGTGTAAAAGAAAGGACCGGGTCCACAGTTCACTAGAGGTGTCTCTCCATAAAGATAAATAACATGTTGGGTAAACAAATTACAGCTAGGCAATTGATAGAATCAAGACCATACATGACAAGATGATTACTATGAGATTCATTTAGGCATTGCAACAAGATTCATAGACCGTAATCCAACTGCATCTATGACTAATAATCCACCCTCAAGATATCATCAGAACAACTTTGGGTATTAAGTTGCAAGCAACAGCAAGGCAATTGATAGAATCAAGACCATACATGACAAGATGATTACTATGAGATTCATTTAGGCATTACAACAAGATTCATAGACCGTAATCCAACTGCATCTATGACTAATAATCCACCCTCAAGATATCATCAGAACAACTTTGGGTATTAAGTTGCAAGCAACAGATTATTGCATTAAGTAAAGTGTGTAAAGTAAACAACAAAATTATCCTTGGATAAAGCATTGTTGTTTTCTCCCTAGTAGCAACAGCACATCTACAACCTTAGAATTTATTGTCATTCTCTCAGATTACTAGAGGCATGAACCCACTATCGAGCATAAATACTCCCTCTTGGAGTCACAAGCACATACTTGGCCCGAGCATCTATTAGCAACGGAGAGCATGCAAGATCACAAATAACATATAAAACAGATCTATAATCAACTCAATCATAGTACTCAATATTCATCGGATCCTAGCAAACACAACATGTAGCCTTACATAAAGATGATCTTGATCATGTTAGGCAGCTCATAAGATCTAAACATGAAGCATAAGGAGGAGAAGACAACCATCTAGCTACTGATATGGACCTGTAGTCCAAATATGAACTACTCACGCATCACTTCGGAGGCGGGCATGGTGATGAAGAGGCCTCCCATATGATCTGTCAACACCCGGATTTTTAAGTCCGGATGCCTATTATGTCATTCATCGCAATCCCTAGAATATTGTTGTTGCGAGGCATAATAGCTGAATATCATAGTCATCATTTATTACAAACCATATTGTCTTACAACTTGAATCCCATGATCCATATTACACAAATAGTTGATCTATTGATCAACGAACAAACACAAGTTCATAGCGGAAGCGTAAGATACAAGGACTCTCTAGTCCACAGGCCAACGCTTGACGTCGGAAGACTCCTAGTTGTCGTAGGCGTCCTGCTGGTCATCTCCTTGGTAGTTCTGTTCATCTTCATACTCTGGCCATTTGAATAGCCAGGGACAAAGCCGTAAGTACTTCAAGTACTTGCAAACTAATACTAGTGTAAGTGCTAGACATTTCTAGTAAAGGGTGCTAAGCTCTAGTTTATTTGTATAAAGCCAATTTTCGTTCATAAGTATTTGAGAAAAACCTTATTCAAGTACTAGACTAACCCAAGTGGGAACATTAGTGTCATTCCCACCATTCAAGTGGTGATTTCAATTCAATTCACCACTTCACCAAACATTTTCAAGAATCTGACACCGGAAGCTGTATGGCCTTTCCAACCGTCCGTAACCGTGGACACGACTATTCGAATAGATTTACACTCTGCAGAGGTTGCACACTTGTGCCACACATTTGATTTCATCCATCGGGATTACCCCGAATCATCATAACACAGTACGCGGATCATCAACCATAACCTTTCACTTACAAATCCTAGTATAGGCACCTCTCCCCATGAGCTTGGCCTCCCAGTGAAGACAGACAGTTAGCCTGGGAACTGCACAGGGCTTGGGCCGGACATTAACCTCATTTCACGTCATTTCACATCATTCCTTTTGTTGTAGAGGCAGCCTCCGGCATAACCCCGATGACGCTTGTTTTAGAGGGAACCCATACTAAGATGCATAAACTTCCAGTTAAGCCCTACCCATAATCAGGTATTGTGGGGGTACTCAATATTGGAAAGGTATCGCATTCAAACCAACATCAGTTTTATATCAAAAATCACCATCTTCTCTTGGTCATATTCACCTTCAAAAATCATTCAATGAAATGACTTCATCATTCCAAGGTTTCAAACTTGTTTCAAAGTCATATGTTCCCATCTAGAGTAGTCAAGTTTTAATATTTAGCACTAGCACTAATCATGAGGGGTGCTAATCTTGCTTGGCTAGCTTGAGACTAACTTTACTACCCTAGTAACCTCCTTTAACTTTGACCAAAGTTAACTATAAAAGCAACTCTTTGAATAAACAAGTAAAACTTTGTAAAGTAGAAACTTGGGATAGGCTTATGGTAAGAAAGGTAAGAATCATGGTGCCTTGCCCCAAGGGGCTTTGCACTTTGCAAGAATATTAGCTTGCCTTGATAGTTCTCAAGGGGCTCCTCCTCCTCCTCCTGGTAGAATCCTTCCTCCTCTTGGTATTCTCCGGTGCTAGCGTCTAAATTTGAATACGAGTATAATCACTCACTAATTCAATGGCTATTCCAAACATCACATATATGCACACAACTATTCTAAGCACACAAGTAATTCAATTAGGGTGCATTGGTTGTGTTACTTGAGGAAAAATAATTTCCTCTCATTACATATGTAAATGATAGTTTCCATATTGTTCTTGAGAAATAATTTCCTCTCATTGAAATCTTCTTAAGATTTAATTTCTCAAACAATCATACATGAATTTGTATTGACCTAAGTCAACCATTCATTATCATCATTTGAGAAAATGATTTAAATGAGGTAGACCACCTCATACTATTTATCAATCCTACAAATGATTTAAATCTCCAAGTATTTCATATAGGTGAGTTTGGCCAGGGGTCCAAACATCACATGAATTCATTTGGGACAAGATTTAAATGAAGTATAACACCTCATATAATTTGTATAATAGTTTTGGACAATATCACTTAGAGAAAATAGCCATATTGTCCACCAATTAAACTAGGGCATGATCATGTAAAGTGACCACACCATTTTCTTGCAGAAAAAATTAGTGTAAGTCAAATGTGAGCTACTGGAGTTGGAATTAACTAAATATCTATTTTGGTTGATTTTTAAGATTTATTTGAATGTGCAAAAGTCCCTGGCTTGTTCTTTTTGTCACATTTTTTCTACAACAGATCACAAGGTGAGACCAGTGGCATGTCGTAGATCTTTTTAGTGGCTTTCGAACCATATAAAATTCATTGCATTTGGTTAAGCCAATTTGAATCTATTGTTTTTCAAAGTTTGGGCAGTATTGAAATTATTTGGAAATGTTTAAAAGGAGTTTGAATTAATAGGGCTGGCGGGAAATGAAACTGGGCCAGATTCGAATTAAAACGGCCCAGTCCAGCCCACCACGGTCCACAGATGCGCGGCGCGCTGACAGGGTGGGGTCCAAGCGTCAGTGGCTCATAAAACCCGAAGCGGTACGTTTTAAACAGAAGCGTTGGATTAGAATCTAATCCAACGGTCGAGGTTCATCGTCTTCTCCGACGAGAACCCGACTTGCTGGCAGCGGACCTAGGGGGTTGGCGGGCTAACCGTGGCTCCAGCAAGGCGTGGCAGTATGCTTGACGGTGTTGTGGACGACGGCGAGGCTCCTAGTACCGGCGGCTCCTCCTGGAACGGCTCCAATCGATGGCGGCGGTCTCCAGGTACTGGCGGCTCCGATCTTCAAATTGGAGCAGCTCCAGCGATGATTGAGGGAGTGGTGGAGTGGTGGAGAGGCAGTGAAGGGTGGGGAACGAGGTGGTGTGCTCCGTTGCTTCCAGGGAACCCGCTATTTATAGGATTGAGTGAGGGTGGCAGGGCAGTGATGCGGTCGACAATGGCGCGGCTCTTCCGGCGAGCTGTTGGGCTAGGCGAGGGTGCTACGACGTTCTCCTCGTCCAGGCGAATCTGTAGGTAGCAATGGCACGGTCGGGCGGCGTCTGTGGGTGACGCATTGCGTCCATATCTGGCGGCGGCGTCCACGGGATCTTGTCCCCGTCTCCGGAGGCGGCGGGCAAGGGTCTGTGCTGCGCGCGTGTCTGGCGGCGTCGCAGTGTCACGCAGGTGCTCAACTCGCTCGCAGGGGGTCTAGGGAGTGCTCGAGGCGGTGGCGTTGCACGTGGCCAGTGCGCGTCTGCGAGTGCACGCTTGCGACGCGAGCGGCATGGCCGTGCCGATCTGGGCGCGCGATCTCTGGCTGCTGTCGTCAACGTCCGAGGCTGTGGCGATGCTAGGGCGTTGTAGGAGAGCGAGGTGGCAACGTTTGGCACGGTGGCCAGTGGTGGCGATGAAGGAGAAGAGGGGAGGTGCGTCGGGGTGGTGACATGGCCGGCATGGCCAGGCCCTAGCTTGCCCTCCTCTCTCCTTAGGGTTACTGTGGGTCACTGATGGTTAGAAGGAACCAGGGGACCAATAGGGTGCAAATGGGGTAGTTAGGGTTAGAGTAGATCACTATAGCAAATAGTGTCAAATAGTCACATAGATGCTATTTGTGAATTTTGTTAAATTTTGATTCAATTCAATTGGTTGCAAGTGTTGAGTTGTGAGTATTTCATTTAGTTAGAAATGACCAGAGGTGATGGAGTGTGGTGGTGGAATTGTTAAATTCAAAGTTTTGCAAATTTGGCTAAGTGTGAGATTGTTGAATCTATTAAAAAGTTGCAACTTTGGTTGAGCATAGCTAATGATCAAGAAAGAATTTGGCATGGTGATCTTTACAAAAAGTGTTCACCTTGATGTTGACTTGGAGGTGGTGCAAAGAGTTGACAAAGTTTAGTTTGAAAATTTCGAAATGCAAGGGCTCAAAGTGATGACCAGACTGTAATTGGCAGATTTGACCAATATCATAGGTGAGCCAAATTTGAAGTTGAAAACCATTTGATTTGTGTTTCTTTGATTCCAAAAGTTTTAATAAGTGTTTGGTAACATTGTTCAACTAATTGTGAAGACCAAAATGGTCTAGGGTCAAAATTTATAAAAATGGCATAGAGCCATATGTGAGGGTTTTAGGGTTTTTCTTTTATTTGATTTCTTTCTCTTTTTGATTTATTTCGTTGGTGATCTTCATATGATCACTTTGGGGTTTTAGAGCATAGCACAAACACATATTAACAATCATCATGGCATAGCACTCAAATGCACAAGTCCTATGCAGGGTACTATATGCAAAAAGAAAAGTTTTTGTTGGTTTGAAATTTTAATCTCTGGAATTCTTCCTCTTTCTTTTTGTTGAAATTTGGGATGTTACAAACCCTTCCCCCTTACAAAAGATCTCGTCCCGAGATCTAAAAGAAAGTTAGGTACTAAAGAGATGTGGGTACTCCTTCTTCATGAAATCTTCGCGTTCCCAAGTGGCTTCATCCTCAGTATGGTTGCTCCACTGAATCTTCAGGAACTTGATGCTTCGGGTGAAGGTGGTTCTGTAAGCTTCCTCCAGGATGCGAATCGGCACTTCGCGGTATGTCAAGTCCTGGTTGATATCCACAGATCGATGATCAATGTTTTTGAACACTTCGGTCTTCTCAGGGACTTCAAGGCACTTCCGGAGGAGTGAGATGTGAAATACGTCGTGCACAGCCGACATTTCTTCTGGCAGTTCCAGTTGATATGATACTTCGCCTCGGCGACTCAGAACCTTGAAAGGCCTGACATATCGGGGTGTGAGCTTTCCTTTCAGCTGGAATCTCTGCATTCCTTTCAGGGGGGATACCTTGAGATAGACGAAGTCTCCGATCTCGAAGGTCATCTCCCGGCGTCTCTTGTCAGCGTAACTCTTCTGTCTTGATTGCGCTGTCTTGAGGTACTCGCGGATCTTGTGTACTTTCTCCTCGGCTTCCCGAAGAACATCTGGGCCAAAGACTTGGCTTTCTCCGACTTCCGACCAATTCAGAGGGGTACGGCATTTCCTTCCGTACAAGGCTTCAAAGGGGGCCATCTGCAGGCTGGCTTGATAGCTGTTGTTGTAAGAGAAATCTGCATAAGGCAAGCAGTCTTCCCACTTGGATCCGTACTCCAGTACACATGCTCTCAACATGTCTTCCAGTATCTGGTTGACTCTCTCAGTCTGTCCGTCGGTCTGGGGGTGATAGGTGGTGCTGAAATTCAGACGGGTTCCTAGTCCTTCGTGCACTTTCTGCCAGAATCTTGAGGTGAATTGTGATCCTCTATCTGACACTATCGACTTCGGGGTTCCGTGTAGGGCGACTATTCTGGAGATGAATAGTTCAGCTAACTTTGGGCCTTGGTATGTGGTCTTGACAGCGATGAAATGGGCGACTTTGGTCAATCTATCGACAACTACCCATATTGAGTCATTGCCTTTGCTGGATTTGGGCAGTCCGGTGATAAAGTCCATTCGTACGGAGTCCGATTTCCATTCTGGTATCTGTAGTGGTTGCAACAGTCCGGCGGGTCGTTGATGTTCTGCCTTGACTCTCTGACAGATGTCACACTTGGCGATGTAGCTTCCGATCTCCCTCTTCATTCCATGCCACCAGAATTGTTCCTTCAGGTCTTGATACATCTTGGTACCTCCGGGGTGGATTAAGTAAAGGGTGTCATGGGCTTCTTGCAGGATGACTTGCTTCAAGTCTGAGTCCGATGGTACGCAGAGGCATCCTTTGTACCAAAGAACTCCGGCTTCATCTACGGTGAATCCTGGTGCCTTTCCTGCGGAAATCTTTTTCTTGATTCCATCGATGCTGGCATTTCCTATCTGGGCTTCCTTAATCTGGCTGATCAAGGTGGGTTGAAGTTCGATGCTGGCTAGGAATCCTTCACTAACAAGTTCCAGTCTAAACTGTTCAAATTCTTGAAACAGGCTGGGTTGCTCGATTGCGATCATGGAGTTCAACTGACACGGCAGTCGACTCAAGGCATCCGCTACCACATTGGCCTTGCCGGGGTGGTAGTGAATCTCCATGTCGTAATCCTTGATCAATTCAATCCATCTGCGCTGCCTCATGTTCAGCTCCTTCTGGGTGAAGATATATTTCAGGCTCTTGTGGTCGGAGTAGATTTCGCATCGATTACCCATGAGGTAATGACGCCAAACTTTTAAGGCTAAGACCACGGCTGCAAGTTCGAGGTCATGGGTTGGATAGTTCTGCTCGTGTTGCTTCAATTGTCTTGAAAGGTAGGATATGACCTTGCCTTCTTGCATAAGCACACATCCAAGACCAATCTTGGAGGCATCGCAATATACGTCAAAGGGCTTAGTGATGTCAGGCATGATCAGGATTGGGGCTGAGGTCAGTCTAATCTTGAGCTGTTGGAAGCTATCTTCACATTTGTCAGTCCACTCGAACTTCTTGTCCTTTTTCAACAGTTGGGTCATTGGTCGAGCGATGCTCGAAAAGCCTTCTACAAATCTGCGGTAATATCCGGCTAATCCCAGAAAAGCGCGGACCTCGGTTTGGGTGGTGGGGGCTTGCCATTCCATAACAGTTTTAATTTTTGCGGGATCTACGGCAATTCCTCCTGCAGACAAGATGTGTCCCAGAAATCCTACTTCCTTCAGCCAAAACTCACATTTGCTGAACTTGGCATACAACTGGTGGTGTCTAAGGGTTTCTAGGACAGTCTCCAAATGCTGTTCATGTTCCTCTTCGGACTTGGAGTAGATAAGAATGTCGTCGATGAAGACAACGACAAACTTGTCCAGAAAGTTCATGAAGATCTTATTCATGAGGTTCATGAAATAAGCTGGGGCATTGGTTAATCCGAATGACATGACGTTGTACTCATACAACCCATATCTGGTGGTGAAGGCAGTCTTTGGAATATCCGTGGCTCGAATTTTCAGCTGATGATAACCAGTTCTAAGATCTATCTTTAAGAAAACTTTGGCTCCGGTTAACTGATCAAACAAGTCTTCTATCTTGGGTAGGGGGTATTTGTTCTTGATGGTGACATCGTTAAGCTTACGGTAGTCCGTACATAACCGGGTGGCACCATCCTTCTTGTCCACAAACAGAACAGGTGATCTCCAGGGGGATGCACTAGGTCGAATCAGACCTTTGGCTAGCATATCATCTATCTGTTTCTTCAGCTCCACAAGCTCTGTTGGGTTCATGCTATAGGCTCTCTGCGCTATAGGTCCGGTTCCGGGGATTAACTCGATGATGAACTCGATATCCCGATCCGGGGGCATACCGGGTAGATCATCCGGAAACACATCAGGGTATCGACAAACGACCCTGATTTGATCCAGAGTTGGCTTGGCTATACTTTGGTTACAGGTAAATTTTCTGGGTAGTTTTTCAGAGACATGCTCTACTAGGATACCGGTGCTGCTAGTCATGGTGATGGCTTTCTTGGCACAGTCTATCAAACCATGGTGTTTTGACATCCAGTCCATTCCTAGTACGACTTCCGAACCTTTTGGTTCCCAGAATGATGAGATTGGCACAGAATTCTACCTCATGTATTATGATGGGTACATTTTTGCAAAATTTTCTGGCTTTGGTGGTTGATCCGGGCATTTGAACTATCATAACATGCTTCAAACTGAGAGGTTGAATTTTACTGGTTGATGCAAAGTCTTCGGTGACAAAAGAATGAGATGCTCCGGAATCAAACAACACTCTGGCAGGGGTGTGGTTGACAGAAAACATACCCAGTACAACATCTGGTGCTTCCTGGGCTTCTTCGGCGCTCATGTGGTAGAGACGGCCATTGCGGTTATTGGGGTTGTTGGGGGCGAACTTCTTGCTGGTGGAGACACGGCGTTGCTGCTGAGCAGGTGCAGTGGTGTTTCCCGCGAGCTTGGCGAGCCTCTTGGGACACTCGTTGGAGTAGTGCCCCACTACACCACACTCGTAACAAGTGATGGTGGACTTGTCCTTGGAGGCGACGGGGATAGCGTTGCTTCCGGTCCTTGGAGCGGTGTTGGTGTTGGTGTTGGTGTTGTTGGGGGCTCTAGGCGGAGCGCGGTTGTAGTTGTTGTTGTAGTTGCTGTTGTTGTTGTGGCCTCCTGGCCTGGAGTTTCCTCCACTCCGGTTCTGATAACCGGGGCGCGAGTTCTGCATCTGGGGTTTGTTGTTGTTTCTCGGAGTGAAACCTCCGCTTGAGCTGGGGCAATACTTCGGGGCGTTGCTAGGCCCACTCTAATGCATCATGCGGCGTTTGCGGTTTTCATTGGCTTGGTTCAGCTTGCCCTCCATCTGGATGGCGGAGTCGACAAGGGCTTCAAGGTCGGCGAAGGGGATGTTGACGAGGACAGTCTGCATCTCATTGATGCGTGTAGTTGACACGTCCGTTGGGAACCCCAAGAGGAAGGTGTGATGCGCACAGCGGCAAGTTTCCCTCAGTAAGAAACCAAGGTTTAATCGAACCAGTAGGAGTCAAGAAGCACGTTGAAGGTTGATGGCGGCGGGATGTAGTGCGGCGCAACACCAGAGATTCCGTCGCCAACGTGGAACCTGCACAACACAACCAAAGTACTTTGCCCCAACGAAACAGTGAGGTTGTCAATCTCACCGGCTTGCTGTAACAAAGGGTTAGATGTATAGTGTGGAAGATGATTGTTTGCAGAAAACAGTAGAACAGTATTGCAGTTGATTGTATTTCAGTATAGAGAATTGGACCGGGGTCCACAGTTCACTAGAGGTGTCTCTCCCATAAGATAAACAGCATGTTGGGTGAACAAATTACAGTTGGGCAATTGACAAATAAAGAGGGCATGACCATGCACATACATATTATGATGAGTATAGTGAGATTTAATTGGGCATTACGACAAAGTACATAGACCGCTATCCAGCATGCATCTATGCCTAAAAAGTCCACCTTCAGGTTATCATCCGAACCCCCTCCAGTATTAAGTTGCTAACAACAGACAATTGCATTAAGTATTGCGCGTAATGTAATCAGTAACTACATCCTCGAACATAGCACCAATGTTTTATCCCTAGTGGCAACAGCACATCCATAATCTTAGAGATTTCTGTCACTTCCCCAGATTCACGGAGACATGAACCCACTATCGAGCATAAATACTCCCTCTTGGAGTTACAAGCATCTACTTGGCCAGAGCATCTACTAGTAACGGAGAGCATGCAAGATCATAAACAACACATAGATATAAATTTGATAATCAACATAACAAGTATTCTCTATTCATCGGATCCCAACAAACGCAACATATAGAATTACAGATAGATGATCTTGATCATGTTCGGCAGCTCACAAGACCCGACAATTAAGCACAATGGGGAGAAGACAACCATCTAGCTACTGCTATGGACCCATAGTCCAGGGGTAGACTACTCACTCATCACTCCGGAGGCGACCATGGCGGCGTAGAGTCCTCCGGGAGATGACTCCCCTCTCCGGCAGGGTGCCGGAGGCGATCTCCTGAATCCCCCGAGATGGGATTGGCGGCGGCGGCGTCTCTGGAAGGTTTTCCGTATCGTGGCTCTCGGTACTGGGGGTTTCGCGACGGAGGCTTTAAGTAGGCGGAAGGGCAGGTCAGGGGGCCACACGAGGGCCCCACACTACAGGTCGGCGCGGCCAAGGGCCAGGCCGCGCCGCCCTAGGGTGTGGCCGCCTCGTGGCCCCACTTCGTCTCCTCTTCGGTCTTCTGGAAGCTTCGTGGCAAAATAGGACCCTGGGAGTTTATTTCGTCCAATTCCGAGAATATTTCCTTACTAGGATTTCTGAAACCAAAAATAGCAGAAAACAGCAACTGGCACTTCGGCATCTTGTTAATAGGTTAGTTCCAGAAAATGCACGAATATGACATAAAGTGTGCATAAAACATGTAGATATCATCAATAAAGTGGCATGGAACACAAGAAATTATCGATACGTCGGAGACGTATAAGCATCCCCAAGCTTAGTTCTGCTCGTCCCGAGCAGGTAAAATGATAACAAAGATAATTTCTGGAGTGACATGCCATCATAACCTTGATCATACTATTTGTAAAGCATATGTAGTGAATGCAGCGATCAAAACAATGTATATGACATGAGTAAACAAGTGAATCATATAGCAAAGACTTTTCATGAATAGTACTTCAAGACAAGCATCAATAAGTCTTGCATAAGAGTTAACTCATAAAGCAATAATTCAAAGTAAAGGCATTGAAGCAACACAAAGGAAGATTAAGTTTTAGCGGTTGCTTTCAACTTGTAACATGTATATCTCATGGATATTTGTCAACATAGAGTAATATAATAATTGCAATATGCAAGTATGTAGGAATCAATGCACAGCTCACACAAGTGTTTGCTTCTTGAGGTGGAGAGAAATAGGTGAACTGACTCAACATAAAAGTAAAAGAATGGTCCTCCATAGAGGAAAAGCATCGATTGCTATATTTGTGCTAGAGCTTTGATTTTGAAAACATGAAACAATTTTGTCAACGGTAGTAATAAAGCATATGTATCATGTAAATTATATCTTACAAGTTGCAAGCCTCATGCATAGTATACTAATAGTGCCCGCACCTTGTCCTAATTAGCTTGGACTACCGGGATCATCGCAATGCACATGTTTTAACCAAGTGTCACAAAGGGGTACCTCTATGCCGCCTGTACAAAGGTCTAAGGAGAAAGCTCGCATTGGATTTCTCGCTATTGATTATTACCTCTATGCCGCCTGTACAAAGGTCTAAGGAGAAAGCTCGCATTGGATTTCTCGCTATTGATTATTCTCAACTTAGACATCCATACCGGGACAACATAGACAACAGATAATGGACTCCTCTTTTATGCATAAGCATGTAACAACAATTAATAATTTTCTCATATGAGATTGAGGATATATGTCCAAAACTGAAACTTCCACCATGAATCATGGCTTTAGTTAGCGGCCCAATGTTCTTCTCTAACAATATGCATGCTTAACCATAAGGTGGTAGATCTCCCTTACTTCAGACAAGACGAACATGCATAGCAACTCACATGATATTCAACAAAGAATAGTTGATGGCGTCCCCAGTGAACATGGTTATCGCACAACAAGCAACTTAATAAGAGATAAAGTGCATAAGTACATATTCAATACCACAATAGTTTTTAAGCTATTTGTCCCATGAGCTATATATTGCAAAGGCGAATGATGGAATTTTAAAGGTAGCACTCAAGCAATTTACTTTGGAATGGCGGAGAAATACCATGTAATAGGTAGGTGTGGTGGACACAAATGGCATAGTGGTTGGCTCAAGGATTTTGGATGCATGAGAAGTAATCCCTCTCGATACAAGGTTTAGGCTAGCAAGGTTATTTGAAACAAACACAAGGATGAACGGTGCAGAAAAACTCACATAAAAGACATATTGAAAACATTATAAGACTCCACACCGTCTTCCTTGTTGTTCAAACTCAATACTAGAAATTATCTAGACTTTAGAGAGACCAAATATGCAAACCAAATTTTAGCATGCTCTATGTATTCCTTCATTAATGGGTGCAAAGCATATGATGCAAGAGCTTAAACATGAGCACAACAATTGCCAAGTATCACATTATCCAAGACATTTTAGCAAATTACTACATGTATCATTTTCCAATTCCAACCATATAACAATTTAACGAAGAAGAAACTTCGCCATGAATACTATGAGTAGAGCCTAAGGACATACTTGTCCATATGCTACAGTGGAGCGTGTCTCTCTCCCATACAGTGAATGCTAGGATCCATTTTATTCAAACAAAACAAAAAAACAAAAACAAACCGACGCTCCAAGAAAAGCACATAAGATGTGATGGAATAAAAATATAGTTTCAGGGGAGGAACCTGATAATGTTGTCGATGAAGAAGGGGATGCCTTGGGCATCCCCAAGCTTAGACGCTTGAGTCTTCTTAGAATATGCAGGGGTGAACCACCGGGGCATCCCCAAGCTTAGAGCTTTCACTCTCCTTGATCATATTGCATCATACTCCTCTCTTGATCCTTGAAAACTTCCTCCACACCAAACTTAGAACAACTCATTAGAGGGTTAGTGCACAATCAAAATATACATGTTCAGAGGTGACATAATCATTCTTAACACTTCTGGACATTGCACAAAGCTACTTAAAGTCAATGGAATCGAAATATCCATCGAACATAACAAAACTGGCAATGCGAAATAAAAGGCAGAATCTGTCAAAACAGAACAGTTCGTATTGAAGAATTTTATCGAGGCACCAAACTTGCTCAAATGAAAATGCTCATATTGAATGAAAGTTGCGTACATATCTGAGGATCACTCACGTAAATTGGCATAATTTTCTGAGTTACCTATAGAGAATTTTTCCCAGATTCGTGACAGCAAAGAAATCTGTTTCTGTGCAGTAATCCAAATCTAGTATGAACTTTACTATCAAAGACTTTACTTGGCACAACAAAACACTAAACTAAGATAAGGAGAGGTTGCTACAGTAGTAAACAACTTCCAAGACACAAAATAAAAACAAAGTACTGTAGTAAAAACCATGGGTTGTCTCCCATAAGCGCTTTTCTTTAACGCCTTTCAGCTAGGCGCAGAAAGTGTGTATCAAGTATTATCAAGAGACGAAGTGTCAACATCATAATTTGTTCTAATAATAGAATCATAAGGTAACTTCATTCTCTTTCTAGGGAAGTGTTCTATACCTTTCTTGAGAGGAAATTGATATTTAATATTACCTTCCTTCATATCAATGATAGCACCAACTGTTCGAAGAAAAGGTCTTCCCAATATAATGGGACAAGATGCATTGCATTCAATATCCAAGACAACAAAATCAACGGGGACAAGGTTATTGTTAACGGTAATGCGAACATTATCAACTTTCCCCAAAGGTTTCTTTGTAGAATGATCAGCAAGATTAACATCCAAATAACAATTTTTCAGCGGTGGCAAGTCAAGCATATTATAAATTTTCTTAGGCATAACGGAAATACTTGCACCAAGATCACATAAGGCATTAAAATCAAAATCTTTAACCTTCATCTTAATGATGGGCTCCCAACCATCCTCTAGCTTTCTAGGAATAGAGGCTTCGCGCTCTAGTTTCTCTTCTCTAGCTTTTACGAGAGCATTTGTAATATGTTGCGTGAAAGCCAAATTTATAGCACTAGCATTAGGACTTTTAGCAAGTTTTTGCAAGAACTTTATAACTTCAGAGATGTGGAAATCATCAAAATTCAAACCATTATAATCTAAATCAATGGGATCATCATCCCCAATGTTGGAAAAAATTTCAGCAGCTTTATCACAGTAGTTTCAATGATTTTAGCAGTTTCGGGCAGTTTCTCGCGCTTTGCATTAGAAGTGGAAACATTGCTAACACCAATTATTTTATTATTAATAGTGGGAGGTGCAGCAACATGTGTAGCATTAGCATTACTAGTCGTGGTAATAGTCCAAACTTTAGCTATATTATCTTCTTTAGCTAGTTTTTCATTTTCTTCTCTATCCCACCTAGCACGCAATTCGGCCATCAATCTTATATTCTCATTAATTCTAACTTGGATGGCATTTGCTGTAGTAGTAATTTTGTTATCTAAATCCTCGGGTTTAGCAGCCATTTTATTAATTAAAGAAGATTGTGATGCAGACATGTATGAGATTCGATTTTCAGCATTAGCAAGTTTAGTTTGCAACCCCGAGATCTCCCTAATCAGATTTTCAAGTTGATTCCCTATATTCTTCAACAAGGTAGATTGCTCATTCATTGTTTTAGTAAACAATTTATTTTGCTCATATTGTGATTGCATAAAGCTTTTAGTGGATCTTTCAATTTCTAGCATCTTTTCTTCATTAGGTGAAACATATCTACCATGAGAGTTACCATTAGCAGGATATGGCATAGAGTTATTGTAATTGTTATTCTTAATGAAATTCACATCAACATAATCTTTTTGAGCAGCCAATGAAGCTAACGGAACATTATTAGGATCAACATTAGTCCTACCATTCACAAGCATAGACATAATAGCATCAATCTTATCACTCAAGGAAGAGGTTTCTTCGACATAATTTACCTTCTTACCTTGTGGAGCTCTTTCCGTGTGCCATTCAGAGTAATTGATCATCATATTATCAAGAAGCTTTGTTGCTTCACCAAGAGTGATGGACATAAAGGTACCTCCAGCAGCTGAATCCAATAAATTCCGCGAAGAAAAATTTAGTCCTGCATAGAAGGTTTGGATGATCATCCAAGTAGTCAGTCCATGTGTTGGGCAATTTTTAACCAAAGATTTCATTCTTTCCCATGCTTGTGCAACATGCTCAGTATCTAATTGTTTAAAATTCATTATGCTACTCCTCAAAGATATAATTTTAGCAGGGGGATAATATCTACCAATAAAAGCATCCTTGAATTTAGTCCATGAATCAATACTATTCTTAGGCAGAGATAGCAAACAATCTTTAGCTCTTCCTCTTAATGAGAAAGGGAACAATTTTAATTTTATAATGTCACCATCTACATCTTTATATTTTTGCATTTCACATAGTTCAACAAAATTATTAAGATGGGCAGCAGCATCATCAGAACTAACACCAGAAAATTGCTCTCGCATAACAAGATTCAGTAAAGCAGGTTTAATTTCAAAGAATTCTGCTGTAGTAGCAGGTGGAGCAATAGGTGTGCATAAGAAATCATTATTATTTGTGGTTGTGAAGTCACACAACTTAGTATTTTCAGGAGTACCCATTTTTGCAGTAGTAAATAAAGCAAACTAGATAAAGTAAATGCGAGTAACTAATTTTTTTTGTGTTTTTGATATAGCAAACAAGATAGTAAATAAAGTAAAACTAGCAACTAATTTTTTTGTATTTTGATATAGTGCAGCAAACAAAGTAGTAAATAAAATAAAGCAAGACAAAAACAAAGTAAAGAGATTGGGAAGTGGAGACTCCCCTTGCAGCGTGTCTTGATCTCCCCGGCAACGGCGCCAGAAATTTGCTTGATGCGTGTAGTTGACACGTCCGTTGGGAACCCCAAGAGGAAGGTGTGATGCGCACAGCGGCAAGTTTCCCTCAGTAAGAAACCAAGGTTTAATCGAACCAGTAGGAGTCAAGAAGCACGTTGAAGGTTGATGGCGGCGGGATGTAGTGCGGCGCAACACCAGAGATTCCGGCGCCAACGTGGAACCTGCACAACACAACCAAAGTACTTTGCCCCAACGAAACAGTGAGGTTGTCAATCTCACCGGCTTGCTGTAACAAAGGATTAGATGTATAGTGTGGAAGATGATTGTTTGCAGAAAACAGTAGAACAGTATTGCAGTTGATTGTATTTCAGTATAGAGAATTGGACCGGGGTCCACAGTTCACTAGAGGTGTCTCTCCCATAAGATAAACAGCATGTTGGGTGAACAAATTACAGTTGGGCAATTGACAAATAAAGAGGGCATGACCATGCACATACATATTATGATGAGTATAGTGAGATTTAATTGGGCATTACGACAAAGTACATAGACCGCTATCCAGCATGCATCTATGCCTAAAATGTCCACCTTCAGGTTATCATCCGAACCCCCTCCAGTATTAAGTTGCTAACAACAGACAATTGCATTAAGTATTGCGCGTAATGTAATCAGTAACTACATCCTCGAACATAGCACCAATGTTTTATCCCTAGTGGCAACAGCACATCCATAATCTTAGAGATTTGTCACTTCCCAGTTCACGGAGACATGAACCCACTATCGAGCATAAATACTCCCTCTTGGAGTTACAAGCATCTACTTGGCCAGAGCATCTACTAGTAACGGAGAGCATGCAAGATCATAAACAACACATAGATATAAATTTGATAATCAACATAACAAGTATTCTCTATTCATCGGATCCCAACAAATGCAACATATAGAATTACAGATAGATGATCTTGATCATGTTCGGCAGCTCACAAGACCCGACAATTAAGCACAATGGGGAGAAGACAACCATCTAGCTACTGCTATGGACCCATAGTCCAGGGGTAGACTACTCACTCATCACTCCGGAGGCGACCATGGCGGCGTAGAGTCCTCCGGGAGATGACTCCCCTCTCCGGCAGGGTGCCGGAGGCGATCTCCTGAATCCCCCGAGATGGGATTGGCGGCGGCGGCGTCTCTGGAAGGTTTTCCGTATCGTGGCTCTCGGTATTGGGGGTTTCGCGACGGAGGCTTTAAGTAGGCGGAAGGGCAGGTCAGGGGGCCACACGAGGGCCCCACACTACAGGTCGGCGCGGCAAAGGGCCAGGCCGCGCCGCCCTAGGGTGTGGCCGCCTCGTGGCCCCACTTCGTCTCCTCTTCGGTCTTCTGGAAGCTTCGTGGCAAAATAGGACCCTGGGCGTTGATTTCGTCCAATTCCGAGAATATTTCCTTACTAGGATTTCTGAAACCAAAAACAGCAGAAAACAGCAACTGGCACTTCGGCATCTTGTTAATAGGTTAGTTCCAGAAAATGCACGAATATGACATAAAGTGTGCATAAAACATGTAGATATCATCAATAAAGTGGCATGGAACACAAGAAATTATCGATACGTCGGAGACGTATCACTCATCATGCAGTCTGTTCAGGAATCGCTCCTGCCTCTTCGCGGTGGTGTCGGTCTCATCGGGGGCGTACCTTGACAGTGTAAGGAACCTGTCGCGGTATTCTACCACCGTCATGCGACCCTGCTTCAGTTCACGGAACTCATCCCTCATCTTTTTGATAAGACCCGGGGGTACATGGTACTTGCTGAACTTGAGCTTGAAATCTGCCCAAGTCATGAACTGACCTCCGTTCATGGCACGGGTGCTAGTCCACCAGGCTCGGGCTGGTCCGGCAAGATAGTGGGTTGCAAACAGCACCATCTCATTGGCTTCCACTCCGGCCACTTCCAAGTTATTCTCCATAGTCTGGAGCCAGTCGTCGGTGTCGAGGGGTTCTTCCGTCTTGCTAAACACCGGAGGGTTGGTGTTCTAAAAGTTCTTGAGCTTTGAACCGGGGTGGTCATGATTTCCATGGCCTTGGTTGGCAAGGTTTTGCAAGGCTGCGATGTTGGCTTGGCGTTCAGCTCTTTCTGTCTCCCTGTCAGCAAGCAGGGTTTGCAGCAGTTGCATCATCGCATCGTTGTTGTTGCGATTGGGAGGGGCCATCTGATCATAGATAAGATAATGAGATCAGAGGGAAATTTCTATGGTTTATTTTAAGTTATTTCATAAAATTTGAAACTTGAAGTCTTTTCATGACAAACACAACATTCATTCATTCATTCAACACACATTACAAACTAACACTTGACACTTGCCATGGTTTTAAGAACCATTCAACATGCTACGATACAAGGGGCGGGATACAACTCACACCTACATCCGTGCTCAAGTGTTACTACCCTCGTCCTCAACGTCGATCGGAACAACGTCATCAGGTCCTGGCTCCAGGAAAGCGTAGTCCTCCTCCTCAGTGAACTCGTCCTCCTCGAAGTCGTCGTCGTCGCTCAGGAAGGCTCCTCCTCCCTGAAGGTCAATACCTTCGTCATCCTCCTCCATATCTCTCAGCTGGTCCTCCTGGTCCTGGACCGTGGCCTCCAAAGATGCGATCTTGGCGCGAAGGCGCTTAATCGTCGCATCCCTCTTGGCACGCTGCAGGCGAAGCTTGTTGCGATCCTCGGAGAGCATCTTGATGGCATCCGCATGGGTTGCCAGAGCGAGGTGCGTCTGGTTGGCGTACGCACGAGCGTTGTCTAGATCCTGCTGCGTGTGATACAGCATAAAATCCAGGTGCTCGGCGTGGTGCCTCAACTCCGGGTGAGACTGCAGCGTCATGGGCACTCCTGAGGCATCACGCCTCACCAGGTGAGCGAAGCGGGATGCAAGCAGGCGTACCACATTCTGACCACAAAGACGCGCAAGTGCCTCCTGAAGGGCACGTGCAAGTCCATCGAGCCAGTTGCTCTCACGGAAAGAGAACAGGATCCTCTCCGAGTTGGGAGACTCCATCGTGCCTCTCAAATCTGCAGTGATGATCCACTGCAACTCGCCACCGGGCTGATCGTTCACCTGCATCCCGTGGAACTCAGGGTGAAGGCGCCCAAGAAAGGCGGAGACAGCGGTGAGGTCGTGCTCGAACACAAGGCTTCCACCGTTCCCAAGCTGATAGAACTTGGTGTTGATGGGTTCATTCGGCTCCATCTGAAAGCGAATTGGATAAGTAAGTTAGAGAGTGAACAAGTGTGGCAAAATTTTAAGTAGATTCGAATAAGAAAGAGCATGATTCAAATTTCGAAAAAGTCTCAAAGGCAAGAATGTAAGTAGATTTTCATAAATATCTTCTTGGTTTGATTTCAAAGTTAAGTTTTTATGAACGTCCATTCTAACTAGGGTCTTCTAAGGTCAAACAATGGCTCTGATACCAACTTGTCAACACCCGGATTTTTAAGTCCGGATGCCTATTATGTCATTCATCGCAATCCCAGGAATATTGTTGTTGCGAGGCATAATAGCTGAATATCATAGTCATCATTTATTACAAACCATATTGTCTTACAACTTGAATCCCATGATCCATATTACACAAATAGTTGATCTATTGATCAACGAACAAACACAAGTTCATAGCGGAAGCGTAAGATACAAGGACTCTCTAGTCCACAGGCCAACGCTTGACGTCGGAAGACTCCTAGTTGTCGTAGGCGTCCTGCTGGTCATCTCCTTGGTAGTTCTGTTCATCTTCATACTCTGGCCATTTGAATAGCCAGGGACAAAGCCGTAAGTACTTCAAGTACTTGCAAACTAATACTAGTGTAAGTGCTAGACATTTCTAGTAAAGGGTGCTAAGCTCTAGTTTATTTGTATAAAGCCAATTTTCGTTCATAAGTATTTGAGAAAAACCTTATTCAAGTGCTAGACTAGCCCAAGTGGGAACATTAGTGTCATTCCCACCATTCAAGTGGTGATTTCAATTCAATTCACCACTTCACCAAACATTTTCAAGAATCTGACACCAGAAGCTGTATGGCCTTTCCAACCGTCCGTAACCGTGGACACGGCTATTTGAATAGATTTACACTCTGCAGAGGTTGCACACTTGCGCCACAACATTTGATTTCATCCGTCGGGATTACCCCGAATCATCGTAACACAGTACGCGGATCATCAACCATAACCTTTCACTTACAAATCCTAGTATAGGCACCTCTCCCCATGAGCTTCGCCTCCTAGTGAAGACAGACAGTCAGCCTGGGAACTGCACAGGGCTTGGGCCGGACATTCACCTCATTTCACGTCATTTCACATCATTCCTTTTGTTGTAGAGGCAGCCTCCGGCATAACCCCGATGACGCTTGTTTTAGAGGGAACCCATACTAAGATGCATAAACTTCCAGTTAAGCCCTACCCATAATCAGGTATTGTGGGGGTACTCAATATTGGAAAGGTATCGCATTCAAACCAACATCAGTTTTATATCAAAAATCACCATCTTCTCTTGGTCATATTCACCTTCAAAAATCATTCAATGAAATGACTTCATCATTCCAAGGTTTCAAACTTGTTTCAAAGTCATATGTTCCCATCTAGAGTAGTCAAGTTTTAATATTTAGCACTAGCACTAATCATGAGGGGTGCTAATCTTGCTTGGCTAGCTTGAGACTAACTTTACTACCCTAGTAACCTCCTTTAACTTTGACCAAAGTTAACTATAAAAGCAACTCTTTGAATAAACAAGTAAAACTTTGTAAAGTAGAAACTTGGGATAGGCTTATGGTAAGAAAGGTAAGAATCATGGTGCCTTGCCCCAAGGGGCTTTGCACTTTGCAAGAATATTAGCTTGCCTTGATAGTTCTCAAGGGGCTCCTCCTCCTCCTCCTGGTAGAATCCTTCCTCCTCTTGGTATTCTCCGGTGCTAGCGTCTAAATTTGAATACGAGTATAATCACTCACTAATTCAATGGCTATTCCAAACATCACATATATGCACACAACTATTCTAAGCACACAAGTAATTCAATTAGGGTGCATTGGTTGTGTTACTTGAGGAAAAATAATTTCCTCTCATTACATATGTAAATGATAGTTTCCATATTGTTCTTGAGAAATAATTTCCTCTCATTGAAATCTTCTTAAGATTTAATTTCTCAAACAATCATACATGAATTTGTATTGACCTAAGTCAACCATTCATTATCATCATTTGAGAAAATGATTTAAATGAGATAGACCACCTCATACTATTTATCAATCCTACAAATGATTTAAATCTCCAAGTATTTCATATAGGTGAGTTTGGCCAGGGGTCCAAACATCACATGAATTCATTTGGGACAAGATTTAAATGAAGTATAACACCTCATATAATTTGTATAATAGTTTTGGACAATATCACTTAGAGAAAATAGCCATATTGTCCACCAATTAAACTAGGGCACGATCATGTAAAGTGACCACACCATTTTCTTGCAGAAAAAATTAGTGTAAGTGAAATGTGAGCTACTGGAGTTGGAATTAACTAAATATCTATTTTGGTTTATTTTTAAGATTTATTTGAATTTGCAAAAGTCCCTGGCTTGTTCTTTTTGTCACATTATTTCTACAACAGATCTCAAGGTGAGACCAGTGGCATGTTGTAGATCTTTTTAGTGGCTTTCCAACCATATAAAATTCATTGCATTTGGTTAAGCCAATTTGAATCTATTGATTTTCAAAATTTGGGCAGTATTGAAATTATTTGGAAATGTTTAAAAGGAGTTTGAATTAATAGGGCCGGCGGGAAATGAAACTGGGCCAGATTCGAATTAAAACGGCCCAGTCCAGCCCACCACGGTCCATAGACGCGCGGCGCGCTGATAGGGTGGGGTCCAAGCGTCAGTGGCTCATAAAACCCGAAGCGGTACGTTTTAAACAGAGGCGTTGGATTAGAATCTAATCCAACGGTCGAGGTTCATCGTCTTCTCCGACGAGAACCCGACTTGCTGGCGGTGGACCTAGGGGGTTGGCGGGCTAACCGTGGCTCCAGCAAGGCGTGGCAGTATGCTTGACGGCGTTGTGGACGACGGCGAGGCTCCTGGTACCGGCGGCTCCTCCTGGAACGGCTCCAATCGACGGCGGCGGTCTCCAGGTACTGGCGGCTCCGATCTTCAAATTGGAGCAGCTCCGGCGATGATTGAGGGAGTGGTGGAGTGGTGGAGAGGCAGTGAAGGGTGGGGAACGAGGTGGTGTGCTCCGTTGCTTCCAGGGAACCCGCTATTTATAGGATTGAGTGAGGGTGGCGGGGCAGTGATGTGGTCGACAATGGCGCGGCTCTTCCGGCGAGCTGTTGGGCTAGGCGAGGGTGCTACGACGTTCTCCTCGTCCAGGCGAATCTGTAGGTAGCAATGGCACGGTCGGGCGGCGTCTGTGGGTGACGCATTGCGTCCGTATCTGGCGGCGGCGTCCACGGGATCTTGTCCCCGTCTCCGGATGCGGCGGGCAAGGGTCTGTGCTGCACGCGTGTCTGGCGGCGTCGCGGTGTCACGCAGGTGCTCAACTCGCTCGCATGGGGTCCAGGGAGTGCTCGAGGCGGTGGCGTTGCACGTGGCCAGTGCGCGTCTGCGAGTGCACGCTTGCGACGCGAGCGGCATGGCCGTGCCGATCTGGGCGCGCAATCTCCGGCTGCTGTCATCGACGTCCGAGGCTGTGGCGATGCTAGGGCATTGTAGGAGAGCGAGGTGGCAACGTTTGGCACGGTGGCCAGTGGTGGCGATGAAGGAGAAGAGGGGAGGTGCGTCGGGGTGGTGACATGGCCGGCATGGCTAGGCCCTAGCTTGCCCTCCTCTCTCCTTAGGGTTACTGTGGGTCACTGATGGTTAGAGGGAACCAGGGGACCAATAGGGTGCAAATGGGGTAGTTAGGGTTAGAGTAGATCACTATAGCAAATAGTGTCAAATAGTCACATAGATGCTATTTGTGAATTTTGTTAAATTTTGATTCAATTCAATTGGTTGCAAGTGTTGAGTTGTGAGTATTTCATTTATTTAGAAATGACCAGAGGTGATGGAGTGTGGTGGTGGAATTGTTAAATTCAAAGTTTTGCAAATTTGGCTAAGTGTGAGATTGTTGAATCTATTAAAAAGTTGCAACTTTGGTTGAGCATAGCTAATGATCAAGAAAGAATTTGGCATGGTGATCTTTACAAAAAAAGTGTTCACCTTGATGTTGACTTGGAGGCGGTGCAAAGAGTTGACAACGTTTAGTTTGAAAATTTCGAAATGCAAGGGCTCAAAGTGGTGACCAGACTGTAATTGGCAGATTTGACCAATATCATATGTGAGCCAAATTTGAAGTTGAAAACCATTTGATTTGTGTTTCTTTGATTCCAAAAGTTTTAATAAGTGTTTGGTAACATTGTTCAACTAATTGTGAATACCAAAATGGTCTAGGGTCAAAATTTATAAAAATGGCATAGAGCCATATGTGAGGGTTTTAGGGTTTTTCTTTTATTTGATTTCTTTCTCTTTTTGATTTATTTGGTTGGTGATCTTCATATGATCACTTTAGGGTTTTAGAGCATAGCACAAACACATATTAACAATCATCATGGCATAGCACTCAAATGCACAAGTCCTATGCAGGGTACTATATGCAAAAAGAAAAGTTTTTGTTGGTTTGAAATTTTAATCTCTGGAATTCTTCTTCTTTCTTTTTATTGAAATTTGGGATGTTACATGATCTCCCTCTCCGGCAGGGTGCCGGGAAGAGCTTCAGAACCCTCCCAAACTAGGGTCGACGATGCCGGCGGCTGCAGAACTTTTCGTGGATGGAGGCTCGGGTATTTAGGCTTTCCCCGAGGATGTCAATTTATAGGCGAAAGGGCGAGGTCGGTGGGCGCCCGGGGCCCCCACACGACCCCTAGGAGCGGCCAGGGGGGCCCACGCCTAGGCATGGTGTGCCCTCCCTGGTGCACCTCTTCGTCTCTCCTTCGGACTCCATCTTCGTGACAAAAAAATAGGAACTTCGGCTTTTGTTTCGTCCAATTTCGAGAATATTTCCAGAACAACTTTTCTAAAATACAAAAATAGCAGAAAACAGGAACTAGCACTGTTACATCTTGTTAATAGGTTAGTTCCACGAAATGCATAAAAATGCCACGAAGTGTAAACAAAACATATAACAATCGTGTAAAACAAGCATGGAGCATCAAAAATTATAGATACGTTTGCAACGTATCAGCATCCCCAAGCTTAACTCATGCTCGTCCTCGAGTAGGTAAGTGATAACAAAAATAATTGTTTGAGGTGACATGCAGCCAACACAATCTTGATCAAGTTATTGTAAAAGCATTGTAAGCTGAGATCAAAGTACTCTCAACATAGGCATGATAGATATAATTCTTTTTTAGAGGATAGATAGATATAATTCTAACAATATAACTTAGCAACTATGTTACAACATGAAAATTAAGTCAAACAAAAGATCATGAATAATAGTGCACTAGCATAGAGAAAACATAGCAAAGTGGTATTCAGCTTGTCCTTCATGGAATAGCAAAACATAAATGCATAGGACACCTTTGAAGTTCAAAAGGGTGACTAGATACAAATAATTTGAGAACAAGCAATAACATAATTATGAATCAATCAATAATAAATCTTGGGACTATGCACATTATACTCAGATGACAACTATGCTCTCTTAATTGGTGCATAAAGTTAGAGGATGAAGACTCAACATAAAAGTAAAAGAAAGGCCCTTCGCAGAGGGAAGCAGAGATTACTCATGTGCTAGAGCTTTTTTATTTTGAATAAAACAGAGGTGTTGAAAATGTATTTTGAGAGGTATGTATGTCTATGTCAACGACTGGTATCAAATGGCTCATCATCCTTTCATATAGTGACTTCAAGAGCGGCTCCCATATAGTTCTCCTTTTGCACACCATTATTTAGGACGATCTCTCCACTACATAGTGTGTGGAGCTTTATTTGTTTATTTATTTATTTTATATTTTTGTGTGGGTTGGGCACCCAGTTGCCTTGCTCTTTTTGTAATATTAAGGACTAGCACATTATTCATGCTAGTCAATGTGTGAAGTCATGAAAAGACAATAAAGCATTCAATACTTCCTCATGAGCTAAAATAGGAACACAAAACAGGTAATAGTTTTTGAAGATTTTAAAGGTAGCACATAAGCAATTTACTTTGGAGTGGCGGTGAAATACCGCATATAGGTAGGTATGGTGGACACAATTGGCAGTTTTTGGTTTTTTAGGAGTTGGATGCACGAGTAGATCTCATACTCAGTGCAGGTGAAGGCCAGCAAAAGACTGGGAGTGACCAACTAAGAGAGCAATAATGGCCATAATCATGCATAGCGACAAAACATTATTAATTAAAGCATAAATTGATATTACAAGTCAAAAACTAAATGACCATAGAGGCTTGAGGTGATTGGTTTGTACTCATAACATGGTGTAAGCATGTGCCAAGTTAACCCAAATAAAGCATCAAAGAATAATACCATAATATTATGCTTTTGTATGATGGAAACAACACATGATTCTTTTAATGGCACATTAAGCACTCTTAGCTATTTGATACAAGTCATGCTACAACAATAACTACTAAGAATATAATTAAAATAACATCTAACATGACATGCTAAAGTCTAAACCACAGTCTAAAAAACTTCCTTTTGCACCACTATAAGCATGAAATATTTTACTCTTCTCCAACACCAATCAATTTATTTGAAACAACTCTCATAGATAATAATCAATAAAGACCATATATCTAATCATACCTAACTAAAGAAAACTAACAAGCTATGAACAAAAT
Organism: Lolium perenne; assembly: GCF_019359855.2. Taxonomy (NCBI): domain Eukaryota; kingdom Viridiplantae; phylum Streptophyta; class Magnoliopsida; order Poales; family Poaceae; genus Lolium; species Lolium perenne. The sequence goes on along the minus strand of NC_067248.2, from coordinate 72,147,836 downwards.
ACGAGTGGAAAACAAGAGCTAAACGCAGTACTAGCAAAAGAGAACACTCGCAGAACAATAAGAGTGAAAACTAGAGTGTTCTATGCAATGAAAATGGAGTGTGTCATTCTGCAAAACAAGTATGCTGGGAGTCAACCATATACTACAAAAAAAAACTAAAAACAAAAATAAATATCCTCCAAGAACAACACATAGCATATGAAGCAATAAAAATATAGTGTCTTCAAAGATAACCTGATATTTTTGTTGATGAAGAAGAGGATGCCTTGGGCATCCCCAAGATTTAACGCTTGTATCTCTTGGATATTTCTTGGGGTGATATGGGCATCCCCAAGCTTGAGCTTTTGTCCATCCTTCATCTCATCACATCATTCTTCTCTCCCTACACTTGAAAACTTCCTTCATACAAAACTTCCCACAATTTTCATTAGCAACATTAGTGCAATCAAAATAACAAATCCACTTTGGTTCAGTTCTAACATAAGTCAAACATCCATTAAAACATTATCTAATGTAGAAACTTCTTTTAAAAACTCTTTCTCTCAAAAGAACCCAGAAAGAAAAATATTAAGAGGCAAATGCAAATAGTGGCAGAAATCTGTCAAAACGGAACAGCAGGTAAAGATCAATTTTTTCGGAAATCGCCTGTTGCTCAAATCGAAAAGTGCAAAACTAATGAAAGTTAGGTAATAACCTGGGGCAGTTCTCGAAAATTTTCAGATCAGTCCGACGCTCTGGCTGAGAGTAATAATTTTTTTGGTGGTAGCACAGAATCTGTTTCGGGACAACAACTTCCCAAATCGTACCTTCCTCTTATTAGAGGCTATCCTTGGCACAAAAACGAAATAAAAAGGATAAGAATAGGTTGTTACAGAGGTAACAACTTCCAAGACTCAACAAAAGAAAATTACAGAAATAAAACATGGGTTATCTTCCAAGAGTGCTTTTCTTTAACGTCTTTCAGCTAGGCGCAGAAAACTTGAATCAAGTATTTTCAAGTGAAGAAGCATCGAGATTAATGCCAGAAGTCTTTTCAACAAGGAATTATATTTTATCCGTGTAAGTTTTAGAATACCCTCTCTCAACACTCTTGGGTTCACTACTTTCATCAAATGGGTTTTTAAGAACAATCCAATCAAAATTCTATTCCAAAGCTTCATGCATTCCTACGAGTTTGAAAGATATTCGTATTTTGATTTCCTCCCTATTTTTAGGCTTGGTTTTGTCTATCTTTTCAAGTGTACCAATAACATCTACACATGAGCCTAGCATCTTAAACCGATCAAAGACTTTCCTAGCTTCTATAACAACATCTCTAAATTCTTTAAGCAAAGTTTCAAGAATAAAATCTCTCTTTTCATCATCCTCAACTTCATGAAGTTTAAGAAACATTTGCTGCATTATTGTATTAAGGTTAACAAACCTAGCCTCCAACATTTGAACTAAATAAGCTACAACAGTTTCATAACTAGGAGCAAGTTCTACTAAGGATCTATCCTCAATATCTTTGTGCTTACTAACATGATTAAAGAATTCTTCAATGTTATCTCTCCCAATTATAGAACCACTACCTATTGATAATTCTTTCATAACGTACTTAGGGATCAACATAATGAGCTAAAAATAAAGCAACAAAATAACAACTTAAAAGGAACTATTTTTTGTGTTTTTGGTAAAAAGAAGCAAACAAGACAAAGTAAAATAAACTAAGCAAAACAATAACAAAGTAAAGAGATTGGAGATGAGAGACTCCCCTTGCAGAAATCCGCATTCTCCCCGGCAACGACGCCAGAAAAGCTTGATGTTGTGTAGGGTGATGCAGTTGGGAAACCCCAAGAGGAAGGTATGATGAGCACAACAGCAAGTTTTCCCTCAGAAAGAAACCAAGGTTTAATCGACTAGTAGGAGAAATAAATCACTTTTGAAGGTTGTTGCTGGCTGACTTTGGCAGGGTGCACTGCCGGTGTCAGCAAAAACGTGGAACCTGCAAACAACACAACCAAACAACTTTGCCAACTTACAGTGAGGTTGTTAATCTCATTGGTTTTGCTAAAAACAAAGGATTAGATGTATAGTATGGAAAGATATGTTTGTTTGCAGTGAAATAAAGAGAACAGTGCATGCAATAAGAAAATAGAACATGTATTTGCTAGATGGTTTTATCAGTGTAAAAGAAAGGACCGGGGTCCACAGTTCACTAGAGGTGTCCCTCCATAAAGATAAATAACATGTTGGGTAAACAAATTACAGCTAGGCAATTGACAGAATAAAGATCATACATGACAAGATGATTACTATAAGATTCATTTGAGCATTACAACAAGATTCATAGACCGTAATCCAATTGCATCTATGACTAATAATCTGATGGGTTCATTGCGTAGAAAACAAAAAAATTCCTACCACAAAGACGAATAAATCCAAGATCTAATCTATGGAAAAGCCAAGATCTAATCTATGAGATCGGAGCAACGAGATGGAGATGAGACTAACCCTCGAAGATTCCAAAGCCTATGAGATTAATCTCGTTGTTGGTGTAGACGATCATCCCGCTGCTGCAATCCGGCAGCACTTCCGTACTCGGTCGCATGTACGGTGTCGATGAAGCCCTTCCTCTCCCCGTTCCAGCGGGTAGCGGAGGTGTGGTAGATCTCCTCCAAACTCCAGCAGCACGACGGCGTGGTGGTTGATACGTCTCCGACGTATCGATAATTTCTTATGTTCCATGCCACATTATTGATGATATCTACATGTTTTATGCACACTTTATATCGTTTTTATGCGTTTTCCGGAACTAACCTATTGACGAGATGCTGAAGGGCCAGTTGTTGTTTTCTGCTGTTTTTGGTTTCAGAAATCCTAGTAAGGAAATACTCTCGGAATCGGATGAAATCAACGCCCAGCATCCTATTTTTCCACGAAGCTTCCAGAACACCCGAGAGTCGCCAGAGGGGAGCCCTGGTGGGCCCAGGAGGTAGGCCGGCGCGGCCCAGGCCCTGGCCGCGCCGCCTTATGGTCTCACCGCCTCTTCGACCCTTCGACTCCGCCTCTTCGCCTATATAAAGGTCCTCGACCTAAAACCTCGAGACGAAAAAGCCACGGTACGAGAAACCATCCAGAGCCGCCGCCATCGCGAAGCCAAGATCTGGGGGACAGGACTCTCTGTTCCGGCACGCCGCCGGGACGGGGAAGTGCCCCCGGAAGGCTTCTCCATCGACACCACCGCCATCTTCATCAACGCTGCTGTCTCCCATGAGGAGGGAGTAGTTCTCCATTGAGGCTCGGGGCTGTACCGGTAGCTATGTGGTTAATCTCTCTCCTATGTGCCTCAATACAATAATCTCATGAGCTGCTTTACATGATTGAGATTCATATGAGTTTTGTATCACTATTCATCTATGTGCTACTCTAGTGATGTTATTAAAGTATTCTATTCCTCCTGCATGACGTAAAGTGGACAGTGTGTGCATCATGTAGTACTTGGCGTAGTTTATGATTGTGATCTCTTGTAAATTATGAAGTTAACTATTACTATGATGGTATTGATGTGATCTATTTGGTTATGTTGATCTATCTTGCACTCTAAGGTTATTTAAATATGAACATTGAATATTGTGGAGCTTGTTAACTCCGGCATTGAGGGTTCGTGTAATCCTACACAATTAGTGGTGTTCATCATCCAACAAGAGGGTGTAGAGTCTAGCATCTATCTATTTATTTATGTGATCAATGTTGAGAGTGTCCACTAGTGAAAGTATGATCCCTAGGCCTTGTTCCTAAATACTGCTATCGCTGCTTGTTTACTGTTTTACTGCATCTGTACTGTCCGCAATATTACCACCATCGACCACACGCCAGTCCTGGATAGCAAAGCACTTTTCTGGCGCTGTTGCTACTGCTCATATATATTCATAGCACCTGTATTTCACTATCTCTTCGCCGAACTAGTGCACCTATTAGGTGTGTTGGGGACACAAGAGACTTCTTGCTTTGTGGTTGCAGGGTTGCATGAGAGGGATATCTTTGACCTCTTCCTCCCTGAGATCGATAAACCTTGGGTGATCCACTTAAGGGAAACTTGTTGCTGTTCTACAAACCTCTGCTCTTGGAGGCCCGACACTGTCTACAAGAATAGAAGCTCCCGTAGACATCAAGCACTTTTCTGGCGCCGTTGCCGGGGAGGAAAGGTAAAAGGCACTCATACTTCCGTTCCAGGTAACAGTTTTTTTCTGGCGCCATTGTGTGTGTGCTCGAAGCTATTTCCTTTAGATCCTGCAATTGCATCTTTTTGTTTCTTGTTTACACTAGTTAGGCATAATGGAAAACAACAAAAATATGAGAGATCTTTATGAACTTTATCTTGAATTAGGACATGATGTGTTTGAAGAGAGAATTAAAAAACCCATGGAACTTTATATGCATGCTAATGGGAATATTATTAATATGAATGCTTTGAACACTATTGTTGCTAATGCTATGGAAAATTCTAAGCTTGGGGAAGCTGGTTTTGATGAGCATGATCTTTTTAGTCCCCCGGGCATTGAGGAGGAAATTTACTTTGATGATACTTTGCCTCCTATTTATGATGATTATAATGATAGTAGCCTTTTGGTACCGCCTGTTATGAAGGATAAATTTGATTATGACTACAATATACCTCCTATATTTGATGATGAGAATAATAATGATAGCTACTTTGTTGAATTTGCTCCCACTGTTACTAATAAAATTGATTATGCTTATGTGGGTAGTAATAATTTTATGCATGAGACTCATGATAAGAATGCTTTATGTGATAGTTATATTGTTGAGTTTGCTCATGATGCTACTGAAATTTATTATGAGAGAGGAAAATATGGTTGTAGAAATTTTCATGTTACTAAAACACCTCTCTATGTGCTGAAATTTTTGAAGCTGCACTTGTTTTATCTTTCTATGCTTGTTGCATTATGCTTCTTGAACTTGTTTATTTACAAGATTACTTTTCATAGGAAGCATGTTAGGCTTAAATGTGTTTTGAATTTGCCTCTTGATGCTCCCTTTTGCTTCAAATACTATTTCCTGCGAGTGCATCATTGAAACTGCTGAGCCCATCTTAATGGCTATAAAGAAAGAACTTCTTGGGAGATAACCCATGTGTTTATTTTGCTACAGTAATTTTGTTTTATATTTGTGTCTTGGAAGTTGTTACTACTGTAGCAACCTCTCCTTATCTTAGTTTTGTGTTTTGTTGTGCCAAGTAAAGTCTTTGATAGCAAGGTTGATACTAGATTTGGATTACTGCGCAGAAACAGATTTCTTTGCTGTCACGAATCTAGGCAAAATTCTCTGTAGGTAACTCAGAAAATTATGCCAATTTACGTGAGTGATCCTCAGATATGTACGCAACTTTCATTAAATTTGAGCATTTTCATTTGAGCAAGTCTGGTTTCTCAATAAAATTCGTATTTACGAACTGTTCTGTTTTGACAGATTCTGCCTTTTATTTCGCATTGCCTCTTTTGCTATATTGGATGGATTTCTTTGTTCCATTAACTTCCAGTAGCTTTGAGCAATGTCCAGAAGTGTTAAGAATGATTGTGTCACCTCTGAACATGTGAATTTTTGATTATGCACTAACCCTCTAATGAGTTTGTTTTGAGTTTGGTGTGGAGGAAGTTTTCAAGGGTCAAGAGAGGAGGATGATACAATATGATCAAGAAGAGTGAAAGCTCTAAGCTTGGGGATGCCCCGGTGGTTCACCCCTGCATATTTCAAGAAGACTCAAGCATCTAAGCTTGGGGATGCCCAAGGCATCCCCTTCTTCATCGACAAATTATCAGGTTCCTTCTTTTGAAACTATATTTTTATTCGGTCACATCTTATGTACTTTACTTGGAGCGTCTGTATGTTTCTTGTTTTTGTTTTTGTTTGAATAAATGCTTGTGTGGGAGAGAGACACACTCCGCTGGTTCGTATGAACACATGTGTTCTTAGCTTTTAGTATTCATGGCGAAGGTTGAAACTGCTTCGTTAATTGTTATATGGTTGGAATTGGAAAATGATACATGTAGTAATTGCTATAATGTCTTGGATAATGTGATACTTGGCAATTGTTGTGCTCATGTTTAAGCTCTTGCATCATATAGTTTGCACCTATTAATGAAGAAATACATAGATCATGCTAAAATTTGGTTTGCATATTTGGTCTCTCTAAAGTCTAGATAATTTCTAGTATTGAGTTTGAACAACAAGGAAGACGGTGTAGAGTCTTATAATGTTTACAATATGTCTTTTCTGTGAGTTTTACTGCACCGCTTCATCCTTGTGTTTGTTTCAAATAGCCTTGCTAGCCTAAACCTTGTATCGAGAGGGAATACTTCTCATGCATCCAAATCCTTGAGCCAACCACTATGCCATTTGTGTCCACCATACCTACCTACTACATGGTATTTCTCCACCATTCCAAAGTAAATTGCTTGAGTGCTACCTTTAAACAATTCAAAATTTATTACCTCTGATTTGTGTCAATGTTTTATAGCTCATGAGGAAGTATGTGGTGTTTATCTTTCAATCTTGTTGGGCAACTTTCACCAATGGACTAGTGGCTTCATCCGCTTATCCAATAATTTTGCAAAAAGAGCTGGCAATGGGATTCCTAGTCCCAAATTAATTAATAAAAATAGACACTCCTCCATGGTATGAGATTGTTGGCAGGCACCTGAGGATTCGGTTAGCCATGGTTTGTGAAAGAAAGGTTGGAAGGAGTGCCACCCAAAAATAAAATAAAATGGGAGCCGCTCTTTGAAGGTTTGTCTGGCAAGGGGGTTAGAGTGCCCACTACCATTAGTTGACAACAACAAACACCTCTCAAAATTTTACTTTTATGATCTCTACATGTTTTCAAAATCAAAGCTCTAGCACAAATATAGCAATCGATGCTTCCCTTTGCGAAGGGCCATTCTTTTATCTTTATGTTGAGTCAGTTCACCTATTTCTCTCCATCTCAAGAAGCAAACACTTGTGTGAACTGTGCATTGATTCCTACATACTTGCTTATTGTACTTGTTATATTGCTTTGCATTGACAATTATCCATGAGACATACATGTTACAAGTTGAAAGCAACCGCTGAAACTTCATCTTCCTTTGTGTTGCTTCAATACCTTTACTTTGAATTATTGCTTTATGAGTTAACTCTTATGCAAGACTTATTGATGCTTGTCTTGAAAGTACTATTCATGAAAAGTCTTTGCTATATGATTCATTTGTTTACTCATTGCATTACCATTGTTTGGATCGCTGCATTCATTACATATGCTTACAATAGTATGATCAAGGTTATGATGGCATGTCACTCCAGAAATTATCTTTGTTATCATTTACCTGCTCGGGACGAGCAGAAACTAAGCTTGGGGATGCTGATACGTCTCCGACGTATCGATAATTTCTTATGTTCCATGCCACATTATTGATGATATCTACATGTTTTATGCACACTTTATATCGTTTTTATGCGTTTTCCGGAACTAACCTATTGACGAGATGCCGAAGGGCCAGTTGCTGTTTTCTGCTGTTTTTGGTTTCAGAAATCCTAGTAAGGAAATACTCTCGGAATCGGATGAAATCAACGCCCAGCATCCTATTTTTCCACGAAGCTTCCAGAACACCCGAGAGTGGCTAGAGGGGAGCCCTGGTGGGCCCAGGAGGTAGGCCGGCGCGGCCCAGGCCCTGGCCGCGCCGCCTTATGGTCTCACCGCCTCTTCGACCCTCCGACTCCGCCTCTTTGCCTATATAAAGGTCCTCGACCTAAAACCTCGAGACGAAAAAGCCACGGTACGAGAAACCATCCAGAGCCGCCACCATCGCGAAGCCAAGATCTGGGGGACAGGACTCTCTGTTCCGGCACGCCGCCGGGACGGGGAAGTGCCCCCGGAAGGCTTCTCCATCGACACCACCGCCATCTTCATCAACGCTGCTGTCTCCCATGAGGAGGGAGTAGTTCTCCATTGAGGCTCGGGGCTGTACCGGTAGCTATGTGGTTAATCTCTCTCCTATGTACCTCAATACAATAATCTCATGAGCTGCTTTACATGATTGAGATTCATATGAGTTTTGTATCACTATTCATCTATGTGCTACTCTAGTGATGTTATTAAAGTATTCTATTCCTCATGCATGACGTAAAGTGGACAGTGTGTGCATCATGTAGTACTTGGCATAGTTTATGATTGTGATCTCTTGTAGATTATGAAGTTAACTATTACTATGATGGTATTGATGTGATCTATTTGGTTATGTTGATCTATCTTGCACTCTAAGGTTATTTAAATATGAACATTGAATATTGTGGAGCTTGTTAACTTCGGCATTGAGGGTTCATGTAATCCTACACAATTAGTGGTGTTCATCATCCAACAAGAGGGTGTAGAGTCTAGCATCTATCTATTTATTTATGTGATCAATGTTGAGAGTGTTCACTAGTGAAAGTATGATCCCTAGGCCTTGTTCCTAAATACTGCTATCGCTGCTTGTTTACTGTTTTACTGCATCTGTACTGTCCGCAATATTACCACCATCGACCACACGCCAGTCCTGGATAGCAAAGCACTTTTCTGGCGCTGTTGCTACTGCTCATATATATTCATACCACCTGTATTTCACTATCTCTTCGCCGAACTAGTGCACCTATTAGGTGTGTTGGGGACACAAGAGACTTCTTGCTTTGTGGTTGCAGGGTTGCATGAGAGGGATATCTTTGACCTCTTCCTCCCTGAGATCGATAAACCTTGGGTGATCCACTTAAGGGAAACTTGCTGCTGTTCTACAAACCTCTGCTCTTGGAGGCCCAACACTGTCTACAAGAATAGAAGCTCCCGTAGACATCAGTGGTGGTGGAGGAAGAAAAGCTGCAGGGCTTCGCCAAGCCGGAACAACGTATGGTGGAGGAAGAGCGGGGGGCGGCTAGGGTTGGATGAAGGGGTGAGTGGCCGGCCACCCCCTCCCCTCTTTATATAGGGGGCCTGGTCGGTTCGGGTGGCCCCCCTTTCCCATCTAGGGTTAGGGGCCGACGGCCAAGTGGGGGAAGAGGGAATTCTTCCCCCCAAGTTGATCCCCCCTAGGGTTTTGGGGAAACCCTAGGGGTTTGGCCGGCTGGGCCTTGGGGGGGCATGTTCCCCTGGCCCATTAGGATAGGGAGCATCCACTCGGCCCATGCTAGGCCTCCTAGGGTCGTGGGCCCAATGGTGGGACCCCTGGAACCTTCTAGAACCTTCCCGGTCTTCCACCGGAAAAATCCCGAACTTTTCCGAAACCTAGAAATCAACTTCCCTTATATGAATCTTATTCTCCGGACTATTCCGGACCTCCTCGTGATTTCCTGGATCCCATCCGAGACTCCGAACAAACTTCGTCTCCATACCATATTCCAAATCTACTTATGCGACATCGAACCTTAAGCGCGTCACCCTATAGTTCGCGAACTATGCAGACATGGTCGAGACTCCTCTCCGAGCAATAACCAATAGCGGGATCTGGAGATCCATAATGGCTCCCACATATTCAATGATAACTTAGTGATCGATTGAACCATTTACATACGATGCCGATTCGCTTTGTCACGCGATACTTTACTTGTCTGAGGTTCGATCATCGGTATCTCCATACCTTGTTCAACCTCGTTACCAACAAGTACTCTTTACTCGTACCGTGGTATGTCATCTCTTGTGATCCAATCACATGCTTGCAAGCTAATCAGACGACATTCCACCGAGAGGGCCCAGAGTATATCTATCCCTCATCAGGATGGACAAATCCCACTATTGATCCATATGGCTCAACTCACACTTTCTGAATACTTAATCCCATCTTTATAACCACCCATTTACGCAATGGCGTTTGATGTAATCAAAGTACCCTTCCGGTGTAAGTGATTTACATGATCTCATGGTCGAAGGACAACTATGTATCGAAAGCTTATAGCAAATTGAACTTAATGATTTGATCTTATGCTACGCTCATTTGGGTGTGTGTCCATTGTATCATTCAACTAATGACATAACCTTGTTATTAATAACATCCAATGTTCATGATCACGAAACCATGATCATCCATTAATCAACAAGCTAGTTATACAAGAGGCTTACTAGGGACTCCTTGTTGTTTACATAACACACATGTATCAATGTTTCGGTTAATACAATTATAGCATGGTATGCAAACATTTATCATAAACACAAAGATATTATAATAACCACTTTATTATTGCCTCTTGGGCATATCTCCAACAGTGTCCCACTTGCACTAGGGTCAATAATCTAGATTACATTGTAAGGTACCTAACACCCATGGCATTCTGGTGTTGGTCATGCTTTGCCCTAGGGAGTGCTTTAGTCAACGGATCTGCCACATTCAGATCTGTGTGTACTTTGCAAATCTCTACTTCACCATCTTCGATGTACTCGTGAATCGAATGAAAACGCAGCTTGATATGCTTTAGCTTCTTGTGTGACCTTGGTTCCTTTGCATTGGCGATGGCACCTGTGTTGTCACAATAGATGACTAACGGGTCCAATGCACTGGGAACCACACCAAGCTCAACAATGATACTCTTCATCCATACCGCTTCCGATGAAGCCTCCGAAGCCGCTATATATATATATTCTGATTCAGTTGAAGATTTCGCCACCGTGCACTGCTTGAAACTCATCCAGCTTACTGCAGCTCCATTCAGTATAAACACATACCCAGACTGAGGTTTAGAGTCATCAGGATCAGTGTTCCAACTTGCATCGGTGTAACTGGTTACAACGAGCTCTTGGTCACCGCCATAACAAAGAAACATATCCTTAGTCCTTTTCAAGTACTTCAGGATATTCTTGACCGCTGTCCAGTGTTCCATTCCTGGATCACTCTGATATCTGCTGGTCAAACTAACAGCATGTGCGATATCCGGTCTAATACACAGCATGTCATACATGATAGAGCATACTGCCGAGGCATAGGGGATCTTGTTCATCCTCTCTCTTTCTTCTGCCGTAGCCGGACCTTGAGTCTTACTCAAGACCTTACCTGGCAACATATAGGCAAGAACCCTTTCTTGCTTTCATCCATTCTAAACTTCTTTAGAATCTTGTCCAGGTATGTACTCTGTGAAAGCCCTATTAGGCGTCTTGATCTATCTCTATAAATCTTGATGCCTAAAATGTACGCTGCTTCACCAAGGTCTTTCATTGAAAAACACTTATTCAAATAACCTTTAACACTGCTTAATAGTTCTATATCATTCCCAATCAATAATATGTCATCTACATATAATATCAGGAACGCTACAGAGCTCCCACTCACTTTCTTGTAAATACAGGCCTCACCATGAGAGTGTATAAACCCGAAGTCTTTGATCACCTTATCAAAGCGTCGGTTCCAACTCCGGGATGCTTGCTTCAGTCCATAAATGGAACGCTGAAGTTTGCATACCTTGTCAGCATTTTTAGGATCGACAAAACCTTTGGGTTGTACCATATACAACTCTTCCTCAATATCACCATTAAGGAACACCTTTTTGACATCCATCTGCCAAATCTCATAATCGAAAAATGCAGCTATTGCTAACAAAATCCTCACAAACTTTAGCTTCGCTACAGGTGAGAAAGTCTCATCGTAGTCAACTCCTTGAATTTGTCGAAAACCCTTTGTGACAAGTCAAGCTTTATAGACAGTAATATTACCATCAGCATCTATTTTTCTCTTGAAGATCCATTTATTCTCGACAGCCTTGCGGCTATCAGGTAAGTCTACCAAAGTCCATACTTGGTTATCATACATGGATCCCATTTCGGATTTCATGGCTTCTTTCCATTTGTTGGAATCTGGGCTCATCATCGCTTCTTCATACGTCGCAGGGTCTTCATCATTGTTATCCACAATCATGACATTTAGACAGGGATCATACCAATCAGGAGTGGTATGTTCCCTCGTCGATCTGCGAGGTTCAGTAGCTTCCTCGTTCGAAGTTTCATGATCATCATCATTTGCTTCCTCTCCTATCGGCGCAGGCTGCGCAGGAACTTCTTCCGGCACTGCGCTACTCTGATCTATGAGAGAAGGTTCATTAACCTCGTCGAGTTCTACTTTCCTTCCAGTCACTTCTTTAGTGAGAAACTCCTTCTCAAGAAAGGATCCGTTCTTGGCAACGAATATTTTGCCTTCGGATCTGTGATAGAAAGTGTACCCAATTGTTTCTTTAGGGTATCCTATGAAGACGCATTTCTCCGCTTTGGGTTCTAGCTTGTCAGGTTGTAACTTCTTTACATAAGCTTCGCAACCCCAAACTTTAAGGAACGACAGCTTAGGTTTCTTCCCAAACCATAATTCATACGGTGTTGTTTCAACAGATTTAGATGGTGCCCTATTTAAAGTGAATGCGGCTGTCTCTAATGCATAACCCCAAAAAGATAACGGCAAATCGGTAAGAGACATCATAGACCGAACCATGTCTAAGAGAGTTCGATTACGACGTTCGGACACACCATTGCGCTGTGGTGTTCCCGGCGGTGTCAACTGTGAAAGTATTCCGCATTTCTTTAAATGCATGCCAAACTCATAACTCAGATATTCGCCTCCGCGATCAGAATGCAGAAACTTAATCTTCTTGTTACGTTGATTTTCTACTTCACTTTGAAATTCCTTAAACTTCTCGAAAGTCTCGGACTTATGTTTCATAAAGTAAATATACCCATATCTACTCAGATCATCCGTGAAGGTTAGAACATAACGATAACCACCGAGCAATGCCACACTCATTGGTCCGCACACATCGGTATGTATGATTTCCAACAAGTCTGTAGCTCGCTCCATTGTACTAGAAAATGGAGTCTTAGTCATTTTTCCCATTAGACATGCTTCGCATCTATCAAGTGACTCAAGAAGTCCATCGGAATGGAGTTTCTTCATGCGCTTCACTCCAATATGACCAAGAGGATAGTGCCACATATAAGTAGAATTATCATTCAATTTAATTCGCTTAGCATCAATGTTATGAACATGTGTATCACTACTATCGAGATTTAACAAGAATAAACCATTCATCTCAGGTGCATGGCCATAAAAGACAATATTCATATAAATAGAACAACCATTATTCTCTGACTTAAAAGAATAACCGTCTTGCATTAAACAAGATCCGGATATAATGTTCATGCTCAACGCAGGTACCAAATAACAATTATTGAGGTTTAAAACTAATCCCGAAGGTAGATGTAGAGGGAGCGTGCCGACGGCGATCACATCGACCTTGGATCCATTTCCAACGCGCATCGTCACCTCGTCCCTCGCCAGGCTTCGCTTATTCCGCAGTTCCTGCTTCGAGTTACAAATGTGAGCAACCGAACCAGTATCAAATACCCAGGCACTACTACGAGAACCAGTAAGATAGACATCAATAACATGTATATCAAATATACCTTTCTTCTTGATGAGGCCGCTCTTCAAATCAGCCAAGTATTTGGAGCAATTCCGCTTCCAGTGCCCCTTCTCCTTGCAGTAATAGCACACAGTATCAGGCTTAGGGCCAGCCTTAGGCTTCTCCGGAGGCGCAACAACTTTCTTGCTGCCCTTCTTGAAGTTGCCCTTGTTGTTAGGATTGCCCTGCTTCTTGAAACTGGTGGTCTTGTTGACCATCAACACTTGGTTCTCTTTCTTTATCTCAACCTCAGCAGATTTCAGCATGGAGAAGAGTTCAGGTAACTCTTTGTTCATGTTCTGCATGTTGTAGTTCATCACGAAGTTCTTGTAACTAGGTGGCAGTGATTGGAGGACACGATGAATACCCAGCTGGTTAGGAATCACTATCCCCAAGTCACTGAGCTTCTTCGCATGCCCGGACATAGCGAGCATGTGCTCACTAACGGAGCTGCCCTCTTCCATCATACAGCCAAAGAAGTGTTTCGAGGCCTCATAGCTTTCCACGGCCGCATGAGTTTCAAAAATAGTTTTTAGCTCATGGACCAGCTCATAAGGATCGTGGTGCTCAAAACGCTTTTGGAGCTCTGCCTCTAGGCTGCACAGGATGGCACATTGAACTTGACAGTACCGAATTACCCGAGTCTCGTAAACATTCTTGACATCCTCGGATACTGCAGGTGGTGGTGGGGAACCTAGCGGTGCTTCGAGTACATACTGCAGATTTCCACCATTGAGGAAAATCCTCACATGACGGAACCAGTCGGTGAAGTTGCTACCATTGCTTTTAAGTTTTTCTTTTTCTAGGAACTGGTTAAAACTGATGGAGGGGGCCACCATGATCTACAACATATTTGCAAAGAGTTTAGACTAAGTTTATGATAAAATGAGTTCAATTTTAATTCTTAAATTAACTAGGTGAACTCCCACTCAAAACAACATCCCTCGTATTGTCTTAGTGATCACACGAACCAAATCCACTACACCAAGTCCGATCTTCACGAGAAAAGATGTAGCTTCAAAGGCGAACACTCAAAGTGTTCATCATATCATTCATATGACTCATGCTCTACCTTTCGGTATCCCGTGTTCCGAGACCATGTATGTACATGCTAGGCTCGTCAAGGCAACCTTAGTATCCGCGTGTGCAAATCTAGCTTGCACCCGTTGTATGCACATGTAGAATCTATCACACCCGATCATCACGTGATGCTTTGAAACGACAAGTCTTCGCAACGGTGCATACTAAGGATGAACACTTTATTATCTTGATATTTAGTGAGAGGGACCATCTTATAATGCTACCGTCGCGATCTAAGCAAAATAAGATGCATAAAGGATTAACATCACATGCAATTCATAATGTGTGATATGATATGGCCTTTCTTCTTGTGCTTTTGATCTCCATCTCCAAAGCACGGACATGATCTCCATCATCACCAGCATGGCGTCAAGGTCAGTGGCGCCGCTTCATGGTTGTCCATCACTTATAGCTACTATAACAACTACTTGAAATAAAGCTATTACATGATGATTAGACACGCAGGTCTTTAACAAAAATTAAAGACAACCATTAGGCTCCGGCCGGTTGCCATAATACAATAATGAAAATCTCATACATCAAATATTATCATCATCACATGGCCATATCACATCACCAAACCCTGCAAAAACAAGTTAGACGCCTCTAATTTGGTTTGCATATTTTACGTGGTTTAGGGTTTTTGAGTAAGATCCAATCTACCTACGAACATGAACCACAACGGTGATACTAGTGTTGACAATTGAAAGTGCAAATTGGAATCTTCACTATGGTGGGAGAGACAGACACCCGCAAAGCCACTTATGCAATACAAGTTGCATGTCAAGCGTGGAGCAAGTCTCATGAGACGCTCAGGGTGGGCATAAAAACCGTGAAACCGAAAACCAAACCGAAGCCGAAACCGAACTAACCGAAATCTCGGTTTTTCCATTAACCGCTATTTTTTCGGTTTTCATTTATACTAACCGAATTAAATTTGGTAGAATTCATTTTTTAGCCCCACCAACCGAACAAGACCGAATTGACCGAATTGAGTAACCTACCCTCAATTTGTGCATAAACCGATCATTCCATAGAAGCCCAATTGCGTTTGATGTTCCAAAAATTGTTCATTCAATGTATGACTTTGGTCTTTGATGTACTAGCTTTTTCTGAATATAGCGTGAAGCCTACATAATAGAACATGTCGCTCGAAGTCTTAGCTACCCCTTTTAATCGCTCACGAGTGATGCACCTATACCACGAGTGCCGCAGCCTACCAAATAGCATCCCTCCACGATTGGTGCTCATTTGTCGATTTCTTGCGCAGTTGATGCTTTTTCTGTTGATATGTCAATCACTATTTGCTTTCTTCGGTGATGCCTACTATTTGTTCAAGTGAGTAGGTTCATTCGGTTTTAACCGAAAACCGAACCAAATTTGTCGGTTAACCGAATCTTCGGTTTCCTAAATTTTCATGCCAATTTCGGTTACCATTTTTGAAAACCGAATTTGTTCAAAAACCGCAAAAACCAAACCGAAATTTTGGTTAAAACCGAATGCCCACCCTGATGAGACGCGGTCATGTAAAGTTAGCCCGGGCCGCTTCATCCCACCATCCCGCAAGATGCAAAGTACACTAACTAAAGCAACAAAAGCATCAACGCCCACAAAACCATTGTGTTCTACTCGTGCAACAGATCTATGCATAGACACGGCTCTGATACCACTGATGGGTTCGTTGCATAGAAAACAAAAAATTTCCTGTCACAACCCACTTTTTATACCCTGCATATTTCTCTAGTCTTAAAAATTTGGGCCAACAAAATTTTTTCTTAAATGGCCACCTAGTGTTGCATAGCGTTTTGTTTGCTCAATATTTGTTGCAAATATGTGCTCTTGGATCACTACTCACACTAAGATCACTACTTACCCTTAGTGTCAAGTTTAGTACCAAAAATTTAGAAGATGGAATTCTTTCTTCTTAACACCTCTAGTAAGGCAACTCCCAAGTTTCTTCTTCATCTTTTTGGAAACACACAAATGCACATGCATTGCATGTCACCTTTTTCCCCTCCACTCACCAAAGCCCTCCTTTTTCTTCTCACGTTTGAATTTTTCTCTCTTATGACCATGATCACATGACCCCTCTATTTTTGGCACCTCTCTCTTTTCTCTCTCTTTTTGCAAACCCTAGAGGGACACCACCCCCTCTCCTACCCCTCCCCCTTTTCTCTCTTGTGCATGGCCGGGGTTGGGTGCCCATGCACCACCACCCAGCCCACCTCAAACTGGCCCGCACCCCTCCCTCTTTTGGACTCCCTGGGCTCCCCTCCCTCTCCAAATCGACCCAAGCGGCAGCCCACAAAACCCTAACCCTAGCCTGTGAGTGAAGCGCGCCAGAGAGGAAAACCCTCCCGCGTGGGGTGACGCGCGCGCGCTTCTCGTCTGCCTCCCGACGCCTCGACGCCCTCCCTCGCCTCCTCGATTTCCACCCTGCTGACGCCACCCCGCCCTACGTCACCACGACCCCACCCTGCTGACGTTAGCCCCCACCCCCTGGTTGGCCATCGCTGCCGCCCAGCCCCGCCCGTTGCCCTCCTTCCCCTATAAAAGGGGCACCGCACCCCCACCTCTCCCTCACACCCCGCCACTTCTCTCCACACCCACCAGAAGCTCCCCGAGAGCGCCCAGGGCACTGCTCTGGGCCGCTGCTAGCTCGGCGAAGCCCTGCCCCTCGCCAAGGTCCGCCGCCGCCGTGGTCACTGCCGGAGGCAAGGAGGACGCCGAGCCCTGCCTCGACGACGCCCACCCTCTCCCTCCGTTTTGTTCTCCCTTTGGTCGACCCTGGCACTCACCCTGCTCCCCTTCTCCTCACCAGGCTCGCCGGAGAACGCCGTCGTCCCGAAGTGCTGTCTGATGCCCGCGCCATCGCCATCGGAAAGAAGAAGGGAGGAGGAGCAGGACACCGCCCAAGCCGACCCCGCCCCGTTCCGCGACGCCAGCAACCCGCCACGACCCCGCCGCCTTGCCCTTGCCGTCGCCGGTGAGTCCCAGGCCGCCCCTGCCCCCTTCTCTGCCAAAGCCGGCCGCCCTGGCCGCGCCTCGCGCTCGCGTGGAGGAGACGGTGGCCTTGGGCCATCGGATCTCCATCCAACGCCTGCATGGCCCATGCATGCCAGCGTGGCCATGCAAGGCCTGGCCCACCCCGGGCCCTCTCTTTTCCTTTTATTTTTCTTCTTTCTTTTCTTCTCAGCCCGCGTGGCAATTCCCTGGGCCAGCCCATCTCCTTCCGAAAAACGGCCCAGCGGTTCCCGCCCAAACTCCCCCTTCAAATTTTATTTAAACAATTTCATGTTTCTATTAACACCTGTGCACCAAATTGCTATTTTCTCGAGATTTATAAATCCAAATGAAATGAAACCAGTGTCGTTAGAAAGAGAATTTGAATACCTTTCACATGCCACCGGTCCCATATTTTTAGGATTTTTCTGCAATTTATGGCGAATTAAACAAGTTGCTGCTTTTCTGCACACTTTATTGTAGATATAAAATTTTAGGTTTAATATTTTCAACTAATTCCAATTGTGTTAATCTTGTTTTAACTTTGTCAATCTAGGAAAAATGATATTGGTCCCTGTTAGTGCCATTTCTGGTTCATTTATAAAAATGGTTTAGTCACATAAAATGTTGTCCATTAAGTACTTGTCCATTTAATTTCCACCCAACCCTTTTCTTAAATATTTGGTCAATTCATGTTTTCACCTTTGATGCAACATGTACCCCTGCATACTTTATTCTTTTAAAAAAAAAACTTGACTCTTGAGATATGTGATTGATTGTATGTTGCTCTTTTATTTTTGCGATAGAAATGAACGTGGGAGAAGCCGAAGGGGAAGATTTTGGAGAAGGTGTTGAAGAAGACCAGGGACTAGCCAGCCAAGGCAAGCCATTTACCTTGACTCCTTGATATTTATGTTCTTGGTTGAGATCTTCCTCTCCTTGGTCTCTTGATTCCTTGTGTTCCTTGGGTTTGGATAATTTGATTCTTTTACATACTTGCTACCAAGTGTGTAATGTCCCCTCTCGATAATTTGCGTACTTATTCTAAGTATGTGAATCCCATTCACCGCCTTTTGACACCCCTAATTCTATTATAGACTTGGGTTAACATCATTAAAAATTTGCTCCACTCTTTGATTATCTCCATTCATGCTCAATGGGAGTATGGATGCCTTTGACACCCTTCATGTTATGATGGCAATCATTATGCTAGTACATCTTAGTTCACACATAAACTTTAGGTTGGGAAAACCCTCAAGGTTTTACCTTGTTGTAAAAGTTTTTGTTAAAACCTTGGGTATAATGTTATGCCCAAGTGAGATTTTGAGAAAGGAAAGGATTTGGTAAAAATGATGGGGATGAGAAAGTGGTTGGGATATTACGAAAACTTTGGTGCCTAAGTACTCACCCATGACAACAAACTAGCGCAACCACATTACTCCAACATGGGCACGGGGCTTAGCTCGACGTTCATTCTCTTTAGCATGAGGCACCGCATAACTATACAAGGGTACGGTTACCCCCGAGTCCGGATTGTCGAGGTTGGGGACAATAGTATAACGGGAGGCCTTCGGGGCTGACCCGTCCGGAAGACACTATGGGTCTCCTGGCTTGGCGGTGGAGCCACGCTCAAAAGGAGGTGAGCTGCCACGGTGCCGGGGAGGTACATACTCCATAGGGTAGGACCTCTTGCTAATTAGAATGGGCGAAGGGCTTGGACTGGTTATCCGATACCCACATACTTTCGTATGATGGCCCGGGAATGATCCCGGTGGATTTATCAGATCTTGTGGGTAATGTGCGCAAACTCTGCAGAGTTAAATCTATTCGAATAGCCGTGTCCGCGGTCATGGACGGTTGGAATGGCTGTTGCTTAGCCTGATGTGTTTTGTTTATAAAAGTGTTTAGCAAAAGAAAGAAAGCGGAATTTGTGTTGGAGTACTTGGAGTACTGGAAAAATGGTTGGTGACCACAATGAGGTGGTCGGAAAGGAAATGATAAAAATTGGGTCTACCCTTCCTAAGTGTTTATGTCGTGAAAGATCTTCCTAAATTAAATCTTGTAGGGATGTCTTAGATAAAATCTCTTATCTCCTTCACCCATGAAGTTGAGATGAAAACTCCACCAAAAACACCTCTTCTCTCTTCTACATGACAAATTCTCAAATAAAATTGGTCATTTCCCTCTTGATCTCCTAGTTAGTCTACGGTACCTTGTTTTCCTTAATATGTTACTTTGTAAATGGTTTGCGAGTACAATTCAAAATGTACTCACGGCTTTGTCCCTGGCTATTTACTTGGCCAGACCATGAGGAGGATTTTGAAGATGATGGAGGATATCAGGACGACTATGCGACTTAGGACGTTTCCCGGTCAGCTGCCTGTAGGGTTTAAGGCATGACTTGGGCCCGACGAAGTTGATTGTATCCGCTGCTTTTGGATGTTTGAATTCAGCCCGATGTGGCCATTTGTGTAAGACTTGGTCATGAGACCGTTTGTAAGACTATTTATTATTTCGGTACTATGTAATGGATGTTGTAACTCTGTTTATCAGTTCGGTTATGTGCTCATGTTACACTGATCATGGGATCATGAGTGAATGCATAACGGGTATTTCGGACAGTTGGTCCGGGGTGCCACAGAGCTGGTATTAGAGCCATCCTGACTCTAGGGAAAGCCTTAGTTAGCATGGACGTTAATGTTAGGGCAAAACTATTTTTCAATATCAAAAACGAGATGACTCTAAGCTGAAAGAATGCCTAGTCTCTCCCCTAAATTTTTCTCCTTAGAGATAAACTACTTGCATTAATCTTAAACTGTTTTATATTATGTACCTTAAAATTTTGCACACTTGACATATTACTACTTGTATTAACCTTAAAATTTTGTGTAGATGGAGGAAGTTATGTACACCCGGAGCCGTCAGGTGGGAGAGTCGCAGCCTTTGTTCCTCTTTGAGACTGCCCTGATCGACGTATGTCACGCCGTAGGTCGCCTCCGCCCCGAGGTGAAGGGCGGGCAGATGGAGCCTCATGACGGGGACTTGTCCTGGATGATCGTCTGCACCATCCGGGGCTCCCACGTCAAGCAGCTCCCGGAGTTCGAGATCCAGCTGTTCGAGCGCACGTGGGAGGACGGTTTGATCCGTGCGCTCCAGGCGGCTCTTGCAAGCCTCACCTACCACCACCGTGCCGAGCTCGAGGAGAAGAACCTCCCTTATGCTCACTTTGGGCGGCGCGACGAGGAGGGCCTTCCCACCATCGTGCCGTACGTTTGCCCCCTCGGACGCCACGCTGCCCAGATGGAGTTCATCCTCGGCAAGACCCAGAACAGCCTCGATATCAGCAGGATGGAGCAGGAGATGTTGAAGAACGAGTTGGACGAGACCAAGAAGGACCTTGAGGAGATGAGGCGGAGAGCTCGCCGCCAGCGGAAGCTCAAGCTTCGGGCAAGAGAGGCCAAGTACATGCTTAAGGTGAAGGTGGCACACCTTAAGACGGCCCTCCGCGAAGCTGAGACTAAGATAGAGGAGCTGGAGGATGATGGTGAGGACCTCCGTAAGGAGAATGCTGCCCTCCTTAGTGATGATGATGATTACATGGACGAGGAAGGCTATGATTGGAACAACCCGAGCGAGGAAGATGAGGACGATCTGGACTTCATCAATGATGAGCCAGAAGAGCCAGCACCTCCTACCCCTCGCGAGTCGTCCGAGGAGGAAGACCCCGAGGAGCCACCGTTTGAGGAGCCGCCGACCAAGGATGACACCATCATCATTGACGACAACTAGTTTGAGCACTCGCACCATCGCCAGTTATGTATGATGTCCCTTATGTAATCGTGTAGAACGATATTGGTAATATGGTGACCTTGATGTGGTGAACTTTGATCTTTTGGTGATAACTATGTTATGATGATGGTTGCTTTTGATTTCATGCTTTCTTTATCTTTTGAGTTTTTCAACAAGTTTTTATGCATCATGTCACCCCTCCCCCTTAGAAAGAACTCGCCTATCAAAGTTGTTCCCTTTTGTCTCATGTCTTCATCTCATCAGATGGTTGACACTCGCCGCGGAGCGCACCAGAACGACCCTCCACCCCCACCTGAACCCAATATGGCTCAAATCCTTCGCATCCTTATGGAAGACCGTCAAGCCGCCCGCGCTGAAAGTCAAGCAAACATTGCGGCTCTGCAGAATATTGCGCAGCTTGCCGCAGGAAATAACAACAATGGAGGTGATGGTGAAGACGGCCCAAGATCCAAACTAAGGGACTTTCAGAATACTAACCCACCAGTGTTCACCAAGTGCACCGCCCCTCTTGATGCGGACGATTGGCTCCGTACAATCGAGAACAATTTGGAAGTCGCGGCTGTGGGCGAGAATGAGAAGGTGGTTCTTGCAACTCACTTTCTCGCCGGACCCGCAAGAGCTTGGTGGGAGAATATCAAGGCAATGCAAGCTGAAGATCATGTGATCACTTGGGAGGAGTTTACTGCTAAGTTCCGCAAAGCCCACATCCCTTCTGGTTTAATCAAGATCAAGAGAGATGAGTTCTTCAACCTTAAGCAGAACAATGGTAGTGTGATCGACTACCTGGACAAGTTCAACACCTTGGCTAGATATGCACCTCAGGACACTGATACTGATGAGAAGAAGAGGGACCGTTTCCTTAATGGTCTTCATGAGGAGATTCAGAGTATTCTCGTGGCCGTTCCTTACCCCGATCTGGAATCTCTGGTGGATGCCGCCATTATGGTGGAGTCAAAGCGCAAGGCAGCCTATGAGACCCGCAAGCGCAAGATGCAGCAGCAGCAGCAGCAGAGTGGACCCAGCAATGCTAGATTCCGCGGCCAGCCTCCACCAAGGCCGGCGCCCCAGCCTCAGCGAGCACCAGCCCCCGCTTATCGCCCCTCCAACAACAACACCAACCGCCAGACTGTGCAGCCTCGTACCGGAGGGGGAAACTACAACAACAACCCCGCAACAACCCAAATGCACGCCCTCAAGGAGAAGGATGTTTCGCTTGTGGACAGCCTGGACATTTCTCTCGTGAATGCCCCACCAAGATGAACCCGGCTCAACGCCCCAATGCACCAAGACCAAATCAAGGCCAAGCTCGTGCTGCAACTGGGAGGAAGCCCCACCAAAGAAGCAGGCCAATACTGCTAGAGGACACCTGAATCATGCCAATGCTGAAGAAGCTGAAGAATCTCCTGATATTGTGCTGGGTACGTTCCTAGTCCACTCCACCCCCGCAAAAGTTCTTTTTGATTCCGGTGCATCCCATTCCTTTGTTACCAAACCCTTTGTCAAGAAAAGTAAAATGACACCCACTCTTATGGATAGACTCATGTTAGTTCAAATACCTGGATCCACCGCTAAAACTCGCTTATCTTGTAAACAAGTTCCGGTAGAAATCTTAGGTGTCCCCTTCCAAGCTGACCTCATCGTCCTAGGAGCCCAAGGATTGGAGGTAATTCTGGGAATGGATTGGATGACTAAATACCAAGGCCACATTGACTGTGCCCATAAGTCTATCACCTTAACCATTAGTGAAGGGATCCAAATAAAATACACTGCCACTATGCCTTCATCTAAAGCCTTCTGTAAGCAAAGTGTCTCTGGAACCCCCATCGATCGTGTCCCAATCGTTTGTGAGTATCCAGATGTTTTCCCAGAAGAGTTGCCCGGTATGCCCCTGATAGGGATATCGAGTTCATCATCGAACTTATCCCTGGAACAGCACCCATAGCACAGAGGCCCTATCGCATGAACCCCCAAGAGCTGATTGAACTCAAGAAACAATTGGACGATATGTTGAGTAAAGGTCTAATCCGACCTAGTGCCTCGCCATGGGGATCTCCCGTGATATTTGTGGACAAGCGAGACGGTACCATTCGCCTGTGCGTGGATTACCGAAAACTCAATGAGGTGACCATCAAGAATAAATATCCTCTTCCCAAGATCGAAGATTTGTTTGATCAAATGAATGGAGCCCGAGTTTTCTCCAAGATTGACCTCCGTACGGGTTACCATCAGCTCAAAGTACGAGAGTCGGATATCCCCAAAACAGCCTTCACCACCCGTTACGGATTGTTTGAGTACACCGTAATGTCCTTTGGCTTAACCAATGCTCTAGCCTACTTCATGAACCTCATGAACAAAGTCTTTATGGATTACCTCGACAAGTTCGTCGTAGTATTTATCGATGACATCTTAGTCTACTCCAAGAGTGAAGAAGAACATGAAGAGCATCTACGACTCGTTTTGGGA
Organism: Lolium perenne; assembly: GCF_019359855.2. Classification (NCBI taxonomy): domain Eukaryota; kingdom Viridiplantae; phylum Streptophyta; class Magnoliopsida; order Poales; family Poaceae; genus Lolium; species Lolium perenne. The sequence goes on along the minus strand of NC_067248.2, from coordinate 72,124,043 downwards.
ACCTTGAGAAGGCACCAACTTTATGCTAAATTTAGCAAATGTCAGTTTTGGCTCAAGGAAGTTGGATTTCTTGGCCATGTTCTGTCCGCTGGAGGAGTCTCCGTCGACCCCTCTCTCATCAAGTCTATCATGGATCGGAAGCCACCAACTAACCCGACCGAGGTGAGATCCTTCCTCGGATTGGCAGGCTACTATCGTAAGTTTGTCGAAGGGTTCTCAAGTATCGCCAAGCCCATGACCATGTTGCTCAAGAAGGGTAAGAAATTTGAGTGGACCGAACAATGTGAAGCCAGTTTTCAAGAACTCAAGAAGCGTCTTGTGTCTGCCCCTATCCTCACCATGCCTGATGTCACCAAGGACTTTGTAATTTATTGCGACGCTTCCAAGCTCGGACTTGGTAGTGTTCTGATGCAAGAAGGGAAGGTTATTGCCTACCTCTCCCGACAGCTGCGGCCACATGAAATGAACTACCCAACCCATGATCTGGAGTTAGCCGCTGTAGTTCATGCACTCAAAACTTGGTGCCATTATCTCATCGGAAATCGGTGTGACACCTACACTGACCACAAGAGTCTCAAGTATATATTCACTCAGAGAGAACTCAATATGCGACAAAGAAGATGGATAGAGCTGATAAAGGACTATGATCTGAGCATTCACTATCACCCTGGGAAGGCGAATGTAGTCGCCGACGCTCTTAGTCGCGAACCATGTTCACTGAATGCCCGTCTAAAAATTGAACAACCCATGCTTTACCAAGAGTTTGAAGAGTTCGGCCTAGAACTCGTTAGCCATGGTTTTCTAGCCACTTTGGAAGTTAAGCCGACCCTCCGGGATCAAATCAAGGAAGCTCAGAAAGGTCATGAGAGTATTGAAGGTATCAAACGCCGTATGGACAAAGAGGAAGTGGCTGGATTTTCCGTGGACGGAGAAGGAATCTTGTGGTACAATGGACGTCTTTGTGTACCAACTATCCCTGAACTGAAGAACCTGATCATGGAGGAAGCTCATAATACTCCTTACTCCATTCACCCTAGCGGAACAAAGATGTACCAAGATCTCAAGGAGATTTTCTGGTGGCATGGGATGAAGCGCGACATTGCCTTCTTCATCGCTAGGTGTGATGTATGCCAGCGAATCAAGGCAGAACACCAACGCCCGGCAGGTTTGCTTCAGCCATTAAAGGTCCCTGTATGGAAGTGGGAAGAAGTAGGAATGGACTTCATCACTGGACTTCCTCGATCCAGCCGCGGGCATGACTCTATTTGGGTCATAGTGGATCGACTGACCAAAGTCGCTCATTTCCTTCCCGTCAAGACTACTTTCAATGGACATCGCTTGGCAGATCTTTATATCTCACGGATCGTCAGTCTCCATGGAGTTCCCAAGAGAATTGTATCTGATCGCGGCGCACAATTCACCTCTAGATTCTGGAGCAAATTACATGAAGCCTTAGGGACCAAACTCTCTTTCAGCACCGCTTACCACCCACAAACCGGAGGACAAACTGAGCGAGTGAACCAGATTTTGGAAGACATGCTTCGCGCATGTGTTCTATCCTATGGGACAAAATGGGAAGACTGTCTCCCCTTTGCGGAGTTCTCTTATAATAACAGCTACCAGGCCAGCCTCCAGATGGCACCGTTTGAAGCACTCTATGGGCGCAAGTGTCGCACCCCTCTCAATTGGTCCGAGACTGGAGAAAGTCAAGTGTTCGGGCCTGATATACTTCGAGAAGCTGAAGAACAAGTCCAACTTATCCGAGATCGCTTGAAGGTTGCCCAATCTCGCCAGAAGAGCTACGCTGACCCCAAGCATCGAGAAGTGACATTCAGCAGCGGAGACTTTGCGTACCTTCGTGTCACCCCTCTCAAAGGAATGCAACGTTTCCATGTCAAGGGCAAGTTAGCACCAAGGTATATTGGTCCCTTTAAGGTACTTGGTCGTCGCGGAGAAGTCTCATATCAACTAGAGCTACCCACAGAATTGTCAGAGTTTCATGATGTCTTCCATGTCTCCCAACTCCGAAAATGCCTCCAAGTACCCGACAAGCCCGAAGTATTCAAGAACATCGACCACCGCTCTATCAACCTAAGCCAGGATTTAACCTACCGCGAGAAACCACTCCGAATCCTGGAAGAGGCCGTGAGGGTCACTCGTAAAAGAAAGATCAAGTTTTTCAAGGTGCAATGGAGTAACCATTCCGAGGAGGAAGCCACCTGGGAACGGGAGGATTATCTTGGGAGCGAGTTCCCATATCTCTTCAATTGTTAGACCCAGAATCTCGGGACGAGATTCTTTTAAGGGGGGAAGGTCTGTCACAACCCACTTTTTATACCCTGCATATTTCTCTAGTCTTAAAAATTTGGGCCAACAATCTTTTTTCTTAAATGGCCACCTAGTGTTGCATAGCTTTTTGTTTGCTCAATATTTGTTGCAAATATGTGCTCTTGGATCACTACTCACACTAAGATCACTACTTACCCTTAGTGTCAAGTTTAGTACCAAAAATTTAGAAGATGGAATTCTTTCTTCTTAACACCTCTAGTAAGGCAACTCCCAAGTTTCTTCTTCATCTTTTTGGAAACACACAAATGCACATGCATTGCATGTCACCTTTTTCCCCTCCACTCACCAAAGCCCTCCTTTTTCTTCTCACTTTTGAATTTTTCTCTCTTATGACCATGATCACATGACCCCTCTATTTTTGGCACCTCTCTCTTTTCTCTCTCTTTTTGCAAACCCTAGAGGGACACCACCCCCTCTCCTACCCCTCCCCCTTTTCTCTCTTGTGCATGGCCGGGGTTGGGTGCCCATGCACCACCACCCAGCCCACCTCAAACTGGCCCGCACCCCTCCCTCTTTTGGACTCCCTGGGCTCCCCTCCCTCTCCAAATCGGCCCAAGCGGCAGCCCACAAAACCCTAACCCTAGCCTGTGAGCGAAGCGCGCCAGAGAGGAAAACCCTCCCGCGCGGGGCGACGCGCGCGCGCTTCTCTTCTGCCTCCCGACGCCTCGACGCCCTCCCTCGCCTCCTCGATTTCCACCCTGCTGACGCCACCCCGCCCTACGTCACCACGACCCCACCCTGCTGACGTTAGCCCCCGCCCCCTGGTTGGCCATCGCTGCCGCCCAGCCCCGCCCGTTGCCCTCCTTCCCCTATAAAAGGGGCACCGCACCCCCACCTCTCCCTCACACCCCGCCACTCCTCTCCACACCCACCAGAAGCTCCCCGAGAGCGCCCAGGGCGCTGCTCTGGGCCGCTGCTAGCTCGGCGAAGCCCTGCCCCTCGCCAAGGTCCGCCGCCGCCGTGGTTCATGCTGGAGGCAAGGAGGACGCCGAGCCCTGCCTCGACGACGCCCACCCTCTCCCTCCGTTTTGTTCTCCCTTTGGTCGACCCTGGCACTCACCCTGCTCCCCTTCTCCTCACCAGGCTCGCCGGAGAACGCCGTCGTCCCGAAGTGCTGTCCGACGCCCGCGCCATCGCCATCGGAAAGAAGAAGGGAGGAGGAGCAGGACGCCGCCCAAGCCGACCCCGCCCCGTTCCGCGACGCCAGCAACCCGCCACGACCCCGCCGCCTTGCCCTTGCCGTCGCCGGTGAGTCCCAGGCCGCCCCTGCCCCCTTCTCTGCCAAAGCCGGCCACCCTGGCCGCGCCTCGCGCTCGCGTGGAGGAGACGGTGGCCTTGGGCCATCGGATCTCCATCCAACGCCTGCATGGCCCATGCATGCCAGCGTGGCCATGCAAGGCCTGGCCCACCCCGGGCCCTCTCTTTTCCTTTTATTTTTCTTCTTTCTTTTCTTCTCAGCCCGCGTGGCAATTCCCTGGGCTGGCCCATCTCCTTCCGAAAAACGGCCCAGCGGTTCCCGCCCAAACTCCCCCTTCAAATTTTATTTAAACAATTTCATGTTTCTATTAACACCTGTGCACCAAATTGCTATTTTCTCGAGATTTATAGATCCAAATGAAATGAAACCAGTGACGTTAGAAAGAGAATTTGAATACCTTTCACATGCCACCGGTCTCATATTTTTTGGATTTTTCTGCAATTTATGGCGAATTAAACAAGTTGCTGCTTTTCTGCACACTTTATTGTAGGTATAAAATTTTAGGTTTAATATTTTCAACTAATTCCAATTGTGTTAATCTTGTTTTAACTTTGTCAATCTAGGAAAAATGATATTGGTCCCTATTAGTGCCATTTCTGGTTCGTTTATAAAAATGGTTTAGTCACATAAAATGTTGTCCATTAAGTACTTGTCCATTTAATTTCCACCCAACCCTTTTCTTAAATATTTGGTCAATTCATGTTTTCACCTTTGATGCAACATGTACCCCTGCATACTTTATTCTTTAAAAAAAAAACTTGACTCTTGAGATATGTGATTGATTGTATGTTGCTCTTTTATTTTTGCGAACGATAGAAACGAACGTGGGAGAAGCCGAAGGGGAAGATTTTGGAGAAGGTGTTGAAGAAGACCAGGGACTAGCCAGCCAAGGCAAGCCATTTACCTTGACTCCTTGATATTTATGTTCTTGGTTGAGATCTTCCTCTCCTTGGTCTCTTGATTCCTTGTGTTCCTTGGGTTTGGATAATTTGATTCTTTTACATACTTGCTACCAAGTGTGTAATGTCCCCTCTCGATAATTTGCATACTTATTCTAAGTATGTGAATCCCATTCACCGCCTTTTGACACCCCTAATTCTATTATAGACTTGGGTTAACATCATTAAAAATTTGCTCCACTCTTTGATTATCTCCATTCATGCTCAATGGGAGTATGGATGCCTTTGACACCCTTCATGTTATGATGGCAATCATTATGCTATTACATCTTAGTTCACACATAAACTTTAGGTTGGGAAAACCCTCAAGGTTTTACCTTGTTGTAAAAGTTTTTGTTAAAACCTTGGGTATAATGTTATGCCCAAGTGAGATTTTGAGAAAGGAAAGGATTTGGTAAAAATGATGGGGATGAGAAAGTGGTTGGGATATTACGAAAACTTTGGCGCCTAAGTACTCACCCATGACAACAAACTAGCGCAACCACATTACTCCAACATGGGCACGGGGCTTAGCTCGACGTTCGTTCTCTTTAGCATGAGGCACCGCATAACTATACAAGGGTACGGTTACCCCCGAGTCCGGATTGTCGAGGTTGGGGACAATAGTATAACGGGAGGCCTTCGGGGCTGACCCGTCCGGAAGACACTATGGGTCTCCTGGCTTGGCGGTGGAGCCACGCTCAAAAGGAGGTGAGATGCCACGGTGCCGGGGAGGTACATACTCCATAGGGTAGGACCTCTTGCTAATTAGAATGGGCGAAGGGCTTCGACTGGTTATCCGATACCCACATACTTTCGTATGATGGCCCGGGGATGATCCCGGCGGATTTATCAGATCTTGTGGGTAAAGTGCGCAAACTCTGCAGAGTTAAATCTATTCGAATAGCCGTGTCCGCGGTCATGGACGGTTGGAATGGCTGTTGCTTAGCCTGATGTGTTTTGTTTATAAAAGTGTTTAGCAAAAGAAAGAAAGCGGAATTTGTGTTGGAGTACTTGGAGTACTGGAAAAATGGTTGGTGACCACAATGAGGTGGTCGGAAAGGAAATGATAAAATTTGGGTCTACCCTTCCTAAGTGTTTATGTCGTGAAAGATCTTCCTAAATTAAATCTTGTAGGGATGTCTTAGATAAAATCTCTTATCTCCTTCACCCATGAACTTGAGATGGAAACTCCACCAAAAACACCTCTTCTCTCTTCTACATGACAAATTCTCAAATAAAATTGGTCATTTCCCTCTTGATCTCCTAGTTAGTCTACGGTACCTTGTTTTCCTTAATATGTTACTTTGTAAATGGTTTGCGAGTACAATTCAAAATGTACTCACGGCTTTGTCCCTGGCTATTTACTTGGCCAGACCATGAGGAGGATTTTGAAGATGATGGAGGATATCAGGACGACTATGCGACTTAGGACGTTTCCCGGTCAGCTGCCTGTAGGGTTTAAGGCATGACTTGGGCCCGACGAAGTTGATTGTATCCGCTGCTTTTGGATGTTTGAATTCAGCCCGATGTGGCCATTTGTGTAAGACTTGGTCATGAGACCGTTTGTAAGACTATTTATTATTTTGGTACTATGTAATGGATGTTGTAACTCTGTTTATCAGTTCGGTTATGTGCTCATGTTACACTGATCATGGGATCATGAGTGAATGCATAACGGGTATTTCGGACAGTTGGTCCGGGGTGCCACATTTCCTACTGCAAAGAAAAATAAATCCAAGATCTAATCTATGGAAAAGCCAAGATCTAATCTATGTGATCGGAGCAACGAGATGGAGATGAGACTAACCCTCGAAGATTCCAAAGCCTATGAGATTAATCTCGTTGTTGGTGTAGACGATCGTCCCGGTGCTGCAATCCGGCAGCACTTTCGTACTCCGTCGCGCGTACGGATTCGATGAAGCCCTTCCTCTCCCCGTTCCAGCGGGCAGCGGAGGTGTGGTAGATCTCCTCCAAACTCTAGCAGCACGACGGCGTGGTGGTGGTGGTGGAGGAAGAAAAGCTGTAGGGCTTCGCCAAGCCGGAACAGCGTATGGTGGAGGAAGAGAGGGGGGAGGCCAGGGTTGGATGAAGGGGTCAGTGGCCGGCCACCCCCTCCCCTCTTTATATAGGGGACCTGGTCGGTTGGGGTAGCCCCCTTTCCCATCTAGGGTTAGAGGCTGGCGGCCAAGTGGGGGGAAGAGGGAATTCTACCCCCCAAGTTGATCCCCCGTAGGGTTTTGGGGAAACCCTAGGGGTTTGGCCGGCTGGGCCTTGGGGGGCATGTGCCCCTGGTCCATTAGGCTAGGGAGCATTCCCTCGGCCCATGCTAGGCCTCCTAGGGTCGTGGGCCCACTGGTGGGACCCCTGGAACCTTCTAGAACCTTCCCGGTCTTCCACCGGAAAAATCCCGAACTTTTCCGAAACCTAGAAATCAACTTCCCTTATATGAATCTTATTCTCCGGACTATTCCGGACCTCCTCGTGATGTCCTGGATCCCATCCAAGACTCCGAACAAACTTCGTCTCCATACCATATTCCAAATCTACTTATGTGACATCGAACCTTAAGCGCGTCACCCTACGGTTCGCGAACTATGCAGACATGGTCAAGACTCCTCTCCGAGCAATAACCAATAGCGGGATCTGGAGATCCATAATGGCTCCCACATATTCAACGATAACTTAGTGATCGATTGAACCATTTACATACGATGCTGATTCCCTTTGTCACGCGATACTTTACTTGTCCGAGGTTCGATCATTGGTATCTCCATACCTTGTTCAACCTCGTTACCAACAAGTACTCTTTACTCGTACCGTGGTATGTCATCTCTTTGATCCAATCACATGCTTGCAAGCTAATCAGACGAGATTCCAGCGAGAGGGCCCAGAGTACATCTATCCGTCATCAGGATGGACAAATCCCACTATCGATCCATATGCCTCAACTCACACTTTCCGAATACTTAATCCCATCTTTATGACCACCCATTTACGAAATGGCGTTTGATGTAATCAAAGTACCCTTCCGGTGTAAGTGATTTACATGATCTCATGGTCGAAGGACTTAGACAACTATGTATCGAAAGCTTATAGCAAATTGAACTTAATGACTTGATCTTATGCTACGCTCATTTGGGTGTGTGTCCATTATATCATTTGGGTGTGTGTCCATTATATCATTCAACTAATGCCTGCTCCTATTTCGAGCCATCCAAGGGTTTTGCATTATCCGAGTCTATTTCGCATATTGGCTCCAAAATTTAAGCGTATTGGAGTCTATATGGTGGAGTCAGATAGGACTCTGGCGTATGTAAGAAAATCGGCTCCAATAATCAAGTTTGTACTGGTGTGGGGTCTACTCTAATAAATGCTAAGCCTATGTAAGATACGATCTATATATTGGCACCCTTATCTCTAAAATTACCATCTTCTACAAGATAATCCATTAGGAGTGGATTAAGATGAGCATAAGTAACTAACATGAATAACCACAAGGTTTATTTTGCAAGTTTTGAGGTGTGTAAAACTTTCATAATCCAGTTATCTACTTTCAAAAGTTTACAGGTAATCAAGATGTTTAAACTTTATCAAAACAATGTCTTCGTAGAGCGAACTCTTGGTGTGGCGGAGTTGTGCTATCCACAACGGTTTGAATCCAGTACTCTTTACTAAATATATATACATGCCGTTACTTCAGTTAGTAAATTGTTTAGAAAGGTGTGTATTTTTCGATAAAGGGAATATATTAATATCAAGAGATACCAATTACACCCAGCCTCTGCAACAACGCACCACCCTAATGGCACTACGGATGCACACAGCCAAAAAAAGGAAAAGAAAACTAAGAAACAAAAGTCCCGCTATAGTATCTCGGGCCTAACAACAGCAATACATCCACCGACATGACAACACCTGAATTACAGACCCTCCAAAAAAACGACGCCTCCAAGAAGGGAACAGTGCTCAAACACCGTCATCGCCCGATCAAAGATCTTAGGTTTTCACCCTGAAGATAGTCTCCGCTCTCAAAACAATGCCTCCACTAAGGTCATTGCCAGGCACAACCAGTTAAGTCCAGACCTTGGGTTTTCACCCTGAATGGTAGGACTCTGCACTTCACCTGTGTTGTCACCCCCACTTTCATACCGCTGTTGTGAAGCCCGGAACACCTAGCAAGCCCCTCAACAGCGCGGAGACTTGAACCTCCCTTAGCTATTCCTCCCCTTCGGCCTTCATGAAATTCTCTTCTTCCGACTTTCATCATGGATCCATAGTCACTGGATGTCAACACAGAAAAAGAGCTTCGCGCCGCTCCCTCCAGAACCAAACGGTCGGAATAAACGCATGGGTGCGCACGACCGAATACCTCCGATCCAGCAAACTACAGGCAAAACACTGTTACATTCGTCGGCGGAGCCTTCCGGAACTCAACCCACCGGCCAGATCACGAGTCCAGGCCTCCGGTAGGTCCTCCTCTTCACGCAAGAGAGGCCCTAGGACCGCCGCCTTTATTCAGGTTGGACCCCCACGTCGGCGACCATCCCGGGCTGGCCAATCCAACCCTCCACCGGCGACACCATCGCCGGCTTCCATGCTCCTCCATCTCACCGCCGGATCGCGGTGATAGATCAAAGATCCACCACCACCAACCGCAGGCCGACCCTCTCTGGCGAAGAAGAGGCCACCTCCGCTGTCGAACCCAAGGCTGCTGCCCCGGGCGCCCTCGTGACGCGGAAGAAGCCCGAGATCGCCTCCACGCACCGACTAGAGGCGGGGGTTGATGACATGGCGCAGACCGAGGGCCTGGCCGCCGCCCACCACCAGCCCCGGCCGGAGTGCTGCGGAGAGCCGATGGGAGGAGGGAGACCGCAGCGCCGCCCATCCCAACCGCGCCGGCCAGTCCGCCAGGGGACAGCCGACGGGAGGAGGACCGCCGTCGTCGTCGCCCATCCCAACCGCGCGGCTGCTCCGTGATACGTCCATTTTGCATCACTATTTTGTATCATAATTTACTGTTATTCCTTGATATATTTCATATTTAGAGATGATACTTATGTTATTTCACCTATTTTTCATGTTTCATGATTATTGGAGAATTACTCACCGGAGCCAGGATTCTGCTGGAAAAAGCACCGTCAGGATACAGTATTTCTGAAGATCAACAATTGACGGAAAATATATTGAAGCTTTTATTATTCCAGAAGACGGACACAGCCAAAAGGGGAGGCCGAGGAGGGCCGCCATGCCCCCCCCCATAGGCCGGCGCGGGCTCCACCCTGGCCGCGCCGCCATGTGGGGAGGGGGCCCACGACCCCCCTCGGCCATCTCTCCTTCGCGTACTTCATCTCCCGAAAACCCTAAGGTGTGGAGGGACATCGAGAATAGACACAGCCGCCTCTGCGGGGCGGAAAACACCAGAGAGAAAAGAGCTCTCCGGCAGGCTGAAATCTGTCGGGGAAATTCCCTCCCGGAGGGGGAAATCGTCGCCATCGTCACCGTCATCGAGCTGGACTTCATTGGGATCATTGATACGTCTCAAACGTATCTATAATTTCTTATGTTCCATGCTACTTTTATGATGATACTCACATGTTTTATACACATTATATGTCATTATTATGCATTTTCCGGCACTAACCTATTGACGAGATGTCGAAGAGCCGATTCTTTGTTTCTGCTGTTTTTGGTTTCAGAAATCCTAGTAAGGAAATATTCTCGGAATTGGACGAAATCAACGCCCAGGGGCTTATTTTTCCACGAAGCTTCCAGAAGACCGAGGGAGAAACGAAGTGGGGCCACGGGGCGCCGCCACACTAGGGCGGCGCGGCCTAGAGGGGGCCCGCGTGGCCCTAGCGTGTGGGGGCCCCGTGACTCCTCCGACTCCGCCCTTCCGCCTACTTAAAGCCTTCATCGCGAAACCCTCTGTACCGAGAGCCACGATACGGAAAACCTTCGAGAGACGCCGCCGCCGCCAATCCCATCTCGGGGGATTCAGGAGATCGCCTCCGGCACCCTGCCGGAGAGGGGAATCATCTCCCGGAGGGCTCTTCATCGCCATGATCGCCTCCGGATTGATGTGTGAGTAGTTCACCCCTGGACTATGGGTCCATAGCAGTAGCTAGATGGTTGTCTTCTCCTCATTGTGCTATCATGTTAGATCTTGTGAGCTGCCTATCATGATCAAGATCATCTATTTGTAATGCTACATGTTGTGTTTGTTGGGATCCGATGAATATTGAATACTATGTCAAGTTGATTATCAATATATCATATATGTTGTTTATGTTCTTGCATGCTCTCCGTTGCTAGTAGAGGCTCTGGCCAAGTTGATACTTGTTACTCCAAGAGGGAGTATTTATGCTCGATAGTGGGTTCGTGCCTCCATTGAATCTGGGACAGTGACAGAAAATTCTAAGGTTGTGGATGTGCTGTTGCCACTAGGGATAAAACATCGATGCTTTGTCTAAAACTATTTGTGGTGATTACATTACGCACCATACTTAATGCAATTGTATGTTGTTTACAACTTAATACCGGAAGGGGTTCGGATGATAACCTGAAAGTGGACTATTTAGGCATAGATGCATGCTGGATAGCGGTCTATGTACTTTGTCATAATGCCCTGATTAAATCTCATAGTACTCATCATGATATATGTATGTGCATTGTTATGCCTTCTTTATTTGTCAATTGCCCAACTGTAATTTCTTCACCCAACATGCTATTTATCTTATGGGAGAGACACCGCTAGTGAACTGTGGACCCCGGTCCATTCTTTACATCTGAAATACAATCTACTGCAATTGCTCTTTACTGTTCTTCGCAAACAAACATCATCTTCCACACTATACATCTAATCCTTTGTTACAGCAAGCCGGTGAGATTGACAACCTCACTGTTACGTTGGGGCAAAGTACTTTGATTGTGTTGTGCAGGTTCCACGTTGGCGCCGAAATCCCTGGTGTTGCGCCGCACTACACTTCGCCGCCATCAACCTTCAACGTGCTTCTTGGCTCCTACTGGTTCGATAAACCTTGGTTTCTTACTGAGGGAAACTTGCTTCTATACGCATCATACCTTCCACTTGGGGTTCCCAACGGACGTGTGCTTTACGCGTATCAAGCTAAATTTCTGGCGCCGTTGCCGGGGAGATCAAGACACGCTGCAAGGGGAGTCTCCACTTCCAATCTCTTTACTTTGTTTTTGTCTTGCTTTGTTTTATTACTACTTTGTTTGCTGCACTAAAACAAAACACACAAAAATTAGTTGCTAGCTTTACTTTATTTACTATCATGTTTGCGTTCTCCATATTAAAAACACAAAAAAATTAGTTACTTGCATTTACCTTATCCAGTTTGCTTTATTTACTACTGTTAAAATGAATACTCCTGAAAACACTAAGTTGTGTGACTTCACTAGCACAAATAATAATGATTTCTTATGCACACCTATTGCTCCACCTGCTACTACAGCAGAATTCTTTGAAATTAAACCTGCTTTACTAAATCTTGTCATGAGAGAGCAATTTTCTGGTGTTAGTTCTGATGATGATGCTGCCCATCTTAATAATTTTGTTGAACTTTGTGAAATGCAAAAGTATAAGGATGTAGATGGTGATATTATAAAATTGAAATTGTTTCCTTTCTCCTTAAGAGGAAGAGCTAAAGATTGGTTGCTATCTTTGCCTAAGAATAGTATTGATTCATGGACTAAATGTAAAGATGCTTTCATTGGTAGATATTATCCTCCCGCTAAAATTATATCTTTGAGAAGTAGCATAATGAATTTTAAGCAATTAGATAATGAACATGTTGCTCAAGCATGGGAAAGAATGAAATCTTTGGTAAAGAATTTCCCAACCCATGGACTAACTACTTGGATGATCATCCAAACCTTCTATGCAGGATTGAATTTTTCTTCTCGGAACCTATTGGATTCAGCTGCTGGAGGAACCTTTATGTCCATCACTTTGGGGGCGGCGACAAAGCTTCTTGATGATATGATGATAAATTACTCTGAATGGCACACGGAAAGAGCTCCACAAGGTAAGAAGGTAAATTCTGTCGAAGAAACCTCCTCCTTGAGTGATAAGATTGATGTGATTATGTCTATGCTTGTGAATGGTAGATCTAATGTTGATCCTAATAATGTTCCTTTAGCTTCATTGGTTGCCCAAGAAGAACATGTTGATGTGAATTTCATTAAAAGTAATAATTTCAACAACAATGCTTATAGGAATAATTCTGGTAACAACTATAGGCCATATCCTTCTGCTAATAGTAATGGCTATGGTAATTCTTATGGGAATTATTACAACAATAATAGGAGTGTACCCCCTGGTCTTGAAGCCATGCTTAAAGAATTTATTAGTACACAAACTGATTTTAACAAATCTGTTGAGGAAAAGCTTGATAAAATTGATATTATTGCTTCTAAGGTTGATAGACTTGCCTCTGATGTTGATCTTTTAAAATTGAAAGTTATGCCTAATAAGGATATTGATAATAAAATTGTTACTATAGCAAATGCCATCCAAGTTAGAATTAATGAGAATATAAGATTGATGGCTGAATTGCATGCTAGGTGGGAAAGAGAAGAAAACGAAAAACTTGCTAAAGAGAATAATGTAGCTAAAGTTTGGACTATTACCACCACTAGTAATGATAATGATTCACATGTTGCTAAACCTCCTACTATTAATGGTAAAATAATTGGTGTTGGCAATGTTTCTACTCCTAGTGCAAAGCGTGCAAAATTGCCTGAAACTGCTAAAACTTCTGAAACTGCTTGTGATGAAACTGCTGAAATTTTTCAAAATATTGGGGACAATGATCCCATTGCTGTAGATCATAATGGTTTAGATTTTGATGATTGTCATATCTCTGAAGTTATAAAGTTCTTACAAAAACTTGCTAAAAGTCCCAATGCTAGTGCTATAAATTTGGCCTTTACAAAACATATTACAAATGCTCTCATAAAAGCTAGAGAAGAGAAACTAAAACTTGAAACTTCTATTCCTAGGAAGTTAGAAGATGGTTGGGAGCCCATGATTAAGATGAGGGTCAATGATTTTGATTGTAATGCTTTATGTGATCTTGGTGCAAGTATTTCTGTTATGCCTAAGAAAATCTATGATATGCTTGACTTGCCACCATTGAAAAATTGTTATTTAGATGTTAATCTTGCTGATAATGCTATAAAGAAACCTTTGGGGAGGATTGATAATGTTCATATTATGGTTAACAATAACCTTGTCCCCGTTGATTTTGTTGTCTTGGATATTGAATGCAATGCATCTTGTCCCATTATATTGGGAAGACCTTTTCTTCGAACTGTTGGTGCTACCATTGATATGAAGGAAGGTAATATTAAATATCAATTTCCTCTCAAGAAAGGTATGAAACACTTCCCTAGAAAGAGAATGAATTTACCTTATGATTCTATTATTAGAACAAATTATGATGTTGATGCTTCATCTCTTGATAATACTTGATTCACACTTTCTGCGCCTAGCTGAAAGGCGTTAAAGAAAAGCGCTTATGGGAGACAACCCATTATTTTACCTGTGCACTTTGTTTTATATTTGAGTCTTGCAAGTTGTTACTACTGTAGCAACCTCTCCTTATCTTTATTTTATTGCATTGTTGTGCCAAGTAAAGTCTTTGATAGTAAAGTCAATACTAGATTTGGATTACTGCGCAGAAACAGATTTCTTGCTGTCACGAATTTGGGCAGGGTTCTCTGTAGGTAACTCAGAAAAATCTGCCAATTTACGTGCGTGATCCTCAGATATGTATGCAACTTTCATTCAATTTGAGCATTTTCATCTGATCAAGTTAAGTGCCCCTGAAAAATTCATCTTTACGGACTGTTCTGTTTTGACAGATTCTGCCTTTTATTTCGCATTGCCTGTTTTGCTATGTTTGATGGATTTCTTTGTTCCATTAACTTTCAGTAGCTTTGTGCAATGTCCAGAAGTGTTAAGAATGATTATTTCACCTCTGAATATACGAATTATGCACTAACCCTCTAATGAGTTTGTTTCGAGTTTGGTGTGGAGGAAGTTTTCAAGGGTCAAGAGAGGAGGATGATACAATATGATCAAGAAGAGTGAAAAGTCTAAGCTTGGGGATGCCCCCGTGGTTCATCCCTGCATATTTTAAGAAGACTCAAGCATCTAAGCTTTGGGATGCCCAAGGCATCCCCTTCTTCATCGACAACTTATCAGGTCACCTCTAGTGAAACTATATTTTTATTCAGTCACATCTTATGCGCTTTACTTGGAGCGTCTGTTTGCTTTTGTTTTTGTTTTTGTTTGAATAAAATCGGATCCTAGCATTCTTTGTGTGGGAGAGAGACACGCTCCGCTGTTGCATATGAACACATGTGTTCTTAGCTTTATTCTTAATGTTCATTGCGAAGGTTGAACTACTTCGTTCATTGATATATGGTTGGAAACAGAAAATGCCGCATGTGGTAATTGGTATAATGTCTTGAATAATTTGATACTTGGCAATTGTTGTGCTCATATAGATCATGTTTAAGCTCTTGCATCACGTACTTTGCATCTATTAATGAAGAACTACACAGAGCTTGTTAAAATTTGGTTTGCATGATTGGTCTCTCTAAGTCTAGATATTTTCTGGTTGAGGTGTTTGAACAACAAGGAGACGATGTAAAGTCTTATAATGCTTACAATATGTTCATATGTGAGTCTTGCTGCACCATTTATACTTGAGTTTGCTTCAAACAACCTTGCTAGCCTAGCCTTGTATTGAGAGGGATTCTTCTCGTGCATCCAAATCCTTGAGCCAAAAACTATGCCATTTGTGTCCACCATACCTACCTACCACATGGTATTTCTCTGCCATTCCAAAGTACATTACTTGAGTGCTACCTTTTGTTATCACCAGAAGTTGACCGAGTTAGAGGTGGGCCGTGATCAAGATGGGCTTGAAGAATATACATGGAAGAATATACGTGAATCGGCCTTATATGCAAAGTTTGGGCTAGTTTGCCCGTGTATCTGTAATATAGTAGGTTACGTGTCGGTTAGTTAGAGTTTGGCTCGTGCACGGTTGGGATTATTCCCACGTTAGAAAGTCTACGGACTATAAATATGTATCTAGGGTTTATGAAATAAACAACAATCACGTTCACCACAAACCAATCCAGGCGCATCGCCAACTCCCTTGTCTCGAGGGTTTCTTCCGGGTAAGCATCATGCTACCTAGATCGCATCTTGCGATCTAGGCAGTACAAGTTTATTCGTTGTTCATGCGTTGCTCGTACTGAAGCCTTTTTGATGGCGAGCAACGTAGTTATCTTAGATGTGTTAGGGTTAGCATTGTTCATCGTATCATATGCTGTCGTCGTGCAACCCTGAGACATCTAGCCGCCCTTACACCTATCTTAGGTGTAGGGGCGGCACCCCGCTTGATCATTATTTAGTAGATCCAATCCGTTATGGTTGCTCCTTGTTCTTCAAGGATTAGTTTAATATCTGCATAGTTAGGCCTTACAAACGGATTGAAGGATCCAGTGGCGCGTAGGGTGTAGTTTGCTAGCCCTAGACAGGATGTTCCGGGGATCAACCTCGTGTTGGTTTTTAGGCCTTGTCTAGGGACGGTTTACGATCACCGTGCGTGGCCGCCAGGCTCAATCACGAGTAGGATGTTCCGATTATGTGGTGAAAACCCTAAATCGTAGTAGATCGTTTTAGCTTTATATTGATCAAGCAGGACCACCATATATTCGTACACCTCGTGCGAATCATGGGTGGATCGGCTCTTTGTGCCGATTCACAGGACAACCTGAGAGCCGATCGAGGCTCATATTTAATGTTTACGTGTATGCCATGCAGGAAACTAAGTGAGGCATCTCCATCACCTTCCTGACCAGGTATAGGTCAGGTGGCACGCCCTTGCACCAGCATCGGACGTGCGTGCCGAGTCTTTGCGGGCCGTCGCTCGGAGGGACCAGGGCCAGCCGCAGTCCTGGGAGCCTCCCGGCTCTACTGCGTTGCCCGTCGCTGCTCGCCGGTGGGTTTCTGACCGCAACACATTCTGGCACGCCCGGTGGGACAGTCTTCGACATCAACCGCATCGCCATCTACATCTGAGATGGCGGACGGCACCCCAGTCACGTACGAGGATCTGACCGAGGAGCTCAAGAAGAAGTATGACGAGGTCAAAGCGATCCTCGAAGCCGACCTCATCGGCTCTTTTCACAGAACCCGCTCACATGGCATCAGGTGGAAAGGGTTCTCACCTGAAGGCGCGCTCGATGGAGTGGACATGTCCGCCCCGTCAGAAGAACGCACCAGGTCCCTGCGTCAGGAGGTTAACTTCATGGTAGCTCATTCGCTACACCGCCATTCTGAGAGCCTGGTGAACACTTTGGAGCGTGTCGCTCTTCGGGTGATCCAGGAAATCATGAGGCATCAGTACTCTCCGTCAGGACCAGCTCTCGGGACTTACCAAGGAGAGATGCCACTCCAGTCCCGTCCACCGCTGCCATTCGCGTTGGCAGCACCAGAAGTGCCGAGTTCACCGGCATACGTCGTCTACAAGATCGGTGGTGACCCTAGTGACTACCAGTTCTTGCATGAGGCGCCGAAGGAGATCCCTCACGGATACACGTGCACATACGTGCCAGACTGCAGTAACTGGGCACTCACAAACCAGACTGCAACAGCAGGGACCTCTGGAACAACAGGAGGAACTTTGGGAACAGATCTTGAGAAGCAGACGTGGCTAGCTAAGTATGCCACTCCGACAAACCTCCAGAGCTCAGCTCCTGCAGTTGGCTCAGAGCTGGAAAAGCAAGCATGGCTGGCTAAGTATGCCACTCCGGCGAATCTTCAGAGTTCGACTCCTGCAGCCAGCACCGCGGATCAGATCAGTACCATCCTGAGAGACCAGTTCGGCATGGTGCCGAAAAGGAGGACAATCGGCTATTCCAAGCCGTACCCCAACGAGTACGAGTTGATCCCGCTACCACCCAAATATCGGCTCCCTGATTTCTCCAAGTTTAATGGATCAGATGGTTCCAGCTCCATCGAGCATGTGAGCCGATATTTGGCACAGCTGGGCACAATCTCAGCGGCAGATGAGCTGCGTGTGAGGTTCTTCGCACAGTCCCTCACAGGATCGGCTTTCGGGTGGTACACATCGCTGCCACCAGACTCAATCCGGACGTGGAAGCAGTTGGAAGAG
The DNA here is from genome assembly GCF_019359855.2 of Lolium perenne. Classification (NCBI taxonomy): domain Eukaryota; kingdom Viridiplantae; phylum Streptophyta; class Magnoliopsida; order Poales; family Poaceae; genus Lolium; species Lolium perenne. The sequence goes on along the minus strand of NC_067248.2, from coordinate 72,106,275 downwards.
CAGTTCTACATGCAGTATCACTCGGAGGCTTCCGAGGCCGGCATTGCTGATCTAGCACAAGTACGTCAGAAGCGTGGAGAAACTGTGGCAGAATACGTCCAGCGCTTCAGAACTGTTAGGAACCGATGTTATTCGGCTCGTGTGACTGAAAAAGAAGCAGTCGAGTTGGCAGTGGTGGGCCTTGCATCACCAATCAAGGATATGGCCTCCCAAGCAGACTACCCTTCACTGGCGCACATGGTTCAGAAACTGTCGTTATATGAACAGCGCCACCCAGACTTGTACCAGGACAAATTCAAGCGTGCGGTAGTCCTGGTTGAGGCGGATGAAGACGAAGGCTCTGCGGGAGATCAAGAGGTAGCAGTGGCTGAATGGACTCGGGGGGCAACCCCCGTGTCCTGCAAATGGGTTAAGCCACCAGGTCCGCCCAGAGGGTTTGATTTTGACGTAACTAAAACTGAGCAAATCTTCGACCTCTTACTTAAGGAGAAGCAGCTGAAGTTACCCGAAGGCCTCAAAATCCCCACGGTACAGGAGCTGAACAGAAAGCCATACTGCAAATGGCATAACTCGTTCTCCCATACCACCAACGACTGCAGGGTGTGGCGTCAGCAGATCCAAATGGCGATAGAACAAGGACGTCTAATTTTCAACCAGTACGCCATGAAAGTCGACACTCACCCCTTCCCCGCCGTTAACATGGTGGAGTGCTCTTACCCTAGAGGGTGCCAGCCAGGATTCTCGTTCAACATCAACATGGTAGCACCTGGACACCACTCTGGTAAGGACGGAGACGAGGGCAGCTGCTCTCGTAGCAAGGACACAGAGGAAGCCGTTCCACGCGATCGGCTCCGTCACGATGGCAAGCGCTACATCACAGAGGGAGAAGTGAGGAACGTGAGATATCAGCGACCTCTCTCTGATCACCTCCTCAACAAGTATGTGAGTCAATATGACCAACGCCGACGACCCAACAACGATGGTGAAAGAGACCGTCTGGCTAGCGATGCCAGGAGACATCGTCGGCATGATCGCGACGAGGAGCGCCATGCCAAGGAAAGGTTAAGGGAGCAAGACGACGAGGATAGGCACTGGGACTGTCCCTTCTTCAGACACTGCTGGGATTCAGGAATGAGCCGATTGCCTACCATTGGCAACTTCCCAGAATGTAGACAGAAGAGGAAGGATGCAGCTAACGTGTCTGTGTTCAAACGTCTAGGGCCTCTCCCGCCTCGGTACAAGCACGCTGAGTCCCCTCGGGTGGAAGATCTCGAGGATTTGGAAGACGATGATGAAGAAGAAGAAGACAGGTACCACCGGCCAAGGTGGTGCCCTGATGGACTCAGCCGTTCCCAAAAGCGTAGGGTTCAGCGACTGCGTGGCTTGGAGGAAGCCGAAAGGTTATACCTGCACACGCTAAGGAAGGCGCGGCCTGATCTGGCCGCGAAAATTCAGCGAACCCTGGATGAAGAGGGTCGACCACAAAAAATGGAGTGGCGCCCCAAGCAAAGGAAAGCCGATGATGAAACATCGGCTGGCACAAACATGGTGTTCATCCTTCCGACGGAGTTTAGTGCTCCAGGATTAGACGAGGCACCCGTGGCACAACTTGACTGCGGCCCACGGCCGGTTATCTTTGAGAAGCCACGAGAAAGAAGCTACAGACATCTGAAGGCCCTGTACTTGCGAGGTTATATCAATGGGCAGCCTGTCAACAAGATGCTGGTGGACACCGGAGCGGCAGTCAACATTATGCCATACTCCATGCTACGTCGGTTGGGACGCTCTAGCTCGGATCTGATCAAGACCAACGTGACACTGAGCGATTTCAACGGCCAAGCGTCTGACGCACAAGGTGTTCTGAACGTGGATCTGACCGTAGGAAGGAAAACCATCCCTACGACGTTCTTTATTGTCGATAGCAAGAGCACCTATGCTGTCCTGCTGGGAAGAGATTGGATCCACGCCAACTGTTGCATTCCATCCACGATGCACCAATGCGTAATACAGTGGGATGGAGATGAGGTAGAGGTCGTCCATGCAGATGACTCAGCCGAGATTTCAACGGCTGGCATGAACGCTTGGGAGACAGCAGGCCAAGAGCCACTCTCAGGCATCAATTTGGACGACTGCGAGCGCATCGATATGACAAAGGATGGGGTTAGGTTGGTCTTATCCACCGGCCTTACCGTATAGCAAGAACAAGCCTATGGACAAACGTGGCGAGGCCGATCCTTGGGATCGGCCCCAATGATCTATGAAGGGACATTGCAAAACCTTCATTGAGCGCTTCGATCAACGTGGAGGCCGATTCCAGCAATCGGCCAAAATTATCCTCACCACACATTCTGCCTGTGTTCAACGTCGATCTAATGGGCAGCGGTTTTACGTCGGCTGATGAGCTAAAAAATCAGCATTGGTCCTACTGGAGCCGACGTTCAAATACAGTGCCTTGGCTAACTACAGAGCTGATATCCGCAGTTACCTTGCAGATTCGGCTCGGGGGGCACCTAGTCAGACGAACAGGTGCAGACGAACATGTGCGATACATGTGCAGTGAAATATTGGGGGCCGATAGAAAATCGGCCAGTAAAAAAAAATTTCTCATGGTATACAGCCGATGCACGGACATCGACTTTAGAGCTAAGGAACAAAGCCGATGCACAGCCATCGACTCTAGTACAATTACACAAGATCTACCAGCTGCGTGTTCAAGACACGGATTTCGACCAGGTCGGGTTTCAGTTCAGCCTCAAGGCCAACCTCCAACCTTTTACTCATTAGGCCGTTGGTTTTTCGTCTACAATATCGGCTTTCAACGGAAAAAGAGGCGATCGATGGGGGCAAGTTTGGCTAGCTCGGCATGGTGGCTGTCTCAGATTTACCTGAGTTCAAAGCCCTTTGACTGATCTGTGCATCCTCACCGATATTCTCGCCTTGATTGAGGCTCGGGGGGCAGCTGGCCTGGTAGATGCTCTGTTTTAGAAGCCGATTGGGGTGTCGTCGGCTGACCCTTCGTCGCAACCTTCTTCAAAGTGGTGAGTTCTTGCAGAAGAGGATCACTGGACCTGGTGGGAGGAATTTGAGGGCTCTCTTGAAGACTCCACATTATCCACCAGATCTCAAAGTCATCAGTTAAAGAATTGTAGGATGGTTGTGAAGAACCGATGCGTTGCTATCGGCTCATTGAGCATTGGCCAAGTGAACAATCGGCAAAGTCAGTATGAAGTGGAATCGGCTAAATTAGCTTAAAAGAAATCGGCAAAATCAAACTGGGGGAAATTCTTCATTGATAAATAGGATTTCTTACATAAAGAGCTGGTTGCTCTCAAAAGGAAATACTAGGGGGTACATTGCCCCATCTACTACTGCTGATTCTATGCTAAGGGTCCTATCTACGGGCCGTCGCTGCCCTCATCGTCGCCGTCGTCGCCGCTGTCGGCGCTACTCCCGACGGGCTCGTCGTCGCTGCTGCAGCGGCCGCCGGCTGGGCCCTCGTTGTCCTCGTCCTCCTCGTCAGCGTCGTCGTCGTCGCTGTCGAAGTCGCTGAGGTTCCCCGGCCAGGGGCAGAAGCGCTTGGCCGGCGGCTCGTCGGAGGAGGTGTCGTCCTCCTCCTCCTCCTTCTCCTCCTCCTCCTCGGGGGAGGTGAAGTCATCACAGGAGAAGCGATCGTCATCGCTCTCCTCCTCCGTTTCCCCGTCGGTGAGGAAGCGGAGGTCACTTTCCCCGTCGGTCGAGGACTTGTCGTCCTCAGACCAGACGGAGAAGTCGTGACTGGATTCTTCCCCGGCTTCGATGGCGCGACGGATGTTGGCCGCATGGGCCTCCTCCGGGTTCCACTCCGGCGTCGGCTCGCGGGAGGAGGAGGATTGGGTGAAAAGACCCGATGAGGCAGAGGAAGAAGAAGACATGGTGGCCCAGGAGGGCTTTTGGAGTGCTAATGCGAAGGGGATGGAGAAGCAAACTGTTTGGAGCGGTTAAATAAAAGGGGATATAGTGGAAATTCAATGCCACAGCAGTTTCCGAGGAAGTGGTGCCCAACGGAAAAAAAACTGCCAGGTCACGCGGAGAAGTTGAGAAGGCAGGGCATCATGATGATGGATACTGCGACGGTTCTGCCACGACATGACCCGACGAAGAAAAAGCAGAGTGATTTTGGAATTATCAATTCCAAAACCAGGGGGGCATGTGTTATCACCAGAATTTGACCGAGTTAGAGGTGGGCCGCGATCAAGATGGGCTTGAAGAATATACATGGAAGAATATACGTGAATCGGCCTTATACGCAAAGTTTGGGCTAGTTTGCCCGTGTATCTGTAATATAGTAGGGTACGTGTCGGTTAGTTAGAGTTTGGCTCGTGCACGGTTGGGATTATTCCCACGTTAGAAAGTCTACGGACTATAAATATGTATCTAGGGTTTATGAAATAAACAACAATCACGTTCACCACAAACCAATCCAGGCGCATCGCCAACTCCCTTGTCTCGAGGGTTTCTTCCGGGTAAGCATCATGCTGCCTAGATCGCATCTTGCGATCTAGGCAGTACAAGTTTATTCGTTGTTCATGCGTTGCTCGTACTGAAGCCTTTTTGATGGCGAGCAACGTAGTTATCTTAGATATGTTAGGGTTAGCATTGTTCATCGTATCATATGCTGTCGTCGTGCAACCCTGAGACATCTAGCCGCCCTTACACCTATCTTAGGTGTAGGGGCGGCACCCCGCTTGATCATTATTTAGTAGATCCGATCCGTTATGGTTGCTCCTTGTTCTTCAAGGATTAGTTTAATATCTGCATAGTTAGGCCTTACAAACGGATTGAAGGATCCAGTGGCGCGTAGGGTGTAGTTTGCTAGCCCTAGACAGGATGTTCCGGGGATCAACCTCGTGTTGGTTTTTAGGCCTTGTCTAGGGACGGTTTACGATCACCGTGTGTGGCCACCAGGCTCAATCACGAGTAGGATGTTCCGATTATGTGGTGAAAACCCTAAATCGTAGTAGATCGTTTTAGCTTTATATTGATCAAGCAGGACCACCATATATTCGTACACCTCGTGCGAATCATGGGTGGATCGGCTCTTTGAGCCGATTCACAGACAACTTTGAGAGCCGATCGAGGCTCGTATTTAATGTTTACGTGTATGCCATGCAGGAAACTAAGCGAGGCATCTCCATCACCTTCCTGACCAGGTATAGGTCAGGTGGCACGCCCTTGCACCAGCATCGGACGTGCGTGCCGAGTCTTTGCGGGCCGTCGCTCGGAGGGACCAGGGCCAGCCGCAGTCCTGGGAGCCTCCCGGCTCTACTGTGTTGCCCGTCGCTGCTCGCCGGTGGGTTTCTGACCGCAACACCTTTAAACTTCTATTCTTTGCCTTTACAATACATAGCTCATGGGAAAATAGCCTTAAAAACTATTGTGGTGAAGAATATGTACTTATGTGTCTTATTTCTTAATAAGTTGCTTGTTGAGCGGTAACCATGTTTCTGGGGACGCCATCAACTTTTACCTTTGTTGAATATCATGTGAGTTGCTATGCATGTTCGTCTTGTCTGAAGTAAGGGCGATTTTCATGATCAAATGGTTTGAGTATGCATATTGTTAGAGAAGAACATTGGGCCGCTAACTAAAGCCATGAATCATGGTGGAAGTTTCAGTTTGGACACAAATCCTCAATCTCTTATGAGAATTTTATCTGTTGTTAAATGCTTATGCATTAAAGAGGAGTCCATTATCTGTTGTCTATGTTGTCCCGGTATGGATGTCTAAGTTGAGAATAATCAAAAGCGAGAAATCCAATGCGAACTTTCTCCTTAGACCTCTCAGACAAAGGCATAGAGGTACCCCTTTGTGACACTTGGTTGAAACATATGCTATGCAATGATAATCCGTGTTAATCCAAGCTAATTAGGACAAGGTGCGAGCACTATTGGTATACTATGCATGAGGCTTGCAACTTATAAGATATCTTATACATAACACATATGATTTATTACTACCGTTGACAAAATTGTTTCTATGTTTTCAAAATGAAAAGCTCTAGCACAAAAATAGTGATCCATGCTTCCCTCTGCGAAGGGCCATTCTTCTACTTTATTGTTGAGTCAGTTTACCTACTTCTTTCTATCTTAGAAGCAAACACTTGTGTAAACTGTGTGCATTGATTCTTACATGTTTACCTATTGCACTTGTTATATTACTTTGTGTTGACAATTATCCATGAGATAAACATGTTGAAGTTGAAAGCAACCGCTGAAACTTATATCTTCCTTTGTGTTGCTTCAATGCCCCTACTAAGAATTTATTGCTTATGAGTTGACTGTTATGCGAGTCTTATTGATGCTTGTCTTGAAAGTATTATTCATGAAAAGTCTTTGCTATATGATTCATTTGTTTACTCATTGTCTTCATCATTGCTTCGAATCGCTGCATTCATCTCATGTGCTTTACAATAGTATTGATCAAGATTATGATAGCATGTCACTTCAGAAATTATCCTTGTTATCGTTTACCTACTCGAGGGCGAGTAGGAACTAAGCTTGGGGATGCTTGATACGTCTCAAACGTATATATAATTTCTTATGTTCCATGCTACTTTTATGATGATACTCACATGTTTTATACACATTATATGTCATTATTATGCATTTTCCGGCACTAACCTATTGACGAGATGCCGAAGAGCCAGTTGCTGTTTTCTGCTGTTTTTGGTTTCTGAAATCCTAGTAAGGAAATATTCTCGGAATTGGACGAAATCAACGCCCAGGGGCTTATTTTTCCACGAAGCTTCCAGAAGACCGAGGGAGAAACGAAGTGGGGCCACGGGGCGCCGCCACACTAGGGCGGCGCGGCCTAGAGGGGTCCCGCGCGGCCCTAGCGTGTGGGGCCCCCGTGACTCCTCCGACTCCACCCTTCCGCCTACTTAAAGCCTTCGTCGCGAAACCCTCTGTACCGAGAGCCACGATACGGAAAACCTTCCAGAGACGCCGCCGCCGCCAATCCCATCTCGGGGGATTCAGGAGATCGCCTCCGGCACCCTGCCGGAGAGGGGAATCATCTCCCGGAGGGCTCTTCATCGCCATGATCGCCTCCGGATTGATGTGTGAGTAGTTCACCCCTGGACTATGGGTCCATAGCAGTAGCTAGATGGTTGTCTTCTCCTCATTGTGCTATCATGTTAGATCTTGTGAGCTGCCTATCATGATCAAGATCATCTATTTGTAATGCAACATGTTGTGTTTGTTGGGATCCGATGAATATTGAATACTATGTCAAGTTGATTATCAATCTATCATATATGTTGTTTATGTTCTTGCATGCTCTCCGTTGCTAGTAGAGGCTCTGGCCAAGTTGATACTTGTAACTCCAAGAGGGAGTATTTATGCTCGATAGTGGGTTCATGCCTCCATTGAATCTGGGACAGTGACAGAAAATTCTAAGGTTGTGGATGTGTTGTTGCCACTAGGGATAAAACATCGATGCTTTGTCTAAGGATATTTGTGTTGATTACATTACGCACCATACTTAATGCAATTGTCTGTTGTTTACAACTTAATACCGGAAGGGGTTCGGATGATAACCTGAAAGTGGACTATTTAGGCATAGATGCATGCTGGATAGCGGTCTATGTACTTTGTCGTAATGCCCTGATTAAATCTCATAGTACTCATCATGATATATGTATGTGCATTGTTATGCCTTCTTTATTTGTCAATTGCCCAACTGTAATTTGTTCACCCAACATGCTATTTATCTTATGGGAGAGACACCGCTAGTGAACTGTGGACCCCGGTCCATTCTTTACATCTGAAATACAATCTACTGCAATTGCTCTTTACTGTTCTTCGCAAACAAACATCATCTTCCACACTATACATCTAATCCTTTGTTACAGCAAGCCGGTGAGATTGACAACCTCACTGTTACGTTGGGGCAAAGTACTTTGATTGTGTTGTGCAGGTTCCACGTTGGCGCCGGAAACCCTGGTGTTGCGCCGCACTACACTTCGCCGCCATCAACCTTCAACGTGCTTCTTGGCTCTTACTGGTTCGATAAACCTTGGTTTCTTACTAAGGGAAACTTGCTTCTATACGCATCATACCTTCCACTTGGGGTTCCCAACGGACGTGTGCTTTACGCGTATCAATCATCATCATCATCACCTCCACCGCCGACACCATCATCTCCACCGCTGCACCTCGTCTCCGCTGTAACATCTAGGGTTGAATCTTGATTATTTCATAGGGGAAACTCTCCTGGTATTGATTACTCCTTGTTATTGATGCTATTGAGTGAAACCATTGAACCAAGGTTTCTGTTCAGATTGTTATTCATCATCATATCACCTCTGATCATGTTCCATATGATGTCTTGTGAGTAGTTCATTTAGTTCTTGAGGACATGGGTGAAGTCTAAATGTTAGTAGTGAACTATGTTGAGTAATATTTAATGGTTTGATATTTAAGTTGTGGTGTTATTCTTCTAGTGGTGTCATGTGAACATCGACTACATGATACTTCACCTTTATGGGCCTAGGGGAATGCATCTTGTATTCGTTTGCCAATTGTGGGGTTGCCGGAGTGACAACAACCTGAACCCCCGTTGGTATATCGATGCATGAGGGATAGCAGGATCTCAGATTTTAAGGCTATGGTTAGATTTATCTTAATTACTTTCTTGTATTTGCCGATGCTTGCAAGGGGTTTAATCACAAGTATGTATTAATCCTAGGAAAGGTGGTGCATTAGCATAGGTTCACCCACACAACACTTATCAAAACAATGAAGATTAATCAACTATATGAAGCGAAAGCACTAGACTAAATTCCCGTGTGTCCTCAAGAACGTTTGGTCATCATAAGTAAACAAACCGGCTTGTCCTTTGTGCTAAAAAGGATTGGGCCACTCGCTGCAATTATTACTCTCGCATTTTACTTACTTGTACTTTATTTATCTGCTATATCAAAACCCCCTGAAAACTTATCTGCGAGCAATTACAGTGAATCCTTCATCGAAACTGCTTGTCAACACCTTCTGCTCCTCGTTGGGTTCGACACTCTTATTTATCGAAAGTACTAAGATACATCCCCTATACTTGTGGGTCATCAAGACTATTTTCTGGCGCCGTTGCCGGGGAGTGAAGCGTTATTGGTAAGTGGAATTGGTAAGGAAAACTTTTACTGTACGTGCTATTTTTATTTCTGCCTGCTGCTATAATTCATTATGGAGAGATCTTCTCTTTAATTCCTATTTGGAAAATCTACTACTACTGCAACGGTAGTGGATGAGGCTCTAGGTGAGAAAGAGGTTCCATATAAAATACCTATAAAAATTATTGAACGTGTTGTGGATAACCGCTATGAAGGGGATGGAACTGTCCATCCTGGAGATCATTTACTGTTTTTACATGAATTATGCGGGTTATTCAAGTGTGCAGGTATTTCTATGGATGAAGTTAGGAAGAAATTATTCTCTATATCGCTGTCTGGTAAAGCAGCGCATTGGTATAAATTGCTGAAGAATGGGAATTCTCTTGATTGTAAGGATATTGTGCCTCTATTTTATTCTAAATTTTATCCTCCAAGTGAAATTCACAAAGACCGAAACCGCATATATAATTTCTGGCCTCATGATGGAGAGAGTATTGCCCAAGCATGGGGGAGGTTGAAGTCTTTAATGCTCAAATGCCCCATTCATGAGCTTCCTGGTAATATCATCATTGATAATTTCTATGCAAGACTTTCTTTTCAAGATAAAACCTTGCTGGATACTGCTTGTTCTGGATCATTCACGTGCAACAAAGAAGAGTTTAAATGGGACCTTCTTGATCGGATCCAAGAGAATACTGAAGGATGGGAGAACGACAAAGGCAGAGAGTCAGGTATAAATTATTATTACGAATGCATTGAAACTTTTATGGATACTGATAAATTTTATAATGTGAGTGCTACTTATGGTCTTGACTCTCAAGTTGTTGCAAATTTTTATAAAGCTTTTGCCTCTCATTTTGAATTGCCTAGGAAGAACTTTAATAAGTATCATGAACCTTATAAAGATAAAACTGATTCACCTATAGGTAAATGTGTTGAAATTAAAACTGTTGATCATATTCTTCCTAAAGCTTATATTGAAAAAACTCCTTTCCCTACTAAAATGAAGGAGTATTCTGTTATAACTGGTGTGGTTAATAAAAGTGCAAAGAAACCTATAGAACCTGCGGAGCAAATAAATGTTGAACCTTCTATTGCAATAGTTAAAGATCTTGTGACTGAAAATGTAGAAGACGGTCACATCATTTTCTGTGAAGATGCTTCTAATATTGTTTCACATCCTAGTAAGTCTAGGAAAGCTAGTTTTCCTATGCTCTCTGTTAGAATTGGTGATCATTGTTATTATGGTTTATGCGATATTGGTGCAAGTATTAGTGCCATTCCTTATGAGCTTTACAAGGAAATCATGCATGAAATTGGTTCTTGTGAACTTGAAGATATTGATGTGGTTATTCGGCTAGCTAATAGAGAAACTATCTCTCCTATTGGTATTGTTCGAGATGTGGAAGTTCTATGTGGTAAGATTAAATATCCTGCTGACTTTTTGGTACTTGGTTCTGCTGCTAGTAAGACTTGTCCTATCATTTTTGGTAGACCTTTTCTAAATACTTGTGGAGCTATTATAGATTGCAAGAAAGAGAAAATTGTGACTAAATTTGCTGGTGAATATTATGAGTTTAATTTCTCTAAATTTGCCAAAGTTCCTTATAAAGCTGAATTGCCTAATAATGATTTTAGAGTTGAACAGCTTGCATCTATTGCTCTTGCTCCTAGTAATCCTTTGCAGCAACATTTGGAGGATCATGAGAGTGAAGTCTTTAGGGAAGAAAGGAATGAGCTTGATGAAATTTTCCTTCGTCAACCTATTCTTAAACATGACTTGCCGGTTGAAGATCTAGGTGCAACACCACCACCAAATGAAGATCATGTTTTTGATTTGAAACCGTTGCCTGACAATCTTAAGTATGCTTATATTGATGATAAGAAAACATATCATGTTATTATTAGTGCTAAGCTTTCAGATTTTGAGGAAGAAAGATTATTGGAAATATTGAAGAAACACCGAGGAGCTATTGGCTTGATCAGCTTATCCCTCAAAGAGTAGTTGTAGGGTATAGAATGTGCATTGATTATCGAAAAGTTAATAAAGTTACTAAGAAGGATCATTACCATTTACCTTTTATTGATCAAATGCTAGAAAGGTTATCTAAAAATACTCATTTCTGCTTTCTTGATAGTTATTCTGGGTTTTCACAAATTGCTGTTAGAACTAAAGATCAAGAGAAAACCACTTTCACTTGTCCCTATGGAACTTATGCTTATAGGCGTATGCCTTTTGGTTTATGTAATGCTCCTGCTACTTTTCAAAGATGCATGTCTGCTATTTTTCATGGCTTTTGTGAAAAGATTGTGGAGGTATTCATGGATGATTTTTCTGTCTATGGGAATTCTTTTGATAATTGTTTGCGAAACCTTGATAAAGTTTTGCAGAGATGTGAAGAAACTAACCTTGTCCTTAATTGGGAGAAATGCCACTTTATGGTTAATGAAGGAATTGTATTGGGACATAAAATTTCCGAGAGAGGTATTGAAGTTGATAGAGCTAAAGTTGAAGCAATTGAGAAGATGCCTTATCCTAGGGATGTTAAAGGTATTCGTAGTGTTCTTGGTCATGCTGGTTTTTATAGGAGATTTATTAAAGATTTCTCTAAAATTTCAAAGCCTCTTACTAATCTTCTTCAAAAAGATGTACCTTTTGTTTTTGATGATGATTGTAAGGAAGCTTTTGAAACTCTAAAGAAAGCCTTAACAACTGCTCCAGTAGTTGAACCTCCTGATTGGAATTTACCTTTTGAAATTATGTGTGATGCTAGTGATTTTGATGTTGGTGCTGTTCTTGGACAGCGAGTAGATAAAAAATTGAATGTTATTCATTATGCTAGTAAGACTCTTGATGCTGCTCAAAGAAATTATGCTACAACTGAAAAAGAATTATTAGCTGTAATTTTTGCTTGTGACAAGTTTAGACCTTATATTGTTGATTCAAAAGTCAAAATTCATACTGATCATGCTGCAATTAGGTACCTTATGGAAAAGAAAGATGCTAAGCCAAGGCTTATTATATGGGTGCTTCTTTTGCAAGAATTTGATTTACATATTGTAGATAGGAAAGGTGCTGATAATCCTGTTGCTTATAACTTGTCTAGATTGGAAAATATTGCTTATGATCCTGTTCATGTTAATGATAGTTTTCCAAATGAACAATTGGCTGTAATAAAGGTGAGCTCGCGAGATAGTCCTTGGTATGCTGATTATGCTAACTTTATTGTTTCCTAGTATTTGCCTCCAACCTTTTCAGCTCAGCAAAGGAGGAAATTCTTTTATGATTTGAGGCATTATTTTTGGGATGATCCATACTTATATAAAGAAGGAGTGGATGGCATTATGCGAAGAAGTGTCCCCGAATATGAACAACAATAGATATTGAGTAAGTGTCATGGTAGTGTTTATGGAGGACATCACGCTGGAGATAGAACCGCACAAAAGGTTCTACAGTCAGGTTTTTATTGGCCAACTCTCTTTAAAGATGCAAGGAAGTTTATTTTATCTTGTGATGAATGTCAAAGAGTTGGTAATATCTCTAGGCGCAATGAAATGCCTATGAATTATACTCTTGTTATTGAACCATTTGATTGTTGGGGATTTGACTTCATGGGTCCTTTCCCTTCTTCAGAAGGCAATACTCATATACATGTTGTTGTTGATTATGTTACTAAATGGGTGGAAGCTATACCCACAAAAAGTACTGATGGTGAGACTTCTTTAAAAATGCTTTTAGATGTTATTTTTCCTAGGTTTGGAGTACCTAGATATCTTATGACTGATGGAGGTTCTCATTTTATTCATGGTGGTTTTAGAAAAACTCTTGCTAAATATGGTATTAATCATAGGATTGCTTCCGCTTATCACCCTCAAACTAGTGGGCAAGTAGAATTATCAAATAGAGAAATTAAATCTATCTTGCAAAAGACTGTTAATAAATCTAGGAAAAATTGGGCTAGTAAGTTGAAGGAAGCATTGTGGGCTTATAGAACTGCTTATAAAAATCCTATGGGTATGTCTCCTTATAAAATGGTTTATGAAAGGCTTGTCATTTACCTTTAGAACTAGAGCACAAAGCTTATTGGGCTGTAAGAGAACTTAATAAAGATTTTAAACTTGCCGGTAAGAAAAGGTTGCTACAATTGAGTTCTCTAGATGAGTGGAGAAGTGAAGCTTATGAAAATGCTAAACTTTTTAAGGAGAAAGTTAAGAAATGGCATGATAGAAGAATTATTAAAAGAGAATTTAATGTTGGAGATAAAGTCCTATTGTATCGGTCTCGTCTCAGATTTTTTGCAGGGAAATTACTCTCAAAATGGGAAGGACCATATGTCATTGTGGAGGTGTATCATTCAGGGGCAATAAAAATTGGTTCTCTGAAAGGTGATGCCACACAAGTGGTGAATGGACAAAGACTCAAGCATTATATTTCTGGAGATTCTTATAATGAAGATGTTGATGTTATTCGAGTGGTGACTCCGGAAAATTTCATCAAAGATCAAATTGATAGTTCTGCAGAGTTCGACTTTGAATAGGTAACAGTTATGGTAGTAAAAAGTCCGTGTTTAACTTTCCGAACAATATTTTTGCTGTTTTTAGAAGATATGAAAAATTACGAGATCGAACCGGAGTGGAGGAGGTGCACGAGGGCACGTCCCCACGTGGGAGCGTGGGCCCCACCCTGGTCGCGCCGCCCTATGGGGACGGCTCCTCGGAGTCCCTTTTCCACTCGTTTTCGACCTGGTACTTTCCTTCTGTCGTGAAAATTCTTGCTATATAATCCCCCGGATCCCCAGAGGTCTGTATATCGTTTTCTCATCGTGTTTTGTTTCGAGCTGTTTTCTGCCAGGATCGTTTTTTGATCTAGAAGCACCATGGTCTCCAACAACAAGGACAAGGGGCCTTTTGAAGAAGATATTCAAGGCCCCGAGTTAAAGGAGGAAGTCGAGAGTGAAGATGAAGGAGAAGTGGAGAAAGACCCGCGTGTATGCCCTCGTGCCACCGTCGCAAGCATCGGGGTGGTGGCAAATCCGTTCAACCCCAAGAGAAGCGCACGAATTACCACCGGAGGAAGAGTCCCACATCGCTTCCTAGCTCCAAGGACATCTCCTCCAGGCATCGACAACCCCTTCCACACTCTAATTCATAATAGTCAAATTGAAAGGATTCCCAAGGCAGTATTGCCTAGTAGTTGGGATATGGATCGTTCTAACACTGCAGGAAGGATGAAACCTGAAGCTGAGGAGTGGGGAAACAACTCTAAGAGTTGGGACTCACCGTCTGACATACTACTTAACCGCGTCGAGAACAACTCGGAGCTGATCCGCAACCTCACTTACGAGATTGATGAGCTAAAGGAGCTTGTTAAGAAGCTTATCAAGGATTCACCATCACCACCGAAGGAGTAATTCATCATTGGTATTGGCATCCCCTTGGTTTCTTCCAAGCTTGGGGGAGTGCCGCGGTATCACATCATCACTATCTTTTACCTTTTTACTATCAAGTAGTGTCATATCATGAGTAGGGAAGTTATCATATAAGATGGTTTGCAGTGTGGAAGTATCTCTCTTTTAGTTGGTTATCTATGTATCCCTTGGTGTGAGTTATCGTTATGGAATATTAATGATAAGTTTAATCATTTACTTTTTGCACACCTTATTTTAGTTTGCAATTTCTGTTATATGATTGATCTTGTTGTTAGTATTGGTATCACTTTGGGAGCATAAAGTAAATCTATTTGGTTTTGGCAAACTTAGCATTGGTCAATAGCAACATTACTTGGAGACTTAAGTAGAAAAGAGGGAAATACATGTAGATATATTATTTCAGTATCTATCTTTCTTGTTAGCTAATGAGCTTAGTATTCTGAAGTTAAAATTGTTTGTGCCTACAAGTAAGATGCATGATTGTTTCTATCACATGTATATTTGTTTGTCTCCCTCGACTCTTATGCTTGCTAACCAACCTTGCTAGCCAAAGACCTGTACTAAGAGGGAATGCTTCTCGTGCATCCAAAACCTTAAACCAAACCTATGCCATGTGTGTCCACCATAACTACCTACTATGTGGTATTTTGTGCCACTCCAAGTAAATATTTCATGTGCTACCTTTAAACAATTCAAAAGTTATTATCTCTTATTTGTGTCAATGTTTTATAGCTCATGAGGAAGTATGTGGTGTTTTATCTTTCAATCGTGTTGGGCAGACTTTCACCAATGGACTAGTGGCATATCCGCTTATCCAATATTTTTGCAAAAAGACCTGGCAACGGGGTTCCCAGTCCCAATTAATTAGCCTTCATTAATAATTCTCTTCACATGTTTTGACCTGATCTATCAGTAAGCAACTTAATTTTGCAATAGACACTCCTCCATGGTATGTGAAATGTTGGAAGGCACCCGAGGATTCGGTTAGCAATGGCTTGTGAAAGCAAAGGTTGGGAGGAGTGTCGTCCATAAATAAAACTAAAGTACATGTGTAAACAAAAGAGAAGAGGGATGATCTACCTAGCTGGTAGAGATAACGTCCTTCATGGGAGCCGCTCTTTGAAAGTCTGTTTGGCAAGGGGGTTAGAGTACCCATGATACGTCTCCAACGTATCTATAATTTCTTATGTTCCATGCTAGTTTTATGACAATACCTACATGTTTTATTCATACTTTATATCGTTTTGATGCATTTTCCGGAACTAACCTATCAACAAGATGCCGAAGTGCCAGTTCCTGTTTTCTGCTGTTTTTGGTTTCAGAAATCCTACAAAGGAAATATTCTCGGAATTGGATGAAATCAACGCCCAGGGTCTTATATTTCACGGAAGCTTCCAGAGAGCCAGAGAGGGACCAGAGGGGAGCCCTGCGGGCCCCACCCCACCTGGCGGCGCGGCCAAGGGGGGGGCCCCTATGGTCTGGCTCCACCAGGACTCCTCCGAGGCTGCCCTTCCGCCTATATAAAGCCTCCGTCGCGAAAACTCTAAAAGAATAAGCCACGGGACGAGAAAAGTTACGCAGCCGCCGCCATCGCGAAGCCAAGTTCGGGGGACAGAAGTCTCTGTTCCGGCACGCCGCCGGGACGGGGAAGTGCCCCCGGAAGGCATCTCCATCGACATCACCGCCATCTTCATCGCCGCTGCTGTCTCCCATGATGAGGAGGGAGTAGTTCTCCCTCGAGGCTAAGGGCTCTACCGGTAGCTATGTGGTTAATCTCTCTCTCATGTACCTCAATACAATGATCTCATGAACTGCCTTGCATGATTGAGATCCATATGATGAGCTTTGTATCACTATTAATCTATGTGCTACTCTAGTGATGTTATTAAAGTAGTCTATTCCTCCTTCATGATGTAAAGGTGATGGTGTGTGCATCATGTAGTACTTGGCGTAGGTTATGATTGTAATCTCTTGTAGATTATGGAGTTAACTATTACTATGATAGTATTGATGTGATCTATTCCCCCTTTCATAGCTTATTGGTGACGGTGTGTATGCTATGTTAGTACTCGGTCTAAATTGCAATGGTCTATTATGCTCTAGAGGTTACTTAAATATGAACTCCGAATGTTGTGGAGCTTGTTTACTCCGGCTTGAGGGAGCGCCCTACACAATGAATGGTGTTTGTTATCCAACAAGAGAGTGTATGTAGCACAAAGGAAGAGAAGTTATTTATTTATGTGATCATTGTTGAGAGTGTCCACTAGTGAAAGTAGGATCCCTAGGCCTTGTTTCCGAATAGAAAAGTTACACCGCAGAGAATTACCTCCCACGCTAGCAAGCTATTTTCTGGCACCGTTTCCAACAAGTTCTGTTACATGTTTGCTTCCTGCCATCTTTATTTCAGATTGCTATTACCACTCATATTCATCCATATTACTTGTATTTCACTATCTCTTCGCCGAACTAGTGCACCTATACATCTGACAAGTGTATTAGGTGTGTTGGGGACACAAGAGACTTCTTGTATCTTAATTGCAGGGTTGCTTGAGAGGGATATCTCTAACCTCTACCTCCCTGAGTTCGATAAACCTTGGGTGATTCACTTAAGGGAAACTTGCTGCTGTTCTACAAACCTTTGCTCTTGGAGGCCCAACACTGTCTATAGGAATAGAAGCGTGCGTAGACATCAAGCTATTTTCTTGCGTCGTTGCCGGGGAGGTAAGGTAAAAGGTATTCACATCCTCCGACTACTAAGCTATTTCCTAGCACTGTTGCCGGTGTGTGAGTGCTCGAAGATATTTCCTTTAGATTCTGCAATTATATCTTTTTGTTTCTTGTTTTCACTAGTTAGGCTTAATGGAAAACAACAACAAAATGAGAGATCTTTATGAACTTTATCTTGAATTAGGACATGATGTGTTTGAAGAGAGAATTAAAAAACCCATGGAACTTTATATGCATGCTAATGGGAATGTTATTAGTATGAATGCTTTGAACACCATTGTTGCTAATGCTATGGAAAATTCTAAGCTTGGGGAAGCTGGTTTTGATGAGCATGATATTTTTAGTCCCCCAAGTTTTGAGGAGAAAATTTTCTTTGATGATACTTTGCCTCCCATTTATGATGATTATAATGATAGTGGTATTTTGGTGCCACCTACTATGGAGGATAAAGGTTATTATGATTATACCATGCCTGCAATTTATGATGATTACAATGATGGTTATGGTAGTTTTAATCCCACTATTACTAATAAAATTGATTATGCTTATGTGGAGAGTAATAATTTTATGCATGTAGCTCATGATAAGAATGTTTCATGTGATAGTTATATTGTTGAGTTTGTTCATGATGCTACTGAAAGTTATTATGAGAGAGGACAATATGGTTGTAGGGATTTTCATGTTACTAAAACACCTCTCTTTTTGTTGAAAATTTTGAAGTTGCACTTGCTTTGTCTTTCTATGATAGTAGCTTCATGCTTCAATAACTTGTTTATTTATAAGATTCCTTTTCATAGGAAGTGGGTTAGACTTAAAAGTTTTTCTTATTTGCTTTTGATGCTCTCTTTTGCTTCAACTCTTATTTCTTGCACGAGCATCATTAAAATTACTGAGCCCATCTTAATGGCTATAAAGAAAGCACTTCTTGGGAGATAACCCATGTTTTTATTTTCCTACTGTTTTATTGTGTCTTGGAAGTTGTTACTACTGTAGCAACCTCTCCTTATCTTTATTTTATTGCATTGTTGTGCCAAGTAAAGTCTTTGATAGTAGGGTTGGTACTAGATTTGGATTACTGCACAGAAACAGATTTCTTACTGTCACGAAATTGAGCAGCCCCGTCTGTAGGTAACTCAGAAAAATCTGCCAATTTACGTGCATGATCCTCAGATATGTACGCAACTTTCATTCAATTTGAGCTTTTTCATGTGAGCAAGTTAAGTGCCCCAGAAAAATTTATCTTTACGGACTGTTCTGTTTTGACAGATTCTGCTTTTTATTTCGCATTGCCTGTTTTGCTATGTTTGATGGATTTCTTTGTTCCGTTAACTTTCAGTAGCTTTGTGCAATGTACAGAAGTGTTAAGAATGATTGTGTCGCCTCTGAACATGTGAATTTTTGATTATGCACTAACCCTCTAATGAGTTTGCTTTGAGTTTGGTGTGGAGGAAGTTTTCAAGGGTCAAGAGAGGAGGATGATATACTATGATCAAGAAGAGTGAAAAGTCTAAGATTTGGGATGCCCCCGTGGTTCATCCCTGCATATTTCAAGAAGACCCAAGCATCTAAGCTTGGGGATGCCCAAGGCATCCCCTTCTTCATCAACAACTTATCAGGTCATCTCTAGTGAAACTATATTTTTATTCCATCACATCTTATGTACTTTACTTGGAGCGTCTGTGTGTTTTTATTTTCGTTTTGTTATTTTCATTCTCTGAATAAATTCATGCTTATGTGGGAGAGAGACACGCTCCACTTTTTCATATGAACACTGGTGTTCTTAGTTCTATCTTTAATGTTCATGGCGGAGTTGAAAACCGCTTCGTTAATTGCTATTTGGTTGGGAACAGAAAATGTTTCATGTGGTAATTGGTATATGGTCTTGAATAATTTGATACTTGGCAGTTGTTTTGAGCTCTCATAGTAGATCATGTTTAAGCTCTTGCATCATGTACTTTGTACCTATTAATGAAGAACTACCATAGAGCTTGTTGAAGTTTGGTTTGCATGATTGGTCTCTCTAAAGTCTAGATATTAGTCTAGATATTTTCTGGTAAAGTGTTTGAACAACAAGGAAGACAGTGTAGAGTCTTATAATGCTTGCAATATGTTCTTATGTAAGTTTTGCTGTGCCGGTTTATACTTGAGTTTGCTTCAAACAACCTTGCTAGCCTAAGCCTTGTATTGAGAGGGATTACTTCTCGTGCATCCAAATCCTTGAGCCAAAAACTATGCTATTTGTGTCCACCATACCTACCTACTACATGGTATTTCTCTGTCATTCCAAAGTACATTACTTGAGTGCTACCTTTAAAATTCTATTCTTTGTCTTTGCAATACATAGCTCATGGGAAAATAGCCTTAAAAACTATTGTGGTATTGAATATGTTGCTATGTATCTTATTTCTTATAAGTTGCTTGTTGAGCGATAACCATGTTTCTGGGGACGCCATCAACTTTTACACCTTTGTTGAATATCATGTGAGTTGCTATGCATGTTCGTCTTGTCTGAAGTAAGGGCGATTTTCATGATCAAATGGTTTGAGTATGCATATTGTTAGAGAAGAACATTGGGACGCTAACTAAAACCATAAATCATGGTGGAAGTTTCAGTTTGAACATCAATCCTCAATCTCTTATGAGAATATTATCTGTTGTTGAATGCTTATGCATTAAAGAGGAGTGATACGTCTCCGACGTATCGATAATTTCTTGTGTTCCATGCCATATTATTGATGATATCTACATGTTTTATGCATACTTTATGTCATATTTATGCGTTTTCTGGAACTAACCTATTAACAAGATGCCGAAGTGCCAGTTCCTGTTTTCTGCTGTTTTTGGTTTCAGAAATCCTAGTAAAGAAATATTCTCGGAATCGGACGAAATCAACGCCCAGGTTCCTATTTTGCCCGGAAGCATCCAGAACACCCGAGAACCGCCAGAGAGGGGGCACAGGCCCACCAAACCCTAGGCCGGCGCGGCCAAGGGGGGCCCGCGCCCCCCTATAGTGTCGTCGCCCTGTTGACCTTCTGACGCCGCCTCTTCGCCTATATAAAGCCCCTCGACCTAAAACCTCGAGATGAAAAAGCCACGGTACGAGAAACCTTCCAGAGCCGCCGCCATCGCGAAGCCAAGATCTGGGGGACAGGAGTATCTGTTCCGGCACGCCGCCGGGACGGGGAAGTGCCCCCGGAAGGCTCCTCCATCGACACCACCGCCATCTCCATCAACGCTGCTGTCTCCCATGAGGAGGGAGTAGTTCTCCATCGAGGCTCGGGGCTATACCGGTAGCTATGTGGTTCATCTCTCTCCTATGTACTTCAATACAATAATCTCATGAGCTGCCTTACATGATTGAGATTCATATGATGATGCTTGTAATCTAGATGTCGTTATGCTAGTCAAGTGAATTTTACTTATGTGATCTCCGGAGACTCCTTGTCCCACGTGTGTAAAGGTGACAGTGTGTGCACCGTGTGGGTCTCTTAGGCTATATTTCACAGAATACTTATTCACTGTTATGAATGGCATAGTGAAGTGCTTATTTATATCTCTTTATGATTGCAATGTGTTTTGTATCACAATTTATCTATGTGCTACTCTAGTGATGTTATTAAAGTAGTTTTATTCCTCCTGCACGGTGTAATGGTGACAGTGTGTGCATCCGTGTTAGTACTTGGCGTAGGCTATGATTATGATCTCTTGTAGATTATGAAGTTAACTATTGCTATGATGGTATTGATGTGATCTATTCCTCCTACATAGTGTGAAGGTGACAGTGTGCATGCTATGTTAGTACTTGGTTTAGTCGTGTTGATCTTTCATGCACTCTAAGGTTATTTAAATATGAACATTGAATATTGTGGAGCTTGTTAACTCCGGCATTGAGGGTTCGTGTAATCCTACGCAATTAGTGGTGTTCATCATCCAACAAGAGAGTGTAGAGTATGCATTTATCTATTCTGTTATGTGATCAAAGTTGAGAGTGTCCACTAGTGAAAGTATGATCCCTAGGCCTTGTTCCTAAATACTGCTATCGCTGCTTGTTTACTGTTTTACTGCGTTACTACTGCTGCGTTACTACTGCTTGTTTACTGTCCTGGGCAAAGCACTTTTCTGGTGCCATTGCTACTGCTCATATATATTCATACCACCTGTATTTCACTATCTCTTCGCCGAACTAGTGCACCTATTAGGTGTGTTGGGGACACAAGAGACTTCTTGCTTTGTGGTTGCAGGGTTGCATGAGAGGGATATCTTTGACCTCTTCCTCCCTGAGATCGATAAACCTTGGGTGATCCACTTAAGGGAAAACTTGCTGCTGTTCTACAAACCTCTGCTCTTGGAGGCCCAACACTGTCTACAGGAAAAGGAGGGGGGCGTAGACATCAAGCTATTTTCTGGGCGCCGTTGCGGGGAGGAAAGGTAAAAGGCACTCATACTTCGGTTCCAGTGTAACGATGCTTTTCTGGCGCCATTGTATTTGTGCTCGAAGCTATTTCCTTTAGATCCTGCAATTGCATCTTTTTGTTTCTTGTTTACACTAGTTAGGCATAATGGAAAACAACAAAAATATGAGAGATCTTTATGAACTTTATCTTGAATTAGGACATGATGTGTTTGAAGAGAGAATTAAAAAACCCATGGAACTTTATATGCATGCTAATGGGAATGTTGTTAATATGAATGCTTTGAACACTATTGTTGCTAATGCTATGGAAAATTCTAAGCTTGGTGACAAGGTATCAACTTGTCAATGCCTATGGATTGTAGGCTAGGGTTTAGTTGGAAGTAGAGGGTAAGTAGATCTCGAAGGTTTCAGCCGGAAAGTACTCGACGAATATGAAAACTAGGGTTTGCAGACAATGATTCGATTGATTCTTCGTCCCTCGACTCCCCCTTTATATAGGAGGTGGAGCCGAGGGATTCGTGCTATACAAGTTTACAGAGTCCGGGACGGTTTCTAACTCATCCCGCCAGATTACAAACAACACTTCCTATTACAACTCTATCTTTCCTTAGTAAATCTTGGACTTCCGAATCTTCTTATTCTTCGGGTATTGGGCCTCCAGTAAACCCCGGGTACCATCTTCGGCAGGCCCATTTGGGATGCCTATGTCAGTAGCCCCCGAGATTTTGCTTGAATCGTAGAATCAGGGAAAATCTCCACTGTTTATTTTTATTCGGAAGCTTTAACTTTTTTTATACTTCTTCACATAAAATTCTATATTGTACAGGGATAATGGTAGTTGGGGCTAGTTCATCTGACGGATCAGGTACTAGTTAACTGCTCTAGTGGCAATCCGCAAAAACCTACTTCAAAATCACGTCCCTGGACATGATCTCGGGATACTGGTGTAAACTTCGACAGGTGCCGCTTAAGGTCTTACCATTCTGTCGAGTCCCAGTCAAATTTATCGGGTACCTAACGCGTCCGTTAGGATTTTTCTTCGTATCTGTTGATACGGATAAAAGTAGCAGAGCGCAGTCTTTGGCGATGCCACGCCCAGCAGAACGGATCTGGGGTCTTACCTTCGCAAATTTGCGGCATTCAGAAATTGATCGCAACTTCGGCGTTCTGAGAATATATTGTCGAGTGCTTTTCCGGCTGTTGGAATGGCACATTTTATCGAGTCAAATATAACTTATACTGCTCTCCCGATGGGAGTATATGTAGAGTTAATTATAACTCGAAATATACTCTCTTGCTTTTCTATTTTTCCTTTGTTAATTTCATCGGGCACGCGAACAGCGTTCCCGATGGGAGTAGCCCCCGAGGCTACAACCAAGAACTTGTGCTTGGTTGTAGGCTCAACATTTTAGTCCACCTTGTCGCTATATTGTCATTATTTCCCAATATGATCTTTTTCTTCTTCTCTCTTTTTTATCTCTCGGGTGCGCGAACAGCGCTCCCGATGGGAGTAGCCCCCGAGGCTACAGCCAAGGACTTGTGCTTGGTTGTAGGCTCCCGGAATTTCTATATTTGTCATACTCGAAAATTTACTTTTTTCCGAAGTAGCCCCCGAGCATTTGGGCAAAAACTTGTATTTGATCAAAGGCTCCCGAAGTATTGAATAATTCTTCCTGTCGCCAATCTTCTTTAACTTTTCTTATCGACATGCTTCCCTTAACCAAATTTACTTCATCCCTCTCGAATAGTCGTGATCTTTCTGCCCTGTGGGTCCATTGCTTCCACCACGTTAACACGTCGTGCAAGTGGGGGACACACGTCCTCCGCTTTTTCTGGCGCACGTACAGTAACGCCTATCTCAGTAAAAATACCTTTTTACCCTTGTATCTAGAAGATCTATTCTCACCATACGATTTCTTCATCCAACGGCACACTGCTTCACCCGATTCTTATATAAACCTTTCTTCAACCTCCGTTCATCCCCTCGCTTGCGCCGCTCACCTGTTCCTCTTCGCAAAACTTCTCCTGCGCCCAATCTCTCTCTGATTTTCCGCAGTCACACACATTGCTCTGTCATTGCCATTGATGCCACCGCGCGCGCGTCTGACTCGCCACAGCACTCCGGAATCCAAGATGGCCGCCGAGGATCTTGAGTGGGAGAGATCCAAAATCTCCAACCAAGACACCAACATGCTGAAGAGGCTTGGCCTCATGAAGAAGGAGGACGCCATCCGCTTCCCTAGCGAAGAAAGCTACCCCAAGCCTCCAATGGAGTATCGGGTTAGTTTTGTTGATCATCTCATCCGCGGCCTCTCGACCCCAATCCACGATTTCCTCCGCGGTCTTCTTTTTGTTTACGGGATTCAATTGCACCAATTGACTCCCAATTCCATCCTTCACATTTCTATTTTCATCACACTTTGCGAATGCTTCCTCGGAATCCCTCCCAATTGGGCTCTGTGGAAACGCATCTTCTGCCTCCGCCGCAATGGCTCCCACAACGTCACTTATAACATAGGTGGCGTTGTTATCTGTGTTCGCACTGATGTCGACTATTTCGACGTCAAATTTCCTGATTCTGTCCAAGGATGGCGCAAAAAGTGGCTCTACATTCACGAAGAAAGCGCCAACTCCGTTGAGCACAACATAGTTCCTTTCGACGGAAGTGCCAAAATTCAGCGCCGCCGCTCCTGGGATGCCGAAGCTTCCGAGGAAGAGAAAAAGGCGACAGAGGCGCTCATGTCTCGTATTCGTGCCTTCAAAATACTCGAGGCAAAGAGCTTTCTGGTTTTCAAATCACTGCCTATTTCCTTAGGATTAGAGTGCAGCCTCTCCAGGCTCGCAAAAATCCCCTTTGGACATATTCTGGTAAAAATGACGCCAACAGAATCTCCGGTGATCTTTCCACCAAGGACTTGGAGAAGTTGATTCGAAGACTTTCTCGCCTGGGTAAAGACCCAATTCCTTCCTCTTGTCGCGTGGAACCGTACAGCGCCGCCAATCCACTCCCCGAGGTATTTTGTCTTGCCGAGTTTTTACCTTATTTTGCACTTTCTCTGCACCTCATTATATTGTCATCTCTTTTAATTTTCCTTCCGGTCACTATTTTTTACAGAACCATCCTACCATGACTTCCCTTCCTCCTCTTCCGGAGGGTGGAGAAGTCGAAGAACAGGCCATCGTTGCCGAAGATACTCAAGGTTCTGCTATTCGTGAAAGTGAAGTCGCGGGTTCTCACAAATCTGCGGCTTCTCATGAAAAAGAAGTTGAGTACGAAGCCGTTGAATCGACGCAATCCCTTCCTCCGGCTGTTTCTCCCAAGAACAAAAGGAAAAGGACTGATGTTGAAGATTCTGGCACCTCTAAGGCTGAAGAAGTTGTTCCTTCTCATCCGAAGGCAACTTACGATCTTTATGCTGAATCCCTCATCAGCTCGTAAGTCGTCTTTATTTCTCTCTATTTTTGTACTCGAAATATTTAGCTTGTCTTGCTTTTTATGCTGCCGATTTTTTGATTATTAGCGATGACGAGGAAGAAGTTCCAACTACTGACGTGGCTCCTCGGACAAGCACGTCACGTACTGTACTTGCCTCAGACACGCTAGTTGAAGGAGGAGAAACCTCGCCTCCTCAACAAAACGTCGTCACCACTACTCCGCCATCAAGCCCCCTTGCTCCCTCACCGAAAAGGGCAAGGGTTGAAAAGATTATTGAACCTGCCCCTCAGTTGGGCAGTTCGTCGACTCTGCTCCTAGATGATGTAAGCTTGTCGACATCCATATTTTCCTTATTTTGTTTTTTCACACCTTTTCTCTTTTTCATGCCGATGTTTTTCTTTCTGTGTTCACGTTGAACAGCCTATGATCAAGGATCTTCTCCGCATCGGTTCCCAATTTGTTGGGTACCGTGAATATGCTAATAGAGCCGAAGGTAACGACTTTTGTACTTGCTGTTTTTCCTTGATTTTTTACTCTTGGTGCTTGTCGCGATTTTTGATCTTTCTCCTCTCTTTTTTCATATCTCGACAGAGAAACTTGCAGAGGCTAACGAACGGGCCGACGCACTTTCTCGAAAACTTGAGCAAAGTGAGGCAGCTCGCAAGAAAGCGGACCTCGCTGCTAGCAAAGCCAAGACCGAAGCTGATGAAGCCAAGGCGAAAGCTGCTGGTGTCGAGGAACTGCAGAAAAAGCTTAAGGATGCTATAGCTGCTTTAGATGAGCACAAAGCTGCGCAAGCTTCTCGTGAAGAAGGAATCCTCAAACGCCTGAAGACTCAGAGTCGCCGTACTTTCGGTAATTTTACTGCTCCCTTCTATTTTTAGGAGAATCTTTGTTTCTTGTCTTTTCACTAATACTTTGTTTCCTTGACAGTCCAAACAAACCAGGATTTTGACCTGACGAATCCTGTCGATGATCCGGTCCTTGACGCTCTTTCCTATCTGGAGCTTCATGGGTCCGAGATTCGTGAAGGTGTATCGAATGCTAATGCAGTATTGTCGGCATTGTTCCCTTACTTCTTCCCGAAGAAGGAGGAGCCTGCGACTTTCCTCAACCTTGCCAAGATGTTCAATACACCGGAAGACCTTGGACTGAAGATGCGCCAAGAGAATATGAAGGTTGCCGTTGAAAACACTGTCGCCTTGGTTGCTGACAGTCGACAGACTATCGACTGGATGAAAGTTGGCGACACCGAGCAAATAGAACAATCAAGGTGGAAGTCGCTGATCAAGGCGGCCAAGCCCAACACGAAGAAGATCTTGGCCTATCTCGGGATTAAGCCAGCGTCGACTCCTAGCTCGTCAAGGCCGGAGGTCTAGTTGCATGCCTCTGTTTTTCTTTGTTTCTTTTGTTTTTGTCGCCAAAGTAGTCGTTTAGCGACACGTATTTCCTTAGCTCCACTGTAATGCCCTTGTAATTATTCCAAGAAATTAATGAAAAATTCTATCTTTGCTTGTCGTTTGATTTTATCCTGTTTATATTTCAGTTGATATTTGATAACTATACTCCAACTTCCGCTCCTTCCAATGTGTCGCCTTCTTCTTCTCACGCGAGGAGAACTTTTGTCGATATCGCACCTGTCGACGATACCTTGTCGCAAGAACTGGACGAACTTCGACAGCAGCTTCAGTATGCAAAGAAACAAACACTTGTGATGATGGAACAATCTCGCAAGTCATCTGAAGCCGAAAAAGTTGCTCTCCAGCAAGCTCGCGAGGCCGTGGCTGCCAAGGAGTTTGCTGCTTCCGAGGCTGAAAAGGCGACTACTCGAGAAAATTTCATGCTCGAATTAATGAATGAAGCCAGTGCAGATATGTCGGGTATGCCTGTTTCATCCTCTGATATCTTTCATCTTCATGCTATTGTCTCTTAAAGGTTTCCACTTCTTTATTCTGATAGGTTCCTTTACTGATGCTGCTGCCGAGGAAGAGAGAGTAAGTGCTAGGACAAACCTCCTTGTTAATCTTTCCCTGGATCATGGTTCTTTGTTTTGGGCTACCCCGGAGAGGACCCGCCAGATTGTCAGATTTCAAGATCGCACCTCTCAAACTCGCGATTTCCTTGACTTCTGCACCAAGACCTTGTCCATGGTTTACAACTCCATGTTTCCTCGGAACGTCCAACCAAAAACTCTTCCTGAATTGATGGAAAGGTTTAAGGATGCTCGCAGTATCCATGATTTTGTCAGAGCTCAACTAGTAGCTGGCGCCAGATTTGCTCTTATCATGCTCCAGATCTGCCACTCGAAACTTGACCTTACCCAGGTTGTCGAGAAAGTTCACCAAAAAGTAAAACGTCGGAGAGTTGGTGTTGACAGGATTAATACGAAGGTTACGCCCATAGCCGAAGAAATGATTGAGGACCTGCTTCGGATGGATGCCGACTTTTTTGCCGATGGCCATTATGCC
The DNA here is from genome assembly GCF_019359855.2 of Lolium perenne. Classification (NCBI taxonomy): domain Eukaryota; kingdom Viridiplantae; phylum Streptophyta; class Magnoliopsida; order Poales; family Poaceae; genus Lolium; species Lolium perenne. The sequence continues at coordinate 72,078,656 of NC_067248.2, read as the reverse complement.
GATTTTCTTGGTGCTGCTCCTGAGGAAAACAGAGTTACTCTTGATGACATACTGAATCAAGACTAGTTATTTTCTTCTTGTAGATATTTCTTCTTTGTAATCCATGACTATATTGTAAAGCAATCATTATATTTCTCTGTTTGTCTAGCCCCCGAGTGTTTCGGTGACTCTTTATTATATTTGTATATTTGCGAGGTTTTAAACCAAGGCATATATATACTTAAGGTGAATATGAGCCCCCGAGCTTTTTACTGAGTACTATTTTGTATTTTTATTGACTCACGAGGTATTTGAATACCAAGGCAAGGTTTTTCTTTTGTCGATGAGCTGTATTGAAATTTGTCGGAGCAAAGATTTTGGTCATGTCGATAAAGAAGAAAAGTTATATTGTCACTATCTTTATTATATTGCAGCACCGCGAGCCCGCCTCATTAAAAACCTTCTCCGGCCCCACTCGGTGCCCCGAAAAAGGAAAAGAGTGCGTCTGAAAACTCGCGGGCGTTTCAGTACATTGAAGTTTTACAAGGACTATATTTCGACTCTAGGCGTAGAACCGCCTAAGTTGCGCCACGTTCCAGGGGTTTGGCTCCTCCACCCCTGTCTTCTTGTCCTTTATCCTATATGCTCCTCCTCCGATTACTTCCGTGACGATGTAAGGGCCAAGCCATGGTGACTCGAGTTTTTCATGACTTTTTTGCGTGAGCCGAAGAACTAGGTCGCCCACCTGAAAAGATCTTGGCCGCAAACGTCGACTGTGGTAGTTCTTCAAGTCCTGTTGATATTTGGTTACCCGAGATAATACTTCATCTCGAGCTTCATCAAGTGCGTCGACGTCGTCCTCTAGCGCTCTTCTCGATGTTTCTTCATCATATTCAGCGACACGTGGAGAGTTGTGCTCTATCTCAATTGGTAGTACTGCTTCTGCTCCATGGACCAGAAAAAACGGAGTTTCCTGCGTTGCTGTGTTTGGTGTTGTTCGGATGCTCCACAACACGCTTGGTAGTTCTTCTGGCCAGGTATGTCGAGCTTTTTCCAGTGGTCCTAACAAGCGCTTCTTGATGCCATTGCAGATGATACCATTGGCTTTCTCGACTTGCCCATTGGTTTGAGGATGTGCAACTGACGCAAAGTTCAGCTTGATACCCACCTCTTCGCAATAATCTTTGAATTCGTGGGATGTGAAGTTACCGCCGTTGTACGTGACGATGCTATGGGGCACTCCAAATCTGAAGACGAGGCCTTTTACGAATTTTACTGCGGATGCTCCATCTGGTGAATTTATCGGCTTCGCTTCTATCCATTTTGTAAACTTGTCGACAGCTACTAGCATGTACTCCTTTCCTCCTGGCCAGGATTTGTGTAACTTACCCACCATATCAAGTCCCCATTGAGCAAAGGGCCATGACAATGGTATTGGTGCTAGCTCGCCGGGAGAGTGAGGTTTTGCGGCAAACCTTTGACACGCGTCGCAAGTTCTTACTATGTCCTTGGCGTCTTCGATTGCTGTCAACCAGTAGAATCCTGCTCGAAAAACTTTGGCTGCGATAGCTCGACTACTTGCGTGGTGGCCACATATTCCCTCGTGTACATCCTTCAGAATTATTCTTCCTTCCTCTGGTGTGACGCACCTTTGCAAGACGCCTGAAATACTTCGCTTATACAATTCTCCCTTGACCACCGTGAAAGCTTTGGAGCGTCGAATTACTCGCCTTGCCTCAACTGGATCGTCGGGTATTTCTTTCCTCAGGATGTATGATATGTACGGCTGCATCCACGGTATCTGTATCACCATGACCAGGTCCTGATCTTCTTCTTCGTCCTCTTGCTTTTCCTTGGTAGCCCCCGAGGGTTTCTTCTCCTTCTTTTTTGATTTTGTCGACTTAGTGGATCTCTGTTATTTCTTCCCAGAATACACCTGGCGGGACTGCAAGGCATTGCGACCCGATGTTTGCAAGAACATCGGCTTCGTCGTTGCTCAATCTGCTAATATGGTTTACTTCGCATCCATCGAACAACTTCTCGAGTTCGTTGTATACCTCCTTGTATGCCATCATGCTATCATTGACTGCATCACATTGGTTCATAACTTGCTGTGCCACCAGCTGTGAGTCGCCAAAGATTTTTAGTCGAGTTGCTCCGCAGGCTTTCGCCATCTTCATTCCATGTATGAGAGCCTCATATTCTGCTTCATTGTTAGATGCGTTAGGGAACGTCATCCGGAGGATGTACTTCAACTTGTCGCCTTCAGGTGATATGAGTACTACTCCTGCGCCAGCTCCTTCCAGTCTTTTGGACCCGTCGAAGTTCATGATCCAAGTTCTCGATAAATCTGGAGGTCCTGTATTTTGCAACTCCATCCATTCTGCGATGAAGTCCGGCAGTATTTGCGATTTTATTGCTTTTCTTTTTTCATACGTGATGTCCCGAGGGGAAAGTTCTATTCCCCAAAGGGAGACACGACCCGTAGCTTCTGGGTTGTTCAGTATATTTGACAAGGGAGCTTCTTTGACCACTATGATCGGATGTGCCGAAAAATAGTGGCGCAATTTTCGTGCTGTCGTGAATACTCCATATGCTATCTTTTGGTACTGCGGATACCTTTGTTTAGATGGTGATAAAACTTCGCTGACAAAGTATACTGGCCTCTGCACGCCGTGGAGTTTTCCTTCTTCTTCCCTTTCGACAACTAGCACCGTGCTCACCACTTGGGGTGTGGCTGCGATGTATAGCAGGAGGGGTTCCCTTTCTTTTGGTGCCACCAGAATTGGCGGTGTCGAAATTGTGCGCTTCAAATCCTCGAAAGCTCTGTCGGCTTCTTCGTTCCACTGAAATTTATCTCCTTGTTTTATCAAAGCGTAGAACGGCGGTTGCCTTTTCTCCCAGCCTGGCGACGAATCTACTCAAAGCTGCGACTCGCCCCGTTAGCTGTTGTATCTCCTTCAACTTTGTTGGCTTCCTCATTGTTACGATAGCCTGTATTTTGTCGGGATTTGCTTCAATCCCTCTTGCTGAGACTAGAAACCCCAAAAGTTCTCCTGCTGGGACGCCAAAGGAACACTTCGTCGGGTTCAGTTTGAGGCAGAACTTATCAAGGTTGTCGAAGGTTTCCTTGAGATCCTCGATCAGCGTTGCCCCCTTTTTTGATGTTATGACGACATCATCAATGTATACTTGCACGTTCTTCCCAATCTGTGTCGCCAAACACTTCTGCATCATCCTTTGATACGTTGCTCCCGCATTTTTTAGACCAAAGGGCATTGTTCTGTAACAAAACACGCCGTAAGGTGTAATAAATGCGGTCTTTACTTCATCTTCTTCTTTTAATCTGATCTGGTTATAACCGGAATATGCATCCAGGAAGGAAAGACGTTCACATCCAGCCGTGGAGTCGATAATTTGATCGATCCTCGGGAGGGGAAAGTGATCCTTTGGACAATGTTTATTGACACACGTAAAGTCGACGCACATGCGAAGGACCTTAGTGTTTTTCTTCGGCACCAGCACAGGATTTGCTACCCATGTGGCCTCTGTGAATATCTCTTTGATAAAACCAGCTTCTTGTAGCCGATTAATTTCTGACAGCATGGCTTTGCGGTTTGGTTCCGAAAAACGCCGCAAAGGTTGTTTGATTGGTCTCGCTAGTGGATCCAAGTTTAGGTGGTGCTCGGCAAGTTCCCTGGGTACTCCTGGCATGTCAGCTGGACACCATGCGAAGATTTTCCAGTGCTCACGGAGGAACTCGACGAGCGCGCTTTCCTATGCAATATCCATGTCGTTTGCGATAGATGTCGTCTTTTTTGGATCTGTCGGGTGAATCTGCACTTCTTTTGAATTTTTCTCGGTACTGAAAGTTGATTCTTTGTTTGGCCTTCCAATGTCTGGCAGTACGTCGTAATCAGTCATGCTTTTTGACGCTAAGTACTCAGCTTGCATCCCGAAGGTTTCTGACAACCGGTGGAAATCCTTGTCGCATTTATCGGCTAAGGCAAAGCTTCCTTTAACTGTGATTGGTCCCTTTGGTCCAGGCAACCTCCACAACAAGTATGTATAGTGTGGTACTGCCATAAATCTAGCATATGCTGGTCGTCCCAACAGAGCGTGATATTGCGACGGAAAATCCACGACTTCAAACTCGAGCCTCTCGATTCTATAATTTTCTCGGGTCCCAAACTGAACGTCGAGATTGATCTTTCCCAATGGATAACTTGGTTTCTCCGGTGTGATGCCGTGGAACCTTGTGTCTGTTGGTTTCAAGTTTGCTAAGGATATGTTCATCTTCCTCAATGTATCTGCATACATAAGGTTTAAACTGCTGCCGCCGTCTATGAACACTCGAGAGACATCAAATCCCGCGATAACTGCTGGCAGAATAAGTGCTGACTGCCCTGGTCGAGGAACTTGCTGCGGATGATCTGCTATTGTGAAGCCGATATCTTGTCCTGACCAATTAAGGTACTCAACTGTTGGTGGAGGCATTTTCTCTGCCATAAACACCTGTCGTGTGATTACTTTCTGAGCTCTATTGGACGGCCTTCCCTTCTGAATCATCAGCACTGCTCCATTGGAATTAGGATCAACATAAGGTGGTGGTGCAGGTGCTGCCGCTATTCTGAGCTGATGCCGATTGTTGTCTGTAATCGCGGGAGGAGGCGGCAAGTGAACCTCGCTTCTGGGTTCTCGAGGATTTCTCTGTGCTGCCCGCGCATTAGCGTTTTCTGCATACCGCAACATTGCTTGAAAATTTCGGCAATCCTTCTGCAAGTGTCCTGACTGTCTTTTTCCGTTGCTGTCGAGGAAAAAATGCATCTGGCACGGTCCGTTCATCATCTCTTCAGGGGACACGAAAGGTCTTGGGAACCTAGGCCCGCTGTTTTGCCTGTTGCGTGAATCATCCCTGTTATCACCTCGCTGCTCACTGCTTCTCTGGTAATCATCTCTGTTGTTTCCTCCTGTATTTGTCCGAAAACCTGCCGAAATTTGTCCCGGAGCGTCGTAGTTCTGGTACGTCCGAGGAAATCTTCGCCTCGGTTGATAGTTTCGACCGCGGTCCTCCTCTGGCGACCTGTGTCGTTTGTTGTGGACAGCGTCTTCTCCATCTGCCCATTTATTTGCTATCTCCATTAACGCGGATACTGTCTTTGGATTGGTCCTTCCCAAGTCTTCGACGAAATCTCCACGCCTGACTCCTGCGACAAACGCATCTATTGCTCTCTCGTCAGATATATTTTCTGCTGAGTTTTTAATGATATTCCACCTCTGGATGTACTTCCTCATTGGCTCATCTGGCTTCTGTCGACACGCTCTCAACTCCTCTAACGACGCGGGTTTTTTGCACGTGGATCTAAAGTTCTTGACGAACACATCCTCGAAACTTTCCCAGCTGTCGATGGATCCTGGAGCGAGTTTCTTTATCCAAGATCGTGCGGCTCCACTCAAATGCACCTGGATACTTTGCATGGCTGTTGCCCTAGTTCCTCCTGTGAGCTTCACCGTCTCCAGATAGTCGACTAGCCAATCCTCTGGATCTTGAAGGCCGTCGAACTTTTTGAAATTATCGGGTAACTTGAATCCTGAGGGGACTCGAGTTTTCCGGACTCTCCTTGTAAAGCATGGCAAGCCACACATATCTTCGTCGGTCAATTCCGGAGATTGCCGATGATCCCTTCTGCTTTGCCGCGCTCTGTCGACTCTTGCCTGTGCTGATGTGTCTCTTGCTCCACTTGGCCCTTCAGGTGCTGCCGCTGTTGCTGCTGCAGGTCGTGGACTATTTTGCCTTGCCACTCCTTCGGGAGGCGTTGATACAAACGCTGTCCCCATAGCTCCAACTCCTGCTACCGCCATATTGTACAATGTTTCCCTTGGATCACCTGGAGGTGGTTTAGACGCAAGGATAAAAGCATGTGTCGCCATATACCCAGCCTCGGGTGTCTTAGGGATGATGTTTCCTCTTGTATCTATCGACATGAAGGACATGTCGAGGTTCTGGACCAAGTGCTCTCTTTCTGCTTCGGGTATGTGTTGCAGCCTTGATCTTGCTCTGTTCCGCGCCTCCCGGTGGCTATCACCCGTAGTTCTAGATTGTCGACTTAGATCTGCCCTTCTCCTGCTGGATGCAGAAGCTGCCTCCTTTCTCCTGTTCAACTCAGCTGTCTGTTTTTCCAATTCCCTGGCAGCTCGTGCGAGCCTATATTGGTATGCTTGCAATTCTTCTGGTGTGGCTGTGGTAGCCATTGGTTCTGTGCCGTTCATAGCTCTCGCGGCTCTGTCCCACGCTGCTTGTGAAAGTTGAACTCTATCTCGCGGCTCTGGCTTTGATGAGCATGATATTTTTAGTCCCCCAAGCATTGAGGAGAAAATTTACTTTGATGATACTTTGCCTCCTATTTATGATGATTATAATGATAGTAGTCTTTTGGTACCACCTACTATGGAGAGTAAATTTGATTATGATTACAATATGCCTCCTATATATGATAGCTACTTTGTTGAATTTGCTCCCACTACAACTAATAAAATTGATTATGCTTATGTGGAGAGTAATAATTTTATGCATGAGACTCATGATAAGAATGCTTTATGTGATAGTTATATTGTTGAGTTTGCTCATGATACTACTGAAAGTTATTATGAGAGAGGAAAACATGGTTGTAAAAATTTTCATGTTACTAAAACACCTCTCTATGTGCTGAAATTTTTCAAGCTACACTTGTTTTATCTTCCTATGCTTGCTACTTTGCTCTTCATGAACTTGTTTCTTTACAAGATTCCGTTTCATAAGAAGCATGTTAGACTTAAATGTGTTTTCAATTTGCCTCTTGATGCTCTCTTTTGCTTCAAATACTATTTCTTGCGAGTGCATCATTAAAACTGCTGAGCCCATCTTAATGGCTATAAAGAAAGAACTTCTTGGGAGATAACCCATGTGTTATTTTGCTACAGTACTTTGTTTTATATTTGTGTCTTGGAAGTTGTTTACTACTGTAGCAACCTCTCCTTATCTTAGTTTTGTGTTTTGTTGTGCCAAGTAAAGTCGTTGATAGTAAGGTTCATACTAGATGTGGATTACTGCGCAGAAACAGATTTCTTTGCTGTCACGAATCTGGGCAAAATTCTCTGTAGGTAACTCAGAAAATTATGCCAATTTACGTGAGTGATCCTCAGATATTTACGCAACTTTTATTCAATTTGAGAATTTTCATTCGAGCAAGTCTGGTGCCCCAATAAAATTCGTCTTTACGGACTGTTCTGTTTTGACAGATTCTGCCTTTTATTTCGCATTGCTTCTTTTGCTATGTGGGATGGATTTCTTTGTTCCATTAACTTCCAGTAGCTTTGGGCAATGTCCAGAAGTGTTAAGAATGAATGTGTCACCTCTGAACATGTGAGTTTTTGATTATGCACTAACCCTCTAATGAGTTTGTTTCGAGTTTGGTGTGAAGGAAGTTTTCAAGGGTCAAGAGAGGAGGATGATACAATATGATCAAGGAGAGTGAAAGCTCTAAGCTTGGGGATGCCCCGGTGGTTCACCCCTGCATATTCTAAGAAGACTCAAGCGTCTAAGCTTGGGGATGCCCAAGGCATCCCCTTCTTCATCGACAACATTATCAGGTTCCTCCCCTGAAACTATATTTTTATTCCGTCACATCTTATGTGCTTTGCTTGGAGTGTCGGTTTGTTTTTGTTTTTGTTTTTGTTTTGTTTGAATAAATGGATCATAGCATTCACTGTATGGGAGAGAGACACGCTCCACTGTTGCATATGGACAAGTATGTCCTTAGGCTTTACTCATAGTATTCATGGCGAAGTTTCTTCTTCGTTAAATTGTTATATGGTTGGAATTGGAAAATGCTACATGTAGTAATTGGTAAAATGTCTTGGATAATGTGATACTTGGCAATTGTTGTGCTCATGTTTAAGCTCTTGCATCATATACTTTGCACCCATTAATGAAGAAACACCTAGAGCTTGCTAATTTGGTTTGCATATTTGGTCTCTCTAAAGTCTAGATAATTTCTAGTATTGAGTTTTGAACAACAAGGAAGACGGTGTAGAGTCTTATAATGTTTACAATATGTCTTTTATGTGAGTTTTGCTGCACCGTTCATCCTTGTGTTTGTTTCAAATAACCTTGCTAGCCTAAACCTTGTATCGAGAGGGAATACTTCTCATGCATCCAAAATCCTTGAGCCAACCACTATGCCATTTGTGTCCACCATACCTACCTACTACATGGTATTTCTCCGCCATTCCAAAGTAAATTGCTTGAGTGCTACCTTTAAAATTCCATCATTCACCTTTGCAATATATAGCTCATGGGACAAATAGCTTAAAAACTATTGTGGTATTGAATATGTACTTATGCACTTTATCTCTTATTAAGTTGCTTGTTGTGCGATAACCATGTTTCTGGGGACGCCATCAACTATTCTTTGTTGAATATCATGCGAGTTGCTATGCATGTTCGTCTTGTCTGAAGTAAGGGCGATCTACCACCTTATGGTTAGAGCGTGCATATTGTTAGAGAAGAACATTGGGCCGCTAACTAAAGCCATGATCCATGGTGGAAGTTTCAGTTTTGGACATATATCCTCAATCTCATATGAGAAAACTAATTGTTGCTACATGCTTATGCATAAAAGAGGAGTCCATTATCTGTTGTCTATGTTGTCCCGGTATGGATGTCTAAGTTGAGAATAATCAATAGCGACAAATCCAATGCGAGCTTTCTCCTTAGACCTTTGTACAGGCGGCATGGAGGTACCCATTGTGACACTTGGTTAAAACATGTGTATTGCGATGATCCGGTAGTCCAAGCTAATTAGGACAAGGTGCGGGCACTATTAGTATACTATGCATGAGGCTTGCAACTTGTAAGATATAATTTACAAAATTCATATGCTTTATTACTACCGTTGACAAAATTGTTTCTTGTTTTCAAAATCAAAGCTCTAGCACAAGTATAGCAATCGATGCTTTCCTCTTTGAAGGACCATTCTTTTACTTTTATTGTTGAGTCAGTTCACCTATTTCTCTCCACCTCAAGAAGCAAACACTTGTGTGAACTGTGCATTGATTCCTACATACTTGCATATTGCACTTATTATATTACTCTATGTTGACAATATCTATGAGATATACATGTTACAAGTTGAAAGCAACCGCTGAAACTTAATCTTCCTTTGTGTTGCTTCAATGCTTTTACTATGAATTATTGCTTTATGAGTTAACTCTTATGCAAGACTTATTGATGCTTGTCTTGAAGTACTATTCATGAAAAGTCTTTGCTATATGATTCACTTGTTTACTCATGTCATATACATTGTTTTTATCGCTGCATTCACTACATATGCTTTACAAATAGTATGATCAAGGTTATGATGGCATGTCACTCCAGAAATTATCTTTGTTATCGTTTTACCTGCTCGGGACGAGCAGAACTAAACTTGGGGATGCTGATACGTCTCCGACGTATCGATAATTTCTTGTGTTCCATGCCACATTATTGATGATATCTACATGTTTTATGCATACTTTATGTCATATTTATGCGTTTTCTGGAACTAACCTATTAACAAGATGCCGAAGTGCCAGTTCCTGTTTTCTGCTGTTTTTGGTTTCAGAAATCCTAGTAAAGAAATATTCTCGGAATCGGACGAAATCAACGCCCAGGTTCCTATTTTGCCCGGAAGCATCCAGAACACCCGAGAACCGCCAGAGAGGGGGCACAGGCCCACCAAACCCTAGGCCGGCGCGGCCAAGGGGGGCCCGCGCCCCCCTATAGTGTCGTCGCCCTGTTGACCTTCTGACGCCGCCTCTTCGCCTATATAAAGCCCCTCGACCTAAAACCTCGAGACGAAAAAGCCACGGTACGAGAAACCTTCCAGAGCCGCCGCCATCGCGAAGCCAAGATCTGGGGGACAGGAGTCTCTGTTCCGGCACGCCGCCGGGACGGGGAAGTGCCCCCGGAAGGCTCCTCCATCGACACCACCGCCATCTCCATCAACGCTGCTGTCTCCCATGAGGAGGGAGTAGTTCTCCATCGAGGCTCGGGGCTGTACCGGTAGCTATGTGGTTCATCTCTCTCCTATGTACTTCAATACAATAATCTCATGAGCTGCCTTACATGATTGAGATTCATATGATGATGCTTGTAATCTAGATGTCGTTATGCTAGTCAAGTGAATTTTACTTATGTGATCTCCGGAGACTCCTTGTCCCACGTGTGTAAAGGTGACAGTGTGTGCACCGTGTGGGTCTCTTAGGCTATATTTCACAGAATACTTATTCACTGTTATGAATGGCATAGTGAAGTGCTTATTTATATCTCTTTATGATTGCAATGTGTTTTGTATCACAATTTATCTATGTGCTACTCTAGTGATGTTATTAAAGTAGTTTTATTCCTCCTGCACGGTGTAATGGTGACAGTGTGTGCATCCGTGTTAGTACTTGGCGTAGGCTATGATTATGATCTCTTGTAGATTATGAAGTTAACTATTGCTATGATGGTATTGATGTGATCTATTCCTCCTACATAGTGTGAAGGTGACAGTGTGCATGCTATGTTAGTACTTGGTTTAGTCGTGTTGATCTTTCATGCACTCTAAGGTTATTTAAATATGAACATTGAATATTGTGGAGCTTGTTAACTCCGGCATTGAGGGTTCGTGTAATCCTACGCAATTAGTGGTGTTCATCATCCAACAAGAGAGTGTAGAGTATGCATTTATCTATTCTGTTATGTGATCAAAGTTGAGAGTGTCCACTAGTGAAAGTATGATCCCTAGGCCTTGTTCCTAAATACTGCTATCGCTGCTTGTTTACTGTTTTACTGCGTTACTACTGCTGCGTTACTACTGCTTGTTTACTGTCCTGGGCAAAGCACTTTTCTGGTGCCGTTGCTACTGCTCATATATATTCATACCACCTGTATTTCACTATCTCTTCGCCGAACTAGTGCACCTATTAGGTGTGTTGGGGACACAAGAGACTTCTTGCTTTGTGGTTGCAGGGTTGCATGAGAGGGATATCTTTGACATCTTCCTCCCTGAGATCGATAAACCTTGGGTGATCCACTTAAGGGAAAACTTGCTGCTGTTCTACAAACCTCTGCTCTTGGAGGCCCAACACTGTCTACAGGAAAAGGAGGGGGGCGTAGACATCAAGGAGTCCATTATCTGTTATCTATGTTGTCCCGGTATGGATGTCCTAAGTTGAGATCTATCAAAAACGAGAAATCAAATGCGATCTATCTCCTTGGACCTTTGTACAGGCGGCATAGAGGTACCCCTTTGTGACACTTGGTTGAAACATATGTTATGCAATGATAATCCGTGTTAATCCAAGCTAATTAGGACAAGGTGCGAGCACTATTGGTATTCTATGCATGAGGCTTGCAACTTATAGGATGTCTTATACATAACACATATGAATTATTACTACTGTTGACAAAATTGTTTCTATGTTTTCAAAATGAAAAGCTCTAGCACAAAAATAGTAATCCATGCTTCCCTCTGTGAAGGGCCTTTCTTTTACTTTATGTTGAGTCAGTTTACCTACTTCTTTCTATCTTAGAAGCAAACACTTGTGTCAACTGTGTGCATTGATTCCTACATGTTTACCTATTGCACTTGTTATATTGCTTTATGTTGACAACTATCCATGAGATATACATGTTACAAGTTGAAAGCAATTGCTGAAACTTAATCATCCTTTGTGTTGCTTTAATGCCTTCTACTTTGAATCTATTGCTTTATGAGTTAACTCTTATGCAAGACTTATTGATGCTTGTCTTGAAAGTACTATTCATGAAAAGTCTTTGCTATATGATTCAGTTGTTTAGTCATTATCTTTACCATTGCTTTGAATCACTTCATTCATCTCATAAGCTTTACAATAGTATGATCAAGATTATGTTAGTAGCATGTCACTTCAGAAATTATCCTTGTTATCGTTTACCTACTCGAGGGCGAGTAGGAACTAAGCTTGGGGATGCTTGATACGTCTCCAACGTATCTATAATTTCTTATGTTCCATGCTAGTTTTATGACAATACCTACATGTTTTATTCATACTTTATATCGTTTTGATGCATTTTCCGGAACTAACCTATTAACAAGATGCCGAAGTGCCAGTTCCTGTTTTCTGCTGTTTTTGGTTTCAGAAATCCTACAAAGGAAATATTCTCGGAATTGGACGAAATCAACGCCCAGGGTCTTATATTTCACGGAAGCTTCCAGAGAGCCAGAGAGGGACCAGAGGGGAGCCCTGCGGGCCCCACCCCACCTGGCGGCGCGGCCAAGGGGGGGCGCGCCCCCCTATGGTCTGGCTCCACCAGGACTCCTCCGAGGCTGCCCTTCCGCCTATATAAAGCCTCCGTCGCGAAAACCCTAAAAGAATAAGCCACGGGAAGAAAAGTTACGCAGCCGCCGCCATCGCGAAGCCAAGTTCGGGGGACAGAAGTCTCTGTTCCGGCACGCCGCCGGGACGGGGAAGTGCCCCCGGAAGGCATCTCCATCGACATCAGCGCCATCTTCATCGCCGCTGCTGTCTCCCATGATGAGGAGGGAGTAGTTCTCCCTCGAGGCTAAGGGCTCTACCGGTAGCTATGTGGTTAATCTCTCTCTCATGTACCTCAATACAATGATCTCATGAACTGCCTTGCACGATTGAGATCCATATGATGAGCTTTGTATCACTATTAATCTATGTGCTACTCTAGTGATGTTATTAAAGTAGTCTATTCCTCCTTCATGATGTAAAGGTGACGGTGTGTGCATCATGTAGTACTTGGCGTAGGTTATGATTGTAATCTCTTGTAGATTATGGAGTTAACTATTACTATGATAGTATTGATGTGATCTATTCCCCCTTTCATAGCTTATTGGTGACGGTGTGTATGCTATGTTAGTACTCGGTCTAAATTGCAATGGTCTATTATGCTCTAGAGGTTACTTAAATATGAACTCCGAATGTTGTGGAGCTTGTTTACTCCGGATTGAGGGAGCTCTTGTAGCCCTACACAATGAATGGTGTTTGTTATCCAACAAGAGAGTGTATGTAGCACAAAGGAAGAGAAGTTATTTATTTATGTGATCATTGTTGAGAGTGTCCACTAGTGAAAGTAGGATCCCTAGGCCTTTTCCGAATAGAAAAGTTACACCACAGAGAATTACCTCCCACGCCAGCAAGCTATTTTCTGGCACTGTTTCCAACAAGTTCTGTTACATGTTTGCTTGCTGCCATCTTTATTTCAGATTGCTATTACCACTCATATTCATCCATATTACTTGTATTTCACTATCTCTTCGCCGAACTAGTGCACCTATACATCTGACAAGTGTATTAGGTGTGTTGGGGACACAAGAGACTTTTTGTATCTTAATTGCAGGGTTGCTTGAGAGGGATATCTCTGACCTCTACCTCCCTGAGTTCGATAAACCTTGGGTGATTCACTTAAGGGAAACTTGCTACTGTTCTACAAACCTCTGCTCTTGGAGGCCCAACACTGTCTACAGGAATAGAAGCGTGCGTATACATCAACCCACTACCATTCATTGACAACAACAAACACCTCTCAAAACTTTACTTTTATGCTCTCTATATGATTTCAAAACTTGAAAAGCTCTAGCACATGATTTAATCCCTGCTTCCCTCTGCGAAGGGCTTATCTTTTACCTTTATGTTGAGTCAGTAAACCTATTTCCCTCTATCTCAAGCAAGCAATTGAGTTGTTGTGATCCAACCATTTATATTGTGATCTATGTAATCATGTCTTTTATTCTTCCTTGTTTAGTACAAATTTTATCTGAATGAATATGACTTTGAAGGCTATCTATGCTCGAAAAATAAGTACAATCTGTTAATTGATCTTTGACCAAGAACGAAGTTTGCCATCACCAATTATGATTTCCTATGTACCTTTATTTGTGATTTCCCTTTACTTGTTTCAAGTTGAGTTATATGAGGAAGTTGTTTACTAGAATGTCTTGTGTGAATTAATAAATGTGATGCTTCTTGTCCGCATTTTATTTATCGACTCTTCACTCCATAAACATGTGGTCTTATTTACCGAGTTCAGTTTCGCTTGGGGACAAGCGAGGTCTAAGCTTGGGGGGAGTTGATACGTCCATTTTGCATCACTATTTTGTATCATAATTTACTGTTATTCCTTGATATATTTCATATTTAGAGATGATACTTATGTTATTTCACCTATTTTGCATGTTTCATGATTATTGGAGAATTACTCACCGGAGTCAGGATTCTGCTGGAAAAAGCACCGTCAGGATACAGTATTTCTGAAGATCAACAATTGATGGAAAATATACCGAAGCTTTTATTATTCCAGAAGACGGACACAGCCAAAAGGGGAGGCCGAGGAGGGCCGCCATGGGCCCCCCCCCCATAGGCCGGCGCGGGCTCCACCCTGGCCGCGCCGCCATGTGGGGAGGGGGCCCACGACCCCCCTCGGCCATCTCTCCTTCGCGTACTTCATCTCCCGAAAACCCTAAGGTGTGGAGGGACATCGAGAATAGACACAGCCGCCTCTGCGGGGCGGAAAACACCAGAGAGAAAAGAGCTCTCCGGCAGGATGAAATCTGCCGGGGAAATTCCCTCCCGGAGGGGGAAATCGTCGCCATCGTCACCGTCATCGAGCTGGACTTCATTGGGATCATCATCATCATCACCTCCACCGCCGACACCATCATCTCCACCGCTGCACCTCGTCTCTGCTGTAACATCTAGGGTTGAATCTTGATTATTTCATAAGGGAAACTCTCCTGGTATTGATTACTCCTTGTTATTGATGCTATTGAGTGAAACCGTTGAACCAAGGTTTCTGTTCAGATTATTATTCATCATCATATCACCTCTGATCATGTTCCATATGATGTCTTGTGAGTAGTTCGTTTAGTTCTTGAGGACATGGGTGAAGTCTAAATGTTAGTAGTGAACTATGTTGAGTAATATTTAATGGTTTGATATTTAAGTTGTGGTGTTATTCTTCTAGTGGTGTCATGTGAACGTCGACTACATGATACTTCACCTTTATGGACCTAGGGGAATGCATCTTGTATTCGTTTGCCAATTGTGGGGTTGCCGGAGTGACAGCAACCTGAACCCCCGTTGGTATATCGATGCATGAGGGATAGCAGGATCTTAGAGTTTAAGGCTGTGGTTAGATTTATCTTAATTACTTTCTTGTATTTGCGGATGCTTGCAAGGGGTTTAATCACAAGTATGTATTAGTCCTAGGAAGGGCGGTGCATTAGCATAGGTGCACCCACACAACACTTATCAAAACAATGAAGATTATTCAACTATATGAAGCGAAAGCACTAGACTAAATTCCCGTGTGTCCTCAAGAACGTTTGGTCATCATAAGTAAACAAACCGGCTTGTCCTTTGTGCTAAAAAGGATTGGGCCACTCGCTGCAATTATTACTCTCGCATTTTATTTACTTGTACTTTATTTATCTGCTATATCAAAACCCCCTGAAAACTTGTCTGTGAGCATTTACAGTGAATCCTTCATCGAAACTGCTTGTCAACACCTTCTGCTCCTCGTTGGGTTCGACACTCTTATTTATCGAAAGTACTACGATACACCCCCCATACTTGTGGGTCATCACTCCGCCATGCGTCGAGGAGGTGGGATCCGGCCGCCGTTCCCCATGCAACAACGAGGAAGGGCCCCCGTCGCCGCCACACCCCGAGGGACTTTGCCCCGGCGGCGCTACCGGCGGCGGCGGCGACGGAAGGTGGGGTGCGGGAGGGTTAGGGTTGGGGTGGGTGCGTGCGGTAGTTTCTATCCACATGTTTGTCATTTGTGTGTTATGTTGGAGATGCTCGCTCTCATGTGGTGTGTCCGTTATGTGTGACGGTGGGCGCGAGCGTTTCTCTTGTGGTTTTCGTATTTCTTGTAGTTGCAGAAAAGATTGTGTGTGTGCATGTGTAAAATTTTCTTTTTTATAATCATTTCGTATAATCCAATTTGTTTTCGCGATCACAAGTAAGGCGCACACGGGCATACACACCACACGTCAAACAGAGATGGGTGTATATATATTGACTGATTGATTTGTCCACATCAACTTTCCTGCCTCCCTCCATTATATTCTCGAGGAGTCTAATCGCACGGTCGTCCATCCATCCAATTGCCTCTAATCGTAACCTACCTACACATTTGACCACTGACAGTGACTGTTGCTCCTACTCCATGCATGCACATGATAGGCATGATCTCCCTCACTCGCTCACTCACTCAGCTAGCTGGTACCTTTGATAGACCCTTCAAAATCAATCTATATTCATAAGCTCATCAATGTGACTTCATGTGTAAGGGAAGCAGTTGGTGCATGAATGGAAAGAGGAAGCAAAGGAACAAAACAAAAAGCAGATCACTTTACCATGAAGGAAATTCATTTATAAAGCCGAAGTGTGCATTCATTATCTATAAAGGTAATAATTAGTCAGGCTGTAGCTAAGCCTTGGTGTACAATGTACTACAGCATTCATGCATATACATGCATTGTATTGTGATGGCCGATTGACAAAATATAACTCAAGTACCTTTGCTTTAATTATTTGTATGTCTGTATACAAGAACGAATTTGTCAAGATATGTAGCATCAAAAGTGAAGGAGTGTGGCTGTGAAGAAAAAATCTTGTACATGGGGGAAATAATGTCAAGGAAAAATACTACCTTTAACGAATATATATACTTATATGTGTATATCTGTATATGCATGTACTCCTCAGCTAGGAGGTGTGCCCCACCAGCCAGTCATCACTCAACTTGGAAATCAAGGAAAGGCATAGATGACACGTCTTTCATCAGCTCCTCCAAGTCCCACTCCCCCATGACTACGTTCCTGCTCATGTGCTGCTGGTGACCATGCTGCTCCCAGTAGGAGACCACACTATTGACATTGTTCTTGTTGTTGTTGCTGTCGGTGATGTTGCTGCCATTGTTGCTACTCAGTGTGGTAGCCTCAGCAGACATGTTAATCTTTTTATGGTTGATGTTGGTGTCCTTACCGCTTGATGCCATTAGGGTTTGACCTTGTAATGCTACCGCCATGGGCTCTAGCAGAGGGGGCACGTTGAAGAGGACACCATGTTCGCTTCCTACGCTGACTGCTGCTTCTTCTGCCGTGAAGCAGCCGCTTGCTCCTCCCATTGCCATCCCATGGTTGTAGTAGCTACCACCATGAAATGGGTCAACCTGCTTAAAGGATGCATGGTCGTGGAAGAACGGCAGGGCCGACGTGTCGGTGGATGGCGCGACGCCACCGACTTGGTCAGGGAGGGGGAGGAGGAGGCCGCCGTAGACCCTGGCCGCCGCCACAGCTATCGTCGACGGCCGGCTCTGCTGCTGCATCGACGAGGACGAGGAGGTAGAGGAGGACGAGTCCATCCGCCACACGCTCTTCATTGCGTGGTGGCCGCCGTCGTCTAAGCTGGTGAGGTCGAGGCAGCTGGCACTGCCACCGTCGTGCTTGGGATCCGGCGGTGACGCGCATTCCGTTGTCGCCGGAGACGAAGCCGCGGAGCTCATCTTGAGCCGCTTCTTGATGGTGGAGTTCCAGAAGTTTTTGATCTCGTTGTCGGTGCGCCCCGGCAGCCTGGCAGCAATCTGAGACCACCTGGAGTAGCAGGACAAAGATTTTATCGTAAGCAAACATCAATAGAGAGGTTTCCGTCAAAAAAAAGTTACAGGCACGTGTCTTGTCTTTTGTTTTTCCTGGGTACCTGTCTTGGCTTTTTGACGCATGCATGGCTAAAACGTATCTATGCATGTTCTGCTTATTGTTAAAAACGACTAACTGGAATCTAGTTCACTATATATTTATGTCGTGATCAGACTGGTAAGACAGAGATTAATCAGACATGATAGATCCAAAAAGAAAAATGCAAACACATGTATGTCTTTCATTGTGTTGATATTTTTTTAGCGGTTTGATTGCCTTGATAACAAGCATCTAGGAAGAATCCATCATACCCCTCAGAGACATTAGATGTTAATTTTAATTTCTCTAAGAGTGTTTTTTTTTGTAAAGGTTTGTTCTACTTAATTTATGGCCTTTGGTCCTTTTTTAAAAAAATTCATTGCATGCAAAAATAACAAAAATCATTCGTTGTCAATCAACTTGAGCAATGCGCTCATTTTGTTCATCCGGTTCTACAATTGTTTTGTTAATCCTAAGTTATAAGATAATTTCTTATGTCTTACAAAACTTTTATCAAACTTGTTTAGGTATAAGAAAATCTAGTCAACTTAGACTCAGACAGAAACCTCTTTAAATGTCAGATTTTACACACTGACTAAAGAAAATATACCTCCGGACTCGACATGAATTCTAAATCCATCTGAAACCTTAACATTTATTACAAAAAAAAAACTCATGTTGAATTTAGACTTGTTATGTATTACTTGAGCGCAATGCTCGTGTACTGAGAATGTCTATAAACATATGCAAACAAAGACAACAATGTGTGTTATTTCTATGAGGAGGACAACAATGTGTGTTTCAAAAGCAAGGTTGAAAATAGAACAAATAAGAGGGCAGCAATTATATCTGCTACAATAATGTTCACCAAGTCAAAAGTTTCACAACCACCACTGAAGCTCTCAGTTTTATGGTGTTCACATATTTTGGATAAGAACGGGTTGTGTAATAAATATTTGATGTAACTATGAACCTGAAAATAACTTCTCTATAGCATTCCGGAAATGGGCAACTATAGAAAAAGAAAAATAGTATCCACAATGGCATGCATGAGATGCACATATGCATACAGGCTCGATGTACCTGTTGCCGAGGATAGCGTGGAGGTTGACGATGAGGTCCTCTTCTTGTGGCGAGAAGGCGCCCCGCTTGAGGTCCGGCCGGAGGTAGTTGATCCACCGGAGGCGGCAGCTTTTGCCGCACCGGTGCAGCCCGGCGTTGCGCGCCACGTCGCTCCACGATCCCTGCCCGCTCCGCAGCATGTACGCCACCAGCCTTTCGTCCTCCTCCGGCGACCACAGCCCCTTCCGCAGCTTCGCGGCTGCTGCAGCGCCCACATTGCTGTTTCCCGGCGCCACCACGCCGCCGCCGCACTTCATCGTTGGGCAGTCTATGGGCTTCCTCATTGCCCGGCCTCTGCTCACGCACACGTGTGTGGAGATAGATAGACGTAGTTATGGGTTTTATATAGCTACCTAGCTAGATCGGGTCGATCTCCAAGTACACCCAGTGTACATATATGATATATGCTGGCTCGAGTGTGTGTGTGATATATATGATGTGTATGTGTGCTATGAATGGAGTGAGGGGAGAACTGGGAGGAGGACGAGAGGATGAAGAAGGAGACGATGATATGATGGCGATGGTGATAGGTGTGTGCTTTGCTTAGAAACTCAACAAGTAGATGGAGAGCAAGATCAAAGAGAAAGAGGTCTCCCTAAAAAAAAAGAGGGAGGGGAACTGCTAGGTCCACACACAACACTCTACCATAGTAAGAGGACTTCGGGATCTCTCACATGCTCTAACCAGGCAAATGAGTTGGAATTGTATGCCCTTGGATTTTAATTTAATGAAAGTTCTACCCTAACCATAAGTTACATCCATCGATCTCTGAATGATTTGTCAGTCCATTAGAGATTCCTCCTTGAGCTTCGACTGACCTTCATTGCATCCCAGCATGGCAGCTGACAAACAAAATAACAAAAAAGAACTGATGTATATTTGGTGAACATCGAGTGTTGAGGGTCAGAGAACCTATCTAATACTGATTTGGGTGCATTGGAGCCCAATAGTCGACTGATTAACGTGGCGGTTTTGTGCACATGCATGTGATGGTTTTGAATCGTTGGACATTTCAAAAATCAGTAAAATAAGTTTTATTAACTCAAAACTTGCATCGAGCTAGCACAAGAAAACTAATTAACTAAAGACTTTTGGTGCAGTTCGCTCTCTCTCCTAAACTTAAACACATGAATGGCCTAGATTTCTCTGTACCCCTTCATAATTAGTGGCATGATGTGCATTAGGGGAAATTAAGAGTTATGTACATCCCTACACTTGGGATGGATGTATTCGTACATCGTTTTAGTACGGTTTGTGCAGCCCCGTACTCATCGCTATCTGCTTGTGGTTGCCCGTCCTCGTCACCGGCAAGGGCTAGTCTTCTAGCCCCAAACCAGAATCGCCGTTCGCCAATAAACAGGTGCATACATGCAGTTGTCAACAACATGACCGGGCTTTGGATTTCTCACCGCGAACTAGTGTGCTGCGAATATCACCACCACTAGAGGTGCTTGAGACTTGTCATGTATAGCATAAAGAATGAATTTTTTTTAGGGAGCGTAAAACAAGGAACTAGTGATCGATGTCTCCGTTATTCAAGTTTCAACGCATTGATGACGCGTACATGGCAAGATATTTTTCTTTGCATTGAAATACATGGCAAGATCAAACGACCACACATGCTAAATGTATGTGATCCACTTATTTAGCTACTTTCGGTTATCTATACAAACTTTTATACTATACACAGAAGATACTGGTTTAAATCGGAACCTACGATATAATCACCCAACTAATTTATTTTAATTATCCTAAAAGACAAAATTGTCCTTTTAAGTTTTAGAGGGGGTGCATTGAAGCACACATCTTAACTGAAATGGGCAGAGTCACACCAACGAGTGAATAAAACTTCTTAGCAAAAATAAACTCTAAATGACAAAAGAATAAAACATACTATGGTTAAGGAGGATAGATGCGTACAATACACCACCAAATAACTCCTAACTCCTTGGCCACCTGCTCTGTTTGGGTATATGTCCCCATGCATAATCCTTGTGCTCTGACCATTAAATAGTTGGATCTTAATAGTAAAATAAAACATAGCTATCTCACGATCTAATTAATTTGAAAAATAATCATGTGGCACAGTTTTGGTGATTACATGTATTTACCCCGCATGCATCTGATATTGGCATATCCCAGCACCTCAAGTATTTAATTTGGTGTAACTGAGATGGGTACACCAAACATTTACATACTGTTATGAGAGAAGGGGAGAGAGATGTCTAGTCTTCTTGTCTTTGACTCCAGCTCTTGTCGTCTTTTCCATCCTCACTTCCCTTGAGCCAGAAGGTTATCATGGCCACCTGAGGGGCAGAGGAGATCAGTTGAGGGGACAGAGATATACGCATATACATGTCCATGTGTGGGGTTGTACATGTTTTGCAATGAAGCATAGCTAGCTTTTTTTTCGAAATGGATGAAGCATAGCTAGCTAAGTCACATAATTGCTTGGACTTCACATAATCCCACTCCCTCTATCTAGATCTCTTTCTCTCTCGTATCTCAGCTTTCAAATGTCATCATAATCCTAGGGGCGTATATCAAAACAGTCGCTATTATGTGTGCATGCAATAACAGATCGATCGATGATGGAAGCTGTTGTAGTAAGCTGCAAAACATGCATGCGTGGAAGCCTTTGCATGGAGTGTACGTCTGGCTAACTGGCCCCTCTTCCTCTGCAAGGGAGCAGAGACTCAGACTTCATTCTCTCTCCCTCCCTCTCTCTCAAATTAACAATATTTTTTAAAATAAAAAGGGAAAAGAAAATAAATTTCATCGGTGTATATGGGGTGGTAGCTAGAGCTAGCTTGCAACTTTACTAGTTGGTCGTAGAATCGTTGTATGGTTGTGATCTTCTGAAGATTTGCCCACTTGTCAGCTATGAGTTGAAGACTTGAAGTACAGTGAGCGGCACCGTGGGTGTCTACTTGTCAGCGCCTGAACTATGCTACCAATCCTTCTAGATCAAGGCATGGCGTGATTGGTTCGGTTAAGGCTACCTAGGTTTCCGTATATTTGCTCTACATATCTCTACTTCGATTGGTGGTTCGTTAAAATGATTATGCGTAATTATGTGGTACTCTGATTGGCGTAAATAAAACTAACAATTTGGGTTGCCTGTTGCTCACGAGACGCAGATACTGTAATCTGACAAGTTTTCCCCGGCCCCTAATTAACTGGTTCTTTAGATAGACTATAATCCAAGACATCTTCACGTATTGAAGCATTTATTTCCCATGCTTCAGAAAGTAATATCTCTCGTACATAAAAGGAAGCTTCTTTCCGTAAAAGAAATGCCACACATGCACGAGAGACACTATAGTATGCCAAGTGCTAAAATAAGGATTTCAGTCATGTGACCCACTCAAGGGCCAGCTTTTGTTTAATAATAATCCATAGTTCCATACCTTAAGTGGGCCACTTAAGCACCGGAGTTCGATTCCTGTCAGGGACGAATTTCGGAATTGTCACGCCAAGTTCCGCTTCTACTATATCAAAAAAAGTGTCTAGTTCCTCCTAGACACGGTTTCATTTTTTTGAGGACGTGAGCATAGCCTAGTGGTTGGGGTCGCAGTGGCGCACCCCAACGACCAGAGTTCGAATCCTGTCAGGAATGAATTTCTGGAATTCTCACGCTGAGGTCCCGCTTCTACTATATCATTTAGTGTCTAGTTCCTCCTAGCACTAATTCATTTTTTTTATAAGTTAATTTTCCGAAAGTTGTTGGCACAACTTGGTATGAAAAACTGATGCATGTGAAATGCTATATGTGTTTTTAATTAAGCTTCCTTTCGTGTCCGTTTAATCCCTACATGACTAAATTATTAACTCTATAAAAAAGTTAATTGTTGAGGGGAGCTGGTTATATATGCATACTATAACACACTCTGCGGCACCGGCACAAAAAAGTGCCGCTATTTCTACCAAAAGTCCTAGCAATTTTGATCAGAGGCAGAAAAAAGTGCTTGATTTACTCATTTCGTGGTTGCTCATTGATGGAATTCTCCCAAAAATACCGGCAATTTGGTTTAGATGCACTTTTAAAACTGCCTCTATTTATTTGCCGACACTTCTAAAATTGTCTGTAATTTCTTTGCCAGCACCTCTAAAAATTCCAGTAATTTTTTTGCCGGCACTTTTATTAGATGCCTTCCATCATAATTTGAGGCAGTTTTATGTAATGCCTCTATTTTCAAATTCATGCAATATTCAAAAGTGCCAAAAAAACAAATAAAGGCAGTCGATCATAATTTTTTTATCTCTAAATAGAAGCTCCCCTATCTTATTTTCTTGATTTCTCATGCAGCCAAGTCATCACTTTGTTTTCGACCCACACCTTCACGGTCGCATGTGTTTCTGCCTTTCCAATTTCTTTCACACACACGGGCCTGGACGAATAACTGCTTGCACCTGGATGATTCTTGATTACCACCTTTTGCACATGGGCTGGGTGATCCAAGCACGGCCAACTTTTCACTACATGGGCTGGGTGACCCAACTATGGGACCAACTAGCAAGCAATTCTGACACGTACGACCTAGATACATCTAGGGTTAGGCGACGGCGGCGGAGATCCCTGATCACCGATGATGGAACCGGCGATCCTACATCCCAAACGCAGTCCCCTCCTCACCGTCGACTCGGGCTGACTAAGGGGCCGGCTTGCCTGGCTACCCGGCCTTGGGAGACTAGAGGAGCGACTAGGGTTGTGGTGTGGGAGGAAGGCGATCGCCATGGAGGAGAGCTCCAAGGATGGGGAAGTTAGATCGAGAAAGGAAGTTGATGTCGACGAACTCCTCAAGAACTTGAATCTGCATGGGGAGGAATTGCACGATGTAGTGCTGGGGAAGGAGGAGATCAAGCAATGGCCTGAGTGAAGTGGCTGGTTGCGGCCAAAGTTCTGACGGGCGAATCTTTCAGTATGCAATCGCTAAAGAACTCCATGCAAGCTGCTTGGAACCCGGCGCACAGGTATCTTTTCATGCTTTGGAACCAAACCTGTTTGTGATGCAAGCCCATTGTTTGGGTGATTGGAATAGAATCATGCATGAAGGACCGTGGCTGTTCAGAGGATGTGCCTTGATGGTTGAGCCTTTTGATGGGTTGACAATGGTGCCCACGGTGACCCCGAGCTCTGTTCTAGCCTAGGTGCAGATACATAAAATACCACTGTTGTTTGGCAACAAGGAAGTTATCTCACAATTAGCAAGCAGGGTGGGAGAAGTGATTTCTGTTGATCTAGCGCCTGTTCAGATGAGGACTGGAGTATTTCACCGGGTGAGAGATAAGCTCAACTCGGTTAAACCCCTTATGCATTTTGTTCCATTATATGTATAGGGGAGCCCGCGGATGTTCCTGCAAATCAAGTATGAAAAGATTCCAAAGTATTGTGAGCATTGTGGTTGATGGGCCGTACCTGGAATGTGGCACATGCGAGTACGAAGAGGCTGAGCTTTAGTTCGGTCCATGGATGGTGACAGAAGAGGCGTTTTGGCGCCATGGTACCCCTGGTATGCGTCTGCGCGGGCAAAGCCGTGATACTGGTGGGGGTCGTGCACACGGTTCGGCTAGGGACCGTGGAGGTAGAACGCCGAGAGGGCGTGAGGGACCCGGTCGTGGTGGCCGCAGGGGCACAGCAGGGCGGCGCAAGTGGGTGCCGAGGCAGACAGAGAGTGATATAAATCGCAAAAGAACCTCAGAAGATGCAGGTTTAGAAGCTGGGAAGGACGATCTGAATGACATGGTTGTGAGTCCGCTCAAGAAGCCGAGCCCAGAGGTCGAAGAAGAGCATAAAAACGAGATAGGAGCTAGGAAGAAACTAGACATGTCCAACGTGGTGATACTATGAATGATACTAATGTGGCTCCACTTCCTAAGCGTTACTTTCCACCTCGTGAACTTAAAAAGCAGAGAAGGGCACAGGAGTCAGCTATGAACCACCAAAAGTTGAGGGAAAAGGACAACCCAGATAACCAGAGTGACCAAGTGATACACACTGGTTCTGCAGCTTCCACATCAGCGGCCTCCGGAACG
The DNA here is from genome assembly GCF_019359855.2 of Lolium perenne. Taxonomy (NCBI): domain Eukaryota; kingdom Viridiplantae; phylum Streptophyta; class Magnoliopsida; order Poales; family Poaceae; genus Lolium; species Lolium perenne. The sequence continues at coordinate 72,053,763 of NC_067248.2, read as the reverse complement.
GAGGACCGCCCGGAGCAATGAGTTGTATGAGTATTAAATGTCGCGGTCTTGGGGGAGCAGCGACAGTTCGTGAACTTCGCGACCTAGCGAAGGAATATGCTCCCACCGTGTTGTGTGTCCTGGAAACACAATTACCGAAGAATCGAGTAGAAGAACTCGCCCGATCGTTAGGTTATGATAATGCCTTTGCTGTAAAAAGCTCCAGTCCAGGAGTTGTGGTTTAGGTATTTATTGGAATAATGGAATAAACATTGAGATTTTACCTTACTCCCAATATCATGTTGATGCTATTGTTTCCTCGACTTCTATGGAACCATGGCGACTTACATGTGTTTATGGGGATCAAGTCAGCGAGAGGCACAAAACGTGGGACTTGCTAAAGTTGTTGAAATCGTCTACCCCATAACCTTTGGCGTGTATTGGCGACTTCAACGAGGTACTCCTTAGGGAGGAACACGTGAGTGTTGCGGAACGAAGCAACGCTCAGATTATGGCGTTTCGAGAAACAGTTGATGTGTGTGGTCTGTCCGATCTTGGATATACAGGCATTCCATGGACTTTCGAGAAACGAGTTACTGGAGGATCATATTGTCGAACTAGATTGGATAGGGCTCTTGCGACACCGGATTGGAGCGCTCGTTATCCACTGGCGGAAGTGCAGCATCTAGCCGCAGTGGCCTGCTCGGATCATATCCCTATTTTACTGATGCTAGAGCCTACCCAGGAGAGGGAAAAAAGAGATCGCCCCATTTTTAGGTATGAAACAATGTGGGAAACTCATACTCATTTTTTACCCAATGTTGCAGCAAGTGTGTACATGGGAGACATGCAACTCAATGCAGGACTTGCAAGATAAGTTGGCGTCTGTGTCTAGCTCTCTCTCGCGATGGGGGTCTACCACGTTCGGCCATGTTAGAAGAGAGATCAAGAAGCTCAAGCGGGAGCTGGAAATCTTCCGAGCAGAACCACTCCGGATCGGCCCAACATATGAAGAGACCAAAGTGGTTGCACGACTACAGGAGCTGTACCACCGCGAGGAGCTAATGTGGCGACAGAGATCGCGAGTTCAGTGGTTGTCTGATGGTGATAAAAACACCCACTTTTTCCACCGGAGGGCTAGCCGTCGAAGAAAGAGAAATCAAATCACTCGATTAGCTAGACTAGACGGATCCTTCACGGAAGAGAAGGAAGAGTTGATGACGCTTTCCCGGAATTTTTATGAAAATCTTTATTCATCCGAAGGGACAAGCGGTATGGAGGAGGTCCTTGCTTCTGTACCAGTTTCGGTGTCAGCAGAGATGAACTTGATGTTGACTGCACCGTTTGATAGCGATGAAGTAAAGACAACATTGTTCCAGATGTATCCCACAAAGCCTCCAGGTCCAGATGGTTTCCCTGCACACTTTTTTCAGCGCCATTGGGATCTCTGTGGAGAGGAAGTGACAAAGGCTGTTCTGAAAATTCTGAGAGGTGAAGACAGCCCCAATAAAATCAATAAAATCTTCATTGTTCTTATTCCAAAGATAGCTCAGCCTGAGGAGCTAGGTCAGTTTCGCCCTATTAGTCTTTGCAATGTCATCTATAAAATAGCTTCCAAGGTGTTGGCGAACAAACTGAAAGTTATACTATGAGACATCATTTTAGAGGAGCAATCTACCTTTGTATCTGGTAGATTAATCACAGATAATATTATCACAGCCTATGAGTGTCTGCACTTCATGAAGAGTAATGGAGCGAATAAGCATCAACATTGTGCACTCAAGTTGGACATGCACAAGGCATACGATCGAGTCAAATGGAATTATCTCGAGGCTATTACGCGACGTATGGGTTTCCATGACCGATGGGTATGGCTGATTATGCATATGGTATCATCGGTTTCTTTCCCAGTTCTTTTCAATGGGCGACCGTTGGGAGAATTTCGTCCATCCAGAGGGATTCGCCAAGGCGGTCCAATCTCCCCTTATTTGTTCTTGATAGCAGCAAAGGGCCTCTCGGGCCTCTTAAAACAAAGTCGTCAATCATCGCATCTACAAGGTATCCAGGTGGCCACCACTACCCCGGCAGTTGACCATCTCCTTTTTGCAGATGATAGCATGTTGTTTGTCAAAGCCAATGAAGAGGGAGCTCGGGATGTTAAAGCTCTACTGGACAAATATTGTGCAGCTTCGGGACAACGTGTAAATTTGGACAAATCGTCTGTCTTTTTCAGCAAGGGATGTCCAGAGGCAACGAGAGAAGTTGTGAAGGGCATATTGCTTGTACCCAATGAAACTCTGAATGAAAAATATTTGGATATGCCATCAGATGTTGGGAGATCACTTAATGGTGCTTTCAAGTATCTCAAGAACAGGGTTTGGAAGCAAGTCCAAGCCTGGTTAGAATATTTGCTATCGGCGGCGGGGAAGGCAGTGGCTCAAGCTATCCCAACATTTTCTATGTCTTGTTTTAAGCTGTCGAAGGGTTTATGCGATCACATTAATTCGTTGATTCGGAATTTCTGGTGGTGATGCAAGAATGGTAAGAGGAGGACGCATTGGGTCTCCTGGGAGGTCATGTGCTCCCCAAAGTTTGCTGGTGGTTTGGGTTTCCGCTACATTGAACTTTTTAACCTAGCTATGCTTGTGAAGCAAGTTTGACGTATACTTAAGAAACCAAACACACTTAGTGCAAGAGTTCTCAAGGCTGTTTACTTTCCATCATCAAATATCCTTGAGGCTACGGTTGGTTCCCATCCCTCACAAATATAGCGAGCCCTGGTTGAAGGGAGGGATGTGATGTTACAAGGACTGATTTGCAGGATTGGCTCGGGCACGAATACACACGCTTGGAACAAGGGATGGATTCCACGTGACTACATGCTGCGGCCGCTCGGATGCAAGAAGGAAAATCCTCCAACCCAAGTGAGTGCTTTTATCAGTGGTGATTCCAGATCATGGAAGATGTTGATTTTAGAGGGGTGGTTCCTCCCTATGGATGTGGAACAAATTTGCAAAATACCGCTGAGTGCTAGACGCCATGAGGATGACTGAGCGTGGCACTATGAGCGCTCAGGAGCATTGTCTGTGCGATCGGTATACCGCCTTTTGGTTCATACGAAGAGAAGGAGGGAAGATTGGATCGAGCACCGTCCGGGGGCTCGAATCAGGCAGAGCAAGAAAAGCTATGGAAGAAAATGTGGTCGTTTCAGGTACCATCAAAGCTCTGCGTCTTCTTATGGTGCCTAGCTCATGAGTCCCTCCCGACAGGAGACGTTCGTCACCGTCGGCACATGGCAGATTCGAACAAGTGTTCGATTTGTGGCGAGGACGACTCCTGAAGGCATTCTCTCATTGACTGCACTCCATCTAGATGTGTATGGGCTCTAGTCAGTGAGGAAGTTACAGAACACATAATCTCAACTTGAACATGAAGCAGTGGATTTTCTCGATGATAAGCTCGCTTGAACATGAAGCTTTCGTGGAATTGGTAATTACCTTATGGGCTATTTGGTACGCGGGGAGGCGTTGGATCCATGAAGGTGAACAACAAAGCCCCCTATCGACGTTCATTTTTGTGCGAAACTTCCTAATTGATCTTGCAATAGAAGCTCCTATTCCGAAGCTTGCTAGAGGTGCCCGGCATGCGGTATCAACACCTTGGCGGGCGCCACCACAGGGTTTTGTCAAAATGAATATTTATGCAGCGGCGATGAAGACTGGACCAGGCGGAACAGTTGCAGTGGTCTGTCACAGTGAAGGGGGGAGTTCCTAGGTGCCTCGGCTCTAACAATCCTGGACCAGGATCACCCTGCCACACTTGAGGCTTTGGCTTGTCGTGAGGCACTAGCGTTGGATCAAGATTTACATCTCTAGACTGTGTGTGGCCTCGGACTGTTTGGAGGTCATTAATAATCTTCAGCAGCCGTATATGGGAGTGTATGGCATGATCACAGGAGATATCAAGGAGACGGCATCCCTTTTCGAGAAGGTGGTGTTCAAACACGAAGACAGAAGCCCGGCGAGGCTCATCATCTAGCAAGGGGCTCTGTAAACTTAGCTAGAGGTCATCAAGTGTGGGATACTAGGGCCACCAGATGGTTTTAACATTCCTGTACAAGCACTTTCCGTTAATCAATAAAGAATGACCGAATTCTAAAAAAAAAGCTAGCAAGCAATTGCCGATGACCCCCCCTAGAAAGAAATCCCGATGGTATTGACTAACTCGATGTTTCTTCTAACTAAACATTGTCACGGAATCCCTAAATGACAATATTGGGTGTACTAGCTATGGTTGGGGCGGATAGGAGTCCATGGGAACTTTAGTCCCGGTCGCATTACGAAACGGGACTAATGTGAGCATTAGTCCCGATTCGAGCGACGCGGGCCACGGCCTCCCTTTAGTCCCGGTTCGTTTGGAACCATTAGTCTCGGTTGGACGATTGTAATACCAACTAGGACTAAAGATTTCTATGTTTTTTGCTCCCCACACACACCCCCTTGGATCGCTTTTTTTAGCTTTGTAAAACACAAAATAAAATGATAGAAAAATCAAAAAATAAAATATTTTGAGATTCCTGTATCTTACGTAACCTACTATCAGGGGAAATTAACAAATTTGAATTTTTACTTTTTTCTGCAAAATTGTGTCATGTATCAGTAAAACGGCTTTTCTGATTGCATACGACGTCGGGAAAAAAATATAATATATCAAAATGATCATGGGAAAAAGAGTTGTGTCATGTAACGATAAAACGGCTTTTCTGGTTTACCCGATTGGCATTTTTTAGATTCTCAAAATTCCAAATGGAAATATGAAAGCAGGAAGATTTTAGTTTTCGCCAAAAAAATTCAGGTTTTATTTATTTATTTTTTAAAATAATAATTGCATCCTGCATAAAGATTACTATTACTTAACCATAAAGGTTAGCCAATTTTTTGATTTTCAAATTTTCAGGTTTTAGGTTTTGCAAAAAAATTAAAAAAAATTATTCAAAATTATTATTACATCATTACTTTTGTTTATTAAAATAATTATTTGGAATTCAAACAATAAAGAAGTGTGACATCGTGACCAACATGTTAATATGTTTGATATGATACTAGTATCAATAACGTGCGCAGAGCACTTGGAAGTGGGATGGAAGGAACTGAGAAGTTAAGCGTGCTAGTGATGGAGCATTCTAAAGATTGGTGACCGAGCGGAAAGTTTGACCACAAGTGAGAAATTTAACTTGAGATTAAGTGTAGTTAGAGACTAAACTAGTCGAGTAACTGAAATAACAGAAACTCTGAAAAAATAGAAAAAACAAGGGAGTGGAAAAAATTAGAAAATTTGAATAAAACAAATAGCCGTCATGGCATTTAATCCCGTTTGGTATTACAAACTGGGTCCTTGAGTGACTATTTCCAACATCTTATTGAGAAATTTCTGGCGAGGATCAATGGATGGAAGGAAAAGTTGCTATCTATGGGAGGAAAGAAAATTCTTCTCAAACCGGTCGCACAAGCTATTCCAGTGTTTGCGATGACAGTATTCAAAATTCCAAAAAATATATGTAAAGGAATTACTGATTCTACTTCGCAACTTTGGTGCGGTGATGATGATGACCACAAGAGAATGCATTGGGTAGCATGGTGGAAAATGTGTATTCCCAAAGGACGAGTGGAATGGGTTTTCGTGATCTACACACCTTTAATTTGACAATGCTTGTAAAATAATGTTGGAGACTTTTGGAGAAACCCAATTCTCTTTGCTCGAAAGTTCTGAGAGCAAGATACTACTCTGATGGTAACCTATTAAATGCAAAACTGAAGCCCGGAAGCTCTTTTATCTGGCAAAGTGTCATGGCAGGTTTGGAAAATTTTAAAAGGGGTTGCATATGGCGTATTGGAGATGGTACACAAGTTAATATCTGGGAGGACAAGTGGATTCCCACAAGCCCTACATGTAAATTGGCCACGCCGAGAGGTAATATTGTGATTACTAAAGTTTCTATTCTTATTTATCCAATATCTGGATTTTGGGATGAAGAATTACGTCGGAGTATCTTCTGGGAGGTGGATGTTAATCGGATTATGGAGATCCCTATTGCACCCGCGGACATGGAGGATTTTGTAGCCTGACATCATACAAGTAATGGTTTTTTCACGGTACGATCAGCTTACCATGCTGAGCGGGATTACAGATTTGGTCGACATGAGAGAAGAGCCCTAGGGGTGGGCAGATTACAAATCAGTCCGGTGTGGAAAAAGCTTGGGAATTTTGGCTAACAGTCACATTGCAGCAAACAGCGGATGCCCCATCTGTCTAGTGGGTTGCGAAGATATTATGCATACCATGTTTACTTGCTTACGTGCAAAGCAAATTTAGGAAAAACTAGGAGTTCAGTCGGTTATAGATGAAGCTATCGATCAACTTGGATAGAGCAAGAACTGTAGCCTTGGAGCATATAATCCACACTAAAGGAGCATGGGATTGTAATATCCCAAAACATATGATCAACGAAGGGTAGATTTAGAAATGGGATGTGCATTTCATCGCAAAACGGGGAAAATCTTCACGCCTTATTGCATAAAAACCTAAGAGGGATCGAGGTTTCTCTCTCGTTGCTATTAGGGTTAGAGCAATGTGAGTATTATGAATTTCGACATGGCCTCTTTTGAAACTTAGAGATTTTGGGAGAATATTTGATTTGGCATTTCATATTTGATTTCAAACAAAAGAAGTAATAAGTAAACAATATATAAATGAATTATGAATTCATAATTCAAATCACATCACACTGATACGTCCCAAACGTATCTATAATTTCTTATGTTCCATGCTACTTTTATGATGATACTCACATGTTTTATACACATTATATGTCATTATTATGCATTTTCCGGCACTAACCTATTGACGAGATGCCGAAGAGCCAGTTGCTGTTTTCTGCTGTTTTTGGTTTCAGAAATCCTAGTAAGGAAATATTCTCGGAATTGGACGAAATCAACGCCCAGGGGCCTATTTTTTCACGAAGCTTCCAGAAGACCGGAGGAGTTACGAAGTGGGGCCATGAGGTGGCGACACAATAGGGCGGCGCGGCCCAAGCCCTGGCCGCGCCGGCCTACTGTGTGGGTCCCTCGTGACGCCCCTTGACCTGCCCTTCCGCCTACATATAGTCTTCGTCGCGGAACCCCCAGTACCGAGAGCCACGATACGGAAAACCTTCCAGAGAAGCCGCCGCCGCCAATCCCATCTCGGGGGATTCAGGAGATCGCCTCCGGCACCCTGCCGGAGAGGGGAATCATCTCCCGGAGGTCTCTTCATCGCCATGATCGCCTCCGGATCGATGTGTGAGTAGTCCACCCCTGGACTATGGGTCCATAGCAGTAGCTAGATGGTTTTCTTCTCCTCATTGTGCTATCATGTTAGATCTTGTGAGCTGCCTATCATGATCAAGATCATCTATTTGTAATGCTACATGTTGTGTTTGTTGGGATCCGATGAATATTGAATACTATGTCAAGTTGATTATCAATCTATCATATATGTTATTTATGTTCTTGCATGCTCTCCGTTGCTAGTAGAGGCTCTAGCCAAGTTGATACTTGTGACTCCAAGAGGGAGTATTTATGCTCGATAGTGGGTTCATGCCTCCATTAAATCTAGGACAGTGACAGAAAGTTCTAAGGTTGTGGATGTGCTGTTGTCACTAGGGATAAAACATCGATGCTTTGTCTAAGGATATTTGTGTTGATTACATTACGCACCATAATTAGTGCAATTGTCTGTTGCTTGCAACTTAATACCGGAAGGGGTTCGGATGATAACCTGAAAGTGGACTTTTTAGGCATAGATGCATGCTGGATAGCGGTCTATGTACTTTGTCGTAATGCCCTGATTAAATCTCGTAGTACTCATCATGATATATGTATGTGCATTGTTATACCTTCTTTATTTGTCAATTGCCCAACTGTAATTTGTTCACCCAACATCTGTTTATCTTATGGGAGAGACACCGCTAGTGAACTGTGGACCCCGGTCCTATTCTTTACATCTGAAATACAATCTACTGCAATTGTTCTTTACTGTTCTTCGCAAACAAACATCATCATCCACACTATACATCTAATCCTTTGTTTACAGCAAGCCGGTGAGATTGACAACCTCACTGTTACGTTGGGGCAAAGTACTGTGATTGTGTTGTGCAGGTTCCACGTTGGCGCCGGAATCCCTGGTGTTGCGCCGCACTACACTCCGCTCCAACAACCTTCAACGTGCTTCTTGGCTCCTACTGGTTCGATAAACCTTGGTTTCTTTCTGAGAGAAAACTTACTGCTGTGCACATCACACCTTCCTCTTGGGGTTCCCAACGGACGTGTGTCTCACGCGCATCAAGACTGTTTTCTGGTGCCGTTGCCGGGGAGATCAAGACACGCTGCAAGGGGAGTCTTCCACTTCCAATCTCTTTACTTTGTTTTTGTCTTGCTTTATTTTATTTTCTACTTTGTTTGCTGCACTAAAACAAAACACAAAAAAATTAGTTGCTAGCTTTACTTTATTTACTGTCTTGTTCTCCATATCAAAAACACAAAAAAATTAGTTACTTGCATTTACTTTATCTAGTTTGCTTTATTTACTACTGTTAAAATGAATACTCCTGAGAATATTAAGTTGTGTGATTTCATTGCACAAATAATAATGATTTCTTATGCACACCTATTGCTCCACCTGCTACTACAGCAGAATTCTTTGAAATTAAACCTGCTTTACTGAATCTTGTTATGAGAGAGCAATTTTCTGGTGTTAGTTCTGATGATGCTGCTGCCCATCTTAATAATTTTGTTGAACTATGTGAAATGCAAAAGTATAAGTATGTAGATGGTGACATTATAAAACTGAAATTGTTTCCTTTCTCATTAAGAGGAAGAGCTAAAGATTGGTTGCTATCTTTGCCTAAGAATAGTATTGATTCATGGACTAAATGTAAGGATGCTTTTATTGGTAGATATTATCCTCCTGCTAAAATTATATCTTTGAGAAGTAGCATAATGAATTTTAAGCAATTAGATAATGAACATGTTGCTCAAGCATGGGAGAGAATGAAATCTTTGGTAAAGAATTGCCCAACCCATGGACTAACTACTTGGATGATCATCCAAACCTTTTATGCAGGATTGAATTTTTCTTCGCGGAACCTATTGGATTCAGCTGCTGGAGGTACCTTTATGTCCATTACTTTGGGGGCGGCTACAAAGCTTCTTGATGATATGATGATAAATTACTCTGAATGGCACACGGAAAGAGCTCCACAAGGTAAGAAGGTAAATTCTATTGAAGAAACCTCCTCCTTGAGTGATAAGATTGATGTGATTATGTCTATGCTTGTGAATGGTAGATCTAATGTTGATCCAAATAATGTTCCTTTAGCTTCATTGGTTGCTCAAGAAGAAAATGTTGATGTAAACTTCATTAAAAGTAATAATTTCAACAACAATGCTTATAGGAATAATTTTGGTAACAACTATAGGCCATATCCTTCTGTTAATGGTAATGGTTATGGTAATTCTTATGGGAATTCTTACAACAATAATAGGAGTGTACCCCCTGGTCTTGAAGCCATGCTTAAAGAATTTATTAGTACACAAACTGCTTTTAACAAATCGGTTGAAGAAAAGCTTGATAAAATTGATATTCTTGCTTCTAAGGTTGATAGACTTGCCTCTGATGTTGATCTTTTAAAATTGAAAGTTATGCCTAATAAGGATAATGAAAATAAGATTGTTACTACAGCAAATTCTATCCAAGTTAAAATTAATGAGAATATAAGATTGATGGCTGAATTGCATGCTAGGTGGGAAAGAGAAGAAAATGAAAAACTTGCTAAAGAGAATAATGTAGCTAAAGTTTGGACTATTACCACCACTAGTAATGTTAATGCTTCACATGTTGCTACACCTCCTACTATCAATGGTAAAATAATTGGTGTTGGCAATGTTTCTACTCCTAGTGCAAAGCGTGCAAAATTGCCTGAAACTGCTAAAACTACTGAAACTGATAAAACTGCTAAAATTTTTCAAAATGTTGGAGACAATGATTCCATTGATGTAGGTCATAATGATTTAGATTTTGATGATTATCACATCTCTGAAGTTATAAAGTTCTTACAAAAACTTGCTAAAAGTCCCAATGCTAGTGCTATAAATTTGGCCTTTACAAAACATATTACAAATGCTCTCATAAAAGCTAGAGAAGATAAACTAAAACTTCAAACTTCTATTCCTAGGAAGTTACAAGATGGTTGGGAGCCCATCATTAAGATGAGGGTCAATGATTTTGATTGTAATGTTTTATGTGATCTTGGTGCAAGTATTTCTGTTATGCCTAAGAAAATCTATGATATGCTTGACTTGCCACCATTGAAAAATTGTTATTTGGATGTTAATCTTGCTGATAATGCTATAAAGAAACCTTTGGGGAGGATTGATAATGTTCGTATTATGGTTAACAATAACCTTGTCCCCGTTGATTTTGTTGTCTTGGATATTGAATGCAATGCATCTTGTCCCATTATATTGGGAAGACCTTTTCTTCGAACTGTTGGTGCTACCATTGATATGAAGGAAGGTAATATTAAATATCAATTTCCTCTCAAGAAAGGTATGGAACACTTCCCTAGAAAGAGAATGAAGTTACCTTATGATTCTATTATTAGAACAAATTATGATGTCGATGCTTCATCTCTTGATAACACTTGATTCACACTTTCTGCGCCTAGCTGAAAGGCGTTAAAGAAAAGCGCTTATGGGAGACAACCCATGATTTTACTTCTGCACTTTGTTTTATATTTGAGTCTTGGAAGTTGTTACTACTGTAGCAACCTCTCCTTATCTTTATTTTATTGCATTGTTGTGCCAAGTAAAGTTTTTGATAGTAAAGTCAATACTAGATTTGGATTACTGCGCAGAAATAGATTTCTTGTTGTCACGAATTTCGATATGCTTCTCTGTAGGTAACTCAGAAAAATCTGCCAATTTACGTGCGTGATCCTCAGATATGTACGCAACTTTCATTCAATTTGGGAATTTTCATCTGAACAAGTCTGGTGCCTCTAAAAAATTCGTCTTTACGGACTGTTCTGTTTTGACAGATTCTGCCTTTTATTTCGCATTGCCTGTTTTGCTATGTTTGATGGATTTCTTTGTTCCATTAACTTTCAGTAGCTTTGTGCAATGTCCAGAAGTGTTAAGAATGATTATGTCACCTCTGAATATATGAATTATGCACTGACCCTCTAATGAGTTTGTTTTAAGTTTGGTGTGGAGGAACTTTTCAAGGGTCAAGAGAGGAGGATGATACAATATGATCAAGAAGAGTGAAGAGTTTAAGCTTGGGGATGCCCCTGTGGTTCATCCCTGCATATTTTAAGAAGACCCAAGCGTCTAAGCTTGGGGATGCCCAAGGCATCCCTTCTTCATCGACAACTTATCAGGTCACTGTTGTGGATATACTTCATAGGTATACCATCGATATGGTCCGATTCCGGCAAGCCCGGGTGGCCCACAGATGGTGGTGATAGCATATGGCCCGCCGGGCAGCCCAGTTGCTGTTGATCCTAAAGGATGAAGTCCAGCCCAGGATAGGGAAGCCGGATCCCAACCGACCATCGGAGGAAGTCGGATCCGTGAAGGTCCATGTGCAACTCGGATCCATGGAGGCCCAGGAGTAACTCGGATCCATGGAGGCCCAGGAGTAACCCGGATCCATGGAGGCCCATGTGGAACCCGGATCCAGTACGACGTAGGGAGGAAGGCAGATCCTTGACGTACACGGCAAGACCTTGTACCGTAGTTAGGCGACCTGTAATCCGGCTAGGACTCTCCATGTAAACCCTAGATCCGTGCGCCTTTATAAGCCGGATCCTGGGAGCCCTAGAGGCACGTTCACAACCACAACTCATTGTAACAACGCGAAAGCGCCCAGATAATTCCAGACAAGCAGCAGTAGGCCCTGTCATCGTGCAGGTGTTCCGAAGCTGGGTAACTCGCGTACCACCGTCCCGTGTGCACTCCGCCCTATGGCCCCTACTTCTTCTTCCCCTCGTGAGGATCCCTCCTCCGAGGTACCGTCGATTAGGCAACGACAGTTGGCGCCCACCGTGGGGCCTGTGGCGTCTGGAGGCCGGAACCGGGAGGGTTCCGCCATGGGAAGCTACGACGACACCATCGCTGTGGGGCGCGTCCTTTACGCCGGAAACCTTCCGATCGTCCCTCCGGACGAGTGCTGGATTCCGGACATGACAAACCCCGTCAAGCTCTCCATTGTCCCAGTTGGCGGCATACACATCTTCATCTGCGAGACCGTTGATTTCGACGGAAACGCACTGGTAAGTAATGTAGCTACGACCGCCGCCGAGCAGGACGCAGCTGCAAAGATCCGATCTGAGTCGCTGGAGCTTTCCACGGAAGAATCCGCCTTAAACCCGGAAATTTCAAATTCTGGTTTTGGTAGCCGGATCCGCGCCTACGTTTTTGGTAGTCGGATCCGCACCTATGTTTTTGGTTGCCGGATCCGCGCCTACGTTTTTGGTAGTCGGATCCGCACCTATGTTTTTGGTTGCCGGATCCGCGCCTACGGTTTTTGGTAGTCGGATCCGCACCTATGTTTTTGGCAGCTGGATCCGCACCTAATTTTTGGTAGTCGGATCCGCACCTATATTTTTGTAGCCGGATCCATGCCAAAATTTTGGTAGGTGGATCCGCACCTAAATTTTTGGAAGTCGGATCCACACCTAAATTTTGGTAGGTGGATCCGCACCTACAGGACCACTGCGACAATCAATCTCGCACCGGCTCGACGGAACGCCGAAGAAAAACCGCCACGACCGACGTTGACTCCGCTCCAAACAGCTAAGTCCCTATTTATATTTAATATTTTAAAATTTTATGATCATGAGTCTTTTACCGCTTTCACTGTTGGTCATATCTTTCCCACGATTTGCCTCGCGCTCGTGAAAAACTTTGTACTGTTTTTGCCGCTTAAGGCTCCAGTACGCTGCAAAAATTCCGCTTTCGGGCGTTAGCTTAAGTTTTCTGGCCTACACGTTTTCTGTTGTTTTATGTGTGGATTCCTTAGTAGTGACATCTCGGTACTTAAAGCCGGCCTCTGTTTCTGAGGTTCTTGATTGTTTCGTTATTAAGCGCTATCGCCTCGAGATGTTACGTGTTTAAAGTTTGCCGTCTCGCGAAAAGTCAAGCATATGAACCAGAAGAACGGATAAACCAGCACTTGCTTAAAACATATAAATTACATTAACTGTTCAAGATAGTCGAGTTTTTTCCGCCTTGACAGTTTTATGTTGTTCAACTGCTGCATAGTTTCAGCTTTAAAACATTTGTTCAAAGGCCGTTTTTGTTCCGCCTTAATTACATTTGTTCGTTGAACATGATCAAAGAAACAATTTAATACAAATATGTTTTTATGTTTATGTATCAGGTACATGATGCTTGGACGTACAACAGTCCCCCGAGGTTAGGCGGATCCATGGCGTGCACAGCTGGAAAAGCAACTTGAGTCTTGATTCCGCTATGCTTAGCCGGAACCAACCCTCGGGGGCTGCGGTTTGATCTTAGGTGAAAAGTGTGTTTCCTTTCGGGTATCAGTGCTGGAAATTTCCGCCTAGATGCTTGGGATTTACGCTATTCCTAAGTCACATATAAAGATAAAGCTACTCTAAGAGCACCAAGCCGGATTTTCAAGTAAATTCACCTTGGCGCTCGGGGGCTACATCGATGAAGTTCTCTTTGGAGCAACATGCCGGAAATTTCCCACCTTGACGCTTGGGGGCTAAGTTTCTGAGCATCGAGTCTCCTTGGAGCAAGCCGACTCAACGCTCGGGGGCTACATACATATGGCTATGTCAAGAAAATTTTCAAAGATTGCGAAAATCTGGCTAACTAGTCGGATTCGCACATAATTTTTTGGTAGCCGGATCCGCACCTAATTTTTAGTAGCCGGATCCGCACCTCAATTTTTGGCAGCCGGATCCGCACCTAATTTTTAGTAGTCGGATCCGCACCTCAATTTTTTGGCAGCCGGATCCGCAACTAATTTTTGGTAGCCGGATCCGCACCTAATTTTTTGGTAGTCGGATCCGCACCTATATTTTGGCTAGTCAGATCCGAACCTACATTTGGCTAGTCGGATCCATACCGAAGATTACGTTGGATGGTGTCTCTGAAGAATCTGACCATTGGATCATGAAGTTTCCGACCAATACTTGGTTGGAGATACGAAGTTTGGAGTCCTTCAAGATTCTCTATTATTCGTGCAGCCAAAGGATGAAGATACATGCGCAAGCTGAGCTGGATGGAAGAACGGTGAATCTTGGAAAACTCCGGGGGCTACTGTTGTGGATATACTTCATAGGTATACCATCGATATGGTCCGATTCCGGCAAGCCCGGGTGGCCCACAGATGGTGGTGATAGCATATGGCCCGCCGGGCAGCCCAGTTGCTGTTGATCCTAAAGGATGAAGTCCAGCCCAGGATAGGGAAGCCGGATCCCAACCGACCATCGGAGGAAGTCGGATCCGTGAAGGTCCATGTGCAACTCGGATCCATGGAGGCCCAGGAGTAACTCGGATCCATGGAGGCCCAGGAGTAACCCGGATCCATGGAGGCCCATGTGGAACCCGGATCCAGTACGACGTAGGGAGGAAGGCAGATCCTTGACGTACACGGCAAGACCTTGTACCGTAGTTAGGCGACCTGTAATCCGGCTAGGACTCTCCATGTAAACCCTAGATCCGTGCGCCTTTATAAGCCGGATCCTGGGAGCCCTAGAGGCACGTTCACAACCACAACTCATTGTAACAACGCGAAAGCGCCCAGATAATTCCAGACAAGCAGCAGTAGGCCCTGTCATCGTGCAGGTGTTCCGAAGCTGGGTAACTCGCGTACCACCGTCCCGTGTGCACTCCGCCCTATGGCCCCTACTTCTTCTTCCCCTCGTGAGGATCCCTCCTCCGAGGTACCGTCGATTAGGCAACGACAGTCACCTCTAGTGAAACTATATTTTTATTCCGTCACATCTTATGTGCTTTACTTGGAGCGTATGTTTGTTTTTGTTTTTGTTTTTGTTTGAATAAGATCGGATCCTAGCATTCTTTGTTTGGGAGAGAGACACGCTCTGCTGTTTCGTATGAACACATATGTTCTTAGCTTTATTTCTAATGTTCATTGCGAAAGTTGGACTATTTCATTCATTGCTATATGGTTGGAAACGAAAAATGCCGCATGTGGTAAATGGTATAATGTCTTGAATAATGAGATACTTGGCAATTGTTGTGCTCATATAGATCATGTTTAAGCTCTTGCATCATGTACCTTGTACTCATTAATGAAGAATTACATAGAGCTTGTTAAATTTTGGTTTGCATGATTGATCTCTAGAGTCTAGATATTTTCTGGTTAAGGTGTTTGAACAACAAGGAGACAATGTAAAGTCTTATAATACCTACAATATGTTCATATGTGAGCTTTGCTGCACCTTTTATACTTGAGTTTGCTTCAAACAACCTTGCTAGCCTAGCCTTGTATTGAGAGGAATTCTTCTCGTGCATCCAAATCCTTGAGCCAAATACTATGCCATTTGTGTCCACCATACCTACCTACCACATGGTATTTCTCCGCCATTCCAAAGTACAATACTTGAGTGCTACCTTTAAAATTCTATTCTTTGCCTTTACAATATATAGCTCATGGGACAAATAGCCTTAAAAACTATTGTGGTGAAGAATATGTACTTATGTGTCTTATTTCTTAATAAGTTGCTTGTTGAGCGGTAACCATGTTTCTGGGGACGCCATCAACTTTTACCTTTGTTGAATATCATGTGAGTTGCTATGCATGTTCGTCTTGTCTGAAGTAAGGGCGATTTTCATGATCAAATGGTTTGAGTATGCATACTGTTAGAGAAGAACATTGGGCCGCTAACTAAAGCCGTGATTCATGGTGGAAGTTTCAGTTTGGACACAAATCATCAATCTCTTATGAGAATATTAACTGTTGTTGAATGCTTAAGCATTAAAAGAGGAGTCCATTATCTGTTGTCTATGTTGTCCCGGTATGGGTGTCTAAGTTGAGAATGATCAAAAGTGAGAAATCCAATGCGAACCTTCTCCTTAGACCCTTGTACAGGCGGCATAGAGGTACCCCTTTGTGATACTTGGTTGAAACATATGATATGCAATGATAATCCGTGTTAATCCAAGCTAATTAGGACAAGGTGCGAGCACTATTAGTATACTATGCATGAGGCTTGCAACTTATAGGATATCTTATACATAACACATATGCTTTATTACTACCGTTGATAAAATTGTTTCTTGTTTTCAAAATGAAAAGCTCTAGCACAAATATAGTAATCCATGCTTCCCTCTGCGAAGGGCCTACCTTTTACTTTATTGTTGAGTCAGTTTACCTACTTCTTTCTATCTTAGAAGCAAACACTTGTATCAACTGTGTGCATTGATTCTTACATGTTTACCTATTGCACCTGTTATATTACTTTGTGTTGACAATTATCCATGAGATAAATATGTTGAAGTTGAAAGCAACCGCTGAAACTTATATCTTCCTTTGTGTTGCTTCAATGCCTTTACTTTGAATTTATTGCTTTATGAGTAACTCTTATGCAAGTCTTATTGATGCTTGTCTTGAAAGTATTATTCATGAAAAGTCTTTACTATATGATTCATTTGTTTACTCATTATCTTCATCATTGCTTCGAATCGCTGCATTCATCTCATATGCATACAATAGTATGATCAAGATTATGATAGCATGTCACTTCAGAAATTATCTTTGTTATCGTTTACCTACTCGAGGGCGAGTAGGAACTAAGCTTGGGGATGCTTGATACGACCCAAACGTATCTATAATTTCTTATGTTCCATGCTACTTTTATGATGATACTCACATGTTTTATACACACTTTATGTCATTATTATGCATTTTCCGGCACTAACCTATTGACGAGATGCCGAAGAGCCAGTTGCTGTTTTCTGCTGTTTTTGTTTTCAGAAATCCTAGTAAGGAAATATTCTCGGAATTGGACGAAATCAACGCCCAGGGGCCTATTTTTCCACGAAGCTTCCAAAAGTCCGAAGAGGAAACGAAGTGGGGCCACGAGGTGGTGACACAATAGGGCGGCGCGGCCCAAGCCCTGGCCGCGCCGGCCTACTGTGTGGGCCCCTCGTGACGCCCCTTGACCTGCCCTTCCGCCTACATATAGTCTTCATCGCGAAACCCCCAGTACCGAGAGCCACGATACGGAAAACCTTCCAGAGACGCCGCCGCCGCCAATCCCATCTTGGGGGATTCAGGAGATCGCCTCCGGCACCCTGCCGGAAAGGGGAATCATCTCCCGGAGGTCTCTTCATCGCCATGATCGCCTCCGGATCGATGTGTGAGTAGTCCACCCCTGGACTATGGGTCCATAGCAGTAGCTAGATGGTTGTCTTCTCCTCATTGTGCTATCATGTTAGATCTTGTGAGCTGCCTATCATGATCAAGATCATCTATTTGTAATGCTACATGTTGTGTTTGTTGGGATCCGATGAATATTGAATACTATGTCAAGTTGATTATCAATCTATCATATATGTTATTTATGTTTCTTTTATGCTCTCCGTTGCTAGTAGAGGCGCTGGCCAAGTTGATACTTGTGACTCCAAGAGGGAGTATTTATGCTCGATAGTGGGTTCATGCCTCCATTAAATCTGGGACAGTGACAGAAAGTTCTAAGGTTGTGGATGTGCTGTTGCCACTAGGGATAAAACATCGATGCTTTGTCTAAGGATATTTGTGTTGATTACATTACGCACCATACTTAATGCAATTGTCTGTTGCTTGCAACTTAATACCGGAAGGGGTTCGGATGATAACCTGAAAGTGGACTTTTTAGGCATAGATGCATGCTGGATAGCGGTCTATGTACTTTGTCGTAATGCCCTGATTAAATCTCATAGTACTCATCATGATATATGTATGTGCATTGTTATGCCTTCTTTATTTGGCAATTGCCCAACTGTAATTTGTTCACCCAACATTTGTTTATCTTATGGGAGAGACACCGCTAGTGAACTGTGGACCCCGGTCCTATTCTTTACATCTGAAATACAATCTACTGCAATTGTTCTTTACTGTTCTTCGCAAACAAACATCATCATCCACACTATACATCTAATCCTTTGTTTACAGCAAGCCGGTGAGATTGACAACCTCACTGTTACGTTGGGGCAAAGTACTGTGATTGTGTTGTGCAGGTTCCACGTTGGCACCGGAATCCCTGGTGTTGCGCCGCACTACACTCCGCCACCAACAACCTTCAACGTGCTTCTTGGCTCCTACTGGTTCGATAAACCTTGGTTTCTTTCTGAGGGAAAACTTACTGCTGTGCACATCACACCTTCCTCTTGGGGTTCCCAACGGACGTGTGTCTCACGCGCATCACACACATATACAAATAATTAAAAAGTGAATATTAAATTTACACAAGAGCTCATAAGTAAAACCTTGAGCTTTATTGATCATACACACAAATTACATTGTCTTTACAATATTCGTTATACAAATATGGACAGAATAATAAATAAAACAAAATAAGAATTACAAGTGTTGGATTATATACAAAAATCCTAAACTACTAGTCTTGGAATCATTGTCTCTGGATCAAATTGAATTCGAAACCTGAAAAACGAAAAGAAACTAGCCAGGGGGTTAATACAAGTGTCGATGACACTTGTCATTGTCCAAAAACCTTGCCCGAAGCAAGATAGGCACCAGCAGACCAGGAATTGGAGCAATGATGGGCTCAAGTTCCACCACAAGCACACACACAGCTCACAAGATGTGGTGCATGCTCAACAGCAAGCCAACCATTGCATAGTCACCAAAAGGGCACAGGTTGTGTGTCACAGCCAGAGAGAACCATCAGGTAGTATAAATGGATAGGACCAGCAGAAATAATTCACCTAGTCGACCAGATAAACATCCACCAGCAACCAGCAATGAACAGTTGCTAGTTCATCTCTGTTTTTGCTCAAGAACATAAAAAACAACCACAAAAATCATCCATTCATCCAAACCAACCAACCAAAACCAGCTAGAGACATGGGAACTTAAGCAAGATCATCCAGGAGCTAGGAGGAGAAGGGAAAGTGATCAAAACCATCAAGCAAAAGCTGAACATCAACTAAGCATAACCATCTAGGATCTGGAACAAGGTATAACTGATACCTGGAGTGGATCCAATGGATCCAATCCATCTCATAGCATGACACAAGGCATAAGCATGAGCAGATGCTCATGGGGGTTATCATCACTTGGTTTTGACCAAGGATTACTGGCAGCATCTTCTTCTATCGGGTGCGCGTCCAGCGCTCCCGATGGGAGTAGCCCCCGAGTCTAGGTACAGATGCTTGCAACCGTGCGTAGACTTAAGTTGTACTACTCGAATGTTTTCTTCTGCCGAAGCTTTCTGCAAATTTCCAAGGTCACCTGATACATGCCCAGCTTTGATGGTTAATTGCCGATGGCAAAACAACGCTACCCTACACAGAATCAAGTCCCCAGGCATGATCCTGGAATGCAAAAACTTTCTTTGAAGCCAAAACTTTTACCGGATATGCTTTCAGCACTCCCGATGGGAGTATCCCCGAGTCTGGGCGCGGATGCTTCCAAGCGAGTGCAGACTTAGTCCAAATTACTTCAATATTTAAATCTTTCTTCAGATACTTCTGACGCAATCTCTCTTGTAAAGAGTCTTCGAGCCTAAATTCTATCGGGTGCGCGTCCAGCACTCCCAATGGAAGTAGCCCGCGAGTCTAGGCACTAATGCTTGCATACGTGTGTAGACTCAAGCCGATCCACTCGATAGTCTTAATTTCCTTCGGATGCTTCATGTGGAATCGATACTTCTCATGAAATCATTGGTGACGTAGCAACTGCTGCGGTTTGATTGACAAGACGTGACCTGACAGGCCCACACTACTTCTGCGCGGTCAGTTTAGGAAATGACTAGTGCTTGTGCATTGACAGAGGCGCCCCCTCGATTTCCGCGCGTAGTGGGAGTAATGGGCCGCCGGTTCTGTTTCTCTTACTTGGACACGTGTACGATCAGATCCTCATCCACCTCCCCACGATTGCTGGAGTTATGGCCACGATTTCCCAACAGTCCTCGCTATAAATAAAGGTCCTTTCACCATTTTCACTTTTTACGCCTCCATACTGCTCGTCTTCCTCCTCAATCTCTTCTCTCACCATTGTTCCTGCTTCCAAGCACTCAAGCACCATGTGCAAGAAGAAGGGAACCACCGAACCAGGTGCTTCCTTGGGCGCTGGCAAGGTCAGCCGCGATTGGTGCGCCTCCACCATCTCCAACCGTGACGTGAACAGGCTGCGCCCTTGGCTTCATCTCATCAGCCGATGACGACATCCACCTCCCAAGTTCATCTTCTCGTCCAAAGCCCCCTAAAGGCTCCTCCGTTATGTTCGTCGCCTTCTTATTTCGTGGGCTCTCTCTTCCTGCCCATGAATTCCTTCACTCCCTTCTCTTCTTCTACGGGATTCAGCTCTGGCAGCTGACCCCAAACTCCATTCTTCATCTTTCCATCTTCATTACTTTGTGCGAGGCCTTCCTTCGCATCGACCCCCATTGGGGCTTGTGGAGGAAAATCTTCTACGTCAAACGCCACAACAGCAATGACGGTTCCCCCGTTGTTGGCGGTGTTGGCTTTGTCGTTAGGAAAGAGGTTAATTACCTCGATTACCCGATGAAAGAATCAGTCCAGGGCTGGCGACAGAAATGGTTCTATCTGCGGGACATTCCAGTATCTGGACGGCGCTCCAACTTGCCTTTGTCCGAAGATGTCTTAGTGGCTACGCCGAAGAAATCCTGGCGAAACATCTTGATTGCCGAAGAAAAAACCATAGCCGATCAGCTGTATGAACAGGTCTTAGACTTGAAGAATGCAGGAGGTCTAACAATGTGCGGCACTGAGGTGGTCTCGGTGTTTCTAAAACGTCGGGTGCAACCATTGATGTCTCGGCCTCATCAACTATGGATGTATGTCGGCAAAGACGATAAGTCGAGGGTCATCTCAGTCGACCTGTCTGACGAAGAACTCCGTGACGAGGTGCGGCGCCTCACTCGTTTCAGCCAGAAGGACAATATTGTCCTGACTTCGGCCCGCCCTCCATTTGATCTCAAACATCTTCCAGCCAAGGTAATCTTCTTCGCACTTGCTCCAAGTGTCGTTTCTATTGCTTCATCCGAACTTTTAACAATTTCTTTATCTGTTGATAGGCTTCCACCATTGCTCAGTGTTACCCTCCTACACCCGAAAGTGGGGTAGAGCCAGAGGATGATGATGATGATGATTCGGAGGAAACCGAAGATGCGCAGCACGCTCTCGAGGACAGCGACGTCCAAGGAGACTAATCCCCTGAAGAAGATGCTCGCACTAAGGCTATGCGGCGTAGGAGGATCGATGAGGACTTGATGACGACGGCCGAATCGAGTCCTAGCGGATAAGATGATGATGCCGATGAAACTGCATTGCCTCCTCCAGTTGTAAAGGGCTCAACAGGCTTCTTTGCTGTCGAAGATGACTTAGACCTGTGAGTCCTCACTTTTTCCTTTTTAACCAATCCTCTTCGGTTCATTTAATGTATGTTCTTATTTTCAAACAATTCTGACGATGATGATGAAGTCCCTCCCGCAAAGAGGGCTAAGTTATTTTCTGGAAGATCCGAGTTAGCTAAGGAGTCAAATCCTTCGCCTGCTGATCCAACGCCACTTTCAAGGACAACTGTGGCGAAGGTTCCTATGTCAATGGTTAACCCTTCTGCCAGTGCCCCCGTTCCTCCAATTGCTCGTGATCATGTAAGTAGATCATTCAGCTTGATATTCTTCTATGATTGATTTCCGGATTTAAGCGTTTAACTGAAATTCTCCATCTTCTTTCTCGCAACCGATTTTTGCCACAGTTGACGTTGTGGCAGATTTCGCTGATCAATTTACCCGCCTAGAATCGGAAAATGCTCAGCTTCGTAAGGCCATCAAGATTTCGGCTGATCAAGTGCTGGAAGCTAACAAGCTTACAGCCGATGCTCAGAATGAAAACATCCTGCTGAAAGATGAGTTAAAGAAGCTGAAGAAGAAAATGAAGGATGAGCAAGAGGCCAGGCGTGAAGCTGCCATTGCAGCCGATGAAAAAGAGGGCGCTCTTCGCGAATCCATCACGAACTTGCCGAGTAAGTTCCTTTTCACTTGATGCATGATATTCTTCTAATACTATCTTTTGGATTGCTGAGTCGCGATTTTCCAGATGCTGCCGACATGCCTATCAACCGTGTCTGCAAGCTTCGGGTGGATTCAATGTCTGACGCCCTTTCACTTGCCACTGACTCCAACATCCAAGTCCAGGGTCTCTTGCAAAAAACCAAGGTGGCTTTGTCAAAGTTATTCTCGATGATATTCCCAAAGGTGAACCAAAACAAGACCCTTGGCGAGATGGAAGACACTTTTTTCATCGAGTCTTCTGAAGCTATAGAGGTACTTAAGCGACGCTCCCGTCTGTTTGGGGTGGTTTTTACTTTCCAACTGCTGATGGGGCACAGGCTAGGTTCCGATTTGGTAAAGTTGTCTAAGGCACTACCCATAGACGACAACAAATGCCTAGTCAACCTTGACCCTTTCAAACAGTTGGCAGTCATATGCGCCAACCAACTCCTCAAGTTATTTGATGAAGAGAAGACCAAAGCTGCGCCTAAGGCTGCACCTAACTCATCATCGGCTCAACCTTGATAGAATTCTTGCTCCTTTGTTGTAATTAATCCTGATACAATTTAATCTAGTCCTGTTCTATACTGGCTCTGTTGTGAGTATCAAAAATCTTTTGAATGTAATATATGCGCTCCCGATGGGAGTTTTTATCCATGCTTTCTTGAGTTGAGAATTCTGCTGCAGATTCCTTCAACTTCTTCGTCTGCTGATCCTTCTTTAAGTTCTTCGGCTAGTGGTGAATCTGAACTTGTCCGTCGTTTGCGTGATCAAATATCTCGATTGAACAAAGACATAACCAACCTTCATGCTAGGCAGCATTGACGAAAAGGAAAAGCGAGATTGCTACTGCAATCGAGCAACATGCTCTGGATCGCCTCCGTGTTGCTACCGAAAGCTTAAGCTGTAAGTATCTGACCACCTTTTGATTTTGTCGACTTATTTGCTAGGTGACCTTCTGTTAACTAGATTTTTTACTTCAACAGTCATGGCTTTCGATGAATCTGAAGAGAATAAGTGAATCCATGGAAAGATCGAAACAATGACTGATGTTGCACACCCGAAGCATGAATTGTGGTCCAATCGACCGAAAGCCATAGCCATGGCTAAATTTGAACATCGAGCGGAAAAGGTGCATTATTACTTTGACAAGTATAATTCTCATCTCTCGATGGTATGGAAAACCATGTTTCCATTAGATCAAGCACCCGAGACTTTATCTGCTTTGTTCAACCGATTCAAGACTCCAGAAAGAATTCGGCTGCTGGTGCGGAAGGAGCTTCTGGTCGGGGCTGAACTTGCTCTTGCTTCAGTTTTAGCGTGCCACCCGACCTTAGATTTGGAAGCCATAGCAAATGCCGATAGAAGATTAGACCAGTATTATGCTATAGCCAGACATCATGCATATGTTATTATCTCCCGAATGGAAACAGGAATCGAAAGGGATCTGAAGGCCCGAGAAGATCAAGAAGCCCTGTCATGAAGTTATGTACATATATACATTTTACATAATGACCTTGCACTGCAAGGAGTAATCCCGTATGTACCTTCATGTGTGTTTTTATACATCATTTGTTTTTTTAAATTTGTTAATTCGATTAGAAAGTTTTTGTCGAGGGCGGCTGAGTGATCAAGTCAGCCTGCTCACCCGACGACTCTGTTGTAATTGCATTATTTGCAGAGTCGATATGTAAGTTCCGTAAGAGCGACACCCATCGAGTGAACGAGGGATTTAGGCGCTTTATGTATTTGGCTTCGTCACACGGTGCACCGGTATGAGCCTTTTTGTAAGTAATAGCATGTCCATCGACTGCAGCACTCGCGAATTATCTTGAGACTTGGATGGTTTATTGCGTATCGATAATCATAGCTCCCGATGGGAGTATTAGTTAATTATCGGTACTGTAATAATTCCTTGCCGCTCTCGATTAGTATCGAGTTGGTTGTGTTAACCCGTTAATTTTAGCCGAAGCTCTCGATGGGAGTAGTAGCCAATAAAAGGGGACCCGAACAATCGTTCAAGTAATGAGCTTTAAAAGATGGAAGCCCAACCAAGAATTTTATTCATAATATATAACAGGCCAAGAAGTTGTCTTGTAGCAAATAAAGGATAGGTGAGTCCTATGCGTAGAATCGTCGCAAGTGTGCAACATTCCATGGATTTTCAACGTCCTCGCCTGAAGCAGGATTCTTGAGATGATAAGCTCCTCCTAGTATGACTTTAGTGATTATGAATGGCCCTTCCCAAGGAGATTCGAGTTTCAGGGGTCTCTCTTGCTTTAATCGTAATACCATATCGCTGACACTAAAGCTTCGATTTCGTACCCGTCGGCTGTAATAGTTTCATAGTGCCTGCTGATACATTGTTGTTCTTGCCAAGGCGATGTCTCGAGCTTCATCAAGGAGGTCTACGGCATCTTGCAGTGCATGGATGGAGTTTGTTTCTGTGTATGCAGTCACCCGAGGAGCTTCAAATCGAACATCGGCCGGTAGAACTGCTTCGGCTCCATAAACGAGGAAGAACGGAGTATACTTGGTTGATCTATTTGGTGTAGTTCGCAAGCTCCAAAGTACATATGGTAATTCTTCGACCCAAGCTCCAGCTGCGCCCGTAAGGCGTTTTTTAATACCATCGCATACCAAGCCATTGATTCTTTAGACTTGACCATTGGTTTGAGGATGTGCAACTGAAGCGAATTTCAATCTGATGCCGCCATCATCACAGAATTTACGAAACTTCTTGGAATCGAAATTAGTTCCATTGTTTGTAACGATGTTGTGAGGCATGCCGTAACGACAAGTTATTCCCTTAAAGAACTGGACAACAGTTTCAGCTTTTTGATCTCTGACTGGTACAACTTCGATCCATTTAGTGAACTTATCGACTACGACCAACAAATATGTGTGCCCCCCAGGCGATGATCTCGGCAGCGGTCCAACTTGATCGAGTCCCCATTGCGCGAAGGGCCAAGCCATAGGTTTGGTCATTAGATCCATTGCAAGAGCGTGCGGCTTTGGCGCAAAACATTGGCAAGGATCACACTTCTGTACTAGGTCTCGAGCGTCAGACGCTGCTGTTGGCCAATAAAATCCTGCTATGAAAGCTTTGGCTACAAGGGCCCTGCTACTTGCATGATGGCCACAACTTCCTTCGTGTATCTCGCGTAGTAGGGCTTTTCCGTCGGCAATGGCGATGCACCTTTGAAAGATACCGGAGATACTGCGCTTATAAAGTTCACCGTCCACTATGGTAAAGGCTTTAGACCACCGCACGATACGCCTGGCCTCCACTAGATCCTCCGGCAGCCTTTGTTCTATTAGATATGCTTGAAAAGGCTCAGTCCAAAGAGGCTCAAGAAGAAGGACCTGCTCTGTAGATTGCAACGTAGGATCTTCGGCTTCTTTGTGGAGTTCAGGTTCTGAACCATCAGTCGATACTTTCGGAGGTGCCGACACTTTTTCCTTAATCGATCGCGGAGCAATAACTTCATAAAGTACTCCATCTGGAATAGGGGAACTGTGGACCCTATGTTTGCCAGAGCGTCGGCTTCCTCATTGCTAGCCCTGCCGATGTGTTTTAGCTCACACCCTTCAAATTTGGCTTCCATATTCTGGTACAGTTGACGGTAAGCAATCATGTTGTCGTTGACTGCGTCGCATAAGTTCATCGACTGCTGCACCACGAGATTCGAATCTCCGTAAATTTCCAAGCGGGTTGCTCCACACGCCTTAGCCATTCGCATCCCATGCAACAGTGCTTTGTACTCTGCCTCATTATTTGTCGGCAGTGAGAAGTTCATCCGTAGGATATACCTCATCTTGTCTCCCTGTGGTGAGATCAATATTACTCCTGCGCCTGCACCTGTACTCCGCTTTGATCCATCGAAGTACATTGTCCATGATCCAGACATGTCGGGTGCTACCGGAGTTTGCGATTGAATCCAATCAGCCAAGAAATCCGGGAGAACCTGAGATTTGATTGATGTCCGATTGACGTAAGTTATATCATGTGGTGCTATCTCGATAGCCCATTGAGATACTCTACCCGTAGCCTCCGGGTTGGTGAGTATATTCTTCAATGGTGCTTCGCTTACCACGATGATCGGGTGCTCCGTAAAGTAATGTCGTAGCTTACGCGTTGTCCTCCATACGGCATATGCTAACTTCTGGTGATGAGGATATCTCTGCTTTGCTGGCGTGAGTACCTCACTGAGGTAGTAAATAGGTCATTGCACACCATGAATTCTTCCTGCCTCTTCTCGCTCAACGACCAGGACCGTGCTAAAGACCTGCACTGTTGCAGCTATATACATGAGCATTGGTTCCTTTTCATGTGGAGTCACGAGTACTGGAGATGTCGACAGAATCTTCTTCAGGTTATCAAAAGATTCCTGCGCCTCATCTATCCACTCGAACTTTCTGACTTCTTCATCAACTGATAAAAGGACAAAGCTTTTTCCCCCAATTTGGCGATAAATCTACTGAGCGCTGCCAATCGTCCTGCCAATTGTTGCACTTGATGCAAATTCTTT
Source organism: Lolium perenne (assembly GCF_019359855.2). Lineage (NCBI taxonomy): Eukaryota > Viridiplantae > Streptophyta > Magnoliopsida > Poales > Poaceae > Lolium > Lolium perenne. The sequence continues at coordinate 72,026,919 of NC_067248.2, read as the reverse complement.
GGTGGTTCCATGTCAAGGATAGCTTTGATTTTCAGAGGATTGGCCTCTATTCCTCTGGCTGAGATGAAGTACCTGAGTACTTGTCCTGCTGGCACCCCGAAGAAACATTTCTTCGGGTTCAGCTTTATTTTGTATCTGTCGAGATTGTCGAAAGTTTCTCGCAGATCGTCAATGAGGGTAACTGCATTTTTGGTTTTAACCACAATATCGTCGATGTAAACTTCGATATTCCTACCCATCTGTTCTCCGAGACAAGCTTGCATACACCGATGATAAGTTGCACCTGCGTTTTTTAACCCGAAAGTCATAACGTTGTAACAGTAAACGTCGTGGGGGGTTATGAACGCGGTTAACTCTTGATCTTCTTTCTTGAGCTTGATCTGATTATATCCAGAATATGCATCGAGGAAGGAGAAGTGATCGCAGCCTGCTGTGGAGTCGACTATCTGGTCGATACAGGGCAGCGGGAAGTGGTCCTTTGGGCAATGCTTGTTGAGGCTTGTGTAATCGATATACATTCAAAAAGCTGTCGTATCCTTCTTTGGCACCATGAGTGGGTTAGCTACCCACTCGGCTTCCTTGAGTTCTCGGATGAATCTGGCCTTGCGGAGTCGATTAACTTCTTCGCCAGTAGCTTTCCTTTTTGGTTCTGAAAAGCGACGCATCGTCTGCTGTACGGGTTTGGCTTTGGGGTCAACATTGAGGGCGTGCTCAGCGAGTTCCCTGGGAATACCTGGCATGTTGGATGGCTCCCATGCAAATATTTCCCAGCGCTCACGGAGGAACTCGATGAGCGCGCTTTCCTATGCGACAGTAAGATCTACCGAAGTGTTGACTGTTTTCTTCAGGTCAGAGGGATGCACTTGCTGTTTCTTTGCCTCCTTTGTGACGTCGAATTCATCGGATCTCACATTCCGATTATCAGCTGGTGGCTTCGTGTGATCTGTAACAACATCGAGTGCATTGAGCTCTTACTTAGCGCCAAACTTCGAGGCGATCTTCTGGAAATCCCTGTCACAGTTATCAGAACGAGAAAAACTTCCGTGAACGATTATTGTTGTCCCGTTATTGCCTGGCATCTTCAGCTTTAGATACGCGTAATGAGGTACCGCCATGAATTTGGCAAATGCTGGTCTGCCGAGGATGGCATGATATTGAGATTTCCAATCAACCACTTCGAATTCGAGCTTCTCCTTTCTGAAGTTGCTAGGTGTGCCGAAAACTACATCCAGTGATATTTTTCCAAGGGGATAAGCGGGTCGGGTCGGGATGATGCCGTGGAATCCTGTATCAGATTCTTTTAGCATATCAACCGTTAGTCCCATTGCCTTCATTGTGCTGGCGAATAACAAGTTCAGATCGCTTCCTCCATCCATGAACACCTTGCTCATGTTATAACCTCCAATCTGTGCTTCAAGAACTAGGGCAGCGTGGCCAGGTCTTGGAACGGCCTTCGGGTGATCTGCCTTGCTAAAAGATATGTTTTGGTCTAACCAGTCGATATATTCGGGCACCTCAGTCATAGCAACCTCTGCTGTAATATCCCAGTATTTGGGGTTACAAAAATATAGGAAACAGATGTGTGCATTGCATTCATGCATAGAAAATCTGGGGAATTTTCGCGCTTTAAAGTAAAACAGTCACAGTAACTGAAGTTTCACTTGACCTTGGTGGAATTGAAGTAGCTCATCAAGTCAAGCGCTATAAACCTCAATGTGACTTTGCTAAAACCTTGTTTTGGGTAGAGATGATTTGATCTAAAGGGTTAGATCAAATGGAACTAAAATCAACACAACAACACTTTAATCAATGATCAATTGCTTGATCTTATAAAGGATCATAACATGGAATTCCTGGTCATAACATATGAACATACATCTATTTGGAAATCAAGTAACAATAAATGGACAAATCATTCTTCACTTATCTTTTCCATGTCTTAAACAAATCCATGATCCTACCATGAACCTCATGGTATTCATTTACTTCATTCTTGGAAACAAGACAAGGAGATCAATTCAGGAATATATATTCTTCTCTATTTCAAATCTTTATATATCAAACCTATAGAGGTGAGAGTTCTAAATTATTAGAGAAGCAATAACAAACCTTGAGCTAAACCTTGGATATACATCCATGTATTCAAATCATCATCCTTAAGAGAAACCTCAGGGTATTATTCAAGACAACCCTAGAGAGAGAACCCAATTATGCTAAACATAGATATTGATGATCACATCAACCTCTATGGAGCCTAACCTTAGGTTATTATTAAAGTCCTTCCCAAATGAGAGAGACCCTTCATACTAATCCTAGTTTTACCTATTTAAGAATAAAGGACAACCATTGAACTAAAGTATTAGGTTGTAAACCATTTTCCCTTGGAGTGGTGAGATAACCTAATATCACATGGAGTAATATAATACCCATGAGTTTATAAAGTAAGGAGGAAACCCATCCAATTAAGTTAGACAAATGGAGTCTTAGCCTAGATACCTAAGGAGATATTGTGAGTACACCATAAACCCTAGAATAACTGTTCCTATATGAGAGCTCAAGCCATGGTGTTACAATTAAGTTAACTGAGGCAACACTTGGATTTGAGGGAGAGCATTATCCATGTGTCCAGATGATTATATCATCCTTGTATAAGTAGAACCCTAATAGGATATCTCAGGTATTCACCTGGGATATAGATTATTGAGGCAACCATAACAATGTCCATTCAAGAAACTACAAAAGAAGTTCTATACCCTAGTTAATCAAGACAATACTTAATCTTGGGAGTGAGAAACCTAATTCTAGAGAGATAACTAGGGAAGCCTAACCTTGATCATTATAAATTAAGTAGTGATCATAAACAGAATCCTACCACATTTGCATTCCACTTATTCTTCACCTAAGAAACATAAGAAAACCTTAGAGTAAAACTCTATACTTTATTTGGTGAGAAACAATTCATCCATATAACCAAAGTTAACTATAAAAAGAACCATAACCACTTTAGTTACTTTAATGATAAATTGAGAATGGTAATAGAAGTTAATTGGGAGAAGACAAAACTAGTTCCCAAGTCCTTAGTAACTAAAGAAGAACCTCAACTATTAAGCAAGTAACCACCTTATCATGGATAGGGAAGACTAAACCCTAGTTGGTGCATCACTTGGGAGATCATAACCATAAACCTAGTTCACATTAGAGTTCCAAACCAAATGCCATTAGGTGAATATCATTAGAACCTTAGAATTGCTCACAAACTAAATCTTAGGCTTCAAGTATTGAACCTAAGATTAACCTAGTGCTAAATACTATAATTAAAACCATATGTGTGATCAACCACCTATCCTTAGAACCAAGACCAAAACATGATGAGAGTAATATCTACTCTAGGTATTTCAAGGTGTTATCAAATTATAATAATAGTGTTAACCTTACCAGAGGGTTGTAATAGAAATCATAAAACCCTAATAGATTGTTGCTCACATAAAATCATACGTGAACAACCAACTTCTCAAAACAAGATAACAAGTCCTAATGATAACTTCTGAAATCCTTTGAGTTGGAATTATCAACTCTAATACTTCAAACAGATTGATCCACAAGAAAAACATAAAAATAAAATAAGGATATAAATTCATGCTTATTTGCTATTTTGAATAAAACACAAGTATGTAATATAATTCAATAAAAAATACTTGTTTCAAATTGAATAGGGGTGTAATAGTCATTACACAACATCCAAATGGAATTAACATATAAAACACCTGCAAGTATAACAGAATTCAAATATGAATTTAAATGGGCAAAAGTAAAAAACAAAAAAAGAAATGGAAAAAGAAAAGAGGAGAGAAAAACCTTACCAGACCTTACCTGGCCGTGGCAGCCCACCAAAGCAGCCCAGCAGCAGCCCATGGCCCAGCGCCACTTCGCAGCCCAGACGGCCCACTTACCCCTTCGCGAGGATAAGACCGAAGACAACGTCTTCGTCTTCGTCTTCCTCTCTGGACGCGCGCAAGGTCGCCAGCACGATGAGGAGAGCCACGTCCCGGCCGCCGTTGCTGACCACTCTCTCTCAACGATGACCGCCGGGCATCGTATAAATACGAGGAGGAACCCCAGAGCTTCTCTCTTCTTCTTTTCGTCGCCATGACCGAAACCCTAGACGCCAGCAACCCTATCAACCCGTCGATTCCGACCACCCCGGAGCCGCCGTTGAGCTCAGGAGGAGCGCCTCGACGTCCTCGTTCATCTGGTGTAGCCACATGTCAAGGGGAGCTCGGCGGAGGAGTAATTTAGCCGTGCCCTTTCGCAGTACTGCGAGGGAAATGGCGACCGCCGCGGCGTCCCCGTCTCCATTCGACACCGGCGACCCTATAGGAAGCCTCCAGGTGACCTTGCGCATCTCGTGAGCATCTTATTAAGCCCTAGATCATGCCGTAGCACCCCTGTCATCGTCGACCATCGTCCGCCGCCGCTCATCCTCACCGTCGGCCATGCTCCGGTGACCTTTTCCGAGCGGCGCGGCCACCAACAAACTCACCTCGCTGTCCTCGTTCGATTGAGCACACGCACACACTCGCGGGAGCCTTCCAACGTCGGCGCCGTCCTCGACTGGCCGCCGGTGGTGCACATTGTTGCCACGTTGGCGCGACATGGTAGCCAGCGTGGACACGGCCCACCAGTCATGGACTGTGTGGGTGTTCTGTCCGGGTAGCTTTAGTAATTCCGTTTCAAATTTAAAACTCAGAATATTACTGCAACTTCAAATGAATTTAGAAAATTCAATTTAAGTCAGAAAATTATAAATGAGATATCAAAATTCTTAGAAAAGAAAAAATCTATCCAATAAAAATATAATATAAATTTTTTATTTATAATAAAAATTTAAGTGTTTAATACTTATCATTTAAGCATTTTCTTTTATTCCTAATTGAATTAAAAATTCTATAATTAGGAAAAGATTATAAAATAAATAAAAAACCAGTAAAGTAAATAAAGAAAACATTAAAACAAATTTTCTTTATTTGGAACTTATTAAATCTTCATTATTGGAATTTAAACCCTAATTAATAATTACCCTAATTATTAATGGTTTAAAAATAATAAAATGTCAAATTCAATATTATTTTTATTTCCAAGTTACTAATAACTTCAACTTTACCATGAAGTTATTATTCATAGAATCATAGGGTAAATAGCAAACCATAATTCCTTATGAAATGATGTTACAACCTTATCATTTCATGTGATCTCTATAACCCTAATTCATTAGGAACCCTAGCTCCACTATTTTATGTATGAACCCTAAATGGTTTCCAAACCTAAACCTCAAGTTAACATGTGATCATTACTTCTATAGTAGTCATATAACCATAGTAGCAACTAAATATTTGCCATGACCACATCAAATGTAAAACCCTATCACTAGCAAATTAGTATTCCATGTATGCATACCATTCAACCAAGATGATCAAATAGGATCCACCAAGTCTGAACTCTAGTTCCTATCATCCCAATTATTATTAACCTTAACAATCCATATTTAGTATAACACCATTCACTACAAGAAATCAGGTCTATTGCAACAACAATATTCGTGGCAATAAGTGCTGAATCGTGGCAATAGGTACCTACTGCCACGACATGACTTTTGTTGCCAAGCGTTGCGAAAAGTCGCATGGTAATAGGTTATTGCCACAAAATACAAAATGTGGCAAGAAAACATGCTATTGCAACGACATTGTGACAAGTTGCCACATTTTTTATCGTGGAAGCACGCGCTTGTCGCTACAATTTGGTTTGCGGGGATATCTTAATGCAACATGCATCAACATCATGGCGATTGGCCGTTTGTCGCGATAGACATTTGTGGCGATAGCCTATTCCAACGACAGTTGTTTTCATGGGCATAGCTCTTTCGCCGCAAACCCTCTATGGGCTGAATTTGGTTGCAACAAATGGTTATCACAACGGCGAAACTATATGTGGCGAGTAACTATTGCGACAATACAAACATTTCATGGCGGAAGGGCTATTTCAACAAAACTGAATTTGGTGGCGTCAAAGAGTTGCAACCGAAACTAGGTTGTGGTAATTGATTATTGCAACAACAAAAATAGTACATCCATTCAATTATATTATTCAAACCATAAGTATATGATGTAGATTCATAAAATATCATAGATCTCATCACAAATATCCTTAAAATGAGACTGAAATATAATTTAGCAATCGTTTAACATAGTGAATGTGCCATCCTAATCAAATGCAAAGACTAGTGTTCGTGAAGTATATTCCAGTCCAGTTAAGTTTTTTGTTTCCTGCAATCAAGAAATCAAGAAACTATTTAGCTCAAGTTAATGAGTCGAATATAATAGGAACATGGAAGGCAATCTGGGCACATGTCAATACAATAATATATTTTCTAGAGATCATCAGTATTTGAAAAGTATTAGCATGACAGTCCAATACATGGCATGCATAATACTGACGCATAAAATGAGGCTAGTTGAACTACTATGTAACCAATTTGAAACAAAACAACTGTGTAAGTTTTATAGATCATAGCATGGGATACTAATCTAGTTGTGGGTGTACAAGCAGAGGCGGAGCTACAAACAAATGTATGGGTGGGAAAAATTAAAGAAAAACACAAAAAATCATAAGTGTGTTGCTGTTGTTAAAGCCTAATCGAGAGACGTTGAGTTTTTTTAAAACTATGCAATCTTAACAATTTGGCAAAGAAAAAGATACACGTGCTGGTGTTGCCTTGCTACAACTTAAGGGAAACTGGAACTGAGCAGCTCGATTAGTTCATGTACTGGTATAGTTTTTTTGGCAAAAAACTGGGCAGGCAATGGCAAGGTTTTGCCCCTACATAGCTCCGCCAATGTGTACAAGTATTAATCTCGCAGAACAAAATTGACCCACCTACTGATAATCAACTACAAACTAATATTCAGCTAGTGTCACCTACATGTGTGTAATGCTACATTTGCAAGAAAAAAATGAAGAATTATATATATATATACCTTGAATAAATAATACGCATGCTACAATTTTTAGTGGAGTTTGCATGCTGTTATACTTATAATCCTTGTTACGAGAACAAATCCTTTTTTACTGAATTAATGGACTTAGCATTATCAATGTGCAACCATTTAGAATAGTGATTAAGAATTAAGGAAGTGGTGTACCTTGCAGAATGGAGTAATGTGAATCATATCTTTCCTCTTAAGCTTGCACTTAGTGTCCCGTCAGTGGTCTCCCACCAGCATGGTCTTGCGTTGAATTTGTCATTGTACCCTTGTGTAGGTAATCACAGAATTAGAGTCAACTAGTCATCAACCCGTGTATCCACAGGCTAGCTTCAAAATATATTTAGTGTTTGTCATAATTGATCAAATTATAAAAATGAAATATGCAACTTTACTGGAGAAGACATACTCAGAGCATTGGATCTACTGACAATGGTAACATGCAAACAAAGATAAAAAATTATCCACATGTAAGTGAAAAATTCAATAATTCAAGAATATTTTATATTCTTTAAGCATGGAATGCAGAGTTCGATTCCAGCATGAAAAACATTACTAGTTAACATTGAATTGACTTCCATTACGTAACCCAAAAAAAATTATGGAAAAGTCATGCTTAAAGAATAGATTTGTGGAGAAGATGTACTTATTTATTTTGGGCGAACATACCACTGTCTCACCACATAGCTGAAGATCCTAGAATCTGGTCACGTCAGCTATCACACCAAGTCCTCCAACATAATCCTATCCTGAACTTCAATGGCTTTGTTCTTGAATCTGCACCAAGTCCTCCAACAGAAAAATAATTTCAGCATCAGCATCCAAAATCTCAAGATATATGCCAATCAGAATCCTTCCCAAGTGAAAAATCTACAACCAATTGGAGCAGTAGGAAACGACTGTAAATATGGCCAACTACTGCCATGTAGCTCAATCCAAAGTGGAGTTGTGGGTTAACCCCTTGAAGACCCAGGGCTGCCATAGTGCCATTAGCTTTACAAAGATGATATGTAGTTGCAGCCAAAATAATCACTGGAAAACGCTTATTACATAACTATATTCCACTAAACCCTAGTAGTGTTGGATACTTGTGAACCATCCTATTTAGGAACTAATTATTACTTACCTAAGGGATCCAATAGCAAAACCTTGTACCTACAAACCCTAGCTAGCTATCCCCAACCAGATGAACCAACATTGATAGCAATCATGTATAAATAATTGCTTAGGAAGCCTAGGCCTAACTCAGCCTTACAAGCCCTGGGTATTGATGAATCCAACATTGTTGGGATCCATCTAATCCTTACCCTGGAAACTAGTCTGGAACCATAATAAACTCTAGAAACCCAATTGTCATACTCGTTCTTTATTAAAGAACATGTTCTTCAAAAGTTATTCTTTTGAAGAATATAACAAGTAATCTTTAACCATGCTATATAGTACTTAAAATTGACAACTGCTCTTTACTTATTATACAACTACTATCTCTTGATGTGTATGATTGTTACTATGCATTTTACCACTTGCTTATGATTCTAAAACAACACAAACCTGAATAAGAACCTTGTTTGTGGATCACTCTAAAAGTGCAACACACCCTAAGCAAATCATTTCAGCTAACTAATCCTAAATCCTCGGGGTTAGGTCATGCTTAGAACGATCGCATCTCATACTTATGCATTATTGCATCCTTGCCAATCTTTTAAACATCGTCCTTACCGGACGATGATGCTATTTCAGAATTTGGAGTTATTGCGTATCGAAGACCTTGTCTGCATAATCTTGCAGTCAAGAAAGGCAAGTTCATCACTTGCTCATGTCATTTGAGTATCTTTATCAAATTACTTGCAAAGTACTATGATTACCACTATTGCATAAAAACCAAAACCACTATTTTCATAACTATGAATATGACTATGTGGTTGGCAATGGAACCATGGATTGTGTTGATATGGTGGAGGTTCCATTGCAAGGGTTTATATGTATCTAGGATTAAACAACAAATATCGCCAGTGATTCTTGTGTCGTAATACCCGCGTTAACCATAAGATCTGGAGTGGGACGGAATAGTCAACCGTATTTCCACCTCTTGTACATCAACGGATGCGCTTACCGTAGCGGTTGTATCTTGCGGAGCAATTGGTGGGTGGGGAGCCCCTTCTAATTCCCCACGGTATAGCTTTTGCTTACCGTAGCGGTTGCTGCTTGCGGAACAATTGGTGGGTGGGGATCCCCTTCTAATTCCCCACGGTAATGTGGTCTATGATGGGTTGCAGCTACCGGCGAAGGAGTTTGGTTCGATCCCAGACTGTTGTCGTGGTCGGGGTCCACCCTGAAATATGGGAATAATGGGACCGGCGAGGACCCAGGGTCGGGGTTTGCAACAAAGGGTGGGTGTGCGAGGTAGCGGAGGAATATAGTTGGCTATGACCTTATACCGGGCCTCACACCAAAGGAAGTGTGGACGGGAACATATGCCCGGTTGGCACCAAGGTTAAGATCTCTTATGGGTAAAGCAACACACCTCTGCAGAGTGTAATGAATCGTGACCTGTCACTCCCTGTTCCGGGATATGGAACTGCGAACGCTGCCGGAAAGGAACTCCATGAAGTTCTAGTAAACCGGTGAAGGCTGACGGACATAGTTCTTCTGAATAAAAGCAACCTTTTGAAGAAATGGTTATGAAAACCTGCATTGGTATTAGACTTTCTGGTCTAATGCTGTAGCTAGTGCATTAAACACCTCTTCCCTATAATGAACTTGTTGAGTACGCTCGTACTCATCCCACTCTTAAATCCCCTGCTTAGATATGGAGGCATCGAAGGAGGATCTACAGTGCAACTCGAAGGCCGAGGAGTCAATAATTACTTCAAGGGACATGACCCTGCCATAGGAGTCAGATACTACATCCAGCAAGGAGAAAACCTAGATTAGCAATAGAAAGGAACTAGCTTCCTAAACCTAGCTCCTATTTAGCTAGAATCTATTCATAGCCCCTATAGCTAGTCTAATACTCTACAAATAGAGTCCGTGATAAGACTAGACTACGAGTCGTTCTCCTGGAGTTTATTTGCAGTTTTACCTCATTGTAAAGTAGGAGGCTGTGATGATCTTATGTAACAGAGTCAATGTTGTAAATCTATAGACATGCCTTGGACCCGCATATGTTTCTGTTGTACCACTCTAAGCGATATAATACTAGTGGAACGGTGTTTCATTGGTGTTATATCAGACTTGCATACTACACCATGCAGTGGTATGTCGGGTCACCACAGTACTTCACCTCTCGCGAAAACTTCTTGGCTTCTCTCTTCGAAAAACTAGTTTTATGGATCATGTTGACCTGTCCTCGAGACGCTGGGAATACTCCGGTTGGTACATACATGTCTCCTCCTTCTGGTATGTATGGCTCCGATGGGTAACTATAGGATGCTACCATTTTTTCCACCGGGTGAGCTTTTGCTGCTGTCTTGGCCCTAAGATCATCGCAAAACTGCCGGACTTCAAGGAACTATCGACAATTTCTAAGCAGATGAGTGAATTTTTCAAGGCTATCTTTCGGGTCGATGTAAGAATGCAAGTAACACGGTGCTTCGAGCTATTCCGTGGCCGATAGATAGGGTGTGCGAAGACGGTTCTTGTTCGGCTGCACGTTGTGACATCCTCGTTCATACTGTCGAGGGCGAGTCGCAACTCGCTCTTCTTCTTCGCGGCGTGGATCCCTTCATCTTTTCCTTTGCTCCTCTTTGCTGCCGAAACCGCTTCGACTGCCCTCTCCAATGTTCCCAGGCAGGACCGCCAAAGCTGCTGCTGGCGCGATATTGTATGGAACCGAAGTTCTTGGGCTTGACGCGCTTGAACTAGGAAGGCGAAGAAACCCTCTGGAATCGATGATGAAGTGGACACCACCGAAAGTAGTATCCATGTTGCCGCGCGACTCCGCGAAGATCGGATGCGACGCCTCAGGGCGCGGTGTGAACTCAAAGGATCTGCAACGAACCGAGTTTCTTGGACTTGGTGGCGTTGGTGATTCCAGCACGAACGCTGCAGACGTAACTGGAACTGCCGATGACTTGCCTTTTGCCGACAGGGTTCCCACAGACAGCGCCAATTGTCGAGGGTACTCCTCGGCAATGCCCTCCGTTTGGGGCTTAGGGTAGATGGAATCCTATAGGCTGAAACGGGACATCGGTTATCAAACAAGCGGGGAGAGCGATTTACCCAGGTTCGGGGCCCTCGATGAGGTAAAACCCTTATGTCCTGCCTATCTGATCTTGATTATGAAAATATCAGATTACAATGGGGTGCCGAAGGTTTCGGCTGTGATATCGTCGAGAGACTAAGTTCTGCAGGGACCTAGCTCTAGACTTGCGGTGGCTAAGATTACCATGATTGCGTGTGTCCTCGGCAGCCCCTCTCCTGGCCCTTATATTGGGAGCCAGGTCTCGAGAGATCTGTTCGGGTACGACTAGGTTACAAAGAGTCCTAGGTCTGATATTTCCTTGTATTCTTTGCTTCCTTGTCTTGTTCTTCAAGAATTCTTCGTCGGAACCGATGTAGTGGCCCACCTGGCCATCGAGTGCCTTCATGGGCCCTTGGTCGGGCCGCAAAAGTGAATATTCATTTTACACAAGAGCTCATAAGTAAAACCTTGAGCTTTATTGATCATACACACAAATTACATTGTCTTTACAATATTCATTATACAAATATGGATAGAATAATAAATAAAACAAAATAAGAATTACAAGTGTTGGATTATATACAAAAATCCTAAACTACTAGTCTTGGAATCATTGTCTCTGGATCAAATTGAATTCGAAACCTGAAAAACGAAAAGAAACTAGCCAGGGGGTTAATACAAGTGCCGATGACACTTGTCATTGTCCAAAAACCTTGCCCAAAGCAAGATAGGCACCATCAGACCAGGAATTGGAGCAATGATGGGCTCAAGTTCCACCACAAGCACACACACACAACTCACAAGCTGTGGTGCATGCTCAACAGCAAGCCAACCATTGCATAGTCACCAAAAGGGCACAGGTTGTGTGTCACAGCCAGAGAGAACCATCAGGCAGTATAAATGGATAGGACCAGCAGAAATAATTCACCTAGTCGACCAGATAAACATCCACCAGCAAACCAGCAATGAACAGTTTCTGGTTCATCTTTGTTCTTGCTCAAGAACATAAAAAACAACCACAAAATCATCAATTCATCCAAACCAACCAACCAAAACCAGCCAGAGACATGGGAACTTAAGCAAGATCATCCAGGAGCTAGGAGGAGAAGGGCAAGTGATCAAAACCATCAAGCAAAAGCTCAACAGCAACGAAGCATAACCATCTAGGAGCTGGAACAAGGTATAACTGATACCTGGAGTGGATCCAATGGATCCAATCCATCTCATAGCATGACACAAGGCATAAGCATGAGCAGATGCTCATGGGGGCTATCATCACTTGGTTTTGACCAAGGATTACTGGCAGAAATAGAGCAGCTAATCCAAATATCATCCAGATACTATTCTTGTGCAAATAGGCAAGTATAGATGCACAGATAGAAACCAGTAGAGTAATACATAGGTACTAGAAGCTACAAAGACCACCTAGCAAATTCCTAGCCAAGAAACCATCAGATTATACATTTATTTCTTCACAGGCAAACGCAGTGGCATTCATATTAATTATGATACCCTACTGTGCAAGCAAAGATGAGTGTAGCCATTGATCCAACAGTGAGAGCAACCCAAGCAATAGCAAGGCTACTGTGGTCACATCAACCACAAGCCATCCAATAAACCAAATTTATAAGTGATGACCCACAAGTATAGGGGATCGCAACAGTCTTCGAGGGAAGTAAAACCCAATTTATTGATTCGACACAAGGGGAGACAAAGAACACTTGGAAGCCTTAACAACGGAGTTGTCAATTCAGTTGCACCTGGAAACAGACTTGCTCGCAAGGGTTTATCAGTAGTAACAGGTTTATAGCAGTAGCAGTAGTGAAATAACAGCAGCAGAGTAACAGAGACAGCAGTAGTGATTTTAGTAAACAGCAGGATTAAAATACTGTAGGCACGGGGACGGATGACGGGCGTTGCATGGATGAGAGAAACTCATGTAACAATCATAGCAGGGCATTTGCAGATAATAATAAAACGGTGTCCAAGTACAAAGCAATCAATAGGCATGTGTTCCATATATAGTCGTGCGTGCTCGCAATGAGAAACTTGCACAACATCTTTTGTCCTACCAGCCGGTGGCAGCCGGGCCTCAAGGGAAACTACTGGATATTAAGGTACTCCTTATAATAGAGTACCGGAGCAAAGCATTAACACTCCGTGAACACATGTGATCCTCACATCGCTACCATTCCCTCCGGTTGTCCCGATTTCTGTCACTTCGGGGCCATCGGTTCCGGACAGCGACATGTGTATACAACTTATAGGTAAGACCATAAACAATGATTATCTTGATGAAACAATAACATGTTCAGATCTGAGATCATGGCACTCGGGCCCTAGTGACAAGCATTAAGCATAACAAGTTGCAACAATATCATCAAAGTACCAACTACGGACACCAGGCACTATGCCCTAACAATCTTATGCTATTACATGACCAATCTCATCCAATCCCTACCATCCCCTTCGGCCTACAGCGGGGGAATTACTCACACATGGATGGGGGAAACATGGCTGGTTGATGTAGAGGCGTTGGCGGTGATGGCGGTGATGATCTCCTCCAATTCCCCGTCCGGCGGAGTGCCGTAACGGAGACTTCTGGCTCCCGCGACGGAGTTTCGCGATGTGGCGGCGTTCTGGAGGGTTTCTGGCGACTTCGACTTCTCTCTGTGCGTTTTTAGGTCGAGGCCGATAAATAGTCCGAAGGAGGGCATCGGAGGCCGGCCGAGGGGGCCACACCACAGGGCCGCGCGGGCCCCCCTGGGCCGCGCCGCCCTATGGTGTGGGGCCCTCGGGCCTCCACTTCAATTGCCCTTCTGGCTCCGTTAGTTTTCTGGGAAAATAGGGCCTTCTGCATAAATTCCGAGGTTTTTCCCGAAAGTTGGATTTCTGCACAAAAACGAGACACTGAGCAGTTCTGCTGAAAACAGCGTTAGTCCGTGTTAGTTGCATCCAAAACACACAAATTAGAGGCAAAACAATAGCAAAAGTGTTCGGGAAAGTAGATACGTTTTGGACGTATCAACTCCCCCCAAGCTTAGCTTATTGCTTGTCCTCAAGCAATTCAGTTAACAACTGAGCGATAAAAGAACTTTCACGAACACATTTGCTCATATGATGTATATATTCTCATGCTATGGCTAATACTCGAGCAGTTCATAATGAGATACATGCAAATAAGATCATCTAACAGCTATGTCAATCATGGAGAGGTACCAACAATTAATAAGAAGCATCATGAATCATGTATATAAGCAGAATTGTAATGTTCATAAGAGAGCATGATAAAGTGGTATCTCGCTTGCCTGTATTTGGTTGGCAAAACATAAATGCCCGGGCACCTTTGGAGTTCATAGAAAGACTAGAAGTAGTGATTGTCAAAAGATAAATGCATCAAAGTTATACCACAATCAATCATATTTTGAGACAAGCATATTATACTAAGAATGACAGTTGTGCTCTCAAGATAGTGCTCAAAGAAATAATGGAGACACAACATAAAAGTAAAAGATTGACCCTTCGCAGAGGGAAGCAGGGATTAACATGCGCTAGAGCTTTTCATTTTTATAAAGACAGGAGTAAAATTATTTTGAGAGGTGTTTGTTGTTGTCAACGAATGGTAATGGGTACACTAACTACCTCGCCAACCGGACTTTCAAGAGCGGCTCCCATGAATTATTGCATATTTATTTGGCACTCCTTCCAACCTTTCTTTCACAAACCATGGCTAACCGAATCCTCAGGTGCCTGCCAACAATCTCATACCATGAAGGAGTGCCTTTTTATTTTGGTTTTATTATGATGATGACACTCCCCCCAACCTTTGCTTACACAAGCCATGGCTAACCGAATCCTTCGGGTGCCGTCCAACAATCACAAACCATGGAGGAGTGTCTATTTAAGTTAATTAATTCGGGACTGGGAATCCCATTGCCAGCTCTTTTTGCAAAATTATTGGATAAGCGGATGTGCCACTAGTCCATATGAGAGTCCGTCAAAAGTAAATGACAAGGTTGAAAGTTAAACACCACATACTTCCTCATGAGCTATGAAACATAAACACAAATTGAGAAGCATTTTGAAGGGTTTAAAGGTAGCGCATGAGAATTTACTTGGAATGGTTTGAAATGCCATGCATAGGTATTTATGGTGGACACTCTGGAATAACTTGGTTTTCATGTGTTTGGAAGTACGAGCAGCATTCCCGCTCAGTACAAGTGAAGGCTAGCAATAGACTAGGGAGCGACAAATCAAGAGAGCAGTAACTGTCATAATCATGCTTGCGGCAAAATAAATTAACGGAGGCATAAAAGTTATACAAGAACTCTGAAGCAATATAAATCATCGAGGCTTAATTGACTTTTTGTTCAGTCATATGCATGCGTGAGCATGTGCCAAGTCGATATAAATGAATTATTCAGAGGAGGATACCACAATGCCATACTTACTTATGAATAAAACAATGCAAACAAACATACATGACATGCTACTCATATTAATAAATTGGAGCTAAACATGAGAGATCATGAACTACTAGACTTTCCCAAATAACATATACCTCACATGAACCAACTAAGCATGCTCACATGGATGAGTATATGTACAAAAATGAAAACAAATAGAGTTCATACCAGCCTCTCACCACAATCAGATTGTCGTAGATCGTCATTATTGCCTTTTCACTTGTGCAGCTTGGATAATATGAAATGAAAACCACGCTCCAGCCACCGAAGACCATTGAACTCATAAAGAGCTTTACAAACCAGAGAAGAACAGCAAATATTTTTGGTGTTTTCGAATTTGAGAACAAGAACAAGAGGAAACAAACAAAGCAAAATCTTTTTGGGTTTTCTTGTAGCAAACTAGCAATAGCAAATAAAGCGAAACAAATGCAAGAAACCAAAGCAAACAAATGGTGAAGAGAAACAACAGAAATATTTTTGGTCTTTTTGTGTTTTGGGAAGGAAACAAAGCGAAATCAAGAAATAGCAAACTAAAAGAAACACAGAAAAGCGAAATGGCAGAAATCTGCCAAAACCTGACAGCAGTACAGAAATCGATTTTAACAAAAATCTTACGTTGCTCAGATCGAAAAGTGTTCAACTAATGAAAGTTAGATAACAACCTGGGGAACCTACACAAAAATTTGCAGCTCAAAATGACGCTCTGGCTATTTTTGACGATTTTTACAGTAACGTTCCAGAATCTGTTTTCAGGCAGCATTTCCCCAAATATCATCTTCCTCTCATTAGAAAACCACTCAAACGAACAAAACAAGTATATGCGAGTATCCAGCAACCATAATATGCAAAGAATGAGTGATGCCGGTATACCTCCCCCCAAGCTTAGGCTTTTGGCCTAAGTGGAGTTCAACCCCAACGAGGGTCGTTGTTCCTCGCCGGTGGGTAGTCCATGGAGTAGTCATAGTAAAGCTCCTGTGCAGAAGAAAAGCGTGGAGGCTCCGCATATCCACCATGTTGATGTGAGGAACTTGCTGCATCGGATGATGAGTCGAGGTGCTCCTCGACCTCTATGTCGTCTCTTGCATGATGGCCTCCTCTCTCTATGTGTGCATCCAGTGCACCTTCTGTGACCGACCAATCTCCCCTGAGAAACTCCTTCCATCGCAAATCATCTTGTAGAGATCCGAGAGTTCTTGCGGCGATCCCTTTATCTTCTCACATGATCCCCATTGCGGTACTCTAATTGCTGCACAGAAAGCACTAAATGGCAAGTTGACAGCTTTATTGTAAATTTTATACTGGACCGTGGGGTTAGATCGCGACCAATTGAACTTGAAGTCCTGCACAAAAGACATAGTTAATTTCACATATTGTCTTGGCTCTCCTTCAACAAAGTCACTCAGCCCTGCACGAGAAATTAGAGTTTGAACATCTTCAAATATCCCCGCGCTTCTCATGAAATCCGCGCACGGGTAGTAAGAGGGGTAAACTCCCTCTTCACGATTGACTATCATAACTTGTTGGACTTCCAATTCTTGCTGGTTCAAGTGATATCTATTCCACTCCATTTTCTGAAATTTCAACAACCAATATAGAAATTTGATTTGGTGACATATAATTGAGGGAAACTACCATAGGAACTTGCTAGAGTACTAATCATGCATCAAAACTAGTTTCTACCACTTAGAACAAGCATGCAAGCTCACTAAACATGTTACCTACAGCAGCAAAATATTCAAGATATACTCAACCAAACGAAATTCTACTTGGATGGGTGGAGGAGTCACATACCGAAGAGCAAATGTGCCAAATTTCAGACAGAAATCTGGGCTGAGCAAAGAGATCGAAAAATCTGGAGTTCTGAAGCAAAAACGCGAGAGAGAGGAACTTGGTACGAGTTTTTTCGGGAGAGAGACTGTTCTGGGCGAAAGAGATGACAAAGTGGGGCAGAGGGGGACCCACACCACATGGTGGCGCGGCCACCTCCTTGGCCGCGCCGGCCTGTGGTTTGGCACCCTCTGGTGCCCCACAGGTCATCCTCTGGTGCTCCCAGGTGCCTCGTCGAAAAATAGGACCAACGGTATAATTTTTGTGAATTTTTGAAAACTTTGAAAAACGCACATTTCTGGGTATTTAGTTTATTATTACTGGCCAGGAAAATTTTTGAAATCTTCAAATAACTAAAGAACTTTGCAAATTAAAAGTGCTACAGCAACTAGAGCAAGTGGAGGAAGAAAGAGATGTTGTTTACCCTCTCTATGCATACAAAAAGTATTTGTTAACAAGGTTGATCAAGTCTTGCCACCAAATAAATTTTACATAGCATAAGAAGAAATAAACCTCAAATCAATCATGTTACCTTGAATTGTATTGATATGGATCCAATCACGAGAGTTTGATATTCTTCCTTAGGCTCATATATAGGACAATCAATAGTTCCCACTTTGATAGTTCTCACATTAGAAATAGTATTGACTCCACATACTTTATCAATCTTCTTGGGGAAATAAACGGTATGCTCCCTATCATCAACATTGAAAGTAACCTTTCCTTTATTGCAATCAATAACAGCCCCTGCGGTGTTAAGAAAAGGTCTCCCAAGAATAATAGACATATTATCATCTTCCGGCATTTCCAACACAACAAAATCAGTTAATATCAAGCAGTTAGTAGTAACTTGAACAGGAACATTCTCACATATACCA
Organism: Lolium perenne; assembly: GCF_019359855.2. NCBI lineage: Eukaryota > Viridiplantae > Streptophyta > Magnoliopsida > Poales > Poaceae > Lolium > Lolium perenne. The sequence continues at coordinate 72,008,528 of NC_067248.2, read as the reverse complement.
ACAGGAATAGCAGTAGATTTATCAGCCATTTGCAAAGATATATCAGTAGGTATCAGCTTATCTAAGTAAAGTCTCTTATAAAGAGAAAAAGGCATAACACTAACACCAGCTCCCAAATCACATAGAGCAGTTTTAACATAATTATTCTTAATAGAACAAGGAATAGTAGGTATACCTGGGTCGCCCAAATTCTTTGGAATTTTGCCATTGAAAGAGTAATTAGCAAGCATAGTGGAAATTTCCTCATTGGGGATTTTCCTTTTGTTAGTAACAATATCTTTCATATACTTTGAATAAGGAGGCAATTTAATAGCATCAGTCAAAGGGATTTGCAAGAATAAAGGTTTCATCCAATCGCAAAATTTATTATAGTGTTCTTCTTCCTTTGATTTTAATTTCTTAGCAGGAAAAGGCATTTGCTTTTGCACCCAAGGTTCTCTTTCATTACCATGTTTCTCAGCAATAAAATCTTCTTTAGTGTACTTTTTATTTTTAGCATGCTTTTCAGGTTCTTCTTCAACCTCTTCTTTATCAGGAGTATCATTCTTATCATTATCATTATCATTATCATGTTCATTACCACTTTCAGTTTCAGCATCAGAAATAGAAATACTATTAGGATCATTAACAGGTTCAGAGGATTCTACAACATTTTTATGTTTCTTCTTCTTTTTCTTCCTAGAATGAGCACTAGGTTCAATGCGTTGAGAATCTTGTTCAACTCTTTTGGGATGCCCTTCAGGATATAGAGGATCCTGGGTAGAGACACCTCCTCTAGTTGTTACTTCATAAGCATGTTTCTCTTTAGAATTATTCCCTAACAAGTCATTTTGCACTTTAGTGAGTTGATCAATTTGAGTTTGAATCATTTGAAAATGTTTAACAAGCATCTTAACATCATTGGAGGTTCTCTCCACAATATCATGCAATTCACTAATAGCTTGAGAATTTTCCATTAAATGATTCTCTACTCTCATATTAAAATTTTCTTGCTTAACAATATAATTATCAAACTCATCTAAGCATTGTGCAGGAGGTTTCGAATACGGAATATCTTCCCTAGTAAAGCGTTGAAGGGAGTTTACCTCAATCATGGATGAAGGGGAATTATCTCACATATATCTTCAATAGGAGGTAGATTCTTCACATCTTCAGATTTAATACCTTTCTCCTTGAGAGACTTCTTGGCTTCCCTCATATCTTCATCATTCAATTTAATTAAACCCCGCTTCTTCAATATTGGAGTTGGAGTCGGTTCAGCGTAGTCCAATCATCATGATTCCGGCTTATTTTAGCCAATAATTCTTCAAAATGCTGCCCTGGAGTTCTTTTCCTGAAAACACAACCAGCACAACTATCCAGGTATGCCCTAGACTCAATGGTTAGTCCACTATAAAATATATCAAGTAAATCTTGCTTTTCCAGATCATGCTCATGCCGAGCTCTATTAAGAGAGCAGAATCTCGACCAAGCCTCGTGCAATTTCTCTTCATCTCCCCGATTAAAATTATAAATTCTCTGCAAAGCAATATGTTGAGCACTAGCAGGAAAGTATTTGCGGAAGAAAACATCAAGCAATTCTTTCGGACTTTTAATAGAATTAGGTGGCAAATTATTATACCAAGTTTTAGCGTCATCCTTTAATGAGAATGGAAATATTTTAGCAACAAAGTAAGTACGCATCTTAACATCATCAGAAAACAAGCTACTAAGAGTAGATAGCTCAGTCATGTGTTCAACATCACTTTCTTTTTCAGTACCACAAAAGGGTGTTTTCTCAACAATAGCTATATGAGATAGATCAAGAGAAAAATCATAATCTTTATCCCTAATGTTTATAGGAGATGTGGCAAACTTAGGATCAGGAGACAGTTTATATCTAACAGCATGTTCTGCAAGCAACTTTTTAATTTTTCTTGCATCAGTAGTAGCATTGCATTTTTCAATAAAATCATCATTAAGCTCCACATAATCTTCCTCGGGATCATCACTAAAATAACCAAGTTCAGGTGAACTAACAGGTGTAGTAGCATTAGGAGTTTCAGTATTTTCAATTTGTCTAGACCTAGCAATTGTAGCATCTAGAAAAGATCCCAATGAACCACTATCATCAAGCACAGCAGAAACATTATCAATATTATGAGAGTGTTCAGATTCAGCAGATGTACCCGCATGCGAAGCATGTGGCGGTGAAACAAGTTTATCAATCACGAGATGGTGAATCAAGAGCAGCAGAGGTATTCAGAATTGTACCTTTTCTTGTAGTGGATGGTAATATGGCGATCTTAGTATCGCGAGGTTTACCCATGATGGAGAATTTGCAGCGAACAATATTAATCCAAGTGAACTTCCAAATAAAGCTATGCTCCCGGCAACGGCGCCGAGAAAATAGTCTTGATGACCCACAAGTATAGGGTATCGCAACAGTCTTCGAGGGAATTATAACCCAATTTATTGATTCGACACAAGGGGAGACAAAGAACACTTGGAAGCCTTAAAAACGGAGTTGTCAATTCTGTTGCACCTGGAATCAGACTTGCTCGCAAGTGTTTATCAGTAGTAACAGGTTTATAGCAGTAGCAGTAGTGAAATAACAAAGCAGAGTAACAGAGACAGCGGTAGTGATTTTAGTAAACGAGCAGGATTAAAATACTGTAGGCACGGGGACGGATGACGGGCGTTGCATGGATGAGAGAAACTCATGTAACAATCATAGCAGGGCATTTGCAGATAATAATAAAACGGTGTCCAAGTACAAAGCAATCAATAGGCATGTGTTCCATATATAGTCGTGCGTGCTCGCAATGAGAAACTTGCACAACATCTTTTGTCCTACCAGCCGGTGGCAGCCGGGCCTCAAGGGAAACTACTGGATATTAAGGTACTCCTTTTAATAGAGTACCGGAGCAAAGCATTAACACTCCGTGAACACATGTGATCCTCACATCGCTACCATTCCCTCCGGTTGTCCCGATTTCTGTCACTTCGGGGCCATCGGTTCCGGACAGCGACATGTGTATACAACTTATAGGTAAGACCATAAACAATGATTATCTTGATGAAACAATAACATGTTCAGATCTGAGATCATGGCACTCGGGCCCTAGTGACAAGCATTAAGCATAACAAGTTGCAACAATATCATCAAAGTACCAACTACGGACACTAGGCACTATGCCCTAACAATCTTATGCTATTACATGACCAATCTCATCCAATCCCTACCATCCCCTTCGGCCTACAGCGGGGGAATTACTCACACATGGATGGGGGAAACATGGCTGGTTGATGTAGAGGCGTTGGCGGTGATGGCGGTGATGATCTCCTCCAATTCCCCGTCCCGGCGGAGTGCCAGAACGGAGACTTCTGGCTCCCGCGACGGAGTTTCGCGATGTGGCGGCATTCTGGAGGGTTTCTGGCGACTTCGACTTCTCTCTGTGCGTTTTTAGGTCGAGGCCGATAAATAGTCCGAAGGAGGGCGTCGGAGGCCGGCCGAGGGGGCCACACCACAGGGCCGCGCGGGCCCCCCTGGGCCGCGCCGCCCTATGGTGTGGGGCCCTCGGGCCTCCACTTCAATTGCCCTTCTGGCTCCGTTAGTTTTCTGGGAAAATAGGGCCTTCTGCATAAATTCCGAGGTTTTTCCCGAAAGTTGGATTTCTGCACAAAAACGAGACACCAGAGCAGTTCTGCTGAAAACAGCGTTAGTCCGTGTTAGTTGCATCCAAAACACACAAATTAGAGGCAAAACAATAGCAAAAGTGTTCGGGAAAGTAGATACGTTTTGGACGTATCAATAAGTCATCATTATCCAGAAATGGATTCAGACTTTGTTTATCTCCCAATTGATATTGGAGATATCATTTTATACAAATCCATGCATATAATCAACACTGCATAAGCGGTTCATATATAAAAAATACACCAAGGCATGAATTACAAGATAATCCATTCATTGACAAGCAATAGCATCACTGAGAGGCAACCCGTAGCATGACCAATTGCATCCTAGCCATTGAATCTTGTTCAATGTGCTATGGACAGCAAAAGCAGTTCACACACACATGAACGGCAGCTAGAGCAAGCCTAAACCATGGTAGTAGCTAGGGCAAGCACACCAATTAGCCAAGAGTTAACCCTGTAACCTAGTCACTAGCATCTGTTGATTGAATGGATCAATTAGATCATGTACAAGGCACAGAAAAGAACCACAAGCATGCATTGATCCAAATGGACCAAATGGATCATACAAAGGGCACAGGAGAGCATCACTGGCACCACAACTGTCAGCAATGCTAGCCTCTATCAATAGCAAGGCCACCAGCAAGCATTTGGGATAGCACAGGAGCATAAATAGCTAGGATAGGATTAACACAATCACCAGTAAGCATATGAGCAGCACCATGGCATGAACAGATAGGATAGGCCTAGCTCAATTAACCAGTAGGAATTAAACAGGCATAATCATAGCACCAGTAGGCATAGATAGGCAAGAGCATGGCTGCAGTAGGCATAGGCAGGGCATCAAGCAAGTAAAGCAACGCAACAGCAGCAGCATACGCATGAGATGAATCAGTAAGCAGAACTGGAGCAGATGGAGGAGATATAGTAGATAGGGGTAGGAGGTGAAGCAGAGTTACCTGGCGGCGTCCATGGTGGCACGGTGGCACAGGCCAGCCACGGTGGCGCCAAACCGCGGCCAGCCCGGTGCCAAACCACGCACCACCATCGTAGGTGGCGGCAAACACACGAGCATGTCCAGGAGGCGCAGATCGACGGAGTTCGTCGATGAACTCTTCAGCACCTAGCACGGCTGAGCACGTGCACGTCCATCAGAAGAGGGGAAAACCAGATCAACGCAGATGGAAGTGAGCGCCATCGCGTGTTGCGTCGAACGCGACCGGTGGCGAGCCCTAGGACCGCCGGAGACGGTCGGAGAGTGGCGGCGACGCCATCACCACGGGAATGGCCAGACGATTAGGGTGAGAGAGAGGAGTGGCCAGTCGGCCGACCGACCGACCTGGGCCGGTCCGGTTCAACCAGTTGGTTGACCTGACTGGTGGGCCCAGAGGCATTCTGGTCTTTTCACATTTTAAAATAACCCTTGGACTTTACAAAATTCCAAATAATTATAAATACCTCTAAAATTCAAGAAAAATTGGATTAGTGTATTAAAAATAATTCTTAACCAGAATAAAATAATAAATTAAATGAACAACACAAGTCAATTTTTGGAATTTTTGAATTTAATTATAAACTTGGAATTTATAATTTGCAATTTTCCTTTGATATAAAAATCAAGGAAAATTCCAAATGAACTCAAATATTTGTTTATCAAATATTTTCAAAATAAATTCTATTATTCCAAGTCTTTTCTTTTAAAGAATAAATATTTTCCAAAAAGGAAATATTCTAATACTCCATATTCTTTTATTTCCAAAAAGAGGAAAACTCTATTATTTCAAATTCTTTATTTGAGTAAATATTTTCCAAAGGAAAATTCTATTACTCTTAACTCCTTTTCTTTCTAACAGAAAACCATGTTAAAGGATTTAAAGGACTTATAAATTACTGCCAAAGGCATCAATATTTAACTCAAACCTAAATCTTAATAAATATTCCGGGGTAAAGGGATTCAACATGAAATAATACACCCATGCATGCATCATTTGGATTTTATAACATTGTCCTTACCGGACAATGATGCTTCTTTACAGAACTCGAGGTCCAGGTTCCATCCAACACATCGAACTGCATTATCTCGCAGTCACCAGACAAGTTCACCCTTGCTCATGTCATATTGATTATTTACTATCAATTTACTCGCAAAAGTACTATACTTACCATTCCTGCATTGAAAATAAAATGTTACTTTTCCAATTATGAATATGACTATGTGGTGGGCAATGGAACCATGGTATGTGTTGATATGGTGGAGGTTCCATTGCAAGGGTTCTACTCATATAGGACTAATCACCAATGTCGTCAAGTGATTCTAGTGCCGTACATTTTGCTTTAACCATGAGATCTATAATGGCTCTAGGAAAGTCAGCTGTATCTTTTCCCTTCTGCATATCAACGGACTTGATAGGGCATGGCTGGGTGTTGTGATAACACCGCAGTAGGCTAGGAAATCCTTTTAAATCCCAATCCAAGTGGATGAGAGCGCTCTACCACCTATGATGGATTGTCCGCAACACAACGAGTGTAAAGCCATATGAATGGGAGATGTCTACCAGGGATGTGCGGATGGACAACAGGGTGGGTATGCAGGGTCACGGAGAAGGCAGTGATTGGCTTGGATCTTACACCTGGCCCCACACCAAGGAAGTGTGGACGAGAAACGCATCTCGGTTGGTATCAAGGATAAGTTCTCTTATGGGAAAAGTAACGCACCTCTGCAGAGTGTGTTAAATTGTGGCTTGTCACTCCCTGTTCCGGGAAGGGAACTACGAACGCGGCAGGAAAGGAACTCCGTGAAGTTCTGGTCAACCTGTGAAGACTGGCGGGCATAGTTTTCAAAATAAAATAAATCTTTTGAAGAAATATTTTCCAAACATGCATTGACCTGAGATTTTCTGATCAATGGTCGTAGCTAGTGCATCAAACACCTTTTCTTTTTTGAACTCGCTGGGTACCTCTGTACTCACTTTCTTTCGACACCCTTGCTAGACTGTGACAATGAAGTGGAGGCCAACGACGGAGCACCAGAAGGAGACTACGAGCTGGTCTACGAGGAACCTGATCTGTCAGGAGGAGTGGAAGGCGTGGACTACGGAATAGTCTACGGAGCTGACAACAATGAGGCGGAGGAGTAGTGTCTTACCCTAGATATCTTAGAGCCGAGCAGCGTAGTAGCTTACCTAAATAAGTTGTTGAGCTCAGTTTGATCTTTATGTTGAGTTGTAAGAGTTCTTCAGTAGTATCTTAGGGTGTTCTCATCGGACATGTGATAATACCAACTTGTTAAGACCATGTTTGTCATATAATCTAGAGTGTGATGACCTGCAATGTTTCTGTTGTACCACTCTGAGGGATGTGTTATTTGTGAAGAAGTCTCTTCATGAAGATCATATCAATGACTTGTATACTACAACATGCAGTGGTATGCTGGTTCACCGCAGGGATTCTTTTGGAGGAGTAGGTTTACCAGAGATTATTCTAACAGGAGCATGGTATATCTGGTGGGAGCGTTGACAACATGATCATGGCAAAAATGTTCAGTCTCCTCAGCGATAAGCTATGCCCATTGGAGCCCTGGCTACTAATTATTGGATAGCACGGAAGAATCCAATTCAGAGACAAGCCGAAGCATGGACTTGTCCATCTGAAGGGGAGGTAAAGATCAATGTTGATGCTTCTTATAGCGCTGCCGAAGGACGTGGAAGTGTTGGTATTGTCATCCGTGACTATAGAGGTAAATTCACTGCAGCGCAAACTAAAGAACTCCCATTTGTTGCGGATGCAATGATTGTCGAAGCATATGCACTTCGAGAAGGATTATGTCTAGCTCAACATATTGGCTGCAACCGATTTGTGGTACAATCGGACAATATCTTGGTGGTGGAATCAATGCGACATGGTGGATTCTCAGCTACTGCTGCAACAATGATCTTTCGTGATTGCAACATTGTGACGTCAGGGTTTAATAAGGTTACTTTTGAGCACTGCCCTAGGGAGGCCAATTCAGTAGCGCATGAACTTGCGAAGTTTTGTTTTCAGTTTTCTAGTTCTTGTATTTGCGATGGTGATCCCCCTAGATTTATTTTGCCTTTTTTGATAAACGATGTAAGTGTCTTTGATCAGCAATAAAGCTAGCCGAATGGCATTCCCTAAAAAAAAACTCAATGGTTCTTCTCCCGATCCCTCTTTCTCTTCACCTTCACCATGTTTTGTGCAACAAATGCAGATGTAATCGGAGGTCCACGATCTTCAAGGAAGCAACTTAGCAACCAGCCTTACCTTTAGATACCTGGATTAGCATTGTCATCCTCCATTCCCCACATATTGGCGCATTTCCCTATGTCGCCATCTCCGGCCCAGCCCAATCCAAACATCGACCTTAACGTCCCGGCGAGCAGGTCGTCCAACTGCGTGCAAAGAAATCCCGCCAAACTCTTGATGCCGAACGCCCTCCGTCCCCCGCAACCTGCTCGACCAAATGTCGCCGCCGCCCGTTTTTTCCTCTGACCCAGTATGTTCCTCTCTATAACAACCATCGTTTGCGTCCATAGCTTGCATCCAACCAAATAGTACGCGTCGCAGGCATTCTTCAATGGAGAAGAGGCCATGGTAAACGGAGGGGTCGACACTGTGACCCAACATGCCACCCAAACCGACACCCAAACGGCTCCTATCCCCAACATGCCACCCAAACCGACACCCAAATGACCCCGATCAACATTGGTTCATTGTTGGGTGACGGTGAAAGATTGTCCCAAGTTGCACAAGCTCTACACCTCCTATGACACCAACGCAGAGCCTAAGGCAATCCAATGTCATCGCTGTCGTTGGTGACATCTCAAGTGAGGTAAGTGCACCCTAGAGGCCGAGAGGACGGACAAGCTCCAAGGCCAAGACCGAGCGCAATGCCTCCTCGCAAGCGCTCATGGAGACGATCAAGAACCTCCTAGGTGTCAAGTGAGAAGAGGGACGAGCGGAAGCGCTAGGATAAAGAGGAGGCTATGAAGAACTGCGTCGATATCCAACACAAGAATCTCGCTATTGAAGAGATCAACGCCCACAACATGCGCAAGGAATTAGAGCTTGCCCTACTCACCGAGGAGGCCAATCTCATGGCAACCCCATTCACCAACGACATGGATCCAACTCAACGGGCATGGTTGGAGAAGAAGAAGATCCTTGATCGAGATATGTGATTCACTCCATTGTCTACATTATTTTGGACTTTGTGTATGCCGGCAAGGCCGGTTTTGAATTATCTTATTGTACTAAATTTGGATTATTTTCTATGTTGTTGCTTTTATTTATCCATTGAAATGTGGACATGCAATTTCCCAATTCACGAGGGCGCGGACCAAATGCGGTCTGCCGTTGGGGCCGCTTCCAGGCGCAAAACAAACATGGGCCTCCTCGGTGTCTGCCGCGGTGACCCCATACATACCAAAATGGATAGAATGGTTGTTTGAAACGTGGTGGCCTGTTGGAGGTGTCCGAAACCTGTGCAGTGGACTCAGCCATATGCATGTAGTCATGTGCACTTCTGGATCAATCGTGCCAACACAATCTTACTTGCAAACAAAGTAGGCGTCGTACTCCCTACCGTCCAACACAATATTCATATACAACTTCCGGTTCATCCTAAAATGGCACCAAAATATTACCTCCCCGTGCAATGGAGCATCAGCGAAAAATAGTCGGCGTACAACATGCAGTACCCCTTCAGTTTCGGGAATGGCCAAGTGTTCCACGCGCTTCTTGTGAATTCAATAAGACAAGTTGCAGAACTTACATTATGATTTGGCCATTGGATGGAGTGTGCTTCAGCTTGTCCAAGCAACTTCATTCTTTCCTTTGCTCGTGGAAGCTTTGTTCTACCTCTGCAATGAAGAGAGTAAGAGTTAGGTGACACATTAAGTAGCAAACTCCACTGGCAAGACATATCACACAAGTAAAAAAATATCAGGCCCATATTAACAACTAGGGCATATGGAGCTGGATAGTAAGTTTTGTGGTAAGGAAGTAGAATTACTCTCCAAATATGACCTCGGGGTTTGCCTCAAAATCCATGGAATGCGGTTACTCTGAAAGAACGATACTCGTGTTCAGAAACAACAGTTTATGAGCTTGTATGTTGGCATTCTTATCATAAATGACGGTATTTTTCAGAGAAATAAAAGTGTTCAGTTTCCACAAGCAAGCAAGTCAACACTTCACTAGTTACTTTACTGAAGTATGTGCTCGGGAGTGGTGTTTTGGAACATAGGTGCATATGCTCCCTCTCCTTTGAAATGCATCTTACACAGATTTTGAATTTCAAAAAAATGAAACAAAAAATTCGCACATACATCTTCACGTGCTACGCGCTCACAAAGTCGTTTCATAAAAAAAGTCGACTTATCATGTGATGTGTGTAAAAAATACAAAATTCAGTGAAAAAAATAATGTTTTTCACAAGATAAATTTTCTCTTTTTTACATAGACCATAAAAAATGTTATTTTTTCATGAAACTTGATGAACGCACGTATATTATGGAGATGTAGATGTAGAATTTTTTGTCAAATTTTTTTGACACTTCAAAATATGATTTTTTGGTAGAGGGTGCATACTGTAGTTGTCAAACTTTGATAATCTGAACTTTGCACTGCAAAACAGACGAACACAGAGAGATACAGAGAGAGTTTTGGTGTCAGAGTGTAAACGGGCGACTTTTCTGTTTCTGTTATTCAGCTTATAAGGAGATTACAGGGGAACTAACTAGCTCACGATCCGATTCTGTCGCGCCATCCCACGACCTCGGCCTGCACCTGCCACTAACTGAAAACTAGCTAACTACTTAACTAAAGAACCGGTCACAGCCTAGAGCTAGTGCCGTTGCTAAGAACTGGACACGATCAAGCAATGAGATCGTGCCTTATTACAAGAATAGGTAAAGACTAAATGTGTGTGTGTAGAGTTTAGGCTAACATTTCACCCCCTTAAACTCAGCACACCTACTTGATCTCGATGATTCCAAGTGCCTGCCTCATTTCCACGAAACGGACACGCCCGAGAGGTTTTGTCAGAACATCGGCGAGTTGTGCTTCTGTTCTGACGTGATCAACTTCCACCTGATCAGCTTCAACGCAGTCTCTGATGTAGTGGTGCTTGATGTCGATGTGTTTGCTTCTGTCATGGTGAACTGGGTTTCGACAGAGAGCAATTGCTGCTTCGTTGTCCATCATCAGACTGCATTTTGCTGGAGGTTTTCCAGTCATATTCCCGAGCAGCCGACAGAGCCACATCCCCTGGGTCGCCGGTGCAGCTGCGGCGATGTACTCAGCCTCACAGGAAGACTGAGCCACGGTCTTCTGCTTCTGTGAGCACCAGGTGATGAGATTCCTACCGAGGAAGAAAACTATTCCGCTGGTGCTCTTCCTGTCATCCAGATCACCAGCGTGGTCGTTGTCACTAAAGCCGACCAACTCTGTTGTACCACTTCCCTTCCTGTAGCAGCCCTGGATATATCTGAGGATTTGCTTCACCGCACTCCAATGGTTCAGGCTTGGCTTTTCCATGTACCTGCTGGCGTATCCCACTGCATGAGCAATATCTGGGCGGGAGTTTACCAGGTAGCGCAGACTGCCGATCACACTTCGATAGAGAGTGGCATCGAACAGTTCAGCGCCGTCCTCCTTCCTCAGCTTCAGGCGGCACTCCATGGGTGTGTGAGAGCTGTTGCACTTGCTCATCCCCACAACTTCAAGTATCTTGGCGGCATAGCTCCTCTGACACAAGGTGATTGCGCCCTTCGACTGCACCACCTCGATCCCCAGGTAGTAAGTCAAGAGACCCAGATCGCTCATCTTGAACATACGCTGCATTTGTTGCTTGAACTCACCGATCGCCGCCACGTCTGTACCGGTGATGATAAGATCATCAACGTACACACCCACCAGGAGGTATGAACGATCGTTGCCGCGTCGATACACAGCATGCTCCAGTGGGCTGCGGATGAAGCCTAGCGAGGTGAGGATGCGTCCAGCTTCGCGTACCAGGCCCGTGGAGCTTGTCGGAGGCCGTAGAGGGCCTTCCGCAGCTTCAGTACTGCTTCCTCCTTGCCGTCGACGCCGTAGCCTGGCGGCTGTCGGACGTACACCTCCTCGTCCAGTTCCCCGTTGAGGAAAGCGGGCTTGACGTCCATGTGGTGCACCTCCCAGCCCGAGTGAGCTGCCAGAGCGAGGAGGAGGCGCACCGTCTCCATCCTGGCCAACCAGAGCGAAGACTTCTGCGAAGTCCACCCCCTGTCGTTGTGCATATCCCTTGGCGACGAGGCAAGCTTTATGCTTGACGATGGTGCTTTTCGTGTCGCGCTTGACCTTGTATACCCACCTCAAGCCAATGGCTTTGTGGCCCGCTGGGAGCGTCGCAAGCTCCCAGGTGTCGTTCTCGACGATGGAGGCCATCTCCTCGTCCATGGCCTTCCGCCATGCAGCGTCGGCGATCGCCGCGGAGATGTCCCGTGGTTCTTCCGCCGTGAGCATGCACAGCTCCTCGTCGGGTGGCTCCGTCGTGGCGTCGCCCTCTATTGCGTCGTACACGCATGAGAGACGCCTGTACCGGATCGGCCCGGGGTCCACGTCCCGTCCCTCATCACTCGAGGGTGGGGTTGCCCAGCGAATCACCGGTGTCGCTGCCAGCGTGTGCATGGGCTCAGGTGATGCAGCAGGTACGCTGCCAGCAGCGTCAGTGCTGCCGGCCAGCATTGGCGACGAAGGCGTTGGCGATCGAGGAGTGGCATAGCCTGTTTCCACCTCCTCTGTTCCATCTTCGTTCATGTACACCACCGTGAAGGTTGCCGATGAGGTGTCTTGAGCACCTGTCCATTTTCAGCTTTGGTTTTCTTCAAACAAAACGTCACATGTTACCTGGAGTTTCTTCGACGCTGGATCGTAGACGCGGTACCCCTTTGTTCCTTCTTCATACCCGATGAAGACCATCGGAGCTGAGCGGTCAGACAACTTGTTGACGCTAGGCCCGACCTTCTTCATGTGGGCAACGCACCTGAAGGTGCGCAGATGATGCACATTCGGGTTGCGTCCGTGTCAGGCTTCATATTCTATATTTTGGATACAACTAACACGGACTAACGCTGTTTTCAGCAGAATTGCCCTGGTGTCTCGTTTTTGTGCAGAAATTCAACTTTCAGGAAAATCCCCGGAATTTATGTCGAAGGGCTTATTTTTCCAGAAGATTCACGGAGCCAGAAGGGCAGGCCTGGGGGAGGCCCAGGGCCCCCACACACTAGGCCGACGCGGCCTGGAGGGGGGCGCGCCGTCCTACTGTGTGGCCGCCTCGTCCAGCCTCTGACGCCCCCCTCTGGACTATTTAAGGGTTTCGATCTAAAATCGCGAGACGAGAAGTCGAAGTCGCCAGAAACCATCCAGTACGCCGCCACCGTCGCGAAACTCCGTCTCGGGACCAGAAACTCCGTTCTGGCACCTCGCCGAGACGGGGAATTGGAGGAGATCATCGCCATCATCACCACCGACGCCTCTCCATCGACCAGCCATGTTTCCCCCATCCATGTGTGAGTAATTCCCCCACTGTAGGCTGAAGCAGATGGTAGGGATTGGATGAGATTGGTCATGTAATAGCATAACATTGTTAGGGCATAGTGCCTAGTATCCGTAATTGGTACTTTTATGATATTGTTGCAACTTGTTATGCTTAATGCTTGTCACTAGGGCCCGAGTGCCATGATCTCAGATCTGAACATGTTATTGTTTCATGATGATATGAATTGTTTTATGATCTTACCTGCAAGTTGTATACACGTATTGTCGTTCGGAACCCGAGGCCCCAAAGTGACAGAAATTGGGACAACCGGAGGGGAAGGCGGTGATATGAGGATCACATGTGTTCACGGAGTGTTAATGCTTTGCTCCGGTGCTCTATTAAAAGGAGTACCTTAATTTCCAGTAGATTCCCTAGAGGCCCGGCTACCACCGGCTGGTAGGACAAAAGATGTTGTGCAAGTTTCTCATTGCGAGCACGTACGACTAAATATGGAACACATGCCTATTGATTGATTAGTACTTGGATACCGTTTTATTATTATCTGCAAATGCCAAATCTTGATTGTTACATGAGTTTCTCTCATCCATGCAACGCCCGTCATCCATCCATGTGCCTACAGTATTTTAATCCTGCTGTTTACTATAATCACTACTGCTGTCTTTCTTACACTGCTGCTGTTATTTCACTACTGCTACTGTTATAAAACTGTTACTACTGATAAACTCTTGCGAGCAAGTCTATTTCCAGGTGCAGCTGAATTGACAACTCCGCTGTTAAGGCTTTCAAGTATTCTTTGTCTCCCCTTGTGTCGAATCAATAAATTGGGTTTTACTTCCCTCGAAGACTGTTGCGATCCCCTATACTTGTGGGTTATCAAGACTATTTTCTGGCGCCGTTGCCGGGGAGCATAGCTTTATTTGGAAGTTCACTTGGATTGATATTGTTTGCTGCAAATTCTCCATCATCGGTAAATCTCGCGATCCTAAAGTCGCCATATTACCATCCACTACAAGAAAAGGTACAACTCTAAGTACCTCTGCTGCTCTTGATTCACCATCTGTGATAAGTCAACTTGTTTCACCACCACAAGCTTCACATGCTGGTACTTCTGCTGAATCTGAAAATTCCTCTTATAATTTTGATGATGCTTCTGCTGTGCTTGATAATGATGGTTCATTAGGATCTTTTCTAGATGCTACAATTGCTAGGTCTAGACAAATTGAAAATACTGAAACTCCTAATGAAAATGCTGCTACACCTGTTAATTCACCTGAGTCTGTTGAATACTCTAGTGATGATCCTGATGAGGATTATGTGGAACTTGATGATGATTTTATTGTTAAATGCAATGCTACTACTGATGCAAGTAAAATTAAAAAGTTTCTTGCACAACATACTGTTAGATATAAACTGTCTCCTGATCCTAAATTTGCCACATCTCCTATATATATTAAGGATAAGGATTATGATTTTTCTCTTGATCTATCTCATATAGCTATTGTTGAGAAAACACCCTTTTGTGGTACTGAAAAAGAAAGTGCTGTAGAACACATGAATGAGCTTTCTACTTTGAGTAGCTTGTTTTCTGATGATGTCAAGTTGTGTACTTATTTTGTTGCTAAATTTTTTCCTTTCTCATTAAAGGATGATGCTAAAACTTGGTATAATAGTTTGCCTCCTGGTTCTATTGATAGTCCAAGTGGTTTGCTTGATGTTTTCTTTCGGAAATACTTTCCTGCTAGTGCTCAACATATTGCTTTGCAGAAAATTTATAGCTTTGACCAGGAAGATGGAGAGAAATTGCCTGAAGCTTGGGCAAGATTTTGCTCTCTTATCAGAGCTCGGCCTGGACATGATTTGGAAAAGCATTATATACTTGATATATTTTATAGTGGACTAACCATTGAGTCTAGGGCATACCTGGATAGTTGTGCTGGTTGTGTTTTCAGGAAAAGAACTCTAGACGAAGCTGAAGAATTATTGGCTAAAATAGGCCAGAATCATGATGATTGGTCTACACCTGAACCAACCCCGACACCAATATTGAAGAAGAGGGGTATGATTAAATTAAATGATGAAGATATGAGGGAAGCCAAGAAGTCTCTTAAGGAGAAAGGTATTAAATCTGAAGATGTGAAGAATTTACCTCCATAGAAGATTTATGTATGATAACTCCCCCTTCATCCATGATTGAGGTACACTCTCTTCAACGCTTTACTAGGGAAGATATTCCGTATTCAAAACCTCCTGCTCAATTCTTAGATGAGTTTGATAATTATATTGTTAAGCAAGAAAATTTTAATATGAGAGTAGAGAATCATTTAATGGAAAATTCTCGAGCTATTAGTGAATTGCATGGTATTGTGGAGAGAACCTCCAATGATGTTAAGATGCTTGTTAAACACTTTCATATGGTTCAAACTCAAATTGCTCAACTCACTAAAGTGCAAAATGACTTGTTAAAAAATAATTCTAAAGAAAAACACGCTTATGAAGTAACAACTAGAGGTGGTGTTTCTACTCAGGATCCTCTATATCCTGAAGGGCATCCCAAAAGAGTTGAACAAGATTCTCAACGAACTGAAACTAATGCTCCTTCTAAGAAAAAGAAGAAGAAACATAAAACTGTTGTAGAATCCTCTAAACCTGTTAATGATCCTAATAGTATTTCTATTTCTGATGCTGAAACTGAAAGTGGTAATGAACATGATAAAGATAATGATAAGAATGATGCTTCTGATAAAGAAGAGGTTGAAGATGAACCTGAAAATCATGCTAAAAATAAAAAGTACACTAAAGACGATTTTATTGCTAAGAAACATGGTAATGAAAGAGAACCTTGGGTTCAAAAGCAAATGCCTTTTCCTGCTAAGAAACTAAAATCGAAGGAAGAAGAACACTATAATAAATTTTGTGATTGGATGAAACCTTTGTTCCTGCAAATCCCTTTGACTGATGCTATTAAATTGCCTCCTTATTCAAAGTATATGAAAGATATTGTCTCTAACAAAAGGAAAATTCCTAATGAGGAGATTTCCACTATGCTCGCTAACTATTCTTTCAATGGCAAAGTTCCAAAGAAGCTTGGCGACCCAGGTATACCGACTATTCCGTGTTCTATTAAGAATAATTATGTTAGAACTGCTCTATGTGATTTGGGAGCGGGTGTTAGTGTTATGCCTTTTTCTCTTTATAAGAGACTTTATTTAGATAAGTTGATACCAACTGATATATCTTTGCAAATTGCTGATAAATCTACTGCTATTCCTGTTGGTATATGTGAGGATGTTCCGGTTCAAGATACTAATAATTGCTTAATATTAACTGATTTTGTTGTGTTGGAAATGCCTGAAGATGATAATATGTCTATTATTCTTGGGAGACCTTTTCTTAACACCGCAGGGGCTGTTATTGATTGCAATAAAGGAAAAGTCACTTTCAATGTTGATGACAAGGAACATACTATTTATTTTCCCAAGAGGATTGATAAATTATGTGGAGTTAATACAATTTCTAATGTGAGATCTATCAAAGTGGGAGATATTGATTGTCCAATATATGAGCCTAAAGAAAAATATCAAACTCTTGTGATTGGATCCATATCAATACAATACAAGGTAACATGATTGATTTGAGGTTTAATTCTTCTTATGTTATGTAAAATTTATTTGGTGGCAAGACTTGATCAACCTTGTTAACAAATATATTTTATACGCATAGAGGAGCTAAACAACATTTCTTTCTTTCTCCACTTGCTTTACTTGCTGTAGCACTACTTATTTTGCAAGATGCTTTAGTTGTTTAGAGGTTTGAAAATCTTTTTCTGCCCTGTAATAATAATTTTGACACCCAGAAATGTGCATTTTTCAAAGTTTTCAAAATTTCACAAAAATTATACCGTTGGTCTTATTTTTCGAAGAGGCACCTGGGAGCACATGGGGATGACCAGTGGGACACCCCAGGGTGGCACCCCACCAGCCGGCGCGGCCAGCAAGGGGGGCGCGCCACCCTGTTGTGTGGGGCCCTTCTTGCCCCACCACTTCATCTCTTTCTCCCATCTCATTCTCTCTCCCGAAAAAACTCGTACTCACTTTCTCTCACTCGCGTTTCTGCTCAAGAGCTCAAGATTTCTCGATCTCTTTGCTCAGCCCAGATTTCTGTCTGAAATTTGGCACATTTGCTCTTCGGTATGTGACTCCTCTGATTATCCAAGTAGAATTTTGTTTGGTTGAGTATATCTTGAATATTTTGCTGTTGTAGGTAACATGTTTAGTGAGCTTGCATGCTTGTTCTAAGTTGTAAGAATTAGTTTTGATGCATGTTTAGTACTCTAGCAAGTTCCTATAGTAGTTTCCCTCAATTATATGTCTCCAAATCAACTTTTATAATGTTTGTTGGAAAATTTTAGAAAAGGAAGATGGATAACTATAACTTTGGAGAAGTGTTTGAAGGAGAGACGACAAGCACGGGGAGGCCCTCAAGGGCAGCCACTCGGATTAGACGATCCTATAATGAGGATGTCATCGCACCGAGCTTCGAAGCCGAAGAGGACAATGGAGTCCCTAACGCTTCATCTTTTCCATGTTATAACTTTTTGAGTAATGCAGGGTTGCTGGATGATTTCTTGGTCCTCGTTGGTAATGTGGGCTTAACCGCCTACATGGAGGACGAAAGGGATCAATACTACATGCTTACTAAAATCTTTGTTGAGAGCTTTCAGTTGAACAACAAGCACTATCAGCCATCAGTTGCATTCAGGATCTATGGTAATCCTATCACTATGAAGTTGAAGGATTTTTGTATTGCATTGGATATTGCCCCTGTAGGTACAGCAAAGAAGATCGAGAGCAATCCCAAGGATTTGCTGGAGCTCTATCGAGGAGTCACCAATGATGATTGCCGCACCATTCAGGGCGGCAAGATAAGAAACATTCAACTCCCTGCCATTAAATATTTCGCTTATTATCTTGCTACTAGCATTCTTGGTAGGGAGAACACTAGCAATATTTCTAGTTATCATCTTGCTTTCTTAGTTGCTGCACTTACTGGAGAAACACCTTATCATCTTGGTGCTCTTGTTGCTCGCCGTCTGTCTAACAAGGGGCCTATTTATGGAAGAATTGTCGCCTCACGCATGTTAGCATATCTAGATCTTCCTCTTGACCCTACTGATGTGAAATTAACTCCTATAAGGCTTGATATTGCTGCTATGAAGAGTCATCAATTTGTTACAACCGACTCTAGTTTAGATAATATTGTCTATAGAATGTTGTTTGCTGACGGGGAAGAGAGGGAAATCCCTTTGCCGCAGCCAGATTTGTTCAGTATTCACAGGAAACCATGGCCGCGCTCTAAGGAGGAGGTGGATGAGCAGCTGAAGATACATGGCTTCCACCAGCAGCATGACTCCGAGGATGCTGAGCCCTCCCACGACTACACCGTCACGTATCCTGGTGCTTCCTCCAGCACATACTCGGAACAGGATCCATCTTCGTCGTACTACGGAGGTGCCACTTCATGGGCACCATGGAATTGATCTCCACTTAGGCAAAAGCCTAAGCTTGGGGGGAGGTATACCGGCATCACTCATTCTTTGCATATTATGGTTGCTGGATACTTGTACATACTTGTTTAGCTTCTTAAAATGGTTTTCTAATAAGAGGGAGATGATATTTGGGGAAGTGCTGCCTGAAAACAGATTCTGGACTGATACCAAAAAAAATCTCAAAAACAGCCAGAACGTTATTTTGCGAAGCCAATTTTTGTGCATGTTCTCCAGGTTGTTATCTAACTTTCATTAGTTGAACACTTTTCGAGTTGGGCAGTGGAAGAATTTCTTAAAAATCGATTACTGTACTGCTGTCAAGTTTGACGAATTCCTGCTGCTTTGTGTTTATGTGACTCTTCTAGTTTTCATTTTCTTGTTTTTGCTTTGTTTCTTTCCTAAAACACAAAAAGACCAAAAATATTTCTGTTGTTTCTCTTTACCATTTGTTTATTTTGGTTTCTTGCTTTCATTTTGCTTTATTTGCTATCGTTGGTTTGCTATAAGAAAATCCAAAAAGATTTTGCTTTGTTTGCTTGTTTCCTTTTGTTCTTGTTTCCAATTCGAAAACACCAAAAATATTTGATGTTCTTCTTTGGTTTTGTAAAGTTAATTTTGGAGTTCAATGGTCTTCGGTGGTTGGAGCTTGGCTTTCATTTCATATTATTCAAGCTATACAAGTGAAAAGGCAATAATGACGATCTATGACAATCCGACTGTGGTGAGAGGCTGGTATGAACTCTATTTGTTTTCATTTTTGTACATATACTCATCCATGTGAGCATGCTTAGTTGGTTCATGTGAGATATATGTCATTTAAGAGAGTCTAGTAGTTCATGATCTCTCATGATTAGCTCCAATTTATTAATATGAGTAGCATGTCATAAATATTTGCTTGCATTGCTTTATTCATAGATAGATATGACATTGTGGTATCCTCCTCTGAATAATTCACTTGAATCAACTTGGCACATGCTCACGCATGCATATGACTGAACAAAAGTCAATTAAGCCTCGATGATATACTTCACCTCAGAGTTCTTGTATCACTTTTATGCCTCCGTTAATTTATTTTGTCGCAAGCATGATTATGACAGTTACTGCTCTCTTGATTGTCGCTTCCCAGTCTATTGCTAGCCTTCACTTGTACTGAGCGGGAACGCTGCTCGTGCTTCCAAACCCCTGAAAACCAAGTTATTCCAGAGTGTCCACCATAAATACCTATGCATGGCATTTCAAACCATTCCAAGTAAATTCTCATGTGCTACCTTTAAAACCTTCAAAATGCTTCTCAATTTGTGTTTATGTTTTATAGCTCATGAGGAAGTATGTGGTGTTTATCTTTCAATCTTGTCATTTACTCCTGACAGATTTTCACAATGGACTAGTGGCACATCCGCTTATCCAATAATTTTGCAAAAAGAGCTGGCAACGGGGTTCCCAGCCCCAATTAATTAACTTTCATTAATAATTCTCTTCACATGCTTTGCCCTGATTTATCAGTAAGCAACTTAAATTGCAAATAGACAATCCTCCATGGTATGAGAATGTTGGAAGGCACCCGAGGATTCGGTTAGCCATGGCTTGTGTAAGCAAAGGTTGGGGGGGAGTGTCATCCATAATGAAACTAAAATACATGTGTAAACAAAAGAGAAGAGGGATGATTTACCTTGCTGGTAGAGATAACGTCCTTCATGGGAGCCGCTCTTGGAAGTCTGGTTGACGAGGTAGTTAGAGTACCCACTATCATTCGTTGACAACAACAAACACCTCTCAAAACAATTTTACTCCTATTTTACAAATGAAAAGCTCTAGCACATGTTAATCCCTGCTTCCCTCTGCGAAGGGTCAATCTTTTACTTTTACATTGAGTCTCCATTCTTTCTTTGAGCACCTTCTTGAGAGCACAACTGTCATTCTTAGTATAATATGCTTGTCCCAAAATGTGATTAACTGTGGTATAACTTTGATGCTTTTATCTTTGATAATCTCTACTTCCATTCTTTCCATGAACTTCAAAGGTGCTCGAGCATTTATGTTTTGCTGTATAAATACGGGCAAGCGAGATACCACTTTATCATATCCTTTTATGAACATTGCAATCCTGCTGATAGACATGATGCATGATGCTTATTGTTAATTTGTTGGTACCTTTTCCATGATTGACATAGCTATTAGATGATTTTATTTGCATGTATCTTATTATGAATTGCTTAAGTACTTGCCATATCATGAGAATATTTACATCATATGAACAAATGTGTTCGTGAAAGTTCTTTTATCGCACTCAGTTGTTAACTGAATTGCTTGAGGACAAGCAATAAGCTAAGCTTGGGGGAGTTGATACGTCCAAAACGTATCCACTTTCCCGAACACTTTTGCTATTGTTTTGCCTCTAATTTGTGTATTTTGGATACAACTAACACGGACTAACGCTGTTTTCAGCAGAATTGCCCTGGTGTCTCGTTTTTGTGCAGAAATTCAACTTTCAGGAAAATCCCCGAAATTTATGTCGAAGGGCTTATTTTTCCAGAAGATTCACGGAGCCAGAAGGGCAGACCTGGGGGAGGCCCAGGGCCCCCACACACTAGGCCGGCGCGGCCTGGAGAGGGGGCGCGCCGCCCTACTGTGTGGCCGCCTCGGCCAGCCTCTGACGCCCCCTCTGGACTATTTAAGGGTTTCGATCTAAAATCGCGAGACGAGAAGTCGAAGTCGCCAGAAACCATCCAGTACGCCGCCACCGTCGCGAAACTCCGTCTCGGGACCAGAAACTCCGTTCTGGCACCTCGCCGAGACGGGGAATTGGAGGAGATCATCGCCATCATCACCACCGACGCCTCTCCATCGACCAGCCATGTTTCCCCCATCCATGTGTGAGTAATTCCCCCGCTGTAGGCTGAAGGGGATGGTAGGGATTGGATGAGATTGGTCATGTAATAGCATAACATTGTTAGGGCATAGTGCCTAGTATCCGTAATTGGTACTTTTATGATATTGTTGCAACTTGTTATGCTTAATGCTTGTCACTAGGGCCCGAGTGCCATGATCTCAGATCTGAACATGTTATTGTTTCATGATGATATGCATTGTTTTATGATGTTACCTGCAAGTTGTATACACGTATTGTCGTCCGGAACCTGAGGCCCCAAAGTGACAGAAATTGGGACAACCGGAGGGGAAGGCGGTGATATGAGGATCACATGTGTTCACGGAGTATTAATGCTTTGCTCCGGTGCTCTATTAAAAGGAGTACCTTAATTTCCAGTAGATTCCCTAGAGGCCCGGCTGCCACCGGTAGCGTGTCAAGGTGGGATCCCCATGGGATGTCATTTTGTACTATGTAGTTCAAATTTTGATGTCAAAATTTGTACTAAAAAGTCAAATTATACTACAAGTGGGACAAAAGTGGGATCCCACCTGACACCCTTAGCCACCGGCTGGTAGGACAAAAGATGTTGTGCAAGTTTCTCATTGCGAGCACGTACGACTAAATATGGAACACATGCCTATTGATTGATTAGTACTTGGATACCGTTTTATTATTATCTACAAATGCCAAATCTTGATTGTTACATGAGTTTCTCTCATCCATGCAACGCCCGTCATCCATCCCTGTGCCTACAGTATTTTAATCCTGCTGTTTACTATAATCACTACTGCTGTCTTTGTTACACTGCTGCTATTATTTCACTACTGCTACTGTTATAAAACTGTTACTACTGATAAACTCTTCCGAGCAAGTCTGTTTCCAGGTGCAGCTGAATTGACAACTCCGCTGTTAAGGCTTTCAAGTATTCTTTGTCTCCCCTTGTGTCGAATCAATAAATTGGGTTTTACTTCCCTCGAAGACTGTTGCGATCCCCTATACTTGTGGGTTATCACCCCGTCGAGGCTCCGCGTCGGAGCTCTGTTCAGGATGTATACGGCGGTTTTCACCGCCTCACCCCAGAACTCCGAGGGCATGCACATGCTCTTCAGAAGGCACCTCGCCATCTCGACGACGGTCTGGTTCCGTTGCTCCACCACGCCATTTTGCTGCGGAGAGTATGGCGCAGTGGTGTAGTGCTTGATGCCGAAGTCCTCGCAGTACACCTTGAACTGGCCGGAGTTGAACTCCCTTCCACGGTCTGAACGGAGCGCGCGCAGATTACGCTGCGCGTCAGCCTCGGCCATGACCTTGATCTTCTTGAAGAACATGAACGCGTCGGCCTTGCTCTTGGTCATCTCAACCCACATGTATCTGCTGTAGTCATCAACCACCAACAGGAAGTAGTTGCTTCCTCCTACGGTGGTCGGGGTGATCGGCCCGCACAGGTCGGTGTGCACCAGGTCGAGGCCACGTTCCGCACGATACGCCGATGCGTGCGGGAACGGCGCCCTGTGCTGCTTTCCGAGTGCGCAGTCGTCGCAGAGATCGCCCACCCGATCGACCTCCAGCAAGCCTCGCACCATGTTCTTGCGAGCTAGGGTATGGAGCGCTCGGAAATGGAGGTGGCCGAATCTCGCGTGCCACCGCCACGTGACGTCGTTGAACTTGGCGAGCAGGCACACCGGCATGTCGATGCTGAGGATGCCGGTGTACAGCTTGTTGCGAGTCCTCCTGACGCGAGCCAGGAGCCCACGCGCCGGCTCGTGGATGCTCATGACGCCGTCGCCAATGTCGACTTTGCAGCCATTCTTGTCCAGCTGTCCAACAGAGATTATGTTGTTGCGCAAGCATGGGATGTAGTATACCTCTGCGAGGACGCGCTGCTGCCCGCTCTGTGCGCGGGAGACGATGGAGCCCATGCCTTCTATCTTCACGAGAGAACCGTCGCCGAACCTGACGGTGCCATGAACAGATTCGTCGAGGGACGAGAACATCTGTCGCACGCCCGTCATGTGGCTGCTGGCGCCCGCGTCGAAGTACCAGACCCCGTCCGGAGATGGGACAGGTATCACCTTCTCTTCATTGAGGAACACGGCCTGGGGCATGACGGCAGTGTCGCGCTCAGACTCTGTGACCACGGCCATGAGCATTGCAGGGCCCTCGTCCTCATTGGCTTGCATGAGGTTCGCCTGCTCCTTCTTCTCGCGGTCCCGCTTTGCCTTTCGGCATTCCTTTGCCCAGTGCCCGGGCTTGCCGCAATAGCGGCAGTTGCCGGCGCGGCGTGGCGCGCCGCTGCCACCGCCACCGGTACCGTCGCCGCCTTTTTTGCCGTTGCCGCCCCCAGACGTCTTTGGTCTGGGGCTTCCCTTGGAGCCTGATGACGACCCTTGCCCGCGCTGCTGTTGGCGAGCAGGCCACTCCTCTTCAGTGAGCAGGAGGCACCCGCCCGTCTCTGGCTCCGTGGCGCCACGTCCCTCGGACGCAGGTAGCCTCCCGCTGAGTTCCTCGATGGACAACGTGCTCAGATCGAGAAGAGTCTCGATGGAGCAAGCCATCTGCCCATACTCCTTCGGCACGACTCGGAGCAGTTTTTGAACCGCGTCCAGCTCCGTCGTGTGATCCCCGAGGGACTGCAGCTCGCAGAGGAGGTTAGAGAGACGCGGGAAGAATTCCTCGATGTTCTCACCTTTCCTGAAAGCCATCGCGTCGAAGTCCTTTCGAAGCTTCTGACACCGTGCCTCCCGCACACGGACGTCGCTGACTGATACATCCCAAACGTATCTATAATTTTTGATGCTCCATGCTTGTTTTGTTGCAATTTTTATATGTTTTATGTGCACTTTTCCACACTTTTTAGCATTTTCTGGGACTAACCTATTAACGCAGTGCCGCAATGCTAGTTCCTGTTTTCTTCTGTTTTGGTGTATCAGAAAAGTTGTACATGAAAGTTTCTCGGAATTGGACGAAACAAAAGCCCAGAGTCTTATTCTTCCGGGGTGAAGACGGAGCCAGAATGACACGCGCAGGAGAGCTGCCACGTGGCAGTACATAGGGCAGGCGCGGCCCCACCCTTGGTCGCGCCTGGCCCATGTACTGGCGCCTCGTCGCCTCGTTTGCTCCGCCCTTCCGCCTATTTATTCCTCGTATCGGGAAAACCCCAGGGACCCGAGCCTCCATCCACGAAAAGTTTCGTAGCCGGCGTCATCGCCGAAACCAAGTTTCGGGGGACAGAAGTCTCTGTTCCGGCACCCTGCCGGGACGGGGAAGTGCCCCCGGAGCAATCGCCATCGACTCCACCGCCTCCAATTCGACTCCATGATGGTTTGTGAGTAATTCCCGCAGGGACTATGGGTTCTTGGCTGTAGCTAGATGGTACTCTCTCCCATGTGCTTCAACACAATGATCTCATGAGCTGTCTTACATGATTGAGATCCATATGATGTAATCGGTGTTGTGTTTGTTGGGATCCGATGGATTGATCATTATGTTCAGTATATCTTATAAGTTTGTGAAGTATTTGTTGTTGCAATATTGTTATGTTTAATGTTTGTCACTAGTGCACGAGTGGCATGATCTTAGATCTAAGCTCTATAATTGTTGCTTAGATTGTATCTACAAATTGTATGCACATGTCTTTGTCCGGAACCCGAGGCCCCAAAATGATCTCGAATTGGGATAACCGGAGGGGATGACTTTGATATGAGGATCACATGTTTTCACCAAGTGTTAATGCTTTGCTCCGGTGCTCTATTAAAAGGAGTACCTTAATTACCAGTAGTTTCCCTTGAGGCCCCGCTGCAAACGGGCTGGTAGGACAAAAGATGTTATGCAAGTTTCTCATTGCGAGCAGGTATGACTATATATGGAAAACATGCCTACGATATTAATAGACTGGATATTTTGTCTTAATGCTAAATTCAATTCTGTCAATTGCCCAGCTGTAATTTGTTCACCCAATACTTGTTATCTGGAGAGTTACCACTAGTGTAGATCGTCGGGAACCCCGGTCCTTTATTTTATCATTATTGCTTTTCAATCAACTATGTGCTAGGATATTTTCCAGTGCCATCTCCTCTGTGTTACTGCTACTGATGTGTTACTATTGCTCTCATATTACTGCCGCATCACATTTCCCTGTCAACACGCCATCAAAGTAGTACCAACTATTTTCTCTGCGCCGCATCATATTACCACTGCTTTCACATCACCCTGTTGCTAGTGATTTTCCAGGTGCAGCTGAATTGACAACTCCGTTATCAAGGCTTATAAGTATTCTTTGGCTCCCCTTGTGTTGAATCAACAAATTTGGGTTTTACTTCCCTCGAAGACTGTTGCGATCCCCTATACTTGTGGGTCATCAAGACTATTTTCTGGCGCCGTTGCCGGGGAGCATAGCTCTACTTATAAGTTCACCTTGGGAGTACACTCCACCTCTTTTGTTGTTTTTATTTCATTTTGTTTTGTCTAGTTTATTTTTGTCTTGTTTTATTTTTCCTATATATCTGAAAATCCATAAAAAATTGAAAAATCGAAAAACTAAAAACTTTTGTTATGGAAGGACCTGATTTATAATCTATGGAACTTGCAGAATTATTTATGAAGTATAGATAACCATATAAGAGCAAAGTCATGGGGGCACGTTAAAAAAGTTGGATACAATTGCTAAAATTTTGCTTAAACGCCATGATATAAATTGTTTCTCTAAACAGGATACTAAACATCTTAAATTCCAATGTGGCTTTAGTGAAGAAGTTTTAATTTTGAACTATCATTGGAATAACTATAGTCATCTTGGATTCGAAGAAGTAGAATAATTTGTCTTATTTATGGGAGCCTCTGAAATAGAATCATTCATGTCTAAAAATTATGAAACTTGTGTTGTTTGTCATGACCTTAAAAATTATGTCTCTTCTATCCTTGATTATTGCACAGAAAATTTCAGCAATAATCTCCCTGACCACCGCCGCCACCGGTCTCCCGCACGATCTCCCTGACGACGACCTCGTTGCCGCCGCCACGTACCAGGCTTCGACCACGCCGCGCGAGCGGGGACACGGAGGTGTGACGCGGTGGCTGTGATCCGCCACTGCCTGCGCCCGCAACCTGCGTCCCCTTGGCCTTCTCCGCAGCTGCCGCCGTGCGATCGGCGGAGGTCGACATCTAACCCGGACGCTCTGATACCAAATGTAGTTGCCAAACTCTGATAATCTGAACTTTGCACTGCAAAACAGACGAACACAGAGAGAGAGACGGAGAGAGAGTTTTGGTGTCGCGTGTAAACGTGCGACTTTTCTGTTTCTGTTATTCAGCTTATAAGGAGATTATATCCGATTCTATCGCGCCATCCCACGACCTCGGCGTGCGCCTGCCACTAACTAAAAACTAGCTAACTACTTAACTGAAGAACCGGTCACAGCCTAGTGCTAGTGCCATTGCTAAGAACTGGACACTATCAAGCAATGAGATCGTGCCTTATTACAAGAATAAGTAAAGACTAAATGTGTGTGCAGAGTTTAGGCTAACACATACGCATATGGGAGCCGAATTGAATTTCCGCACCTCTATTGTCTATTTGTAATTAGTCACTGACTACAAATAATTATGTGAGTATATTGTCAATCACTTGTGTATTCTAAATTGTTAAAGCTATCCACACAGTTTCTTATTGGGGATCCAGAGCACTTTTGAAAAAAAAACTGTAGGTAAATTACTAGTCAACCGTTCTTTATATGTGAACACGGTTTTAAAGAAGTTATTGAACGAAGCTTTAAGACTGGATGGTTTGAAGGTTCTAGCTTCTTGTAGACATGCAGTTTGCATTTTTTTGTTTTCTAAATGCTTTAGCCATATGGGAACAATTATCATGTTAAAACCAAGATATATTATGAAGAAAATACTATGTAACTGAGAAAACAACGAGAGAGATAACTGGAGGTACAATCTAGGGCACATATGCATGCCAGAAATATAATAGTTTTATTTCGGAAGCAGATTTGGTGCACATTAGCACCAATGCTTCTGGTTTTGAAAATATTAAAAAATTGTATATCTAGGTTTCAAAAAATCGTCACATTTATTCCATGAATACATAAATATGTCCTGAATACTCGTGCAAAATTTCGGTAGAAATTGCATTATATTTTGAGATACAGGGAAAAACAAATGTGTGGCTACGTATAGGGGCAGATATTTGTCAGAAATTTGTCCTTTTTGTACATTTCAAAATACAATATATTTTTCTCCCAAATTTATGTCGTATCTACGGAATGCTAATATGTATGTGGATATTTAATTTCAACTTTTTGTAATTAAAAAAATATGATTTTTAAAAAGCAGGAGCACTTGTGTGCCAAAGACACTTTTAACTTTTCTTCACGAATGAAATGCCATAGCAATGTTAAGTCGGTGACTTCGTATTTTGAATTGCTTAGATGGTTACATGCTAGAATATTAACACTGGCAAAATGTGACGAAGAGCTGCAACCAGTAGCATGCGGATTATGGAGAGAAGATACACGTGAAGAACAAAAGAAAATATAAGAACATACACAAGAAAATCCATGCCGTTGGAATGATTATGGGGTTGCATCTTCAATTTCAGCCCATTATGACTCTACCTAAGGCCGATAACTTCGAAACTGCGGCCAACTCGACTGCATTTGGTTTGTTCTTGGGCCACAACCGATGGTGATAAGGATAATGCAATTTCTCTTCGCTTCGTCCTTTTGAGAAGTGAAGTGACGAGGGTGCTCCTCGGCAATGCCCACCTTTTGGGGCTTAGGGTTGACGGAATCCTGCAGGCTGACATGAGACATCGAATACCAAACAGACATGGAGAGAGATTTACCCAGGTTCGAGGCCCTCGATGAGGTAAAATCCTTACTTCCTGCTTGTCTGGACTTGATTATCGAATGTATCGGGTTTACAATGGGGTAGCCGAAGGCTATGACTAAGATCTCGTCGAGAGGCTAAGATTTTTAATGACCTAGCTCTAGACTTGCGATGAATTTGGCTGTGGTGATTGTGTGTCCCTCGGTAGACCCTCTCCTGGCCCTTATATTGTAGACCAGGTCTCAAGAGTTATGTCCGGGTTCGACTAGGTTAAAAAGAGTTCTATGTCTAAATTATCCTTGTCTATCGTCTTCTTGCCTTGTTCGTCAATAATCCTTCTTTGGAATCGACATATCGGCCCACCTTGGTCGGTAGATGATCTTCATAGGCCCCTCGTTGGGTTGTAGGAGGTAGGATAACATTGGTTATTCGAAGGGTACTGCCCACATCAGTAGCCCCCGAGTGACTGGCCGAAGTAAAGCTTCGGGCAGGGACTAAAATTGCCTTCTGTCGAATGTCCATAATTGTTCGGAAGTCTTGATCTCTTATCATTTTGAAATCAAAGACTCATTTATATCGCGTGCGCGTCCAGCGCTCCCGATGGAAATAGCCCCCGAGTCTAGACACGGATGCTTGCAACCGTGTGTAGACTTAAGTTGTACTACTCAAATGTTTTTGCTGACGATATTTTTCGCAAGCTGTCGTAATCATCCGATATATTTTTCTATATCGGGTCCTTCAAAACTTCGAGTGAAGTCATGCTAGATGATGGTACGTAAGGGATTGGAGTAACGTGCCTAGTCTTACTCGATAAATCGATTCTGGTTAACTGCCGATGGTAAAACAACGTTACCCTACTCAGAATAAAATCCCCAGGCATGATCCTGGCTCTTCTGAAATCTTCGAGTCCATGTCCTTCTGTCCTCGATAGTTTCCTAGATCTTCTGAAATCTTCGGATGCTAATTCTTTTGTCTTCAATAGTTTCTATCGGGTGCTCGTCCAGCGCTCCCGATGGGAGTAACCCCCGAGTCTAGGGACGGATGCTTGCAACCATGCGTAGACTCAAGTCGAGCAACCTAATGTTATAGTTTCCTTCAGATGCTATATGAACGTTGAGTCGATACTTTTGGTGACATCATTAGTGACGTGGCTACTGCGGCGGCTCGATTGACAAGACGTGTCCTGGCGTACCCACCACACTTCTGCGCGGTTAGTTAGGAAATGACTGAACCTTGCGTACTGACCGAGACGCCTCCTCGATTTCCACGCGTGGTGGGAAAAAATGTCCTTTGGCATGATGGATGCGATGATACGTAGTGACCTAATCGCTTATCCCTTGGCTCAATCCCTTGGTAACTCCCCTTTTATAAAGGAGGAAAAAGGTTTTACTCCCCCTGTTCTTCTCTTTCACTGCTTCTCTTCTTTCTTCGTTCTTCCTCCTCACAGCTACCGCGTCGCCACCGCCATTCTTCAATCCACCTTCGCATTCTCAGACACACCCCGAGATGGTAAAGAAGAAAGGTTCTACTGTCGCCACCGGTGCTACTTCGAGCGGCGCCGTAGCCAAGGCTACCGTTGATGCATCGAAAAAGGTCGCGTCAGAGGTTTTCCCCGCGGCGCCGAAGGACGCCCCTGACTATTGGCTTGCTTCAACAATGATGAAGCGCGATGAGAAGAGGGCTCGCAGCCTCGGCTTGATCTCTCCTGAAGAGGGAAATGTCATATTACTAGTTTTAGCCTCACGCCCCAATCCTCCTGCCGTTTTACCGTGATGTTCATATCGTTATTGTATCGAGGATTATCTCTGCCTGCCCATGAGTTTCTTCGGCGTCTTCTGCATGTGTACGGGATCAAATTATGGCAATTAACTCCCAATTCCATCCAACATCTTGCTATTTTCATCACCCTCTGTGGGGCCTTTCTGGGTATTGATCCTCACCGGGGTTTGTGGAAGAAGATATTTTTGTCAAACGCTACAACGGCAGTAGTGGTTCCTTTGTCACCGGCGGAGTTGGGTTTGT
Source organism: Lolium perenne (assembly GCF_019359855.2). NCBI lineage: Eukaryota > Viridiplantae > Streptophyta > Magnoliopsida > Poales > Poaceae > Lolium > Lolium perenne. The sequence continues at coordinate 71,978,024 of NC_067248.2, read as the reverse complement.
TGTCCACAAAGAGGCAAATTATTTCAATTTCCCAATGAGAGAGTCAATTCAAGGGTGGAGACTGAAGTGGTTCTACCTCAAAGATTCATCGGCACCTAACATGCATCTGCCGAAGTTTGTCGATGTCCTTGAAGCTGTGCCGAAGAAATCTTGGAAGAATATATTGACATCTGAAGAAAAGCCTGTAGTCGACAAATTGTTTGATAGGATTCTACGGATTAAGGAATCTGGCGGCCAAACTATGATGGGCACTGAAATTGTGGCTGTTTTCCTGAAACGCCGCATCCAGCCGATTATGTCCAGAGCCCACCAGATGTGGTTATATTCGGGTTGTAAGGATGTAACTAGAGTCAACATTGGAGAGTTGTCTGAGAAGGAACTACTGGATGAAGTTAGATTGTTGACTCATTTTAGTCAAGAGGACTCGATTCCACTTCTGGCCTTTCAGGAGCCTTATGACCTTGATCATCAACCAAATGAGGTGAATCTCTTCTCTGTTCATACTAACATTTGCACTCGACATACTCTGCTTTCCTTTATTAAATCCTCATCTAAACTGGTAGGTTCCATCAACTGCCGAATAGTTTTCGAATGCGTCGGAAGAAAACGTTGAGGAGGGCCATTCTACTGTCAACATAGAATCCTGTGCTGAAGAAAACGAAGTCCTTCAAGATGAAGACAATGATCCTGCCAACCTCGAAGCTCTTTCTGCAGATCATAGATCCTTTGCTGATGACTTACTGATACAGCGGAGTCGAATCATGACAATGATGCTGATCATGCTCCCTTCGTTGATGCAGCTCCGGAGAAAACCAACACACAACCGCCGAAGAGATCTTCTGGCGGCTTTGCGGACGAGGACGATCCGCTCGACTTGTAAGTTTCTTCCACTGTTCTTAGAGTTGCTTTGTATTCTTCTATTCTGAATGTTTTATGCGCCTATAGAGACGAAGGCTTTATAGAGCCTCCTTCGAAGAAGGCAAAGGCGAGCCCTAGCAGGCCAACTCCCGTAGCTTCCGAAGCTTCTGCTCTGCTAGAAACTATGGCTGCTCAACCTTCAAGCGCCTCTTCCCTTTCGAAGGGGAAAGAGAATCCTTCTGCAGCAGCTACTGTTGTTTCTCCTTCTTCCAGCGAGAAACCTGTAAGTGTTCCAACTTTTGTTTTCCTTGATGATGGTTCTCCTTATACCACCCCTCGTGACGTGGGCATTACCCTTCGGGTAACTGGAATTGACCTATCCCGTGTAGCTCAGCTGGAGGCCCATGAAGACAACCGAAGGCAAGGTGGGCCACAAGGTCGGTGCCGAAGAAGATTCCTTGAAGACCAAGACAAGGATCGATCGAACAAGGAAAGTTTAGAACTAGGTCTCTTGTAAACCTAGTCGTACTCGTGTAGATCTCTTGAGACCTTGCCCCCTTTATAAGGGCCAGGAGAGGGACTGCCGAGGGACACACAATCAATCTTAGCAACCATAGCCACCGTAAGTCCAGAGCTATGTCATCGTAGCACTTAGCCTCTCGACAAAACCTCAGCCAAAACCTTCGGCACTCCATTGTAACCACGATATTTTCATAATCAAGATCAGACAGGCAGGACGTAGGGGTGTTACCTCATCGAGGGCCCTGAACCTGGGTAAATTGCTCTCCCCGTTGTCTGTTAACCGATGTCTCGTGTCAGCCTACAGGATTCCGTCAACCCTAAGCCCCAATCGGAGGGCATTGTCGAGGAGCACCCTCGTCAATTGGCGCCGTCTGTGGGAACCCTGTTGGCACAAGATCCGTCATCGGCAGATCCAACCATGTCGTCGACAGCTTCATCGACGCCATCATCATCACCGATCTTGGGAAGCCCGATTCGATTCGGCTCCTATGAGTTCACCCCACACAGCGACTCTTCTCGCTCGACTTTTTCGGGTTTGCAAGGAAACATGGAGATGGAGTTCGGGAGCGTCCACTACAACGTCAACGCAGAAGGAATCCTTCGACTGCTCGAGCCGCACGCTCTCAGGAAGCCTCCCTCATCGGTCGTTGGGCCGATCATGTCATCATCAATCGACCTCTTGGCTGGGTTGACGGATTCGACTGATTCGTCCGCACCATCGACTCCACGATCGACAACTTCAATGTCGGTCGGATCCGACAACCCCGCACCATCAGAGATGACCTCGTACTACTGTTTGAACTACGACACACGGTACGGACTGGGATCGAGTGACACACCGTTCATCTGTAGCGCCCAGTATTCATCGGGAGAAGACAGTGTCGACAGCACCGTCAAAAAAGGTACCTGGAAAGCAGCGCGCCACCAAGTTTACGCTGCCAATAACACAAGAAACGCAAGGAACGGGGGAGAAGGAGATCACACCCCACGCTCCAGCAGACGACGAAGCTTCGGAAACAGTGCCAGAAACCATGATAGCGATTACACCATCGCAGAGGAAGAATGGGCAGCTGCCCACACGGCCGTGAAAAACAACACACCACTCCCCGTTGGAGCTTCGGTCGGAACCCTCAACGCCTTTCGTGAAATACTGGACAAGAATCGGGAGAGGCTATCTCTCGAGCAAACCACCCTTGAGATACGTCTGCGGGCGGCAGAACGATCCAGCGAACAACGAAGAGGTTCGTGAGGAAGCGCTTCCCGAAGCAGTCAAGGTGCGGGGAAGCACCGATCGAGATTATCCAGGCTTTCGGAAGACGATGCTAGGGAGATAACATCAAACTTATCCAGGTCATTCATGACCACGGATACCGCAGGAATGCTGAGGCCAAAAACCGTCGAGGCAGCAACCGCTAATCTCGCGGCATACCTTGTTAACCAACAATCCGAAGGTTCCATGGTTCAGGCTCATCGGGGCGCTCTAGAAAGCCTTGCAATCCTGGGAGATAAATTGGTTCCGCGAAAAGAAAAAGCCTCACCACAAGTCGGAGGCTCAAAACACCGTTCAAGGGATGCTCGAGACTAGATTACCCAAAGCAGAATCGACAAAGCCAGACGACGGCGAGCCGCGAGGGGGGATTACGACAGTGACACCTCAGAGGAAAGCGAGGAGTATGATGGGAGTGCTGAGGAGGGCTGACTGCCTGAGCTACAAGATTCGAGAGACGATGCCACCCAAAAAGTTTAAACCTACCCCTACTGACACCGCCAAGTATGATGGACAGCAGGAGCCAAGATCATGGATAGATGATTACTTGTTGACGGTGATCTTACACAAAGGAAACCAGATTGCAGCGATGCAGTGTTTGCAGTTTTACCTGAAAGATTCGGCACGAGCCTGGCTGAGGGGCCTGCCGAAGGGATCTATCAAGTCATGGGACGACCTGGTGGATGCTTTTGTCGCCAACTTCCAAGCAACATACAAGAGGCCTGTTGGGATCGAAGAGTTGCGGCACTACCAGTAGAAGCCGAAAGAATCGATGTGTGCATACATCGGGAGATTCACAAAACTCCTGAACACCGCCGAAGATGTCTCCATCGACAGAGCAATCGACGCCTTCAGCGACGGCATCCGACGAGAATATTACATAGAAGAACTTGGACGCAAGAAGCCAAAGACTATAACCAAGTTAATGGAGATCGCCAACAGCTGGGCTGATGGCGAGGACAACGTGCGAAGACCACGACAGCGCAGGGACGATGAAGATGATGATCAGCCGAAAAATGATTCAGGTGGTCGCAGAGATCGTCGCAAGAAGAGGAAAGACCGCAGTTACGATGACAATAACTTAGTAGCTGTTGGATATTCTGATCGGCAAGACGATCAGTACGATGACAGGCGAGATGATCGGCAGGATGGCAACCGGAGCAACTCTGGGAACCGTAGCAATTACAAGCCACGACCTCAGAGGACACCCGAATTGCCCTTTGCTGAACAGATAAATGCACCCTGCTATCTGCACGCATACATCGACTCCAAAGACAATAAGAAGAAATCAAGCCATTTGCTCATAGATTGTCGACAGTTCATTGAGATGCAGAAGCTCATCCTGCAGAAGCAGCAGCAGCCGCCAACACCACCACCCCCGCCTCAGCACCAGGTTCAGCAAGTTCAGCCTCACAATCCTAACGAGTCTTTTCCACCACCTCGTGGGCAGATGAGCATGATTCACAGAAGTGGTGTTTCGAGAAGGGATATGAAGAAGCTCACCCAAGAAATCAACCTGGCAGAAAGTATCATGGCCAACATCCCCGAGTATATCGACTGGTCCTCTTAGAGTTTCACGTTCAGCAGGGAGGACCACCCGATGACAATACCAAAGCCGGGACATGCTGCGCTAGTGGTTGAAGCGCAAATTGGAGGATTTAAGATGAGCAAAGTTTTTATGGACGGTGGAAGCGGGCTAAATCTGATATTCCTCGACACGATCAAAACCATGGGAATCACGATGAGGATGCTAGAAGAGACAGATACCTGTTTTCATGGGATCGTCCCCACGTCGCCAGCGTACTCTATTGGCAAGGTTTTCCTGAACGTTGTCTTTGGTAAACCCGATAACTTCAGGAAGGAAAAGATCGAGTTTGAAGTAGTGAATTGGGAATCACAGTACCACGCTATACTCGGAAGATCAGCTTATGCCAAGTTCATGGCTGTGCCACATTATGCATACCTCAAGCTGAAAATGCCAGGGAACAATGGGACAAATATCACAGTCTATGGAAGTTTCTCACGCTCAGACAATTGTGATCGCGAGTTTCAGAAGATTGCTGCAAAGTTCGGGCTCAGACAGGAAGCTATCGACCTCCCTTCAAAATCGTCGGCACGCGATGATAGGGAAGATGAACGCGTCAGAAGGATAAAGAAGAAGCCAGCCGATCTGGACACAGAAGTCACTGCAGCAAAAACATCGGCAGCCGCTGGTACTGCAGTCACTGAAGGAAGCAAACCCCTAGCAATCACCGCTCAGAATTCTAGTGAAATCGGTGAGGCTTCCAAAACCGCGGGCGCAGTAGACAAGCTTGAAGACAAGGAGAATCCTCCTCTCGTTTAAAAGACGGCTAGTATTTCGTTTTTCTCGTTGTTAGGCAAGGTGCTTTCTCATCCCTTAGTTATTTGCTTACAATATTAATAAAAACTTGAGTTTCGTTTCTCTGAAGCATTGCAGTAATTCGGGTCACCCGAACCATATCATCTAAACTTCGTTTTGCATATTACGGCAAATGGAGGCGCGTTGGAAAAACATGTCTAGTAATTGCACTCTAAAGCCTCTGAAACTACGAGCGCTATGAGGCAAAACTGACAAGGATCACACCCTTTCGCTATAGATGCCTCAACGAGTGCCGTAAATAGCAGGGGACATGGAACAAATAAGTTAACGACCCATGCTCGGTACTTCACTTATGGAAGTGCCAAAGAGCGACGGAGTCATCGGCAGAGTTGGTGCTCCCAATATATTTGGGAGCTGCTGTCAAGACATACGTCGGTTGAAGGCAAAGTTGCACATGCAACGGGTTTAGCAAGACCGGCAACACGAGCTGATCACTCGAAATAATTTGCTGACCAACGAGTATACATACATTTTCACGAGCAATTGAGATTCGCTCCTTCAAAATTTACCAACGGCATTAGCATGATAACAAGGCATTAACATGCAGTTTAAACATAAAACAACCTTTTCGAATAACTAAAAGATTCTTATCTACAGTACAAGAATAACCCTGAACTACTCTTGTGGAGTTTCTCTTTCTTCAGGTGTCTTCGAGTCCTGTTCAAGTTTGTCGACAATTATATTGGCAGACAGCATCACCTTCGGGTACAGAAGTTCTAAATCACCTGTCACCTTGGCAATTGAAAGCAAATTCGCTGAAGGATAACGCGCTTGAACAAGGGATAGTGTAAATGAGGCCCCTGCAAAAACTTGAGCGCGAACCAAGTCTCGGATCTTCCTGGTATTGCTAAACTCTGACATCAAAGTTAACCACGTGGGAGGAACCGCATTTAGAGGAAACATTGTCTTCCAGATCACTCTCAGTGCTTTGTAAACCTTGTCAAAGAAACGATGTACTTGTTGAACCCGGTCCTGGAACTTGGCAACAGTCGAAGCTTTTGCTTGTTCCCTCCAGAACACTTCATCTGCCGATGATAGTTGGGTCAATGCATGTACACGTTCTTGTATGCGCTTGTTTTCTTCAGCCTTGTTCAGAGCTATGACTAGCAAAAAAACCAGCGGATGATGAGAAAGTGCATTTCAAGAAAGAGATAAAGCAAGAGGGTCGGGGCACTTACAGTTCAAACTTTCACCAGCCTTGTGCAATTCAGTCAGCGCGTAGCCCTCAGTGTCAGCCGCAAGCTCATTCTTCTTATTGACAATGGCATCTAGGGCATAAGTATTGCGCATGTACCTTTCCATCTGCGCGACCCGATCCCTCATAAGCTGGAGCCGATCACTTTCAGGAAGGGCCCTCGAAGAATCATCAACAAAGGAAGGCACGGGATAAACCTGCAAAAATTGTTCAAAGGTGCGATGGATTACATAGAGTCAGCACAGAAAAATTACTCCCATCGGGAGCGTGCGAATACAATTATTATAGCAAAGGATATGGTGGCAACATTGCCAACATGAAATTCATTACAACCGCATGAGTTTCGTAAACAAGACATTGTTCGATCAAGCTAAATTACAAGGTTCAGGGGGCTTGGGTTTGATTCGATAAACTAGGGCCAGCCGATGTCTTTTTTGTCTCAACCAACTCAAGGAGCTGGCGAGCGCATGTAAGAGCCGAGGCTTTGAAAGCACCCAGGTCAACGAATTTTCCGTCGGGTTTCTTTGGCAGCTCTTTGGACATCTCTTCAATGTTTTTCTTGAAGCCGTGACCCATCATAAGTTGGAAGGCTAGGAGGGCGCCGTAGGTACGCGAAGTACGTTTGAATAACTCGATAACCTCCCTGGTGTTGACAGCAAAAGCGTCGATCAGTTGGCCAAGAGTCTTGTCCTGGCTGATCTTGGGAAAGATCATCGAGTGAATCCGCGCCATGGCTCCCTTCCCCTTTTGAAGAAGATCTTGGGAAAGCTGATGAGACGCGAGTGTCATTGACAGAGCGTTTGAAGGAGAATTGTTCGGGACCTTGTCCAGAGCCTCGACAGAGATGTCAGCAGCCCCTGAGAAGAATAAAAGCGTGAAGAAGACATTAATACAAGAACCAATGATTGCAAAAGCAATAATCAACAGGGACGCAAAAGGAGCATTACTGAGCAAAGCCATGGAGGATTGGCGAAGAAGTTCATCCTTCTCCAACGCCCGAGCCTCGGCAGTGAGCTTGGCTGCCTCTTCATCCTTCAGCTTCTGCTTCAGCTCCTTGAGCTCCTCCTTCAAAGTGTCAATCTCTGTGCGAGCTTCGGCAACAATTTTAATTGCGCCTTCCAATTTTGAGGAAGAGGACTCGACCTCATTTTGCAGCTGAGCCTTGTCAACCTCCAAGGAAGCATAGTGGGAGGCGAAAGATTCCAAGGAGGATATCACGGCTCGCAGGTCCTTGAAGATAAAGGGGAAAGTTTTATCGGATGATGTATGCAAGGCCTATACGAGAGTCATTGGGCTTAAACGGAGAGAAGACTTACAGGCTTTCCTGAAGGAGGAGCTACGGCAGCATCAGCCGAAGGAATATTCTTCCCCTTTGAGAGGGAAGAAGCAGTCGACATCTGGGCCGCAGGAGCTGTAGCAGGGGCCGAAGCCTCGGAAGCTGCAAGATCTGTCGGGGCAGCACCGGTTTTAGACTTTTTGGGCGGAGGCTCGATGAAGTCTTCATCACTATGAAAGCAAATGGTTTGCAGAGTCAAAACAGAGGGTAGCAAAGGCAAAAATAAAGGAAAAGCAAGGACTTACAGATCCCAAAGATCATCTTCATCGGCGAAACCGCCGGATGACCTCTTCGAAGGCAATGCTTCGGCTTCCTCCGTAGCTGCATCAACAAAGGCAGCGTGATCAGCGTCGTCATTGTGCATTGATCCCGCTGTGTCGCTAATATCGTCGGCTGCAGATTTGGGATCGATAAGGATGGCGTCAGGGTTTATTGGGTCAGCATGCTCAGCTTCCGAGCTCATGTTTCCCTCGGTATGATACCCCACGGGGACTGAGGAATCACCCCTCTCTGAAGTATCATTCAGCAGGTCTTGCACATAATCAGGATCTATGGGATTCTGTTGAAGGTAAAACAAATAAATACAATGACAGTTGTATTAACCAAGAAAAACAGTACAATGAGAATGTGAGAGCAAGGGATTACCTCGGTTTGCGGGTGATCAGCATCAAAAGGTATGTGAGAAGATATGAGAGGAATCGAGTCTTCCTGAATGAAGTGAGTAAGACGGCGAACTTCGTCAAGTAGCTCTTTTTCAGATAGTTCGGCAGCATTTATCCTAGTCACGTCCTTGGGACCCAAATACAACCACATCGGGTGAGCTCTGGCCATGATAGGCTGGACTCGACGTTTCAAGAATACAGCAGCTACCTCTGTGCCTATCATGGTTTGGCCATCAGCTCCCTTTATCCGAAGGAATCTGGCAAATAATCTATCGACTGCTGGTCTTTCATCGGGTGAAAGAGTATTTTTCCAAGATTGTTTGGGCTTGGCTTCAAGGACATCGGAAAAGCGAGGAAGCTGGAGTTCGGCAGTCGGAGAGTCTCTAATGTAGAACCACTTTAGTCTACATCCTTGTACAAACTCCCTCATCAGGAAATTGAAGTACTTAACTTCCTTACGGGCAACGAAACCGACTCCGCCGATAACGAAGGATCCACCACTACTGTTGTACCTTTTCACGAAGAAGATTTTCTTCCATAGGCCGAAGTGTGGTTCGATGCCCAAGAATGATTCGCAGAGAGTTATAAAAATGGCAAGATGAAGGATAGAGTTGGGAGTTAACTACCATAACTGGATCTCATAAACTTGAAGGAGTTGGCGAAGGAATTTGTGGGAAGGAAGAGACAGACCTCGATGCAAAAAAGATAAGAACATCACGGTAAAACCGGCAGGGGGATTAGGCCGTGAGATCGCATCTGGAAGAATAACATTCCCCTCTTCGGAAGGGATATACCCGAGACTTTTAGCCTTCTTCTCGTCCCGCTTCGTAGCAGTGGAGGCAGGCCAGTCACCGGGGACGGACCCAACGGCGGAACTCGATGGCGCTGGCGGCGCCGGAGCTAGAGGAGGAGCATGGGAGGTGCTCCTTTTTGGAATATTTGGACCAGATTTGGCGGCGGCGCCGCTGCTCATGGCATCAGTAGCAATGGTAGAGATCTTCTTCTTCCCCATCTCACAGATTCGTGAGGGATCTGGTTTTGGCAGCGGCGCAGTAGGTTTGAGTGCGGAAGATGAATGAGGAAGACAAGGATGCAATGAGGAAAAGTTTTTCCACGAGAAATTATAACATGCAGAGTCAAGTGCTGAACGGGCACGTGTCCTCGATTTATTAAAAGAGTCTCTTTTCATCAAACAAATCGCGGGAATCGAGGAGGCGTTTTGGTAACCACACGCGAGAAGTGGTCATTTCTCAAAAAACAGGACCACACAGGAATAGGATGGGCCCAACAGGTCGTGTCTTGTCATGTCAGGACTACGCCAATAGTTGCGTCATCACTGACGTCATGAAGCTCGATTGGGGAGTCGAAAGAACAAAATTATCGAGTGGTCAACTTGAGTCTACACACGGATTGCAAGCATCCGTATATAGACTCGGGGGCTACTCCCATCGGGAGCGCTGCACGCGCACCCGATTAGCATGGACTCGAAGATTTTTCCATAAAGAAGATCGTGAAGAAGTATTTAAAGAAAAGAACAGTATGTTCAGCTCGAGTCTGCGCCCGGTCACAAGCGTCCGTGCCTAGACTCGGGAGCTACTCCCATCGGGAGCGCAGGACGCGCACCCGATAAAAGTTTTTTGCACTCCAGGATCATGCCCGGGGACTTGATTCTGTGTAGGGTAACGTTGTTTTGTCAACGGCAGTTAACCAGCAAAAGCTGGGCACGTTACTCACTATCCTTTACGCATTAAATCTTATTGGGAAAACACAAGCCTCGGTATGAATTTATCGGATGGCTTATGAAGACTCGCAAGAAACTTCGGCAGAAGGAAACATTCGAGTAGTACAACTTGAGTCTACACACAGATTGCAAGCATCCGTATATAGACTCGGGGGCTACTCCCATCGGGAGCGCTGCACGCGCACCCGATAAAAGAAGACGAAGCCAATACAAGATGGACAAGAACTATCGAGAGAAGAACTTTTAGCGGAGGCATGCTTTAGTCTCTACCCGAAGTTCCTTCGGCTAGACACTCGGGGACTACTGACGTGGGCATTACCCTTCGGGTAACTGGAATTGACCTATCCCGTGTAGCTCAGCTGGAGGCCCATGAAGACAACCGAAGGCAAGGTGGGCCACAAGGTGTTATCACCAGATTTTGGTCAAATCAGGAGGTGGGCCGTCAGAGAGATGGGCTTGGGAGATTACACGTGGAAGATCTCTGAAGCGGCCTTGCACGGAGAATTTGGGCTAGATTGCCCGTGCACCCTTAATTATAGTAGATTGTATCGTAGATTAAAAGTTAGAGTTTGTCTCGTACACGGTGGGGATATTCCCACGTTAGAAAGTCCCCTGGACTATAAATATGTACCTAGGGTTTATGGAAAAAACAACAACTCACGTTCAACCCAAAACAAACCAATCTCAGCGCATCGCCAACTCCTTCGTCTCGAGGGTTTCTATCAGGTAAGCGACATGCTGCCTAGATCGCATCTTGCGATCTAGGCAGCACAAGCTCCACGTTGTTCATGCGTTGCTCGTACTGAAGCGCTTTTGATGGCGAGCAATGTAGTTATCATAGATGTGTTAGGGTTAGCATTGTTCTTCGTATAGCATGCTTACGTAGTGCAACCCTTGCATGTCTAGCCGCCCTCACACCTATCTCAGGTGTGGGGGCGGCACCCCGCTTGATCATTATTTAGTAGATCTGATCCGTTACGATTGCTCCTTGTTCTACAAGGATTAGTTTAATATCTGCAATAGTTAGGCCTTACAAAGGGGGGGAGGATCCAGCGGCACGTAGGGTGGCGTTCGCAAGTCCTAAACAGGATGTTCCGAGGATCAACTTCATGTTGGTTTTTAGGCCTTGTTTAGGATCGGCTTATGATCACCGTGCGTGGCCGCGAGGCCCAACCTGGAGTAGGATGATCCGATTATGCGGTGAAAACCCTAAATCGTCGTAGATCTCATTAGCTTTATCTTGATCAAGCAGGACCACCATATATTCGTCCACCCCGTACGAATCATGGGTGGATCGGCTCCTTGAGCCGATTCACAGGATAACCTGAGAGCCGATCGAGGCTCGTATTTAATGTTTACGTGTATGCCATGCAGGAAACTAAGCGAGGCATCCCCATCACCTTCCTGACCAGGTATAGGTCAGGTGGCACGCCCTTGCACTTCGCATCGGACGTGTGACCAGAAGAGCATTGCGGGCCGTCGCTCGGAGGGGTCTCGGCCAGCCGCAGCTCTAGGCTCTTCCGGCTCTACTGTGTTGACCGTCGCTGCCCGCCGGTGGGTTTTGGCAGTCAACACATTACGGCACGCCCGGTGGGACAATCGTCTACATCAACCACATCGCCATCTACATCCGAGATGGCGGACGCACGCCGCCACCTACGAGGAGCTGCCTGACGAGCTCAAGAAGAGATATGACGAGATCAAGGCCACCCTCGAAGCCGACCTCATCGGCTCTTTTCAGAGAACCCGTTCCCATGGCATCAGATGGAAGGGATTCTCACCGCAAGGTGCACTCGATGGGATAGACCTCTCTGCCCCGTCGGAGGAACGCACCAGGGGCCTGTGGCAGGAGATCAACTACTTGGTGGCTCACTCGCTACACCGCCACTCTGAAAACCTGGTCAACGTGTTGGAGCGTGTCGCTCTGCGCGTGATCCAGGAGATCATGAGCCACCAGTACTCGCCGTCAGGACCAGCTCTCGGGACGCATCAAGGAGAGTTGCCACTCCAGTCCCGTCCACCGCTGCCATATGCGTTGGCAGCACCGGTGAAGTGCCGGCTACACCGGCATTCGTCGTCTACAAGATCGGTGGTGACCCTAGTGACTACCAGTTCTTGACTGAGGCGCCTAAGGAGATCCCTCAAGGATACGCGTGCACGTATGTGCCAGATTGTGGCAACTGGGCACTCACAAACCAGGCCACAACATCCGGGCCTCCGGCGAACGGGAGGAACGTCGGCGACGGAGCTTGAGAAGCGACGTGGCTAACTAAGTACGCCACCCCGACGAACCTCCGAGCTCAGCTCCTGCAGTTGGCTCGAGCTGGAAAAGCAAACATGGCTGGCTAAGTACGCCACCCGGCGAATCTTCGAGTGCAACTCCTGCAGCCAGCACGGCGGATCAGATCGGTACCATACCGAGAGACCGGTTCGGCATGGTGCCGAAAAGAAGGGCAATCGGCTATTCCAAGCCGTACTCGACGAGTACGAGATGATCCCGCTGCCACCTAAATATCGGCTCCACGACTTCTCCAAATTCGGTGGATCGAGATGGCTCCAGCTCCATCGAGCACGTCGGCCGATATTTGGCGCAACTAGGACCGGCTTCAGTGTCGGATCAGCTACGCGTGAGGCTCTTTTCACAGTCCCTCACGGGATCGGCTTTCGGATGGTACACCTCGTTGCCACCAGACTCCATCCGGTCTTGGAAGCGATTGGAAGAGCAGTTCCATACGCAGTACCATTCAGAGGCTTCCGAGTCCGGCATTGCCGATCTAGCACAACTACGTCAGAAGCGCGGGGAAACGGTGACAGAATACATCCAGCGCTTCAGGAATCTTAGGAACCGATGTTATTCGGTTCGTCTAACTGAAAAGGAAGAAGTCGAGTTGGCAGTAGCAGGCCTTGCAACACAGCTCAAGGACATGGCCTCCCAAGCAGATTATCCCTCGCTGGCGCACATGGTTCAGAAACTATCAGCATATGAACAGCGCCACCCGGACCTGTACCAAGACAAGTTCAAGCGTGCGATAGTCCTGGTTGATGCGAGAGGAAGACGAAGTTCCTACGGGAGACCAAGAGGTAGCGGTGGCTGAATGGACTCGGGGAGGAACCCCGTGTCCTGCAAATGGGTAAAGCCACCAGGCCCACCCAGGGGATTTGATTTTGACGTGACCAAGACTGAACAAATCTTCGACCTCCTGCTCAAGGAGAAACAGTTGACGATTCCGGAAGGTCTCAAATTCCCCACGGCGCAAGAGCTGAACGGAAAGCCATACTGCAAATGGCACAACTCGCTCTCCCATGCCACCAACGACTGCAGGGTGTGGCGTCAGCACATCCAGGCGGCGATAGAGAGGGGGCGTCTAATTTTCAACCAGTACGCCATGAAGGTCGACACCCAGCCTTTTCCCGCCGTTAACATGGTGGAGTGCACGTACCCTGAAGGTTGCCAGCCAGGATCCTCGTTCAGCATCAACATGGTAGGACCTGGGAACCACTCTGGCAAAGATAGAGATGAGGGTAGCTGCTCTCATAGCAAGGACACAGAGGAGGCCGCTCCACGCGATCGGCTCCATCATGATGGCAAGCGCTACGTCACAGAGGGAGAGGTGAAGAACATAAGATATCAACGACCTCTCTCTGATCACCTCCTCAACAAATATGTGAGTCAGTATGACCAACACCGACGGTCCAACTATGATGATGAAGGAGATCGTCTGGCTAGAGAAGCCAGAAGACATCGTCGGCATGATCGCGATGAGGAGGAGCACGAGCGCCGTGCCACGGAAAAATCAAGGGAGCAAGATGACAACGCCGGACAGGGACTGCCCCTTCTTCGGACCTTGTTGGGATTCAGGAATGAGCCGATTGCCCACAATCGGCAATTGCCCAGAATGCAACCAAAAGAAGAAGGAGGCAGCCAACGTGTCCGTGTTCAAGCGCTTAGGGCCTCTCCCGCCACAAAGCAAACGTGTTGAGTCCCCTCGGTGGGCAGATCTCGAGGATTCAGAAGACGAGGGACAAGAAGAAGAAGACAGGTGCCACCGTCCTAGGTGGTGCCCTGATGGACTCAGCCGTTCCCAAAAGCGCAGGGTTCAGCGTTTGCGCGGCCTGGAGGAAGCCGAAAGGTTATACTTGCATACGCTAAGGAAGGCATGACCTGATCTGGCTGCAAAAGTTCAGCGAACCCTGGATGAAGAGGGTCGTCCACAGAGCATGGAGTGGCGCCCCAAACAAAGGAAAGCCGATGATGAAACATCGGCTGGCACAAATATGGTGCTCGTCCTTCCGACGGAGCTTAGTGCTCCACGATTATGCGATGCACTCAAGGTGGACGACGGCAAGCGCATAAAGTCAGAGGTTGGGTTGGTTTTATCCAGCCTGACCGAGTAGCAAGAACACACCAGTGAGCAAAACAAGGCGAGGCTGATCCTTGTGATCGGCCCCAAAAATTATGAAGGAGCATTATAGAACCTTCAGTCAGCGCTCCAATGGATATGGAGGCCGATTCCAGCAATCGGCCAAAATTATCTTCACCGCATATTCAGCACATGTTTTGCTTGTGTTCAGCAACGATCTACTGGGCAGCGGCCGCGTCGGCAGATGAAAGTCAGCATGAATCTTTACGAAGCCGATGTGCAAGTGCGCCCGACTAACCATAAAAGCCGATATCTGCAGTCATTTGGCAGATTCGGCTCGGGGGGCATACAGTCAGATGAACATGTGCAGGTAAATGTGTGTAAACATGCGTGCAGTGAAACATTGGGGGCCGATTAAGAAAAATCGGCCAAATAAAAAAAATTCGCAAGAAGCGAAGCCGATGCGCAGCCATCGACTTTAGTATAGTTACACAAGTCCAAGACCTACTGGCTATGTGCTCAAGGTTTACATCAACATCGACGTTCAGTAGAAGGAAGCTGATCAGCGACCTGTGCATCCTTGCCGGTATTCTTGCCTTGATTAAGGCTCGGGGGGCAGCTCGCCTTAAAAATTCTCTGGAGAGCCGATTTTGATAGAATCGGCTGATTCTGCATTGCAATTCGGAGGCCGATGGTGGCACATGTGGTTGGCTCACTGCTGTTCTCGCCTTGATGAAGGCTCGGGGGGCAACGGACTACATGGATTTTTGGTTCTTAAGAAACCGATTGGAGTTGCATCGGTTGATCCTGCATCGTGATTCTCTCTGGAAGCAGTTCCGGTCGTGAAAGAAGATTGCCGAAGCTATGGAGAGGAATCAGGAAAGGAGGCCGTCGGCTTTTGCAGATTTTGGACTGTCCTGACGCTGCAAAGGGATTGGATTCTCAAAATAGCCGATGAGCAGTCATCGGCTAAGGGATTGCGAAGAATTATGGTCAGATATCGAATCGCAGCCTGAAATTGAGAGGTGCTTGGCCGACGGGCTAATCGACATGAGAGTCCGGCTTCATGGGCGTCCAAAAGGAAAAAGATAGACGGAAGGAATGAAATTGGATTGATTGAAAGAGCAATTTCATTAATTCAAAGGAGCGGCTTTACAAGAAAGAGCCGATGGCTCTCAAAAAGGGGGATCTGGTGCCTAGTGCACTGCTACTACTAGTCCTATCTACTAGTCGTCGCTGTCCTCGTCATCACCGCCGTCGATGTCGTCGGCGCTGCTCCCAGGGAGCTCCTCGTCGCTGCTGCCCCAGCCCGTGGCCGGAGCCTCTTCCTCCTCGTCATCATCATCATCCTCGCTGTCCGCCCAGGAGCGGAAGCGCTTGGTTGGCGGGTACCCGGCGGAAGAGGAAGATTCATCTTCCTCCTCCTCTTCTTCTTCTTCGTCGCCATCTTCGTCCTCGCTGTCCGCCCACATGCGGGAGCGCTTCTTCGGCGGGAGCTTGGCGGAGGAGAAGGCCTTGGCCTTCGCTACTTCTCCTTCTTTCTTCTCATTGTCGGGGGAGAGGGGGTTCACCTTGGAGTGAAGGTTGTCCTCGTTCTTCTTCTTCGGCGAGGATTGGGGGAAGAGGCTTGAGAAGGAAGAGGAAGAGGAAGACATTGCTATAGGGGAAGAGGGTTTTTTGGGTGCCGATGACTGGAACGGAAGAAGGGGATAAAGAGAGCTAATCAGTCGGCACGGTTAAATAATGAGAAGCCTGGTGGGAATTTAATGCCATTATATGTTTCCAAGGAAATGATGCCAGGGCTATCGAATGTTGCAGAGAAGCTGAGAAGACAGGGCATAATGATAACGGATACTGCAACAGCTCTGCTCTGCCACGACATGACCCTTCAGAAACAGAGTGGTTTTGGAATTATCATTGCCAAAACCAGGGGGGCATGTGTTATCACCAGATTTTGGTCAAATCAGGAGGTGGGCCGTCAGAGAGATGGGCTTGGGAGATTACACGTGGAAGATCTCTGAAGCGGCCTTGCACGGAGAATTTGGGCTAGATTGCCCGTGCACCCTTAATTATAGTAGATTGTATCGTAGATTAAAAGTTAGAGTTTGTCTCGTACACGGTGGGGATATTCCCACGTTAGAAAGTCCCCTGGACTATAAATATGTACCTAGGGTTTATGGAAAAAACAACAACTCACGTTCAACCCAAAACAAACCAATCTCGGCGCATCGCCAACTCCTTCGTCTCGAGGGTTTCTATCAGGTAAGCGACATGCTGCCTAGATCGCATCTTGCGATCTAGGCAGCACAAGCTCCACGTTGTTCATGCGTTGCTCGTACTGAAGCGCTTTTGATGGCGAGCAACGTAGTTATCATAGATGTGTTAGGGTTAGCATTGTTCTTCGTATAGCATGCTTACGTAGTGCAACCCTTGCATGTCTAGCCGCCCTCACACCTATCTCAGGTGTGGGGGCGGCACCCCGCTTGATCATTATTTAGTAGATCTGATCCGTTACGATTGCTCCTTGTTCTACAAGGATTAGTTTAATATCTGCAATAGTTAGGCCTTACAAAGGGGGGGAGGATCCAGCGGCACGTAGGGTGGCGTTCGCAAGTCCTAAACAGGATGTTCCGAGGATCAACTTCATGTTGGTTTTTAGGCCTTGTTTAGGATCGGCTTATGATCACCGTGCGTGGCCGCGAGGCCCAACCTGGAGTAGGATGATCCGATTATGCGGTGAAAACCCTAAATCGTCGTAGATCTCATTAGCTTTATCTTGATCAAGCAGGACCACCATATATTCGTGCACCCCGTACGAATCATGGGTGGATCGGCTCCTTGAGCCGATTCACAGGATAACCTGAGAGCCGATCGAGGCTCGTATTTAATGTTTACGTGTATGCCATGCAGGAAACTAAGCGAGGCATCCCCATCACCTTCCTGACCAGGTATAGGTCAGGTGGCACGCCCTTGCACTTCGCATCGGACGTGTGACCAGAAGAGCATTGCGGGCCGTCGCTCGGAGGGGTCTCAGCCAGCCGCAGCTCTAGGCTCTTCCCGGCTCTACCTGTGTTGACCGTCGCTGCCCGCCGGTGGGTTTTGGCAGTCAACACAAGGTCGGTGCCGAAGAAGATTCCTTGAATACCAAGACAAGGATCGATCGAACAAGGAAAGTTTAGAACTAGGTCTCTTGTAAACCTAGTCGTACTCGTGTAGATCTCTTGAGACCTGGCCCCCCTTTATAAGGGCCAGGAGAGGGACTGCCGAGGGACACACAATCAATCTTAGCAACCATAGCCACCGTAAGTCCAGAGCTATGTCATCGTAGCACTTAGCCTCTCGACGAAACCTCAGCTGAAACCTTCGGCACTCCATTGTAACCACGATATTTTCATAATCAAGATCAGGCAGGCAGGATGTAGGGGTGTTACCTCATCGAGGGCCCTGGACCTGGGTAAATTGCTCTCCCCGCTTGTCTGTTAACCGATGTCTCGTGTCAGCCTACAGGATTCCGTCAACCCGAAGCCCCAATCGGAGGGCATTGTCGAGGAGCACCCTCGTCACCCCGAGTCTTCATTCGACTGCTTGCAATCGGGTGTGGTATTCAAAATATACATTGTTATTAAGGTGCTAACTTTATTTTATCTTCTTTTCCTTTTTATAGGGCATTCAAACACCCATCACTATTTTGAAGGGTTTCGCCTTCCAGTTCTCTTTACTTGAAGCCGATAATGCTCGACTTCAAGAGTAGGTGCAATACCTTCAAAGCTTGATCAAGCAGTAAAAAAGGCTGCCACTCCCCGTCAAAATGCAGATTCCTTGAAAAAGGAACTTGACCAACTGAAGAAGAGGTTGAAGGGGGAGGAAAAGGAGAGGGCTGAAGCCAAAACCCAAGGAAGGAAAAGGAGGGTCTTCTTCGCCTATCCACTTTGGCTTTTCTTGGTAATTTAAAATGTCCTATCCTTGAATCTTCTTTACTTAACTTCATTGTGTTTCAACTTTCACTGCTTATCTTCTCAGAAGCTGCCGATATTCCTGATGGTTCCAAGGGCAAGCTCCCAGATAATTCTTCTACCGATGCGCTGACTATGGCAATCGATTCCGGCGACCTCATCCGAGCTCTTGTTCAGAAGAACAAGAGAGTTATGTCGAGGCTTCATGCCATGATCTTTCCGAAGGCCGATCAAGAGAAATCGCTAGAGCAGCTGACGGACACTTTCGTCGTTGATACTGAAGGCACCATCGAGGTATTCAAACGTACCTCGAGTACCTACGACGCTTTCCTTGCTTTCCAGCTTATGATGGGGCACGACTTTAAAGCCGATATGGAGCTGATGACGAAAGAGCTGCCAAAGAGTCAAGATGGGCAAGCTATCGAACTAAGCCTTTTCAAGGCTGCAGCGCGCAAATGCGCCCTGCAGCTTCTTGAATTGGTATCGGCCAACAAATCTACTATTGGAAGAGCTGGCCCGAGTTTATCGACACAGACTCAAGCTCCTTGAACTTTCCTTTGTCAAGTTGTAATATTATCGTCTGGTTCAAACAATGCATTTTTAAGGCCTTTTGGTTGTAATAAATTCCATGCTAGCAATGTTGCCAGCTTTTCCCTGTTCAATTGTGATGTTCCTGGCTTTTGGATACACGCTCCCGATGGGAGTGAAAATAGTTGATATTGTATTTTCCTTGACACACTTGATGATGTATTTTGCAGGTGACTCTTGTACCTTCTTTTGCTGGTGATTCTGAAAGTGATCGGCTTCGTCGCATGAAGGCTCGCATTCTTCAAATGGAAAAAGATATGCGTGGTATCCATGCCATGGGTGCCATTACAGAGAAAAAAAGGTGAGCTGGCTATTGATGCAGAACAATATGCACTGAGTGAACTGCAAAAAGCGACATAAAGCTTGCACCGCAAGTGCCTGCTCCTTCTTTGTTTTCTTCGATGTTGTTGATAATTTCTCTTTGATTTCATTTTTGTCATTACTTGTGTCAGTCATAGCGCTGAATTTATCGGAAGAGAACAAGCGAGTGCACGAACGTGTAGATGCCTTAACCAATTTGGCATATTTTGATGAAGTCTTCTGGAAGAATCAGTCGAAGGCTGCAACTATCACAAAGTTTCAAGATCGGGTGCAACAAGTGCATCGATTTTTTGACAAATGCTATACTGGCCTGAAGATGATATGGAAGACGATTTTTCCGCTGAATGAAATTCCTCCAACATTGCTGACTTTGATGTCGAAGTTTAGTAATGCCAAGAAGGTCCGTAAACTAGTTCGCTGCCAGCTTCTTGCAGGAGCCGAATCAGCTTTCGCCTTTGTGCTATCGAAACATCCTTCTTTGGACTTGATGGCAATTGCAAATGTTGATGGCGATGTAAGCCGATTTTACCCTGCTGTGAAGGTCCCTGCTTTTATTGTAATTGATAGGCTGGAAGATAGCTCGAAAGTAGATGTCCCAGTAGAAATTCCGTGAGAACAACTTCAATGATATTTGTACTCCTATTGTAATGATAGCTTTACGCATCCGATACTTGTTGCACTCGAATATTCGGGTGCATTAGATATAAGTTTGTTCATGTGTATAATGTAACTCAATCTTAAATCTGTTGGAGACGTCATATTTACCACTTTTGGAAAAATATCACTTCCTCATAATTTATCTTCAAATGCCGGTGGCAAATATTTGTTTGACTAAGGAGCAAATCTTGATGCTCTTAGCCTTTTTTAGGCATCGGTATTGTGATGCTTTTTTACGAAAGTTATCGGTGGCAAATTCTTTGAGTGATCAGTTCATGTTGCGGGTTCGATGAACCCGTAGTAATCGCAACTTTGCCTCAAGCGATGATGTATGTTTTGGCGATAGCCCCCAAGCAAATCGAGGGAATTATGCCTGCCATCGACTCCGTCGCTCTTAGTACCTCCTTGTTCGATGTACCGGCATGGGCCTTTCATAAGTAGTTTTATCCTTGCCATCAGCAGCACTCGCATGTTCCTGAGGCTTCAGCAAAGGATAATTGCATATTGTTGTGAATCTCGTCGATTACCATCCATTGCATCACTTATATTTTTCCCGAGGCTTTAGATGATAATTTCGGGTATAATCGTTACAAGCGACCCTCGATCTTTTTTATCGAGTTCATTTGTTGAAGTCAATCTTCGCGGTATTGTGCGAAATAGTCTCGAAAAATTGTTTGGGTGTCCCGAATCAACTCAATACTCGAATAAACGAAACTTGGGTCTTTATTAATAAGTCTATGATGATAAGATAAGCTAATACTGCTATGGCTTGAAAAGCCTTGTTGAAAGTAAATTTATATGAAAAATAAAGATTCATGCCACCGCTCGTCTCCTTTATGTAAGAGGAGGGTCCTTCTTGTCTTGATCCGCGCCCAGGGAGCCGATAACTACTTCTTCCTAAAGCTCTTTCTCACAAAAGAACTCAAAAAGAGGGAGCATATGAAGCAAATGAAAAATATGGCAGAAATCTGTCAAAACAGACCAGCAAGCAAAGATAGAAATTCAAGAAATAGTTATGTTGCTCAAATCAAAAAGTGCTAAACTAACGAAAGTTAGCTAACATACTGGGGCATAAGAACAAAAATTGGAAGCTCAAAATAATGTTCTGGCTATTTTCACGAATTTTTTTCGTGACAGCACAGAATCTGATTCAGAAAAGCAAACACCCCAGACATCATTTCCCTTCCATTAGAGGATACTCTCGGCACAAAAATGAAATAAAAATGATAAGGAGAGGTTATTACAGTAGTAATAACTTCCAAGACTCAACAAAGCAAAAATAAAATTGGGTTATCTTTCAAAAGTGCTTTTCTTTAACGCCTTTAAGCTAGGCTTTATTAAAAACCAACCGTGGATGAGTAATAAAGAGTATGGAAGAGACAACCTCATGTAGTTGATGAATATGGGGATAACTCGGGCATCCCCAAGCTTAGATGATTGTGTAATCTTGAATTGGTTCTTAGGATGCACCTACGTATCCCCAAGCTTGAGCTCTTGTGTCTTCTTATTCATATCATCAATAATTAGCTACATCCCGGATATTCAATTCGGCTCCCGGGTGCATATGCTCCCTCTATCAAAAAAAAATATTTTGAAATATTGAAAATTTTTGATAAAAAATTCTACATGTACATCTCCACAATATACGTACGTTCGTCAAGTTTCGCGAGGAACCACTATGTTTTGTGGTCTGTGTAAAAAAGAGAAAATTTATCTCCTGAAAAGCCTTTTTTCAGCATTGAATTTTGTCTTTTTTACACACGTCACACGACAAGTCGGATTTTTATGAAACGACTTTGTGAGCGCGTAGCACGAGAAGATGTACGTTCGATTTTTTTGTTTCAATTTTTTGATATTCCTAAATGTATGTAACATGCATTTCAAAATAAAGGGAGCATATGCTCCCATGTGCCAAAACACCATTCCCGCTACATCCACATAAAACTTCACAAAACTTGTTAGTAGGTTAATACTCATTAAATAAAATCCACTCATGTTCAAGCTTTGAAAAGTTTATTAATATTAACTACTGGACAACAACCAATTTATAACAATTGTCGATCAAACAAAAGTTATAAACATTAAGTATAAGCACAATAATCAATAAGCATGAAAATCTGTCAAAACTGGACAATCTGTAAAGATGGCATTCAAAGAGGTAGCTAAGTAGCTCAAACAAAAAAACTCAAAACTAATGAAAAACAGATCATAAACTCAGGGTTATGCACAAATTTTTTCAGATTAAAACACTACAGTGAGATTTTTCACGATTTTTCACAGTCGCACAGTAAATCTGTCTGAAAAGAAACAATAAATAAAGATCTAATTAGTAACCCTATTTACACGCCTCAAATCAGAAAAGTCAGAACTAATGAAAGTTAGCTAACAAGCAGTACTTTGCACTCAAGAAATTTCAGACCAAGATCACCTTCTGGTGATTTTTAAAAGTTTCTACAGTAACGCACAGAAATCTGTTTCTAAGCAACAAAGTGGCAAACTTGCATTATAAACAAACTAGTTAGTAACTATACATGATATTTCTATATACAGAAGACTATGTACAATATATACACAATATTTACAATATATACAGATTTTTAAAAGCTTTCATGGAAAGAATTGTTTTGTTTCATAGGCATGAACACAAGTGTTCAAGGTCGACCCCCAATTCACCATTACTCATCTTTCCAATCACTTTCCTTTTTGAAAACTTTTTTGATCAAAAACTATGATGCGCGTGAGACACACGTCCGTTGGGAACCCCAAGAGGAAGGTGTGATGTGCACAACAGTAAGTTTTCCCTCAGAAAGAAACCAAGGTTTATCGAACCAGTAGGAGCCAAGAAGCACGTTGAAGGTTGTTGGTGGCGGAGTGTAGTGCGGCGCAACACCAGGGATTCCGGCGCCAACGTGGAACCTGCACAACATAATCACAGTACTTTGCCCCAACGTGACAGTGAGGTTGTCAATCTCACCGACTTGCTGTAAACAAAGGATTAGATGTATAGTGTGGATGATGATGTTTGTTTGCGAAGAACAGTCAAGAACAATAGATTGTATTTCAGATGTAAAGAATAGGACCGGGGTCCACAGTTCACTAGTGGTGTCTCTCCCATAAGATAAACAGATGTTGGGTGAACAAATAACAGTTGGACAATTGACAAATAAAGAAGGCATAACAATGCACATACATATATCATTATGAGTACTATGAGATTTAATCAGGGCATTACGACAAAGTACATAGACCGCTATCCAGCATGCATCTATGCCTAAAAAGTCCACTTTCAGGTTATCATCCGAACCCCTTCCGGTATTAAGTTGCAAGCAACAGACAATTGCATTAAGTATGGTGCGTAATGTAATCAACACAAATATCCTTAGACAAAGCATCGATGTTTTATCCCTAGTGGCAACAGCACATCCACAACCTTAGAACTTTCTCAACGTCCTGCATTTAATGGAGGCATGAACCCACTATCGAGCATAAATACTCCCTCTTGGAGTCACAAGTATCAACTTGGCCAGAGCCTCTACTAGCAACGGAGAGCATGCAAGAACATAAATAACATATATGATAGATTGATAATCAACTTGACATAGTATTCAATATTCATCGGATCCCAACAAACACAACATGTAGCAGTACAAATAGATGATCTTGATCATGATAGGCAGCTCACAAGATCTAACATGATAGCACCATGAGGAGAAGACAACCATCTAGCTACTGCTATGGACCCATAGTCCAGGGGTGGACTACTGATGACCCATAAGTATAGGGGGTGTATCGTAGTACTTTCAATAAATAAGAGTGTCGAACCCAACGAGGAGCAGAAGGTGTTGACAAGCAGTTTCGATGAAGGATTCACTGTAAATGCTCACAGACAAGTATTCAGGGGGTTTTGATATAGCAGATAAATAAAGTACGAGTAAGTAAAATGCGAGCGAAATAATTGCAGCGAGTGGCCCAATCCTTTTTAGCACAAAGGACAAGCCGGTTTGTTTACTTATAATGACCAAACGTTCTTGAGGACACACGGGAATTTAGTCTAGTGCTTTCGCTTCATATAGCTGATTAATCTTCATTGTTTTGATAAGTGTTGTGTGGGTGAACCTATGCTAATGCACCGCCCTTCCTAGGACTAATACATACTTGTGATTATACCCCTTGCAAGCATCCGCAAATACAAGAAAGTAATTAAGATAAATCTAACCACGGCCTTAAACTCTGAGATCCTGCTATCCCTCCTGCATCGATATACTAATGGGAGTTTAGGTTTTTATCACTCCGGCAACCCCGCAATTAGCAATCGAATACAAGATGCACTCCCCTAGGCCCATAAATGGTGAAGTATCATGTAGTCGACGTTCACATGACACCACTAGAAGAATAACACCACAACTTAAATATCATAACATTGAATACTAACCAACATAATTCACTACTAACATTTAGACTTCACCCATGTCCTCAAGAACTAAACGAACTACTCACGAGACATCATATGGAACATGATCAGAGGTGATATGATGGTGAATAACAATCTGAACATAAACCTTGGTTCAATGGTTTCACTCAATAGCATCAATAACAAGTAGAAATCAACACTGGGAGAGTTTCCCCTATCAAACAATCAAGATCAAACCCTAATTGTTACAGCGGTGACGAGGTGCAGCGGTGGAGATGGCGGTGATGATGATGAAGATGATGGTGATGATGATGGAGATGATGTCCAGCTCGATGACGATGACGATGGCGTCGATTTCCCCCTCCGGGAGGGAATTTCCCCGGCGGATTTCAGCCTGCCGGAGAGCTCTTTTCTCTCTAGTGTTTTCCGCCCCGCAAAGGCGGCTATGACTCTTCGCGACTATCCCCCCCGAGCTTAGGTTTTCGGGACGAAGAAGTACGCGAAGGAGAGGAGGCCAGAGGGGGTTGTGGGCCCCCTCCTCACAAGGCGGCGCGGCCAGGCCTTGGCCCGCGCCGGCCTATGAGGTGGGCCCATGGCGGCCCTCCTCGGCTCCTCCTTTTGGCTACCTCCGTCTTCTGGAAAAATAGGATTTTCAGTATAATTCCCGTCAATTGCTGATCTTCCGAAATATTGCATTCTGACGGTGCTTTTTTCCAGCAGAATCCTGACTCCGGTGCGCGATCCTCCAATAATCATGAAATATGCAAAATAGATGAAATAACATAAGTATCATCTCCAAATACGAAATATATCAATGAATAACAGTAAATTATGATATAAAATAGTGATGCAAAATGGACGTATCAACTCCCCCCAAGCTTAGACTTCGCTTGTCCCCAAGCGAAACTGAACTCAGTAAACAAGACCACATGTTTATGGAGTGAAGAGTCGATAAATAAAATACGGACAAGAAGCATCATATTAATTCACACAAGACATTCTAGTGAACAACTTCCCAATATGATTCAACTTGAAACAAGTAAAAGGAAATCACAAGTAAATGTGCATAGTAAATCATAATTGGCGATGGCAAACTTCATTCTTGGTCAGAGAACATTTAACAAATTATACTTATCTATTGAGCGGCACTCTCATATTAAAGCTTATAATCAACTTGCATACTCAATCATGGTAATCTCCTCATAATCATTGATAAGTTTCAAAGCTATGTTCATTCAGATAAAACTTGTACTTAAACAAGGAAGAATAAAAGGCATGATTAAGTAGATCACAATATAGATGGTTGGATCACAACAACTCAATTGCTTGCTTAAGATGGAGGGAAATAGGTTTACTGACTCAACATAAAGTAAAAGATAGGCCCTTCGCAGAGGGAAGCAGGGATTAAAACATGTGCTAGAGCTTTTTAGTTTTGAAATCATATAGAGAGCATAAAAGTAAAGTTTTGAGAGGTGTTTTGTTGTTGTCAACGAATGGTAGCGGGTATTCTAACCCCCTTGCCAAACAGACCTCCAAAGAGCGGCTCCCATGAAGGACGTTATCTCTACCAGCAAGGTAGATCACCCCCCTTCTCTTTTGTTTACACATGTACTTTAGTTTATTTAAGGATGACACTCCCACCAACCTTTGCTTTCTCAAGCCATGGCTAACCGAATCCTCGGGTGCCTTCCAACATTTCACATACCATGGAGGAGTGTCTATTGGAAAATTAAGTTGCTTACTGATGAATCAGGGCAAAACATGTGAAGAGAATTATTAATGAAAGTTGATTAATTGGGGCTGGGAACCCCGTTGCCAGCTCTTTTTGCAAAATTATAGGATAAGCGGATGAAGCCACTAGTCCATTAATGGAAGCTGCCTAACAAGACTGAAAGATAAAACACCACATACTTCCTCATGAACTATAAAACATTGACACAAATAAGAGGTAATAATTTTTGAATAGTTTAAAGGTAGCACATGAAGTATTTACTTGAAATGGCAGGGAAATACCACATAATAGGTAGTTATGGTGGACACTGGTGGCATAGGTTTGGTTTGAAGGGTTTGGATGCACGAGAAGTATTCCCTCTCGGTGCAGGTCTTTGGCTAGCAAGGTTAATTAGCAAGCATAAGAGTTGAGGGAAACAAACAAATATACATGTGATAGAAACAATCATGCATCTTCCTTGTAAGCACAAACAAATTTAACTGCAGAACAATAAGCTAGGAACTAACAAGAAAGATAATAACATATCTACATGTATTTCCTCTTTTTTACTTAAACTCAAAGTGTTGTTGCTATTGACCAGTGCTAAGTTTGCCAAAACCAAATAGATTTACTCAATGCTCCCAAAGTGATACCAATACTAACAACAAGATTAATCATATAATAGAGATTGCAAACTAAAATAAGATGTGCAATATGTAAATGATAGGACTTCTCATTAATATTCCATAATGATAACTCACACCAAGGGATACATAGATAACCACTAAAAGAGAGATACTTCCATACCGCAACACATCTTATATGATAACTTCCCTACTCATGATATGACACTACTTGATAGTAAAAAGTAAAAGATGGTGATGGTGTGATACCGCGGCACTCCCCTAAGCTTGGAACAAACCAAGGGGGTGCCAATATCGATGATGAATTACTCCCTCGGTGGTGATGGTGATGGTCCGTTCCGGCGATCCTTAAAGATCTCCTTCAGCTTCAGCTTCTCAGTTTGGCAGTTCTGCACTAAGACTCGAAGAGATTCATTGTTATCTGAAAGTGGCAGTGGCAGCCTTGTGATAGGAATTGAGTAACGTTCCAGCATTCTGCGAAGTCGATGGTTCTCCTCAAGAAGTATCTCCACTTCCCTTCTCAGCGCACGGTATTGATCACAAAACTCATCGGTAACCCGTAGTGCTTCCTCCACACAAGGGAAAGAGTTGAGGCTAAGAGCAGGCGGTAGAGGTCCCTGCAGGTTATGAGAAAAAGAACGTCCAGTGTTAACCGATCCCACCAAGATTGGCTTACTCCCCACAGCTTGCCGCTTCCTTTTCATTGATGACGTCTCCTTCACTTCCTCCTTGAATTCTCCTTGCAGCTCGAGGTCTTGAATATCTTCCTCCAAAGGCTCCTTGTCCTTGTTGTTGGAGACCATGATGCTTCTAGATCAAAAACAAATCCTGGCAGAAAACAGCTCGAAACAAAACACGTCGAGAAAACGATATACGGACCTCCAGGGGTCCGGGGGATTATATAGCAAAAATTTCGCGACAGAAGGAAAGTACCAGGTCGAACCAGAGTCGGAGAGGGGCAACGAGGCGATGTCCTCATAGGGTGGCGCGGCCAGGCTGGGGCCCGCGCCAGCCTATGGGGGCACGCCCTCGTGCATCTCCTCCACTCCGTTTCGATCTCGTAATTTTTCATATTTTCCAAAAGTTGCAAAAACATTGTTCGGAAAGTTAAACGCGGACTTTTTCTTACCAGAACTGTTACCTATTCAAAGTCGAACTCTGCAGGACTGTCAACTTGGCCTTTGATGAAGGCCTCCGGAGTTACCACTTGAATAACATCAACATCTTTATTATAAGAATCACCAGAGATATAATGCTTGAGTCTTTGTCCATTCACCACTTGTGTGGCATTACCTTGCAGAGAGCTAATTTTAATTGCTCCTGATCGATACACCTCATCAATGACATATGGTCCTTCCCATTTTGAGAGTAATTTCCCTGCAAAAAATCTGAGACGAGACCGATACAATAGGACTTTATCTCCAACATTAAATTCTCTTTTGATAATTCTTCTATCATGCCATTTCTTAACTTTCTCTTTAAAGAGCTTAGCATTTTCATAAGCTTCACTTCTCCATTCATCTAAAGAACTCAATTGTAGCAATCTTTTCTTACCGGCAAGTTTAGGATCTTTATTTAGTTCTCTTACAGCCCAGTAAGCTTTGTGCTCTAGTTCTAAAGGTAAATGACAAGCTTTCCCATAAACCATTTTATACGGTGACATCCCCATGGGATTTTTATAAGCAGTTCTATAAGCCCATAGTGCTTCCTTCAATTTAATAGCCCAGTTCTTTCTAGATTTATTAACAGTCTTTTGCAAGATAGATTTAATCTCTCTATTTGATAATTCTACTTGCCCACTAGTTTGAGGATGATAAGCGGAAGCAATCCTATGATTAATACCATATTTAGCAAGAGTTTTTCTAAAACCACCATGAATAAAATGAGAACCTCCATCAGTCATAATATATCTAGGTACTCCAAATCTAAGAAAAATAATATCTAAAAGCATTGTTAAAGAAGTCTCACCATCAGCACTTTTTGTAGGTATGGCTTCCACCCATTTAGTAACATAATCAACAGTGACAAGTATATTAGTGTTACCTTCTGAAGAAGGGAAAGGCCCCATGAAGTCAATCCCCAACAATCGAATGGTTCAATAACAAGAGTATAATTCATAGGCATTTCATTGCGTCTGGAGATATTACCAACCCTTTGACATTCATCACAAGATAAAATAAACTTTCTTGCATCTTTGAAGAGAGTTGGCGAATAGAAACCTGATTGTAGAACCTTTTGCGCGGTTCTATCTCCGGCGTGATGTCCTCCATAAGCACTACCATGACACTTACTCAATATCTCTTGTTGTTCATATTCGGGAACACATCTTCGCAGAATACCATCCACTCCTTCTTTATATAAGTGTGGGTCATCCCAAAAATAATGCCTCAAGTCATAAAAGAATTTCCTCCTTTGCTGAGCTGAAAAGGTTGGAGGCAAGTACTTGGAAACAATAAAGTTAGCATAATCAGCGTACCAACGACTATCTCGCGAGCTCACCTTTATTACAGCTAATTGTTCATTTGGAAAACTATCATTAACAGGAACAGGATCATAAGCAATATTTTCCAATCTAGACAAATTATCAGCAACATGATTATCAGCACCTTTCCTATCTATAATATGTAAATCAAATTCTTGCAAAAGAAGCACCCATCTAATAAGCCTAGGCTTAGCATCTTTCTTTGTCATAAGGTATCTAATTGCAGCATGATCAGTATAAATTGTAACTTTTGAATCAACGATATAAGATCTAAACTTGTCACAAGCAAAGACTACAGCTAGTAATTCTTTTTCAGTTGTAGCATAATTTCTTTGAGCAGCATCAAGAGTTTTGCTAGCATCATGAATAACATTTAATTTCTTATCTACTCGCTGTCCAAGAACAGCGCCTACAGCAAAATCACTAGCATCACACATAATTTCAAAAGGTAAATTCCAATCAGGAGGTTCAACTACAAGAGCAGTTGTTAAGGCTTTCTTTAGAGTTTCAAAAGCTTCCTTACAATCATCATTAAAAACAAAAGGTACATCTTTTTGAAGAAGATTAGTAAGAGGCTTTGAAATCTTGGAGAAATCTTTAATAAATCTCCTATAAAACCCAGCATGACCAAGAACACTACGAATACCTTTAGCATCCCTTGGATAGGGCATCTTCTCAATTGCTTCAACTTTAGCTCTATCAACTTCAATACCTCTCTCAGAAATTTTATGTCCCAATAAAATTCCTTCATTAACCATAAAGTGGCACTTCTCCCAATTAAGAACAAGGTTAGTTTCTTCACATCTCTGCAATACTTTATCAAGGTTTCGCAAGCAATTATCAAAAGAATTCCCATAGACAGAAAAATCATCCATGAATACCTCCACAATACTCTCACAAAAGCCATGAAAAATAGCAGACATGCATCTTTGAAAAGTAGCAGGAGCATTACATAAACCAAAAGGCATACGCCTATAAGCATAAGTTCCATAGGGACAAGTGAAAGTGGTTTTCTCTTGATCTTTAGTTTTAACAGCAATTTGTGAGAACCCAGAATAACCATCAAGAAAGCAAAAATGAGTATTTTTAGACAGCCTCTCTAACATTTGATCAATAAAGGGTAAAGGGTAATGATCTTTCTTAGTAACTTTATTAACTTTTCGATAATCAATACACATTCTATACCCTACAACTACTCTTTGAGGGATGAGCTCATCATTATCATTAGGCACAACAATCATTCCTCCTTTCTTAGGAACACAATGCACAGGACTTACCCATCTACTATCAGCAATAGGATATATAATACCAGCTTCAAGAAGTTTTAATACCTCATTCCTTACCACATCCTTCATCTTAGGAATTAGACGACGCTGATGTTCAACAACAGGCTTCGCATCATCTTCCATATTGATAGCATGTTGGCAAATAGAGGGTGAAATCCCCTTCAAATC
The DNA here is from genome assembly GCF_019359855.2 of Lolium perenne. Classification (NCBI taxonomy): domain Eukaryota; kingdom Viridiplantae; phylum Streptophyta; class Magnoliopsida; order Poales; family Poaceae; genus Lolium; species Lolium perenne. Next base: position 71,947,460 of record NC_067248.2, on the reverse strand, counting down.
ATCAAGAGTATAGCCAATAGCTCCTCGGTGTTTCTTCAATATTTCCAATAACCTTTCTTCCTCAATATCTGAAAGCTTGGAACTAATAATAACAGGATATATTTTCTTATCATCAATATGAGCATACTTAAGATTAGCAGGCAATGGTTTCAAATCAAAAACAGGATCTTCCTTTGGTGGTGGTGTTGTACCTAAATCTTCAACCGACAAGTCATGTTTAAGAATAGGTTGACGAAGGAAAATTTCATCAAGCTCATTTCTTTCTTCCCTAAAGACTTCACTCTCACTATTCTCCAAATGTTGCTGCAAAGGATTATTAGGAGCAAGAGCAATAGACGCACACTGTTCAACTCTAAAATCATTATTAGGCAATTCAGCTTTATAAGGAGTTTTGGCAAATTTAGAGAAATTAAACTCATAAGATTCACCAGCAAATTTAGTCACGATTTTTTCCTTCTTGCAATCTATAACAGCTCCACAAGTATTTAGAAAAGGTCTACCAAAAATAATAGGACAATACTTACTAGCGGCAGAACCAAGTACCAAAAAGTCAGCAGGATATTTAATCTTACCACATAGAACTTCCACGTCTCGAACAATACCAATAGGAGAGATAGTTTCTCTATTAGCTAGCCGAATAACCGCATCAATATCTTCAAGTTCACAAGAACCAATTTCATGCATGATCTCCGTATAAAGCTCATAAGGAATAGCACTAATACTTGCACCAATATCACATAAACCATAATAACAATGATCACCAATTCTAACAGAGAGCATAGGAACACTAGCTTTCCTAGACTTATTAGGATGCGAAACAATATTAGAAGCATCTTCACAGAAAATAATATGACCATCTTCTACATTTTCAGTCACAAGATCTTTAATTATTGCAACAGCAGGTTCAACCTTTATTTGTTCTTCAGGTTCTATAGGTTTCTTTGCACTTTTATTAACCGCACTAGATATAACAGAGTACTCCTTCATTTTAGCAGGGAAAGGAGTTTTTTCAATATAAGCTTCAGGAAGAATATGATCAACAGTTTCAATTATAGCACATTTATTTATAGATGAATCAATTTTATCTTTATATGGTTCATGATACTTATCAAAATTCTTCCTAGGCAATTCAAAGTGAGAGGCAAAAGCTTTATAAAAATTTGCAACGACTTGAGAATCAAGACCATAAGTAGCACTCATATTACGAAATTTTATCAGTCTCCATAAAAACTTCAATGCATTTATAATCATAGTTTATACCTGACTCTCTATCTTTGTCGTTCTCCCATCCTTCAGTATTCTCCTGGATCCGATCAAGAAGGTCCCTTTTAAACTCTTCTTCGTTGCATGTAAATGATCCAGAACAAGAAGTATCCAGCAAAGTCTTATCTTGAAAAGACAATCTTGCATAGAAATTATCAATAATAATATTACCAGGAAGCTCATGAATGGGGCATTTGAGCATTAAAGACTTCAATCTCCCCCAAGCTTGGGCAATACTTTCTCCATCATGAGGCCAGAAATTATATATGCGGTTCCGATCTTTGTGAATTTCACTTGGAGGATAGAATTTGGAATAAAATAAAGGCACAATGTCCTCCCAATTAAGAGAATCCCTATTCTTCAGCAATTTATACCAGTGCGCCGCTTTACCAGACAGCGATATAGAGAATAGTTTCTTTCTAACTTCATCCATAGCAATACCTGCACATTTGAATAACCCGCATAATTCATGTAGAAACAGTAAATGATCACCAGGATGGACAGTTCCATCCCCTTCATAGCGGTTATCCACAACACGTTCAATAATTTTCATAGGTATTTTGTATGGAACCTCTTTCTCACCTGGCACCTCATCCACTACCTTTGCAGTAGTAGTAGATTTTCCAAATAGAAATTCAAGAGAAGATCTCTCCATAATGAATTATAGCAGCAGGCAGAAATAAAATCAGCACGTACAGTAAAGGTTTTCCTTACCGATTCCACTTACCAATAGCGCTTCACTCCCCGGCAACGGCGCCAGAAAATAGTCTTGATGACCCACAAGTATAGGGGGTGTATCGTAGTACTTTCGATAAATAAGAGTGTCAAACCCAACGAGGAGCAGAAGGTGTTGACAAGCAGTTTCGATGAAGGATTCACTGTAAATGCTCACAGGCAAGTATTCAGGGGGTTTTGATATAGCAGATAAATAAAGTACGAGTAAGTAAAATGCGAGAGAAATAATTGCAGCGAGTGGCCCAATCCTTTTTAGCACAAAGGACAAGCTGGTTTGTTTACTTATAATGACCAAACGTTCTTGAGGACACATGGGAATTTAGTCTAGTGCTTTCGCTTCATATAGCTGATTAATCTTCATTGTTTTGATAAGTGTTGTGTGGGTGAACCTATGCTAATGCACTGCCCTTCCAAGGACTAATACATACTTGTGATTATACCCCTTGCAAGCATCCGCAAATACAAGAAAGTAATTAAGATAAATCTAACCACAGCCTTAAACTCTGAGATCCTGCTATCCCTCCTGCATCGATATACTAATGGGGGTTTAGGTTTCTGTCACTCCGGCAACCCCGCAATTAGCAACCGAATACAAGATGCACTCCCCTAGGCCCATAAATGGTGAAGTATCATGTAGTCGACGTTCACATGACACCACTAGAAGAATAACACCACAACTTAAATATCATAACATTGAATACTAACCAACATAATTCACTACTAACATTTAGACTTCACCCATGTCCTCAAGAACTAAACGAACTACTCACGAGACATCATATGGAACATGATCAGAGGTGATATGATGGTGAATAACAATCTGAACATAAACCTTGGTTCAATGGTTTCACTCAATAGCATCAATAACAAGTAGAAATCAACACCGGGAGAGTTTCCCCTATCAAACAATCAAGATCAAACCCTAATTGTTACAGCGGTGACGAGGTGCAGCGGTGGAGATGGCGGTGATGATGATGAAGATGATGGTGATGATGATGGAGATGATGTCCAGCTCGATGACGATGACGATGGCGTCGATTTCCCCCTCCGGGAGGGAATTTCCCCGGCGGATTTCAGCCTGCCGGAGAGCTCTTTTCTCTCTGGTGTTTTCCGCCCCGCAAAGGCGGCTATGACTCTTCGCGACTATCCCCCCCGAGCTTAGGTTTTCGGGACGAAGAAGTACGCGAAGGAGAGGAGGCCAGAGGGGGTTGTGGGCCCCCTCCTCACAAGGCGGCGCGGCCAGGCCTTGGCCCGCGCCGGCCTATGAGGTGGGCCCATGGCGGCCCTCCTCGGCTCCTCCTTTTGGCTACCTCCGTCTTCTGGAAAAATAGGATTTTCAGTATAATTCCCGTCAATTGCTGATCTTCCGAAATATTGCATTCTGATGGCGATTTTTCCAGCAGAATCCTGACTCCGGTGCGCGATCCTCCAATAATCATGAAATATGCAAAATAGATGAAATAACATAAGTATCATCTGCAAATACGAAATATATCAATGAATAACAGTAAATTATGATATAAAATAGTGATGCAAAATGGGCGTATCAACTACTCACACATCGATCCGGAGGCGATCATGGCGATGAAGAGACCTCCGAGAGATGATTCCCCTCTCCGGCAGGGTGCTGGAGGCGATCTCCTGAATCCCCCGAGATGGGATTGGCGGCGGCGGCGTCTCTGGAAGGTTTTCCGTATCGTGGCTCTCGGTACTAGGGGTTTCGCGACGAAGACTATATGTAGGCGAAAGGGTAGGTTAGGGGGCGTCACGAGGGGCCCACACAACAGGCGGCCAGGGCTTGGGTCGCGCCGCCCTACTGTGTGGCCACCTCGTGGCCCCACTTCGTTTCCTCTTCGGACTTCTGGAAGCTTCGTGGAAAAATAGGCCCCTGGGCGTTGATTTCGTCCAATTCCGAGAATATTTCCTTACTAGGATTTCTGAAAACAAAAACAGCAGAAAACAGCAACTGGCTCTTCGGCATCTCGTCAATAGGTTAGTGCCGGAAAATGCATAATAATGACATAAAGTGTGTATAAAACATGTAAGTATCATCATAAAAGTAGCATGGAACATAAGAAATTATAGATACGTTTGGGACGTATCAAGCATCCCCAAGCTTAGTTCCTACTCGCCCTCGAGTAGGTAAACGATAACAAAGATAATTTCTGAAGTGACATGCTATCATAATCTTGATCATACTATTGTAAGCATATGAGATGAATGTAGCGATTCGAAGCAATGATGAAGATAATGAGTAAACAAATGAATCATATAGTAAAGACTTTTCATGAATAATACTTTCAAGACAAGCATCAATAAGACGTGCATAAGAGTTACTCATAAAGCAATAAATTCAAAGTAAAGGCATTGAAGCAACACAAAGGAAGATATAAGTTTCAGCGGTTGCTTTCAACTTCAACATATTTATCTCATGGATAATTGTCAACACAAAGTAATATAACAGGTGCAATAGGTAAACATGTAAGAATCAATGCACACAGTTGATACAAGTGTTTGCTTCTAAGATAGAAAGAAGTAGGTAAACTGACTCAACAATAAAGTAAAAGGTAGGCCCTTCGCAGAGGGAAGCATGGATTACTATATTTGTGCTAGAGCTTTTCATTTTGAAAACAAGAAACAATTTTGTCAACGGTAGTAATAAAGCATATGTGTTATGTATAAGATATCCTATAAGTTGCAAGCTTCATGCATAGTATACTAATAGTGCTCGTACCTTGTCCTAATTAGCTTGGATTAACACGGATTATCATTGCATAGCATATGTTTCAACCAAGTGTCACAAAGGGGTACCTCTATGCCGCCTGTACAAGGGTCTAAGGAGAAGGTACACATTGGATTTCTCGCTTTTGATCATTCTCAACTTAGACACCCATACCGGAACAACATAGACAACAGATAATGGACTCCTCTTTTAATGCTTAAGCATTCAACAACAGGTAATATTCTCATAAGAGATTGAGGATTTGTGTCCAAACTGAAACTTCCACCATGATTCATGGCTTTAGTTAGCGGCCCAATGTTCTTCTCTAACAGTATGCATACTCAAACCATTTGATCATGAAAATCGCCCTTACTTCAGACAAGACGAACATGCATAGCAACTCACATGATATTCAACAAAGGTGTAAAAGTTGATGGCGTCCCCAGAAACATGGTTACCGCTCAACAAGCAACTTATTAAGAAATAAGACACATAAGTACATATTCTTCACCACAATAGTTTTTAAGGCTATTTGTCCCATGAGCTATATATTGTAAAGGCAAAGAATAGAATTTTAAAGGTAGCACTCAAGTAATGTACTTTGGAATGGCGGAGAAATACCATGGTGGACACAAATGGCATAGTATTTGGCTCAAGGATTTGGATGCACGAGAAGAATTCCTCTCAATACAAGGCTAGGCTAGCAAGGTTGTTTGAAGCAAACTCAAGTATAAAAGGTGCAGCAAAGCTCACATATGAACATATTGTAGGTATTATAAGACTTTACATTGTCTCCTTGTTGTTCAAACACCTTAACCAGAAAATATCTAGACTCTAGAGATCAATCATGCAAACCAAATTTTAACAAGCTCTATGTAGTTATTCATTAATGGGTACAAGGTACATGATGCAAGAGCTTAAACATGATCTATATGAGCACAACAATTGCCAAGTATCACATTATTCAAGACATTATACCATTTACCACATGCGGCTTTTTCCGTTTCCAACCATATAGCAATGAATGAAATAGTCCAACTTTCGCAATGAACATTAAAGATAAAGCTAAGAACATATGTGTTCATACGAAACAGCGGAGCGTGTCTCTCTCCCAAACAAAGAATGCTAGGATCCGATCTTATTCAAACAAAACAAAAACAAAAACAAACAGACGCTCCAAGTAAAGCACATAAGATGTGACGGAATAAAAATATAGTTTCACTAGAGGTGACCTGATAAGTTGTCGATGAAGAAGGGATGCCTTGGGCATCCCCAAGCTTAGACGCTTGAGTCTTCTTAAAATATGCAGGGATGAACCACGGGGGCATTCCCAAGGTTAAACTCTTCACTCTTCTTGATCATATTGTATCATCCTTCTCTCTTGACCCTTGAAAACTTCCTCCACACCAAACTTAAAACAAACTCATTAGAGGGTCAGTGCATAATTCATATATTCAGAGGTGACATAATCATTCTTAACACTTCTGGACATTGCACAAAGCTACTGAAAGTTAATGGAACAAAGAAATCCATCAAACATAGCAAAACAGGCAATGCGAAATAAAAGGCAGAATCTGTCAAAACAGAACAGTCCGTAAAGACGGATTTTTTAGAGGCACCAGACTTGCTCAGATGAAAATGCCCAAATTGAATGAAAGTTGCGTACATATCTGAGGATCACGCACGTAAATTGGCAGATTTTTCTGAGTTACCTACAGAGAACCATACCCAAATTCGTGACAGCAAGAAATCTGTTTCTGCGCAGTAATCCAAATCTAGTATTGACTTTACTATCAAAGACTTTACTTGGCACAACAATGCAATAAAATAAAGATAAGGAGAGGTTGCTACAGTAATAACAACTTCCAAGACTCAAATATAAAACAAAGTGCAGAAGTAAAATAATGGGTTGTCTCTCATAAGCGCTTTTCTTTAACGCCTTTCAGCTAGGCGCAGAAAGTGTGTATCAAGTATTATCAAGAGATGAAGCATCAACAGAGGGGTTTGGAGTTTTCTCAACTATGCATTTTATCTTATCTATGTAAGTTTCAGAGGCTCCTTTTTCATTATACTTAGGCTTTCTATTCTCATCAAACAAATTTTCAGGAACAAGCCAAGCATAATTATTTTCTAGAGCTTCATGCATTCCTAGGAGCTTACTAGGTATCGGTACTTTAATCTCCTTACCATCATTAACATTACTAGTGTACCTTATTCTATCCATGTCCATCTTTTCAAGTGTTCTTTTAAAATCAGGGAACAAACCAAGCCTCTTATGTTTGATAAAAACTTTTCTAGCTTCTTTAGCTATATCTTCAAATTCTCTAACAAGGACTTTTAAAACAAAATCTCTCTTTTCTCCCATCTCCATATCAGAAAGTGTAAGAAACATATGTTGTATTATGGGATTGAGATTAACAAATTTAGTTTCCGACATGTGTACTAAACAAGCAGAAGCACTTTCATAAGTAGGAGCAACTTTTAATAATGGTGTATCTTCAAAATCTTCATCCATACTAACATGGGTGAAAAATTCTTCTATATTATCTCTTCCAATGATAGACCCTTGTCCTACCGGTATTTTTTTTAAAGTGTACTTAGGAGGAAACATGATGAAATAAACAAAAGGTAAATAAAGTAAATGCAAGTAACTAATTTTTTTGTGTTTTTGATATAGAGGACAAGACAGTAAATAAAGTAAAACTAGCAACTAATTTTTTTGTGTTTTGTTTTAGTGCAGCAAACAAAGTAGTAAATAAAATAAAGCAAGACAAAAACAAAGTAAAGAGATTGGAAGTGGGAGACTCCCCTTGCAGCGTGTCTTGATCTCCCCGGCAACGGCGCCAGAAAACAGTCTTGATGCGCGTGAGACACACGTCCGTTGGTAACCCCAAGAGGAAGGTGTGATGTGCATAGCAGTAAGTTTTCCCTCAGAAAGAAACCAAGGTTTATCGAACCAGTAGGAGCCAAGAAGCACGTTGAAGGTTGTTGGTGGCGGAGTGTAGTGCGGCGCAACACCAGGGATTCCGGAGCCAACGTGGAACCTGCACAACACAATCACAGTACTTTGCCCCAACGTAACAGTGAGGTTGTCAATCTCACCGGCTTGCTGTAAACAAAGGATTAGATGTATAGTGTGGATGATGATGTTTGTTTGCGAAGAACAGTAAAGAACAATTGCAGTAGATTGTATTTCAGATGTAAAGAATATGACCGGGGTCCACAGTTCACTAGTGGTGTCTCTCCCATAAGATAAACAGATGTTGGGTGAACAAATTACAGTTGGGCAATTGACAAATAAAGAAGGCATAACAATGCACATACATATATCATGATGAGCACTATGAGATTTAATTAGGGCATTACGACAAAGTACATAGACCGCTATCCAGCATGCATCTATGCCTAAAAAGTCCACTTTCAGGTTATCATCCGAACCCCTTCCGGTATTAAGTTGCAAGCAACAGACAATTGCATTAAGTATGGTGCGTAATGTAATCAACACAAATATCCTTAGACAAAGCATCGATGTTTTATCCCTAGTGGCAACAGCACATCCACAACCTTAGAACTTTCTGTCACACGTCCTGCATTTAATGGAGGCATGAACCCACTATCGAGCATAAATACTCCCTCTTGGAGTCACAAGTATCAACTTGGCCAGAGCCTCTACTAGCAACGGAGAGCATGCAAGAACATAAATAACATATATGATAGATTGATAATCAACTTGACATAGTATTCAATATTCATCGGATTCCAACAAACACAACATGTAGCATTACAAATAGATGATCTTGATCATGATAGACAGCTCACAAGATCTAACATGATAGCACCATGAGGAGAAGACAACCATCTAGCTACTGCTATGGACCCATAGTCCAGGGGTGGACTACTCACACATCGATCCGGAGGCGATCATGGCGATGAAGAGACCTCCGGGAGATGATTCCCCTCTCCGGCAGGGTGCCGGAGGCGATCTCCTGAATCCCCCGAGATGGGATTGGCGGCGGCGTCTCTGGAAGGTTTTCCATATCGTGGCTCTCGGTACTGGGGGTTTCGCGACGAAGACTATATGTAGGCGAAAGGGTAGGTCAGGGGGCGTCACGAGGGGCCCACACAACAGGCCGGCGCGGCCAGGGCTTGGGCCGCGCTGCCCTACTGTGTGGCCACCTCGTGGCCCCACTTCGTTTCCTCTTCGGACTTCTGGAAGCTTCGTGGAAAAATAGGCCCCTGGGCGTTGATTTCGTCCAATTCCGAGAATATTTCCTTACTAGGATTTCTGAAACCAAAAACAGCAGAAAACAGCAACTGGCTCTTCGGCATCTCGTCAATAGGTTAGTGCCGGAAAATGCATAATAATGACATAAAGTGTGTATAAAACATGTGAGTATCATCATAAAAGTAGCATGGAACATAAGAAATTATAGATACGTTTGGGACGTATCAAACTACAACTAATTTTTTCGGTAATTCGCATTCCCTATCATACAAGGATAGAAAACAACTTGGTACTGAAAGTAAAACTACTTAGAGATAAAGCAAACAAGTGCACACAAAAATATTCATCCCACGCTATTGCTCCCCGGCAACGGCGCCGGAAAAGGTCTTGATATCCCACAAGTATAGGGGATCGTTTGTAGCCTTTTCGATAAGTAAGAGTGTCGAACCCAATGAGGAGCTAAAAGTAGGATAAACATTCTCTAAAGTTCTATCAACCACTGATACAACTCTACGCGCACTAAACGTTTTCAATATCTAGGAAATAAAACTACAGCGGTGGCACGGGTTTGAGAGGTGACTTTGCAGGAAAATAAATACATGGAAATAAATGTTAGTGCTGCAGCGGTAAAATAAACTAAGTAACTAGTAACATGAGTGTGGAAAAGTGTGGTGGTAATAGTGGTGGCTTTACTCAAGACAAAATAGTGACGGTCTCGGATTCACTGTCCTCGAAGGAGTTTTCTATGTGGGAGAGGCTAAATATACATGCACTCCGCTAATTGGGATTGCAAGCACTATATGATTGGCTTTCTAGCAAACATCCGTAACTACTAACAAGCATTAAGGTTTCCCCAACCATAGCCTTAAGCTCTAGGTCCCCTTTACTCCCATACGTGCAACTAATCGGTTCGCGTTCTCAGGTTTCTGTCGCTCCGGCAGAACTCCCCCCGCTTCGTTACAAATACTACCAACCCTAGGTGTTTGATCCATGCGCGCACAAATAAAAGGACACCAAGGACAATAACATATCAGATCACAACTCTAATGAATCAAAGGAAATCACCCATCCAATCTAAGAACAAATAAACTATGAAACATGACATAGATCATAGGATAGAATATAACATCGAACACCATGTTTACATAGGGCGGTACAGAGGTTTATGAGAGGATGGACCCCTGAGTACAAGGAGGAGTTGGCGATGGAGATGGCGGTGGAGACGACAGAGAGGGCAGCGTGGAGTGCAGCCCCTCAACTCCCTCCATCATGGCTTCTTCGAAGCCCTCCCCCATGGAGATCATCTCCACGGGGGAGGCAACAGGAACCCCCCGAACTAGGGTTTGAGACGGCGGTGGCGTCGGGACTTTTCGTGGAATTCTTTCTTGATATCTGATAGTTTCTCCGTGAGGGCAATATATAGGCGAAAGAGCGATGTCAGCGGAGGCCGGGGTGGCCAGTACATGGGCCAGGCGCGGCCAGGGGTGGGGCCGCGCCTATCCTGTGTACTGCCACGTGGAAGCTCCCCTGCATGTCTCCTTCTGGCTCAGGCTTCCCCTCGAAATTATAAGGTCCTGGGTTTTTGTCCCGTGCAATTCCGAGAATATTTCCTGTACAACTTTTCTGAAACACAAAAACAACAGAAAACAGGAACTGGCACTGTGGCACTATGTCAATAGGTTAGTTCCGGAAAATGCTAAAAGTGTATCGAAATGCACATAAAACATAAGGGAATTGGTAGAAAACAAGTATGGAGCATCAAAAATTATAGATACGTTTGCAACGTATCACGCACCGACCATGCGCCACAGAATATGCATTTAGGTGCACCATAGATGAATCATTCCCTACTAGTATTCGCGCCGCTCCCTCCGGAACCAAACGATCGGAATAAAAGCATGTGTGCGCGCAACCAAATAGCACCCGATCATGTGAACTCCAGGCAAAAGATGCACTGTTCCATTCGCTGTCGGAGCCTTCCGGAACTCATCACTCCGGCTAGACGAAGAAAGATCAGCATCCGGAACGTCTTCATCTTCGCGAAAGAAGAACCACCACCATGAAAGCCTGAACGGCCGTCCCCACGCCGTCGCCATGGCTGGGAACCGCGGTCCATCTTCCTCCTCCAACCCGGCCGGTGGAGGTCAGCAGCGATCCTGCTGCCGCCCTTTCCCCGCGGAGTTCTGCCACACCACCACGTCTCCCGCCATGATCTAGGTGAAGTAGCCGAAGGCCACCGCCACCAGACTCGCCGTCCACCGTCCGCATGAAGGGGAGTCCATGGACGCGCCACCACCGCCCCTGCCTTTGGCAGCCGGACGCGACGGCCGCCGCCGACCTCGACGGTGGTAGCGGCCAGGAGAAGGAAGATGGGCTGCCTCTTCTTGGGTTTGGGTCGTCGCCCGGAGCCGCCTCGCGCGAGACAACCCGGGGCGAAGGTGGAAAGGGAGGAGAGGGGATGGGAGGGGCGGTGGTGGAGGGAGAGAGGGACGACGGCGCTGGGAGGGTAGAGGGGCGGCGGCTAGGTCAAGGAGCACGGGTTAGTTCTGATTGCTTTCTTTTGGGCGCCGCCCCTTCTCCTAGATTCATGCTCTCCAATGTCCATTCCGGCAGCCAACTGCAGTGGTCCGGCGACCGGTAACGGCCTCTTCTGCGGTCTGTCTGTAAATCGGTCTTGTGCGGTAAGAGCATCCCCACTCGCCTCCCCGACGAGCCCCCCGAGCGACGATTTTCCCATCCGGACGGCGTAATTCGGCCCATTTGCGCCCCCGGTTCCTCGATTTCGTCCGGATTTGGGCCTAAATCCATCCGGCGAGCCCACGCCATCCCCGGTCTCCCGAGGCGCGCTCGGGGACTCCGGACGAAATAATTTGGCGCGAAAGAGGCGTGTGGACCCTCGTAGTCGGCGACTGGACCGCCAAATCCTGTCGATTTCCCTCCAATTTGCTTGCATATCCCTATTCTCTCCCGCCGGATTTGTGTAACCGTCTCCATTCTCCTCCTCCTCTTTCTCGTCCACCACCATTCCGCCAAAGCCGAGGAAGTCGCGGGCGAAGAAGGAGCGACCGCCGGGTGTGTCCAACGCACAGTGGACGGCGGACAAGCTCCGGCGACAGGTCGAAACAAGCGCCAGGGCAGAGAGGGAGAAGAAACTCAACACGAAGAGGGCGGCGTTGGCGGCGGAGGACGAACAAGCGAGGAAGGTCTCCATGGCCATGAGCATGGGCCATGCTCGCGGTGGCGGCGGCGCCATGTTCCCCGGCCAGTGGCCCATCCAAGGTACGAGCAGTTCCCCGTCGGCTTTCTGCCCGTCGTCGCCTGCCATGTTCCAAGAGGCGACCTACAGCCAACCGTCCAGGTTCATGCCATCGCCGCCCGATCTCGCCGGCGGCAACCTGAACGAGGGCTTCTCGCCGGCCCTGCGACGAGGGCCACTCCCGTTCGGTGCGACGGCGGCGCCGAACGACGAGGTGATGAACGAGATGATCGACTCCGGCTCCGCGGCCGCCGCTGAGAGCTCGGGGTTCTTCACGCAAGAGGAGGCGAGAGCGACGGCAGCTATCGCGGAGTGATACGTCTCCAACGTACCTATAATTTCTGATGTTTCATGCTTGTTTTATGACAATACTTACATGTTTTGCTTGCACTTTATAATGTTTTTATGCATTTTCCGGAACTAACCTATTAACAAGATGCCGAAGTGCCAGTTCCTGTTTTCTGCTGTTTTTGGTTCCAGAAAGGCTGTTCGGGCAATATTCTCGGAATTCGACAAAACGAAGACCCAGCATCTTATTTTTCCCGGAACCTTCCAGAAAGTCAAAGGGGGACCAGAGGGGAGCCCTGGGGGCCCCACACGTGTGGCCGGCGCGGCCCAGGAGGGGGGCGCGCCGCCCTAGTGTGAGGTGGCCCCGTGGCCCCTCCGACTCCGACTCTTCGCCTATTTAAGCCCTGGAGACCTAAAAACGCGATACCGATTGACGAAACTCCAGAAAGACTCCAGGGGCGCCGCCACCATCGCGAAACTCCAATTCGGGGGACAGAAGTCTATGTTCCGGCACCCTGCCGGGACGGGGAAGTGCCCCCGGAAGCCATCTCCATCAACGCCACCGCCTCCATCATGCTCCGTGAGTAGTTCCCCCATGGACTACGGGTTCTAGCTGTAGCTAGTTGGTATTCTCTCCCCTATGTACTTCAATACAATGATCTCATGAGCTGCCTTACATGATTGAGATTCATCTGATGTAATCGGTGTTGTGTTTGTCGGGATCCGATAGATTGTTACATTATGATTGTCTATCTACAAAGTTTATGAAGTTATTGTTGCTGCAATCTTGTTGTGTTTAATGCTTGTCACTAGGGCCCGAGTGGCATGATCTTAGATTTAAGCTCTATACTTATTGCTTAGATTGTATTTACAAGTTGTATGCACATGTCTATGTCCGGAACCAAAGGCCCCAAAGTGACAGAAATTGGGACAACTGGAGGGGAAGGCTTAGATATGAGGATCACATGTTTTCACGGAGTGTTAATGCTTTGCTCCGGTGCTCTATTAAAAGGAGTGCCTTAATTTCCAGTAGATTCCCTAGAGGCCCGGCTGCCACCGGCTGGTAGGACAAAAGATGTTGTACAAGTTTCTCATTGCGAGCACGTATGACTATATATGGAAAACATGCCTACATGATTAATGATCTTGATGTTCTGTCTTAATGCTATTTCAATCCTATCAATTGCCCAACTGTAATTTGTTCACCCAACACTTGTTATTGGAGAGTTACCACTAGTGTAGATAGCTGGGAACTCCGGTCCATCTCTCATCATCATATACTCGTTTCTATATGACATTGGAAGTAGTATCAACTATTTTCTGGTGCCATTGCTCTCATATTACTGCTACTACTGCTGTGTTACTTTTACTATTGCTCCCATATTACTGCTGCTTTCACATCACCCCTGTTACTAGTGCTTTTCCAGGTGCAGCTGAATTGACGACTCAGTTGTTAAGGCTTATAAGTATTCTTTACCTCCCCTTGTGTCGAATCAATAAATTTGGGGTTTACTTCCCTCGAAGACTGTTGCGATCCCCTATACTTGTGGGTCATCAAGACTATTTTCTGACGCCGTTGCCGGGGAGGCATAGCTCTACTCATAAGTTCACCTGGGGAGTACACTCTACCTCTCTCTCTATTTTATTTTATTCTGTTTTGCTTAGTTTACTTTTGTCTAGTTTACTTGTGCTTAGTTTATTTCTGTCTAGTATTATTTTGCATAGTTTACTTTTGTCTAGTTTCTTTTTGTTTTGTTTTATTTTCCCTATATACCCGAAAATCCATAAAAAATTGAAAAACCGAAAAATTAAAAACTGTTGTTATGGAAGAACCTACAACCTATTTGGAGCTTATTGAATTATATAATAATTATAGAGAATCAAGAACGAGAAAAGTTATGAGTGCTGTGATAGAAAAACTGAATACAATTGCTAAAATCTTGCTTAAACGCCATGATATAAACTGTTACTCTAAACAGGATACTAAACATCTTAAATTTCAATGTGGCTTTAGTGAAGAAGTTTTAATTAAGAACTATAATTGGAATAACTATATTCATTTTGGGTTCGAAGAAGTAGAACAATTTGTTTTGTTTATGGGAGCTTCTGAGATCGAATCCTTCATTGCTAAAAATTATGAAACTTGTGTTGTTTGTAAGGACCTTAAAGATTATGTCTCTTCTATCCTTAATTTTTGCATAGAAAGCTACAGTGATAATCCTTATATCGTTGATTATAAAGAGAGACTCATTAATGCACAAGAATACACTCACAATTTGCAGGGACCAGTGGAAGAAGAAATTGATAAACCTGAAAGCTCATTGGATGAAAAAGAGGAGGAAATTGATGAACCTGAAAGCTCATTGGATGAAAAAGAAGAGGAGAGTGATGAACAAAAGGAGGAAGAATGGATTAGCTACCCATGCCAACCTTCTAATGAGAGTAACTCTTTATCTCTTACACTATATGATTGTCCTCCATGCTTACCAAAGGCGGATGAATGTTATGTTCCTGTGGATTCTCTTGAAATATTCCCTATGAGTAAAACTTGTGAGAATAATTATGCTCCTGTTATCTATGATAATCCATGCTATTTTGATAAATCTTATGATAATGCTTTGTTTGTGCCTGATGTCGAAATGCATGGTACTAAAGAGTTTTACTTGGCAAATGTTTATGATAAATCTCTAGATGATGGTCCTATGTTACTTGATACTATTAATTGTACTACTAATGAAAATGGGATTGGAGAGTTCTTGACTTTATCTATGAGTCCCATATCTTTTGAGATTGATCAATCATCTTGTTACATTATTGACAAAAGTGGGTTTGAAAGTTTTAATTCTATTATTTCTGAGCTTGATAAAAATTATGTGTTTGTGAATCATGAAAAGCATGCTGTATGTGATAGTTATGTTGTTGAGTTTGCTCATGAAGCTACTGAAAATTATTATGAGAGAGGAAAATATGGTTGTACAAATTTTCATGGTACTAAAACACCTCTCTATATGCTAATTTTTTTGAAGTTACTCTTGTTTTATCTTCTTATGCTTGTCACTTTGTTCTTCATGAATTTATTTGTGTACAAGATTCCTATGCATAGGAAGTGGGTTAGACTTAAATGTGTTTTGAACTTGCTTTTTGATGCTCTCTTTTGCTTCAACTCTTATTTCTTGCGAGTGCATCATTAAAATTGCTGAGCCCATCTTAATGGCTATAAAGAAAGCACTTCTTGGGAGATAACCCATGTCTTTATTTTGCTACTGTTTTATTGTGTCTTGGAAGTTGTTACTACTGTAGCAACCTCTCCTTATCTTTATTTTATTGCAATGTTGTGCCAAGTGAAGTCTCTAATAGAAGATTGATACCAGATTTGGATTACTGCGCAGAAACAGATTTCTTTCTATCACGAATCTGGGTATGATTCTCTGTAGGTAACTCAGAAAAATCTGCCAATTTACGTGAGTGATCCTCAGATATGTACGCAACTTTCATTAGTTTTGAGTTTTCTGATTTGAGCAACGGAAGTACCTCTTAAAAATTCGTGTTTACTGGCTGTTCTCTTTTGATAGATTCTGTCTCTGTTTTTTTGCATTGTCTCTTGTGGACTTTAAGTAAGGCTTTCTAGACGTGGAGAGCTGTAGCTAATGTTTTATTGAGTTCTTGCAATGTCTCACTACAAGACCAAAGTGGATTAAAGTTTTTTGAGTACTAACCCCTCTAATGAAGTTTATGAGAAGTTTGGTGTGAAGGAAGTTTTCAAGGGTCAAGAGAGGAGGGTAATATATGATCAAGAAGAGTGAAAAGTCTAAGCTTGGGGATGCCCCCGTGGTTCATCCCTGCATATTTCAAGAAGACTCAAGCGTCTAAGCTTGGGGATGCCCAAGGCATCCCCTTCTTCATCAACTTATCAGGTTTCTTCTATTGAAACTATATTTTTATTCGGTCACATCTTATGTTCTTTACTTGGAGCGTCTGTGTGTTTTTATTTTTGTTTATGTTTGAATAAATTTGGATCCTAGCAATCCTTGTTTGGGAGAGAGACACGCTCCGCTTTTTCATATGAACACTCGTGTTCTTCGCTCTTACTTTTAATGTTCAATGATAAAAGTTGGAAGCTATTGCACTCATCGATATTTGGTTGGAAACAGAAAGTGCTTCATAATGTCTTGAATAATTTGATACTTGGCAATTGTTTTGAGCTCTCATAAATCATGTTTAAGCTCTTGCATCATGTAGTTTAAACCTATTAGTGGAGAACTACCGTAGAGCTTGTTGAAATTGGTTTGCGTGATTGGTCTCTCTAAGGTCTAGATATTTTCTGGTAAAAGTGTTTGAGCAACAAGGAAGACAGTGTAGAGTTTTATAATGCTTGCAATATGTTCTTATGTAAGTTTTGTTGTACCGGTTCATACTTGTGTTTGCTTCAAACAACCTTGCTAGCCAAAGCCTTGTACTGAGAGGGAATGCTTCTCGTGCATCCAAAACCTTGAGCCAAAACCTATGCCATTTGTGTCCACCATATCTACCTACTATGTGGTATTTTCTGCCATTCCAAGCAAATACTTCATGTGCTACCTTTAAACAATTCAAAAGCTATTATCTCTTATTTGTGTCAATGTTTTATAGCTCATGAGGAAGTATGTGGTGTTTTATCTTTCGATCTTGTCATTTGCTTTTGACAGACTTTCACAATGGACTAGTGGCTTCATCCGCTTATCTAATAATTTTGCAAAAAGAGCTGGCGCGGGGTTCCCAGCCCCCAATTAATCAACCTTCATTAATAATTCTCTTCACATGTTTTGCTCTGATTCATCAGTAAGCAACTTAATTTTGCAAATAGACACTCCTTCATGGTATGTGAATGTTGGAAGGCACCCGAGGATTCGGTTAGCCATGGCTTGTGAAAGCAAAAGGTTGGGAGGAGTGTCATCCATAAATAATGGAACTAAAGTACATGTGTAAACAAAAGATAAGAGGGATGATCTACCTTGCTGGTAGAGATAACGTCCTTCATGGGAGCCGCTCTTGGAAGTCTGGTTGATGAGGTAGTTAGAGTACCCACTATCATTCGTTGACAACAACAAACACCTCTCAAAACTTTACTTTTATACTCTCTATATGATTTCAAAACTTAAAAAGTTCTAGCACATGATTTAATCCCTGCTTCCCTCTACGAAGGGCCTTTCTTTTACTTTATGTTGAGTCAGTTTACCTATTTCCTTCCATCTTAGAAGCAAACGCTTGTGTCAACTGTGCATTGATTCTTACATACTTGCTTATTTGCATTCATCATATTACTTTGTGTTGACAATTATCCATGAGATATGCATGTTGAAAGTTGAAAGCAACTGCTGAAACTTAAATCTTCCTCTGTGTTGCTTCAATGCCTTTACTTTGAATTTATTGCCTTATGAGTTAACTCTTATGCAAGACTTTTGATGCTTGTCTTGAAAGTACTATTCATGAAAAGTTTTGCTATATGTTATCTATTTGTTAGCAACTATAGATCATTGCCTTGAGTTACTGAATTCATCTCATATGCTTTATAATAGTATGATCAAGGTTATGTAAGTAGCATGTCACTACAGAAATTACTCTTTTTATCGTTTACCTACTCGAGGGCGAGCAGGAACTAAGCTTGGGGATGCTGATACGTCTCCAACGTACCTATAATTTCTGATATTCCATGCTTGTTTTATGACAATACTTACATGTTTTGCTTGCACTTTATAATGTTTTTATGCATTTTCCGGAACTAACCTATTAACAAGATGCCGAAGTGTCAGTTCCTGTTTTCTGCTGTTTTTGGTTCCAGAAAGGCTGTTCGGGCAATATTCTCGGAATTCGACGAAACGAAGACCCAGCATCTTATTTTTCCCGGAACCTTCCAGAAAGTCAAAGGGGGACAAGAGGGGAGCCCTGGGGGCCCCACACGTGTGGCCGGCGCGGCCCAGGAGGGGGGCGCGCCGCCCTAGTGTGAGGTGGCCCCGTGGCCCCTCCGACTCCGACTCTTCGCCTATTTAAGCCCTGGAGACCTAAAAACGTGATACCGATTGACGAAACTCTAGAAAGACTCCAGGGGCGCCGCCACCATCGCGAAACTCCAATTCGGGGGACAGAAGTCTCTGTTCCGGCACCCTGCCGGGACGGGGAAGTGCCCCCGGAAGCCATCTCCATCAACGCCACCGCCTCCATCATGCTCCGTGAGTAGTTCCCCCATGGACTACGGGTTCTAGCTGTAGCTAGTTGGTATTCTCTCCCCTATGTACTTCAATACAATGATCTCATGAGCTGCCTTACATGATTGAGATTCATCTGATGTAATCGGTGTTGTGTTTGTCGGGATCCGATGGATTGTTACATTATGATTGTCTATCTACAAAGTTTATGAAGTTATTGTTGTTGCAATCTTGTTGTGTTTAATGCTTGTCACTAGGGCCCGAGTGGCATGATCTTAGATTTAAGCTCTATACTTATTGCTTAGATTGTATTTACAAGTTGTATGCACATGTCTATGTCCGGAACCAAAGGCCCCAAAGTGACAGAAATTGGGACAACTGGAGGGGAAGGCTTAGATATGAGGATCACATGTTTTCACGGAGTGTTAATGCTTTGCTCCGATGCTCTATTAAAAGGAGTGCCTTAATTTCCAGTAGATTCCCTAGAGGCCCGGCTGCCACCGGCTGGTAGGACAAAAGATGTTGTACAAGTTTCTCATTGCGAGCACGTATGACTATATATGGAAAACATGCCTACATGATTAATGATCTTGATGTTCTGTCTTAATGCTATTTCAATCATATCAATTGCCCAACTGTAATTTGTTCACCCAACACTTGTTATTGGAGAGTTACCACTAGTGTAGATAGCTGGGAACTCCGGTCCATCTCTCATCATCATATACTCGTTTCTATATGACATTGGAAGTAGTATCAACTATTTTCTGGTGCCATTGCTCTCATATTACTGCTACCACTGTTCAAAAACTAGGCCGATTCAACGATTACTAGGCCGATTAATCGCTACTAGGGGCTTGACCGTGTCGATTACCATTAATCTCTTGTGTTAATCTTTTAGCCCGATTAATCAGTCCGAAAGTCCGATTACTAGGTATTTTCCCGATTAACTACCACACTTGGTCAAAAAAGTTACAATATTTTCAATGCATATCGCTAATACAGTCGCTACCCCTCCCCAATAAAGTAGATTTACAATATTTTTCTAGGATTTTAGGCTTTAGAGAAGTAGGGAGAGATATATAGAGGCTCATATAATATTATTTTTATTATATAAATTGTTTTAAGTGCTAATTTATGTAGGTTGCACCGATTAATAGCCGACCGATTAAATTAGTTAATCGTCCAAATTCCGATTAATCGCTACTCCCAAGCCGGCCGAGCAGTTAACGATTACCGATTTCCTTAACATTGACTGCTACTACTGCTGTGTTACTTTTACTATTGCTCCCATATTACTGCTGCTTTCACATCACCCCTGTTACTAGTGCTTTTCCAGGTGCAGCTGAATTGACGACTCAGTTGTTAAGGCTTATAAGTATTCTTTACCTCCCCTTGTGTCGAATCAATAAATTTGGGTTTTACTTCCCTCGAAGACTGTTGCGATCCCCTATACTTGTGGGTCATCACGGAGCGCAACCGGTGGGTGGAGGATGTGGCCGACGGAAGCCAAGCCGTCGAAGAAGAAGAAGAAGAAGAAGAGGAAGAACCAACCCAAGTCGAGGTCGCCGACGACAACCCGCCGAAGGGAAAGAAGAAGAGGAAGAAGGACGCGTCGCCGGCCGAACCGCGCATCAAATGGACGCCGAGGGAAGAGGAGTGCCTCGCCGAAGCTTGGATGACCGTGTCCATGGACGGCATAACCGGGGCGAATCAGTCCTTCGACACGTATTGGCTTCGAGTGAAGGCGGCGTTCGACGAGCGCAAGCTCGTCGATCCCTACTTCAACAAGACGATCATGAACCGGGGAGACAAGGCCATGGCCATCCATTGGGGGATCATACAGACGGCGTGCAGCAAATGGCACGGCATACAAGAGGAGCTCAAAAAAAACGCCGGTGAGCGGCGAAGACTTTGAAACCATGGTATGCATACGCCGTGCCTCCTCCGTCGACCTACTGATCGCCGTGAGCTGACCCATATCACCGTCCTCTTTTTCCCCAGGTGCGCCGTGCTTTCGACATGTAGCACGACGACACCGGCTTGCAGTTCAAGTTTCTGAACGTCTACTCCCGCATCGAGAAGTGCGAGAAGTGGACGGAAACCCGCACGAGCCTCTCGAAGAGCAAACCGAACAGTACAACCCCGACGCTTCGGCGCGAGACTCGTCGGATGGCCACCCGGAACTCGGCCAGAAAAAGCTCAAAGATCTCAAAAAGATGGGCCATCCCGCCGAGCGGCTGCAGGCGTCGTTCGACAAGTGCTGGGCCGACGCGAGGACGCACGCCGCCGGGAGGGACGACAAGTTCGACGACAGGTGGAGGGAGATGCTCGCCAACCAAGGCGCCCGGATCGCCCTGCTGAAGACGACGGCGGCGGCGAAGAAGAGGAACCCAGACTTGGCGTTTCTGATGGGCGGCAACACGGAACTGGTGGACGAGGAGACGAGGAATTGGTACGAGGGACATCGCAGCGACAACCTCCGACCCGCTCCGGCCAGTTCTTCGTCGTCTCCGGCGCCTACCGACGCCCCTGTTTCAGTGTAATTTTCCTTCGATCGCCGATCTATGGCTGATCCTTTTGCCGATCGAATTTGTAGCGGGAGGACGACTTGTTTGAATTTCGACTTTGTCCGCCGAACTCCGAGTGGACGACTGGAAATATGGTTCTCCCCACGAATTAATTTCGTCCAATCCAGCGGTTGTTTCGTCCGAATTTCGGTGTGGGGAGGGCCAAACGAGTGGAGATGGTCTAACAACCGAGGGCCGAACCGGTCTACAATTTTAGGAAACCGAACCGATCGTGGCAGCCAAGTTTTCATTTTTCGAGAGTTTCGTGCACGTCAAGTTGTTGTGCGCGCCGCGCGCGCTGCACGTGATAAAACCGAAAATCATGTCCTACCTGTCAGGCCAAACCCCCGACCTCTCTCCCCCCACTACCCACTACCCACACCCAGCACCCTCACCTCATCGCCTCCGCCGCCGTCGCTCGCTAGGTTTCCCAAACTCCAGCGCGCGCCCCGCCGCCAACAAGCCGCCGCAGCCGCCCGCGATGCCCACGGTAAGCGTCGGCCGCGACCGCCTCTTCGCCGCACTCGGCAGGGTCTACAGTAAGCCACTCCTCCCCGTCCCCTTCCCCCCTCCCCCCTCCTCGCGCCGCACAACACCAAACTAATCTCCTTGCTTTCCCGCAGCCCAGGAGGAATTCGAGAAGCTCTGCTTCGACTTCGGCATCGAGCTCGATGACGTGGTGAGCCAGCCGCTCGGATCTGCGCCATCCATCTCTCTTTGCTCGCGTGCTTAACTATTCGGGCTTTGATCTGATTTGCCTCCCTGCTTTTGTGTAGACCACGGAGAAGGCCATCATCCGGAAGGAGAAGCACCTGGACGAAGACGGCGAAGCTGACGGCGATGAAGAGGTCATCTACAAGATTGAGGTTGCCGCCAATAGGTCAGTCAGTCAATTTCACAGCTCATTTGTTTGTACCACTGACTAAAATGTTGTCAGTTGAGTTAGTATGATGCGATTTCTGTCCATGTGTGGTCATTCTGTTTTGTCTCGGCATCTAGTTTGGATTCATTCAACATGTCTAGTTATATTCATTTTCGTCTGCTGCTCTCCATTCTGTATTTTCTAGTGTGTTGAAGACATGTAGTATTGCTTTCTTGTATATGTCTGACATGACACAAGGCTTCAAATAGTTCTACTTCCTGGGCCACTTGTTTGTCTTCAAAACATCACAATCGAATATTGTCGCATTACTTATGCAGTTGGATCTCTATTACAATGCATGCAGATACGATTTGTTATGCCTTGAAGGAATAGCAAGATCTCTTCGCATTTTCATTGGGACCGAAGCAACCCCTGTTTTCAAACTTTCATCGGTCCCCAATGGTTCGATGCTTCAGATGCATGTTAAGAAAGAGGTAATGGGGTTTGACCAGCCAGGCCCGTTTTACACTATTGTACTCTTATCGAACTCATTATTATACATATGATGATATACATGTTGTTTCTTATGATTTCTTTCTTACGACCATGTTACGGCATCTTTCAAGTTTTCAATTCCTATTCTACAGAAATGAATATATACTGGCTCTAGTTAAAATGGATGAACAAAGTTTTGCTATTGGTAATGAGTTTATATTGGCTGCAGTTAAAATGGAAGAACAGAATTAAGGGTTTTGATGTTTGAATTAAATTGGGGGACCTCTTTAACAACTTATTTTTTGGATATTCGGGATAACCGCTAATAATGTTTTTTAAAAGGAGAAATGACTCAACAAGTCAAGTGAGTGTCAAATATGGAAATTTGGGAAGACAAAGCAAGAACAATATGTAGTACTCTAGTTTAGTTTCTATACATTTGTTTGGTTAGGCTTAATCTATGCATGTTGTAAATGTTTTTCTTTTAGCCCTGAGCCCCTGACTATATTAATATAGCAAGAAGATAGAAAAATCTTAGATCTTAACATGTGCAAGCTTTGAGATGCTAGACAGTAGGGGCAGACAACACATGAAGTGATGGAGTAATTTCATGTTTGAAAACGTTCACCCTGTTTCACCAGAATGATAGTGGATGATAATGCTCATCTACAAAAGGAATGTTAAAGCTGTGACTAATGGATATTTAATTTCTTCTGCAGACTTCACAAATTAGACCATACATAGTTTGTGCCGTCCTAAGAGGAGTAACTTTTGATGAAATCAGATACAACAGCTTCATTGATCTTCAAGACAAACTCCACCAAAATATTTGCCGGTATAACTCGTCCGCTTTCATTTGGTAGTTTGTTGTATTTGAGTTGAAGATCACCAATAATTTGTTGACTAAGACTATGCTGTGATGGACAACAGGAAGAGAACGCTAGTTGCTATTGGTACCCATGATTTGGACACTCTACAAGGACCCTTCTCATACGAGGTAAATCTGCAACCTTGCTGCAATCAGCCAGTATAACCTGTTAGGCTTAGTTTGTGGTGAACTTATTTTACAGTCTGCCACGCAAAAAGCCACAAAAGCAGGAAAATATTATGTACATAAATAGTAAGATAGCAATAGCCGATTGGAAAAGCTGGATTATCCTGTACACTGCATTTCTAAACACAGCCTTAGCTGAGGCTCACGATTATCTTAATTGCATCCCTGCCAGCTCTATATATATATGGGAGGCACATCCTAGCTTACTCTCTTTGCATTTCTATGGTTGGCACTCTCTTTGCATGTGTTCTGCATGTTTCCGTTTCTTTTCTATGGTTGGCAGAGTAGGTGTTGGGCATGTATCTCTGTTGGAGGATCTATGTATTTTTTTAGAGATAGAGAAACACATGATTTATTGTGATCCATTTAGTTAATTTTGCACTTCTCCACTAAGCTAGCTCATGTTATGGCTTCAGTTTATTGGTCCAAAAGCTCCCTTCCACTGCCTTAGTCGCTGATTGGGGAGATTCAGGCCTGTCCTATGGTCACCAAGAGCTGAGTACCTATAAACTGGGAGTCTTCACGGGAAAGCTTGAAATACACCTTATATTAATATATGATGATGAAGCACCTTTCAACCAGCGTTTTAGATAAGCCAAAATCTGTCGAGACTTAAGCCGTGTTATTTACACCTAGTGCTTTATGGCCTGAAGCTTATAAGGCAAGCTCAAGATGCTCCCTACTGTCTGGTGTATCCCAGCCTATAGATCCATACGCTGAAGAAATTATTTTTAAAGATGTTGGCAAAAAAAATTGACCTTGCCAGCAATTATACAAACCTCTTTGTGATTCTCATTTTGATTACAGAGTATGAATATTTTTTTCTTATGTACCGTTCCAAAATAATTGTCACAGATTTGTCTAGATTTGCATGTATCTAGATGCGTTGTAGTATTTAGATACATGCGAATCTAGACAAATCTGTGACACTTATTTTCGAACGGAGGAAGTAGTTGATGATTTTGCAATGCAAATGTCCATATTGATTCCTTTCATCCTTATTTTGACATTTTGATTAATCTTTTCAGGCTCTACCACCCCAGGAAATAAATTTTGTCCCATTAAAGCAGGTAGAATAACTCACCACTCTCAGTCAGGAGATATGCTATGCCTATTTTGCACGTTTTTCTTAGAAAATAATTGCAGCCTTTTGTTCAGTTTATGGGATAGCAGAGGTTTTGACTGACATATTCCTCTGTTTGCTTTGGTATATGGTTCAGGAGCGTCATTTCACAGCAGATAAATTGATGGATTTCTACAAAGTAAGTAGTCACGCTACAGTTTTGTAGTGACATTGCTATTCCTAATATTGCCTCTCATGATCACAACCATAATGTTCTGTAGTTCTATTCTAGGTTCTGAGATCTGATTTTGTTTAGGTACTCTGTCTGTACATATTTGATAGTTTATGCTTTCTTTTTGGCAGTCAGACATGAAGTTAAAGAAGTTTTTGCATATAATCGAAAACTCTCCAGAATTCCCAGTTATATATGATAGCAACAGGTAAACCAATTCCAAACTATGGCTTAGATTTCTCAAATTCTTTTTCTCACAAGGAAAGGCCCAGATTAGGTTACCATTTCAGTGCTTAATATTTATGATGTAGATATTGTTTGTAGCTGGGATTTTCTGGTGTTATTTTTTGATCCTTGATTTGTACTGCTCATACTGTCATACAGCTCACACTTCAATAATTTGCAGAACTGTGTTATCTTTGCCTCCTATCATCAATGGTGCACACTCTGCTATCACCCTGAAGACAAGGAATGTGTTTATCGAATGCACTGCCACCGACCTTACAAAAGCAAATATTGTTTTGAATACAATGGTAGGTGTAATCTAATACTATCTTTTTGATGGAAAATATATGGTCCTTTGGGATGAAGATTAAAGTTGTTTTGTTGATGTACTTGTTGCTTATGTGTCTAGGTTGCAATGTTCTCAGAGTACTGTGAAAATAAGTTTGAAGTCGAACCTGTTGAAGTTATATCTTATGATGGAAGCAAAGCCATTTACCCTGATCTTTCATGTTACAAAATGGAGGCTTCAATCTCTGAGATTCTTGGTCGCATTGGCATCTCCCTAGATGAGACACAGGTATATTTTGTTAGTGCCTGAGGGATGGTACCGCATATCTTTTACATGAAAGATGAACCTCATATCCAGATAATATTTGACACTTGACAGGTTTTAATATTTGTTGTAGAGTAGTTAGTTTTTTAATGCCTAAGATTAAGTAAAACAAATGATTTTGATAGCTACTAATGTAATTTTCTGCTTGGATTCTCTGAATTTATGTTTTAGTGCTTGGACAAGTGAAATGATTTGACTGTATTTGAAACTGCAGGTTATCTCCCTTCTGAACAAAATGCAATTGCAAGCAGAACCTTGTCCATCAAAAGGGGAGCCTCGTATTTCAGTTTCTGTCCCTCCTACGAGAAGTGACGTTCTCCATGCTTGTGATTTGGCGGAGGTAAAATATGCAATTCCCAACCTCTGATAGTCATTTTTGTATTTATTATTTCCATATTTTTAATATTTTGGTTCTCTACTATTATTTTTGTTCCATAAAGGATGTTGCTATAGCTTATGGGTACAATAATGTGCCAAAGTCAAAGCCGAAATCGATGACCATAGGTGGAAGGCAACCACTAAACCGTTTCTCTGATAAAATTCGTGCTGAGGTATGTGCTTAAAATATTCAGTACTTCCTCTGTTCCTAAATATAAGACGTTTTGGCAGTTCAATGTGAGCTGCCGGAACATCTTATATTTAGGAACAGAGGAGTACCTCTTATCAATCATTCACCTGTGTTCTGTATACATATATTCACCATCTGACAATTTACTGGAAAAAAAAACGTTTGTGTGGCAGGTTACAAGAGCGGGCTATATGGAGGTGCTCACGTTTGTTTTAACTTCGTATGAAGAAAACTTTGACATGATAAACAGGAAAGATGATGGAAATAAAGCAGTCATTATTGCAAACCCCCGTACTTCTGAATTTGAGGTGAAATGCTCAAGTATATAAGGCCGTCTTTATGACCGGATCATTTATTTATTTGTTAGAGCTGTCTGCCATAAAAAATTCCTAGTTTCTGCTGTCAACTGCATACAGTTAATCAACAGTTAGTGTAACCTTTGATTTATTGAGTTGACCTTCTATGCCTAGTATCTTTGTTAGATTTCTTTTCTAGAATAATTATCAACAACTTACCTATGTATACAAGGGTATGCTTGGGTTGTCACTAAAACGCATCCTACCAATATTTGGTCATAATCAACATTTTGGTCTGTGCTTGCATGGTTGCCATTTTTTGGCATGTCAATGCTCCTTTGCTCAATCTAGTTCATTTTTCTTGCCAACATTGACCAACTATTTGGCAAGCCAAACCTTGCCTTATATTTTGGCTAGCCAAATTTCTGGTTAGGGCAAACTTGGGCTCAAACCAAACACACCCAAAATCATTATATATGTGGTCATATATTGTTATCGTACTCCTGGTATCTGTGGTCATTCATATTTAGCTGCTTCGCTTATCTAGTGAAAAAGAAATCAATGCAATTTTATATGTTGATCAGTTGTTTCTTATGTAAATCTTCAAATATAATTTCCATGAGCAAATTACAGTACGTGATGTATGTTGTTCCTTGTGATATTGCAGGTTGTAAGAACTAGTCTTATGTCCTGTTTGTTGAAAACCCTGAAGCACAATATAGACCATCCGAGACCCATAAAGGTACTTCAAGAAAACAAACAACGATACTCATGTGCTTATTGTTGTTCAGATGTTTTTCATCTGCTTAGTATTTGTTCTACCTCGCACATAATTATCTTTTTGATGTTGTATCATGGTTCTCTAAAGGGAGAGCTTTCATAGATTATATTGGTTACAACCAACTGGAAATGCTACCCTTTGTTTTAATATTCTTGCAATGTTATGTGGTCAGATTTTTGAGGTTGGTGATGTAGTGGTACTGGATACGTCACGTGATGTTGGTGCCTCTAATAATCGCCGGCTTGCAGCTTTGTACTGTAGTAGTAATTCTGGATTCGAGGTAATGCACATGATTATTTTGTGCAAGTGCTATTTACAGTGTTTTGTTGCGTGCATTGGCTGATTATTATGAACCATGCAGGAGATTATGGGTTTGGTGGATAGGATTGTCAAAATTGTGAGAGCTCCGCACATCACATTTAGCCACCCTTACTACGTTGAAACAAATGTAAGCATTTAAAATTCTCAATGCATTCATCAAGTATATCAAACAATTCCTTTGCTGTTACGAACTACTATTTCGCTTATGTATTTTCTACAGGAACCTGAGTTCTTCACGAAAAGGCAATGTAAAATTGTTACTAGTGATGGGAAGCAGGTTGGATACTTGGGAATTGTCCATGCTGAGGTAATTCATCAGTCTTGATCACGAAAAGCCACATTTGGTCACTTTGATTAGTAATGTAACTTATCCTGTGTTGCTTGCAGGTGCTGAGAAAATTCGGTATCCCAGACCCCTGCACTTTCGTTGAGATGGACCTCGAGGCTCTGCTGTAGTGCCATCTACTGTGAGCAGGAGAGTTTTGTCGATGGGGTTGGCATGCATGTGGTATCTCAACAAGCCCCTAATTTGGGTTTGGGCACTGCATGTTTTGTAGCATTGGAGTTCATACTTTTTGACTTGGGCAAAGGAAAAAATATCCCAATACTGAGATGCCCTGCATTTTTTGTGTGTGAGAGCGAGATATCCTCTGGGAATCATGTTTATGTTGTTTCCGTTGTAGTACAGCACAATGTTTCTCGCAGCTGGCTAATTTATATGTGAAGAATTTAATGGGAAAAGCAAACACTTTTGAACCTACCCTTTGCCTGATTTGACACGATGGTTATTACAGTCAACACCCTTTTCACTACCCCTTTTACCTTTTGTCAATACTCACAGGATATCTGATCCTGGAATTTGCGTTGGCTGTCCTGGAATTTGCGTTGGCTGCAGGTTATTACAGTCAACCTCACAGGATATCTGATCCTGGAATTTGCGTTGGCTGCTCGTCAGGTTTCAAGTGGGGCGGGATATCCCGCCACGCAGCTGGTCCGCCCCGCGAAGAAATCCCGCGCGGCGCCGCTAAATAACCCGCACCTCTACTCGCGGGACAAAGCGGTCAGGCCGCGTGGTCCGCTAGATAACCGCAAAACTGCATAAGCCGCAAAACGGCCCCCAGTCGCGGACGCTCCCCAGTCCCCAACCTCGTTGACCAAGGGAGATTCGACGACGCCTCTGCCCCTCCGCCGATGCCTCGACCTCCTCTTCCCAGCGCCCTCCCTCCGCAAGCCCCCTCTCGCAATTCCTGATGGAGGGGTCGACGGCGGCGTCGCCGCCATCTCCACATCGGGACCTACATCCGCTCGCTCTTCTGCAAGACCTACATCCTCCCTGCGCCCTTCTCTCTCCTCGAAGAACAAAGGATCTCCGCCATTTGTAGAAATCGCTGCGGCTGCAAATGATCGTCTCCAAGGTATGTGACCCAAGATCCTCCGCTTCGGAAATTGTAGGCAAACGAGGAGAGGAGATGAGTTGATCGATCCAAGCTTTGGGAATTTTTTTTTTGCAGCCGATTGAGTGACTGAATTTCTACCAGGCTGAAATCTACTTGAAAGGGACTGCTGCCCTTCTATTTCTACCAGGCTGAATCTTGGTTTTCAGTCAAGATTTTTACTTTCGTATTGCCTCTGTAGGAGTGCTGTGTGTTTTGCTGACATTTGTTTGTAAATTATTTGTTATTGGGGTGTGTTATAGAAAAAAGTTTCCAGCTTAGTGGTATTTGGCATCTAGTTAGGCTGATTATATTTGTTAGACCAAGCAATAGTAGAGCTTCTAATCCTGTATCAAAATTAGTCTGTTATGTTGTACAGCAGTCCTTTGTTCTTTTTTTTTTTTGCGCAGATAAAGCCGATTTCATTAACCAAGCATCTTACAGATAAACCCAGAAACAAAGAAAAAATACAAATAAGTCCTTCTGAGCTCTGATGTCCTCCTGCTCGCACGGCACGCTCCGCCGGCGAATCCCGCGGCCACTCCTCCGACAAACGTTGGACTGGGAAGAGCCCTCAGGCAGCAAGGAAGTCGACGGTCCTCGGCGCTATGCCTCCATCCCGCACGATGAGCAACACCAACTTGGTCAACGCCATCACCTTCATCCAGATCTTCGAACTCCGGCGCCGCCATCACGAATGCCAGCAAGAGGGAAGATGCGTCGAAGCTCCGAAGAGCCGCAAGCACACCGTGGACGGAAGACCTGCCCCGAGCCTCCAGCAGAGGACCCAGAACAGAGAAGATGATCTCCATCCTCAAAAGCTTCTCCGGCGCCGCCATCCTCTCCAGAACGCCGCCGGCAAGCACCCTGCTACTACCTACACTATGTACACACCGGGATCTACCGATTCCCCACCCTCCCGCCGCCGGAGCGGCTGCCGGAGGCGAGGAATCGGGTAGATCGCCGGCGGCGAGGTGGCGGAAGCGGGGAGGCGAAAAAGTGATTCTTTCACTGTAGATGGGGAAAGGGGAGCGGTCCGACTCGCTCTGTAGCAGTCCTTTGTTCTGACTCCTGAATCAATAATGTGTTCATATCCTGAACTTGAACACTTGGCTCGACAGAGAATTGCTGTTCTTCTACTACATCACACTAAAGAAAGAATGAAACTTCTGTCAGAGTTATGTAGATACAGCAACTCCTCTGGGCCTGATTTTGATCCTATTCTTGAGGCTCTGTCCTCTGATGGTGACGATGATGATGGGCTTGTTGACCTGGAGGGCAACACTGGGTATGCCAATGTGATGCAGGCCCTGGGCGTGCCGCCGTCCCTGGTTCCGCACGGCGAGCCGCACAGCTTCCTTGGTGGCTCGTGCCCTTGCCCGCGCGCCTGCACTGCCAACCGTCGAGGGCGTCCCCATTCTTTCCAAGCCCGCCAGCGTCCAAGCCAACCTCAGGCTCGGCATCGTCGACGTCCTGGTGCTTGGACCCTCCGGCAAGCACGCCTTCTTCCGCTTGCCGCTGCGCAAGGCGGCATCATCTCCAGGGAGCAAGGGCATGATGGAGGCCAATTTTGTCACCGCTTCGGTGGTCCTGGTGGACTCCATCGCTTTGGTTGGCCCCCTGCGCCGTCCTACTCTCTCCGTCGACATCCTTGCTGGCAGTAAGACCGCAGCTGGTGGCGCTGTGGTTCCCTTGGCTGTTGCGGACGCCCTGATCATGGGCAGCCAAGAAGCGCCACCGGCTTTGGCTGTGGCTCCTCTGGAGGCTGGCCTGCCTCTAGCCTCTCCGGCATGCCCTCAGCCGATGCAGCTGCTCGCCGGTACAATGAAAATTCTTATGCACCTCACGAGGTTGTGTTAATAGTGGCATCCTTAGAGAGATCAACGTTTGAAGCTTTTAAGGCGTGCATTGGATGTTTCAGTTACTTATGTGATTCCCTATACAATGTGTTGATTGTTTGTGTGCTATTTTCAGATATCAGAGGTTCTGAATCATATGAAGGACTTAATTGAGTTCAGCCCCAACAACGCAGAGCATGCATGATGCTAAGGGGTTGATCAAAACGGAAGCAAGTACCCATAATTAGCATGATTACTGGACAGTGTTATGCAAACATGCTTTGTTTCAATCGACCTCTATTGTATTGTCCACAATTCCAGAATTGCTAAGATTGCATGGTACTTGATTCCGCTGTTTCAGTCCCTTTCTGGTTTATAATCAGTTCAGTACCTTGTGGCTGTGGTCATGGTTCATTTTGGCAGCATGAATTTCATTGATTTCGTGTGATTTTTCTGCGGAAATTCAGGGGCCAAAAGATTTGTACGAGATTGAGATACTGAGTCTCACTGTTCCTTAAGTCTCATTGTCTTTTCTGCTGGGTAATGGTGGTTGACATACGAGGGGAAACGTTCCATGTACGGAGTACATAGCTAGCTAGCGGAATTACGGCCATGACGCTCGAATGGGCTGAGCGGATGGAGCGTTTCGTGAGCCGCACGTCTCAGGGGCGACACGCCGCTGATTTCTGGCGCCGCCATGCCGCCGAGGATCCCCGTCCGCCGGAGACCGCGACGGCGAGGTGCTGGCGCTGGAAGGCAGCTTACTTCGATGAAGGCTCGCGGAGGTATGGTTCGATTCTCCGATCGGATCGTGGAATTGTTTTGCTGTTCGGATGACGCAGGGCTGGAAATCGAGAGGATTGTTGGAGATCGTCGAATCGTGAATGGGTTGACGGTGAATTTCCCGAATCACCGTGTGTTGATCAGCCCGAGGATTGCGGAGGAGCAGGGGTCTGCGCCATTGATCTCGCCGTCCTGTGTACGCGCGGGAGATTTGGTTTCTGGGCTCCAGCCCGCCATGAAGCCATGGCGGATTTCCCTGTTAGGCCTCAGCCCAGCACTGTAGCTACGAGTCCCGTCCGTGGAATATCTAGACCAACCGCAGACCGCATCTCCCACAACTATCCATCCTCGAACCCTAGATCGAGGGCGACGTGCGGCGTCGTCTTCGTCAAATCCGCAGATCCACCACGAAATCAAGTACCATCGTTTTCTCCTCCAAGAATCTGGCAAGGGGTGAGATCCGGTGATAGTAGATCCTTCGTGCAAGTGGTTACTGAGATGGATCGACGCCCGCCCCGTCGTTCTCCTCCTCGCAGGGCGATGCGTGGTGGATATCATCGACCACCCTTCAATCCTTGGTTCAGATCGGCCGAGGAGAGGCGTGAAGATGAGAGAAGATGGGAAGAGGAGAGGCGTCGGGATGCAGACAGGAGAAGGGAGGAGGAAGATAGAAGGTATGAGGCGGAGCAGAGGCGCAGATCTGAAGAGCGCCGCCGCAGTGAAGAACGAAGGTCGGAGGAAGAACATCGCCGTGCGGAAACTATCCGCATCACGGAGAAGACTGCAAGGGAGCGGGCCTTGGCAGAGCGCCAAAGGAAAGAGGACATGGCGGCGACGAACAACCGCGACCGATGGGCTCATCGACAAGAGATGGCTGGAGCGCGTGTGGACTCGTCCGTGAACTCCTTCGCCACGGCACCCTCATCAGCTCCTCTGAATCAAACTACAGTGGTGAGTTCAGTTAACCCCATTAGAACTTCAGATCCGCTTGAGTCAAATGCAGTTAGATCAGCCAACACAGCTTCCATTGTTCCGCTAGCCAGCACGGCTCCGACGGGGTCCTGTGTACCTCCGTCGGCTGCTGTTGCTAGTACAGAGGCCCCCTTGAGCTCTTTACCTTTCCAGAATGTTAGGAATGAAGATTTTCTAGGTTGTTTGAACTGTGGGAAGAATCATCATATTAGTATTTGTCAGGAGAGGGATCCTTGGGAATATCGTGCACCATACTATGGAAGTCCTGACTTTGGACAAGGTTTTTACATGATTCCTGCAGTAGAAGCTGAAGTGCAATCGTTAGAATTACTGAATTATGCACAGATAACTGTTGTGCGAGGTGATGTTACTTTTAGAGATATGGAGCATGAATTCCAGGTCTGGTCAGATACGATGGGGTACAAATGGCGTTTCTATGTTAAAGTGGCGGCTGAGAATCAGTTTGTGACTAGATTCCCTAATGCCAAATGTATTGAAGAGCTTTCACACTTTGGAATTTTTTTTATGAAGACAGTACCTGATGCTATTATCAAAATTGAGAAATGGGCTGGTGATATTGAACCATTTGCTGTCATGGAGGAAACTTGGTTTAGAGTGAAAGGAATTCCTATGAGATACAGAAATAAATCTACAGTGTACTATGTTGCAAGCATGGCTGGTGTACCCTTGGCTCTTGATATGAATTTTCTGAGAAATTTTGCATATGTATGGGTGAAGATTGGATGTCAGGACCTGCTTTGGTCCCTAGCTCAAGAATTGGCACCATCAAAAAGGGGTTCTATGAATTTCAATTCACCAGGGAAGTCATTGATCCTTCCTCTACACCTGCTAATTATTATGCTGCAGTTGTGGAAAATATTGATGGTGGTACACAACAGAGCTCACCAAAAAGGCAAAGGACTGGGAGAGAGGAAGAGAGGAATGCTTCAGAAGGTAATGGGACTGTGAACACAAGTGCCATTGGTGGAGGGAGCTCCCAGACAAATCAACAGAGAGCTAGTAACACTGAGACTGAGAAGGGGAAAAAAGTTGTAGTCAGTTCCTCAAGTATTTCTGATGAGTTGTCTGAATCTTTTGCTACAAAAGTGAACAGAGCAATGGGGCTTACATCTATTAGTATTGAGGGTAATGCTACATCCTCCTCTGCTGATGTTAACAGAATGTCAACTTCAACTGAAAATCCACCACTTCAGGATGTTCATAGGGATGTTGTAACTGCTCTTGCTCAGGAACTACCTACAGATATGTCTGATATACCTGTGCCAGAGAACAATGAGTCCTTCAGAAAATTTCTTGATACTCTGACTAAGAATGGCAGTGACAAGGTTTTTATGCACCAGAAGACATATCAGAAAGTGATGGACCCAATCATTGAGGACCAAGAAATGCATGTGCCAGAACAGCAAGATGGTGTGAATGATAATCTGGATATGGTGGACTATGGAAGCAGTGGAGAAGAAGCTAGTGAACAGGGTGATGAAGAAGAAGGAGAGTTTGTGCAAGGTGTTATCATGGGTTTAGCTGTTCCTTCCCTTGAACATGAAAGAACTGTTGTGGTCATTCCTATGGATGGACCTCAACCTGGAAATGAACATTTACAAGATGAGATGCAGGAAAGCTTGACACGGGAGGAAAATTTGGCTATAAATACAAGGAGGCAAGATGGGAGGGATATATTAAGGGTGCAGGAGGAGCAACCCATCAGAGCCAGCTCAAGAATTGCAGGACATTCCACCACAACCAGCAGGACTGATGATGGGACAAGGCATCATAATCAAGCAGGATCCATTCCAGGTACAAATCTTAATTCAGTAAACTCCTTTGATGTTTTAAATGATGATGATATTTGTGCTAGAGCTTTAGAAATGGGGGTTGCTCCTGGTTCCTTTGATTTGGAAAAAAATAACCATATTATAGCTCTAGAGGTAGCTAGACATAATCTGGCTGATAAAATAAAAAAGAATGTAAATGTTCAAGAAACTGAAAATGTTACTGCTGGTGCACACACTCTGTTTCTGGGATTTGGTAAGGAAGAGATGGATGGTGAAGGTTATACTCCTTTCATATCAAAGAAAAATAAGAAGAGAATGAAGTCAGCTTGTAAGATCCAAAGGTCCCTGGAGAAGAATAGACAGAGAAGGATGGAGTTGGGAGCACAGTCTGGTTTATGTGCTGCCCAGGAGAAGGTCAACAATGATCACCCTGTGTGTGGCATTGTGACTGGATCCAGGATCAGGAGGAAAAACCCCAAATATTTATGATAGGTGCCAGCTTGAACTGTAGAGGAGTGGGGAAGAAGGGCATGAGCATTTTTTTGTCAGATTTTGTCAGAGAACAGCAGCTTGACTTCATTGGTCTGGAGGAGACCATTAAGAAAAATTACAATCCTTCATTTTTTAGGAAAATTGATCCTAGGAATCAATTCTCCTGGAAATGGATTCCTTCTATTGGAAGGACTGGAGGTATACTGGGTGGTTTCAGGAACTCCAGATTTGATATCCTTGATACTGTGATGGGGGGATTTTATATCTGTGTGACTCTACAAGATCTGAAACTGCAGAAGCTGTGGAAGTTGGTGTTGGTTTATGGTGCAGCACAAGATACTGACAAGGAAGATTTCTTAGTGGAACTTGGGGAAGTTTGCTGTAACCAAAAGCTACCTATGTTAATAGGGGGAGATTTCAATATTTTGAGGTTCCCTTCTGATAAAAATAAGGTCATGAGAAAGAACAAATGGACTGATTTGTTTAATGCAATTATCAATACCTATGAGCTTAGAGAGATTGAGATGTCTGGTGGTCAATTCACTTGGTCAAACAATCAAGCAACCCCTACCCTGGAAAAACTGGACAGATTTTTGATGACTACTGATTGGGAAAAAATGTTCCCTCTGGTAACTGTTCATAAAATTTCCAGAGAGGTGTCTGATCATAATCCCATTATCCTGGACACTTTGGAAGACAGAGAACAGATTAGTAGAAGTTTTAAGTTTGAAAAAAGCTGGCTCAAAGAGGATGGCTTCCTGGAAAAGGTTGATGAGATCTGGAGACAACCTGTACATGCAAAAAATTCCTTGGAGATTGTGCAAATTAAACTGAAAAAAGTGAAAAATATCTAAAAGGTTGGGGAGTAAATATCAGAGGAAAAGATAAGAAGAAAAAACAAGATTTGCACATGGAACTGGATATGCTAGAAGATCTGGAAGAGAAAGGATGTATTTCCAATCTACAAGCTTGCAGAAAATCCCAAATTCAGGTAGAGCTTTTGACTCTTCTGGAAAAAGAAGAAGCCTTCTGGCAACAAAGATCTAGGGAGAAATGGTTGTTGCAAGGTGATAACAACACTAGCTTTTTTCATAGAATTGCTAATGGGAGGAAAAGAAAAAGAACTATGTTCTCTCTGAAAGATGGAGATAGAATTATCCAGGAAACATCTGCCTTGATGGAACATGCTACTGATTTCTATAAGCAGCTTTTTGGTCCTGTTGTGGATTCTGGTGTAAGATTGGATGACAGTATCAGGGATGAAAATGAGAAGTTGAATGAAAATGACAGAAATATTCTGAATATTCCTTTCACAGAAGAAGAGATTCATCATGCAATAAGTCAGATGGAGAAGAACAAAGCAGCTGGTCCTGATGGTATTCCCATTGAATTCTATCAACATTGCTGGAGTGTGGTGAAGAATGATATAATGAGAATGTTCATTGACTTCCATAATCATCAAATCAACCTGGAGAGAATCAATTATGGTATTATCACACTTATCCCAAAAAGTGATGATGCTGAAATAATTCAGAAGTATAGGCCCATATGTCTGCTGCAGGTGCTGTTCAAAATATTCACAAAAACTATGACTATAAGGGTGGAACCTGTAATGAACAAATTGATACATCCTTGCCAAAATGCATTTATTAAAGGAAGATTCATTGCTGATGGAGTGATGCTTTTGCAAGAAGTGCTGAGAGAATCCAAAGCCAGAAAAAAACAGGGTGCGGTGCTAAAAATAGACTTTGAAAAAGCTTATGATAAAGTCAACTGGAATTTCTTGATTGATTGCTGTAGACAAAAAGGCTTTAGTAATAAGTGGATTGTCTGGATTAAAGAGGCAGTGACTAAAGGTACTCTTAGTGTCAAGATTAATGACAAAGTGGGACCATACTTTGGCAGTTATAAAGGTGTTAGACAGGGGGATCCTTTTGCTCCCTTCCTGTTTAACATGGTTGCCAACAGTTTATCAAAAATGATAATGTCTGCTCAAAAAATGGCCTGATTAGAGGGCTAGCTGATAATGTAGTGGAGAATGGTGTAGCTATCCTTCAATATGCAGATGATACTATCTTGCTACTACAAGATGATATGGAGGGAGCAAGGAATTTAAAACTGTTATTGTACATTTTTGAGACAATGTCTGGGCTGAAAATAAATTTTGAAAAAAGTGAGACAATGTTAGTAATGGAAGATGCAGAGAAACTGGAGAGTTATGTGGAGTTGTTTAATTGCCAGAAAGGGGATTGGCCTTTTCAATATTTGGGTACTCCAGTTTGTGCCAGAAGGTTATCTGTGGCAGAAATGCACTTCATGGGGGAGAAAATGAAGAAAAGTATGGGTGGATGGATGGGTGGAGCCATGTCTATTGGAGGTAGGTTAATAAAGATTGATTCCTGTCTATCCAATAGTGCTGTCTATCAAATGTCCATGAGATTGTTGCACAAGACAACCATTGAAGAAATTAAAAAAACCTATTAGGGCCTTTTTCTGGGCTGGTGATGCAAACAAAAGAAAATACCACTTTGTCAAGTGGAGATGGATATGTAAGCCCAAAAGTAAAGGAGGTCTGGGGGTAAAAGATTTGCACAAATTCAATATAAGCTTGATGTGTAAGTGGTGGTGGAAGCTGGAGAATGAGGAGGGACCTTGAGAGCTTTTCATGAGAAAAAAGTATCTGGGTGATGCAGGGATTCAGTGGGCTAAACATAGAAACAGGGATTCTCCATTGTGGAAGGATATGATGCATGTGAAAGATATTTATCTCTGTGGTAGAAGGATGGCAGTGGGAAATGGCTGTAGAACCAGTTTCTGGAAGGATGCTTGGTGTGGTCATACACCCCTGATGGACAAATTCCCTGAAATATACAATATCTGTAATGAGCAAATAATTTCTGTGGCTGATGCTGCTCATATGGGATGGAGACTCTCATTCAGGAGATGGCTATCTGAAGATTTGCAGATACAATGGTGTGGTCTGGTGAACATTCTGAATCAGAGGGGTATGTCTGACAATGTAGATAAGCCAAAGTGGAAATGGACAAAAAATAGGCAGTTCACTGTGAAAAGTGTCTACAAACATATCTGTAGAAATGGAATGGATAGATCCTTCAGGCATCTATGGAAAAGCAAAATTCCATTGAAAATCAAGGTCTGGCTCTGGCTGATTTGGCATAATGCCATTGCCACTAAAGACAATCTGTTGAAAAGAAATTGGAATGGTGATAAAGTCAACACCTTTCAGTTGAGCAACTGTCTTGCGATTTCCACTACCTTCAGTACGAAGCTTGCCTACCTTAAAAGAAAAGATATCAGGAAAGGAAGAAGCAGAAGAAATGATCTGTGCTCTCGAAGTAGAAAAGTACCGTACCAGAAGATAAGGCCTGTAGTTCCCGTGTATTAATCCTGGTATGAGGATTCGTATTTCATAAGTTGTGCTGAAAACATGTAAGAATTGTCCCCTTTGTCAATTTTGCTCCACACATGAGTCTATTCTACACCTTTTCTTCTCTTGCCCTGCAGCTCAATACATCTGGAGCCTGGTGGGAATGGCTGTGGGTGCTCCCACTCGCCCTGGATCTTTTGCTCAATATTTCTGGTGGATGCCACAGTTTTCCAATGCAAGTCGCAACGTCCAGATTGCTGGCATTGCAGCTATCTGCTGGGCAATCTGGAAAACGCGTAACAGCTCATGCTTTGAGAGAAAATTCCTGAAAAATCCCGCTGACCTAATTTTTCTTGCGACCTCTTTTATGAAATACTGGGCAGGTGCTCATTTTGATACTGAGGCGGCCCAACTCCAGCATGGAGCTTCAGCTCTCATCAATCTGGCGCTGGGTAATGGCGGAAGAAACAGAGATGGAAATGCTGCGTTGATCAATCCACATTTGAGGCTTGAACAAGGTGGTGAAGATATGGACACTGAGGCTCAGGCCAACACAGATGCTGATAACATGCAATCCTGATGGAGCCTCTCGTGTTGTTCTGTCGCTATGGTGGTACAGGAAGAAGAACTCTTCGTAATCTGCTTAGTGCTTTTGCCCATCTCCCGGAGAGATTTTGCTCTCTGTGCGCTGTTGCTTGTTTTTACTCTTTGACCTGGAATGTTGTTTTTGTGACTTGTTAGCTCGTTGCTAATGACGTAGCTTGCCTAAGGTGGTTGGTGTGGGTTGTAAATATAAACAGGCAAAAACCTTGACGATGTATTTTCGTTATCCTATGATAATGAAAATTCGATCCCGGTGGGGGATTACTTGGAAAAAAAAACATAGCTAGCTAGCGAGCGGAAAAGGCAACGCGTGCGTTTGTGGTCTGCTGCGGGATGATGCGGTCTGCCGCAATGTCCGCGCTAATTCTAGCGGTACCTCGCGGCAAGACGCGAGAGTCCGCTGACACAGCGCTGTCCCGCGATGCTTTGTAGCGGCCAGCGGCTACCCGCCCCGCTTGCAACCTGAGCTGCTCGTTGTTTTTCTGGGCCGAGTGTTGGACGAAGTATGCACGTTGCTATCAGCTGCAGACATTTTCTTGCTCAGGATCGGGAAGACTTTGGTATCGGCACCAGGCGAGAAACGGACGGACAGGGTGAGTCCAATCCTTTCCCGATCGGGGGGATCTGGACCGCTCTTCCCAGCCACAATCACAAGGTCTGCTATGCTAGGAGCCGGAGCCTCCCCACAACATCCGCACGCCGCGGCAGCCACTATGCCCAGGTCCATGTGAGGCTCTCCCGTGCATGGTTTCAGATGGACTCGGTTCATGGGCGCACATATTTGCTTCTAGCTAGTAGTATTTCCTTTCTTGATAGCAACCTTAAGTACTAGCTAGTTTAGGAGTAATGCTAATCGAATCGAACTTTGCATCTGTAGAAGAAGTTAACGGCGCTTACCTAAGCATGGAGCAATCAAACACTTTCTCGGAACAGCACAAGCAAATCAACCTTTGCAAGTTGAGTAATAATACTCAAGTGTACCGTATAAATCACAACTGCGAACCCTTCTCTAAAACAAACATGTGGGCACCTAATTTTTTTGCTGTGTAGGTATCTCTGGCAATATTTGTACACTTTACTGATGCTTTCCCTCATTTCCACGAAGCATAAGCGCCTTGTACTACCAAAATAATTTAGCGTATGAATGATAAATTGATAATATGTTTCTTTTTGCAATTCTTTTTTTGATGATATGTAGTAAAATAGTTAAATGCACTTAACCCGAAATATAAGACACGTTTTCTCGCATGGTTTTCTTATGCACAACTTTAGCCATTAACATATAAAAAATATATAATTTTAAAATATATAAATGGCATTGTTTTGCAAATATCTTTGATTCCATATAAATCTATACAAACTGCAGAGTACAAATTTATAGTAGTTATAAGTTTTTTAACAATGAAATTTAAGAGCACCTTATTTGGGGCTAGAGCCCGGAGAGAGGCAAACAAATTAATCAGTAAAAACATCTTATAAAAGAAGAGGAAAACCTTTTGTTCCATAGAACAAGATGTATAAATTTGGCCAGAAGTCAAACAATGTAAAGTTGACCAAACAATTATAAATTTACATGAAAATATATCTATCAATGTATGTAATAAGGTTAGTTTTCTACTTCAGAGACTTAGAGTTTTTGTTTCGAAAAGTTGGTTCAAACTTTACATGGT
Organism: Lolium perenne; assembly: GCF_019359855.2. Taxonomy (NCBI): domain Eukaryota; kingdom Viridiplantae; phylum Streptophyta; class Magnoliopsida; order Poales; family Poaceae; genus Lolium; species Lolium perenne. Next base: position 71,906,740 of record NC_067248.2, on the reverse strand, counting down.
TTCATTTTTAACCAAATCTATATGCCTTGTTTTACTAAGGGAGTATTTTTTTGAAAAAAAAACGTAGTAGAGATACATACATATTCTTTGAACTCGTAGAAGAGACATGCTAATTTTGAACTTCAAATGATATTTCTAAGTGCACGGCATATATTGAAAAGGAGACACGTAGATCTGTTCTGAAATAAGTGTCACAACTTTGTTTGTATATAGATGTATCTAGATGTATTTTAATGTGTAGATACATGTGCATTTAGAGAAAGTCGTGTCACCTATTTTTGAAAGGGAGGGAAGGGAGTGGTATTCTTTGAACTCATAGTAGAGACATGCTAAATTTTGAACTCTTAAAAAAAACGAGACCTATGGGCTCTAGCACCCAAGGCATATTTTTATAGAAGGAGGGAGCTGCGAGAAAATTTTTGAACTCTTAGTTTGAACTCGTAGTAGGTGGCCGTGCAACCAACGGTTGGTTTGTTGCACAAGCTGGTGTAGGAACACCGGACGCAGGAAGCAACGGACCAATGTTGAGAACCGATACGCCCAATGTCCAACCCCATCGCCGCCGTCCATCCAATTATACCCCACCTTCCTCCCTTCCATTCCCACATCATTTACCTCCTCCCCCACTCTCCGCCGCCGCCGCCATGGCCTCCACCGCGCCGCCGCTCACCTGCCACCACCTCGGCGTCCGCCTCCGCCCACACCTCCCATCCTTCTCCCTCCGCCGCCGATCCACCTCCGTCCTCTCATCCAAACCCATCTCCCTCTCCCACTCCCTCCCCACGCCCCTAACCCACTCCCCCGCCGCCGCACCTCGCCGCCTCCTCCCGCCCATCGCCGCGGCACCCACATCTCCCCCCACACCACCGAAGCCGGCCCCGCAGGGCGCGGCCATCAAGCCGCTCCTCGCCTCCATCGCAACGGGGGCCATCATCTGGCTCATCCCGGCCCCCGCGGGCGTGGCCCGCAACGCGTGGCAGCTCCTCGCCGTCTTCCTCGCCACCATCGTCGGGATCATCACGCAGCCGCTGCCGCTCGGCGCCGTGGCCCTCCTCGGGCTGGGCGCGGCCGTGCTCACCCGCACGCTCACCTTCGCCGCGGCCTTCTCCGCGTTCGGGGACCCGATCCCGTGGCTCATCGCGCTCGCCTTCTTCTTCGCGCGGGGGTTCATCAAAACCGGGCTCGGCAGCCGCGTCGCCTACGCCTTCGTGGCCGCCTTCGGGGGCTCCACGCTCGGCCTCGGCTACTCGCTCGTCTTCGCCGAGGCCTTCCTCGCGCCCGCCATCCCCTCCGTCTCCGCGCGCGCCGGCGGCATCTTCCTCCCGCTCGTCAAGTCCCTCTGCGAGGCCTGCGGCTCGCGCACCGACGACGGCACGGAGAGGAAGCTCGGGTCCTGGCTCATGCTCACCTGCTTCCAGACGTCCGTCGTCTCGTCGGCCATGTTTCTCACGGCCATGGCGGCTAACCCGCTCGCTGCCAACCTCACGGCCAGCACCATCGGGGAGGGCATCGGGTGGACGCTCTGGGCGAAGGCCGCCATTGTCCCGGGCCTCCTCTCGCTCGTGATCGTGCCGCTGGTCCTGTACATCATCTACCCACCGGAGGTCAAATCCAGCCCCGATGCGCCACGCTTGGCCAAGGAGAAGCTCGCAACCATGGGGCCTATGAGCAAGGAGGAGAAGATCATGGGCGGCACGCTTCTGCTCACGGTATCATGACTACCTCTTCTATTTTCTTTCTGCTATAATTCTTCTATCTGAACCATGCTTACTTCGCAGCTGCCGCTAATATTATTGTCAGCTAACTTGCATACTCGCTTGTGTTATGTGCTATTCTTTATGATACTGCCATCAGTTGTTACGATTCTTGTGATCATCTGCTCCATGACATGGTATTGGAAATAACGATTTCCTTGACATGGTTTTGTTGTTATCTAGATTACATAGGGAGTCTGGGCCCTTAATTTAAACTGAACTGCTAGAGCATAGTCGCCTGAAATTTTTGTAAATCCAATGGATTTGCTGCTTTCTCTGCTCCATCCTCAGCTTCTTGCTCCCTGGTCATGATGGAACTTGCCAGAAACCTCCGTTTACCTCTTTGGTTTACGGTTGCACGGGTCAGAGTTTGTTGCCCTCCCCAGGATTAGAGGGAAGGTTGGTGCGTGTGGTGTCAGTATGTGAGGACGGTGCGATGGAGCAATGCCACTGCGAGTGGGGAAGCACCTAGCGCATGGGGGCTCGTCGGCCCAGACGAGGTGGTGTATGGCCATGAGGTGATAGGGTTAGGAAGGGGAGAGGTTGACACTGATGTGGCGGAGGTGGAGGCGCTCTGGAATTGAAGGAGGTGGAGCAGGCTGGGGTGCTGGTGAAGTTGGGAGGGGTTGGGTTGAGAGAGAGACGGAAGGAGGGACGGAGGTTGACTGAAATGCAACAAAATGGCTTCAAGTATTGTTTAGTTACTGATGGCTTGGGCCATTTAACTACAGATGGTATCTCTGGGATTACACTGTGGGGAATGTAAATAAATCCCTAGGGTGTTGTTTTTTGGTTGTCTGTTGTGTTTTTGGTCATATTTGGAGCATTGTACAATCTTATAGGTTAAGTAAATGTATGTTTGGCCCTATGTTTGTTGCATCAACCTGTCAACATCTTACTTGAATGTAATCTTGATTACTTTTTTCTTGCTGAGCATTGTAATGTCCATACCACCAGGTTGGACTTTGGATCTTTGGAGGAATGCTGAGCGTAGATGCAGTGTCTGCAGCAATTCTTGGCCTATCTGTCCTCCTAATTACAGGCGTTGTCACATGGAAAGAGTGTTTGGCGGAGTCTGTGGCATGGGATACCCTTACTTGGTTTGCCGCGCTGATTGCGATGGCTGGCTACCTCAACAAATATGGGTTAATCGCTTGGTTCAGTGAGACTGTCGTTAAGGTATTCCCCAGTCTATCCCCCTCAGCTTCTCTTGAGTCTTGAAATGATAGTGGATCCTATTTAGTTACTCTTGCTTAATAGTTATAGGCATTTAGCATGATGGATGTGCATCGCTACAGTATGCTATGTTTCTAGCATTTTGACAGCAATATAATTTATATATGCTGGCTCCTCACTGAAATTTATTCTCTACATTGGTGTTGTCTGCATCTAAATAAAACATTGGTGTTGTCTGTTATAAAAGTTCTTCTAATCGTTTTCTCGAAAAAAAAGTTCTTCTAATCATATTTCTGTACCTATTGAACAAAGAGTACCACTGATAGGCTTGGTAATTATGTTGTGGTGAGCTTAGTATGGTTTACATTGTTGCATCTGAACTAGAAAATGGCTTCCTGGTTGGATACATCTACATGAAGTAAGAAATATGACAGGATGGCTCATTAATTTGTTGTTGATGTGAGATACATAGTTTACATCATTCAGACCTCTGATATTCCAATGTTTTGTTCGTTAGCCCAGAGTAACATCAACATAGTAAGGTGGAAGGTGTTTTTCAGTCCCCTTTTCCTGATTTCTTCATGTTTTTTCTCTCAGTTTGTTGGAGGCCTTGGTCTGTCGTGGCAACTCTCATTCGGCGTCTTGGTGCTGCTGTACTTCTACTCCCACTACTTCTTTGCTAGTGGTGCAGCACACATTGGAGCAATGTTCACCGCGTTCCTATCTGTGTCGAGTGCCTTGGGAACCCCTCCACTTTTCGCTGCCATGGTTCTGTCGTTCCTTTCGAACCTCATGGGCGGTTTGACCCATTACGGCATAGGGTCAGCCCCCGTCTTCTATGGAGCCGGGTATGTTCCTCTGGCTCAGTGGTGGGGCTACGGATTTGTCATCTCTGTTGTTAACATCATCATCTGGCTTGGTGCCGGAGGCTTCTGGTGGAAGATGATCGGTTTGTGGTGAGCAGCATAGTCAATGCGGAACTACCTATTTCAACTGAGAGCGATCGAAACTAGCAAAACATTTGCAAGTGGCACAGGTTGAGCTGACCACAAGTTTTGTCGACATGATTGGAATCCATTCTTGTAGTTTGTATCCGTACATTTTTTTTTCTGGCAGTTACTTCCAATGCCAGGTTGCAGTTTTCCTGGCAAGTGGCATCTGATGTTCTATACTTGTGTTTATCTTATGCCTTAGATTGTGCTTGTATACCCGTAGATGATTGCTGCGTGGACCTTTTGCTGTCACGAGCAATTTGGTTTTTTGGCACAACAACCAGCACCTGAACTTTGGAGCAAACTGATTTTCTGGCACAAAAAACAGAACACCTGGATTTTGTGCAAAATGTTTTTCTGACACACAAAAGCACACCTGAACTTTCAGTTGTAGCTACTAGCTAACATTTCTGGCAACTAAACATAGACTGAGTGATTGAATTCTTGTGTTTTCCAAAGGATGATTGCCTTTTATATGAAATACCAACTTTGATGTCCCGATTTTCTAGATTCACTTTAGCCAATATGTGGCATACATTATTAAAGGATCTTGTTTGGCTAGTGATATTATGTGGAAGCTGGAAGGTTCGAGAAACCGGGAACTGGATGCTTTGTTGATCTTATTTCTGTGTTGATTAAACCGAACTTACTTGACTGATCAGCACACGAGGATGCTAAACTGTGGTCACTTTGTAACATCAGGACCAATTTCTGTTGTAGTTCAGGTTCAGGGCATGGAGGCAGCTGTCCAACTAGGCTTGGATAAAACTTTTGACATATGCATGCCATGTTATGGTTCCATTAATATGTCTTTCTCTCAAAAGCTGATTTGGGTTTTCTCTTTCTCTCTCACATTTTCACTTTATGGCTGAAGAGGCTGCCTCCTGATGAAGAGGCTGCCTCCTTATCCGAACCTAATTTGGACCATCCGAACCAAGATAAAGCTGCGAGGCAGCACCCCTGGGGCTATGCATTGGGCATGCCCATGCATCTCCAGACGAAGTGGGTGATGGCTTGACATCTGGTCTCCGCTGGGAACTATGATCAAAATGTTACCAGCCCAGGGTATCTGAATAAAACCAGGTGTCGCATGATGATAAGAATATTTAGCAAAAAGTTGGAGAGGAGAATAAATGTGCTTGGCGCATTTGGGTGCACTCCAGATATAAATTTCTACAGCCGTTGCTGTCACTTTATTCTGGATAGGTGCACTGTGCACCATGCACGCGTAGCTTTTGTGTAGACCAGTCCTCAGCTCACAATCCTGTCACAACTCGTAGCGGAAACTAGGTAAGTTTTGTGATGGACCTTTATTCTTGTTCTTTTGTGTTTGTGTCCTGTGGTGTCTATGTGCATATTGTCAGTGTTTCTAGGAAATATATATGCCCATAGTCTCTTGTCATCTCAAATCTAACACAAGGCCTCATAGTAGACCCCGTGTTGTTATCCTCCATTTGCCACTTCCGTGCCAAACCATGACGTCCATCTCGACGGAGTCGGCTACGTCGTGGCTAGCAACAATGAAGAAGAAGACGATGAACAATAGACTTAGGATTTAGGGGTGGGCCTCGTGTCGGCTCCAACAAGCAATAGACTTAGAAAGGTTGTGGAGGCTTAGAGGGAATGTCCGAGGCGCCGACGAAGCGACAGAGGTAGAAATTCAAGTAGGGAAGAGTGACATAGGTAGAGATTCAAACTTCATAAATTTTGACTAGATTTTATGAAAAAATATTAACATCTACAGTATAAAATCTAAGGTATTAGGACTGTTACAAAGCATATTTTCATGTCATATGCATTTGGTATTGTGAATGTTGGTAGTTTTTCTTGTACGTTCTTAGTCATACTTTACAATTTTTGATTTTTGACTGAACCTGGAGCGCTAGGCGAATAAAAACAAAGGAAATATCATACTCCCGCTGACCCTAAATAGTTGTCGCAGATTAAATGAATCGAGAAACATTTTAGCATTCGTTTTGCCCAAATGTGCGACTAAGTAGCCGGAGGGAGTGGTAGCTGGATTAACAACATTTTATATCACTCGACTAATGGAGCACTGGTCGTGGGAGGTCGCCACTCCCGTTTAAAGTAAAGACCACCTCGACAAATCTAACTGTCGCAAAACCAAGCAACGCTGAGGTTGGATGGTTAGGAGAGGGTAGTGGTACCTCAGTCCCACCAGAAATGAAATATGTGGTTTGAAACTTTAGTGTACAATAAGGGTGGAATGGTTATTTCAGTGGAAAGTGACGTTTTCATCATCGCTAGCAAGCCGACACCTCGTCAACCTCAAGACCCGCTGAATCAGTTTTTTGAGCTCACCTTTTTAAAATTTCTTGAAATTGTGCATCCGTGCATTTATAGAGATGAGTGTTTGTCCGGATTCATGATTGTTTGCGTCCATACCATGACCAAACAAAAGACGGACGTGACCACAGGGTTGCGCGCGCGCACACACGGCGAGGCCGAGCTCGACCCGCCGCGCCGGACGACAAGTCACTAGCGACGCCGGTTGCCAGTTGGAACTCGGAGCTCGGAAGCGACCCGCGCGCGGCCTCTCGAACCCAGATCTCTCGTAGTCGTAGCCCACTAGCGTCCAGTCACGCGGGAAAACCGTTTATCACCGGATCAGGCGCCCACATACAGCAGATAACTTTCACTGACAACTGGGCCCGCCAACTAACCGGGACCACCATGTCAGCGAGTAGACTGTGGGTGTTGAGCAAGCAGACACGGACAGGCTCGGCGGCCGAGGAGTGGCCAGCGGGCAGCCAACCCGAGCGCACGGACGGTTTATCTACTCTAGTGGAATTATCTGACTCGTCGTCGGGCCGCCCACCGCCACCTTTTACGGTTTTACCCTTTCTTTTTTAAAGCATTACCAATCCCACATTATACCCTCTTTGCTGGTCCCGGACTCTCGGGCACGGTGAAGCGGTAATCAGAACTTTAGGCTGGGACCGGATTAACAAAACACCGCTCAAGTTTTCTTTTTGTGCTGTGTAAGAAAGATAAGAAGATGTCCTTGTGAGTTGTGACGAGCTTTTTTAGCACCGAAATTATTCTTTATTTTGAATATCAGGAGCATACGCTCCCGAGAGAGAAAAAAAAAGCTGCGTCCAAATATTATATGTCATTAAGGCATGTGGTGTTGGAAGTTTGTGTGAAAATAAATGAAAATTTCCAATTTTGCGCACCTTGCGTACATTGATATAAGGTGGGAATTAACTTTTGATCCCAGGTGTATCTGCTCTTTTTACGCAAAAGGGTACATTTAAAAATGTATATTCTTTAAAAAAAAAATCATGTGTGCATATCCACATTCTATGTGCGGATGTAACGTTTTGGAAAAACTTGTGCTCTACCTAAATATGAGAATCATTATGTCGTGCAAACCATTATTTTAGCACCAAATTTGTATGTTTGCACAATCCATACAAAAAGTATATTTTTTCATGACATAACTTGGTTCGCACATAGGTTGTGAGCATGAATCGCGAGAAATAAATGGACAGTGACGGAAACACCCACACCCATGCGTATAAATACAAAAGTATATCCATTTATCCAAAACGCTGCTCTAGGGATAAAGATCTTATTTGGATTCAACTGCGCTCATACTTCAAAATGAACATACCTATGTGGTTCTAGTTGGCACCCTAGCATTTCACAATATTGCATGTCCGTTTTATACATATGCCATTCCACGAACAATTTGTTCTTTTATTTAGATAATCAAACGCAATACCCGGTATCAAAAAGAAAGCAAGACATAAGCTAGTAACTGAATCTATTCTCTAACTTTCTTTCTGTCTTATTTATTTATCACCTGGCTTTTACGCCATTACTATTGTAGCTCATTCGCTACTTTTGGTAAAAAAAATAAGAAAATGAAATAAACCCTTTCAGCAAAAGTCATCCACGAGATCTTATATGTTGACAAATATTAGACCACAAACACATGATCTCCATACGTACAACTAGAGCTATCAAACAAGGCCTAGTCACAAGCACTTTAGCATCACAAGACCAACCAGCTCAACAAACAGACAATCAACCGCGCACATCACCACATCAAATAAATTTGTGTCGGTGTTAGGTTCTGATGACATCGTGAATGGAATTTTTTCAAGATTAATTGATGTTTCACATAGACGTATCAAAGACGTGATAAGTTTGAATTTCAATACTAATCATCCGTTAGTTAATATAGTTAATAGTAGTAAACTTGCTGCAATTTCTTGAAATCTTTTTATGCACAAATTTGTCTGGTAAAGTGCTTTTTTTTTCATAACTGAAAATAATCTCTATTTTCCAAAACATAAATCAAGTTAAAGCTTTGCCAATGTATACAACACAATTTGGTTTCAATAGATTCATCATAAAATATAATTTTGTAGTACATATATTAATTCTATGTTATGGATATTAGTATATTTTAATAATTTCTGTCAAATATAGAGGAATTTGACCTAGGACAAAGCTAGAATCTCAAAGTATGTGGAAGGGAGGAAGTATGTTCCAATAAGAAATATAAATGGTCCAAGCTAGTGGCTGTGTCTGGCCAAAATGATAACTCTTGAATAAGGTGAGGGAAGCACGTGGCAGCACAAGTACAGGTACCCTCGATACGAAGAGAAAGAGACAGACCGTTTATTTCTATTGGATGAATATTCTTTGTGAGCACCTCCACTCAAACTAATGGGCATCTTTTCCTCTGCCCTATTGCAGTTAGAATTGATTTAGGGTAACCTCTTCCACCCAAATTAACACCACCAAATCAGGTAAAAGCTGTAAACCCATTGCACTTGAACCAAAATTCACCATCTCCCAAGGAGCAAAGCTGAGAATGTGAAAATTACGGTTTTGCCCAGGGAGCACATCAATTATTACTACTAGCAAAGGGTAAAATCAAGACAAGCCCCTGAAAACCCCAACCACAACCAAAACCTAGTTTTGACCAAAAACCCAGGCCACACTCCCCTTTCCCCTCCTCTCCCTCTGGCCTCCTCGCTTTCCACCATTTCGTCGAACACCTTCTCCGATCGCGCGCCGCCGGCCCATGGGGGAGGCCTCCGAGTATGATGGGGCGGCTGTCTCGGCGAGGCTGCTGGAGCTGGCGGCGGACGACGACGCGGGGGCGCTCGCGGACCTCCTAGCCGCGCACCCGTCCATCGCCGACGACCCCGCGCCGTGGTACTCCCCGGCCCGGGGCGCGGAGCCCATGACGGCGCTCATGGTCGCCGCCGCGTACGGTTCCGTGGCCTGCCTCGACGTCCTCCTCTCGCCGCCCCACCTCGCCGACCCGAACCGCGCCACCGCGTCCTCCCTCTCCACCCCGCTCCACCTCGCCGCCGCGGGTGGCGCCCCGTCCGCGCCCGCCACAGTCAATCGCCTCCTCGCCGCCGGCGCCGACCCCACCCTCCTCGACCATCTCCACCGCCGGCCGTCGGACCTCGTCGCGCTGCCGCCCAACTCGCTGCCCCTCAAGAACCACATCCTCTCCCTCCTCGGCGCCCGCAAGGAGTGGCCGCCGGACCCCTCGCTCCCGGACATCAAGAACGGCGCCTACGCTTCCGACGACTTCCGCATGTACTCCTTCAAGGTCCGCGCCTGCTCCAGGGCCTACTCCCACGACTGGACCGAGTGCCCCTTCGTCCACCCCGGCGAGAACGCGCGCCGGAGGGACCCCAGGAAGTACCACTACAGCTGCGTGCCCTGCCCGGAGTTCAAGAAGGGCGCCGGCTGCAGGAGAGGGGACATGTGCGAGTACGCGCACGGGGTGTTCGAGAGCTGGCTCCACCCGGCGCAGTACCGGACGCGCCTCTGCAAGGACGGCGTCGCCTGCGCGCGCCGCGTCTGCTTCTTCGCCCACACGCCGGAGGAGCTCCGGCCGCTCTACGTCTCCACGGGCTCGGCCGTGCCGTCCCCGCGCGGCGTGATGGAGATGGCGGCCATGGGGATGGGGATGTCCTCGCCGGGCTCCTCGTACACGCCGCCCCTGTCGCCGTCCGGCGGGGGGAGCGGCATGTCGTGGCCGCAGCCTAACTTGCCGGCGCTGTGCCTGCCTGGCAGCGCCGGGAACCTGCACCTGAGCCGGCTGCGGACCTCGCTGAGCGCCAGGGCCATGGCGGTCGACGAGCTTCTCGCTGCGGCGGACTACGACAACCATGTTGGATCGCCCTCTTCCGTCCGATCGATGAGGGGGAAGGCGCTTGTGCCGTCAAATCTGGATGAGCTCTTCTCGGGGGAGATGGTGGCCTCCCACTCGCCGCGGTACGCCGACCAGGGCGGCTCTGCGTTCTCGCCGACACACAAAGCCGCCTTTCTGAACCAGTTTCAGCAGCAGCAGAGCTTGCTCTCGCCACGGGCTGCGGCCACCCCGGAGCCGGTCTCCCCAATGAGCTCCCGGTTGCTCGCAGCACTGGCGCAGCGGGAGAAGATGCAGCAACATACACTGCGGAGCATGAGCTCACGAGACCTGGGTTCCAGCGCCCCACTCCTCGCCGGCTCACCGGTGGTCGGCTCTAGCTGGTCCAAATGGGGCCTGCCCTCTGGCACCCCTGATTGGGGTGCCGACAACGATGAGCTCGGCCGCCTCAAGAGGTCATCGTCGTTCGATCTCCGGTCTGGAGCCAACACCGATGAGCCGGATCTCTCATGGGTTAATACTTTGGTAAAGGAGCCCACGCCGGAGAAATCATCGATCAATGAAACTATGGCAACAGATTCTATTGGCATCTTGCGGCGATCAGCAAACCACCGTGAGGGCACTGACTGTGAGGACATTGGTTTCTTGGGCCAATCGGCAAATCACCGCAAGAGCATTGACAGTGAGGACATTCACATCTTGGGTCGGTCAGCAAACCATTGTGAAGGAATTGATGGCGAAGAGGACGCCGCTGCCGGTGTCATTGGTGGCTGGCTCGAACAGCTCCAGCTTGATGAGATGGTGGTCTAGTCTGAACAAACACACGAATGAAAGAGTCTGAACAGCTCCAGCTGCAAGGTACTAGCCTGATGACATCTTGCAAGTAATTCCTGGGGCTACATTCTTTTGAGGTTGTTTAGCGTAGAAGGTGATGAGATTTCTACCATTTGGAGTTTGCCCACGGCTCAGGGAAATGGAGGAATTGGAACCTAGTCAATTGTATCAAAGTTGCGGGCTTGTCTAGGTGAAATATTTCTCCCTGTACTATTTCTACTTTTCTGCCCACTTTCTTGTTGATCTTTCTAAATTTGTCTTCCTCCCTGTGAAGATTGTGAATTATTATGGTATCTATTGCCCCCCATCCTTTGGTTTTCGACCAAGGATTAGGTGTGGAGAAGGATCTTGCATGAAATTGTTGCTCCATGACTAATGATTATAATGTAATAACACATTGTTGTACTCTGAGATTCAAGAACATGATTGATGTAAAATGCCCAATTGTTGTTGCAAAATTAAGATCTGCTATTGTTCTTTTCTCTCTTCGAGATTAACCTCTGTTATTGCTTGGTTTTCTTCACAATGAACTTGTATGTACTTTAATTTACATTGTGTAAATGCAGATCACATCACATCTGCTCAGATTACTTCACAGAACATTACAACATTTTAGATGATAATGTTCATTGTTGCTTGTTCGAAACGGTTTTTTTTTTCTTCGCTCCCGCATGAACTGAACTGTTTTCGTGCGAGAAAAAGTCATGTGTTCCAAAATGTAGTAATAACCACAGGTCGGCAACGCCCCTTGACAGAGATTGTGTTGGTTTTTGGATGGATTCTCCTGGAGGCATTGAAAAGGATTGGATGGTTAACATCATAGTACATGTCGATCACTGCGAGGTCCATTGTTGATTCGTTATCGATGAGACCTCGTGTACCCTGACCGATGCATCTTGTCATAATAAAACAACTGGGACGGTGGCTCGGTAAGAGCATCCCTAGTGGTTCCTCTAAAGGGCCATCCAAAGACATTTAGATGGTCGTGAGGCAAAAAAAGGCTTCCAGTGGTCTCTCTATCCCGTCCTCTAAATTTAGAGGAGCTCCCATATCCTCGCTCCATCCTCCAAATATAGAGGACGAAGCCACGGCCATCTAAACCAAATTGCTGCCCCGCGCTTTCCTTCCCGCGCGCATCTGGAGACCAAAGAAGGCGAGAGCGTCTCCCGCTGGGCCGGTGGTGGCGCTGGGCGGCGGCCGAAATCGGACCCCGACGCTGGGCGGCGGCGCTAGGCGGCGGCCGAAATCGGACCCCGACGCTGGGCGGCGGCGCTGGCCGCGGCGCTGGACCCCGACGCGGACGGGATCAATCTTCTCTGCTAGTTTTTGTACCGTGCTCCTAATTTCTGTAGTATACTGAAATATAATTGAATTGCTGTTACTGAAATATGAATTGCATTGCCTATACTAAAATGTGATTGAATTGTTGTTGTTTGAAATATTACTAAACTATATGAGAGAGAATTTAGATGTCCTAGATATAGAGGAACCACTAAAAAACTAAGATCATCTAAAAAGGAATCTTTATAGATAGTCATCTATATGGAGATATAGAGGACCTCATTTAGAGGAACCACTAGAGATGCTCTAAGGTCGCCGCACCTCTTGGCTCACTCGCTCTGCTGACATGTACTGTGTGACATGGGATAGGAAAAAATAGGCCACATTATCCTATTAATGAAAAGGAATGGCCACTCTGTCGTACATAAATTTTCTGCCAAGTTCTTGCGCTCGAGACAAGAGCTGCTGTCATAGCTTACGAACAAGGCCCCGGAAACCAAAGCTGCGCCGATATGTTTATTGTATCTAGAACAATTTATACTCTGATATAACATTTTTTTCTTCAAGTTTGGAAGGTTCAAATGTCCTATTATCCCTTGATGAAAACATATTGCACGATAGTTTTATTGAAGTTCAGAATGTTCAAATGTCCGTACATCATAATGTTCTTGGTGAATTTCTTTCCGATATTCCTTGTTTCATGAAAGAAATACTTGTTCTAAACATGAATATCAGTAAAATGCGGATGAGCAATGTGAGTACCGCGTTTTCAAAGGAGCATCACAATGGTAATTTTAAGGCAAAATATCTTGCTGATGACAATACTTTTTTCTTTAGCACTCTCTAGTTGAAAGCACTAAATTAATTCTAATTTCTTCTTCAAATATTTTGTATCGATATTTGATCTTTCACACAGAGCAATGATGCAAGCAACTTTTTTAATATTTACTATTTGGCCTCATCCTGAGATTTCAATTAAAATACCAATTGCATAATTGCATTAGGCTATTAGTGCACCTACTACACTCCAACGTAATTCAGGTGCATCTACTTAAGCTATAGGTCCCAGCATTTCTATTTTAAATCTATAGTATTGCCATTTCAAGCATAGCTAAATATGTGGAGTACAGAAAAGTGCACCACCCCACAGTACTCTTGGGCCACTGACCTATAAATTCTGACTCGAAAAATATCTAGAGAAAGTATAATCAGCACAGAAAACTAACTAGATACATATTGGTGCATAATATTAAATTATTTTTTGACTCTGAGAAAATGTTCTAGGGGATTATTACTTGTTGAGCAGACTATTCTGCATTATGAAGTGGAATCGACCAAATGCTACTTTGCTTTTCCATTTTATATGTGGGTTGGTTTCAAGGTGGAGACCAGAGAGTGGAGATGGCAACCTGGTGACACGATTCAGACATGGATTTTGCGCATCATGAGATAACTAACCTTGCTACTTTTAGAGGAGACGTGACACCAAATCATCTTTTATCATGTCTGACCGTGACGTACTATTCGCTAACGTATTAATATTGACATGGTTATGGCTATGGAACCATGTATCTTAAAGACTCAAACACATAGATTAAGGACCTCAGCAGAATGTTATGATGGAAATCAACACAAATAGTCCACACAAGATCGACACAACCGATGGTAGGTGAGGATCTAACTATAGTCACCAAAAGGAGAGACAAGGTGCCACACGGCTTTGCACTGATATGTGCAAAAACTATACAACACATTTTGATTAAATGTTTTAAACAACTATGATTAAATTTGTGTCTGCAATATCGATCGCAGCATTCTATTTCACTGTTTTTCATCACATTTGCGGCACACCAGTTTTCTGTAGGAGCAAAAAGAACGTGAAATATCATAATAAGTGTCATGGGTTGTAAGTCTTCCTTTTTGACATTTGCCAGCTTTTGCGTCGAATGCTTTTTGACAAGTTGGGTCCTTTCAGTTTGGGGTTTTGTGGCGGTGGATTTATCAATAGTACGTCGATTGTTATCAGTTCTTTGTTTTACGATCACGCAACTCCTCTGTATGCTGTCTTTCAAATATGATGCCATGTTACGCATCCTTTATATGGTGTGCCATGTCTCTTTCGTGGGCCTTTTGTATGTTCCCAACCTTATTTTTTCTATGCGTTTTATTATAGGCGAGAACATGCATAAAGGTGAATGCAAGAAACGAGTCAATAGCACATGCTATTCAGAATTCTCTTTCCAATTAGCACTGCCCTGCATCTCATCTTTTTGTTGACAGCCTAAACTGAAAGTCTATGACCATTTAATACAATGTTTCAATCTATCATAAAAGAACAAAAAGATAAACAAGAATGAGAAGGCTAAGACTACATAAAAAAATGTACATGTAGAACTAAGTAACACCTCAATAATCATATTGCTAGACTGCCGTCTATAATGGTAAAACAATGTCCATATTACCGTCTCCGTAAATATGCACCGGAGGATAGATACTTCCGAGCCTCCACATGGTGAAGCGGAAATAAGGGCCAAATACAAATCAATGCAAATGGTAGGAAATTCTAACTTTATTAAAAACAATAATACTAGGCAATTTCAAATAGTCCACTATAAGACGCATACACCCACCCAAATTTGAGCCTTTAGTTGCCTTCTTATCCCCCTCAACCAATTCTCGGGCAAAACTGAAGATGCTAGTCGGTGAAGGTAGATCAGAACCAAGTGGATGATCCTCAATATTAAAAGCGCAAAAAATATATATATAAGAAAAATAAGTGTCATACATTGCTTCATTCTCATCACGAGATATACCCTTGGCCAAATTATCTTTAGTTAGTAGGTATCGAATAGAGATTTTGATCTTTAACAGAATTTGCAGCTTCCATATGAATGACTGCCAAAACCTATGGTTACCATTCAACATATCTTGACTACATCTATTTGAAAGAAATTGCCCATAAGCATTGGATTCCTGTGGAAAACATATGTTTCATGACCACAGTCAATATCCTTCGAGCACTGAACCATGAGCGTTTAACGAAAACCATTATTCAACAGAGTCCAGGGTTATGTGTTGCTGCTACTTGTGAAAGGGTTGTAGAATCGAGGTCTTATTTCGTAGCAACTCTTGTCACACATCCTCCTCATTTGAAAATGTGAGCGTCCATTTTCTGAGCATATAAAAGGAGGACCCAAGTACCTCCAGAAGATCGAAGTTCTTCAGGTCCACTGAAGTGGAAGCCATTAAGGCCTTTCACAATGCATTGTATGTTAGCGTGTTATCCTAGGTAATGGTATATGTTAAGATACAAGCTCTCCAGTGCATTGTATCTTAATAGTTGTATCTACATGTTTGCATGAGATTGGTCTATCAATTGATTTTGCCAATGGTTGCGTGCAAGAGTTGTATCTTAGGTAAGATACAACACCAATCTCTTTCCTCATTTAATATACCGTCACATAAGCAAATTGCCTAGGATGCCGATCTAAGAGACTCCCATTGTGAAAAGCCTAAGGCCTACAAAAGGCAGATCAATCTAGGGAAATCTGCCTAGTTTCGACCACTAAACAGTCTCGAGTTTCCTATCTAACTCGTGAGGTTCATCCTTGGAATCTCCATTGTACATGGTTTCCGGTATTACTTCCTCCGTCTCATAAAACTTATCTAAATTCATCAAAATTTGGATGTATCTAATGCTGTTTAGTGTCAAATACATGTGAATCTAGACAAATCTCAAACTTTTATAGACCGGAGGGAGCAATACCAATCGGATGCATGACACCATGAATTGGGCTATGAGAGAATAGCCACAAATCCACAATACCACTAGTCAAAACCGGAAGTTCCAAAATAGCACTGGAAAACCCAAACATACCAAAATGCCATTACAGATTCGGTTTTTGTCGCCAAAATACCACTATGCACTAGCTAAGACTAACACCCAAACGAAAAGACTTCTACGCCCACACAAATCCTAGAAAGTGAAAATCTTATGTTGGTGTACACTCTTCGATTGCAGCTTTTATTACGGGTGCGTCAATGTGTCAAACTATCTGTCAATTTCACAATCTTGTCCACACAAATCTGAGAAACTATTTGCCGTATTATAATACAATAATGTCTTCATATGGTGTAAACAACTACAATATTATCGCAATAGACTGAGTAAAAATTAATTTTATGAAAACAAAACAAAGGGAATATGCACATCGCGACAGTTTATTAAGTTAGTGCAAAAAAGTACGTACTGCTTGTTATAAAAGAATGTGATATCTTGCACATAGAACTAAGGCATTCTTAGAGCATCTCCACCGACGCTTCCAATAGCGCTCCCAATAGCTCTATTGGGATTCTAGTGAGAGAAAACGCTTACACCGACGCTCCCCAAAAAGCGCCGGCATGTTCTGGAGCCCCATAAAAGTGCTAGCGGACCCGAAAGGATCCCTATGCGAAGGACTTCAATCGGGGTCGCCGGTGCCTCTTCAACAACAACTCCACGTCGAGTTCCTGAAGTTTGGGGCTTTTTATGAGGCTAGGTGGGATACCGGTGTGGGAACATCATCCCTAAATAGAGAATATTGTGCCGACGTCCCTCCCGGTGCCTATTTAGAGGAGGCCGGTGGAGATGCTCTTAGTCAATTGAGAATTAGCAAAACCCTTTATTTAACCGGTTGCATTCTACTGTACTAGTCGTCGATTGAGTTACATTGCTTCCTTTCTTTTATACGTATGTACAATCTAGATCAGAAGCAGTCCATCCAGCCGTGGCAGAGAAACGAAGGCAAAAACAAAGGAGACCCTTTTTTTGTTCAGTTCATCACATGTCCTTCTTGCCTTCTTGGCGTGTGAGGTTTGGTCTGTTGGACTGTCCTCCGTGAAACTACTAAGATTCAGAGCCTGCAACGTTCTTCAGAGCCACCAGACGCATATTAAATACAGTTATTACTGAGAATGTCACTGAAGGTGTCTGTATCACTGTATTTTCCAGTAAATGCACCGTCAGGCTAGTCCGGATGAAGAAGGTTCACGCTTGTCATGCGTCATTTTCCGTGAACACACACCTGGCGCGCGGTGGGTGCAGCCAGGTTTCTGGGGCACCTGCCTTTGAATTCTTCAGAATGACAACGATGTGTCACGATTACCACTCGAAACCTATAGCAGCCTCTGTTTTTTCCAGCAGCGACTTGTGGTCTTTGTATGTGTGTGTGATCTGCCTGCAGCTTTTTTTTTTTTGAACAAAGATCTGCCTGCAGCTTGAAGAACTATATATAGTCCTTAGGGATGCAATTTCAAAGCAAATACTGCCTGCATCTATCACTTGTTTTGGGGTTGGAAAATTCATATGATACACTATCGCTGCTCACATATGTATGACGTCTTGGACATAATAAACACAGTCTATAAGGTAAACGCTTGAACCATCAGTTTCTATTAAAAAAAGAAAGAGTCAACTTCCACTTTGATGCTTTAGCTTCCCCTCAAGAAGATTTGACATACATATTACTATGTCTGCTCACATATGTAAGACGTCTTGGACATAATAAACGGAGTCTAAAGAAAGAAAGAGTCAAATTCCGTTCGGTTCTTCAGCTTCCTCTCAAACAGATTTTGTGGCTTATCATGCTAAGAGCATCTCCAGGAGATCATCCAAATAGACATCTATACGACATATAGAGGACCGAGTCTAAAAAACCGTCTCCAGCAGCACATGTATATGGACATGGGTCGATAGATGTCCATCCAGCTCTTGGGTGCGTCCTCCACATCTGGGTGACCAAGCCAGGATCATTGCTCCCTCGCCCGCGCGCCTCCCGCGCGATTCCGCTCGCCTACCACGCGATTCCGCTTGCCTACCGCGCGAATCGAAAGCTGCAGGCGACGAGGAGAGAGTCGGAGGGCATGGGAGGGAGCCGCCGTCGGGCGCCGTGCTGGGAGGAAGCAGGGGAGCAGAGGCCGGCGGAGGGCATGGGGGCGGGGCGGACGGATTTGTGGTCCAGGGCGCCGCCGCGGAGGAGAGTTGGGGGCGTGGCCGTGGTGAGAGGAGGACGGCGAGGGAGGTCGCCCCGCCGGTGCCGATGGAGGAGGCGGAGGTGAGGTTTGGAGGAGGTGAGGTCAGGAAATCTGTTAAATGATAGTTATAGGATAGTATTAAAATATAGGAGAGAGAATATAGATGTTCTGGTTATGAATGATCTGCTGAAAAACTAGGGACATCTAAAAAGGAATCTTTATAGATGATCCTCTATATGGAGATATAGAGGACCAAATTTGGATGAGCTCCTGGAGATGCTCTAATGCTCAAAGATCTTGTGCCTCGGATACCCATAAAGATCGAGTGTACATGCTCCAGACTGACGGTTTCGATTGTAGAGGAAGATGTATCAACATTCACACTATAAATTAGATATTCATTGAAACATCATAAAACATGTTTTCTACTCTCGCCGTTTCTTGATATAAGCTATCTAGTTTATTGGCATGAAAATTAAAGAATGCACATTGAAGAGAAAATTACACCAGCTTTGAACGGGATTACCATTGGACAATTAACATGAGAAAATAAATGACTTTGCATAAGAAAAGGAAACGTAAACAAATCCCTGAAAAAATTGTCTAGGCGAGTGGTGAAACGCAATACACCTTATACTCTGAATTTTTTCTCAAAATTGCTAGAATTTAGCCTTGGGCCTTACCCCGTAGCTCAATTAAAATTCAGAAATTCACTTTGCCCATGTGGGTATGGTAAGGGGTGAGACTAAAGTTTAGTCCTACTTTGCTAGTTGATTGTAATGTCCCAGGTTTAGACACGATCGAGGGGTAGATTTTAGAAAGGGATGTGCATTGCATTGTAAATTCTGGGGAAATTTCGCGCTTTTAAACAAAAACTGCATCAAAGGGGGACAAGTTTCTCTCTCGACACCTTACAGGGTTAGGGTTTCGAGAGTGCGACAAACTTGCTTCTCATCTAACTAAACTAGGGTTTTGAGAAGAGAGGGGAGAGATTGCATCACAACTTAAGTTGCATGATTGAATTCAAACTTAAGTTGCATGATTGAATTCAAACCTAAGTTGAATTTGAATTTCAAATTCAAACATTAAATACATATCTCATAATTCAATTGTGAGGAAATTCATTAAGTAAATTATAAATAATAAACAATATTGAATAAAACAAATAATAAGTAAAAGTCATTAGAGAAAACCTTGAGCTTTATTGATTAACACACAAGATACAATGTCTTTACAATATCCAGTAATAAAATAAAAGAATATTACAACATATTACAAGTATTGAACCAATGGAAAATGAAAAAAAAGGAAAATTACAAGTAAATGATCTATCCTAATCTACATAAGATGAACTTGATCTTCATATTGATCATTCCATAGATCCCTGCACACTCACAAAGAACAAATAAGGGATTATGCCAAGTGGCATTGCCACTTGGCAGGTTAGGGAAAATAATGAAATTGAGTAGATATGGATCAGCTCTGCCGAGCTGATCATCTCACAGCCAAGTACCAAGCCAGATACCAAGCACTGGTACACACACACAGCCTAGCAGCTCACAAGACATTGTGCATGTACAATAGCGCACACACACAGCCAAGAGAGTCACCAAGTGCTGTCAGGCCTTGTTGTCGACCAGGAGATCAAAGCAAGGTTCACATAAAACCTTTTCCACTGCCAGAACCAGCAGTTCATCGATAGACCAGCAGCTGGGTAAGTTCACAAAAACACAAGAACACAAGAACAGGTTGAACAGCCAGTGCTGTTCAACATATCTTCATAACCACAGAACTGAATCAAGCACCACAGGCTTGCTAGGAGGAGCAGGGCAAGCATAAGATCATCACGGAAGCAAATCCTCTACAACAACAAAACCATCTATGAGCTGGAGTGAGGTATAAACCAAATCAACCTGAGCAAAACCAAGTGCTGCTCATAAATAAGCATCCAATACATCACAGAAGCACAGAAGGGTAGGATACCCTGTTTGTGTCATCATCTGGCTGAAAAGCCATTTGGTGCAAGCAAATATGGGTAAAGACCACTAGGCAACCATCCTATGAGAACAACAGTTATGCAAATCAATGCATAACTGAAGAAATCCCGCAAAAGATGAAGTCACAGCTAGCCTAGCCCACACACTTAGCACCTACAGCTACCTATGCCATCAGACTATAGACAATTTCTTGTCTATATACTTTGTCAACATCAAAATGCCACTGGAAGTCCAATATTGGATCAAGCCAGTGAACAGCTGTTCCATTCCAGCAAACCATCACCAATCATAGCAAGTCACAGAGAGGGGAGCAACCATGACAGCATCACAGTGCTGCCAGGGCCACCTCAACCCTAAGCCAGCACAAGCACCCACACATCATTATCCATTTGGATTCAGTAGAGGGCTAGGGTACACAACTGAGTGTTGGCATCCATCTAGCCCTGTCACAGTTAATAGGATGATCACAACTGCAAGCAGTTCACATCACTTATCTATTTTAGTAAATCCAGGCAATACAGATAAGTGAATAACACAAATAATCAAAGCACCAGAGCCTTGCAGATGATCCAATGGATCATTGCAAGCAACAGCTGATGCTTAAGCAAGCACCAGCACACACCAGGACCAGCCTGTGTGATACACACACATCACAGGTTGAATAGAAGTAAAGCACTGAAATAACACAACAGCTTTTACAAGCAACTGATGATCATATGATCATCAGAAGCTTGCTAGAGCATGCCAGGGCATGCTAGGGCATCACTAGCATCAACACATGAATCATATAAATTAAACAGCCACAGTTAAGCAACAATTGAATCACAGATAATCACATAAACCATTTTATGATTGTATCCATAAGCATATCATCAAGGAATTGATGTATATGGACAACAATTAAGCAAGGCAGAGCCTACCATGAGCCAACAACCTTTAATCATCACCCAAACAACATTGGTTCTTGCTAAACAACAAGAATCACACACAATAGTGAACCAGGGGAGCCAGAGCATAGCACAGCACAAGCAAGCAAGCAACAGCAATGGCCAAGGCCAGTGGAGCATAGCAGCACGAACAGCAGCCGCACAGCAGCTCAGGAGCAGGCAAGTATGGCGCAGCAGAGCACAACAGCTAATAAGCCAGCAAGCAAGGCGCAACAGTAGAGCAGCGGCATGGCGAGCATCTCTACAGAGAGATACAAGCCATGGCCAGAGCTAGAGGAGAAAGAAGAACATGCACATGAAGGTGAGAGAAGGGTGGCGCACGTACCAGGGCTAGCAAACAGGAGTCGAGGCCATGGCGGCCACGGCGGCGTGCGCCGTGAGCACGGCAGCACCTGGCCAGGCCAGGCCAGGCTCCGACAAGAGCCGCAGCACCCCGCACCACGGTGGCGCCAACGTGCCTGGAACCCAGGGAGCTGCGGGATCGCCACGATCCCGTAACCCTAGCCACCGCGAAGGAGGTCGAGGGCGAGCGGGAGCAGCCTCCGCTCCAGATCGACGCAGATGAGGTTGACCGCCGTCGTGAGGCGCGTCGATTGCGCACCATGGCGGGGGCCAAGTCCGGCGGAGCTCGCCGGAATCGAGCGGCGACGACGGAGGCGACACGAATCGCCAGAGAGGGGATTAGGGTTAGGGTTTCACACGCGCGCGAGAGAGAGAGAGGAGTGAGGCTGGTCGAGCCGGTCCAGGTGGGTCGGTTCGACCTAACCCCACTGGGTTTCACCGACAGGTGGGCCCAGGGGTAATTTGGTCATTTCCAAATTCATTCAAAAACACAAACTTTGGCCAAATTCTATAAAATCATTATAGCTCTAAAAAAATAATTAAAAATATGAAAATCACTCAGTATAAAAAACTCTATCATAATAAATTATGAAATGGAATTTTTGAAGTTAAACAAGAATAAGTCCAAATTTCACGATTTAAATAATCATTTAAATCACCCATTTTATTTTCAATAATGAAAATAAGTCCATAAATTCCTTTGGACACTAAAAACACCTTGACAACATTTCAAGGTTGTATTTTACCCTAAACAGAGTATCCTTCAAATTATTCTTAGTACTAACCTCTCACATGAAATAATAAGACATCGGAAGGGGGGACAAATCCTAAAACTGGAATGCATGCATAATTGCTTCTTTAACCATTGCCCTTATCGGACAATGATGCTATTTTTCAGCAACAGAGGACAAGGGTCAGTCCACACCATCCAACTGCAACACTTTGCAGTGTTCAGGCAAGTTCATCACTTGCTCATGTCATTTGAGTATTTTTACCAAATTACTTGCAAAGTACTATGTTTATCACTATTGCATAAAAAGCAAAACCACTATTTTCATAACTATGAATATGACTAAGTGGTGGGCAATGGAACCATGGATTGTGTTGATATGGTGGAGGTTCCATTGCAAGGGTTTATATCCATCTAGGATTAAACAACAAATGTCGTCCAGTGATTCTTGTGCCGTATAACCCGTGTTCACCATAAGATCTGGAGTGGGACGGAGTAGTCAAAAGTGTTTCCACCTCTCGTTCATCAACGGACGCGCTTTACCGTAGACACTTATTATCTGTCGGGGGCAAGCGGTGGGCTGGGGAAGCCTTAAGTCCCCACGGCATTGTCAGTAGACACTTGTCGCCCGAGGAACAAGCGGTGGGCTGGGGAAGCCTTAAGTTCCCCACGGTTATTGCGGTCTATGATGGGTTGCATCTACCGGCGAAGGAGTTCATGGTAAGAGCCCAGAACTGTTGTCGTGGTCGGGGTCCACCCGTGAGTGGGAATAATGGGACCGACGAGGACCTAGGGTCGGGGTATGCAACAAAGGGTGGGTGTGCGAGGTAGCGGAGGAACATGATTGACTAGGACCTTATACCGGGCCTCACACCAAAGGAAGTGTGGACGGGAAAGCTGCCCGGTTGGCACCAATGTTAAGATCTCTTATGGGTAAAGCAACACACCTCTGCAGAGTGTAGCGAATCGTGACCAGTCACTCCTTGTTCCGGGATTTGGAACTGCGAACGCTGCCGGAAAGGAACTCCATGAAGTTCTAGTCAACCGGTGAAGGCTGACGGACATAGTTCTTCTGAATAAAAACAACCTTTTGAAGAAATGGTTATCAAAACCTGCATGGTATCAGACTTTCTGGTTCGGTATCGTAGATAGTGCATTAAACACCTCTTTCCTAATATGAACTTGTTGAGTACGCTCGTACTCATACCACTCTTAAATCCCCTGCTTAGATTGTTTGAACCATCTGGAGGAAGACAACGACAACCCTGAAGGAGCCGACATCATCGGCTATGAAGAACCAGACCTCTCTGGAGGTGTCGAAGGTGTAGACTACCTTATAGTCTACGGAACCGGGGAGGGTTCCGGAGGAGAACAAGCTTAGACCGATAAGTAGTAGTAGTATCCGAGCAGTACGAACTCTCAGTACTTAACTGCTCGTTTGAAATAAATGTATAACCTAGTAAGACTCTTATATTGTAAGTTAAGTTGGGTTCACCTCAAACCCAGGAGTATTCCTCTTAGGACCCAGGAGGAGCTCCGGGATGATATGTACATATGGCTTGTAATAATAAATGAATGAGTTATGGACCGCTATGTTCTGTTGTACTACTCCGAGGGATGTAATATTTGCAGATTGGTACTTCGTGAATGTTATATCAACGACTGGCATACTACAACATGCAGTGGTATGCAGGGTCACCACAGTTGGCATCAGAGCAAAAGCTTTGACCTTAGGTTGGAACCTAGTAAATGGGACGAAAACGTTAGGAGTCAAATAGGATTAGTAAAGAATTCTCTAAAAATATGGTATATATTCACTTGAGAATAAAACAATCATATCTTTTAGTGCGAAAATTCTTTATTATCTCTATTATGATGCATTATTACTAATCTTATATTCTTTCTTTTCTACAGCCAACTATGGCAAGTTCAAGTTTGGGACGTAACGTGAAAACGATGGAATCAAACCTGAGTGAATATGATGGAGGACTCGCGGATATTCTTCGTGCTATGTTGCTTGAATTTGGGTGCGATCCCCAAATCCAAGTAACGAAATACATGTACTACGGCGGTACAATGTTAGCGAAGTGTAGGGTAGGATTAAGACTTCCAGAATCCCTAGGAATGAGTGTAGTGATGCCAGTAGGTGAGGCTAGAACTATCCAAACAGCCTACCACATTGCCATAATGAGAGCCATCACTGATATTCGGGAACATAAGACGAAGGAGCTTATTGGTTCCGAATTCTCTCATATTCCTCATATGGAGGAGGAAGATGATCCTATGCTTAATCACCTCAAGTATGCTAAACGCAAACCAGTAGAAGCCGCTAAGTACATGGATAATTGTCGCAACCTACTGACATTGTTCTTTCAGTTGAACTGACATTTGTCGGGAGCAATTGACACAATGTTGAAAGAATTCACTGAGCCCAAGGAGGAGACAAAAGGAAAGGAACCCATGGAGGGAGTGGTTCATACACCAGTTTATTCAGCTGGTGACTACATTAGTATTGACCATCCAGAACAACAAACCACACCTATTACACCTAGGTACTTTCCTAGTAATTCCTATGGAGGATATGAGGGTGGAGAGGAATCCGGAAACCATCAGCGTTCCGAGACTCCTATAGAAAACTCAACAGGTTGGCGTTGGGGGTCAGACACGGAAACCTATGGCAATCCAGCCAGAGGTAACTCTGAGATGGAGGAGGACGCCACAACCCAGTTCCAGAACAATCAGTATAATAGAGGAGATAATGAGGAGTATCCTATGCTGATTGAGTCTGATACTGATGGTGGAAATACTTATGGCGGAGTCACCGGGGAGTACACCCGATGGGTGGATTATGATGCACTGAATAACCAATTTATGAACACAGATTTCTCCCTGGGATCATCATCCGATTCCGACTACAAGCCTACGGGAAGACCCTATGTTCCAGATTCTGTCAGGAGGACTACACGTTCGACCGGATGGAAGCCTGGGATGTATCGGGAGTGAAGCACGACTAGAGACCAGCATGGGAGGCGAGACTACAATACAGCTGTACCACATGTATTGTAGTATGTAATATTTGTAGAAATTTGTACATATACTTCAATAAGTGAGTTTGCATACTCACATCGCTACTGAGTATTGTAATAAACCACTTAAGTATGTATATACATAGTATATGTTTTGTATGATTTGCATTTGCTTCTTGATTTCCATTGCGTGACTAGTTCTGTGCACAAAGTTGAGCTCAGAAAGCTTGCGCATGGAGTAATTATGAGTACCACTTTGTGTTGCAGAACTAGGGGGATATGTCGGGAGCGCCGAGTGAGGAGAGCGAAGAACAGTGATGCGCGTAGATGTACACGTCCGTTGGGAACCCCAAGAGGAAGGTGTGATGCGCACAGCAGCAAGTTTTCCCTCAGAAAGAAACCAAGGTTATCGAACCAGTAGGAGCCAAGAAGCACGTGAAGGTTGTTGGTGGAGGAGTGTAGTGCGGCGCAACACCAGTGAAACCGGCGCCAACGTGGAACCTGCACAACACAATCAAAGTACTTTGCCCCAACGTAACTGTGAGGTTGTCAATCTCACCGGCTTGCTGAAAACAAAGGATTAAACGTATCGAGTGGAAAATGGTGTTTGTTTGCAAAGAACAGTAAGAACAGTAGAATGTATTCAGATGTAAAAGAATGGACCGGGGTCCACAGTTCACTAGTGGTGTCTCTCCAATAAGATAACTAACATGCTGGGTGAACAAATTACAGGCGGGCAATTGACAAATAAAGATTCAATACATACCAATGATGATTACTATGTGATTTAATCAGGGCATTACGACAAAGTACATAGACCGCTATCCAGCATGCATCTATGCCTAAATAATCCACCTTCAGGTTATCATCCGAACCCCTTCCAGTATTAAGTTGTAAACAACAGATAATTGCATTAAGTATGGTGCGTAATGTAATCAACACAAATATCCTTAGACAAAGCATCAATGTTTTATCCCTAGTAGCAACAGCACATCCACAACCTTAGAACTTTCTGTCACTGTCCCAGATTCAATGGAGGCATGAACCCACTATCGAGCATAATTACCCCCTCTTGGAGTTACAAGTATCAACTTGGCCAGAGCCTCTACTAGCAACGGAGAGCATGCAAGAATATAAACAACACATATATGATAGATTGATAATCAACTTGACATAATATTCTATATTCATCGGATCCCGCCAAACACAACATGTAGCATTACAAATAGATGATCTTGATCATGTTAGGCAGCTCACAAGATCTAAACAATGATAGCACATGCGGAGAAGACAACCAACTAGCTACTGCTATGGACCCATAGTCCAAGGATGAACTACTCACGCATCAATCCGGAGGCGGGCATGATGATGTAGAGCCCCTCCGGTGATGATTCCCCTCTCCGGCAGGGTGCCGGAGGCGATCTCCTGAATCCCCCGAGATGGGATTCGCGGCGGCGGCGTCTCTGGAAGGTTTTCCGTATCGTGACTCTCGGTACAGGGGTATTCGCGACGAAGGCTATTTGTAGGCGGAAGGGTAGGTCAGGGGGCGACGCGAGGGGCCCAGACCACAGGGCCGCGCGGCCAGGGCCTGGGCCGCGCCGCCCTATTGTCTGGCCACCTCGTGGCCCCACTTCATTATCCCTCCGGTCTTCTGGAAGCTTCGTGGAAAAATAGGACCCTGGGCGTTGATTTCGTCCAATTCCAAGAATATTTCCTTACTAGGATTTCTGAAACCAAAAACAGCAAAAAACAACAACTGGCACTTCGGCATCTTGTTAATAGGTTAGTGCCGGAAAATGTATAATAATGCTGTAAATTATGTATAAAACATTCAAGTATTGTCATAAAAGTAGCATGTAACATAAGAAATTATAGATACGTTTGAGACGTATCAAGCATCCCCAAGCTTAGTTCCTACTCGTCCTCGAGTAGGTAAACGATAACACAAATAATTTCTGAAGTGACATGCTACCAACATAATCTTGATCAACTTTATTGTAAAGCATATGAGATGAATGGAGTGATCTGAACAAAAGATTGCTAACAAAGATAATGACTAAACAAATGAATCATATAGCAAAACTTTTCATGAATAGTACTTTCAAGACAAGCATCAATAAGAGTTGCATAAGAGCTAACTCATAAGCAATAGATTCAAAGTAGAATGCCTTGAAGCAACACAAAGGATGATAAAGTTTCAGCGGTTGCTTTCAACTTGTAACATGTATATCTCATGGATATTTGTCAACATAGATTAATATAACAAGTGCAATAAGTAAACATGTAAGAATCAATGCACACAGTTAACACAAGTGTTTGCTTCTAAGATAGAAAGAAGTGGGTAGACTGACTCAACATAAAGTAAAAGAATGGCCCTTCGCAGAGGGAAGCATGGATTACTATTTTTGTGCTAGAGCTTTTTGTTTTGAAAACATAGAAACAATTTTGTCAACGGTAGTAATAATTCATATGTGCTATGCATAATACTTCCTATAAGTTGCATGTCTCATGCATAGAGTACTAATAGTGCTCGCACCTTGTCCTAATCAGCTCGGAAAGCACGGATTATCATCACATGACATATGTTTCAACCAAGTGTCACAAAGGGGTACCTCTATGCCGCCTGTACAAAGGTCTAAGGAGAAAGCACGCATTGGATTTCTCGCTTTTGATTATTCTCAACTTAGACATCCATACCGGGACAACATAGACAACAGATAATGGACTCCTCTTTTAATGCTTAAGCATTCAACAACAAATAATATTCTCATAAGAGATTGAGGTTGTATGTCCAAACTGAAACTTCCACCATGATACATGGCTTTAGTTGGCTGCCCAATGTTCTTCTCTAACATATGCATACTCAAACCATTTGATCATGAAATCGCACTTACTTCAGACAAGACGAACATGCATAACATCTCACATGATATCCAACAAAGATAAAGTTGATGGCGTCCCCAGGAAACATGGTTACCGCTCAACAAGCAACTTATAAGAATTAAGACACATAACTACATATTCATCACCACAATAGTTTTTAAGCTATTTGTCCCATGAGCTATATATTGTAGAGATAAAGGAATGAAATTTTAAAGGTAGCACTCAAGTAATTTACTTTGGAATGGCAGAAAAACACCACATAGGAGGTAGATATGGTGGACACAAATGGCATGGATTTTGGCTCAAGGTGTTTGGATGCACGAGAAGCATTTCCTCTCAGTACAAGGTTTGGGCTAGCAAGGTTGTTTGAAGCAAACACAAGTATGAACAGGTACAGCAAAACTTACACAAGAACATATTGCAAGCATTATAAGGCTCTACACTGTCTTCCTTGTTGTTCAAACACTTTACCCGAAAATATCTAGACTTAGAGAGACCAATCATGCAAACCAAATTAAACAAGCTCTACGGTAGTTCTTCATTAATAGATTAAACTACATGATGCAAGAGCTTAAACATGATCTATGAGAGCTCAAACAATTGCCAAGTTATTCCAAACCATATGCAGCATTTTCTGATTCCAACCAAATAGCAATTTAACGAAGCAATTTCAGCCTTCGCCATGAACATTGAAGCACAATTAAGAACACAAGTGTTCCATATGAAAAAGCGGAGCGTAATATCTCCAATATAAGAATGGTGGGATCCAACTTTATTCAAACAAAAACAAAAATAAAAGCAAACCGACGCTCCAAGTAAAGAACATAAGATGTGATGGAAAAAATATAGTTTCACTAGAAGTGACCTGATAATGTTGTCGATGAAGAAGGGGATGCCTTGGGCATCCCCAAGCTTAGATGCTTGAGTCTTCTTAAAATATGCAGGGATGAACCACCGGGGCATCCCCAAGCTTAGACCTTTCACTCTTCTTGATCATAGTATATCATCCTCTTCTCTTGACCCTTGAAAACTTCCTCCACACCAAACTTCAAGCAAACTCATTAGAGGGTTAGTGCATAATCAAAAATTCACATAATCAGAGGTGAAACAATCATTCTTAACACTTCTGGACATTGCACAAAGCTTCTGAAAGTTAATGGAACAAAGAAACTCATTCAACATAGCAAAAGCGGCAATGCGAAATAAAAGGCAGAATCTGTCAAAAACAGAACAGTCCGTAAAGACGAATCTGGCAGGGGCACTTAACTTGCTCAAATGGAAAAACTCAAAACTAATGAAAGTTGCGTACATATATGAGGATCACGCTCGTAAATTTGCAGATTTTGTTTTTGATTTTTCTACAGGGAAATCTGTACGAATCCGTGACAGACAGCAATGCTGTTTCTGCGCAGCGATCCAAATCTAGCATCAACTTTAGCATAAAAACTTTACTTGGCACAAAAACATGATAAGGAGATGTTGCTACAGTAGTAAACAACTTCCAAGACTCAACAATACAGTAAATAAAATAAAACTTGGGTTATCTCCCAAGAAGTGCTTTTTATTTAACGCCTTTCAGCTAGGCGCAGAAAGTGCAAATCAAGTAACATCAAGAGAAGAAGCATCAACATCATAACTTGTTCTAATAATAGAATCAAAAGGCAACTTCATTCTCTTTCTAGGGAAGTGTTCCATACCTTTCTTGAGAGGAAATTGATATTTAATATTACCTTCCTTCATATCAATAACAGCACCAACGGTTCGAAGAAAAGGTCTTCCCAACACAATAGGACAAGATGCATTGCATTCGATATCCAAGACAACAAAATCAACGGGGACAAGGTTATTGTTAACCGTAATGTGAACATTATCAATCCTCCCCAAAGTTTTCTTTTTAACATTATCGGCAAGATTAACATCTAAATAACAATTCTTCAATGGTGGCAAGTCAAGCATATCATAAATCTTCTTAGGCATAACAGAAATACTTGCACCAAGATCACATAAAGCATTACATTCAAAATCATTGAATTTCATCTTAATGATGGGCTCCCAACCATCTTCTAACTTCCTAGGAATAGAAGCTTCAAGTTTTAATTTCTCTTCCCTAGCTTTAATGAGAGCATTTGTAATATGTTTTGTAAAGGCTAAATTTATAGCACTAGCATTGGGACTTCTAGCAAGTTTTCGTAAGAACTTTATAACTTCAGTAATATGACAATCATCAAAATCTAAACCATTATGTTCTACAGCAATGGAATCATTGTTACCAATATTTTGAAAAAATTTCAGCAGTTTTATCACAAGCAGTTTTAGCAGTTACAGGCAATTTTGCGCGCTTTGTACTAGGAGTAGAAACATTGCCAACACCAATTATTTTACCATTGATAGTAGGAGGTGTAGCAACATGTGTAGAATCAACATTACTAGTGGTGGTAATAGTCCATACTTTAGCTACATTATTTTCCTTAGCAAGTTTTTCTTTTTCTTCTCTATCCCACCTAGCATGCAATTCAGCCAACATTCTAATATTATCATTAATTCGAACTTGGATGGCATTTGTTTTAGCAAACCTAGCATCTTTAACTTCCTCAGCCATAACTTTCAATTTTAAAAGATCAACATCAAGAGCAAGACTATCAACCTTAGAAGCAAGAACATCAATTTTACCAAGCTTTTCTTCAACAGTTTTATTGAAAGCAGTTTGTGTACTAATAAATTCTTTAAGCATCACTTCAAGACTAGAGGGTGCACTCTTATTATTGTTGTAAGAATTACCATAAGAATTACCATAACCATTACCATTATTAGAAGGATATGGCCTATAGTTGTTGTTGAAATTAGTATTCTTAATGAAATTCACATTAACATTTTCTTCTTGAGCAACCAATGAAGCTAAGGGAACATTATTAGGATCAATATGAGATCTACCATTTGCAAGCATAGACATAATAGCATCAATCTTATCACCCAAAGAAGAGGTTTCTTCAACAGAATTTACCTTCTTACCTTGAGGAGTTCTTTCAGTGTGCCATTCAGAGTAATTGATCATCATATCATCAAGTAATTTAGTTGCGGCGCCCAGGGTGATGGACATAAAAGTACCTCCAGCAGCTGAATCCAATAGGTTCCTCGAGGAAAAATTCAATCCGGCATAAAAGGTTTGGATGATCATCCAAGTAGTCAGTCCATGGGTTGGGCAATTCTTTACCAAAGATTTCATTCTCTCCCATGCTTGAGCAACATGTTCATTATCAAATTGTTTAAAATTCATTATGCTACTTCTCAAAGATATAATCTTAGCAGGAGGATAATATTTACTAATAAAAGCATCTTTACATTTAGTCCATGAATCAATACTATTTTTAGGCAAAGAAAGCAACCAAGCTTTAGCTCTTCCTCTTAATGAGAAAGGAAACAATTTCAGTTTTATAATATCACCATCTATATCCTTATACTTTTGCATTTCACAAAGTTCAACAAAATTATTAAGATGGGCAGCAGCATCATCAGTACTAACACCAGAAAATTGCTCTCTCATAACAAGATTCAGTAAAGCAGGTTTAATTTCATAGAATTCTGCTGTAGTAGCAGGTGGAGCAATAGGAGTACATAGAAAATCATTATTATTTGTGCTAGTGAAATCACACAACTTAGTATTTTCAGGAGTACCCATTATAACAGTAATAAAGTAAACTAGGCAAATAAAGTAAAGACAAGTAACTAATTTTTTTGTGTTTTTAGATATAGAACTAATAAACAAGACAGTAAGTAAAGTAACTAATTTTTTTGTGTTTTTAATATGAAGCAAACAAGACAGTAAATATAATAAAGTAAAGCAAGACAAAAACAAAGTAAAGAGATTGGAAGTGGAGACTCCCCTTGTAGCGTGTCTTGATCTCCCCGGCAACGGCGCCAGAAAAAGAGCTTGATGCGCGTAGATGTACACGTCCGTTGGGAACCCCAAGAGGAAGGTGTGATGCGCACAGCAGCAAGTTTTCCCTCAGAAAGAAACCAAGGTTATCGAACCAGTAGGAGCCAAGACACACGTGAAGGTTGTTGGTGGAGGAGTGTAGTGCGGCGCAACACCAGTGAAACCGGCGCCAACGTGGAACCTGCACAACACAATCAAATTACTTTGCCCCAACGTAACAGTGAGGTTGTCAATCTCACCGGCTTGCTGAAAACAAAGGATTAAACGTATCGAGTGGAAAATGGTGTTTGTTTGCAAAGAACAGTAAGAACAGTAGAATGTATTCAGATGTAAAAGAATGGACCGGGGTCCACAGTTCACTAGTGGTGTCTCTCCAATAAGATAACTAACATGCTGGGTGAACAAATTACAGGCGGGCAATTGACAAATAAAGATTCAATACATACCAATGATGATTACTATGTGATTTAATCAGGGCATTACGACAAAGTACATAGACCGCTATCCAGCATGCATCTATGCCTAAATAATCCACCTTCAGGTTATCATCCGAACCCCTTCCAGTATTAAGTTGTAAACAACAGATAATTGCATTAAGTATGGTGCGTAATGTAATCAACACAAATATCCTTAGACAAAGCATCAATGTTTTATCCCTAGTAGCAACAGCACATCCACAACCTTAGAACTTTCTGTCACTGTCCCAGATTCAATGGAGGCATGAACCCACTATCGAGCATAATTACCCCCTCTTGGAGTTACAAGTATCAACTTGGCCAGAGCCTCTACTAGCAACGGAGAGCATGCAAGAACATAAACAACACATATATGATAGATTGATAATCAACTTGACATAATATTATATATTCATCGGATCCCGCCAAACACAACATGTAGCATTACAAATAGATGATCTTGATCATGTTAGGCAGCTCACAAGATCTAAACAATGATAGAACATGCGGAGAAGACAACCAACTAGCTACTGCTATGGACCCATAGTCCAAGGATGAACTACTCACGCATCAATCCGGAGGCGGGCATGATGATGTAGAGCCCCTCCGGTGATGATTCCCCTCTCCGGCAGGGTGCCGGAGGCGATCTCCTGAATCCCCCGAGATGGGATTCGCGGCGGCGGCGTCTCTGGAAGGTTTTCCGTATCGTGGCTCTCGGTACAGGGGTATTCGCGACGAAGGCTATTTGGAGGCGGAAGGGTAGGTCAGGGGGCGACGCGAGGGGCCCAGACCACAGGGCCGCGCGGCCAGGGCCTGGGCCGCGCCGCCCTATGGTCTGGCCACCTCGTGGCCCCACTTCGTTATCCCTCTGGTCTTCTGGAAGCTTCGTGGAAAAATAGGACCCTGGGCGTTGATTTCGTCCAATTCCGAGAATATTTCCTTACTAGGATTTCTGAAACCAAAAACAGCAGAAAACAACAACTAGCACTTCGGCATCTTGTTAATAGGTTAGTGCCGGAAAATGTATAATAATGCTGTAAAGTATGTATAAAACATTCAAGTATTGTCATAAAAGTAGCATGGAACTGTTGCCTGCCAAAACCCACCGGCGAGCAGTGGTTAAGCAACACGAAGAGCCGGGAGGCTTCCAAGGCTGCAGGGGCCCCTGGTCCCTCGACGTCGTCCCGCAAATGTTCCGGCACACGTGCTAGCTGTTGCAAGGGCGTGCCACCTGACCTATACCTGGTCAGGAGGTGTTGGATTGCTTCGATTAGTTTCCTGCATGGCAGACACGTAAACATTAAATACGAGCCCGATCGGCTCTCAGGTTGCCCTGTGGATCGGCTCTCAGGTTGCCCTGTGGATCGGCTCAAAGAGCCGATCGCCCCATGGTTCACGTCGGGTTAACGATGACATGAGGCTCCTGCTTGATCAATATAAAGTTAATCTAATCTACGACAGTTTAGGGTTTTCACCGCATGATCGGAACATCCTACGCGTAGTTGAGCCTAATAGACACGAAAGATAATGGAAAGCTAACCCTAAAAGAGGCCTAAAAACCAACATTAAGTTAATTCCCGGAACATCCCTCTTAGGACTAACAAACCGTACCTTACGTACTACCGGATCGTTCAACCCGTTTGCAAGGCCTAACCATACAGATATTAAACCAATCCTTGAAGGATCAAGGAGCAACTATAACAGATTGGATCTACTAACTAACGAACAAGCAAGGTGCTGCCCTCACACCTGGATAAGTATAAGGGCAGCTAGATATCGAGGGGCAGCATAGCTAAACAAGCATGTATAAGAAAAGCATCCATGCAAGCCCCAAAACACCTATGATAAATAGTGTTACTCGCCATCAACAACGCTTCAGCACGAGCAACACAAGATAGACGAATAAACGTACGCTGCCTAGATCGCAAGATGCGATCTAGGCAGCATGATGCTTACCCGGAAGAAACCCTTGAAAGAAGGGGTGGCGATGCACCTGGTTTGTGTTTGTTGTGAACGTGATTGTCCTTCTTTTTCTGATAATCCTAGATACATATTTATAGTCCAAGGGACTTTCTAACTCGGGCGTGCACCTAACCGTGCACGGGTTAAACTCTATCTTTTAATTCTAAACTAAGATGCGATCTACTATATTTACAGATACACGGGCAATCTAGCCCAACTCTTCGCACAAGGCCGCTTCAAAGATGCTCCACGTGTATATCCTTTAAGCCCATCTTCACTTACGGCCCATCTCCTGATTTGGCCAAAATCCGGTGATAACACATGCCCCCCTGGTTTTGGCAATGATAATTTCAAAACCACTCTGTTTTTCCTTCGAAGGGTCATGTCGTGGCAGAGCAGAACCGTCGCAGTATTCTTCATCATGACGCCTTGCCTTCTCAACTTCTCTGCACGATTTGACAGTTGTGGCACCACATCCTCGAAAACTGCTTGAGCATTAAATCTCCGCTATATCTCCTTTTATTTAGCCGCATCCTACAGTTCCCTTCTTCATCCCCTCCGCATTAGCACTCCAAAAGCCCTCCTCTGCCACCATGTCTTCTTCTTCTTCTTCTTCCTCCTCTTCGTCGGGTCTTTCCTACGTGTCCTCTCCTCTTCGAGAGTCGACACCAGAGTGGGGCACGCAGGCGGCGTACGACATCCTCGCCCCAACAGCGTGGGACAACGAAGACCACGACTCCTCCGTCTGGTCCGAGGATGACAAATCCTTGACCGATGGGGAGAGCGACCTCCGCTTCCTCGCCGACGGGGAAACGGAGGAGGAGAGCGATGACGATCGCCTCTCCTGGGACGATTTCACCTCCATCGAGGAGGAAGCGGAGGAAGAGGAGGAGGAGGACGACATCTCCTCCGACGAGCCGCCGGCCAAGCGCTTCTGTCCCTGGCCGGGAAACCTCAGCGACTTCGACAGCGACGACGACGCTGACGAGGAGGACGAGGACAACGAGGGCCCTGCCGGCGGCCGCGGCAGCAGCGACGACGAGCCCGCCAGGAGTAGTGCCGACAGTGGCGACGACGGCGACGACGAGGGCAGCGACGGCCCATAGCTAGGATCCTTAGCATAGGATCAGTAGTAGTAGATGGGGCAATGTATCCCCTGGTTCTTCCTTTTGAGGGCAATCAGCTCTTTGATGTAAGAAATCCCATTATCAATGAAGAACTTCCTTTAATTTGATTTTGCCGATCTCCTTTATGCTAATTTAGCCGATTTCCCCTCATACTGCCTTTGCCGATTGTCGACTTGGTCAACGCTCAATGAGCCAATGGCAACGCATCAGTCCTTTGCGATAAATCACGAGACAGGTCAGTTCAGTTATCCCCTCACACGGTAACCTGCAACCCCTGCTCAAATTCAGATCCCAAACTTCCAATCGAACAGGTCCAGCCCGCAACCGTGCGAACCCTAGATTTTGGACTCCAAATCTCCTGAGCATAATGTAAGATTTAACGGCAAAACTCCTGCATTAATGCCTTCAGGAGAGCTCTAGGACCGTTGCTGAAACAACTTGATGCTGAAGCTGATGCTTCTGCAGAACAGGTACCACTTGCCCACAAATTTCCTTGTGATAGTTTACAGTGATGTTTATAACCCTGCTATGTTTCTTTGCAGCAACAAGATGGCCCAGAGCCTATCAACGATGACGGCTCCCTCTTCAAATTCCTCCCACCAGCTCCGGTGGTTCTCTTCTGCATGAACTCACCACCTTTCGAAAAGGTTGGGATGCAGAGCCAGCCGATTCCAACAAAATCGGCTCTTAAGAGCAAAGATTCTTCAGGGCCAGCTGCCCCCCGAGCCTCAGTCAGGGCGAGAACAGCAGCGAGAAAGGTGGCTGCCAGGAAAACTTTGAAGAGAAACATCCTTCTAGGCTTTAATAGCATGTTGATTTATTAATCCTGCTCTTGTAGACCTCTACCGAAGATAATACCAGCGAGGAGACGCAGTCCAGCCGACGAGGCTCAAGCTCGGGCGCTTCTGAGGACACCACCATGTAAAACCAGCCAGATGTGCCACCATCGGCTTCCAAGAAAAGGTCAGCCCCTGAACCTGCTGCCCCTCCAGCTCATCAAAACAGGGCACCATCTTTGCTGACGGCATTGTGCTTTGCTGCTCAGATCGGCTCACCATCTTCTTTGGCAGACTGATAAAACTTCCAGTGGGGATGTTGATGAAGTTATGATGCCCTCCACAACTCTGGACGTAACCACCTCTAAAGGTGATATCGATCAAGTCGCCACATTGGTCAAACCCCAGGCAAAAACGCCACAGCCGATTGCTTCGTCATCGGCTGTTCCCATGGTCCTAGGAGAGGTATGCTCCCTTTGTTGGGCTCGCCCTTATCCTGATCTGCATGCTTATGCTGCTCTTGTTTTTTGTCAGGGTTGTGATCTCTCAGGCTTGCTGTCGTTCAACCCTGAATCTATCGAGCCGGCCCCTCCACAGCATGTGATGAACCAAGTCCCAGCTCCAACGCCTCAAAGCTCTGCTTTCTTCCCCCATTGAGACATTGGTCGAAAACTCTGAGGAGGTGAAGAACATCCTTGAAGAAATCCAGCCCCACGTCCCAATGATGCTACAGTTGAAGCTCTGGCCAGTCGTGACGTTGTCTGCCTTCAGATCACGGGTGCAGTTGGCTCATCAGAGAGGCCTGCTCAAGTGGCGGTTGAAGCTCTATAATTCTAGAGTCGATGTCCGAGCATCGGCTGTGCTTAAAATTTTTCTACTTTCGATTTTTTATTAGCCGATCGATTTCATGAATCGGCTCCTCTTGGGTACATACTTCGTGGCCTCGTACCTTCTCTGTGTGTATGCCCCCCGAGCCGAATCCTTCAAGTGATTGAAGATATCGGCTTTCCAGACAACTATAAGCCTGTCACACCACTCACCATGCTAAATAGCACAGCGACTAGCAAGTGTGGTGAGAATGATTTTGGCCGATTGCTGGAATCGGCCTCCCTTGCAGTTGTAACTCTTCTAGTACATCAGATGATGCAAACCCATACCCCAGCTTCCCATCGCCTGCTAAATCAATGCTGAACACAGGCAGAAGGCATGTTGAGGCTAATTTTGGCCGATTGCTAGAATCGGCCTCCTTTTCCATTGCAATGTTTAATGAGGGCTTACAACTTCTTGTTTCTCTGCTATAGCTACGTGGCATGCTTGAGGTGAGATCCTTGCTTTTATTTTTTGGGGCCGATCGCAGGGATCGGCCTTGCCACGTACGTCCACAGACTTGGGTCTTGCTACTCTGTCAGGCCAGTGGATAAGACCAGCCTCACCCCGTTTTTTGAAGCTTCGATGCGCTCACAGCCGTCCAGATTGATTCCAGAGAGCGGCTCTTGGTCGTTTGCTTCCCAGATGTTCATGGCGGCCAAAGAGATCTCGATCGAGTCATCTGCATGAACAACCTCCACTTCATCTCCATCCCATTGTATGATGCACTGATGCATTGTGGATGGAATGCAACAGTTAGCATGGATCCAATCTCTTCCTAGCAGGACAGCGTAAGTGCTTTTGCTGTCGACGATGAAGAACGACGTAGGGATGGTTTTTCGGCCGACAGTTAAGTCCACGTTCAGAACACCCTTGGCTTCTGACGCTTGGCCGTTGAAATCGCTTAGTGTGACGTTGGTCTTGATCAGATCTTCATTGGAACGTCCCAAACGTCGCAACATGGAGTACGGCATTATATTGACTGCTGCTCCCGTGTCAACCAGCATCTTGCTGATAGGCTGCCCATTGATGTAACCTTTCAAGTATAGGGCTTTCAGATGCCTGTAGCTCCTCTCTCGTGGCTTCTCAAAGATAACTGGCCGCGGGCCGCAATCGAACTGTGCCACTGACACTTCCTCGTCTCTTGGATCACAAAACTCTGACGGAAGGATGAACACCATGTTTGTATCAGCCGATGCCTCTGCATCGGCTTTTGTCTGCTTGGGTCGCCACACTTTCTTTGGTGGGCGAACCTCTGTCTCCAATGTTTGCTGAATTTTCACGGCCAAATCGGGCCGTGCTTTCCTCAACGTGTACAGGTACTGCGCCTCAGCTTCCTCCAAGTTACGTAGCCGTTGCACTCTGCACTTTTGGGAGTGGCTGAGTCCATCAGGGCACCACCTTGGTCGGTGATATCTATCTTCTTCCTCTGACTCCTCGAAGTCTTCATCTTGAGATGACTCAACTCGTTTTTTCTGAGGTGGGAGAGGTCCTAGACGCTTGAACACTGAAACTTCATTTGTTCCCTTCCTCTTCTGTCTGCATTCTGGGCAGTTCTCGATTGTAGGCAATCGGCTCATTCCTGAGTCCCAGCAGTGTTTGAAGAAAGGACAGTTCCAATGCCTATCCATGTCCTCTTGCTCCCTTGACCTCCCTCTAGCGTGACGCTCATACCCTTCATTGTTTCTATCAGATCGACGATACTTCCTGTCATCTGCATCGGACCGACGATATGTCTCATCATCTACGTCGTAGCGACGACGTCGGTCGTACTGCTGGTCATATTTGTTAAAGAGATGTGCGGAGAGTGGTCGTTGATATCGCACGCTTCTCACCTCTTCCTCAGTCAAGTACCGTCTGTCATCATGTTGGGGCCGGTCGCATGGATCGGCCTCCTCTTTATCTTTGCCACGGGAGTGACTGCTCTCTGGCTTATCCTTGCCATGGTGATCTGCAAGCCCTGCCATGTTGATATCAAAAGAGAAACCTGGCTCGCGTCTTATGCAGTGACTGAGATCCACCATGTTGACGTCCGGAAACGGCTGCGTGTCAACTCTCATGGCAAACTGACCGAAGAGTAATCGGCCTTGTTCTATCGCCATTTGCAGTCATTGGTGGCATGAGTGAACGTGTGATGCCATTTGCAGTATGGCATGCCGTTCATCTCTTGTAACGTGGGGATTTTGTGGCCTTCGGGTAACTTCAGCTGTTTTTCCTTCAGCGGCAAATCAAAAATCTGCTCTGTTTTGCTTAAATCAAAGTCGAACCCTTTTGCAGGCCCTGGTTGTTTCACCCACTTGCAAGACACGGGTTTTGCCCCCCGAGTCCATTCAGCTACAACGACTTCCTGATCTTCTGCAGAATCTTCATCTTGTTCCGTCTCGATCAGGGCGACGCGCTTGAACTTGTCCTGGTACAATTCTGGGTGGCGCTGTTCATACGATGTCAATTTCTGAACCATATGCGCCAGTGAATTGTAGTCTGCTTGGAAGGTCACATCCTTGAGCGGCGCTGATAGGCCTGCTATCGCCAGCTCGACTGCTTCCTTCTCAGATAAACGAACCGAATAACATCGGTTCCTGACGGTCCTGAAACGCTGGATGTATTCAGACACTGTCTCTCCACGCCTTTGCCGAACCTGGGTCAGATCGGCAATGCCAGCTTCAGTAGCTTCTGAATGATACTGTATGTGAAATTGTTCCTCCAGCTGCTTCCATGTTCGAAACGAATCTGGTGGCAACGAGGTGTACCACCCAAAGGCTGGACCCGTGAGAGATTGTGAAAAGAACCTCACACGTAGCTCGTCTAAAGCTGAGACCATACCCAACTGTGCCAAATATCGGCTCACGTGTTCAATTGAGCTGGTTCCTTCTGATCCACTGAATTTTGTGAAGTCAGGGAGCCGATACTTAGGCGGTAGTGGGATTAAATTGTACTCGTTGGGATACGGCTTGGAATAGCCGATCATTCTCTTCTTCGGCAGGATGCCGAACTGATCTCTCAAGATTGCAGTGATCTCATCCACCGTAGGAGCTGCAGAGGTTGAGCGT
Organism: Lolium perenne; assembly: GCF_019359855.2. Taxonomy (NCBI): domain Eukaryota; kingdom Viridiplantae; phylum Streptophyta; class Magnoliopsida; order Poales; family Poaceae; genus Lolium; species Lolium perenne. Next base: position 71,866,444 of record NC_067248.2, on the reverse strand, counting down.
TCCTGACTTGTTCCGGTGGCATATTTAGCTAGCCACGCCTATTTCTCAGCATCTGCTCCAGAACTGTCTCCTGCTGTGGCAATCCCTTCGGCCGTGGCAGTCCCTCCTGCTGTGATCTGATTCGCCCAATTGTTGCAGTCCGGCACGTACGTGCACACGTATCCATGTGGAATCTCCTTGGGCGGCTCATACAGGAATTGGTAATCGCCAGGATCACCTCCAACCTTGTAGACGACGTACGCTGGCGAACCTTGTTGCTGTGGAGCTGCCATCGTGTACGGCAGTGGTGGCCTGGTGTAGAACGGTATCTCTCCCTGGTGAGTTCCTAGAGCAGGTCCTGACGGAGAATACCGATGCTTCATGATTTCTTGCACCACATGAAGCGCAACACGCTCCAGAGTGTTCACCAGGCTCTCAGAATGCCGATGTAAAGAATGAGCAACGACATAGTTAATTTCCTGGCGCAGGGCTCCGGTACGTTCCTCCGAAGGGAGAGATAGATCTAGTCCCTCTAACGCGCCTTCGGGTTGGAACCCTTTGAACCTAATCCCGTGCGAACGGGTCTTCTCGAAAGAGCCGATGAGATCGGCTTCGAAGGTGGCCTTGAGATCATCATATTTCTTCTTGTGCTCAGCAGGCAGATCTTCGTACTTGATCGGTTCTTCCGCCATCTCGGATGTTGACGTGGTTGTTGCAGAAGATGGTCCCACCGGGCGTGCCAGAATGTGTTTCCTGCCAAAACCCACCGGCGAGCAGTGGTTAAGCAACACGAAGAGCCGGGAGGCTTCCAAGGCTGCAGGGGGCCCTGGTCCCTCGACGTCGTCCCGCAAATGTTCCGGCACACGTCATAGCGGTTGCAAGGGCGTGCCACCTGACCTATACCTGGTCAGGAAGGTGTTGGATTGCTTCGATTAGTTTCCTGCATGGCAGACACGTAAACATTAAATACGAGCCCGATCGGCTCTCAGGTTGCCCCGTGGATCGGCTCTCAGGTTGCCCTGTGGATCGGCTCAAAGAGCCGATCGCCCCATGGTTCACGTCGGGTTAACGATGACATGAGGCTCATGCTTGATCAATATAAAGTTAATCTAATCTACGACAGTTTAGGGTTTTCACCGCATGATCGGAACATCCTACGCGTAGTTGAGCCTAATAGACACGAAAGATAATGGAAAGCTAACCCTAAAAGAGGCCTAAAAACCAACATTAAGTTAATTCCCGGAACATCCCTCTTAGGACTAACAAACCGTACCTTACGTACTACCGGATCGTTCAACCCGTTTGCAAGGCCTACCATACAGATATTAAACCAATCCTTGAAGGATCAAGGAGCAACTATAACAGATTGGATCTACTAAATAACGAACAAGCAAGGTGCTGCCCTCACACCTGGATAGGTATAAGGGCAGCTAGATATCGAGGGGCAGCATAGCTAAACAAGCATGTATAAGAAAAGCATCCATGCAAGCCCCAAAACACCTATGATAAATAGTGCTACTCGCCATCAACAACGCTTCAGCACGAGCAACACAAGATAGACGAATAAACGTACGCTGCCTAGATCGCAAGATGCGATCTAGGCAGCATGATGCTTACCCGGAAGAAACCCTTGAAAGAAGGGGTGGCGATGCGCCTGGTTTGTGTTTGTTGTGAACGTGATTGTCCTTCTTTTTCCGATAACCCTAGATACATATTTATAGTCCAAGGGACTTTCTAACTCGGGCGTGCACCTAACCGTGCACGGGTTAAACTCTATCTTTTAATTCACACGTTCGTTGGGAACCCCAAGAGGAAGGTATGATGCGCACAGTAGCAAGTTTTCCCTCAGAAAGAAACCAAGGTTTAATCGAACCAGGAGGAGCCAAGAAGCACGTTGAAGGTTGATGGTCGCGAAATGTGATGCGGCGCAACACCAGGGATTCCGGCGCCAACGCGGAACCTGCACAACACAACCCAAGTACTTTGTCCCAACGAAACAGTGAGGTTGTCAATCTCACCGGCTTGCTGTAACAAAGGATTAAACGTATCGAGTGGAAGATGTTTGCAAAGAAAACAGTAAACACAATTGCAGTAAATTGTATGCTATGTAAAGAATAGGACCGGGGTCCACAGTTCACTAGAGGTGTCTCTCCCATAAGATAAAAGCATGTTGGGTGAACAAATTACAGTCGGGCAATTGACAAATAGAGAAAGGCATAACAATGCATATACATGATATGATAAATATAGTGAGATTTAATCCGGGCATTACGACAAAGTACATAGACCGCCATCCAACTGCATCTATGCCTAAAAAGTCCACCTTCAGGTTATCATCCGAACCCCCTCCAGTATTAAGTTGCAAAGCAACAGACAATTGCATTAAGTATGGTGTGTAATGTAATCAACAACTACATCCTTAGACATAGCATCAATGTTTTATCCCTAGTGGCAACAAGACATCACAACCTTAGAACCTCATTGTCACGATCCCGAGATTCAATGAAGGCATGAACCCACTATCGAGCATAAATACCCCCTCTTGGAGTTAAGAGCAAAAACTTGGCCAGAGCCTCTACTAATAACGGAGAGCATGCAAGATCATAAACAACACATAAACAATAGATTGATAATCACCATAATCATAGTACTCTCTATCCATCGGATCCCGACAAACACAACATATAGTATTACGAGATAGATGATCTTGATCATGTTAGGCAGCTCACAAGATCCAACAATGAAGCACAACAAGGAGAAGACGACCATCTAGCTACTGCTATGGACCCATGGTCCAGGGGTGAACTACTCACTCATCACTCCGGAGGCGATCATGGCGATGAAGAATCCTCCGGGAGATGAATCCCCTCTCCGGCAGGGTGCCGGAGGCGATCTCCAGAATCCCCCGAGATGGGATTCGCGGCGGCGGCGTCTCAGTAAGGTTTTCCGTATCGTGGCTCTCGGTACTGGGGGTTTCGCGACGGAAGCTTTAAGTAGGCGGAGGGTCAACGCGGGGGCCACACGAGGGGCCCGGGGGTAGTTCGGCGCGGCCAGGGCTTGGGCCGCGCCGGCCTCCCCTGGCCGCCTCGTGGCCCCACTTCGTTATCTCTTCGGTCTTCTGGAAGCTTCGTGCAAAAATAGGACCCTGGGCGAAAGGTGCGTCCACTGCCGAGAATATTTCTTTACTAGGATTTACGAAACCAAAAACAGCAGAAAACAAAGAATCGGCTCTTCGGCATCTTGTTAATAGGTTAGTTCCAGAAAATGCATAAATATGACATATAATGTGCATAAAACATGTAGGTATCATCAATAAAGTAGCATGGAACATAAGAAATTATCGATACGTTGGAGACGTATCAGCATCCCCAAGCTTAGTTCTGCTCGTCCCGAGCAGGTAAAACGATAACAAAGATAATTTCTGAAGTGACATGCCATCATAATCTTGATCATACTATTTGTAAACATATGTAATGAATGCAGCGATCAAAACAAAAGTAATGACATGAGTAAACAACTGAATCATAAAGCAAAGACTTTTCATGAATAGTACTTCAAGACAAGCATCAATAAGTCTTGCATAAGAGTTAACTCATAAAGCAATAAATCAAAGTAAAGGTGTTGAAGCAACACATAGGAAGATTAAGTTTCAGCGGTTGCTTTCAACTTATAACATGTATATCTCATGGATATTGTCAACATAAAGTAATATAACAAGTGCAATATGCAAGTATGTAGGAATCAATGCACAGTTCACACAAGTGTTTGCTTCTTAAGGTGGAAGGAGATAGGTAAACTGACTCAACAATAAAAGTAAAAGAATGGTCCTTCAAAGAGGAAAGCATCGATTGCTGTATTTGTGCTAGAGCTTTTATTTTGAAAACATGAAACAATTTTGTCAACGGTAGTAATAAAGCATATGAGTTATGAAAATTATATCTTACAAGTTGCAAGCCTCATGCATAGTATACTAATAGTGCCCGCACCTCGTCCTACTTAGCTTGGACTACCGGATCTTTGCATGCCATGTTTCAACCAAGTGTCACAAAGGGGTACCTCCATGCCGCCTGTACAAAGGTCTAAGGAGAATGCTCGCATTTCGGATTTCTCGCTTTTGATTATTCTCAACTTAGACATCCATACCGGGACAACATGGACAACAGGTAATGGACTCCTCCTAAATGCATAAGCATGTAGCAATGATTATTATTCTCATATGAGATTGAGGATATATGTCCAAAACTGAAACTTCAACCATGATTCATGGCTTTAGTTAGCGGCCCAATGTTCTTCTCTAACAATTTTGCATGCTCCAACCACTAAAATGATAGATCCTTCAGACAAGACGGACATGCATAGCAACTCACATGATATTCAACAATAGTTGATGGCGTTCCCCAGAAGCATGGTTATCGCACAACAAGCAACTTAATAAAAGATAAAGTGCATAAGTACATATTCAATACTACGATAGTTTTTAAGGCTATTTTGTCCCATGAGCTATATATTGCAAAGGTGAATGATGGAATTTTAAAGGTAGCACTCAAGCAATTTACTTTGGAATGGCGGAGAAATACCATGTAGTAGGTAGGTATGGTGGACACAAATGGCATAGTAGTTGGCTCAAGGATTTTGGATGCATGAGAAGTATTCCCTCTCGATACAAGGTTTAGGCTAGCAAGGTTATTTGAAGCAAACTCAAGGATGAACAAGTGCAGCAAAACTCACATAAAAGACATATTGTAAGCATTATAAGACTCTACACTGTCTTCCTTGTTGTTCAAAACTCAATACTAGATATTATCTAGACCTTAGAGAGACCAAATATGCAAATCAAATTTTAGCAAGCTCTATGTATTTCTTCATTAATGGGTGCAAAGCATATGATGCAAGAGCTTAAACATAAGCACAACAATTGCCAAGTATCACATTATCCAAGACATTTTTAGAATTACTACATGTAGCATTTTCCAATTCCAACCATATAACAATTTAACGAAGAAGAAACTTCGCCATGAACATTATGAGTAAAGCCTAAGGACACATGTGTCCATATGCAACAGCGGAGCGTGTCTCTCTCCCACAAAGTGAATGCTAGGATCCATCTTATTCAAACAAAAACAAAAACGAAAACAAACCGACGCTCCAAGTAAAGAACACAAGATGTGATTGAATAAAAATATAGTTTCAGGGGAGGAACCTGATGATGTTGTCGATGAAGAAGGGGATGCCTTGGGCATCCCCAAGCTTAGACGCTTGAGTCTTCTTAAAATATGCAGGGGTGAACCACGGGGGCATCCCCAAGCTTAGAGCTTTCACTCCTCTTGATCATAGTATATCATTCTCCTCTCTTGACCCTTGAAAACTTCCTTCACACCAAACTTCAAGCAAACTCATTAGAGGGTTAGTGCATCATTAATAATTCACTCATTCAGAGGTGACACAAACATTATTTACACTTCTGGACATTGCATAATGCTACTGGACATTAGTGGATCAAAGAAATAAATCCAATATAGCAAAAGAGGCAATGCGAAATAAAAGGCAGAATCTGTCAAAAACAGAACAGTCCGTAAAGACGAATTTAAAGTTGGCACTAGAATTGCTCAAATGGAAAAACTCAAAACTAATGAAAGTTGCGTACATATCTGAGGATCACGCTCGTAAATTGGCAGATTTTTTCGAATTTTCTACAGAGAACTGTGCCCAGATTCGTGACAGACAGCAATGCTGTTTCTGCGCAGCGGTCCCAAATATAACATCAACTTTGACATAGAAACTTTACTTGGCACAAAAACATGATAAGGAGAGGTTGCTACAGTAGTAAACAACTTCCAAGACTCAATAAAACAAAAAATTGCTGTAGGTAAAAACATGGGTTGTCTCCCATAAGCGCTTTTCTTTAACGCCTTTCAGCTAGGCGCAGAAAGTGCAAATCAAGTAACATCGAGAGTAGAAGCATCAACATCATAGCTTGTTCTAATAATAGAATCAAAAGGCAACTTCATTCTCTTTCTAGGGAAGTGTTCCATACCTTTCTTGAGAGGAAATTGATATTTAATATTACCTTCCCTCATATCAATAACAGCACCAACAGTTCGAAGAAAAGGTCTTCCCAACACAATTGGACAAGATGCATTGCATTCGATATCCAAGACAACAAAATCAACGGGGACAAGGTTATTGTTAACCGTAATATGCACATTATCAATCCTCTCCAAAGGTTTCTTTTTAACATTATCGGCAAAATTAACGTCCAAATAACAATTCTTCAATGGTGGCAAGTCAAGCATGTCATAAATCTTTTTAGGCATAACAGAAATACTTGCACCAAGATCACATAAAGCATTACATTCAAAGTCATTGAATTTCATTTTAATGATGGGCTCCCAACCATCTTCTAACTTTCTAGGAATAGAAGTTTCAAGTTTTAGTTTCTCTTCTCTAGCTTTTATGAGAGCATTTGTAATATGTTTTGTAAAGGCTAAATTTATAGCACTAGCATTAGGACTTTTAGCAAGTTTTTGCAAGAACTTTATAACTTCAGAGATGTGGCAATCATCAAAATCTAAATCATTATGAGCTACAGCAATGGGATCATTGTTCCCAAGGTTGGAAAAAATTTCAGCAGTTTTATCACAAGCAGTTTCAGCAGTTTTAGCAATTTCAGGCAGTTTTGTACGCTTTGCACTAGGAGTAGAAACATTGCCAACACCAATTATTTTACCATTGATAGTAGGAGGTGCAGCAACACGTGGAGAATTAGCATTACTAGTGGTGGTAATAGTCCAAACTTTAGCTACATTATTCTCTTTAGCTAGTTTTTCATTTTCTTCTCTATCCCACCTAGCACGCAGTTCAGCCATTAATCTTATATTCTCATTAATTCTAACTTGGATGGCATTTGCTGTAGTAGTAATCTTATTATCAATATCATTATTAGGCATAACTTTCAATTTTAAAAGATTAACATCAGAGGCAAGTCTATCAACTCTAGAAGCAATAGTATCAATTTTATCAAGCTTTTCCTCAACAGATTTGTTAAAAGCAGTTTGTGTACTAATAAATTCTTTAAGCATGGCTTCAAGACCAGAGGGTACACTCCTATTATTATTGTAAGAATTCCCATAAGAATTACCATAACCATTACCATTAGCAGAAGGATATGGCCTATAGTTATTACCAGAGTTGTTCCTATAAGCATTGTTGTTGAAATTATTATTTTTAATGAAATTCACATCAACATTTTCTTCTTGAGCAACCAATGAAGCTAAAGGAACATTATTTGGATCAACATTAGATCTACCATTCACAAGCATAGACATAATCACATCAATCTTATCACTCAAGGAAGAGGTTTCTTCAACAGAATTTACCTTCTTACCTTGTGGAGCTCTTTCCGTGTGCCATTCAGAGTAATTTATCATCATATCATCAAGAAGTTTTGTAGCCGCCCCCAATGTGATGGACATAAAGGTACCTCCAGCAGCTGAATCCAATAAATTCCGCGAAGAAAAATTTAGTCCTGCATAGAAGGTTTGGATGATCATCCAAGTAGTCAGTCCATGGGTTGGGCAATTCTTTACCAAAGTTTTCATTCTCTCCCATGCTTGAGCAACATGTTCAGTATCTAATTGTTTAAAATTCATTATGCTACTTCTCAAAGATATAATTTTAGCGGGAGGATAATATCTACCAATAAAAGCATCCTTGCATTTAGTCCATGAATCAATACTATTCTTAGGCAAAGATAGCAACCAATCTTTAGCTCTTCCTCTTAATGAGAAAGGAAACACTTTCAATTTAATAATATCACCATCTACATCCTTATACTTTTGCATTTCACAAAGTTCAACAAAATTATTGAGATGGGCAGCAGCATCATCAGAACTAACACCAGAAAATTGATCTCTCATGACAAGATTTAGTAAAGCAGGTTTAATTTCAAAGAATTCTCTTTGTAGTAGCAGGTGGAGCAATAGGTGTGCATAGGAAATCATTATTATTTGCATTTGTGAAGTCACACAACTTAGTATTTTCAGGGGTATTCATTTTAGCAACTGTAAATAAAACAGACTAGATAAAGTAAATGCAAGTAACTAATTTTTTTGTGTTTTTGATATAAAGAGCAAGACAGTAAATAAAGTAAAACTAGCAACTAATTTTTTTGTATTTTGATTTAGTGCAGCAAACAAAGTAGTAAATAAAATAAAGCAAGACAAAATCAAAGTAAAGAGATTGAGAAGTGGAGACTCCCCTTGCAGCGTGTCTTGATCTCCCCGGCAACGGCGCCAGAAAAAGAGCTTGATGGCGTGTAACTCACACGTTCGTTGGGAACCCCAAGAGGAAGGTATGATGCGCACAGTAGCAAGTTTTCCCTCAGAAAGAAACCAAGGTTTAATCGAACCAGGAGGAGCCAAGAAGCACGTTGAAGGTTGATGGTCGCGAAATGTGATGCGGCGCAACACCAGGGATTCCGGCGCCAACGCGGAACCTGCACAACACAACCCAAGTACTTTGTCCCAACGAAACAGTGAGGTTGTCAATCTCACCGGCTTGCTGTAACAAAGGATTAAACGTATCGAGTGGAAGATGTTTGCAAAGAAAACAGTAAACACAATTGCAGTAAATTGTATGCTATGTAAAGAATAGGACCGGGGTCCACAGTTCACTAGAGGTGTCTCTCCCATAAGATAAAAGCATGTTGGGTGAACAAATTACAGTCGGGCAATTGACAAATAGAGAAAGGCATAACAATGCATATACATGATATGATAAATATAGTGAGATTTAATCCGGGCATTACGACAAAGTACATAGACCGCCATCCAACTGCATCTATGCCTAAAAAGTCCACCTTCAGGTTATCATCCGAACCCCCTCCAGTATTAAGTTGCAAAGCAACAGACAATTGCATTAAGTATGGTGCGTAATGTAATCAACAACTACATCCTTAGACATAGCATCAATGTTTTATCCCTAGTGGCAACAGCACATCACAACCTTAGAACCTACTGTCACGATCCCAGATTCAATGAAGGCATGAACCCACTATCGAGCATAAATACCCCCTCTTGGAGTTAAGAGCAAAAACTTGGCCAGAGCCTCTACTAATAACGGAGAGCATGCAAGATCATAAACAACACATAAACAATAGATTGATAATCACCATAATCATAGTACTCTCTATCCATCGGATCCCGACAAACACAACATATAGTATTACAGATAGATGATCTTGATCATGTTAGGCAGCTCACAAGATCCAACAATGAAGCACAACAAGGAGAAGACGACCATCTAGCTACTGCTATGGACCCATGGTCCAGGGGTGAACTACTCACTCATCACTCCGGAGGCGATCATGGCGATGAAGAATCCTCCGGGAGATGAATCCCCTCTCCGGCAGGGTGCCGGAGGCGATCTCCAGAATCCCCCGAGATGGGATTCGCGGCGGCGGCGTCTCAGTAAGGTTTTCCGTATCATGGCTCTCGGTACTGGGGGTTTCGCGACGGAAGCTTTAAGTAGGCGGAGGGTCAACGCGGGGGGCCACACGAGGGGCCCAGGGGGTAGGTCGGCGCGGCCAGGGCTTGGGCCGCGCCGGCCTCCCCTCTGGCCGCCTCGTGGCCCCACTTCGTTATCTCTTCGGTCTTCTGGAAGCTTCGTGCAAAAATAGGACCCTGGGCGAAAGTTTCGTCCAATTCCGAGAATATTTCTTTACTAGGATTTCTGAAACCAAAAACAGCAGAAAACTTGACAAGCGGCTCTTCGGCATCTTGTTAATAGGTTAGTTCCAGAAAATGCATAAATATGACATATAATGTGCATAAAACATGTAGGTATCATCAATAAAGTAGCATGGAACATAAGAAATTATCGATACGTTGGAGACGTATCAGGGAGTCACTCTGTCAGACTTCCAGAACACTAAGCCAATCTCCTTTGCATATGCGCCCGAACCTATGGACGCAGAGGATTGGTTGATGGACGCTGAGCGTAAGCTCAATACAGTAGGATGCAACGACCTGGAGAAGGTCAGATACGCAACACACTTGTTGTGTGGACCCGCCGCATCATGGTGGGATAACATAGTATCCGTTTATCCGGCTGATAAGGTATTCACATGGGATGAGTTCAAGAGGAAGTTTAGGGAATCCAATGTCCCTGAGAGTATTGTGGAATTGAAGCGTCGAGAATTTGAAAGTCTCGAGCAGAAGGATATGGCCATCCTGACTTACGTCAGGGAGTTTTCTGGATTGTCTCGATATGCTGTGGAGGAGTTCAACACTGAGGACAAGAAGAAGAGGTTCATGCAAGGATTGAATCCTCAGTTCAAGGTACAGCTCAGGATGTTGAGAGCTACTGAATTCCAGGAGTTGGTGGATGCAGCCATCACTCTTGAAGATGACTTCAAGCAACTGCAGGATGAAAAGAGGAAGAAGGCTAAATTCGAGCCTAGGAAATTTGTCAGCAACAAGCCAAATACTGGCTTGAGTTTCAAGCCCAGATTCAACAACAACTACAACAGCAGGAGAAACCAAGCGTTTCAGACTGCAAATCAGATAGTTTGCCGAAGCTATGGACTTCCAGGACACCACTCGAGGGATTGCAAGAAGCCAAGAGTGATATGTTTTGGGTGTCGCCAAGAAGGGCATATGCTTAGGGATTGCCCTAAGAGAAAGAATGGAGGAGGTCAGCCAGGAGGAGGAGGAAACCGAGGCGGGAACACCGGAGGGAATTGGAAGAACAAGAAACCCTTCGGCAAGTTAAACTGCACCAGCTTGGAGGAGGTGGTGAACTCCGATCAAGCAGTGATAGGTACGCTTCAGATACTCACTCATCCTGGCAAAGTACTTTTTGATACTGGTGCAACTACATCATTCATTTCTCAGCAATTCATCATCAAACATGGGATTAGTTGCACTAAGTTAGATAAACCCATAACCATACTTTCTACGGGGGGAACGATATTAGTAACCCACACCAAACCTGGACAAGTCATTATGATCAATAAGTGTGCGTTTGACGCAGACCTGTTCATTCTACCGATGAAGGACATTGATGTCATTCTTGGTATGAACTGGTTAGAGGAAAATGGAGCACTGATAGATTGTACCCATAAGACAGTGTCTCTGAAAAGCCCAGGTGGAGAAAGAATCATATACCAAGGAGATAAGCATACTCAGATTGAGGTTGAGTTAAAGTTGAATAGTATGAAGGAGGTGAAACTCGAGGACATTCCAATTGTCAACGAATTCCAAGATGTATTTCCTAAGGAATTACCTGGAATGCCACCAGATAGGGAGATAGAATTTACTATCGACCTAATTCCAGGAACAGCTCCAATTGCTAAGGCACCATATACAAGATGGGGCCTAAGGAGTTGAAAGAACTCAAGGAACAATTGGATGACCTGGAACAGAAAGGATTCATACAAGAGAGTATTTCACCATGGGGATCACATGTGATCTTTGTGGATAAAAGAGATGGAGGTCGAAGGATGTGTGGAGACTACAGGAACTTGAATAATGTTACTATCAAGAACAAGTACCCACTTCCTAGAATCCAAGATCTTTTTGATCAAGTTAGAGGCGCGGGAGTCTTTTCCAAGATTGATCTAAGATCCGGTTATCATCAGATAAAGATCAAGAAGGAAGGTGTTCCGAAAACAGCCTTTGTCTCGAGGTACGGACACCATGAATACCTCGTAGTACCTTTTGGACTAACCAATGCCCCAGCAATATTCATGAATATTATGAATAAGATCTTCATGCCATGTCTAGACAAGTTTGTCATTGTATTCATCGATGATATCTTGATATACTCCAAGGACAAAGCTGAACATGCTGAACATCTGAGGATAGTGTTGCAAACACTAAGGGAACATCAACTTTACGCCAAATTCAGCAAGTGTGAGTTTTGGCTAGATCAAGTAGAATTTCTTGGTCATGTCATTAGCAAGGATGGGATAGCAGTAAACCCAAGTAAAGTGTAGCATCAGTTTTGGATTGGGAAGCACCCACGACTGTCAAGGAAATCCGAGGATTCTTGGGAATGGCAGGATACTATCGGAGATTCATTGAAGGATTCTCTAAGATAGCAGGACCAATGACCAAGCTGTTAAGGAAGAATACACCATTCGTGTGGTCTGATGAGTGTGAGAAGAGTTTTCAGACTCTGAAAGAAAAACTCACCACAGCACCGGTGTTAGCAGTTCCGGAAGTTGGCAAGGATTACACCGTGTACTGTGACGCATCCAAACATGGATTGGGATGTGTACTCATGCAAGATCGGAAAGTAATATCCTATGGATCAAGGCAACTCAGACCTCATGAAGTGAATTATCCAACTCATGATCTAGAGTTAGCAGCAGTCGTATTTGCACTCAAAACTTGGAGACATTTTCTCTATGGAGCCAAGTGTGAGCTCTATACTGATCATAAGAGTCTCAAGTACTTCTTCACTCAGAAGGAACTCAATATGAGACAGAAAAGATGGCTTGAATTGATCAAGGACTATGACTTGACCATCAATTATACTCCATGAAAGGCTAATGTAGTAGCAGATGCCTTGAGTAGGAAGAGTACTGGAGGAATAGAACAAGAAATATCACCGGAGTTGACGAAGGAAATAAGCCAAGCCCAGATACAACTTTGGGAGAAAGAAGCTCACGAAGGATTATCGGCTTTACAAGTAGCCGATGAACTAAGTGTCAACCTAAAGAATGAGATAATCATGGGTCAATTGGATGATCCATTCATCGTGGAGGAGATGAGAAGGATTGATGAGGGGAGACCATCAGAATTTCACCGAGGAGAATCGGGATCATTATGGTTCCAGAAAAGGATTTGTGTCCCGGATATTGATGAGATCAAGGAAGTTATACTCCGGGAAGCACATCAAACACCATACTCCATACATCCAGGAAGTACAAAGATGTACATGGACCTCAAAGAATTATTCTGGTGGAATAACATGAAGAGGGAAATAGCACAATACGTGGCAGAATGCCATACATGTCAAAGAGTTAAAGCTGAACATCAAAGTCCGGCAGGAAAGTTAGAACCTTTACCAATCCCAGAATGGAAATGGGAAGAGATAGGAATTGATTTCATCACCGGGCTACCCATGACTAATAAAAAAAGGACATGATATGGGTAATCATGGACCGGTTGACGAAAAGTGCACACTTCTTAGCAGTAAACCAGCAGGATAAAGGGGAGAAACTCATCGATCTTTACATCAAAGAGATCGTGAGTAAACATGGAGTGCCCAAGAAGATCGTGTCAGATCGAGGATCCGTGTTCACATCAGCATTTTGGAAGCAATTACACGAAGCTTTAGGATCCAAGCTAGATTATAGCATCGCATATCATCCTCAGACGGGAGGACAAACAGAGAGAACAAACCAGATATTGGAAGATATGCTTAGGGCATGTGCCCTAGACTTCGGAGGATCATGGGAAGAACACTTACCACTAGCAGAGTTTTCATACAACAATAGCTATAAAAGCAGTATCAAGATGGCACCATTTGAAGCTCTGTACGGAAGGAAGTGTAGATCACCGATATGTTGGTATGAAGCTGGATCAAGCAAGGAGTTCAATCCTAATTATGTCAAGGAAAAGAAACAGGTCATTGACATTATAAGAGATAGGCTGAAGATAGCTCAAAGTCGACAGAAGAGCTATGCAGACCAAAAGAGAAGGACTTGGGAGCCACAAGTGGGGGACATGGTATATCTTAAAGGGATTTCTATTTTCGTGCCCCTGCTTCGTTAGTTGTACTCAGTTTTCCCCAGCTCGTTAGTTTTTCCTCAGTTTTCCCCTCCCTCTAGTTTGAAACCCATCGAAGACGCGGGTTGCCGTCAGGTCAGAGGCCTTACCGTTACCGTGAGGTCAGTTCCTCGCTGACCGTCTCGTCTTTGACGGTGGATCCATCTACCGCTGACGCGTGGGCCGTTTTATTTACTGATTGTATACGCGGTGCTGCCAATGACAAATGGGGCCGCTCTATGGGGCTGCCGCAGCCAATGACCAGTGGGTCGTCTATTTATTTATAGAAAATTATATAATGCCGCTCTGTGGGGCCTCCGCAGTCAATGACCGCTGTGGTCGTCTATTTTATTTAGAGAATATAATATAGAGCCGCTCTGTAGGGGCCGCCTCAGCCCATGGCAGGTGACTATTTTCGCAGCTTAATCTAAAGTGACTTTTATGCTAAACATTGTGCATCCCGGCGTTGACCTAGCAGTGGCGGCGAGGATGTGGTGCTCGAATAATAGTGGAAATGCGATATTATTTTTTACATGCATAATATATAGAAAATAGCTAGATCTCTAAATCGATGCATATGAAGCTACATATATATTCTTGGTCATGATCCCCTTAATTATCTAAAGGGGATGGATGCATGGCTTCACGTCGTCGTCGCTTTCATCATCAGTATCTTCGTCGTCTGAGTAGTAGTACCTCCTGCACATTGTTCCGTCAAACACCTTCACTGTGAGCACATCATCGCCTTCATATTTGAAGTGTACGAACCAGCCGAAATCCACACCGTGCGCGATGGCGAATTTCTCCCAGCCCTTGTCGAGGTACATCCGGCCTTGTCCGTCAAATAGGACCTCCACGGTCCAGACGAGGACCCTTGAGTCACGCACGCATGAGATACACCTTAGCTGGCTCCTTGCCTTCAAGATAGTCCGCAAATTTTTTGGGAGTTCTGCAAAGAGATCGAGCGCCGATCGTTTGAAATTAGGGAACCCTTGAAATTAAAGGTTTTTTAGAACATGCCCATAATTAATCACATGCATCATATATGTGGGAACGCGTACGTACCTTCTTGACCAAAGGGTCTTCATAGACGACGATGAAGAACTCCTCTATGATCAATGGCAGTGTTGACGGTGGTGGTGGCAACGATGATGATCCACTTCCCATTCCCCTTCCCCTTCCCCTTCCCCTTCCGGTCCGCGTCCGAGACGTGGAAGCCATGGCAATGGATAAAGTGTATGTGAACGAAGAAGAGAGAGGCAGAACCTATTGACACAAGGGATGGCCGTGTGGGTGTTTATAAGGGAGAGATGACCGTTGTAGGGGTTTACACAATAAAATAAGGAGGAGATGACCGTTGTGGGGGTTTATACACAATAAATTAAGGAGGAGACGACCGTTGTGGGGGTATATATCTCAACAAAAAAAGTAATGCAGACTATGTTGACTAGTTTATCATTTTACCGTGAAAAGTAATGCCTAAAAGAAAAGTAATGGCTACAAGAAATCGGTGATGGTTTATCGTTTTTTGCGTGAAAAGTAATGGGTACAAGAAATGGGTGATGGTGTATCATTTTTTGCGTGAAAAGTAATGGCTACAACAAAATCGGTGATGGTTTATCGTTTTTTGCGTGGAAGGTAATGGGTACAAGAAATGGGTGATGGTGTATCATTTTTTGCGTGATAAGTAATGGGTCCAAGAAATGGGTGATGGTGTATCATTTTTTGCGTGAAAAGTAATGGCTACAACAAAATCGGTGATGGTTTATCGTTTTTTGCGTGGAAGGTAATGGGTACAAGAAATGGGTGATGGTGTATCATTTTTTGCGTGATAAGTAATGGGTCCAAGAAATGGGTGATGGTGTATCATATTTTTGCGTGATAAGTAATGGCTACAACAAAATCGGTGATGGTTTATCGTTTTTTGCGTTGAAAGTAATGGCTACAAGAAATGGGTGATGGTGTATCATTTTTTGCGTGAAAAGTAATGGCTACAACAAAATCGGTGATGGTTATCATTTTTTGCGTGAAAAGTAATGGCTACAAGAAATGGGTGATGGTGTATCATTGTTTGCGTGAAAAGTAATGGATACAACAAATCGGTGATGGTTTATCATTTTTTGCGTGAAAAGTAATGCCTAAAAAGAGTTTATAATTTAGCTCGTGAAAAATAATGCAGAAAACCAAACTTTAGCGTACTAGGTAACCGCCCTTTCGCATACATAGAGTGTGGAAGCTAACCGACGACAGAGAGAGAGAGAGGGTGGTGGCCCCGACCAGAGAGAGAGATAGGGGTTATCCTGCCCGTTAGATCATACGATCAACGGTCGGCGGGCAAGATCCGCGTGACATGGGCTAGACCAATCAGGGCAATGTTGGGCGTCTGTGAGAGTTTGTGAAGGGAGAGGGCAAAACTGAGTAGTATCAAGAAACCAAGGGCAAGTGAGTAGTAAACAGACTAAGGGATTCAAATATGAGATTTAAAAAATGGAAAATGCGTGTTTTGTACAATGAAACCCATCTTGGCCTACCTCAAACTATTTGCAATACCAATATACATCAGTGTGAGAATTGTGGCCTCATTTAGACAAAGTATGATTTGGGGGAAGCTGTTTTGGGAAGGGCTTGTTGTGGAAAACCATGCACCTTCATAGCTACTAGGTGATTTGAGAAGTGGCAATTTGTGGTAAAACTTGATTTATCTATGATTTATCTATGATTTGAGAAGTGGCAATTTGTGGTAAAGACTCCATGAGTAAGTGCCACTCTTTTTAGGATTTTTTTGCACATTAAATGACTCATTTAACTAGTTAATCCCATTTGTTGACTCTCTGTTGACCAGCCACTTGAGGGTAAAACTGAGTATATTGCACTAGCCAGTATTAGCACTCGAGGGGAAAATTGAGCACACAAAAAATGCTAGTATAAGACTCGAGGGTATACCTGAGTATATCTAAATTTCCAGGGTTAGACTCGATGACACGTGCAATTGTTGACGCGTAGACGCGGGTCGCGGTGGAGAAGTCGAGACGTGCAATCGTGGACGCGTGTCGCGTTGCAGAAGTCCAAGACGTGCAGACGTGCACATGTGCACGCGTAGGACGCGGGTCGCATTAACCACCCCTCGCCTTTATAGACGCCTCCTCGCACTCTCTCTGTCACTCTCACTCGCTCACGCATCGCCAACTCTCTCACGTCCCATCATCTTCTCCAAAGCAAAAAACCCTCTCCCTCTCCCTCTTCCTCTTCCTCCGCTGTAGAGATGGACAAGGAGAATGCCAATCCCATCGTCGAGGTGGGCTCAAAGCGCGACGCCTCCATCTTCGGCGCCGTCCCCTCTACGGACGACGACGCCGCCGCCGTCGCCGGTGCATCGAAGGCTGCTGCCGCCGGTGGCAGTCAGATCCCGGCGGGATGGGACGACCCCTACGACCCCGTGCCGTACGTCCCGCCCCCGAACCCCTACGACACCTCCCTGGAGGACCCATGGAACGAGGTAACTACGGTTTGCTTCCTTTTTTGTTCCCCATTCCTTTTTGAACCCTATTTTTGCTGGTGTAGATGGATCTGTAGATGGATGAGTATTGGGCTAATATTTGCGCCGATTTTATTCCATTTGTTTTGATCACTTCTTGATTTCGTTTAAGATTTGGGGTTCGGCTGTTCGGTTAATTTATGCAAGTAATATTGGATCTCAATCAGTTAATTTATGCAAGTAATCATGGGATCTCAATCAGTTATTTTATGCACTAATCAAAAGATATCAACCGTTTAATTTTGCAAATAATCTCGAATGTGTTCAAGTTCAGATCTAGAATCTGTTTCTTTGCCTATGATGAATGGTTGGGCAAAAATTTTTACAGGGAGGGTTCAGCGAACCATTGCTGTGTACAAATCTGTTGTGCATGAGCTTTAGTTCGCTAACACCTTCCCTGTAGATATATAATCATGTCCACTCTAACTGAGGCTGACTCTGTTTTTCTTAACTTTGTTATCATGTACGTTAGTCATCGTTGCAACTCATTCACTAGTTTCTGTTTGATATGGATCAGATGTCTGGCAGCGACGTCGGCAGCGACGAAGAGGAGGAGGACGTCAAGACTCGCCAAGTGCTGCGGAGGCTGCAGGTCGGCCAGTACATCTCCTACTTCGCCAAGGGGGTGTACAGGTGCCCCTTCTGCACCAGGAGACTCGGCGCCACGGACTTCAACTGCCTCGTCACGCATGCTGAGAACATCAGCAACACCTTCCCCAACGTCGGCACGACGGTGAACGTCCACTCCTTCCGCGCCAAGCACAGGGCGCTCGGCATGCACCTCCGCAGCTTGCAGCGGGTGGAGATCTCCGCCGGCCGCATGCCTCCGCTCAAGCCCAAGGCTCCCAAGGGGAGCAAGAGCAACAAGTGGAGGCGAGCCGGATGGGGTAGGCGGAGTCCACTGGACGTGTCTTTGCTGCTGCTGCTGCCTCCTAGTTTGTTGTTGGGATCCCTTTGTTGTTAGATAGGGATCCCTTGTTGTTATGTTAGTATGATGGTGCTGTGAAGAACCTGTTACTATGTTGGCTGCTGTGTATGCAGCCTATTATCTATCCATATTATGTAGGGATTATCTATCCCTAGTCTACTATATTTTGTTGGCCGTACTTAGTTTTCTTGATTTACTATGACTGTGAATTTATCGTACATTATCCTGGAGATTTGCTTCTAGATTTAACTACATACATATGGACCAGAGGGAGTACTAGATTTGCTGCCATATTGGGCAAACAACGAGGGCCAAAAGGCACAAATAATTGAAGAAAGTCAGAAATGCAAGCTTCTCTAGATTTTATACTAATTTGGTGAAAAGGACAGAGAGAAAGAGGGGAAAAAGGTGCATTTAATAATGCCAATTTGGGGCCGAGAGAGACAGAACCCAGCTCCTGCTCACGTGCAACCAAACGCTTCTCGTCCTGTCCCACGCGGTCCCTTTCTACCAGCCCCACGCGACGCGGGCCCACACGACGCGGCCCCACAAGACGCGGCCCCACACGTGACAGAACGGTCAACTAAACGGGAATCCTGCCGTCTGAGCTGCTTCTGCGGGTTTCAAACAAGGGCTTGGGGAAAACTGAGGAAAAACTAAGGAGCTGGGGAAAACTGAGTACAACTAAGGACCTGAGGGCACGAAAATAGAAATCCCTATCTTAAAGTAAGTCCGATGAAAGGTCTTCAGAGATTCGGAGTAAAGGGAAAGTTGAGCCCTAGATACATCGGACCTTTCAAGATACTGAGTCAGAATCGAGGGTTAGCCTTTGAATTGGATCTACCGGGAAGGTTAGCCCAAGTTCACAACGTATTCCATGTGTCCCAACTCAGGAAATGTTTATAGACCCCAGATGAGCCAGCATCACATGATGAGCTCGAGTTACAACCAGACTTGACCTACATCGAGAAGCCAGCAAAGATTCTCGAGGAGAACTGGAAACAACTCAGGAATCGAGCAATAAAGTACTGCAAGATACAATGGAAGCATCACCCCGAGAGGGAAGCTACCTGGGAAAAGGAAGAAGACCTGAGGAAAACATACCCCGAACTGTTCAGGTATTACAACCACAACTTCGGGACGAAGTTTTCTTTAAGGGGGAAAGGCTGTAATGTCCCAGGTTTAGACACGATCGAGGGGTAGATTTTAGAAAGGGATGTGCATTGCATTGTAAATTCTGGGGAAATTTCGCGCTTTTAAACAAAAACTGCATCGAAGGGGGACAAGTTTCTCTCTCGACACCTTACAGGGTTAGGGTTTTGAGAGTGCGACAAACTTGCTTCTCATCTAACTAAACTAGGGTTTTGAGAAGAGATGGGAGATTGCATCACAACTTAAGTTGCATGATTGAATTCAAACTTAAGTTGCATGATTGAATTCAAACCTAAGTTGAATTTGAATTTCAAATTCAAACATTAAATACATATCTCATAATTCAATTGTGAGGAAATTCATTAAGTAAATTATAAATAATAAACAATATTGAATAAGAAAAATAATAAGTAAAGCTCATTAGAGAAAACCTTGAGCTTTATTGATTAACACACAAGATACAATGTCTTCACAATATCCAGTAATAAAATAAAAGAATATTACAACATATTACAAGTATTGAACCAATGGAAAATGAAAAAGAAGGAAAATTACAAGTAAATGATCTATCCTAATCTACATAAGATGAACTTGATCTTCATCTTGATCATTCCATAGATCCCTGCACACACACAAAGAACAAATAACGGATTATGCCAAGTGGCATTGCCACTTGGCATGTTAGGGAAAATAATGAAATTGAGTAGATATGGATCAGCTCTGCCGAGCTGATCATCTCACAGCCAAGTACCAAGCTAGATACCAAGCACTGGTACACACACACAGCCTAGCAGCTCAGAAGACATTGTGCATGTACAACAACACACACACAGCCATGAGAGTCACCAAGTGCTGTCAGGCCTTGTTGTCGACCAGGAGATCAAAGCAAGGTTCATATAAAACCTTTTCCACCACCAGAACCATCAGTTCATCGACAGACCAGCAGCTGGGTAAGTTCACAAGAACACAAGAACACAAGAACAGGTTGAACAGCCACTGCTGTTCAACATATCTTCATAACCACAGAACTGAATCAAGCACCACAGGCTTGCTAGGAGGAGGAGGGCAAGCATAAGATCATCACATAAGCAAATCCTCTACAACAACAAAACCATCTAGGAGCTGGAGTGAGGTATAAACCAAATCAACCTGAGCAAAACCAAGTGCTGCTCATAAATAAGCATCCAATGCATCACAGAAGCACAGAAGGGTAGGATACCCTGTTTGTGTCATCATCTGCTGAAAAGCCATTTGGTGCAAGCAAATATGGGTAAAGACCACTAGGCAATCATCCTATGGGAACAACAGTTATGCAAATCAATGCATAACTGAAGAAATCCCGCAAAAGATGAAGTCACAGCTAGCCTAGCCCACACACTTAGCACCTACAGCTACCTATGCCATCAGACTATAGACAATTTCTTGTCTATATACTTTGTCAACATCAAAATGCCACTGGAAGTCCAATATTGGATCAAGCCAGTGAACAGCTGTTCCATTCCAGCAAACCATCACCAATCATAGCAAGTCACAGAGAGGGGAGCAACCATGACAGCATCACAGTGCTGCCAGGGCCACCTCAACCCTAAGCCAGCACAAGCACCCACACATCATTATCCATTTGGATTCAGTAGAGGGCTAGGGTACACAAATGAGTGTTGGCATCCATCTAGCCCTGTCACAGTTAATAGGATGATCACAACTGCAAGCAGTTCACATCACTTATCTATTTCAGTAAATCCAGGCAATACAGATAAGTGAATAACACAAATAATCAAAGCACCAGAGCCTTGCAGATGATCCAATGGATCATTGCAAGAAACAGCTGATGCTTAAGCAAGCACCAGCACACACCAGGACCAGCCTGTGTGATACACACACATCACAGGTTGAATAGAAGTAAAGCACTGAAACAACACAACAGCTTTTACAAGCAACTGATGATCATATGATCATCAGAAGCTTGCTAGAGCATGCCAGGGCATGCTAGGGCATCACTAGCATCAACACATGAATCATATAAATTAAACAGCAACAATTAAGCAACAATTGAATCACAGATAATCACATAAACCATTTTATGATTGTATCCAGAAGCATATCATCAAGGAATTGATGTATATGGACAACAATTAAGCAAGGCAGAGCCTACCATGAGCCAACAACCTTTAATCATCACCCAAACAGCACTGGTTCTTGCTAAACAGCAAGAATCACACACAATAGTGAACCAGGGGAGCCAGAGCATAGCACAGCACAAGCAAGCAAGCAACAGCAATGGCCAAGGCCAGTGGAGCATAGCAGCACGAACAGCAGCCGCACAGCAGCTCAGGAGCAGGCAAGTATGGTGCAGCAGAGCACAGCAGGTCATAAGCCAGCAAGCAAGGCGCAACAGTAGAGCAGCGGCATGGCGAGCATCTCTACAGAGAGATACAAGCCATGGCCAGAGCTAGAGGAGAAAGAAGAACAGGCACAGGAGGGTGAGAGAAGGGTGGCACACGTACCGGGGCGAGCAGACAGGAGTCGAGGCCATGGCGGCCACGGCGGCGCGCGCCGTGAGCACGGCAGCACCTGGTCTGGCCAGGCCAGGCTCCGACAAGAGCCGCAGCACCCCGCACCACCGTGGCGAGGTCCACGGCGGCGCCAACGCGCCTGGAACCCAGGGAGCTGCGGGATCGCCACGATCCCGTAACCCTAGCCGCCGCGAAGGAGGTCGAGGGCGAGCGGGAGCAGCCTCCGCTCCAGATCGACGCGGATGAGGTTGACCGCTGTCGTGAGGCGCGTCGATTGCGCACCATGGCGGGGGCCAAGTCCGGTGGAGCTCGCCGGAATCGAGCGGCGACGACGGAGGCAACGCGAATCGTCAGAGAGGGGATTAGGGTCAGGGTTTCACACGCGAGAGAGAGAGAGAGGAGTGAGGCTGGTCGAGCCGGACCAGGTGGGTCGGTTCGACCTAACCCCACTGGGTTGCACCGACAGGTGGGCCCAGGGGTAATTTGGTCATTTCCAAATTCATTCAAAAACACAAACTTTGGCCAAATTCTATAAAATCATTATAGCTCTAAAAAATAATTAAAAATATGAAAATCACTAAGTATAAAAAACTCTATCATAATAAATTATGAAATGGAATTTTTGAAGTTAAACAAGAATAAGTCCAAATTTCATGATTTAAATAATCATTTAAATCACCCATTTTATTTTCAATAATGAAAATAAGTCCATAAATTCCTTTGGACACTAAAAACACCTTGACAACATTTCAAGGTTTTATTTTACCCTAAACAGAGTATCCTTTAAATTATTCTTAGTACTAACCTCTCACATGAAATAATAAGACATCGGAAGGGGGGACAAACCCTAAAACTGGAATGCATGCATAATTGCTTCTTTAACCATTGCCCTTATCGGACAATGATGCTATTTTTCAGCAACAGAGGACAAGGATCAGTCCACACCATCCAACTGCAACACTTTGCAGTGTTCAGGAAAGTTCATCACTTGCTCATGTCATTTGAGTATTTTTACCAAATTACTTGCAAAGTACTATGTTTATCACTATTGCATAAAAAGCAAAACCACTATTTTCATAACTATGAATATGACTAAGTGGTGGGCAATGGAACTATGGATTGTGTTGATATGGTGGAGGTTCCATTGCAAGGGTTTATATCCATCTAGGATTAAACAACAAATGTCGTCCAATGATTCTTGTGCCGTATAACCCATGTTCACCATAAGATCTGGAGTGGGACGGAGTAGTCAAAAGTGTTTCCACCTCTCGTTCATCAACGGACGCGCTTTACCGTAGACACTTGTTATCTGTCGGGGGCAAGCGGTGGGCTGGGGAAGCCTTAAGTCCCCACGGCATTGTCCGTAGACACTTGTCGCCCGAGGAACAAGCGGTGGGCTGGGGAAGCCTTAAGTTCCCCACGGTTATTGCGGTCTATGATGGGTTGCATCTACCGGCGAAGGAGTTCATGGTAAGAGCCCAGAACTGTTGTCGTGGTCGGGGTCCACCCGTGAGTGGGAATAATGGGACCGACGAGGACCTAGGGTCGGGGTTTGCAACAAAGGGTGGGTGTGCGAGGTAGCGGAGGAACATGATTGACTAGGACCTTATACCGGGCCTCACACCAAAGGAAGTGTGGACGGGAAAGCTGCCCGGTTGGCACCAAGGTTAAGATCTCTTATGGGTAAAGCAACACACCTCTGCAGAGTGTAGCGAATCGTGACCAGTCACTCCTTGTTCCGGGATTTGGAACTGCGAACGCTGCCGGAAAGGAACTCCATGAAGTTCTAGTCAACCGGTGAAGGCTGACGGACATAGTTCTTCTGAATAAAAACAACCTTTTGAAGAAATGGTTATCAAAACCTGCATGGTATCAGACTTTCTGGTTTGGTATCGCAGATAGGGCATTAAACACCTCTTTCCTAATATGAACTTGTTGAGTACGCTCGTACTCATACTACTCTTAAATCCCCTGCTTAGATTGTCTGAACCATCTGGAGGAGGACAACGACAACCCTGAAGGAGCCGACATCATCGGCTATGAAGAACCAGACCTCTCTAGAGGTGTCGAAGGTGTAGACTACCTTATAGTCTACGGAACCGGGGAGGGTTCCAGAGGAGAACAAGCTTAGACCGATAAGTAGTAGTAGTATCCGAGCAGTACAAACTCTCAGTACTTAACTGCTCGTTTGAAATAAATGTATAACCTAGTAAGACTCTTATATTGTAAGTTAAGTTGGGTTCACCTCGAACCCAGGAGTATTCCTCTTAGGACCCAGGAGGAGCTCCGGGATGATATGTACATATGACTTGTAATAATAAATGAATGAGTTATGGACCGCTATGTTCTGTTGTACTACTCTGAGGGATGTAATATTTGTGGATTGGTACTTCGTGAATGTTATATCAACGACTGGCATACTACAACATGCAGTGGTATGCAGGGTCACCACATTGATAAAGAGTTGCAATGTTATATAAAGGTGACTCTAGTCCTTACAAGTGAGTGAGAGAGAGAGAGCCCTCGTGCACTCCTCCTCTGCCGTCTGCCTCATCATGCACATCATGACGCCTCCCGCTGCGCCGCGGGTTACGGGCATCTCGCTGAGCCAAGCTTATCTTTTTGTTGCTTAGGAAATTAATCATGTGATTAGTTACGAGTCATTAACGGACACGTTAATGCAGCTGTTTTGTTCCGGATTTTCTAGATCGTGACTTACCCGGACGCAAAGCCTAGCCGCCTGTACGAGACACCATATGCGACCTTGTTTTCAGAGCATTGCGTCGCCGCCCTCATCTTCCTCATCATGTACTTTGGTGTGCACCTACCGACGGGACAATAGGCCTAAAAAACATTGCCCCTCGTAGACCTGTACGGGAGTGGGACAATCAGGTTTTTGGCGAGGGCTTACGCACGACTACTGGCAACACGACATCGTCTGACGATGAGTTCCCGAATGATGACTTCTTCCTGGACATCGACGACCTCTTCGGCAACCTCAACATGCACTACAAGAAAAGTTCTGATAGACAACGTCTCAAAATCGTCCGCTAAGGGGTATTTTTCGTCGCCTATGGGCCTAACCCGACGATATGGGTTCCGTTGTGGAAACTGCGTCAGGCAAAGTCCAACGACGATTTTTTCGGTCCGTCGCGCTTGGGCGCCCTTCCGCCACGGAAAATCGGACCGTTGCGGAAGTGTTTTCGGGAGCCCGTTGACTGCTGACGTCATGCAAACTGACACGTGGCAGACGCCGTTAACTGCCAGTTAACGGCGTTAACCGGCTGAAACCCCGTGGTAGATGGTAGGCCCACACGAGGCCTGCCACGTCTTAAGCGGGCCGGGCCAGATGACATAGTTTGACCGGTCAACTATATAGCTGGGCTGGTCCATTAGTTACGTGGGCCGGGCCTAACCTCTAAGGTTGACTGGTCAAAACTTAAATGGGCCGGCCCATTTAACATGTGGGGTCCACCTTACAGCAACTGGGCCGGCCCAAAAAGCAAGTGGGCCGGGCCAAAAACACAGGTGGGTCCCACTTTCCTGTTAAAAGGCCGGCCCATTTAGTGTGTGGGGTCCACCATAGAGCAAGTGGGCCGGCCCAACAAGCTAGTGGGCCGGGCCAAAAACACATGGTGGGTCCCACTATCCTGTTAAAGGGCCGGCCCATTTAGTACGTGGGGTCCACCATATAGCAAGTGGGCCGGCCCAACAAAATAGTGGGCCGGGCCAAAAACACAGGCGGGTCCCACTTTCCTGATAAAGGGCCGGCCCATTTAGTGTGTGGGCCCACCATATAGCCAGTGGGCTGGCCCACCAAGATTGTGGGCCGGGCCAAAAACACAGGTGGGTCCCACATTCCTGTTAATGGGCCGGCCCATTTGGTATGTGGGGTCCACCATATAGAAAGTGGGCCGGCCCAACAAGATAGTGGGCCGGGCCAAAAACACAGGTGGGTCCCACCTTCCACTTAAAGGGCCGGCCCATTTACCATGTGGGACCACCATAGAGCAAGTGGGCCGGCCCAACAAGATAGTGGGCCGGCCCAATAAGCACAGGTGGGCCCCACTTTCCTGTTAAAGGGCCGGCCCATCTAGTATGTGGGGTCCACAATATAGCAAGTGGGCCGGCCCAACAAGATATTGGGCCGGGCCAAAAACACAGGTGGGTCCCACTTTCCTCTTAGAGGGCCGGCCCATTTATTATGTGGGGTCCTCAAAAAAGCAAATGGGCTGGCCCAACTAATTAGTGGGCCGGCCCAGTAGTTAGTGGGGTCCACCTTAAAGCAAGTGGGCCAGCCCAATTAGTGTGTGGGGTCCACCGTAAATCAAATGGGCTGGCCCAAGAAGTAAGTGGGCCAGCCCGTTTAGTTGCTTGTTTATATGCTTAGGCATAATATGCGCTTTAGGATTTTGCGGGCAGGCACATATGTGATTTCGCTTAATTGGGCCGTTTAAGGGATGGGAATTCGTGATTTAGATACTGAGAATATTTACGCAGCATTGATTTCTGTCGGATAGCCTCACTTACCACAAGCACCAAAGAAAAAATGCGCGAAAGAACTATAAAAACTAACTAAATATTACATCAGCTGCAAGGCATTGAAAAAAATATTACAGAACCCAGAGAAATTGAATGGTAATTAAACCTAGCAATACAATGAAGCGATCCGGCAATCTTTTAAGTTGTCCATGCAGCACCTATATCTGAAACAAAGACATTACAAGTTAAGACAGCAACAATGGAAAGGCAAAGACACTACAATATTGTTTGGCAAAGAATTTGGAACTCATCATTTCGTCGTTATAACAAGATCATTGTAATGCGCACAATAAGCAAACAAAGAGTGCATGCCGCATACCAACAGCCAATATAACAGAGCATGTTAGAATGAAACAATGAGACTTACTACGTCGAGTCCCATGCAAACCAACATGTTCGGGAGTACAAAATTGGCATGAACAACATAGTAGCAGGCTATAAATTTTGTAACAACGATCGAGCAAGATGAAGTTATGATGGCTACATCTACAGAGCAGGGAATGTAAACCAAAACTAGAAGTTACGATGGCAAAAGCTAAAGAGGAGGGAATGTGAACCAACATGTGCCAAGTGCAATTACTTCACTTTGGCCGTGAACTAAATAATACTCCTGAACTTATAGTGAAGGGGATGCAAATCAAGATGTTTCGGGATATAAACTTGTAATGAGCAACACATGGAGGATAGTTAATGCTTGGAGCTTAGGATGGACCAGGATACGAATATAGTGGGATCACTGTGAACTTGTATAAGAGGGAATGCAAACCAATATGTTCAGCTTTCCATATGTGAGCGTCATGCCAAGTCAGAGAAACAAGTCAATAATGCAGCTTTTGAAGAACAAGATGGCACGCAAAATTATTATCTAGTAGTATGACAAGTTTATTTGTACTACGGGCTAGATAGCGAGTGATAGCATGCCAAACTAAGTCCTTACTTTGTTAGCTTACAATGAACTAGATACAAAACAATGGCATCACTGTAGTACGGGGAATGCAAGCCAACATGTTCATGGAGTAAAAAATTGGCACAAACAACATAGTAGCAGGCCATAATTTTTGTAACAACGAGTGAGCAAGATAAAGTTATGATGGCTAGATCTACGGAGCAGGAATGTAAACCAAATATAGAAGTTACGATGCCAAAAGCTATAGAAGCGGGGAATGCGAACCAACATGTGCAATTAATTAAAATTGGCCATGAACTAAATAATAGCGAGGATGTTACTATAATACCTACAAGTATAATTTTTGTAACAACGGTGAGCAAGATAGAAGTTATGATGGCTACATCTACAGAGCGAGGGAATGCAAACCAAAATGTTCAATCGCTTAAAGTTAGCAATGAAGTAGAAAATAGCAACGTGTTACGGTCATAGCTAGGAATGAACTAAAAGAGCTTCAGACAAACAAGCATACGAACCCAGAACATGGCGCTAAAACAAGGGACTTACATTAGGAGAAGCACTCTGGGAGTCACGACAGATCTTCACAGGGGTTGATAGATCCGGTGATGAAGTACGCTACATGTGCTACTTGGGGTTGGAGAGACGGCCATTACACTTCATGGTAACTCATCTCATCTGCAAAAACGTAACGAGCGCGTCGTTAGCACAAACAGGTTCCCCCAAGATTAAACAAGAACTTGCGGGCAAGCAATAGAAAAGCGACGGTAGAAGAGTTTAGATCATGCAACTGCGCCGGTGAAGCAGATCCGGTTCATGCACAGCGGTGTCGGTGAGCAAGATCCGATGCGGTGGACGACGGATCCAGCGAAGCGGCTCCGGCGGGGTGGACGATACCGCAGCTGAAGCGGCTGCGGTAGACTGCTGGATGAGCATATGGTTTCGAGGTTCGGCGGGGATGATCCGGTCCGGTTGATGACGGCGTCGATGAAGCGGCTCCGACGAGCGGCCGGATGACGAGGATCGCGAGGGCTCGGGTAGGCCGGGGAAGTCCGGCGGGGATGTTCCGGTGCGGTGGTCGTGGAGGTGGTAGAGAGAGGGACTTGAGAAGTTCCGGTGGGTGGTCTCGAGATGAGAGGCGAAGGAAATGTATTTTTTTTGGGAGGGTTTCCGGGCTAGGGAGGTGGTGATCGAAAAAATGACGGGCAAACCCCTCACCAACCGACTTTCTTGTCATCTCCACAGGGGTAGAATGGGAATTTGGAAGCGTGTGAAATTTTTGTATTTTGTGGGCGGGAAGTTTTGCCGCTATGAGATTTTGAATTTCGCTAAGGTACAAGTATAATGATAAAAAATTGTGACACCGTACTAGTACCTCTGTTCATGGCCGAGTGCAAAATCAAATCATCATCACGTTGAATATAGGTCACTACCATGATCATGATCTATCTTCTTAATCCCATTCAAAAATGCGTTTGAAATATTTCAGGATTGGTGGGAGATTTTGCCGCCCGACAGAGATTAAATTAAACCACACGTTCGACAATTCAAACTTGAGACCTTGGCTATGATACCATTTAAGTTCGAACTGATTCAAAAAAGGCTAGGCAATTAATTTATATAACATCCACAGGAACAACTACCAAGTTGATCCCAACCGCAGATAAATGCATCCACCAACAAAAGTCTGAACGGTGCCTTAATCTAAGGAAACATTTCACAAGACCAATGTACTCACTATGTTAGTGTTCATCTCCAATTATCTATGGCATTTTCTTAGTCTTTGGGAGATTATAACGAACTTGATTGGCCTCGTGCAGTAGGGCATCACATGCTTCTAATCTCGATCTCAACATGTCAACTTTTGTTCTTAGCATAGCTGTTGCAACTCGTTCTACTTGGAGTTGTTCCTCCAAAACTTGAGCAGAGAAAGACTTGGACTTGGGCTTCAAAACCCAGCATTTCGCAGGAAAGAGTTTTTGGTGATATCTTTATCTTTCCCGGGTTTTGCCATCTCAAATTTCATATTAGCCAGACAAGTTTTGAGTTGTGTAAAAAGAAAAGTTATTACAGAGAAAAATGCAGATGGTAGATTTAATGTGTACGAACTACTTTTAATCATACAAGTTGACATGCCTGACTATAATAAGGACCATCTATCTTGCTAGCAGGCATAATTATTAATGGGCTACCATGTACGGGAACCGTATCCTCTAACGTGAAGGAGCTTTCCCTCAAAAAAAAAACGTGAAGGAGCTAAGTCAGGAAAAATAAAGAAGCAAAGTCAGGCTTCTGTAGCATAAGTACAAGGTTATGCACTGTCTTTAACTAATAAAGGTGATTACTGTAGATGTTTAAAAACTAAACTAAATTTTATTACACCATAATTTTCTGCATGTAATTACTTCAAATGCAAGACACAAGTTTGTATTGTGCAAATTAATTTAAATTATTT
Source organism: Lolium perenne (assembly GCF_019359855.2). NCBI lineage: Eukaryota > Viridiplantae > Streptophyta > Magnoliopsida > Poales > Poaceae > Lolium > Lolium perenne. Next base: position 71,836,661 of record NC_067248.2, on the reverse strand, counting down.
GGATTTTAGACATATGGTTTGGGGGAAGGAAAGTTAGAGTACTGTAGCTTCTCTAACTTTTCACCTTCAAGTTAGAGTACTGTAGCTTCTCTAACTTTTCACCCATGTACGTAGTCCTTCCAAGAAACAGCCGTTATTGCATTACGAGCAGAAAACAGTTCACACGTGCGCTCAGATTCAAATTTTCAGCATGCAGTCGATTTATGGTTTAATTGAAGTACACATCAGGATATTATTTCACACAAAATACAGCAGCCACATGGAACATATCTAATTTTAGTACAACAACAAAATTTGCAATTATTACAGACCACGAAATTTTGAACGAAATTTTGAGCAGTAATTAGTTTGACATTGGCATCAGCGATCCACTTGGTGAACAACAGAATCAAAGTTTATTTAGACACCTTCAATTCCCAGACACATCACAACTGGCTTACCATGACAAGTGCATAGGAGATTCTTTAGAACATTTTCTGTCAAAGTTTGCCTATTTTTCAATTCATGTATCTCTTGGCGTGTCTTGGCAATTAATTCATCAGCATCTTTGTTTTCCCGCCCAAATATATCAACTGCCTCTTGGAGTGCATCCCCGAAATCTCTTTGTGCCGGATTAAGTTGACCAATAGATACCATGGGCCTATGCGAGCAATATGCACTCTCACTGCTGCTTTGTGAAACATCAATACTTGAGGCATTGGCCCTTGCTTCTGGCATTGTAGCTTTATTTGAAGCCTGAAATTTAGATAAAACAAGTTACAACATCATATGATGCAATAAAAGACCTCCAATTTCAAGAACATCATTGAGCTGATATAACACAACAAGCAATCAAAAATAGAGCCTCGTACATCTATTTCTTCTGGAATGGTTGGTGTACCGGACTCAGTGGACCAATGAGAGCACGTGCCACTGTCACTGTTGCTCTGTGAAATGACCGCAACACTTGATAAATGGGTTGTCCCTACTGACATTACAGCTTTGTTTGCAGGCTGAAACTAAGACAAAACAAGTTAAAATGCAATACAATACAAGGCAAACAAACAGCATTGTTGACATAATTTTGAAAGAACCATGGGCAGATACAACAAAGAAACCAGTTAAGCCACATGCCTCTTAGAACAAACCAAACTAGATCATGGCGATGATGTATACAATGAACCAAGCAACTAGACATCATGTGCCCAATAACGAAGCCAGGTCATTGCACAGAAGAAATCTAGCAAATAGCCAAATACAGTCAAAAGATGTGCATGTTGGATTTGATACTATTAGGAAAATAATGTATGATTGATTTAAGCATGACTCAGATAGTGCCTTCGACATCGCAGAAGGTCAATGCAACAATTAATTGTATGGCTTGTATGAAGTGCCATAACATTTAAATTAAGCATAACGAGGCATTGCTTAATCTGAGAACTGAGTGCTAGCTCAGTGGCAAGGCTTGCGAGTGCGCAGCCAGCCCACCCGGGTTCGAGTCCCAACAGGACCGAATTAAACGGGGTGTTATCTAGCGCGTATAAATTCGCTGCTAGAGAGGTCTCATCATCTATCTCACAACGTATAGACAAGGGAGGGAATCTTCCTACGTTGGTCAACGTTTAGGCAATGCTTAATCTTGAATTCATGATCAAACTCAAACAAAAAAGGGCATATAACAAGTAGCACCATGTGCATCATGTATAATAGATTACTAGAAACTGAATGAAGCAATTGAACATGGAGCGTATTATATAAACAGCCAGATCATTTGAATATGGATATACCACATCATGTCAATGGGACTCGTAAAAACAAAGCTAGACATTTAAACAAGTAATATAACTATTTTTTCACCATGTTTCAAGTAGAATAGGAAGCTAGGTTAGGAATAAAGCAATCATGTTTCAAGTAGAATAGGAAGCTAGGTTAGGAATAAAGCAATAAAAAAACACAAAGTGCATCATTTCAGCTAGGATCATTTCTATCAAACTTCATGCACTAGCCATGGAACAACGAGCAAACTCAATGAAGCAACAGGCAAAAAATTAACATAATAGAATTTCGGGACTTGTATTAACATAGCCAAATCATGTAACTTATACCAGGGTATGCCGGATGCAGGATGGGTCAAAGGCGATGTGCAATGTTCCATATGGTCATTGTTTATATTTTATTAGATTCCATTAGGCAACTTAGGTAGTGCAACATACGAGAAAATGATGCAATTGAACTACGCACAGGAGGTAAATTAACATTCCAAAAAAAACAGGGAACTTACGTGAGCTTTTTTTTGAGTCACACGGACCTCATCGGGTACTTGGACAGAAGAACCTGGTGCCTCACTGTTTCTCCTCTGCATGAAGGAGAGGCCAATTGTAAACAGAAACAGGTCCAAGATATAGAAGTTTGCATTAAGCAATATACAAAAAACAGCAGGTACTTACATGATTATAGGCGAGCTTTACTCTACGTTTATGAGTGTAAGATGTGCCTCTTGCACACTGTAATAATAACAAACGATTCACGAGTCACGGCTTTGCTATAATTAAATTGACACCAAATAGTAGTAGAAGCATTATGACGTGCATAAACATGTAATACAGGATCGCAGAAAGATATCAAACATGATGTAACTAGAGCAGTAGCCTACGGCCAAATAGTGAGAAATTGTAATCGTGTCAATTGTGGACTTGTATAGCCTACCCCAACTTGTTTGGGAATAAAGGCTTTGTTGTTGTTGTTGTTGTCAATCGTGGACATGTAGAGCATTCAACGGCTCATGATTGGTGGCTCATATTTTGTAGAGTTTCAGCGAATGGGTGGGTTAGGTTACTCAGACCACCACCTTTGTGTATTTATATCATCTGAGTTAGGGTTACAATACTACTGGACATGGGCCTCTATGGGCCTCACACTGGATACAATATTACTACAGCGCTACTACTAAACTCACTCATGGTCCAACACACCCCCTCAAGATGATCATGGGTAAACAACCATGGCCATCTTGCAACAACAACATGACACATATGACAACTACCAGTAATGAACATTCAGCATAACTCCTAGGATACATGACAGCATTGCACTTTCCATCATCTTGTCATCTCGATTCATCTCTTCATCAGCAGCGAAGATATCCAGCTTCAACCATCTGGGATACGCACAACTCCTAACCATACACGTCCTCAACAACCCCGGCTGCCTCACCACACAAGTTCCGCAGAACCATCCACACTCGCCTCAATGTCCTCAGCCTCTCTTCTCCACTCTGCCCGGCCACCTCTTCCGTCTCTCCCACAAACCCCCAGCCAACTCCTGCCTCAACCATCCACTCCTCAAGCACCCATGCCTATCCCCGGTCGAGGCCTCAACCAGTCTCTCACCTCAGGCACGCATGCCTTTCCCCTGGACATATCCACAACCATCACCATCACCACTAAACCGCAGCCTCATCAACTCCATCACGACTCAACCGCAGCCTCATCAACTCCATCACCACATATCCTCACAGCCTCACATCTCCATTTTCTCCTCACTTCCACTCGGATGGCGCCTCGTCTGCGCGCCCTGGCCAACCTGGCGTACGGCACCTGGCCACATCGACCGGCTCGCGCTGGTCAACGTCCAGCACCAACCTCCGGCTCCGCCCTGCGCTCAAAGGCTCGCCCCACTCCGCACGCCTCCAACTTCTGCCCCTCACACGGATCCAGATCTCTCTGCCACGGATTCACTTCCTCTTCTCTCCTTTCTAAACCAAAACGATCTTCACCCTCTTCTTTCTCCCCGCGCGAGCAGCCGCCGATCTCACACAGCTCACATCGGCTGTGTGTGATAGCCGCAACCGACGCGAGCACTGATGCGGCCTCCCGCCGCCTGGATTTCTACATCTCAACGGTGGGTTTTGTGATCAAAGGAAGAACTTGTTTGGTACTGTTTGTGGCGGCTAGCAGGAAGGAAACCTAGGCTCTGATACCATGTAGAGTTTCAGCGAATGGGTGGGTTTGGTCACGGAAAAACATACTTATGCGTCGTGTTTAAACCTAAAGGATGAGGTGGTTATCAACGAAAGCACTTGTAAGTTAGAAATATAGCACGAATTCAGAAATACAGTCAGCTGCAATACTCCTAACAGAACAAAACGCGCAGGGATGTCTGGTTACCTATTTCTGGGCGGCGTTTAGACGTGTTCCGCGTTCTTACGGGTGACGTGGAGGTCGGCGAGGGGACTGCTGTTGCGGTGGGTGCCGGGGAAGCAGATCTTGGGGGGTCGGAGAAGGACATGCTGGGCGGTCGATGAAGTGTTCAGCGCGCCGGCCGAACTAGAAGGTCGGTGAAGCAGATGATGTGCAGTGCACGGTGGCGTCGGTGTCGGCGAAGCTGGTCAGGTGCGGTGGTCGATAGAGTCGGCGAACGAGATACGGTGCGGTGGACGCCGGAGTAGGTGCGGATAGGGCAGCCTCGGGGTTTGAAGCCGTGGCAGCTTGAACGGCGAAGTGCGGCGGCCGGGAAGATCTGGAGGTAGGCAAGAGGGGCGGTTTCTCTGAGGGCTTGCGGGCGAAACTAGGGCGAAGCTGGGCGATAGAGGAGTAGAAGGGAATTTCGCAGTCCTTCTTTTGAGGAAAAAAATATTCGCAGATCTGAAACTTTGCGGCGCGAGATATTTGGACGTTGGCGGGGAATTTTACCGCTCGATGATATTAAATTTTGGCTGCAGTAGGTTTTTTTTTTAGAGTATGTAATAATAATAAATAGTAGGCCCTACTAGTACTGTGGATGGACGCCCTAGCGGAAATGCACTTTGCCTCATAGGAGCATATGCTCCCATTATGTGAATCCATATTTCAAAGTGTCAAAAAATTCTAAACTAAAATTTTACATGTATATCTAGACATTTTATGTTGGTACACAAGTTTTCTCACAAAAAAATTATGTGGCTCCTATAAAAAAGAAAAATTTTGATGTTGTAACACGACTACGTACAGTATATTTTTTGCCTTTTTTTACACGCCACACAAAATGTCGTTTTTCCACGAAAACTTGTGAACGAACATATGATGTCACAATGTATACCAAAAAAATTAACATTTATATAATTTTTTTTAATCATTTTCTATAATTGGTGCATATGCACGCGTGTGCCAAAACGCCACCTCCGCAGGCTAGGAGTTTCTAAACTTCTTATGGCACATCAAATAAAATGTTGTTCAAACAATAATAATAATGTGCTTATGATTGTTACTCCCTTCCACCATGAATAAAGTCCACATCGGTTTCGTGTCAAACTTTGACTCGAGATTTAGGTACCCACATGATAGTGCTAGTATCATAGCTAGTATCATACACATTGGTCCCACAAAAATGTTGATGTGGCAGCTAATTAAGTAGGAGAGAGGAGATTAGTGTAACATAGGTGAATCTTTGTATCATAGCGCAAACAACGAGAAAACTTAATGCTAAACAAATCTTGTACACAAATTTGCATTGAGATTCTAAAAAATAATAAATGTAGCATTACTATGATACTACTCCATGATACTACCCACTATAGAAATAGTATGACCAGCCTAATTTTATGACATCCGCAAAATATACCATTGGAAAGTTCATCGAAACAAGCATCCGATGATATAGTTTTGAATGACATGCAACTCATAATTGGCGGGCCCAAGTATTAGTCTAAGTTTGCCTCTGAAAACAAATTGGCATTGTACTCTAGGACAAAGGGAGACTACTCGCAATGGCAATATCATAAGTAGTATCATGCACTACATGCATGCAAAATGTTGATGTGTCATATCAGTTAATGATGAAAGAGACGATAGTGGTATCATAGGTAGATATCGTATCATATCATGTAGAACTAGAAAAATTACAGCCAAACAAATCTTGTACACACTTTTGTATTGAGATTCTACAAATCCCTAAATACATGTAACATATTATACTACTACATGATGATACTATGGACTGTGAAAATAATATCGTACATTAGTATCATATGTATGATACTATTATATGATACTCCCCATTGTGACTAGTCTAATAATAACAATAGTACTCAAATTTGTCTTGTCCCTCGGGTGTTTAGAAGTATATGTTCGGTCCCTCACGTATTTAAGAATTATGTTTGGCCCCTCAACTCTAATGTGGTCAAAATTGAGCACTTGAACACTTAGTTAGGTCTAGCAATGATAAAAACTTGATTGGTCTGTTTATTATTTGTTATGTGGCACGGCGGCAAAGCATTTTGCTAAATCTCAAGCACACATAGTTGGGGTCCATTAGAGGGACTAATTAAATCAAAGTACAATGGATTATAAAAGCAGGTTTTATCATTGATTAGCTTTGCAACGGCCTATCAACTGTAAGTGTTGCATGTGTTCTAAAGAACTATGTTCATCGTCACGAGATCAAGAGGAGTACGCAGTGGAGGACGCACAAAACAACCGTAGGCCAGGTGGGCACACCTTACTAATTTTCTTTTTTCCACTTTATATGTGATAATTTTTTTACATAATTAATTAACTAAAACATTTTAAAATAGGGTGGGCCATTCAACCCAAACACCATGTTGCGTACGTCGCTGAGGGTAAGGGGTTTCATCTTCGTTCTATGGTATGAGTATGTAATGCGCGTGATACTCATCGAAGACAATATATATAGCAGACATCACATCGAGATGAGCCTATGGATAAAAATGGGCCAAATCATATCTACTAGTGCACAAATGAAGTTAAAAATAGGTCAACCTTCATTAAACCGATACTACTTAAAAGACCATTGTTTGACCTAAGTAAGCGTATATATGAGGTCAGTAATACTAGTCACAATGCATAGTATCATATATAAAAGTATGGTGTGTATGATACAATTAATACTACATGTTACTATGTCAACGATGCATGGTATCATGTACTAGTATCATAATCTTCTTATATTAATTGATTTGTAGAATCTCAATGCAGATCTATGTACAAGATTATTTAACATTAAATTTTCTAGTACTACGTGCTATGATACGGTATCTACCTATGATATTATAATCCTCTCTCTCATCTTTAATTGCAGTGCCACATCAGCTTTTTTGCAAGCATGAGATGCATGATAGTGTACTACCTATGATACTCCCATTGTGGGTAGTCTAAGGGGGCAATGTTAGACCTAATTAAGTGTTTGAGGTTAGTTATGGACCGCTGTTATACCTAATTGTGTTTGAGGTCAGTTAGGGACCTTATTATACATAATTAAGTGTTAGAGGTGAGTTCAAATAATAATATATAGTTGGGGTCTAAAGTTCACCAACGTATGCAACACACGAGCTGCCAAATGTGTACTTAACTAACCCTATTAGGAAAACACAAGATTATCTCATTCAACAAAATATTAGGAAAGTGTATCACAATTGTATTTATCCCTTATCTCTCTCATGTTAACCGAGACAAGAGTTCGTTCTAGGTCAGCTCTACGACAATTAGCGTCGCAAGGGTGGTAACATAGGTGTGCAGTTGCGAAAGTTTTTTCCCAAGTTATCGACTTCCTCAATCCACACTTAATATTTGTGCATGCGGGCCTAAGTATATGGTACTACTTAGTTCTATTCCTAGTATATATGTTGGGTGACTTAGAAAAATCATACTTCGTACATGATTCCTTCGAAAATCCTTTAGGGCTTCTTTGATTCATATTAGGTTGGTATAAGATAATAGGATTTAGATCTTATAGGAATATTTCCTACACTAGTAGTTTGATTCATATGAACATATCCAATAGGAAATAATCCTATAGGAATCATCAAGTAGTGCAAATCCTAGTATAGGATTAAATATTTGGTCCTACCTCATGGAAAAATTCATTTGGCGCAATCAAACGCAACTCATCTTATTATAGGATTTAACTACACATGTCATCCCAAATCCCAATCCTACATTCCTACTCCTATGATTTCCCTATCCTGTGAATGAAAGGAGCCCTTAAAATCAAACTATCCCGCACCTCGTCGATTCGTATAAAACCGACTCTAGCCAACAACTCTTCGCCCGACCTTTCTTCTTCACCATCAGGCCACCACACACTGTCATTTTCCATTGCAACGCATTTAGGGTGTGTTCGGTTCCAGAACCAAGTGGAATGGAATGGAACCATTCCGCACCTAGAGCCCATTCTTGTGTTCGGTTGTGGAATGGAACGGAACCGAGTGGTTCCTCGAAAGGGAATATTCTCCCCATATGCAGAATGCACCCATTCCACCGAATCGGTGGAATGTGGTGGAACGGCTGTTACTTAGCCGCTATTAATTACAAAGCACTTCACTAATCCAACCAAAAAAATTATTAGTTGCTGTTAATTATGATTTTGAGATTAAAAAGGCCACTATTAATTACGATATTTAGACAAAAGATTAAACTTTAACTTCATTCCGTTCTACTCTCCAAATTCCCCGACCATACAAAAAATAACATTAATTACGATTTTAAGATTAAAAAGGCCATTAGGCGTTGTTAATTACGATTTTAAGATTTAAAAGGCTATTTGCCGTTGTTAATTACGATTCTTAGACAAAAGTTTAGTTTAACCACATTCCGTTCTGCTCTCCAATTCCTCCAACCGAACAAAAAAAAGTACCATTCTGTACCTCCTTTTTGTCCAAACCGAACGCGGGGATGGAACCATTCCATTCCTCTAGAAAGGAACCATTCCTTACTAAGGATGTGTTTGGTTTGTGGGCATAAAAAAGTGGCTATGGGTACCCCCAACCACGTGGCTAGGGTTAACCACTTTTTATGTTTGGTTGAGTTGGTTGAGAAAGTGGTTAACCACAACCATATTTGTGTTTGGTTTCGGGTGTGAAACATGGCTGGGGTGATATGATCACCTCTTATTTAAGATGGTGAGAATACCTCATAATATGAGTTTAATGTTTTGGTTGATATCATAACCATGAGTCAAACTAGCAGATTTGTATGTAGTACAAGATTAGGTACATAATCTAGTTAGCTAGCTCTGTGTGTAACCAATCGATTAGCATCTGACCAGCAGCGCACAACAATGAGTATGACTACCTAGCTAGCTCTGTGGGTAACCAATCGATTAGCCCCTTGTCGACGCCGTCGCCTGCCCCCACGCGCCCTGTCACTCACGGCCGCGTGCGACCTGCCCCCACGCGCCCTGCCGCTCACGGCCGCGTGCGACCTGCCCCCACGCGCCCTGCCGCTCACGGCCGCGCGCGACCTGCCGCCACGAGCACGACGATAGAGACAAGGAGGACCACCAGAAAAGGGAGGGTGTGCGGGTTACTCCAGTGGCTTGCCCACGGGTGGTTAACCTCAACCACCACTTTTCTGGTGGTTGGCCTCAACCAGCTTTTGAGGAAAATTTGGCTACCCTCAACCACCCTACACCACTAACCAAACAGGTGCTAGCCACATAAAAGATGACTACCCATAGCCACTTGAGGGATAGCCACCCAACCAAACACATCCTAAAATCTTCTTGTGCCACCTCCCAGTTTAAAGGCCTACTCGCATAACCCTACAGCTCTGCACTCGCGTGGGCAACCGAACACACCTACATCATCAATGCCCAGCGTACTTATCCGCACCGCCTACAGCTCTGCACTCCTATGACCTATCCATGGCTGGGCAGTCAAAAAAAAAGCTGCGTCACCTGGGAAATCAACAAGCCACGCAAGCAAGTCGCAAGCATCATAAATTCCGAATCAATGCCTAGCTACAGTCTACCTGGCCTCCTCCCAACTCATTGTCCTTGAGGCCTTAACAAAGCCTTCTAAAAGGGTTTTATCAAAATATTCCATATGGATTAGTAAAAAAAACGCACCTGCTAAAGATTCATATATGCCCATTTGAATCTTGGTCAAATCCTAGGTTTGACCATGATTTAAACAAGTTTAAAACATGAATATGAAAATTAAGCATGTATCCTTCGTAGTCACTCCAAAATGAAGCTCTTGAGAGGGTTTTTGAAATTTCCATGTTTGAAACCAAAAACCACATATCTTCATGCTTGACTTCATGAGATAGAGTTTAGGGTTAGGGGGTAGATACATGATTTCTCTGGTTTGAATATATCTAGACCTTGTTTATCAACTTAATTGAATGCTTACTAATGTGACATAAGAAGACTATGTGCCTTGATTTTCCATTTTTTTGTTTTTTTGAATTTTTATGCCCATTTGAATCTTGGTCAAATCCTAGGTTTGACCATGATTTAAACAAGTTTAATAAAACATGAATAGGAAAAATTAAGCATATATCCTTCTTAGTCACTCCAAAATGTAGATCTTGGTAGGGTTTTTAAAATTTCCATGTTTGAAACCAAAAACCACGACTTCTCTTCATGCATGCTTGACTTCATAAGACAGAGTTTAGGGCTAGGGTAGCTAGATACATGATGTTTCTGGTTTGAATATGTCTAGACCTTGTTTATCAACTTAATTGAATGCTTACTATATGACATAAGAAGACTACGTGCCTTGGTTTTTCATTTATTTTCATTTATTTTGAATTTTTATGCCCATTTGAATCTTGGTCAAATCATAGGTTTGACCATGATTTAAACTAGTTTAAAACATAAATATGAAAAATTAAGTATCTATCCTTCTTAGCCACTCCAAAATGAAGCTCTTGGGAGGGTTTTTGAAATTTCCATGATTGAAACCAAAAACCACTTCTCTTCATGCTTGACTTCATAAGTCAGGGTTTAGGGATATATATATAGGGGGTACATACATGATTTTTCTGGTTGGAATATGTCTAGAACTTGTTTTTCAACTTGAGCTTATCTAGAGCTTGTTTTTAAATTTTTTATACCCATTTGATTCTTCGTCAAATCCTAGGTTTGTTGACCTAGATTTGAACAAGTTTAAAACATGAATATGAAAAGGTAAGCATGTATGCTTCTTAATTAGTCACTCCAAAATGAAGCTCTTGGAGGGTTTTTGAAATTTCCATGATTTAAACCAAAAACCACTTCTCTTCGTGCTTGACTTCATAAGTTAGGGTTTAGGGATATATAGGGGGTAGATACATCATGATTTTTCTGGTTTGAATATGTCTAGAGCTTGTTTATCAACTTAATTGAATGCTTACTATATGACATAAGAAGACTATGTGCCTTGATATTTCATTTTTTAAAAATTATGCCCTTTTGAATATTGGTCAAAACCTAGGTTTGACAAAGATTTAAAAAAGATTAAAACATGAAAATGAAAAAGTAAGCCTTGATCCTTCTTATTAACTCCAAAATGAAGGTTTTTGGGAGGGTTTTTGAAATATCCATGTTTGAAACCCAAAACCACTTCTCTTCGTGCAGAGTTTAGGGTTAGGGGTAGCTAGACACATGAATTTTCTGGTTTGATATGTCTAGACCTTGTTTATCAACTTAATTGAATGCTTACTATATGACATAAGAAGACTATGTGCCTTGATTTTACATTTTTTTTAAATTATGCCCATTTGAATCTTGGTAAAATCCTAGGTTTGACCATGATTTAAACAAGTTTGTTTATCAACTTGAATGCTTGCTATATGACATCAGAAGACTATGTGTTTGGTTTTTGTTTTTTGAATTTGTTATGCCCATTTGAATCTTAGTCAAATCCTAGGTTTGAATATATATGTCTAGACCTTGTATATCAACTTGAATGCTTACTATACATATGACATAAGAATGTTATGTGCTTTGGTTTTTCATTCTTTTCATTTTTTCTGAATTTTTAGGGCCATTTGAATCTTGGTCAAATCCTTGGTTTGACCAAGATTTAAACAAATTTAAAACATGAAAATGAAAAGGGAAGTCTGTATCCTTCTTAGTCACTCTAAAATGAAGCTTTTGGGATGTTCTTTAAATTTCAATGTTTGAAACCCAAAACGACTTCCCTTCATGCTAGACTTCATAAGATCGACAGGGGGTAGATACATGATTTGTCTGGTTTGGATATATCTAGACCTTGTTTATCAACTTGATTGCTTACGATATGACATAAGAAGACTATGTGATTTGGTTTTTCATTTTTATGATTTTTTTGAATTTTGTGCCCACCCATTTGTATCTTCGTCAAATCCTAGGTTTGACCAAGATAATTTAAACAAGTTTAAAACATGAAAATGTAAAGGGAAGCATGTATCCTTCTTAGTCACTCTAAAATGAAGCTTTTGGGAGGTTTTTGAAATTTCGATGTTTGAAACCCAAAACCACTTCTCTTCACATGCTTGACTTCATAAGACAGAGTTTAGGGGTTAGGGGTATAGATACATGATTTGTCTGGTTTGAATATGTCTAGACCTTGTTTATCAACTTGAATGCTTACTATATGACATAAGAAGACTATGTGATTTGGTTTTTCATTTTTCTGTTTTTTAATTATTTTTCTGCCCATTTGAATCTTGGTCAAATCCTAGGTTTGAACAAGATTTAGACAAGTTTAACACGTGAAATTAAACGAATAAGTAAGCATTGATCCTTCTTAGTCACTCCAAAATGTACCAATTGATAGTGTTAACTTTGCTTCATGGAAAAAATAATGTCATGTAAATGAGTTAACTTGGATTTCCTACCCTTGAATCCATAGGAAACTTTGTTCTAATGCACTATTATAATCAACCGAGTTTTTACACCAACAGGTCTGTCACTTACGTGTGGTGCCCACGCGTGAGGTCCCACACTTGAGTGAGCACAAGTCACGTGCAATAGGTACGCCAACTCCCAGCCATCTTCTTTGTCAAGAGAAGACGCATCAGGATGCGTATTGGAAGTCCGTGGGTCCTTCTGGATCCTTCGGTTGTCCCTCTCACAAAAAAAAAACAAATCTATCTCATTCTCGGCCTCGCTCGACTCGCTCGCTCGCTCGCTCGCACGTCCTGCGCACTGACAAACCCTGCACAACAGTCAACATCATCATCATCACCCGAAAAAGGGGAGACACCATAATGCTCTGCCTTTTTTCTCTCCTTCCGAGTGATCCCTCTTCCTCCGAGTTTCACTCGACGGGCAAACGCACATCTGCAGCATAGTAATAATAAAAAGGTAGAAAAATCGATATACTAATCTATAATTAAATAGGTTAAACTAGGGTTTTGCCCTGTACTACAGATCAAGGTTCAAAAAAAATCCAACTACGGGGTTCGAACAACACGATTCTAATCCAAGAACTTTTTCGACCTCATCCAAGTGGCCTCAAACTATAGGGTTAGCATCTAGTGCAGTATGTGTGAAAATGTATGCACTATGTGTGCTATAACTTGTATGTCTTTCAAATTTGAACCAACTTTGAATAAGTTTGAAATATTTGAAATGGGGCTTTTGGCTTAAACGTTTGAAACTCAAAACGATTCTCTTCATGCTAGACTTCATAAGACCGAGTTTAGGGTTAGGGGTAGATACATGATTTGTCTGGTTTGAATATATCTAAACCTTGTTTATCAACTTTAATGCTAACTTCTCAGTCACTCTAAAATGAAGTTTTTGGAGGTTTTTGAAATTTCCATCTTTGAAACCCAAAACCACTTCTCTTCATGCTTGACTTCATAAGAAAAAGTTTAGGGTTAGGGGGTATAGATACATGATTTGTATGGTTTGAATATGTCCAAACCTTGTTTATCAACTTGAATATGCTTACTATATGACATAAGAAGACTATGTACTTTGGTTTTTAATTTTTCTGACTTTTTTAATTTTCTGCGCATTTGAATCATATCTTGGTCAAATCCTAGGTTTCACCAAGATTTAGACAAGTTTAACACGTGAAAACGAGTAAGTAAGCATGGATCCTTCTTAGTCACTCTAAAATGAAGCTTTTGGGATGTTCTTGAAATTTCCATGTTTGAAACCCAAAACCACTTCTCTTCATGATTGACTTCCATAAGATCGACGAGATCAGTTTAGGGTTAGGGGTAGATATATACATGATTTTTTGGTTTGAATATGTCTAGACCTTGTTTATCAACTTGAATGCTTACTATACATATGACATAAGAATGCTATGTGCTTTGGTTTTTCATTCTCTTTTTGATTTTTTTCTAAATTTTTAGGCCCATTTGAATCTTGGTCAAATCCTTGGTTTGACCAAGATTTAAACAAGTTTAAAACATGAAAATGAAAAGGGAAGTCAGTATCCTTCGTAGTCACTCTAAAATGGAGAAGCTTTTGGGATGTTCTTGTAATTTCTATGTTTGAAACCGAAAACGAGTTCCCTTCACATGCTAGTAGACTAGCTTCATAAGATCGACAGTAGGGGTAGATACATGATTTGTCTGGTTTGGATATATCTAGACCTTGTTTATCAACTTTAATGCTTACTATATGACATATATAAGAAAACTATTGCTTTGGTTTTTCCTTTTTCTGTTTTTTTTTATTTTGATGCCCATTTGAATCATGTCGAATCCTAGGTTTGACCAAGATAATTTAAACAAGTTTAAAACATGAAAATTAAAAGGGAAGCATGTATCCTTCTTAGTCACTCTAAAATGAAGCTTTTGGGAGGTTTTTGAAATTTCGATGTTTGAAACCCAAAACCACTTCTCTTCACATGCTTGACTTCATAAGACAGAGTTTAGGGGGTTAGGGGTATATATAGATACATGATTTGTCTGGTTGAATATGTCTAGACCTTGTTTATCAACTTTAATGCTTACTATATGACATAAGAAAACTATTGCTTTGGTTTTTCTTTTTCTGATTTTTTTGAATTTTGATGCCCATTTGAATCTTGTCAAATTCTAGGTTTGACCAAGATTTAAACAAGTTTAAAACATGAAAATGAAAAGGGAAGCATGTAACCTTCTCAGTCACTCTAAAATGAAGTTTTTGGGAGGTTTTTGATATTTCCATGTTTGAAACCCGAAACCACTTCTCTTCATGCTTGACTTCATAAGACAGAGTTTAGGGTTAGGGGTAGATACATGATTTGTGTATGGGTTGAATATGTCCAAACCTTGTTTATCAACTTGAATATGCTTATGTGCTTTGGTTTTTATTTTTCTGATTTTTTGAATTTTATGCCCATAAATCTTGGTCAAATCCTAGGTTTGACCAGGATTTAAACAAGTTTAAAACATGAAATGAAAAGATAAGCCTGGATCCTTCTTAGTCACTCTAAAATGAAGCTTTTGGGAGGTTCTTGAAATTTCCATATTTGAAACCCAAAACCACTTCTCTACATGATTGACTTCATAAGACATAGTTTAATTAGAGTTTTAGGGGTAGATATATACATGATTTTTCTGGTTTGAATATATATGTCTAGACCTTGTTTATCAACTTGAATGCAGGCTTACTATACATATGACATAACAATGCTATATATGTGCTTTGGTTTTTCATTCTTTTGATTTTTTTCTGAATTTTTAGGGCCATTTGAATCTTGCATGGTTAAACTTGGGTTTTGCCCAGTTCTAAAGATCAAGGGTTCAAAAAAATCCAACTACGGGGTTCGAACAACACGATTCTAATCCAAGAATTTTTTCGACCTCATCCAAATGGCCTCAAACTATAGGGTTAGCATCTAGTGCAGTATGTGTGAAAATGTATGCACTATGTGTGCTATAACTTGTATGTCTTTCAAATTAAGTTGATAAACAAGGTCTAGACATATTCAAACCAGAATATTATCTTGCATTAGTACAAAAAGTTTCCTATGGATTCATCAAGGGTAGTAAAGCCAAGTTAACTCATTGTCATGACTAAGAAGGATCCATGCTTACTTTTTCATTTTCATGTTTTAAACTTGTTTAAATCTTGGTCAAACCTAGGATTTGACCAAGATTCAAATGGTCATAAAAAATCAAACAAAATAAAGAAAATCAAAAACCAAACCACATAGTCTTCTTATGTAATATACTAAGCATTCAAGTTGATCAACGAAGTCTAGACATATTCAAACCAGAAAAATCATGTATCTACCCCCTAACCCTAAACGTTGTCTTATGAAGTCAAGCATGAAGAGAAGAAGTGGTTTTGGGTTTCAAACATGGAAATTTCAAAAACCCACCCAAAAGCTTCATTTTGGAGTGACTAAGAAGGATCCAAGCTTACTTTTTCATTTTCATGTTTCAAACTTGTTTAAATCTTTGTCAAACCTAGGATTTGACCAAGATTCAAATGGGCATAAAAATTCAAAAAAGAAATCAAAAAAATGAAACACCAAAGCACATAAACTTCTTATGTCATATAGTAATTAAGCATTCATGTTGATCAACAAAGTCTATATATATTTAAACAAGAAAAATCATGTATATATACCCCCAAACCCAAAACCACTTCTCTTCACATGCTTGACTTCATAAGACAGAGTTTAGGGGTTAGGGGTATAGATACATGATTTGTCTGGTTTGAATATGTCTAGACCTTGTTTATCAACTTGAATGCTTACTATGTGATTTGGTTTTTCATTTTTCTGTTTTTTAATTATTTTTCTGCCCATTTGAATCTTGGTCAAATCCTAGGTTTGAACAAGATTTAGACAAGTTTAACACGTGAAATTAAACGAATAAGTAAGCATTGATCCTTCTTAGTCACTCCAAAATGTACCAATTGATAGTGTTAACTTTGCTTCATGGAAAAAATAATGTCATGTAAATGAGTTAACTTGGATTTCCTACCCTTGAATCCATAGGAAACTTTGTTCTAATGCACTATAATAATCAACCGAGTTTTTACACCAACAGGTCTGTCACTTACGTGTGGTGCCCACGCGTGTGGTCCCACACTTGAGTGAGCACAAGTCACGTGCAATAGGTACGCCAACTCCCAGCCATCTTCTTTGTCAAGAGAAGACGCATCAGGAATTCAGGATGCGTATTGGAAGTCTGTGGGTCCTTCTGGATCCTTCGGTTGTCCCTCTCACAAAAAAAAAACAAATCTCTCTCATTCTCGGCCTCGCTCGACTCGCTCGCTCGCTCGCTCGCACCTCCTGCGCACAGACAAACCCAGCACAACAGTCAACATCACCAGAAAAAGAATATACACCAACAATAAGAGGGTACCCGTTACTTCTCTCACTTCTTCTACTTACGAGTGATTCCTCTTCCTCAGATTTTCACTCGACGGGCAAACACACATGTGCTGCATAGTAATAATAAAAAAGTAAAAGAATCGACTACGAATCTATTATTAAATAGGTTATAAACTAGGGTTTTCCCCAGTACTACAGATCAAGTTGAAAAAAAAAATCCAACTACGGGGTTTGATTTTGGCCTACAAATAAAAAATTAAATAAGTTGAACTAGTATTCCTCTAAAAAATCATTTTGGTTTGCATTGTTTGATAATTTTCATAGCTAGAGTGCATCACAATTTTTTGATTTCATGCTTTGCTTTGCCAATTTTGATTTTTTCTAACCACCTTCTCTTTGATTTCAAATTTAGGTCAAACTATCGGTGCCTACTATGTGTTCTACTTGAATTGGATGCAGCATGCGCACATGATATGTTTTGCCATTGTTTTGGGCTTCCACACATCTTGGGGCATCCAAGTATTTAAGTTACCTTGTTTTTTAATTGTAATTCATGTACCCTTTCCTCCCAATTAAATTTTGGTTTTACATTTTTAATTTTTTTTTAAATTTTTATGCCCATTCTGATGTCATATAGTTAGCATTTAAGTTGATAAACAAGGTCTGGGCATATTCAAACCAAAAAATCATGTATCTACCCCCTAACGCTAAACTCTGTCATATGAAGTCAAGCATATGAAGAGAAGTGGTTTTGGGTTTCAAACATGGAAATTTCCATGCTTGAAACCAAAAACCACTTCTCTTCATGCATGCTTGACTTCATAAGACAGGGTTTAGGGTTAGGTGGTAGATACACGATTTTCCTGGTTTGAATATGTTTAGACCTTGTTTATCAAATTAATTGAATGCTTACTATATAACATAAGAGAAGACCTTGTTTTTTTTTGAATTTTTATACCCATTCGAATCTTTGTCAAATCCTTGGTTCCACCAAGATTTGAATAAGTTAAAAACATGAATATGAAAAAGTAAGCATGTATGCTTCTTAGTCACTTCAAAATGAAGCTCTTGGGAGGGTTTTTGAATTTCCATGTTCGAAACCAAAAACCACATATCTTCATGCTTGACTTCATGAAACAAAGTTTAGGGTGTTATGGGTAGATACATGCATGATTTTTCTTGTTTGAATATGTCTAGAACTTGTTTATCAACTTAATTGAATGCCTACTATATAACATAAGAAGACCTTTTTTGTATTTTTTAAATTTTTATACCCATTTGAATCTTGGTCAAATCCTAGGTTTCACCAAGATTTGAATAAGTTTAAAACATGAATATGAAAAAGTAAGCATGCATGTATGCTTCTTAATTAATCACTTCGAAATGAAGCTCTTGGGAGGGTTTTTGAAATTTCCATGTTTGAAACCAAAAACCACATATCTTCATGCATGCGCTTGACTTCATGAGACAGAGTTTAGTGTTAGGGGGTAGATACATGATTTCTCTCGTTTGAATATGTTTGAAACCAAAAACCACATATCTCTGGTTTGCCCGCACTTAGAAATGATATTTGCATCACTTATCATATATGTTTGCCCATTTGAATCTTGTCAAATCCTAGATTTGACCAAGATAATTTAAACAAGTTTAAAACATGAAAATGAAAAGGCAAGCTTGTATCCTTCTTAGTCACTCTAAAATGAAGTTTGGGGAGATTTTTGAAATTTCCATGCTTGAAACCAAAAAACCACTTCTCTTCATGCTTGACTTCATAAAGACAGAGTTTGGGGATATATAGGGGTAGATACATGATTTTTCTGGTTTGATATGTCTAGACCTTGTTTATCAACTTAATTGAATGCTTACTATATGACATAAGAAGACTATGTGCCTTGATTTTACATTTTTTTAAATTATGCCCATTTGAATCTTGGTCAAATCCTAGGTTTGACCATGATTTAAACAAGTTTAAAACATGAATATGAAAATTAAGCATGTATCCTTCGTAGTCACTCCAAAATGAAGCTCTTGAGAGGGTTTTTGAAATTTCCATGTTCGAAACCAAAAAACCACGTACTTCTCTTCATGCTTGACTTCATAAGACAGAGTTTGGGGTTAGGGGTAGCTTGATACATGATTTTTCTCGTTTGAATATGTCTAGAGCTTGTTTATCAACTTAATTGAATGCTTACTATATGACATAAGAAGACTATGTGCCTTGATATTTCATTTTTTAAAAATTATGCCCTTTTGAATATTGGTCAAAACCTAGGTTTGACAAAGATTTAAAAAAGATTAAAACATGAAAATGAAAAAGTAAGCCTTGATCCTTCTTATTAACTCCAAAATGAAGGTTTTTGGGAGGGTTTTTGAAATATCCATGTTTGAAACCCAAAACCACTTCTCTTCGTGCAGAGTTTAGGGTTAGGGGTAGCTAGACACATGAATTTTCTGGTTTGATATGTCTAGACCTTGTTTATCAACTTAATTGAATGCTTACTATATGACATAAGAAGACTATGTGCCTTGATTTTACATTTTTTTTTAAATTATGCCCATTTGAATCTTGGTAAAATCCTAGGTTTGACCATGATTTAAACAAGTTTGTTTATCAACTTGAATGCTTGCTATATGACATCAGAAGACTATGTGTTTGGTTTTTGTTTTTTGAATTTGTTATGCCCATTTGAATCTTAGTCAAATCCTAGGTTTGAATATATATGTCTAGACCTTGTATATCAACTTGAATGCTTACTATACATATGACATAAGAATGTTATGTGCTTTGGTTTTTCATTCTTTTCATTTTTTCTGAATTTTTAGGGCCATTTGAATCTTGGTCAAATCCTTGGTTTGACCAAGATTTAAACAAATTTAAAACATGAAAATGAAAAGGGAAGTCTGTATCCTTCTTAGTCACTCTAAAATGAAGCTTTTGGGATGTTCTTTAAATTTCAATGTTTGAAACCCAAAACGACTTCCCTTCATGCTAGACTTCATAAGATCGACGGGGGTAGATACATGATTTGTCTGGTTTGGATATATCTAGACCTTGTTTATCAACTTGATTGCTTACGATATGACATAAGAAGACTATGTGATTTGGTTTTTCATTTTTCTGATTTTTTTGAATTTTGTGCCCACCCATTTGTATCTTCGTCAAATCCTAGGTTTGACCAAGATAATTTAAACAAGTTTAAAACATGAAAATGTAAAGGGAAGCATGTATCCTTCTTAGTCACTCTAAAATGAAGCTTTTGGGAGGTTTTTGAAATTTCGATGTTTGAAACCCAAAACCACTTCTCTTCACATGCTTGACTTCATAAGACAGAGTTTAGGGGTTAGGGGTATAGATACATGAATTGTCTGGTTTGACTATGTCTAGACCTTGTTTATCAACTTGAATGCTTTATATATGACATAAGAAGACTATGTGATTTGGTTTTTCATTTTTCTGTTTTTTAATTATTTTTACGCCCATTTGAATCTTGGTCAAATCCTAGGTTTGAACAAGATTTAGACAAGTTTAACACGTGAAATTAAACGAATAAGTAAGCATTGATCCTTCTTAGTCACTCCAAAATGTACCAATTGATAGTGTTAACTTTGCTTCATGGAAAAAATAATGTCATGTAAATGAGTTAACTTGGATTTCCTACCCTTGAATCCATAGGAAACTTTGTTCTAATGCACTATTATAATCAACCGAGTTTTTACACCAACAGGTCTGTCACTTACGTGTGGTGCCCACGCGTGAGGTCCCACACTTGAGTGAGCACAAGTCACGTGCAATAGGTACGCCAACTCCCAGCCATCTTCTTTGTCAAGAGAAGACGCATCAGGATGCGTATTGGAAGTCCGTGGGTCCTTCTGGATCCTTCGGTTGTCCCTCTCACAAAAAAAAAACAAATCTATCTCATTCTCGGCCTCGCTCGACTCGCTCGCTCGCTCGCTCGCACGTCCTGCGCACTGACAAACCCTGCACAACAGTCAACATCATCATCATCACCCGAAAAAGGGGAGACACCATAATGCTCTGCCTTTTTCTCTCCTTCCGAGTGATCCCTCTTCCTCCGAGTTTCACTCGACGGCAAACGCACATCTGCAGCATAGTAATAATAAAAAGGTAGAAAAATCGATATACTAATCTATAATTAAATAGGTTAAACTAGGGTTTTGCCTGTACTACGAGATCAAGGTTCAAAAAATCCAACTACGGGGTTCGAACAACACGATTCTAATCCAAGAACTTTTTCGACCTCATCCAAGTGGCCTCAAACTATAGGGTTAGCATCTAGTGCGGTATGTGTGAAAATGTATGCACTATGTGTGCTATAACTTGTATGTCTTTCAAATTTGAACCAACTTTGAATAAGTTTGAAATATTTGAAATGGGGCTTTTGGCTTAAACGTTTGAAACTCAAAACGATTCTCTTCATGCTAGACTTCATAAGACCGAGTTTAGGGTTAGGGGTAGATACATGATTTGTCTGGTTTGAATATGTCTAAACCTTGTTTATCAACTTTAATGCTAACTTCTCAGTCACTCTAAAATGAAGTTTTTGGAGGTTTTTGAAATTTCCATCTTTGAAACCCAAAACCACTTCTCTTCATGCTTGACTTCATAAGAAAAAGTTTAGGGTTAGGGGGTATAGATACATGATTTGTATGGTTTGAATATGTCCAAACCTTGTTTATCAACTTGAATATGCTTACTATATGACATAAGAAGACTATGTACTTTGGTTTTTAATTTTTCTGACTTTTTTAATTTTGCGCATTTGAATCATATCTTGGTCAAATCCTAGGTTTCACCAAGATTTAGACAAGTTTAACACGTGAAAACGAGTAAGTAAGCATGGATCCTTCTTAGTCACTCTAAAATGAAGCTTTTGGGATGTTCTTGAAATTTCCATGTTTGAAACCCAAAACCACTTCTCTTCATGATTGACTTCCATAAGATCGACAGATCAGTTTAGGGTTAGGGGTAGATATATACATGATTTTTTGGTTTGAATATGTCTAGACCTTGTTTATCAACTTGAATGCTTACTATACATATGACATAAGAATGCTATGTGCTTTGGTTTTTCATTCTCTTTTTGATTTTTTTCTAAATTTTTAGGCCCATTTGAATCTTGGTCAAATCCTTGGTTTGACCAAGATTTAAACAAGTTTAAAACATGAAAATGAAAAGGGAAGTCAGTATCCTTCGTAGTCACTCTAAAATGGAGAAGCTTTTGGGATGTTCTTGTAATTTCTATGTTTGAAACCGAAAACGAGTTCCCTTCACATGCTAGTAGACTAGCTTCATAAGATCGACAGGCCGGGGGTAGATACATGATTTGTCTGGTTTGGATATATCTAGACCTTGTTTATCAACTTTAATGCTTACTATATGACATATATAAGAAAACTATTGCTTTGGTTTTTCCTTTTTCTGTTTTTTTTTATTTTGATGCCCATTTGAATCATGTCGAATCCTAGGTTTGACCAAGATAATTTAAACAAGTTTAAAACATGAAAATTAAAAGGGAAGCATGTATCCTTCTTAGTCACTCTAAAATGAAGCTTTTGGGAGGTTTTTGAAATTTCGATGTTTGAAACCCAAAACCACTTCTCTTCACATGCTTGACTTCATAAGACAGAGTTTAGGGGGTTAGGGGTATATATAGATACATGATTTGTCTGGTTGAATATGTCTAGACCTTGTTTATCAACTTTAATGCTTACTATATGACATAAGAAAACTATTGCTTTGGTTTTTCTTTTTCTGATTTTTTTGAATTTTGATGCCCATTTGAATCTTGTCAAATTCTAGGTTTGACCAAGATTTAAACAAGTTTAAAACATGAAAATGAAAAGGGAAGCATGTAACCTTCTCAGTCACTCTAAAATGAAGTTTTTGGGAGGTTTTTGATATTTCCATGTTTGAAACACAAAACCACTTCTCTTCATGCTTGACTTCATAAGACAGAGTTTAGGGTTAGGGGTAGATACATGATTTGTGTATGGGTTGAATATGTCCAAACCTTGTTTATCAACTTGAATATGCTTATGTGCTTTGGTTTTTATTTTTCTGATTTTTTTGAATTTTATGCCCATAAATCTTGGTCAAATCCTAGGTTTGACCAGGATTTAAACAAGTTTAAAACATGAAATGAAAAGATAAGCCTGGATCCTTCTTAGTCACTCTAAAATGAAGCTTTTGGGAGGTTCTTGAAATTTCCATATTTGAAACCCAAAACCACTTCTCTACATGATTGACTTCATAAGACATAGTTTAATTAGAGTTTTAGGGGTAGATATATACATGATTTTTCTGGTTTGAATATATATGTCTAGACCTTGTTTATCAACTTGAATGCATGCTTACTATACATATGACATAACAATGCTATATATGTGCTTTGGTTTTTCATTCTTTTGATTTTTTTCTGAATTTTTAGGGCCATTTGAATCTTGCATGGTTAAACTTGGGTTTTGCCCAGTTCTAAAGATCAAGGGTTCAAAAAAATCCAACTACGGGGTTCGAACAACACGATTCTAATCCAAGAATTTTTTCGACCTCATCCAAATGGCCTCAAACTATAGGGTTAGCATCTAGTGCAGTATGTGTGAAAATGTATGCACTATGTGTGCTATAACTTGTATGTCTTTCAAATTAAGTTGATAAACAAGGTCTAGACATATTCAAACCAGAATATTATACTGCATTAGTACAAAAAGTTTCCTATGGATTCATCAAGGGTAGTAAAGCCAAGTTAACTCATTGTCATGACTAAGAAGGATCCATGCTTACTTTTTCATTTTCATGTTTTAAACTTGTTTAAATCTTGGTCAAACCTAGGATTTGACCAAGATTCAAATGGTCATAAAAAATCAAACAAAATAAAGAAAATCAAAAACCAAACCACATAGTCTTCTTATGTAATATACTAAGCATTCAAGTTGATCAACGAAGTCTAGACATATTCAAACCAGAAAAATCATGTATCTACCCCCTAACCCTAAACGTTGTCTTATGAAGTCAAGCATGAAGAGAAGAAGTGGTTTTGGGTTTCAAACATGGAAATTTCAAAAACCCACCCAAAAGCTTCATTTTGGAGTGACTAAGAAGGATCCAAGCTTACTTTTTCATTTTCATGTTTCAAACTTGTTTAAATCTTTGTCAAACCTAGGATTTGACCAAGATTCAAATGGGCATAAAAATTCAAAAAAGAAATCAAAAAAATGAAACACCAAAGCACATAAACTTCTTATGTCATATAGTAATTAAGCATTCATGTTGATCAACAAAGTCTATATATATTTAAACAAGAAAAATCATGTATATATACCCCCAAACCCAAAACCACTTCTCTTCACATGCTTGACTTCATAAGACAGAGTTTAGGGGTTAGGGGTATAGATACATGATTTGTCTGGTTTGACTATGTCTAGACCTTGTTTATCAACTTGAATGCTTACTATGTGATTTGGTTTTTCATTTTTCTGTTTTTTAATTATTTTTCTGCCCATTTGAATCTTGGTCAAATCCTAGGTTTGAACAAGATTTAGACAAGTTTAACACGTGAAATTAAACGAATAAGTAAGCATTGATCCTTCTTAGTCACTCCAAAATGTACCAATTGATAGTGTTAACTTTGCTTCATGGAAAAAATAATGTCATGTAAATGAGTTAACTTGGATTTCCTACCCTTGAATCCATAGGAAACTTTATTCTAATGCACTATTATAATCAACCGAGTTTTTACACCAACAGGTCTGTCACTTACGTGTGGTGCCCACGCGTGAGATCCCACACTTGAGTGAGCACAAGTCACGTGCAATAGGTACGCCAACTCCCAGCCATCTTCTTTGTCAAGAGAAGACGCATCAGGATGCGTATTGGAAGTCTGTGGGTCCTTCTGGATCCTTCGGTTGTCCCTCTCACAAAAAAAAACAAATCTCTCTCATTCTCGGCCTCGCTCGACTCGCTCGCTCGCTCGCTCGCTCGCACCTCCTGCGCACTGACAAACCCTGCACAACAGTCAACATCACCAGAAAAAGAATATACACCATCAATAAGAGGGGCCCCGTGACTGCTCTCCCTTCTTCTCCTTCCGAGTGATTCCTCTTCCTCCGAGTTTCACTCGACGGGCAAACACACATGTGCTGCATAGTAATAATAAAAAAGTAAAAGAATCGACTACGAATCTATTATTAAATAGGTTATAAACTAGGGTTTTCCCCAGTACTACAGATCAAGTTGAAAAAAAAAATCCAACTACGGGGTTTGATTTTGGCCTACAAATAAAAAATTAAATAAGTTGAACTAGTATTCCTCTAAAAAATCATTTTGGTTTGCATTGTTTGATAATTTTCATAGCTAGAGTGCATCACAATTTTTTGATTTCATGCTTTGCTTTGCCAATTTTGATTTTTTCTAACCACCTTCTCTTTGATTTCAAATTTAGGTCAAACTATCGGTGCCTACTATGTGTTCTACTTGAATTGGATGCATCATGCGCACATGATATGTTTTGCCATTGTTTTGGGCTTCCACACATCTTGGGGCATCCAAGTATTTAAGTTACCTTGTTTTTTAATTGTAATTCATGTACCCTTTCCTCCCAATTAAATTTTGGTTTTACATTTTTAATTTTTCATGTTTTAAACATGTTTAAATCTTGGTCAAACCTATTATTTGACAAAGAATCAGATGGGCTTAAAATTTCAAAAAAATCAAAAAATGAAAAACCAAAGCATGCAGTCTTCTTATGTCATATATATATTACACATTCAAGTTGATAAACAAGGTTTGGACATATTCAAACCAAAAAATCATGTATCTACCCCCTAACGCTAAACTCTGTCATATGAAGTCAAGCATATGAAGAGAAGTGGTTTTGGGTTTCAAACATGGAAATTTCCATGAATATGAAACATGAATATGAAACATGAATATGAAAAAGTAAGCATGCATGTATGCTTCTTAATTAATCACTTCGAAATGAAGCTAGCTCTTGGGAGGGTTTTTGAAATTTCCATGTTTGAAACCAAAAACCACATATCTTCATGCATGCGCTTGACTTCATGAGACAGAGTTTAGTGTTAGGGGGTAGATACATGATTTCTCTCGTTTGAATATGTTTGAAACCAAAAACCACATATCTCTGGTTTGCCCGCACTTAGAAATGATATTTGCATCACTTATCATATGTTTGCCCATTTGAATCTTGTCAAATCCTAGATTTGACCAAGATAATTTAAACAAGTTTAAAACATGAAAATGAAAAGGCAAGCTTGTATCCTTCTTAGTCACTCTAAAATGAAGTTTGGGGAGGTTTTTGAAATTTCCATGCTTGAAACCAAAAACCACTTCTCTTCATGCTTGACTTCATAAGACAGAGTTTGGGGATATATAGGGGTAGATACATGATTTTTCTGGTTTGATATGTCTAGACCTTGTTTATCAACTTAATTGAATGCTTACTATATGACATAAGAAGACTATATGCCTTGATTTTACATTTTTTTTTAAAATTATGCCCATTTGAATCTTGGTCAAATCCTAGGTTTGACCATGATTTAAACAAGTTTAAAACATGAATATGAAAATTAAGCATGTATCCTTCGTAGTCACTCCAAAATAAAGCTCTTGAGAGGGTTTTTGAAATTTCCATGTTTGAAACCAAAAAACCACGTACTTCTCTTCATGCTTGACTTCATAAGACAGAGTTTGGGGTTAGGGGTAGCTTGATACATGATTTTTCTCGTTTGAATATGTCTAGACCTTGTTATCAACTTAATTGAATGCTTACTATATATATGACATAAGAAGACTATGTGCCTTGATTTTCCATTTTTTGTTTTTTCTGAATATTTATGCCCATTTGAATCTTGGTCAAATCCTAGGTTTGACCATGATTTAAACAAGTTTAATAAACATGAATATGAAATTTCCATGATTTATACCAAAAACCACTTCTCTTCATGCTTGACTTCATAAGTTAGGGTTTAGGGATATATAGGGGGTACATTCATCATGATTTTTCTGGTTTGAATATGTCCAGAGCTTGTTTATCAACTTAATTGAATGCTTACTATATGACATAAGAAGACTATGTGCCTTGATTTTTCATTTTTTTAAATTATGCCCATTTGAATCTTGGTCAAATCCTAGGTTTGAGCAAGATTTAAACAAGATTAAAACATGAAAATGAAAAATTAAGCCTTGATCCTTCTTATTCACTCCAAAATGAAGCTTTTGGGAGGGTTTTTGAGATATCCAGGTTTGAAACCCAAAACCACTTCTCTTCATGCATAGTTTAGGGTTAGGTGTAGATACATGAATTTTTGGTTTATAGTAAGCATTCAAGTTGATAAACAAGGTTTAGACATATTCAAACTAGAAAAATCATGTATATACCCCCTAAGGCTAAACTCTGTGATATATATGAAGTCAAGCATATAAGAGGAATGGTTTTGAGTTTCAAACATGGAAAATTCAAAAACCCTCCCAAAAGCTTCATTTTTTGAGTGAATAAGAAGGATCCAGGCTTACTTTTTCATTTTCATGTTACTGACTTGTTTAATTCTTGGTCAAACCTAGGATTTGACCAAGATTCAAATAGGGCATAAAAATTCAATAAAGAATTCACAAAATGAAAAACCAAAGCACATAATTAAGCTTCTTAAGTTATAGTAAGCATTCATGTTGATCAACAGAGTCTATACATATTTAAACATTAAAAATCATGTATATACCCCAACCCTAAACTCTGTCTAATGAAGTCAAGGACGAAGAGAAGTGGTTTTCGGTTTTTTTTTTGAATTTTTATGCCCATTTGAATCTTGGTCAAATCCTTGCAGGTTTGACCAATATTTAAACAAGTTTAAAACATGAAAATGAAAAGTAAGTGTGGATCCTTCTTATTCACTCAAAAATGAAGCTTTTGGGAGGTTTTTTTAAATTTTCCATGTTCGAAACCCAAAATGATATCTCTCCGTGCTTTACTTCATAAGACAAAGTTTAGGGGTAGGGGGTAGATACATGATTTTTCTGGTTTGAATATGTCTAGACCTTGTTTATCAACTTGAATGCTTATTATGTGACATCAAAAGACTATGTGTTTAGTTTTTTTTTGAATTTGTTATGCCCATTTGAATCTTGGTCAAATCCTAGGTTTGACCAAGATTTAAACCAGTTTAAAACATGAAAATGAAAAGTAAGCCTGGATTCTTCTTAGTCACTCCAAAATGAAGCTTTTGGGAGGTTTTTTAAATTTCCATGTTTGAAACCCAAAACCACTCCTCTTAATGCTTGACTTCATAAGACAGAGTTTAGGGTTAGGGGCCAAGTATATACATGATTTTTCTTGTTTAAATATGTCTAGACTTTGTTTATCAACTTGAATGCTTACTATATGACATCAAAAGACTATGTGTTTGGTTTTGATTTTTTTGAATTTGTTATGTCCATTTGAATCTTGGTCAAATCCTAGGTTTGACCAAGATTTGAACCAATTTAAAACATGAAAATGAAAGCCTGGATTCTTCTTAGTCACTCCAAAATGAAGCTTTTGGGAGTTTTTTCAATTTCCAATGTTTGAAACCCAAAACCACTTTTCTTCATGCTTGACTTCATAAGACAGAGTTTAGGGTTAGGGGGTATATACAATATTTTTCTGGTTTGAATATGTCTAGACTTCGTTGATCAACTGTAATGCTTACTATATGACATAAGAAGCTTATGTGCTTTGGTTTTTTTTTTGATTTCTTTTTTGAATTTTTATGCCCACTTGAATCCTGGTCAGATCCTTTGTTTGACCAAGATTTAAACAAGTTAAAACATGAAAATGAAAAAGTAAGCCTGGCTCCTTCTTAGTCATGAAAATGAGTTAACTTGGCTTTCCAACCCTTGAATCCATAGGAAACTTTGTACTAATGCAGTATAATAATCACCCGAGTTTTTACACCAACAGGTCTGTCACTTACGTGTGGTGCCCATGCGTGAGGTCCCAAACTTCAGTGAGCACAAGTCACATGCGGTAGGCAGGCAAAATACCCGATCAATCCGGGCGGTGGCTGTTAAGGACCCGATCGCATTTCTTGCTTTCAGACTGGGGTCTACCATGTAAGAAGTTTGTTCCTTTTGGATGCATCACTCGTATTTGCAAGTTTTTTGGGGGTCCCGCAAATTCAGGGTAGCATCATGCCCCCCTTCCCACGCCAACACAAACAGAGTTCAACACAACCTAATTAAGCAAGGTTCAACACAGACATAGTTCAACAACCCCTAATTAAGCTAATAGGTTCACCACAAACGCTGCTGAGCAGCAAACATAAACAGAGTTCAACAAAAGATGCTGCTTTTGAAGCAGTAGGAGAGACAAACATGCACAACAGTTACGGAGTATATTTACCATCTTCTTCCTGGTCCCGCTTCTTACGCTTCTTGCTGCCCATACCTTTAATCTTTGGTGGCTTGGGCTTGGGAGGAGGCACACGACCGGTCTCGATAGCTTGGTTCAATTTCTTCCTTAGGAATAGCCCATAGGCCATGTGGTTGGCTATGAAGCCGGATCGGTTAACGGTTTCCCCAACTTTGAGACAGAGGACCCACCGGCTTCGGCATGCTGCGGGACGCTTCGAAAGTCAACCTTTATGCTCTTTGTGCGAAGGGGCAGCTGTTCCTGGCACCGATCCAGGGTTCACTCCAATACTTGTCGAACTTCCCGCCTTAAGCTTGTTGAGAGTGGCCACGGCCTTCCTATGACGCGACTCGACATCGCTGTCAACCTCATCGGTAGCAACTTTGATACATGCCAAATAAACAGGTGAAGCAAATATGTAGCAGTTGCAACTAATAATGAATATGAATCTAAAAAGATTCGACGCTAATTCAAAACCCTATAGCGCAAAAAAAAGAGGGAGAGACCATAGAGCAAATCGATACGGGGCTATGTTAAATAAGGGAGAGAGGTGAATCGGATGTGAAGCAAATATGTAGCGATTTGCAACTAATACTGAATATGAATCTAAAAAGATTCGACGCTAATTCAAAACGCTATAGCGCAAAAAAAGAGGGAGAGACCATAGCGCAAATCGATACGGGGCTATGTTGAATAAGGGAGAGAGGTGAATCGGAACATACTTCCTCCCCCTCGTCGACGATATTCTCGTCGAAGGTCGGCGGCGGCGGTTCAAAGATGAGTTCAACCTCGTCCTCGTCATCTAGGGGATGCTTCCCAAGAGAGTGGACCCATCTACCAACAGCATCAGATGCCGATGAGCGACCGATGGCCCGACCTTCGGCAATGGCCTCCGCTTCGTCTTTGGCATCCGCTGCGGCAATGATCGCCGCCGTTGCGGCCATGCGTGCTGCGGTCGCGGCTCGCACGCCTCCTCTGCGGGCTAAGGCCAGCCGCGCGGCTTTCGCTTTCGCTGCGTTGACGGCGTCGGTTGGGCTCTCCATCGGTGGAATGGGAAGGGGAAGTGAAGAGAGGGTTTTTTCCTAGTCCGTGGAGAGAGGGAGAAGTGTGGACGTGAAATGGATAGCGACGATATTTCAAGATTTGGGAGACATAGCACGAACCGGCGGATGACAGCGCGTGGGTGCATTACCTCATACCGCCTCTGTCCTAGAAAGAGCGTACGTGTGGGTTTTCAAGGCATATTAAGGATTTTATTATTACATTGGGAAAGCTGTCATCGACCATCACTTTCCTCTTCAACTTTTCCACCTCCAATGATCTAAATGCATGTAGTAAATAAGAAAACCATATTATGCTAAATACTACTACCTCCATCCCAAAGCGTAAGGCTTATATTATTTTTAGAAGCTCAAACTATGTCAAGGTAAACTAAGATTTTACCAAAAATCATTATCATGCAAAATACAAAATTAATATCAATACATAGACAACGATTTTTTTTGGTATGGTATCTACAAAATATTATATTAGTTGATAGATTGTTCTAAATTTTCGTCAACCTTTACTTGCTTTGACTCTTAAAAAAAGACTTAAGCTTTGTGATGGAGGTAGTACGTACTAGTCGTGAAGAAACTATATCCCTCGTGATGAGAAAGAAATATTTTTTACTACCACTCTTTTGTGGACAAATTTTGAAGTGCATTGCAAAACGAGAAGTACACTCTTTTATGGACAAATTTTAACTCTACACCCATTATTTCAGGATGGAGGGAGTATAACCCAACTTGTTTTTTCTTCTCGGGCACTACTGTTTGCTTTTTCCCTGTGCAATGCTTGGTTCTACCCTTTTTCTCAATGTAATGGTCACTTTAAGTCATTTTTTCCCACACACATTTATTTTGTACTTCTCTACGGTGTTGACCGTGCTACTACTATTTGTGTTAGTGCGCCAAAAACAAAATGTTATTTTTTAAGTGCCAAATTAATCTAGGGCGTTGGTTGTGAATCGGTGAACAAAAAAGAGATAGCCCAAAAGAGGAACACACCAAGGTACAAAAACTAGTATATATGCATGTTTCTATGTACATATATATGACCACAGGGTTTGTAGATAAAAAACATTCATATATGCGCTTACTATTAATATACATAAGTTTATGCTTTGATTCTCTTGGTTTAGGTATATATATGGTTAGGCATCACTACTAATTCAGAAAAAAACAAAAATGTAACTCTTCAAGTGAAGTCATTTTAAGTGACCTAACAACTAAAATTCATATATAGGATTTGTATAGGAATTATGTAGGATTTAGATCACATGTGAATTTTCCCCACACTAGTTGTTTGATTCATAGGAACATATCCTATAGGAATCTTGCAGTGCAAATCCTATAAGAATAAAACATTAGGTCATACCTCATGGAAAATTTCCTTTGGCACAATCAAACACAACTCATCTTCCTATATGATTCAACTAGCCATTAAATCTCAATCCTATGTTTTCCATATTTCTATGGTTTTCCCATCCTATGAATCAAAGGAGCCTTAGGGCTTATATCTTTTTTAGAAAGGCAAACTATGTTAAGATTGGCCAAGTTTTACGAAAAACCTTTAACATGCAAAATACAATGTTGAGTCATTTCGGTTGAATCGGAGGGAGTACATTTGACGTTATGGTACTATTTGACACTGCTTGGCTGTATTTTTTTTCGAACCAAACTTCCCCTTCATGAAGCTTTTATTTTAGCTTCGGTGACTTGATACATCCATATATCTAGACAAAGTTGAGTCAATTCATTTGAATCGGAGGGAGTACATTTGACTATATGGGTATTGTTTGACAAGCTTGCACTTGTCTTCTTTTTTGAACCAAAGCGCCCCCTTCACGAAGCTTTTATTTTGGGATAGAGCTTCACCGACTTGATACTTCCAAGTTTCACGGTGACTTGCTGCCACCATCCACCATCCATCTCAGATCCAATGTATGCGATCGACTTAGAATTTAAACTAAATAATTATTATAATTGCTCAGAAATATTTCAAGAACTTCCAGTTAATCGTGCATATTTCGATTTATATTTTGGTGAAGTTTCATTCGATTTGAATCAAAGGTTTGTGAGCAAATATATACTCCCTCCGGTTCATATTAATTGACTCTAATATGGATGTACTAGACACATTTTAGTTCTAGATACATCCATATTGAAGTCAATTAATATGAATCAGAGGGAGTATTTAGTTTAAACTAGTGCTCGTATACGTAAAAAGCTCTTTAATCACAAGCTAATCGTCCGAGTGGGATGAAATATTCACAGATTTTAGAACAAGGCATCTACATTTCTTGGATTTTTTTCATAATTTTTGTTTTTAGGTTCGAAATAAGAGATTAGTTTGGAACGTTGGATCTCAAATGGTTGGTAGATGGTGGCACCAAGTCACAATGAGATTTGGAGACTTCAAGTCACTGCAGCTCTGTCCTTTTATTTTGACAAACTGCAGAGCCGCTGGTGCATCTATGCTTGCGTACGGCCGACGCCGATTCTTAGCAAGGAAGTTCTTCCTATAAGTAGTACTAGTATCCATACTCCACTCCAAGGCATGTATAAAAAAAAGAACCCATCCCGTTCTCGTTTTCCCGATCACTCTTCTCTGAAGATGGAGGAGGCCCTCTTCTTGTGCCCCCTCTGCCTGCTGCCCTTCAACCCCCCATATCCAAGGTCGCTCCCTTCCGATTTCATTCTTAGGTTCACTGTGAGAAATGTCAATGACAAGCGATGCCACGTACGTTGTTCCGTGCAGTGCAAGGGCGGTCATATGGGCTGTCGGCGCTGCGTCGGCGAGCTTGCGCCGAACCCGTGCAAGAAGTGCGAGCAGCCGGCGTGGTTGCCGCCGTCGAATCGATCTGGGCCAAGATTGCCGCCGTCGAATCGATCTGGGGCAATGGTCAAGTGCGTCGGCTGCCAGAGCTTGGTCGCCTCCACGGAGTCCTACAAGCACTATATCGCGTGCCCGCATGGTCCGTGCGGCTGCACGAGAGGCCATCAATACCGGCTGCAGCTTCACCGGCCCGCCGCGGGAGCTCCTGGTACACCTCCAAGCATCCCACTCCATCCCAGTGTTTACGTTCCAGTATGGCATACCCGCCTGGTGCATAGTTCGTGTTCCGGTACAACCGCGGGGACACCTGTTCATCGGCAGTGGGGAAGAAGACGGTAGCGTGTTCGCCATCACCGTTGGAGCGCTCGGCCCGACCACCATTGTGTCCTGTGTGTGCATCAGGTCGGCCGCGTGCTTGTTTCCGATGTACAAGGCGCAGCTGTTGGTGATTGGTCCGCCGGCGCCGGCGACGGCTGGGACCCGATGACCTCTCGACGGACACCTTGATTTCGTTAATAGATCCGACGATCTACCCGACGCATAGCTCGATCATGTTGCAGAAGCTAACTTCTTTCCTTGCGGTGCCGCCCGTTCTGTGACGAGAATGGAGGGCAGCGTGTGTTGCCTATCTGCGTTTGCATCAACAAGAAGGTTATACAATAATCTTCGTTTAGTCATACTGCAATGTAGTTACTCGAAGATCGGAGGGAGTAGTTTAGTTCGAAGTAGGGTTCGTTCGGATGTATTTTGGACTTGTATAGTAGTAGTACTACTACTCCAGAACTATTACTAGCTAGTTGGAGTGCTAGAATGCAGCTCGGAGTATTATAGTATTTTGGCAGTACTACTAGTTATGTATGTGACTGCAAATTCAAACTAAAATGGACTATTTCTTGCTAATGTTGTTCTTTTGGAGTCATCATTTTTTTTCTGAACGTGTTAACTATGCTATTGTCTAAGGATTCGTTTAGATTTCTTTGGTTGAATTCATATTTCGTCTCTTCCTAATTTGGCAAAACTGCACTGTCATGGGCATTCTTACAAGGTCGCTGAAGTTTCAAAGTTTCTTAATGTATATTGCGTAGGGTGTACCCCCTTAACATGGATCTGTTGCATTTTTGGGTGGTAGTTTTTGTTGGCAATTTTCAGGACCATAAAAGAGCACGCCTTCGATTGAAATTTGAATTAGTGGCCGATACTAGCATGGAGTAGTGAAGTTTTTTTGTACTCCCTCGGTCCCACCAAAAGTGTCTCACCTTTGTTAAAATTTAGATGGATAGATGTATTTTTTTTTACAAAGTTGAGACAACTTTGGTGGGACGGAGCCACGGAGTCGTAGTTGATGGCGAGAAGGTTGATGCCTTGCTAGGTTGGTGTACGTTGCAAAAAGAACAAGGTTGGTGTGTATTTGTTTTATTTGTTCACCATAATACTGACATGGCCATCGATTTGATTAGACAACACAAGCCTGGGATGTTTCACTTATTTATTGTAGGAAGCACGATTAATGTTCTGTAATGATGGGGCTACTCCTATAGTCCGTCTGCTCGGCTCCTACTCGGGTGTCGGGTCACATTCACACTCTCCTCTTTTTTTGAACACATTCACACTCTCCTCTTTTTTTGAACACATTCACACTCTCCTCGAAACTGCAGTAGGCAGTATATGAGCGTCTCGGTTCACCTCCGTCGTCTATCCCCACTCCGCCCATCTTCCATAGCACGCGCCTGCGTCTCCGCCATGGCGCTTTCGCATCCTATCCAGCAGTGCCCAGTTTGAGAGCCTCTGTTCTCCAACTCAAACCCCCACCTGCCGCCATTGATCGCCATCTCTCTCCCAAAGTTCGAATCAGTAGATCGCCCAAGAAAATACCAACCCCATTGTACCACCTGCCTCATTGCGATGGCGAAATCGAGCAGGGTCTGTGGATCTGGGCTGTTTCACAAGGTGTTTACGGAAGGCCCCCTTGAAGTGCTCATCAGCCAGTGCGACGCCATCACCGCCGCGTCCCTAGTCGGTTCCTCCAAAAGTATTCTTCAGTCAGCCAAATACAGTGCCACTCTGCCTGCTTCTCAGCCGTTTGGCCTTCCGTGTGTTCTCTGTTGTGACCCGGCGGATAAACCATGGGCGGTGTTCAAGGAGGATTTGCCGGTGCACAGCAAGTGCAAACTACTGCCGCTGGACAGGTTCTCCTATGATGGCCTAATGCCACACGGTAAGGATGAGGAGCGGGCAGGCGCCAATGGAGATTGGATCGCCATGGTTGGCCCCGAAGGCAAGTGGAACCTCCTCAATGTCTACACTCATCGCAAGATTAAGCTTCCATATTTGAGGAACAAGTTGGAAACCACACACAATCCACTTATATTCGAGTATCAGCGTTCTGCTATTCAACTGCAGAAGATAGCTATTTGCCAAGTTCCTACAGCTGCTAGGGGGTATCAAGATTTCTCCCTTGTCGCAATCTTCGACTTTGCAATTGCCTACCTCCATGGCGAATATCCTCGTGAATGGATATTTCTTGAAAACCAGTTTCAGTACGGCGCCATATACTGCGATGCAATTATACATAACGGACTTGTGTTCGCCGTTACTGAGCTTGGAAATGTTTATGCATGGGATCCTAATCAATTTGGTAACATTTCCTCCCTATCTTTTTTATATACGTAACTTATATAGTATTTCACCTCTTATTTGTTGAACTGTCTTGGCATCTTTTGGCTTAAAGGAATTCCATAGGCGCACACCATAACCCTCTTGTGGTATGGACATATATAGAATTTAACATCTATAGGAATTTTAGTATGGTCTAATGTGCATGTTGTTCCTTAGGAAAAAGGCCCCCTAGTAATTAAGTTTCTTTATTATTACTCCCTAGAAAATTTAAGGTAGAGTAGAAATAGAATCAATAAAGGTGCCATGCAATATTGATAAAGACTTTCATTTGTTTATATTCAAACCATCTAAAATTTGGACCAATATTTTCGGGAACATGTTTTAAATCCACATGAAGTTTTACCAAGATGTTCGAAATATATTTCAAACCATCTTATGTTCGACCATGATTTTATAAAGTACTAGTATTGGCATCCCAATATCAAATCAATATCACTAGTAGATAAATCATGAAATATATTTTCATGTGACGTGCTCTTTCCTTTATCAAGGTCCTATAGTGCTCCCTGCTCCATTCATTCCGCGGACGGCTGGATTTGATGGCGATGATGATTTTGACTCTAATAGTCGTACGTGGTGGCTGGCAAGATCTCAAGATCGTTCTAGACTTCTCCTGGTCTATGCACGTGGCGTAATGGATTTTGACGCTGACGGTGCTCCAATGTATTATTATGATAGTACCCCTTCTGTCCATTGCGGTCGCTACTGTTCACGACTATTCGGGGTATACCTGCATTGTATTCTCGAATGACACTAGTCGGTTACTTCCAGCCAACCCGTGGGAAAGGGTTACTAATCTTGGAGACTATTCTATGTTCCTTGGGTTGAACTATCCGATTTTCATGCCAGTGGGTGGTGCAACATTTCCCCCAGGATATTTGACAAGAAGAAACTGCATCTACACCACGCCTCAGACCATTGGCTCTCAGTTTGACACATCACATCAAGAAATTTTCCGCTTCAGTCTAAATGGCGAAGACCACCAAAGCATATCTTTCTCAAGCAGCGGTCCAGGGGCCAACTGGCATACGGGGTTTTGGTTCATCCCAAGCTACACCAACGCGCTGGACTGGAACAAAGACAATCAGAGTTAGGGATATTTATGTAATAGTAGGATCATACTACTAGCTAGCTCAGTTGGTCTTGACTCCTATTTAACTATTTATAGCTAATGTACTTAGGTGATAAATTTATGCTATTTGCATGAACCCAGGTGCTTCTTTTAATTTGATCAAATACGGTCTATACACATGCATGGTTGTTTGGCTGTTTCAGTGTCCCTAGAGGCATACATATATACTGTTATTTAGCAATCTTTATTACAGTACAAAGGTCTTAACCTCATGGTTCACAGAAAGTATAAACGTAGATCAACCATCTAAACATAGAAGACATTCTAGCAATGTTGTTAGAATCGTGATTCTGAATTGGATCAGAACCTCTATGGTAGGATCGCAAAACGTAGAATCTTAACTTTTAGAATCGTAAAATCTTAGATTCTACTTAGCAGGATCGTTGAATCGTTCCACTCAATTTGGGTCGTAAAGTCGTAGAATCGTATAGTAGAATCATGATTCTGACAACTATGCATTCTAGTGTATGATTCTTACATATACACATCAACATCCTATCAGAAAATCTTAATGTGAATTGTACTGGCTGTACAAACCCGTGCATCATTCTCTAGCCGGTTGCACCCAAAAACCAAATCGTGGTACTTCATAGTTGACTGTATGTAGGACAACATACAGATCCAATGCGAAGCCATGGGTATCACCTGCATGAGTAACCATATTTCACATGGTTGGAGGTACTCCATATGGCATTTAAAATCATTCCTTGTCTTTCATATGGTCCTAAAAATAGTACAGTTGGATTTGTGGGTTTTAATTTTTTATTAACACACTCAATTGATTGCCCAAACATTGATTAATAATATTATTAAGGGGTGTGATGTTGAAAGCCATAAGAACAATGTGCCAAACAATCTTTGCTAGCGGACGGTAAATGTATACCCATCAGAAATAATCAGCAGACGTGCATGTTTCTTTGGTCAGAATAACTGCTGCACCATCTTAAAAGTAAATGGCATGACCATTTATTTGATTTGATAGCGTGCAGCTAGATGGCGTACATTACTATCTCTACTTCCTTGGGTCGCCCAAATCTGGAGTACTAAAAGCAAATCCTGGTGATTCATTTGACAAGACAACACAGATGCGACCAAATTTCTCCGTCCATATTATTATAATAATCTGGAGTGCGTTGCCTCGTTGCCTTCCAAGAGAAGCTGCATTCGTTGCCAAAAAAGAGAGAGAGGCTGTATTTATAACTATCTCACCGGCCGCCACTAGTACAAACCATCACTCCCTCTCCACCTCCACCTCCATCTCTTCCCTAGTAGCTCCACCTCCATATCGGCGACGGACCACAATCGCGCGGCTTCGACTTCATCTTCGACGGCGGCGGCGACAGAGGCGTGAGGCACCTTCTCCGCGGCGCATCACTCATCCTCGTCCCGCGGCAACAATGGCTGTATGTGAAATCACCATACCCTTTTGTATGGTAGAGATGATGATGTGCGGATAAAATTTTATTGGCGGTTGCTCATCCTTGTTTGAATATTTGGTGTAGATTCACATCTAGGGCAGGGTGTCAAGCGGGGTGGGTAGCGGGCTAGCTAGTTTCAGTGCGAGTGCTTTAAATCTGCTCTAATCTCAACCACTATTTGCTCTAATTTTCTGCTTTGCGGGACGATTCGCGGACGCCGCTTGCAACCCTAATCTAGGGTATTGATCCTAGTTTAGTAGACTACTAGGATTTACATGCCAATTTGTTTTTAGACTAGATCCGGATATTTGTCAATACTACTACGTACTTCTTCCGTTCGTATTTAATTGACTCTAGTTGAAAGCATCGACAGTTCATTTTCTTCTCTCCCTCTCGTCGACTAATTAAAACCGAACAGAGGGAGTATTAGGAATCCATGTGCATCCGTACTACCAGTAAGGTATTGCGTTGTTGCAGAGGCTCAGTGTAATCAATATCTTTCGATATTAATATACTCACTTTATCAGAAAATAAATTAGTAATCCATGTTCAAACTTGCTAGTTTGATCGACGTTTGATGATGATTTGTGAGGCCATGTATGGGCCTAGTTTGTTTTGCCTGGTGGTCAGTAGGCTGATGATTTATTTTTTTGCTTGGTCGATCTGTGGTC
Source organism: Lolium perenne (assembly GCF_019359855.2). Lineage (NCBI taxonomy): Eukaryota > Viridiplantae > Streptophyta > Magnoliopsida > Poales > Poaceae > Lolium > Lolium perenne. Next base: position 71,797,512 of record NC_067248.2, on the reverse strand, counting down.
GTTCCATGGCCACTGCTGATTAAGCATTACTAGAATCAACAATTTTTTGCTTGTCTGGTGATTGGAAGTGTATGCGCTAGCACCATCGCACGATGATTAGTCTTAATGGAGATGCAGATGTCGATCAAGAGGGAGAAACATATCTTGATCATGCATTTCTCACGAGATTACTTGGTGATTGGAAGTAGAATCCACAATTTGTTGTGCAAACTTCTCAACATATGCATATATTCGTTGAATTGGCTTTATGTGATCAATATTACTTCTTATTGCGAGATGGATGGAGGGGAAAGAGCGAAAAACCGATACTTAGTGAAATGACTTCTCATTACGTAACTTCGATATCCTAGATGACAAGGTAAATATATAGAACGATGATTCGTAGGTGATGAAAGCGAGAATCCACAATTTGCCGTGCAAACTTCTCAACATATGCATTTATTTGATTAATTAGTTTTATGTGATCAATAGTATTACTTATTCCAGATGGACGTAGGGGAAGGAACGAAAAAGCGGATGCTATGTGAAATGACTTCTAAATCTGTGTGTTCTGATATCCCGTATGACAAGGTAAACATATGGACCGACGCTTGTTTTGCTGCTGCCCCGTTAGATGGCTAGATGCTCTGGTCTAATTTCTGTTCATGTGCTTATTATTGCGAAACATAGAGTTGAAGAAAACTCTATATTGTGCGATGACAAAGGTGAAATGGCATGCAGTCTTTTAAACCTCCGACGCCACCTTGTTTCTTGTCTATGGAGACCGATGCACTGGACCTGGTACCGATGAGCCTATACGTGGCATCATCGTGCCACATGAAGAAGGTTGTGGATTGGGTTTACCCCTGCTGAAGAAAGCGGTGGTGCATTGGAGCTGCTAGTGTAGAGCCTCTAGTGAACGGTGTCGTGCCACGGGAATTCTCTGAACTAGAGCAAGACGGTTTACCTATTGTCAAGACCGATGTAACTGGTGCTGATGCTGGAGTTGCTACTGATGATCCTGCACCCGAAGTTGCCACGCCACCCGAAGGAGGTTTTGTATTGGTAGAACCCGTCATGACTATGCCTGATCTTGACCGGTGGTGGACCCGGAGCTGGTATGGTAGAGCCTCTAGCGAAAGGTGTCGTGCCACGAGAATCCTCTGAAGTGGATATTGGTGGTTTACCCTCTGTAGATACTGGTGGTCTACCTGGAGCTGGTATTGTAGAGATTTCAGCAAACAGTGCTGTCCCACCCAACTCCTATGAACTTGAGCATGTACCTGATGTGCCTTACGTAGAACCCGATGCACTGTAAGTAGTGGTGATGATTCCGCTGAATCTGATCAAGAAGGATCTGCATCTCGAGGACAAGATGTCATTGTCATTCACACGAACCCGAGCTGAAGTCGGCAACGGTAGCTTATATGGCACGGACTGTCCTTCAAGCTCTAAAGATCCGATTGGGTGGTTCACGGGACCAGCTACTCCAAGCCATTGTCACTACAAAAGACCAGCCAGCATGCTTCGTTATCTCCCCGCATCTTGTTTGACAAGCTGAAGCACCGCAAGCGGCGCATTGTTCAATCCCATCAGCATGGAGAGAGGAGCTATGTTTATGTCAAGATGATTCATGCTGATTTGGTAAGGTTCCATGATAAGATGTATGGGTGGGGTGAGGCAAGAGCCACATTTTGCAGCATTCACACAGTCTTCGCTCTTGAGCCAGACCCCATGGATGCTTACCCAGTGGTGCAGCTGTCCTGACTTGATATATGTTTTATGATCAGTATGCTGCTGTCGTGGAACTGTGATGTCGAGCTACCTTTCTTATGGTTTCTAGGCTTTTGGTTTCAACATGTATTATGGAGCTTACCTTAGGACTTTCGCATGCGTTTGGCTGTTGACCTGTAATGTTTGTGGTTGGTTGTCTAATCTACTTGGCACAATCACATTGCAAAGGCAAATGTTCCTTTTCTCTTTAATTGTTATTATGACTTATGTGTTATAACCAGGCAAGAATATGCAATCTTGGTTCTACGACCGATATATATGTACATACAACTTTTGTTCACATAATAACACTTACACGGGAAAAGAGTAGCTTTCTCTGTTGGACAAACACCAAACCACAAAAGGGTAACAACACAATATCCAAACTAGGTACGGCACTTGTTGAGCATACATGACTTTTGTCGTAAAATCACGTTAACCAACACTAGCGACATCTTGTTCTTTGCAAGGTGCTATGCTTATCGATCTAATCCCAATACACAACCTACTTCGGTGGCACGATGATGTCAGGTGCAGGTTCACCGGTACCAACTCTCTTGCATCGGTCTCCATTGAAGGTACGCCCTTCTTTGCCGGTAGACACCATTAGCAATGCAACTTTGAAGGTGTTCTTATCCTCATATCGAGGATCACATAATACAGGTGTCAAGCTTCATGCACTAGCCAACACAATGAAAAGTCCGAACTAGGATAGCTAGGAAAAAAACATGAAGATCTTTTTTCGAATCCCACGCTGAACATCTTTTTTTTAACTAATTAGGTAAGCTCCTCGCCGACAAACATATTACAGCAACTCCAGCGGTGGCTCTATATTTAGGCGCCGTGGGCTGAATGGCCGATGCTGCGCATGGAGCCGGCAATAGCTTCACCGGAAGGCGCAAGCGTGGCGGCCAAATGCAGGGCTGAAACAGCGTATTTTCAGAGGCGCTATAAATGCAGCGCCAAAAACAGAATATAATGAAAAATAGAGTGCAGTAAAACAGAAGATCAAACAAAGACTAGAAATAGACATAAAATAGGATAAAATTAGCTTGATAGATACTCCGTAGTTCATATTTGTACAAAGTAGTGCTATAAAACTAAACTAAAACTCGACATCGACGAGTCCGGTGTCGTGCCCGACACCGGATCCGACGAGAAGAGGTCAATCCAACGGGGGTCGTCCTCGCCAATGGTGGTCGGCCCGGCGAGCTGCGCTTCGATGAAGGCCCGCTTCGTCGCCTTCTCCGCCCTCCGTCGTGCGCGGTCCTCCTTCTTCGCTGCCCGCCTCGTCGCCTTCTCCGCCCTCCGTGCGCGGAAGTGCTCGTTCTCGGCGGCAACGTCCTCGGGGAAGCGGGCCGCCCACTCGCGCGCCGCGCGCTCGTCCCGCTCGGCGATGCGCAAACGGCGCTCCGTCTCGCGGCGGCGGTGCTGTTCCTCTGTCTAACGATGTACGGCGGCGGCGCGAGATCCTCGGCCTGCTGGCGCGTCCACACGTCATGGAAATTCATCGACGATCGCGGGCGCCCGAGCCGCCACGCCACGGCGTCGTACGCGCGCGCGGCCTCGTGCGCGGTCTCGTAGGTGCCGAGGCCGATGCGCTCGCCGCCGTCACGTATCTCCGCGTAATACGTACCTTTGGGGCGCGCGCGCGGACGCCGCGGTACCCCGTGCCCGAGACGCGGCGATGCGCGAGCTCGACGCGAGACGAGGCATGGCGGCGGCGGCGGCGGCGGAAGCGGAGCCGCGGCGGCGATATTAGGCGCAGATGGGCAAATTTCAGCAACCCGTGTCCATCTTTTTTTTTTGGCAGGATTACGCCATGTACCACCTTCCAATTAGAAAATAGTCTTGTTCAGCATTCCCCTGTTGGGCCCAATATTTCACTTTGGGTTGCCAACGGCCATCTACATGGTAATTGCTCTCGGCCTACTTGCTCCGGCCGTCGAAGCCCAATAACTACAAATGGGCCTTTCTGCTCCTGCAATTTCGGCCCTTTTCTAATGAAACACAGATCCTATGAATGACAAAAGAAAAAAACGCGGAGATTCTACATAAAAGTTGTTTTTAGTTATTTTGAATTATTGGGTTCCAATTTTTGAAACTGCTCATGCCCAATATGAAAATCCTTGTTCGCTCCATACCCACATGGATAACGGTATTTTTAATAATTCATAAAGTGGATTTGAAATTTAAAACATATCCTAATAATTCCATGATTTAATCTATCAACTTGCAAGATCTTGGAGAGAAAAAAGCTTGTATTAGTCTGCAGAATCCGCACCGTTTCAAAGGCGGCAGTGGATCAAAAGAAAAAAGGAAGTAGCCAGAAATTAGGGGTCAAAAATAACTCCAAGAAATGAAACTTTTATTGTTCGTAGAGGATGACATGCGGGACCCATGAGCCAGCAGCTTACTCAACGTTTCAAAGGCGGCATGAGATCGGAAGAAAAAGGCAAGTGACCAAATATCAGGTGCCAAAAATAATCCAAGAAATGAAACTTATTGTACATAGAGGATGACATGCGGGTCCCATTTTTAAGCAGCGGTTTCAGCGTTTCAAATGCGGTTTGAGATCAAAAGAAAAAGAAAGTAGCCAGAAATTAGGGGGTAAAAAAACTCCAAAAAAAGAAAGTTGATTGTACATAGAGTATGACATGCGGGTCCCATGAGTCAGCAGCTTACTCAACGTTTCCAAGGCGGCGAGGATCAAAAGAAAAAGGAAGTCGCCAAAAATCAGAGGAGAAAAAAAAACCAAGAAAAGAAATTGTATAGTACATCGAGGATGACATGCGGGTCCCATGAGCCAGCAGGTTCCTCAACGTTTTCAAAGGCCGGTGGGGATGAAAAGAAAAAGGCAAATAGCCAGAAATTAGGGGTAAACAATAAATCCAACAAAGGAAAGGTTTATTGTTCATAGATGCTGACATGTGGGACCCATGAGCCAGCAGCGTCAAGGCAAGTGACCAAAAATCAGGGGTACAAAATCCATGAACAGAAACTTTATTGTACATAGAGGATGACATGTGGGTCCCATGAGCCAGCACCTTACTCAACGTTTCAGAGGCGGCTTGAGATCGAAAGAAAAAGGAAAGTGACCGAATATCAGGAGCTAAAAATAATCCAAGAAAGGAAACTTTTATTGTACATAGAGGTTGACATATGGGTCCCACTAATACAAGCTCTTTCGCTCGAAGATCTTGCAAGTTGATTGTACATAGTGGATGACAGGCGGGCCCCATGTGTCGGCAGCTTACTCAATGTTTCCAAGGCGGCGGTGGATCAAAAGAAAAAGGAAATAGCCAAAATCAGAGGGTGAAAAATAAATCCAACAAAGGAGAGGTTTATTGTCCATGGAGGTGACATCCGGGACCCGCGAGCCAGCCGCGTCCTCTACGTTTAGAAGGCGGCGGGGATCGAAAGAAAACAGGCAAATAGCCAGAAATTAGGGGTACAGAATAACTCCAAGAAAGGAAGTGTTTATTGTTCATAGAGGCTGACATGTGGGACCCATGAGCCAGCAAAGTCTTCAACGTTTCAAAGGCGGCAGGGGATCAAAAGAAAAAGGAAGTAGCCAGAAATTAGGGGTAAAAAATAACTCCAAGAAAGGAAACTTTTATTGTTCATAGAGGATGACATGCGGGACCCATGCTCCAGCAGCTTCCTCAACGTTTCAAAGGCGGCATGAGATCGAAAGAAAAAGGCAAGTGACCAAATATCAGGACCCGAAAATAATCGAAGAAAGAAATTTTATTGTACATAGATGATGACATGCGGGACCCATTTAGCAGCAGCGGTCTCAACGTTTCCAAGGCGGCACGGGATCAAAAGAAAAAGGAAGTAGCCAGAAATTAGGGTTCAAAAATAACTCCAAGAAAGGAAACTTTTATTGTTCGTAGAGGATGACATGAGGGACCCATGAGCCAGCAGCTTACTCAACGTTTCAAAGGCGGCATGAGATCGAAAGAAAAAGGCAAGTGACAAAATATCGGGAGACAAAGATAATCCAAGAAAAGAAAACTTTATTGTACATAGAGGATGACATGCGGGTCCCATTTAGCAGCAGCGGTCTCAACGTTTCAAATGCGGCTTGAGATCAAAAGAAAAAGAAAGTAGCCAGAAATTAGGGGGTAAAAAATCTCCAATAAAGGAAAGTTTTATCGATGAGCCAGCAGAGTCCTCAACGTTTCAAAGGCGGCAGGGGATCAAAAGAAAAAGGAAATAGCCGAAAATCAGAGGGTGAAAAAAAACCAAGAAAATGAACTTTTATAGTACATAGAGGATGACATGCGGGTCCCATGAGCCAAAGAGGTTTTTCAACGTTTCAAACGTGGCATGAGATCGAAAGAAAAAGGCAAGTGACCAAATATCGGGAGCCAAAAATAATTCAAGAAAAGAAACTTGATTGTACATAGAGGATGGCATGCGGGTCCCATTTAGCACAGGCGGTATCACCGTTTGAGAGGCTGCACGGGATCAAAAGAAAAAGCCAAGTGACCAAATATCAGGAGCCAAAAATAATCTAAGAAAAGAAATTTTACTGTACATTGAGGATGACATGCGGGTCCCATTTTGCAGCAGCGGTCTCAACGTTTCCAAGGCGGCACAGGACCAAAAGAAAAATGAAGTAGCCAGAAATCAGGGGGTGAAAAAAATCCAAAAAAAGAACGATTTCAATTGGGCTGCATGTGGACATCTGGGCATTCGAACTATCCTGCTGGCCCTTTTGACTCGTACAATTTCAGCCCACTCCAAAACAGGATAGTTCGGATTTTTCTAAAAAAACAGGAAAGTCCTATGCTTCGCAAAAACAAAAAACAAGGAGATTCAGCATATAAATTTGTTTATGTAAAAATAAAGATTTAATTTATCCGTTGAAATAGCTCAGAGCGCAATACACTGTTTATTGTCTGCAAAATAATCAAGATATCACATGTTTCTTGTACGGGGAGGCTGACATCGTGGACCCATGAGCCAGCAGCGTCGTTTTAAAGGCGGCAGGGGATGGAAAGAAAAAATAAACCAAAAATCTGTTGGTAAAAAATCCAAGAAAAGAAACATTTTCGTTCTGAGAGGATGACATGCGGGACCCATGATGCGGCAGCGTCCTCAGCGCTTATTGTTCATAGAGGCTGACATGTGGGACCCGTGAGCCAGCAGCGTCCTCAACGTTTTAAAGGCGGCAGGATATCGAAAGAAAAAATAAGCCAAAAATCATTTGGTAAACAATATCCAAGAAAAGAAACATTTACCGTTACGAGAGGATGACATGCGGGACCCATGAGGCAGCGACATCCTCAACGTTTCCCAGGCGGCTGGGGATCAAAGAAAAAAAAGGAAATATCCAGAAATTAATTAGGGGTTCAAAAAAAATCCATCAAAGGAAACTTTTATTGTTCATAGAGGATGACTTGTGGGACCGACCTGCCAACAGCGTCCTCATCGTTTCAAAGGGGCAGGAGATCCAAAGAAAAAGGCAAATAGCCAGAAATTAGGGGTCAAAAATAACTCCAAGAAAGGAAACTTTTATTGTTCGTAGAGGATGACATGCGGGACCCATGAGCCAGCAGCTTACTCAACGTTTCAAAGGCGGCATGAGATCGAAAGAAAAAGGCAAGTGACAAAATATCAGGAACAAAAGATAATCCAAGAAAAGAAACTTTATTGTACATAGAGGATGACATGTGGGTCCCATTTTGCGTGAAGCGGTCTCAATGTTTGTAATGCGGCTTGAGAACAAAAGAAAAAGAAAGTAGCTAGTAATTAGGGGGTGAAAAAAAATCCAAGAAAGGAAAGTTGATGGACATAGAGGATGACATGCGGGTCCCTTGAGCCAACAGCTTACTCAACGTTTCAAAGGGGGCAGGGGATCAAAAGAAAAAGGCAAGCCAAAAATCAGAGGGTGAAAAAAATTCCAACAAAGGAAACTTTTATAGCACATAGAGAATGACATGCGGGTCCCATGAGCCAGCAGGTTCCTCAACGTTTCAAACTTGGCATGAGATCGAAAGAAAAAGGCAAGTGACCAAATATGAGGAGCCAAAAATAATTCAAGAAAAGAAAGTTTTATAGTACATAGAGGATGACATGCGGGTCCCATTTAGCAAAGACGGTATCAGCGTTTGAGAGGTGGCAGGGTATCAAAACAAAATAAAAAATTGCCAAAAATCAGATGGTGAAAAAAAACCAAGAAAATGAACTTTTATAGTACATAGAGGATGACATGCGGGTTCCATGAGCCTGCAGGTTCCTCAACGTTTCAAACGTGGCATGAGATCGAAAGAAAAAGGCAAGTGAAAAAATATCAGGAGCCAAAAATAATTCAAGAAAAGAAAGTTTTATAGTACATAGAGGATGACATGCGGGTCCCATTTAGCAGCAGCGGTATCACCGTTTGAGAGGCGGCAGGGGATCGAAAGAAAAAGGCAAGTGAAAAAATATGAGGAGCCAAAAATAATTCAAGAAAAGAAAGTTTTATAGTACATAGAGGATGACATGCGGGTCCCATTTAGCAAGCGGTATCACCGTTTGAGAGGCAGCGGGGATCGAAAGAAAAAGTCAAGTGACCAAATATGAGGTGCCAAAAAATCCAAGAAAAGAAAGTTTTATAGTACATAGAGGATGACATGCGGGTCCCATTTAGCAAAGAGCGGTATCAACTGTTTGAGAGGCGCGGTGATCGAAAGAAAAAGTCAAGTGACAAAATATGAGGTGCCAAAAAAAATCCAAGAAAAGAAAGTTTTATAGTACATAGAGGATGACATGCGGGTCCCATTTAGCAGCAGCGGTATCACCGTTTGAGAGGCGGCAGGTGATCGAAAGAAAAAGGTAAGTGACCAAATATGAGGTGCCAAAAATAATCCAGGAAAAGAAAGTTTTATAGTACATAGAGGATGACATGCGGGTCCCAGTTAGCAGCAGCGGTATCACCGTTTGAGAGGCGGCAGGGGATCGAAAGAAAAAGGCAAGTGACCAAATATGAGGTGCCAAAAATAATTCAAGAAAAGAAAGTTTTATAGTACATAGAGGATGACATGCGGGTCCCATTTAGCAGCAGCGGTATCACCGTTTGAGAGGCGGCAGGGGATCGAAAGAAAAAGGTAAGTGACCAAAAATGAGGTGCCAAAAATAATTCAAGAAAAGAAAGTTTTATAGTACATAGAGGATGACATGCGGGTCCCAGTTAGCAGCAGCGGTATCACCGTTTGAGAGGCGGCAGGGGATCGAAAGAAAAAGGCAAGTGACCAAATTTGAGGTGCCAAAAATAATCCATGAAAAGAAAGTTTTATAGTACATAGAGGATGACATGCGGGTCCCAGTTAGCAGCAGCGGTATCACCGTTTGAGAGGCGGCAGGGGATCGAAAGAAAAAGGCAAGTGACCAAATTTGAGGTGCCAAAAAAAACTCCAAGAAAAGAAAGTTGATTGCACATAGAGGATGACATGCGGGTCCCATTTAGCAGCAGCGGTCTCAACGTTTCCAAGGCGGCAAGGGATCAAAAGAAAAAGGAAGTAGCCAGAAATCAGGGGGTCAAAAAAAATCCAAGAATAGAAAGAATTTTGGTTCATAGAGGATGACATGCGGGACCCATGATCCTGCATCGTAAACGGCTCGATCGGAGAACGTTGAACGAGATGGCGCGATGTAGAAAAAAAACAATGCCAGAGAGGCTGCCATCTGGGCCCTACATCCCTCGGCGGTGCGGATTTGCGTTGACTCGGCCGGCGAACCCGAGATTTCGAGATGCACCACGTCCCGGGCCACCATACGCCACGTTTTGGCCGCTTTCGTCGGGCTAGGTGGCCTCAAAAACGAGAAAAAAAAAAGTTTTGACATGCACCACGGAGGGACCAAAATCGTCGGCCATGGTACACCAGCAACCACGGCGCGACTTCAACTTCGTCGGCCATGGCAACTTTTCTTGTAGTGATGGGCCACAACACTGAATTTGCTGATGCCTCCGCCAACATCGTTGCTGCTGCTATGGCCAACGTTGGACCGTATGTGCTTATGTCCTTCATGTTTCAGATCTTCGTAGAGTTTCTAGTAGATGGGATAGGTTTATCTTTTGTAGATGCTATCTATTTATCTACTTTGTTGATTTGCATGTTTAATTTACTTGTTGTTTCTCTAGTAATAATTTATCAACTGTTTATTCGAATTAGATCATATGATAATTTGCTATTATATTGAAAATACTATATAGCTTATATCTACAAACGGAGGGAGTATTATATGCATACTTTCTATGTTGATATTTTTCCTTATATTTTCGGTCAAACTTTAAGAGGTTTGACCTTGATTAAACCGAAAATGCAAGGTACTCCCTCCATCCGCAAATAAGTGAACTTTTAGCCTCAAACTTTGTCTTAAGAGCATCTCCAGCCGCGTCCCTCAAAGCGTCCCCCAAAGCTTTTCGGGGTGCGCCAGACATTTAATCGACCCCAGTAGCGCGCCCCAAAGGGCCTTTTCGCTTGGCGCGGCCCAAACGGTGTCCGGCGCCCCGAGGCCTCAACGCTCCACATGGGATGCTTTAGGCGCGCCAGACAGAGCGAAAAGCGAGGCGGGGAGTGGCGGGCCTGATGCGTCACTGAGACGCGAAAAACACGCAAACGCCGCCTACCTCGTGATGGAAGTTAATGGCGCGCAGCGACGATGCAGTTTCCCCAGAGACGCAGCGACACGTCTCGTGACGCCTAGCTCTTCGTGCCGGCACTAATGCGCGCCACCGCTCCCTCGCCTCCTTCCGGCGTATAAAAAGGGATGCTCGCGCATCGCCCCTTACACAAACCCTAGCGCCACAATCCTCAACCCTAGCCGCCACCATCTCAAGAGTCGAGGACAATTCCATGGCTGGCGGCCGTGCTAGATCAACAAAGCTTGCACGGTAGTCGTTACCTGCGCCATCGTAGTCTTCCGTGGGGGAGTGGGAGTTCGAGTTCAGCGTCGTCCTCAATGGCAACCCACTTGGCATCTAGAGGCTCGGACAAGTTCGCCGAGTTCGTCGCGGGCAACGAGCCGGCCGTGCTGTAGCTGTGGGAGGCTGGCTGCGGCTTTTTCCGGTGGCCGGTAGACGTGCTCTTCGACTGGCGCGGCAAGATGTACCTCCACACCGGTTGGGAGAAGTTCGCGCTCCCACGACCTCCAGGCCGGCTGCGTGCTCATATTCTCCTACCAAGGCAACGAGGAGATGAGCGTGAAGGTGTTCGATGACACGTCCTGCCGCTGGCACTATCACAACAACGATGAAGAGGACGATGCTTGAACATGGTGAGTGTTCTTACTTTGCAGCGAAGATGTCCACCGGCCAATTGAAGCCACTAGTGTAGGTTTCTGTATGTTCTTCCTGCGCGTCGAAGAACAACAACCGGGCACTCTCAGAGCCAGCTGGATTTTCCAACTTGGGTGCCTGAGAGTGTCTGAGAGTGTTCTTTATTGGCAGCGAAGAAGGCGTTTTGCAATCTTTTAACCATGTTCCAAACTATGTATTAGTTTGTGTAATGTTCCTCCTCTCTATTTAAATGAAAATGCAACATAAATAAAAAAACAAGTTATTTTAATGTAAAAACAAATTTGGGGAACGCGGTTGGGAAAAGACGTGCCCCAAGCGTGGCACGAAGTGGAGGCGTCCCTAAAACGTTCAATCCGGCGCCAATTAGGGCTGCTTTGAGGGACATTTCTACCTTCCCAATGTACTTTAAAGCAGGAAAAATTATTTCTCTCTCATGGTACGGAAATCAAACCTAATAATATTTGTTACATGTTATCTCCATTTTATGAATGCTCTTAGCTAATTAAATAAAGAGATATTGATTTACATCTTTCCAATATTATTATCGTTTCACTTGATGATATGTCTTAAAAAACCCGCACGTCCACTTATTCGTGGACGGGGGACTAAATAGGAACACATGAAGTAAATTGATTACTCACCCTCGCCCCACCTCATCAGTCTCTCGGCCATGACGCCGAAGGCTCGCCTTCTTCCATAAAATTGCGTCCATCTTCACCTGATCAATCAACCCTAGAGGGTGGCTGCGCTCCTTTGAATACACCAACCAGATCGCACATTGGCGCGCCTGCCGAGACTGAGTAGCAGCTAAGGTGGAAGTCTGTGACCGTTCTTTTGAAGCAGGACGTGGGTAGACTTGGAGCGTGCTTGGTTGCTAGCAATGCGTTTTCTTGTGTGGGGAAGAAAAAATCGTACGTTTGGTTGCCCTTGGGAGAAAGAATCTTTGCATTACACGAACTTTAAAGCACCCGAATACTGTATGCGGAGGAACTCGATTCGGCTATTTCCAGCGATGCAGTCTCGTCTTGCGCTCGCTGGAGCCAAACTGCGCAGCGGTGCTGCGAGGGAGAGATGGCGGAGCCCACACGCGCCGGGAAAAATACAGCGGGAGAAATTCGGTCACCTCTCGCCGATACTCCCCCTATTTACACCGCCCAGCCTCACCGTCCAAAGGCGCACCACCATTTCCCCCCTTTCGAGCTCTCTGTCCATAGCTACTCGCCGGCGACCAAGGTAAGTGGCAGGGTCGTCTGCAGACGGTTGACCTCCGTTGCGGCTGCTCTTCCTCCTCCGCGTGGCCAAGATGTTGTCTTCTTCCTCCGCCGGGTCCGACTGTCAGAATGACTGTGAGTACCACCCAACTCTGGCTTAGATCTACACCAAAGTTGCTACTGTGTGTACGGTTAGAGAGTTTTTGGTTCGATCTATCTGTGTAGCTTACTTGGTGCTTCGATTTGTAAGACCTAAAGTAGTTTACCTTTATTTTTTGCTTCGATCTGTACTTTTGCTACATTCATGCGAAGATCTGTAAGAGCTTGCTACAATCTGTAAGAATAGAATAGCTTTGCATATGAGTTCTTTCTTTGACCTGTAACCGTAGAGTTGTTCCGCTTAGTTCTTGCTTGGATATGTAAAGCGTCAAGTGCCCGTCATTTCGTGGAACACATGTGTATGCGTTCTTCTAAGCCCAGTCGTCCACATATAAGTGTGATAGTTGGTACAAGGACTGGTTTTACGATGTGTACAATTACTCCTTATACCAGCTATGCATTTATACATATCAACATGCATAGATGATTACTAATGTGTTATGGTCAATCTGTGTGTGTGCGTACAAGGTGTTTGGAACTTGACCTTGCTACCATGTTTGCACTTATACACAACAGCTTGTTACCATACTTGCTTGATTTCCATTGTTGCTTAACCTTTTCTGACAACTTGGATGTGTGAAAGATCTAGCTTGCCTACCATTGTTCTTGCACCGTGATACTTTGATTGTCCGTATAGGACGTGAGCCCCGTTGGTCAGTCGCCCAAGTCTGTGCTGCATGTTGTGCCAATCCGGTACATCCCGGTGCCATTAAGTTCTGTCCTATCAGGACGAGGCCCAACATGATATGGTCTGCCGCTCTGTCCACCTTCGTGCTGAATAGGGTGTGCGAGTTGGTTACTGAAGAGAAGGTCGGAGTGCCGTTTGTTGTGGGTATACTTCATGGGTGTACCATCGACAGTGCCTAGATCCGGCAAGCCCGGGTGGCCCATAGACGGTGATGGTGGCGTGTGGCCCATCGGGCGGCCCAGTTGCTGTTGATCATGAAGGATGAAGTCCGGCCCAGAATCAGTTAGCCGGATCCGCACCGACCTTCGGAGGAACCCGGATCCGAGGAGGCCCATGAGGAACCCGGATCCAGTACGACGTATAAGGAAGGCGGATCCTTGACGTGCACGGCAAGATATTGTACCGTAGTTTAGGCAATCTGTAATCCGGCTAGGACTCTCCATGTAAACCCTAGATCCGTGCGTCTATATAAGCCGGATCCCGGGAGCCCTAGAGGCACAACCAAAACCATTGTAACAACGCGCAAGCGCCCAGATAATTCCAGACAAGCAGCAGTAGGCCCTGTCCTCGTGCAGGTGTTCCGAAGCTGGGTAACTCGCGTACTACCGTCCCGTGTGCACTCCGCCCTATGGCCCCTACTTCCTCTCCCCCTCGTGAGGATCCCTCCTCCGGGGTACCGTCGAATAGGCAACGACAGTTGGCGCCCACCGTGGGGCCTGAGGCATCTGGAGGCCGGAACCGGGAGGGCTCCGCCATGGGAAGCTACGACGACTCGATCGCTGTGGGGCGTGTACTCTACGCCGGGAATTCTCCGATCGTCCCTCCGGACGAATTCTGGATTCCGGCTAGGTCAAACCCCGTCAAGCTCTCCATCGTCCCAATCGGCGGCATCCACATCTTCATCGGCGAGACCGTCGATTCCGACGGAAACGCACTGGTAAGTAACGCTGACGCGTCCGCTGCTGAGCTGGACGCCGTCGCGAAGATCCGATCTGAGTCGCAGGAGCTTCCTAAGGAAGATTCCGCCTTAGATCTGAAAAAATCAAAGCCCACCCAATCCGCCCCTGAGCAGGAGAAAACGGTGGAAGACCAATGCAGATCCGCCTGGGTCTCCAAGGTGTTAGAGAAGCAAAGGTGTCACTTCGTGCACTTCTTGGCCCATACCGCAGGAGACGCCCTCCACGAGGACGAAGTCGATCCTTTGCAGGTTGGGGCACCCGGAAACAACGTCGCTCCGGATCTGCAAGAAGCAGTCGGAGACAGCGACACTCCGGGGCAAGAGGAAGCCGGAAACCCTGAGGAATCAATCCTCGGCAACTTGAGCCCAAATTCCGACGATGCCTCCTCAATAGGCTGATGAGGACATCCCTACCTCACTACTACCTCCGTCATTACCAACTGAAGATGAACCTGCTGTGAAGCTCAAGTCCAATGAAGTCAGGATTGGACCAATGACACGAGCTCGTGCGAAGCTACTTAAAAAACAGGTGAATTTGTTTCTAAACGATACTTTGATTGATGAGAACTTTATACTGCCTAAGTCCTATTACTTGTGTATCATCAGGTATCAAGAGGAGACGAGCATCGCACGAGGAGGAGAGGAGCAGCTGGACGTGAAGATGGACATGGAGCTGGACATGAAGATATCTCATGGACGCGCGAGGGAGGAGCGGGAGGCATTCGCGAGAGGAGACGAAGAAATCTAGGCCGGTCCAGCGCCCGGTCAGACCGGCCGCCACGCCGGGCAGCCCGGTCCCTGGCCCGGTCGACCGGCCGCCAACCGGCCGCCAACCGGAGGAAGCCCCTCGTACTGGATGAAAACCGGAAACCTCCCAGATTTCCGGTTGCCGACCGGTTGACCGGACCACAGACCGGACCGGCCGGTCCACAGCCCGGTCGACCAGATTCCAGACCGGACCAGTCCGAGTCTGTCTCGACCAGATCTATTCTTGGTCGGTTATTTTCGTACTTTTTGGACCTGAGGTCGTCCCAGACGCCTATATAAGTCCCTGGGACGCCCCACAAGTTGTTTTAGACCACGTTTAAGATAAACCCTAGTTCTTAGTTGTTTGCTCTGCAAAACTATTGAATTCCCTACACCATATTGCTTGGATATTGTGTAGATCCTGTTTAAGTCTTGTGTGATCTGCTGTTCCATTGGGAATTAGACGGTTGCAACTTACCGCTTCGTGGTCGGCGGCTACGTGCGCAAGTGTGTGGAGTTGCGAATATCTTGCAGGGTTGAGAGCTGTTGCATCTGGCGACAGGACCAATCGAGAGATCTCGTTGCGTCATACAAGTTATCATCCACTACATCGTCGTGTTTCTCCACTGCCATCACCCCGTGATCATCATCACCACCGTTGCTTACTGAGAAGATCGGGCCACCCCTTATCATCTTGGTATCAGATTTCCAGTTTTCCTCGGTAAGCCATCCACAATCCACCCCATAGTTGAGTTGTGAGTGTTTTCCTATCCAGAAAAAGCCAAAAAAAAATTTAGGGTTACGGTTTGCCATAGCCATAGCTTGCACTAATTTCGAGTTTTAGTTGCTTTTCGTAGTTGTTTTTGCGTAACTTTATCTTTCATCTAGTATTTTAGGGTTTGCGTTTACTCTATCATCTTGTGTTACTTTGTCGTCTAGTGTCAGTTTTTGTTACTCCGAGTCCACATAGCGTACAGTGTGCTTGTTCCCAACCATAGACACAGCCTTTCGATATACGTGACTAGGAACTTCCCCAGAAGAGACTAGTTTTACCGCTCGACAGGCTGCTCATTAGAGTTTTGGTGCTTTGCATATCTTGTTGGCCGTGTTATCAAGGAGTTGAGTCATAAAATCAAAAAAAAAAAGAGAAACTGGAAGAGAAGCAAAAAAAGAGCTACATAGCTGCGTGTGTTACAAAAAGAAAAATACAAAAAGAAAAGTGTCGTGCTAGTTGAATCAAGTGAAAGGTCTAAGTTTTCTTTACTGCACCTGTAGTTGAGCAATCTTGTGCCTGTCTCGTTGAGCTTTGCTAGCGTCTCTCTAGTGCATTGCAACCTTTCCTCCATATAGTTGCATTGCCCCATTATATCGCCTTGTGTGAGTATCTTTGGTTGTCTACGGTCAGCGCTAGAGCTTGTTATTGGTGCAAATAGGTAGCCTACCTACAGCCCCACATATATCCTGCTTTGTCGTGTGATTGTTCTTATACCCTTGATATTCGCTTCGCTACATCCGTGCACTTTTTTTTTTGACTATGTACATCCGTGCACTAGTTGTTACTACAAGTGGTAAGCAACACTAATTTACTTTGGAACGGTGATATTTCCTTTTCTTATCAGTTTTGAGTGAGTTGTGAGAGTACCACCATATATTTTTGATTTAGTGCACTAACCTACTAATCATGTCTGCTAGTGATAATAAGATTGTTAACCAGGAAAACAAGAATTCGGCAGATATCATCACATGGAGGGAGTATGAAGCTCTTCGTAATGAGATGTGACGTGAATTCCGCATTAAGGATGATGAGCTTAAGAGTACAGTTGACGAGATCAAACAAACGTTGGATGCTACTACTGTCACCGTCACTGGATTGTCTGATCAAATGACAGATATACAGCGCAATATTGCGGATATGCGTCTCGCTATTGAGAACTTGACTGCACAACAACAACAACAAAAACAACAAGAAGATGATGAAGATTCTGAGCTTGAAGATGACGCACACAATGCTCGTGGTGCGCCTCGTGGTCATCGTCCTCGTGGCTGGGTTCCACTTGGCCGCAATGGTCGTGGACAAGATGAAGAAGATGGATTGGGTAAGCCTAAGTTTTCCATACCCAAGTTTGAAGGAGGAGCTGATGTTGAAGAATACCTCACTTGGGAGCTCAAGATTGAGAAATTATGGAGCCTACATCTACACTACTCTGAAGATAGGAATATCAAGCTTGCGTCTTCTGAATTTGATGGTTATGCATTGCGTTGGTGGGATTCTTTGGTTCGTAACCTCGACGAAGATGGTGCACAACCTATCCGTACATGGCGTGCTATGAAAGAGGCAATGACTTCTCGTTTTGTGCCTACAAATTACATGCGGAATATATTTGATAAGCTAACACTATTGAGGCAAGGTGTGAAGACTGTTGATGAGTACTACATGGAGATGGAGATGCTAATGCAGCGTGGTCGTGTCCGTGAGTCTCTAGAGATGACAATGCAGCGTTTTCTCAATGGATTGAAGTATGATGTTAAAGGCATTGTTCGTCATTACACCTACACCAATATGAATCAATTGTTACATCATGCAAGAGAAGCTGAATCACAGTTGGCTGAAGAAGCAACACCCCGTGCGCCTTCTACGGCGTCGGCGCCTTCGACGCGCTCCGCCCCTTACTCTACTCCGCCTAGCAAACCGGTTTCCAATGTATCTAATACAAAGAAGTCCGAATCTGCTGCAAGTACGAGTGGTTCTAGTATGTCTACAACGCGCAACCGCGATATGCTTTGCCATACATGTGGTGGCAAGGGTCACTTCAAGAGAGACTGTCCTAACCGCAAAGTCATGTTTATCAATGAGGACAATGAGTATGAGACTGGAGATGATGTTGATCCAAATGCTCCAGACGATGATGACTATGACACTGATGGTGAAGATGCATATCCTTCTGATGCTCGCACCATTGTTGTGTCGCAGCGCGCTCTTAATGTGTTGCCTAGTGCATCTACTCAGCGCTGCAATTTGTTCCAAACCAAAGCTTTAGTTGGTCCTGACAAGGCTTGCAAGGTCATTATTGATGGCGGGAGTTGCC
Source organism: Lolium perenne (assembly GCF_019359855.2). Classification (NCBI taxonomy): domain Eukaryota; kingdom Viridiplantae; phylum Streptophyta; class Magnoliopsida; order Poales; family Poaceae; genus Lolium; species Lolium perenne. The sequence continues at coordinate 71,779,619 of NC_067248.2, read as the reverse complement.
GCAATTTAGCAAGCAAGGAGTTATGTACCAAGCTGAAGTTAAAGTACCTACCGCACCCGCATCCATATTATATTCAGTGGTTGAGTGACAATGGTGAGATGAAGGTAAACCATATGGTGCGTGTTGAGTTTGCGATTGGACCGTATAAGGATTGCATTGACTTTGATGTGGTTCCTATGACGGTTTGTCACCTACTTTTGGGTCGGCCTTGGCTCTATGACCGCTCTGTGCAACACAATGGCCGAGCCAATACATATCACTTGGAGTACAAGGGCAAGAAAATTAACTTACAGCCTATGTCACCACAACAAATTGTCAATGAGTCTCGTCAGAAGATCATACATTCTGATCATGAAGCTTTGAAATACCTGAAAGCCCAATCTACTTTGCATAAGCGTCTAGCTAAGTGGGTTGAGTTCATTGAGTCTTTTCCATACATTATTAAACATAAGAAGGGAAAAGATAATATTGTTGCTGATGCTCTATCTAGGAAGAACATGCTATTAACTCAACTTGACGTTAAAATTCCTGGTTTAGAGATACTATGTGATTTATATGCTACTGATCATGATTTTGCTGAACCATATCGCTTATGTGCTCTTGGTAAAGCATGATGGGTTCTTGTTTAGGGCTAACAAATTATGTGTTCCAGAATCGTCTGTGTGTTTGCTCTTATTGCAGGAATCACATGCTGGAGGTTTGATGGGTCACTTTGGGCGTGAGAAGACGCTACTCATGCTAGCTGACCACTTTTATTGGCCAAAGATGAGGCGGGACGTGGATAGATATGTGAGGAGATGCATTTCTTGCAACAAGTCCAAGTCCAAGCTGAAGCCTCACGGTTTGTATACTCCTTTACCGGCACCTACTACCCCATGGGAGGATATTAGTATGGATTTTGTGTTGGGTTTGCCGCGTACTAAGAGAGGCCATGATTCTATATTTGTGGTAGTGGATAGATTCTCTAAGATGTCCCACTTTATTGCCTGCCACAAGAGCGAGGATGCGTCGCATATTGCTAACTTGTTTTTCAGGGAGATTGTACGTCTACATGGAGTCCCGAAGACTATTGTTTCTGATCGTGACGTGAAGTTTATGAGCTACTTCTGGAAGACGCTTTGGAGAAAGTCAGACGAAGCTGCTGTTCAGCACTACTTGTCATCCCCAAACTGATGGTCAAACTGAAGTGGTGAATAGAACATTGTCACAACTGTTGAGATCCATGATCAAGAAGAACCTGAAGGAGTGGGAAGAGTGTTTGCCGCATGTGGAGTTTGCTTACAACAGGGCGGTGCATTCTACCACGGAGCTATGTCCTTTTGAGGTGGTGTATGGTTTCAAACCCATTACTCCACTTGACTTGTTGCCTTTGCCCATACATGAGAGAGTTAATATGGAGGCATCAAAGAGGGCAGATTATGTGAAGAAGATTCATGAGAAGACTAAAGAGTTGATTGAGAAGAAAGGCAAGAGCAATGCTGCAAGGATGAATAAGAAGCGCAAAGAGATGTTGTTCAAGCCTGGTGATTTGGTCTGGGTACATTTTCGTAAGGATAGGTTCCCGAAGCTACGGAAGTCTAAGTTGAAGCCTCGTGGTGATGGTCCTTACAAAGTGCTTGCCAAGATCAATGATAATGCATACTCAATAGATCTTCCAGAGGATGAGTTTGGTGTCAGTAATTCTTTCAATGTTGCTGATTTGACACCATATGACGGAGAAGACCTTGAAGCGTCGGGGTCGACGCCTTTTGAAGGGGGGGGGGAGATGATGAGGACATCCCTACCTCACTACTACCTCCGTCATTACCAACTGAAGATGAACCTGCTGTGAAGCTCAAGTCCAATGAAGTCAGGATTGGACCAATGACACGAGCTCGTGCGAAGCTACTTAAACAACAGGTGAATTTGTTTCTAAACGATACTTTGATTGATGAGAACTTTATACTGCCTAAGTCCTATTACTTGTGTATCATCAGTGATACGGGGCGACCTTCGGTCTCCACCGCATCATGTGCGTCAACGCCGACACGTCACGCAAAGGTGAATCTTCTCCTTTATGCGTGCCTACAATTGTCTCTCATGAATGGTATGCTACTTCATCCTTCTTCATATGACCATGATAGGAACACATCGACAAGTACGGAGGAAGTGGACGACACCATGGAGGCTCGAGGACTCAAGGCCGAGGTCGCGGAAGCATGGAAGAGAACGTCGAGGATAAGGAGACGCGCCAGGAAGACCGGCACTGCCGCACCGCCACTACGCCTGAGGACGACGGCACTGCCGCCCTACCTGCGCCGGCCCTATCGCCCTACCTGTGCTGGCCCTGACGCCCCACTGCAAAGAGCATCAAATCTGAACCCTTTATCCCTTTGTATGCCTAAACTACCCCTCCTTTAGTGGCTCCCTATATATAGGCTCCCACCTCCCCTTTCATTAGGTAAGACATAACTTGAGTGAGAACTTGGCTTATGCCTCCACCATCCCTTTGGGATTAGGGAAACCCCCTCCTCTCTTAGACACAAATCTATGAGTTGTATCAAGGCACTCCTTAGAGCATCTCCAACAGGCGCTGCAAATTCTCGCGCGCTATACCGGCGATTGGGCGCGCTGTATACCGTTCGCGCGCGGTATAGCGAATTTGCCCCCGGCAGAGGCTGCATTTTGCAGCGCGCGTTGGTGTGCGGAAAACGCACCTCCGCCAGAGGCGCTATTTTGCAGCGCGCGCGACCGTTTTTTTTAAAATTCATCAAACAAACTATGAAATTTGATCGAAATACGAATATATTAAAGTGCGACGATACAAATGCGACATAGAAAATACTAAACTACTCGTCCGACTACTCGTCGGACTCCCAGTCGTAGTCGGAGCTGCTCGGAGTCGTCTCCGACACCGGCGTGGACGTCGACGTCCACTGGAAGTCGGAGGAGGAGGACGAGAGCACGACGGTCGACGGCCCTGCGCCTTTCTTCTTTTCCTCCTTCCTCTTCGCCGCCGCCTCGGCCCTCGCCTTCTTCCTCGCCGCGGACTCGGCGCGGCGCTTCTCGCGGCTCGCCTTCTTCTCCGCTTTCATCGCCGCCTTCTTCTCCTCCTTCTGCGCGTAGAAGGCCTCCGTGGCAGCGACGTCCTCCGGGAAGCGCCGCGCCCACTCGAGGCGCATCGCCTCGTCGCGCTCGGCGATGAGGAGGCGCTGCTCCAGCTCCAGATGGCGGCGCTGCTCTTCGCGCGTGACTATCGGCGACGGCGGCGCCAGCATCTCCGCCTGCTCGCGCGTCCAGACGTCGTCGAAGTTCATCTGCCGGCGGGGGCGGCCGAGGCGCCACGCGACGGCGTCGTAGGCTCGCGCCGCCTCATGCGCGGTGTCGAAGGTGCCGAGCCGGATCCGCTCCTCGCCGGAGCGAATCTCGGCGTCGAAGCGGCCGCTCGGGCCGCGCGCGGACGCCGCGGTAGCCGGAGGCGGAGCGGCGCCGCGGAGGCATGTCGCCGGAGGCGGAGGCGGACAGGCGGCGGAGGTAGAGCGGCGGCGCGTGGCGCGGAGACAGAGCGGTGGGGAAGAAGCGGAGGGACACGCGGAAGTTTCAGAGGCGGTTGACGCGTTCGCGCGTGTCGTCTATATAGCGCGCGCGGCAGCGCACGCGGCAAATTTCCCGCGTGGGATGGCGCAAACGCGCGGGCGCGGCAAAAAATTTACCGCGCGCGCCTTTTTCCCGCGTCTGCTGGAGCTTCGCGCGAGCGCTCGCGCGCGCCAAACTGGCAGGTATTTTGCCGCGCGCGCGTTTTACAGCGCCTGTTGGAGATGCTCTTATATGATTTATCTTTCGCACTTGTGATTCTACCGCGGTCTCTCACTCGTGTGACTCCATAGATCGTATATCGGTCTTTCTCTCGGGGATTCTACCTCGTGTCTCTCCTTGAGGGATTCTATCGGGATAGTGGTTCGGGCTATCGGGAGTAAACCGAATTGTATCGGGTTGTGTTGCGTGCGTTCGCGTGTGTTCATCGTGTTCTTCGCCGTGTTCTTCGTGTTCTTCCTCTTCCCCGCCTTTCCCTCGGTCAATTCGTGAGATCGGGCAACACACGTGGCCTTAGCCCTCATCATATGGTACCAGAGCAAAGGTTGCCACGAATTTGACCCTCGAATCTCTCCAATTTCGTCCAAAAATTTTCCCCAAAAATTGCCCCAAAAAATAGCTCGAATTTGGATCTGAGGATTTGTTGCGTTTTTTGTGGTTTTGGTCCACAGATCTGTTGTCTTTGGTGTTGATCTATGTTTCCTCCAAATTTCACCGCCTAATTCCATCAATTTCTCCGTAAATCCGACGATTTTCGCCCCATTTTTCCGCCCGTGTTCGTGCAGTTCGTCGGCCAAGATCTCAGATCCGAAATATCTGGTATTTCCGGTACTACCGGCCACCACCACCGGAACTTCCGCTCGCCAAATTTCGCGGGTCAACGCTTGCTTCTACTTCTTCCTCCGCTGCTCACTCCGTCCTGAGTAGCACCCACGCGCGCGCCCATACACCAGGCCACGATCTCCAAGCGCCCCGGCCCACGCCGCGCACTGGCCCCCGCCCGGCCCACCACCGCCGCCAACCACGCTCGCTCGCCTCGCCTCGGTTGCCATCGCTCGCCGCGGCACACGCCAGCGCCACCACCAGGCCCACCCAGCCCCGCTCGAGCCGCCCACGCCCACGCCCACGCATCAAGCCACGCTGCCAACGATCACCAGACCACCACCGCGCGCCCCGCTCGGGCTCCCCTGCCACTCGCCTACGCCAGCACCAGCCGACAGCTTGCCCCGCGCGCAGCGCTCAGGCCCCACCGCCGGCCCCAGCTTCCATCACGCGCCTCAGGCCGCCCGCACGCAACGCCAGCCAAAACGCCTGGCCGCCGCGCCCCAGATCGATCCCTCCTGGTGCGCCTCACCAGCTCACCACAACCGCCAGAGCCCACACGCTGCAAGCTCCGCTTCGTTTTCGCCCAGAATTCGTCCAATTCGTGCAAGATTTTCCCCACGCTTGATTCCCAAAAAAATCCTAGAAAAAAAAAGTTTCCAGGACCGGAACTTCCGGCTGAAGTCACCGGAACATCCGGCCGAGCGGAAGTTCCGTCTAACTTCCGCCCAACTTCCGAAAGTCGCGATTTTCCACGCAGTAGCCCCTGGATACTAGCAGTGTATTTTCGGAACTTGGCCGGAACTTGTCCGGAAGTTCCGCCTGGCGCAGATTTTGACCCAGTTTTCAGCAACTTTTGACCCCCAACTTTGACCCAACTTTTGACAACTTTTCGGAGCCCGTTTGACTTCAAATTTTGACCATAATCTCACCTTCTTGACTCCAAATTTTCACAATTTTCCCGAGCCCATTTGACTCCTCTTTTTGCCCAAAATTTTGACAACTTTTCGGAGCCCGTTTGACTCCAAACTTTAACAACATCCTCCGACTACTCCACATAGTCTACGTCTAATTTTTGACGATTTTTGGAACCCAACTTTTGACCGCTCGTTTTGACCCAACTTTTTGGGCATTGACTTAATTTGCCCGGTTTCCGATTTGGAGTGCATTGGTTGTCTATTCCGCTTCCGCGCCTACACCAACACCGCGACGACACCTTTGGCACCCCGGATTCCCGCGCAACTTCGACGCCATCATCGACACCACTTCGATCATCGCAAGTTCGTGTGCTTGACACCGCCTAACATCAATAGGTATAACTTGCCCCACCCCTTGTAGCTCCGTTTCTTTCTTTGTGTACCTATCCCATTGAGAGTAGCTTTCCGAGTGTTGCGAAGCATTGCACAAGTGTCACGACCGTGAGAGGGTGTGTGTGCGTTGTGTTGAGCAAAGCTCCGAAGCAAGCTCGGTGAGAAAGATACACAAACGAAGAAAAAGTGTGACATAGATAAAAAATAAAGCTTCTAAGCATAGAGAAAAAAAAGTGAAAAAAAAGAAAAAGAAATAGAAATAGAAAAGGAGTGTGTGTCCACCGATACAAAGGAGTGCAAAGCTTGTAAGCACTAAGAGAGAAAAGAGAAGAGTGACATCTTGTGCAAATCTAGTTGCTTCTCTCATATGCAACCAAGCTACGGTCTCTCTTGTGTTGGCGTGACACCGAGCTAATAGTCTTCGCTAGGACCATCTTGTCACTTGCTCATTTCCTTGGTCGCGCTAACCCCATTGTTCTCCTGTGTGTGTGTTTCCGTGTTTCCTTGACATAGATCACCACTTTTGACATTTGACTTTGGATCTTACCCACATTTGACAATAGACTTTTCCGTTGATCTTTTTCGTTTGCTATCCACCCCTTACCCACCACATATAGAGTTCTTAGCCTTTTGCGTGTGCTTTGAGTGTGTGTGTGAGTAACCCGATACATTTCGACTTTGCTCTTGACTTGAACCATTTTCCGATACCTTCTTGATAGGTGAGATACTTGTGTAGTTTTCCTTCCACCATACATATACACCTATCCTAGTGAGATATACATGATGACCCCACAAGAACAAGCCGAGATGAGAGCATACTTCGCCGAGCTAGATGCTCGAGAAGCCCAAATGACACCCAAAGATAAAGCCGAGTGCAACGCATACATCAAACACCTTGAGAGCAAGAGTGACACACCCCATGAGTTGAGTGAGGACACTTTGATTTCTAACAACTTAATCTCTACTCCTCTTGTGTTGTCTTCCTCTTTGCTAGGTTGCTCGGACATCGACGACGCCATTGCCATGGAGATGAGGGACTCCACTATATGTGAGACGAGCGAATCCACTATATGTGAGATGAGTGACTCCACTATATGTGAGCTTGATGAGTGCCTCCACTTCGAGAGCATGAGTGATACACCAAGTGAGATGAGAGTGGTAGTTGATAGGTCATGTGAGGCCATTTTCAATTCTAACATCTTATCCTCTACCTCTAGTGTGTTTCCTTGTGTCTCATTAGGTTCCATGGATGACGAGACGCCGATCATGGAGAAGATGTACATGGTGCATGAAGATGATGATATCACACCATGCTTGTTGCTTGAAGATGAACATGGAGGCCACATCAAGCCTACCACTTCCACAACACCTACCTCATATGAGCGGGACTACAAAGGTACATACATGGGTGTTGATGATGCCATGATCCCACTAGTGGACATGATGATTTGTGAGTGCTTGCATGAGTTGGATGATCCTATTGCTATGTCATATGCTTCTTTCACTTTCCCTTGTGATACTTGTGATGCCACCATTCTTGATCATGTGGAAGTAGTTGCTTGTGACACTTTGACCATGCCATGCTATGAGTGTTTCGATTTCTATCCTATTGCTTGCAATATGTCGAACAATTTCTCTTTCCCATGTATTGCTTGCAATGTTGATAATGATGCTTATGTTGTGACAACCTTGCCGAACAATTGCTCTTTCCCTAGGTTTGTCGACAACAATGATGAAATTTTGAACATGTTTTGTGCTACATGCTTGCAATATTCTCCCATTAGTGCAACCAAAATGTTGAATAATTGCTCTTTTCAATGCTTGGTTTGCAATGATGTTAATATGCTTGTGAATGAGATTGCCCCCATAGCTCTCTCACCTTTTGGAGACTTTGCATATATCCATGTTGAGCATGTTCCTAAGTTTTCCCCGCATATTCATCATGTTTACTATAATATCTTGCTTCCCGCTAATGGTGATGTGCAAAAGAAATGGTGCATCATGATGGATGATGTATTCATATACCATGCACACACGTTGTTCTTGTTGTCTAACATGTGTGTAGGTACCCAAATTCCAATGTCAACCTCGATTGAGCACGAGTTGACAAAAAGAGCTCTTGAGAGCATGATACAAGTGAGCTCCAATGAGTGGTTTTGCCCGCACACTTCCACTACACAAGATCTCTCAATGAGAGCACACCGACACTTTGATAAGGTGAACTCCTTCTACTTGCGCCCTCTTCCTAAATACATTGAACTTTGGCTACGCTTTGATTGCTCCTTTGCTTTTCTTGTGCTATTGATAGGGCTCTTGACAAGTGAAGAGACACTCAAGCGTTGGTGTCATCTACCTCCTCTACACGTTCACGAAGACGCATCGTCGAGGACGACTCTTTTTCAAGTGGGGGGAGATGATACGGGGCGACCTTCGGTCTCCACCGCATCATGTGCGTCAACGCCGACACGTCACGCAAAGGTGAATCTTCTCCTTTATGCGTGCCTACAATTGTCTCTCATGAATGGTATGCTACTTCATCCTTCTTCATATGACCATGATAGGAACACATCGACAAGTACGGAGGAAGTGGACGACACCATGGAGGCTCGAGGACTCAAGGCCGAGGTCGCGGAAGCATGGAAGAGAACGTCGAGGATAAGGAGACGCGCCAGGAAGACCGGCACTGCCGCACCGCCACTACGCCTGAAGACGACGGCACTGCCGCCCTACCTGCGCCGGCCCTATCGCCCTACCTGTGCTGGCCCTGACGCCCCACTGCAAAGAGCATCAAATCTGAACCCTTTATCCCTTTGTATGCCTAAACTACCCCTCCTTTAGTGGCTCCCTATATATAGGCTCCCACCTCCCCCTTCATTAGGTAAGACATAACTTGAGTGAGAACTTGGCTTATGCCTCCACCATCCCTTTGGGATTAGGGAAACCCCCTCCTCTCTTAGACACAAATCTATGAGTTGTATCAAGGCACTCCTTATATGATTTATCTTTCGCACTTGTGATTCTACCGCGGTCTCTCACTCGTGTGACTCCATAGATCGTATATCGGTCTTTCTCTCGGGGATTCTACCTCGTGTCTCTCCTTGAGGGATTCTATCGGGATAGTGGTTCGGGCTATCGGGAGTAAACCGAATTGTATCGGGTTGTGTTGCGTGCGTTCGCGTGTGTTCATCGTGTTCTTCGCCGTGTTCTTCGTGTTCTTCCTCTCCCCCGCCTTTCCCTCGGTCAATTCGTGAGATCGGGCAACACACGTGGCCTTAGGCCTCATCAATCAGGTATCAAGAGGAGACGAGCATCGCACGAGGAGGAGAGGAGCAGCTGGACGTGAAGATGGACGTGAAGCTGGACATGGAGCTGGACATGAAGATATCTCATGGACGCGCGAGGGAGGAGCGGGAGGCATGCGCGAGAGGAGACGAAGAAATCCAGGCCGGTCCAGCGCCCGGTCAGACCGGCCGCCACGCCGGGCAGCCCGGTCCCTGGCCCGGTCGACCGGCCGCCAACCGGCCGCCAACCGGAGGAAGCCCCTCGTACCGGACGAAAACCTCGCAGATTTCCGGTTGCCGACCGGTTGACCGGACCACAGACCGGACCGGCCGGTCCACAGCCCGGTCGACCGGATTCCAGACCGGACCAGTCCGAGTCTGTCTCGACCAGATCTATTCTGGGTCGGTTATTTTCGTACTTTTTGGACTTGAGGTCGTCCCAGACGCCTATATAAGTCCCTGGGACGCCCCACAAGTTGTTTTAGACCACGTTTAAGATAAACCCTAGTTCTTAGTTGTTTGCTCTGCAAAACTATTGAATTCCCTACACCATATTGCTTGGATATTGTGTAGATCCTGTTTAAGTCTTGTGTGATCTGCTGTTCCATTGGGAATTAGACGGTTGCAACTTACCGCTTCGTGGTCGGTGGCTACGTGCGCAAGTGTGTGGAGTTGCGAATATCTTGCAGGGTTGAGAGCTGTTGCATCTGGCGACAGGGACCAATCGAGAGATCTCGTTGCGTCATACAAGTTATCGTCCACTACATCGTCGTGTTTCTCCGCTGCCATCACCCCGTGATCATCATCACCACCATTGCTTACTGAGAAGATCGGGCCACCCCTTATCATAGGCACAGAAGAATACAATCGCTTGACGAAAGAGCTCGAGATCGGGGAAGAAGCTGACGGTGCCTCATCCATGAATACAGAAGAATTCAACCGCAAGCTCGAGGAACTCGGAGGCGGTGAGCAAGCTGACGTAGAATCCGCCCAGCCAATGCAGGTTCTAGCAACCGTAGCACCGCTGGATCAGCAGGAAACGGAAGATGAAGACTCCACCTCCGACCCAGGACCATCCAACGTAAGATCACCCTTAGATCGGGCACGACCACGAAAGGATGTCCTGTCACCAGAAGAGATGGTCGAGCAGGCAGGCATGGATGCAATTGCACACTCTGCGATTCTCAACAAACCAATAACTCCCGAGGAGGCTGCAGATCCAGAGGCCTTAGAAGCCAAAAGGCAGGAGATGCTGGCAACAGCTCGGAAATTTGCCAGGACCGCAGCCGCAATGCTGGAAGAAAGAACCCAATCTGCGAACTTTGTGGACCACTTCCAAAAGAAATATCGCGAGGTCGACGAATCACTGGCGAAAGTCAAGAAGCTCCGAAAGGAATGGGAGGAAAGGGTGGCCTGTGCGCAGGAGGAGGTTGATAGGATCGCTCGAGAAGCCATCCCTCCCCGCAAGATTACCTTTGCAACACCCACGGAGTAACAACCGCTCGCAACTCCAAAGGATAACATGAAGAAGGCTGCGGGGCTCCTGAAAAAGAAGGACGAGGAGATTGACATCAACTACGTCCGGAAGCTCGTTGCCTCAGCAATGCAGCAGCAGAGCAAGGCAGACACTTCGCGCAGGTTAGAATCCAATCCGGAACATTGCATATCCACCGCGCAGAAGGACGCCATAGCAAGTCAACACCGTGATGGCGAGTCGCGCACCGGATCGACGGAGCACAGGAGGAAAGTCAGAGAACATCCGAATCCAATTCCGGTGCCCTCGGATTCAACCCCGAAAAACCCGGCAAAGGGAAAGGACCCGATGTATACTGGCAGAGACAAGTACCGTGTTCCATCACCGCCACCCCGAGCTTCGCGTCCTCCGCTACCCCCTCGACGTCGCAGTCCTGCCGGAAACACCAGGCCCCATGGGCCAGGGGGAATCAACATCCGCGACAACATGCCACCTCCTAGGGACAGGAGCAGGGAGCGTACGTCGGAGCCACGCAGGAGCCAGAACCAAGACCGCGAGCCTGAGCCTCGTCGGAACCAAGAACGCGAGCCTGAGCCTCGCAGAAGCCAAGGGCGCGAGCCTGAACCTAGGAGGAGCCGGAACGAAGAGCGCGCGCCTGAGCCTCGCAGGAGCTGGAACGACGGAGGCGACCACCACCAAGAGGAAGGGAGTCACCGAAGCCGGAGCCAGCCGCGGGAGCAGCGCCGAATCCGAAGGCGGAAGATCATCTTACAGGCCCCCTCGCAGATCTCCCTCGCCACCACCCAGTGGAGGCGGAGGTGGAGGCGGAGGCGGAGGCCGGAGATCCCGTTCCCGCTCAAAGTCACCCGGCGGCGGTCCTCGCGACGCTCGGGAACGCCTCAACGAGTACAGATCCGACTACATTGGTCCAAGGTGCTTTGGCCGGATGATCCGAGAGGAACCAAAGCCAAGAAGCTTGAACCTTAAGCTACCTGGAAACCTGAAGCATTATGATGGCAGCGAGAGGCCGGATACCTGGATTGAGGATTACTACAATGCAGTAACTTTTGCCGGAGGAACCCCGAATATAGCCTGCCGCATGCTCCAGTTGTACCTTATTGGTCCAGCTCGAGTTTGGCTCAGCGACCTCGAGGAAAACACCATCTTTTTGCTGGTTTGACCTGAAGAGGGCTTTCGAGAACCACTTCAGAGGCACCTACAAGAGACCGGCTACCACCAGCGACCTTCAAGCTTGCATCCAGAAGAAGGGTGAAACATCCAGAAGTTTCCTCACCCGATGGTTGGCGACCAGAAACGAGTGCGAGAACGTAGATAACCGCACAGCAATGCACGCCTTCATTGGTGGTTTGCAGCGTGGGGGGCTGCTGCGCCACAAGCTTACTTGCCTGGTGAATGCGAACAAGCTCACTCTTGACGAGATGATAAACATTGCCAGCGATCACACTGCCGCCGATGACGACGCAGGCGGAGATCTTGCAGCTACAGCCATACCCCTGCACCAACAAAAGAAAAACCGTGACAACGGCGTCATCAACAGCAACAAGCGGAAGAACCCCCCTGAAGACCAGAAAGGCGGAGGATCCGACATGGTCGCCATGACGTTCCAACGTGGAGGTTCAGGAGGCGGAAGAGGCCGCGGACGTGGGGGCGGAGCCGGCAGGGGCCAGCAGCGCGCTGACGAGGTCACCGCGGCCGGATCCCGCGCCCCCAAACGTATGAAGAATACAGGGATATGCCGTGCCTGGCTCATCTAGATCCGGCTACGGGCAAATCCACTCACACAATCGCAACTGCAAGTGGGTCAACGATCTGAAGAACGACCCGGAGGCAGGGTACAAGCGAGCCCGGAAGCACCGCCCACGCGGCAAAGGAGGCAAGGGCAAGAATAAGGACAAAGAAGAGGACAGTTCCGAGGCAATGGACGAGGATGACGCTTCGCCGGAACCCAAGGAGGGTACCGCAGCTAAATCCAACCCCTTCGGTAAAAATAGTGTCGGAGCCTACCACACCTTCCTCGGAACCCCAACCGTCTGCGCGAAAAAATCGGCGCTCCGACTCTTGAACGCCACAGTTCCGGCTGTGCCGCAGTATGTCAAGTGGTCGGAGAAAGCCTGTACCTTTGACAGGTCGGATCACTCGGCCGTCATCCCCAAAGAGTGGTACGCTCTGGTTGTAAGTCCCTGTATAGACGGGTATGACTTCTCCAAATGCCTTATGGATGGCGGAGCCAGCCTGAACATCATGTACCTAGAGACTCTGGAGAAGATGAACCTCACCAAGGAACAGCTCAAGCACAGCACCACTGAATTCCAAGGCAAACTCCCTGGGCAGCATCAAACTTCCCGTGGCCTTCGGCGATGTTAACAATTACCGCGAAGAGATGATCACGTTTGAAGTAGTGCCCTTCAAAAGCTCCTACCATGTGATCTTCGGCAGGCCCACCTACCACAAGTTTCACGCCAGGGCATGCTACATCTACAACAAGCTCAAGATTCCGGGTCCCAACGGCATGATCACCGTGTCCGGAGACTACAAGAAAGCTAGGGACTGCGAGGAGGGCGAGGCCGCCTTTGCAGCATCCGTCATATCTGGAGAAGAGCTGCAAGGCTACAGAGCCGCGGTGGATCCGACTGAGATGCAGACCACCAAGAAGCAGATCTCTGAACAGAAGACCTCGTTCAAGGCCGCGATAGAAACCAAGAAGCATGACCTCGTGGAAGGTGACAGCTCCAAGCAGGTTTCAGTCGGAGCCAACATGAACCCCAAATAGGAAAGCGCGCTCGTCGAGTTCCTCCGAGCTAACATGGATATCTTCGCATGGCAGCCCTCTGACATGTCCGGAGTACCAAGGGAACTCGCCGAGCACTACCTCAACATAAATCCGGGTGCAAAACCGGTGAAGCAAGCTATGCGACGCTTTGGAGATAAGAAGCGCCGCGCCATAGGAATGGAATTAGCAAAGTTACTAGAGGCAGGTTTTGTAGTAGAAGTTATCCATACTGATTGGGTCGCAAACCCTGTCCTTGTACCCAAAAAGAATTCTGAAATACTAAGAATGTGCATCGATTACTCCGGCTTGAATAAGCATTGTCCGAAGGATCCGTTCCCTTTGCCGCACATTGACCAAGTCATTGATTCGACGGCAGGGCGGAACTTCTGTGTTTTCTTGACGCATATTCCGGGTATCATCAGATCCGGATGAAGGAGTCTGACCAAAAGACGACCTCTTTCATCACACCCTTTGGCACATACTTCTATGTTACCATGCCTTTTGGCTTGAAAAACGCAGGTGCCACATATCAACGTACGATGCAGCGATGCCTGAAGGACCAGATCGGCCGGAACGTGCACGCCTACGTCGACGACATCGCAGTCATGACCCGGAAGGGATTCGACTTGATCAGCGACCTGAAGGAAACCTTTGACAACCTCCGACGGTACAAGATGATGTTAAACCCGCTGAAGTGCGTCTTTGGCGTACCAGCTGGAAAACTCCTTGGCTTCATTGTTTCCCACAGGGGCATTGAAGTCAACCCGGAAAAAATCAAGGCTATCCTGAACATCAAGAGGCCAACTTGTCTCAAAGACGTGCAACGATTAACTGGTTGCGTTGCCGCAATCAGTAGATTTGTTAGCCGTCTTGGCGAGAAAGCCCTACCTCTATACAAGCTGATGAAGAAAACAGACAAATTTGTCTGGGACGAAGAAGCAGATAAAGCACTTCAGGGACTGAAGAACATACTCTCCTCCCCACCCATATTGGCAGCTCCAGCTGAGTCAGAGCCTATGCTCCTCTACATGGCAGCTACCAACAAAGTCATCAGCCTAGTAATTGTGGTGGTGCGACAGGAAGAAGGACATGAGCACGGAGTCCAGAGGCCAGTCTATTACATTAGCGAAGTCTTGACGGAATCCAAGCAGAGATACCCTCACTTTCAGAAGCTAGCCTACGGAGTATTCCTAGCAGCCGGAAGCTGAGACACTACTTCCAGGAGCACCCAATAACAGTGGTGAGCAAGGCTCCCCTGGCAACAATCATCAACAACTCCGACGCAACAGGGCGCGTAGCAAAATGGGGCATTGAATTATCTGCCTTTGACATCAACTACGAAGCCAGAACGGCAATCAAGTCTCAAGTTCTAGCAGATTTCATCGCGGATTGGACTGAAGCGCCGGAGGGCACACCTGTGCCGGAACCTGAAGCTTGGGTCATGCACTTTGACGGATCCAAGCAACATCAAGGCTCGGGGGCTGGAGTTACCCTGAAGTCACCTACCGGAGAAGAACTGCAGTACGTTCTGCAGATTCACTTCGAAGCTACCAACAATATGGCGGAATACGAGGCTCTACTACACGGTCTGCGCATCGCTAAGGAGATTGGAATCAAGCACATCATATGCTGCGGAGATTCTGACTTGGTGGCACAACAAGTAGCCGGAACCTGGAACGCCAGAAACTCCGTCATGGCGGCTTACAGAGACGAAGTTGACGAGATCGCCAAGTGCTTCCTCGGATACGAAGTCAAGTACGTCAGGAGAGACGATAACACAGCAGCAGACATGCTGTCTAAGCTCGGATCCGGCAGGAAGCCAATTCCGCCTGGAATTTTCCTTGAGCATCTACGAGTACCCTCAGTGAAGGGCGTAAACCCGGAAAATCCCGATCTGGCAGTTTCTCCGGCTAAGGAAGTGATGGCAGTCATTCCGGCCTGGACCCAGCCGTTTCTGGATTACCTCATCGATCGAAAGTTGCCGGAGGACGAGGTCCACGCACGACAGATCATCAGGCGAGCAAGATCCTACACAATTGTTGATGGACAGCTCTACAAAAGAAGTGCAAACGGGGTGTTTCTCAAATGCGTCTCTAATCAAGATGGCATTGAAATTCTCCGAGAGATCCACGCAGGGGATTGCGGGCATCATGCCGCCCCCAGGTCCCTCGTTGCAAAAGCTTTTCGGTTAGGATTTTACTGGCTAACAGCTAAAGAAGACGCTGAGAAGCTGGTGAAAACTTGCCGAGGTTGTCAGTACTACGCTACTCAACCAAACGCTCCAGCCCAAGAGCTGAGGACCATACCTATCACCTGGCCGTTTGCAGTCTGGGGGCTCGATATGGTTGGTAAGTTAAAGAAATCATCTCCTGGTGGTCATGAATACCACTTGGTCGCTATTGACAAGTTCAGTAAATGGATCGAGGCAAAGCCAGTGAGAAAAGCCGATGGTGCTACGGCACTAAAATTTGTTTGCAGCCTCGTGACGAGATTCGGCATCCCACACAGCATAATCACAGATAATGGCACAAACTTTGCGCAAGGAGAACTCAAGGATTATTGCGAGGAAGTTGGGATCCGACTTGACCTTGCATCTGTGGCCCATCCACAATCTAACGGTCAGGTCGAACGAGCCAATGGCCTTATACTAGCCGGAATCAAACCTCGCCTTGAAGAACCGTTGCGTCGCGCAGCCGGAGCCTGGGCTGAGGAACTAGACTCTGTTCTGTGGAGTTTGCGAACTACCCCTAACAGGTCAACCGGATTTACTCCGTTCTTCCTGGTATATGGACCCGAAGCTGTGCTCCCCACGGACATCATCCATGATTCACCGCGAGTTTCCGCCTACAATGAAGAAACTGCTGACGAGGCTCGACAGCTATCTGTGGACCTGATCGAAGAAGCTCGGAATTTAGCTGACCAACGCTCCACCATCTATCAGCAGAAGCTCCGAGGCTATCACAGCCGTCGAGTTCGGAACCGCTCGTTCATGGCCGGAGACTTAGTCCTCCGCCTTCGCCAGGTGAAAGACCACAAGTTGCAATCTCCATGGGAAGGACCTTTTGTCATCAGCAAAGTACTACACAACGGATCTTATTACCTTGTTGATTTCCGGGAATTAAAAGATAGACCTGCCAACTGGCACCGGAAACGAAAACGAGAGGATCTGGGTGACATATATGATGAAACAGATCGTCCCTGGAACATAGCACAGCTACGTCCTTTCCACACTTAGTGCTTTATGCATTACATACCTTGTAACAGTTATACATGATCAATGAAATAAAGCTTTTGGTTCACTCTTTGAGTCTTTTACCTCCTTTACTTGTTCATTTTAGATCGTGTATGTTTTCCGACTAAAACCGCAGAGCTGGATATTTCCGCCTAGGCGTGTATGCAAGTTGTGATTTTCAAAATCGTCCTTTAGGACGTAAGCTTAAGTTTTCTGGCGGAAATTTTTTCTGTTGCAAACCCATGGATTCCTGGTAGCGACTTCCGGCACTTCGGCTGGGGGCTTGTTTCCGCGGTTATTGACGGATCGCCATTGGGCTTCGTCGCCGCTGGCGAGCGTTTCCGGCACGGGTTTTCCGGCTCGTGGAAGGTCAAGTGGGCTAGCCGGAAACTATAAAGCCAGCACTTGCTTTCAAGAAACAATATATGCAAATAATCTTAAAACGGATAGCAGGATAAGTATCTTCCGCCCACGCATGATTGTTTCAGCCCTAGCTACTTAAGAATTTAAGTTATATTACAAACCCACTCCGGGGCCAAAATGATGCATCAGTTTTATTTGATACACAGGTTTCACTCGGAGGCTTGATCCTCGTCAGAAGCAACGTAGGCGGAGCCGTCGCCAAAGTCGTCGCCGGAGTTGTCTTCTTCATGATCAGAGCTTGATCCGGAGCCTTCCTCTTCGGGATATTCCTCCTCAGGTTCATCTTCCGCGTCAGAAAATCCCTCGGGGAGGTCGTGCTTGTTGTACCAGAACGAGTGGTTAACTCGCCCGACAAAGACACGATCGAACCCTTGGGTTTCCGCGAGAAGCTTCCTCAGGTTGGCACTCTTGGGGACTCCGCGTGCGACATCAGAAAAGTTCATGGTCGGAACGTGCGCTTTGCACATGGCCAACACCAGAGAGGCAACTCCGCGGGCCGAAGATTCCTGCCAGTCCTTGATGAGCTCCGGCACCTGCTTGATCAGTTTCATCATGGTGTCCATCACCGCGGTTCCGGCTCTCTTCAAGGATAGCGATTTGGCAACCCCACGGCATGCCTCAAAGAGGTTATCAATTGAGCTCTGTGCTTCTTCATACGCTTCTATCCTGTTGAGAACCACGTCCTTCGTCCATTCGAGGCCAAGGCTCGCTGCGAAAGATATGGTCATTTCCGCGAACAGAAGCAAAGGTGTGATGAAGCCGGAGTCAAAATGAAGAAAAAATGAGATTCTTACGGAAGATCATCTTGTCAATAGCTTCCACCTCCGCCTCGTAGCTTTTGTTCTTGGATGCCAAGGTTTGGACCCTCTGATGGCTCTTCTTGAGCTTCTCGGCAAGATCCGACACCTCCTGGGCGTGTTTCTCCAGGAGTTCTTTTCTTTTCTTGTTCTCTTCAACAGAGGATTCCTTCTTGAAGTTTTTGAGGGACTCATTTTCCGCCTCAAGAACCTTGATCTTGGCGGAGAGGTCGTCGATGGAAGGACGCTTGGCAATTTCTTCTGGAACTCAAAAGTACAACAACACAGTTAGTTTAGAAAATAAGTTGCATTGACGACCTTGGGGGCTCAGTGGGAGTTAGTACCTTCAAAATTTTTGAGGCGGGTCTCCAGCAGCGGAATGACTTTCTGACTATCCGCGTCCCTGGCTTGCAATAGCTCGAT
Source organism: Lolium perenne (assembly GCF_019359855.2). NCBI lineage: Eukaryota > Viridiplantae > Streptophyta > Magnoliopsida > Poales > Poaceae > Lolium > Lolium perenne. Next base: position 71,761,493 of record NC_067248.2, on the reverse strand, counting down.
CTCTTTTTTCTGCTCCAGAATGTGGGTGCGCAAGTCTTCATGCAGCTTCCGCGTGTTCTGTGAGAGCGGTTCAAAGATTAGTCGGAAATTCAAACTTCTGGGGGCTGGACGGATCTTAAATTCTTTTAGCATGTGGAAATTTTTATTTTCCGCTACAATCTACAATTCAAGACATTGGCTCATACATGTTACTCGGAGAAATGCATTAACCAACGCCTGGGGGCTAGTGTTACCTGGCGCACGTTCTTGTGCTTAGCAAAGAAAACTTTGAGGCCACTCTCGAGATCGGCCAGCTCCTGCTCCTCCGTGTTCGCAGGCCCCCACACTTTCTCCATCATGGCGGAGATCTCCGCGTGGCGTTGTGCGAGGGGAGCCTTTTGCAAAAGCGGAAAGAGATGCAGATGAGTCTGGGGCGTGCCTGTGGCGCCGCTCAAGGCCAACTTCTTCTCAACTTGGTCAGCCGGAGCTTCAGTTGAGGTAACGTTGGGTTGCTCAGGCGGAGGTGCAGTTGAGGACGCGTCCTTGCCAGAATCGCCTTTGCCGGATTCGGCAGTTGGGTCTTCTGGAAGGTCATCAAGGTTGATGACGTCCTTGGGATCCGGCTTGGCGGTGGAGGAGGCCTTGGGCGGAACCTCCACTTCCGGTGTGACGGGCATAGAGGCCGGGGAAGGTTTCACCTTCTTCTTGGCAATCCTGGGGGCTTGGCTTCCGGAGCTAGTGCTGCAAAACATAAAAGGCTTAACAGTTAGAATATGTTGGTCCTTTGCGGCAATAAGACTTTATGACGGAAACTAGATGCTCACCCGGATGGTATGAAAAACTGTTGAATGTTGGGTTGGGCGCGGTTGCTGGTGTCGATAAGCTTGAGGCGTTTCTTTTCCGCCTCCGCCTTACGAGTGGCCGCGATGCTAGGTGCCTCGCGGGCACGTTTGGCTGCAGGGCTGGAGGAAGCAGCCTTCTTCCTCTTGGAAGGACGCGGAACTTCAGGAGCTTCCGCCTCTGACGCGGCTACCGGGTCATTATTTCCCGCTTGAGGGACCCGGAGGAGAGTTCCGAGTTCGCCTTCCTCGAGGGCTTCGAGCTTTGTAACCAAGCCAACACTTAGACAATATTCGAAATGTAAAAGGAATCAGTATCTGGGTCAAGGTAATATACCGCGGTCCCGGAGCCGTCGGTGTGGATGTCCTTGTTGCACACGTGAATGTGAAGATCACGCGGAATCTTGATCAGGAGTCGGATCCGTTTGTCGATGGCGTCGGCGGAGAGGTTGTCATTGCAGGCGCGCATAGGATCATCACGCCCCGTGTATTGGAACATCAGGCGATCCCGATGTTGAAGTGGTTGGATCCGCCTGGTGAACCAAGACATGGTAAGGTCCTTCCCCGTTAGACCTTCTTCCGTCAGCTTGCAGATCCGCCTAACTGCGCGAGTCAGCTGAGGTGACTCAGAAAGATGAGGACATTGTGTCCAGGCTGGATTCTCGCTGGCGGGGCTATTTTTAAAGGGCGGTAGCACCCTCTCGCTCGCCGGGTCGGAAACGTCCTTCAAGTAGAAGAAAACTCCAGACCAGTAACGCGCGGATTCGTGGCGGTCGGTTGGAGGGTAGACGCGGCCAGGGCGGAGCATAAAAGTTACTGACCCGCAGGTGGCCAACTCGGAAGCTTTAGGAATTTTCTCCTTTTTGACGGAGAAGAAGTACTGAAACAGAGGAAGCTCTGGAGGAATCCGGAGGTGGCCCTCGCAAAGGGTGGCATGATTGGTGATCGCCAAAATACTATTTGGGGATATGTTGTGGGGCTGGAGCCCATATACCTTCAAGATTTCCGAGAAGAAATCACTTGGAGGGAAGGAGAAGCCGCGCTCTACGAGAGCCTTTGTTACCACCATTTCTCCGGCTTCGGGAGCTGGAGCCAGAGAACCCGGAATTGTCCGCCAGGATTTGGGCTTCAGGAATCCCTCCGCCTCGAGGTTGTTGAGCTCTGTATCGGTGATGGTACAAGGCCACCATTTCCCTTTGGACTCTGAATCTCGCTTGCGAGCCTTGGACTTCTTGGCGGCGACCTCTTCCGCCTTCTGCTCTGCCTGTTCCTCCCCGGAAGCTTTCTCCGGGTTAGCAGATGTTCCTTCGGTGTCCTTGCCGGAGTCCTTAGTGGGATCCAGCTGGACCGGGGCAAAGGGTGGAGGGGCGGAGGAGATGGGCGTTGCCATGATTGGCTCGGAGGTTGGAGGCGGAGTTGCAGAAGACATCTGAAGAAGAAAGTATATGGCGGAAAACTAACTTAGTCGGATCCAAGAACTAAAAACCCTACAACTCGTCCCTACCAGCTACGGCGCAAAGACGAAGCATGAGAGCTTACCGGAATGGTGTCCGCGGTGGCCGGAGTCGCCGGTGACGAGGTTTTGACGCGGTGGCTCGCTGAAGTTAAGAACACAAAGAACACCGTGCGGCGAAGTAGGCGCTCCGGCGAAACTCCGGCGAGATTCCGGCAGACTCCGGTACGGCGGAGAGAGAGCTTGGAGGCGGCGCTGCGTTGAGAGGTGAATGGGGGGGTGAATGAGGAGATTTGGGTCGACGGTGGATATTTATAAGCCATGGGAGGAGATTCGTGCTCCGCATCCTATGGTCGGAACGCAAGCGTCGCACCGTTGGATGCTTGACACGTGTCGTAAACCCTAAACGGTAAAAATGGCTAAGGATAAGTTACCGCTCAAATCGCGCGAAAATGATGCCAGAATTGGCGGAACCGTTTGAATCTTTTAAGGTTCCGGGTAGCAGCGAGAAGATTCCGCTGTAGGGGAGTAACCCGGAGACATGCAATACGCTGTCGATGGATGAAGTCCCGCAGGATGGGGGGTTTTCCGACTAGAAGTTGGGAGACAGGAAAATGTGAAGTTGGAGTTCTTCAAGTTTCTCCGCGTTACCAACATTGCCGGAGATCATAAGGAACTAGCAAGCCGGAAACAAGAGGTGAAACTCGGAGAACTCTGGGGGCTACTGTTGTGGGTATACTTCATGGGTGTACCATCGACAGTGCCTAGATCCGGCAAGCCCGGGTGGCCCATAGACGGTGATGGTGGCGTGTGGCCCATCGGGCGGCCCAGTTGCTGTTGATCATGAAGGATGAAGTCCGGCCCAGGATCAGTTAGCCGGATCCGCACCGACCTTCGGAGGAACCCGGATCCAAGGAGGCCCATGAGGAACCCGGATCCAGTACGACGTATAAGGAAGGCGGATCCTTGACGTGCACGGCAAGATATTGTACCGTAGTTTAGGCAATCTGTAATCCGGCTAGGACTCTCCATGTAAACCCTAGATCCGTGCATTTATATAAGCCGGATCCCGGGAGCCCTAGAGGCACAACCACAACCATTGTAACAACGCGCAAGCGCCCAGATAATTCCAGACAAGCAGCAGTAGGCCCTGTCCTCGTGCAGGTGTTCCGAAGCTGGATAACTCGCGTACTACCGTCCCGTGTGCACTCCGCCCTATGGCCCCTACTTCCTCTCCCCCTCGTGAGGATCCCTCCTCCGGGGTACCGTCGAATAGGCAACGATACCGTTATTCAAGGACCGTGACTTGAAAGCGATTTTTGCGGCTATTCTGAAGTACACTATGCGTGAGGTTTGTGTCGCTCAGGTTTACAACCATCTGAGGCACTGGAGAGTAAGGCGGGTTCATGTATGGAAGCTGAAGAAGATGGAGGGGTACGTTGGGTGGAGAAGACATCAGCTATCATGATGAACGACGATGGATACTTTGCCTACACCAAGGTTAGCGCATTGAAACTTCTCTTGCACTTGATTCAGTAAGTCAAATGCATGTTGTTAGCTTGCACATGAGAAAGAACTAAGTTACCTCATCATCGCAGAATCACCCTAGGGACGCGGAACTCCTCAACAAGCCCATAGAGAAGTATTATTTGTGAGGAGCCGAAGCATTGGATGCTTGTTGTCTTGATGTTGTGCTGCTGATGATGAACACCGCATCCATGATGTAAATTTTGGGAGTAACTAGGGTTAATCTGCACTGGTGACACGTCTGTATATTTTGGGAGTAACTTATGTTGCATCACAAGGCTCGTGCCCTCGTGGTGCAACTCCAGTGCTAGAACCAATATTCGTATGCCAACCTTGCTGATTATGTGATATATGGTTATTGTCATGTTATTCCTTATTTTGTCTAACATCTTGTGAGCATCTTCGGTGAACTGGGTAAGGTCAAGGTGATCGTATTCCGCACGCTAGGCGTGACCATACAGCCATGATTTTACTGAAAAACGATTTGTGGGCAACCAAACACCAGGGAATTTGCTTGCCAACTGATGCGGATTAGAAATTGTTGGCAACCAAATAACTTACACAACGTAGATTAGAGGTTGCATTAACCGAGACAACATCCACGGAACCATGTTCTATAGATGCAAGCAAAAGTTATGAGCAACCAATCAGGCCATTGACGTTGCCGTGGCCCGTGGGGCATGGCGGAGCGGACGGAGCTGCCATAGTGCCATTGGGGTCAGCTGACCCCAATGATTTATGGTGAATTCTTCACTAATTAGCACTATTTTATATAAGATGATACAATTGGATTAGAGTAAATATAGGGCTGACCCCAGTGATAATTTGTTCTAGCTTCGTCCATGGCGGAGCTGCTCTACCCGGTGCTGGATGCACGCCTCGCCGTCGACCCTCCTCGACTTCGTCCTGCCCAACGCCCAACCGCACATTGGTCAAACTTTCCGTGTATACGGGGACGCATTCGGTCATACCCACACAACACGACTGCTACATCAGATTACAGAGTTTGCAATAGTTTCCCAGCTGTCGCTATGTCACTAGCACATAAAGTAGACGTGACTAGAACTCTCGAACTCTAGATTCACCCAATTTCCAGCAATGTGAAGTCACAATCTCGGGGGAAGTTCGTGGCTGGCGTGCGTCATTTTCCATGAACATACACCTGGCCTCTGTTGGACCATCTACATATTCCTCCTTGGCATCGCGTCAAATGTCTTCAGATCGGCAGCGACGTCTTCAGATTCTAGCTCCAGACCAGCAGCAGCCTCTGCTTTTTTTGCGACGACTTGTGTGTGGTGCAAAACCAAGTCAAATTTAGGCCATCCCTGCGAGTTTCTGTAGGATTTTAATTCTTAGGACGTTCATAGTACCTTGTGGTTTGGTTTCCTGTGCCTTCAATTATGCAGGAATTTCAGAATCCACCGGAACCTCTATTTTCATACTAACGTACCGAATCACTTTGCCTTCGTTTTTTGCTTGCAGTCATCTGTTTCGTACTTCCAGTCCTGTAATCCGAAAAGCAAAATTCCTAAGATAAGTGACAAAATTCCTCAAGATAGATAGAACCTGTTTTGAAGAGTATTTGATTCTTACAGATAGCAGCAGGCATGCGTGTGCAGCAATTGGCTTAAGAATAATAGCATCAAACGAACTGCTCATTTTGACTGACAAACATGATTCGGGTACGCTTTTCATCATATTTTTCAACGAACAAAATATAAGGTACACAATGAAGTATACGATCCCTCACCAATAAGGTACAATCTCCCTTGGTATGATTTCACCCCATTCTGGTACAAAGAACTAACGAAGTGCATTAGGTGGCAAACAAATGACAAATGGAAATGAATCCCACTTTGTGTTTCCTTTTTCACCCTAACTAAGATGTTTATGAAGCTTTCATCTCACTAACTGAAAAAATCATCAGTCAACGCTTCTGCGACATCGTTTGTAAGAATATCTCGGGTCATCTAATGGCCTTCAAACCATTGGCAATTGGGTTAACTGGCTGTATCTTAAGACCCCTAGTTCGTCCTGGAGCGCCTCCTGTAAGAGAGGACAAGTCCAGCGCTAGCCTGTCGAACAAAATTCCGATATGCAAGAGTAAGAATCATATCATCAGTTAATAGCTTTGGTGTTACGTGAAAATAAAGAGCAAGATGACTTACAAATTTGCAGATCCTTTTTCTAATTCACCAATGTCAGATTGCAACAAAATTTCTGACTCTGTTTTGGATAGAATTGAATAACATGCAGTTGCTTTGCCATCCTTGATGCCTGAGACACAGCAGGGTTTAACATTAAAACTGACACGCTGAAGCATTCCTAAATACATTGGAAACAAGAAGTTCATGCAACTTACAACAATCCTCTGAATCTTCATGTTCATCATCCAGGGAAAGCAACTTCTGCAGGTTGCAATAACGATTTATTAAAAGGAAAAGGGGGGCATGACAGTGTCTTGCACTCAAATAACTCTGAAGGCAAGGAAAGCTTATGTAACCAGTGAGCTATGTACGTACCTTCAAATTCTCGTAGCATGTTTCAAGGTCATCATTTACCAAAAGATGATCAAAAAGACCTGGAGAGTTGGACTGATCAAGCTCAGCACGAGCATTTTTCAGTCGTTTCTGAATTTGCTCCTCTGTTTCTGTACCCCTGTAACCAATTGACCAGAATATAAATCAAACATCTCTTCTCGCTTTATGAGGTGTAACAGAATTATCATTCTCATGAGCTTAGCTACCAATGCATTTTATAATCTACAAATATACCGTGCGCGAAGGCGCTGCTCTAGTTCCTCAAATGACGGAGGGCATACAAAGATGAATATTGCTTCAAGAGAAGAAGCCCTCACAGATCGAGCTCCTTGGACATCAATATCGAGAATACACCTCTTCAATGAAAACAATGGGAAGATGAATAACTCACCTTTCAAAAACTAGAATGAAAAGTGATAGTAATTTTACCTTCCCCTCATCAGTAACAGATTCAACTGCTTCAATACTCGTGCCATAGAGATTTCCATGAACGTGAGCAAATTCAAGAAATTTTCCCTCACTTATATCTTGTTCCATCTTGCTTCGTTCGGCGAAATGGTAGTGAACTCCATCTATTTCCTTCACCCTTGGAGATCTTGTAGTGTGGCTAACAGAAAACCCAAACTTTGATGGGAACTCTTTCATCAATTTTGCTATTAATGTCCCTTTACCAACACCAGAAGGCCCACTAATCACAACAGGCTTGTGTGCAACGCCAAGTACTCCCTTGCTCCAGGAAACAACTTCCGAACCCTTGATTTTCCGCTGTTGTTTAACGAAGGGGGTATCTATCTGAGATGTGAAGCAAAAAGAGGGTGGGCTCAAAAAGATGAATTACGAAGAAGGAAATAACAGGCAAGGCAATTATACGCAAGAAGACATTAAACTATGGGACACTTCACACACAAAAATATGGAACATCACTTCATGATCCTGCTTTTGCTGAACGACAAATGGGCAGAGGGAAAATTCAAGTTACCATGGTGCCATTAATAAAATTCTCGGTTGCCAGTAAGTTGAGAAGCAAAAGTAAATAGTAAAAGTACATAATGAACACCGTTGCATGGTGAGACAACACCAACAAAGTTGACCTATTGTCCAGTCTAACTTTGTGATTCAGTTTCAAGTTTAGTTGGTGCTCAGCATGTCCCACCTTGAAGAAGGTGAATAAATCCAGCATCCATATTCTTTAAATAAAAGCACTGGAAAGTCCAACAAGGGAAAGAATTCTTTGTCAATTTAGTATTCTTTACCTCAAGGAACCAGATGGAATCATTCAATGAAACACCCTTCTCAACAACCAATATCTTCTCATCATTTACGAGAATTGCTGAGTGCGACCTGGATGGAGGCTGAGCCCCAAGTACTGTCGGCACAACCCTGCATGAGACCAATAGTCAGAATGACTATCTACTAAGAAGTAAGGAAATTACAAGCAGTGCGCGAACAAAAATAAATGGCAAAGTATAATACCAAGTTTGAGTGAGTTTGTCCAGAATTTTAATGTCAAAGTGTGACTTGGACTCCTCATCTGATCTGCCAATTACATACTGCAAAAAACAACAAACTTTTGTTAATAAATCTAGCTTTGTACTTTAGAGTGTTCCTTACTACTATAAACACTGACAGCTACATGGGAAAAAGTCCAGTTTACTGAGTCTACGCAAAGAGTAGGTATTAGTTGGTGCAACCAAGTCAAGTCAACCTGAGCTGTTTCCAGGTAAGTACAAGAAAAGGAGGCCATTCAGCATTGCATATTATATACCTATTTCCAGCCTTCCAGGTAAGTACTAAGGTGATCTCAATCAAGTAGTATAAGCAACATGACACAGATGACAGCGTCATTCAGTACTTACAAGCTCGGTAGAATAAATAATGGTTGACAAGGATATGTAAAAAATCAGACTTAAAGCATATGCATATAAATCAACTTATTGATCTGACTCACCGTCTTATTGCCAACGTCTACGGCATTCCAGTGGCAATCCTTGGGCTCCAAGGTGATGCTTTCAACACGAAACTCAGGAGCCTCTTCACCCTGTTTATGACATCAAATCAAGATTTGGACCTTGATCAGCACGTTACGGAATATGATATTTCTTGACACGATAAGCGAAGTAGCACACCAGGGAACTCACAAAACTGAGCAGTGAGCACATAAGTAGATATTGATGAACTCACCATAAAATAAGCCGGGTGATCAGGAGCGGATGCTAGCTAGGAGCCTTGCGTCCTATTCAGAGGAACGAACATGAATGAATTAATGATCAGGACAAAAATACAGGTGAACACGTCGGGTCGATTTACTAAGCGAACAAGACCCCAAGTGGAGGAGTTCATCGTTCCAATACCCACTGCTAAAACAAGAACCGAGCCATTTATTGGCTCTCGCATTTCAGGAATCGAGGTTTCCACAAGCAGGACGACAGCGTACGCGACCAAGGTGCACTAATCACGCGCCATTACCAATCCTAGGCTAGATCCAACAGAACGCAGCCACCACTAATAGGGAGCGGGCCCTTCATGGACCAGGCAACCACCGTTACGACCATTCCAAAGGACGATCAAGGAAACCCTAAATCCGGCCGTACAGGGCCCAGAACCAGATTAGGAGGGGACAAACCTCGCTCGCCCCCGACGAGATCCCGCGATCCTCTGGCGCCGCCCCGAGCTGGAGCCCGGAAGGAGCCAAGAAACCGAATGCTGCCGCGGCGGCGGCGGCTGGTGAGCGGCGGGGAGGAGGGGCGTCGGCGAGGGCTCTGCTGGCTGGGGGCGGCGGCGGGAGGGCGCAGTGGTGGAGGGGGATCGAATGAGGGCAGGAGCTCGGGTTGGAATTTGGCAGGGAAGAAGCGACGACGAGGCTCCGCTCCGGCGTTTTTATGCCACTTTTTCTCTCTCTCGCTCGCTTTCCGCTTTATTATTGCTTCGATTTTGTGGGTGCCATTAATAATGAACTGTTATAGGCATTTGCGTCGGATTCCGTGGATCTGGTCCTCAGGCAGGCTTGACCCGCTTGGCCGCAAAGGGCACTAGCCCAAACTCCAAAGCATCTTGCCTTTTGTCCTTGTTTGGACATTTTCAATGGCACCCCAGCTTGTAAGATTCGGGGCTTGTCTAATCAGACAGATTTTTATTACTCGTAAGATTTTTATAGGGTTCTAAATTATAAAAAATTATTAGAGAAATTTTTTCATCCACTCAAACATCTTTAATGCTACTAGTAGTATATTTTACTTTGTTCTTTCTGTGGTGTATCATCTTTGCTGCTATTTTTTAATAGTTTATTCTATAAGATTCAAAGTGCACGCTTGTATAAATCCTTTGTTTTTTCTTCCCTTTTGTCCGTGTTTGGACAGTTTCGAAGCCACCATATCTTTTGTTTGCCCTTCCTCGAAGACATGGAACTTCTTCATAATCAAACGAGTTTTCTAGGATTTTGAAAGCACTAAAATCATTTTTTAAGCATTTGTAGGTTTTTTAAAGAACTCTTTTGCACTCTATTTTGAGGGAATTTTTCATCCACACAAATATCTTGATATAGTCTCCTTTGTTTTTCATGTAGTGTCTCAAACATATCTGATGCTAATTTTGTAGGTTTGCAATTGCATATGACTCAAATGTGCATGACACTCCAAATCCCTTTTTTTAGTATATTTGCGCTTACATAGCGTGGCGATCAAAGATACCTCTAAGGTTGATTTAACACAAGGCAAAGTGAAACTTGAGGTCGATTTGAAGCATTAGAGGAACGCAGTCCAACTTCAACATTTAAGAGAAATGAAGGTATGTTACTCTTTTATCTTCGTATAAAATTTGGTAAAACAAGTCTTTCATGGTAGCATCTCTTCGTGGCGAACAAGAAGTTGAGTATATTGAACTCGTACGCGGTGCATTTTTGTTAGAAAAAGTTGGGTTTGTTTTTCGTGACATGGGATTTTAAAGTGTATAAATATTGACATATATATTACGTTTTCTGCTACAAATAAAAACACATGATTTGAATGTCAATTATGTCTTGCCAAATTGAAAGTTACAGGAACTAAATTACAAGAACTACTGGGAGAAATCACGGGAACCAAAAAAAATTGTAGGATTTTGTGATTTCTACCTGGTTAAGGAGAAAAGAGAGATTTTTTTTTTTGATAAAGAGGAGAAAAAAAGAGATAAAATGCAAAGAGTTTTTCAAATAATCTGTTCCACGAGATACAAGCTTATGTCCGGTTTTCTCCAATTTTTGTAGTGAAAAAACATTTGTCTAATAAATTCTTTCAAATAATCGTGCTTGATAAGGTAGGATATTTTTTAAATTTTGAAAATCACGAGCCTTTGTTTGATTTGCTAGCTACTCCTAGCTAGCTAGTAGCTTCTTCTACACGGGCATCGGGTGTACTCCTGGTGGTCGCCTCCCGCTACAAACAGCTCACTCAAAGTAGCAGTGGTGCATGAATCCAAAGTCCAAACTCCAATAAGCACCACCGGCCGGCAGCGTGGGCGGGGCGGCTACTACTACTAGTGGTCAACTGGCCCCCGCGTCGGCGTCGAGCATGTTCCTTCCATCCCCTTCCTCGCAAGTGGGCGCTCGCAGCAAGTTGCAGGCTGCCCGCCTGAAAGCCGTCTCCATCCATTCCCGCTTGCTACGACAGCGACGACCCCTCCTCCTCCATGGATGCCGACAGCCGGTGCGGCACCAACCTTTGACGGAGAAGATTAGACCGCTAATCAGCCTAGATTCTACGGAAGAGAACCAGGTTTCAATAGTGAGATCGAGAAGGACGCACGGTGCCGTCCCAACCGATCTTGCATTTGCATATGCCCCTTTTGACAGATTCCTGCAAGTTAGATCGATGGATAGATACGTGCGTCCCTCTCTTGGGTTCCTCCTTTCTTTTTGGCAAAGACTTTGGTGTCTAGTTGAATTGAAACACTGGAAAAGAGAAACCGCGGGAATCGATCACACGCAAAGGAAGTGTTGCGGTTTGCACAATTGTGTCTGTATTTGTTGCGTTCGTGTCCTTGCACTGTAGAATCGTTGTGTCAAACGCTACAAGCAAGCAAAGTTTGTGCAAACATATACGCGCTGCATTGTTAGCCTCTCTATCTCTCTGTAATCTGCTGACAATGGGATAGAAATGGAACATATCCCACTAATCTGCCGACAAGACGGACGGTTCGTGCTCACGCTAGGATGGTAGAGTCGTATTGCATCTACGATGTGATCTGACGAGGGGATTTGATTCAGTACTAAGACCAATTCAGCCGTCGCGTCCGTTGGGGCGTCCTTTTTTGCTTACCTTGTATTGTGATCCAAATTCATATACTAAAGGGAGGCTAACATCTGACGAGCGGAGCGAGACCCGTCGCCGGTAGGCTTGGGCCGATTACCAATCCATGAAATGGAAGTGTAGTCGCTGTTCATTTTATTCATCGGTAGTTAAAAAGCATATGGGCTGATTGAGTAAAAAAATCATATTTATAATAATTTAGAATACAATCTATAAATTATTGTTTATACATAACCGATTGAATGCACTTCACTGTGTTTGGATGCACTGAATCGGGCCATGGAATTAGAATTCGCGACGAATAGGCCCAATTCATCTGTTTGGGTGGCCTTAGAATCGTGGCGTGGAAACGACTGGCAAATTCCGAGCCCAACCCGTACCGTTTCGCGTCAAATGATTCCAAGGGACGAACCTCGGAAACGCTTGGAAACGCGATGTGCCTACCGCTTCGTCACAGCGCGAGCGGTTGGAGGACGCTCGCGAGCTCAGCCTTCTCCGCCCGATAGCGACGCGGAGGGTCCCGGCGGCGGCATCCCCGGCTCTGGTAAGCCCATACTTTTCTTGCTCACTGGTTTTGCGCCCTCTTGTCCCCATCTCGCCTCTCCTCCGAGCCTCTCCCTGGCGTTGTCCTCTCCATCTCCCTTAACCCTAGACATGACAGGGACAGGGCCGGCCCTAGGGCGGGGGCGGGAGGGGCGGCCGCCCCGGGCCCCCGATCCAAGGGGGGCCCAAATCTGGACTAGCTTAGGCATATGCAGAGGCACCGGAAGTCAAGCCGCCGGCGCCATCAGAGCAGTTCGAGAGTTCTTCTCTTGTATGGTTCTGGACGAGGACGAAGAGACACGCTATGTCTCAATCTGGGCCTTTTTTCTTCATCTAGTTGGGCCTTATTCCCGTATGGTGTGGCCTCTATCACGTGAAAACTGAGCATTTGCCCACATCACGTGAATCATATGTATGCATATGATGAAATTTGCATTAGAAGCAAGAGGCACATAAAGAGTTACATAGGCATGGTCGAAACTCCACATATATTGGTTCATTTTCTTTTTTATCACACGCTTGAATTTTTTAGGCTCCGATTGGTCGAGCGGTTTTTTAGCCAAAATAGTTGTAATAGTTATGGCCCAAAACTTTTGTTTGAAGTTAGCGCATGGTTCGCCGGATTTTCATCGTCTTCATTTTTTTTCCAGGCATGTTTTACCCTGGACGCTACGCAACTTCCGTCCATAATTAGCGGTCACAACAAAACAACGCCACCGCTTTTTCTAGACAGGGATTTCAACCGATGATCCAATCAGGACCTCAATGTTTGCAAACGGGGAACTTTAGGGTGTGGCTAGTTAAGACTCTAAATCTCCGTCTAGTGTGTGTTGTGTCACCGAGAGGAGATCACACCATGGCCATGGCTACCGCCACGATGTACTTCTAGGCATAGCCGACATGATAATCGGTAAGACTAATATTGGCATACTCAACATTAAAGTTGCATCTAAAAATGATGGAACAAAATTTTAACATCTTATTGGTAAGGTTACGATACATCTAAAAAATACTATTTCGATGCTTATGGGGCCCATTTATGTACTTTCGCCCCGGGCCCCTAAAATATCAGGACCGGTCCTGGACAGGGATGTAGGGGCACACGGCGGCGGTAGAGAGGAACGACGGCGGTAGAGGAACGGCGGCGGGCGGCGGGCGGCGGACGGCGGGCGGCGGGAGGTGGCCTCTCCCTACCCGACTCCAAGTCAATCTCGTCCTACTCTTTCTCTGCCTCTCCAATTCGATTTGTTCATGGAGGGCCCTCTCCCTGCCTTTGCAGTTCGATTTGTTCGTGGAGGCATGAGGCAGGAAGTGACCTGATTTTTTGTTCGTGGAGGCATGAGACACTTCAATTGTTTGATTTTTACCTGCAGAATCCTAGAAAATCAGCAGCAACTCCATCCAAATTTGTAATCCTTTTTTATATGTGCCTAATGTAATTCGAATTTGTGAGATACATAATTGTTTAATTTTAATACATAAACATTCTAATATAAACATATTATTTTCTTAAATGTAGACAACTTTATATTGTTCAAACTTAAGAAAACATCAAATTTCACTGTTTGCGCATCCACACATGAATTGGAATTGGGTGCCACCCTTTGATTCCAACGACAAATACCATGTGCATCCAAACAATAAAATTGAAATAGAGGTCATTTCCTTTCCATCTTGGATTTGGAATTTCAGTCCAATTCAATTCCACGGGCAAATTATGTGCATCCAAACACAGTGTTAAATATTTCTTGATAAATTTTATTTATGATAAAAATACTAATCCTTGTTTTAATAATTATATTTAGGGCACTCAATTTTAAGTTTGCCATTGGGTCCCGATAGGAGCAGCGCGAGGGCAAGCCGGAAGAGGGAGAGGGCATCCTGGAGGCTGTTGTTGATGACGTACAGGCTCCAGAGGATCATGTTAGCGTGGGGTTGGGCCCTGGTTCAGTTCACCCGCACCACCTTTTTTGTTTCTAGAAAAGGGGAAGGGTTTCAAATTTTAAAAGATTTACATCCTAAAATTTTAAAACATTTTGCACTAAAAACAACAAGCTTTCCCAAAATTTATCCCTAAGATTATAATTAAGTTTTTATTTTAAAAGCATATGAAAAATGGAGGAAAACATGTGGCACGTGCTCTTGGGTAATTTGAATCATGCTATTTGTTTGGATTATACAAGACAACGTTATAAGATCGATGGCTCCGTGCTATTTGAATTCAATTGAGGTGCAAACCAAACTACTATATGTTTGAAATGATGTTATATGATTTTCATTAACACACACAGTACAATATAAGTTTAACTAAAGGCTCCATTTTATTTTAGATTTGATCGTCACAAAGTATATTAATTTAAATTATTGTGACACAGTAGCAACGCATGGATTTTGTGCTAGTTTTTTATAAATTTGCATCATCACTGCTGCTTGACTTTGGATTGCATCTTCCAGCTGTAGCTTATTTTCTGTCTTCCGCCTTTTTCAGATTCTACGTTTAAGGGCAGTGATTTTGCGCGCCTGCATATAAGTATATGGTTGTTGTTCTCTGGATCTTTGTTGTGAGCAAACTTTGCGAAAGTATTATGTTATGGGGGAGTGATTATGCAGACATATGCACCTGCAATTTTCTAATGCCATTCCTATGATGAAAAAAATATCAGTTTTGGCCAGTCGATATACAAAATGAACAATAGCAGGCCCTCCGCCTTTATTTTCCATTTGCAACACAAGATTTGCATTCTTGTTGCCCTTATTTTCCATCTTCCATAGGGATTTCTATTTTCGTGCCCCTGCTTCGTTAGTTGTACTCAGTTTTCCCCAGCCGCTTAACTTTTCCTCGGTTTTCCCCTCCCTCTAGTTTGAAACCCCTCGCAGGCGCTCGGACGGGAGGGTTGCCGTCTGGTCAGAGGCCTTGACCGTTACCGGTGACGGATAGGGAGCCGTGAATTTACCGTTGCTTTCGAACTGTGTTGACTGTTGACTGGAGGAGCTCACACACCGCCCCTCCGCCCGAGACTGGAGGAGGTCACACACCGCCCCTCCGCCGCCACGCCGTCCTGCCCACCTAACTTATGGCGTCGTCCGCCGCCGAGCCGCCCCCTCCCCCACCACCACCCCCGGGAGGCGGAGAGGGATCCGCCTCCACCAGATCTAGATCTACCCCTGTCGCGGTAGAGTTTGTATATCCGTCTGGTGTGCCGCCTCTTCCCGTCAGCCTTGGAGAAGATTGGGAATCGGAGGGATCTAACGCATGGATTCCATCTGGGTAAGCATCGTCTGCCTTGTGAATTAACAGTAGGCAGTTTTTGAGCGCGAATCATTGTTGCTCAACTAACTGCGTTGCTTTTCGAATAGGATTGATCCAGCGCTGGCTTTTCGGCTGGTGGTTAGGCTGGATTCTAGCTTTACGCGTGATTCTAAACGCAGTACCAATGGGTTTAACTTCCCTGGGGTGGTTTCAACCACCATCTCGTTGAGGGATTTGAAAGCTAACATCTGCGATAAGTACCCCTGGAGCCCTCGCGAAGCAGTTCATTCCGAATATTTCAACAGCACGGAGCGAAGATTTGTTCCACTAATTTCCGATGACGATCTGGGAATTCTTTTTGCTTTGAATGCTTCTTGCCGTTTCGGAAAAATTCGTATCCATGTGGACAGGGGCCAGACATCATCTGGTGTTGGGGCATCATCAGGTGGTCGGGCATCATGTCTCTCTACTGCTGCTGCCTCTGCTAATAGTGTGCGCCGCGGCGCTCCTTGTAGGTCCACAGCAGCACCATCTGTCCCCAGTGCGAGTGGTAGCCAGATCGTTCCTGTGGTCAATGTGGAGGACGATGCAGAGATTGGGGATCAGTCTCCTGAAGATGATGAGGATGAGTTAATGTTTCCTGAATTGGTAGATCGATGCAGTAAGCAGGCAATGGAGAATCAATACATGGAAGATATTGCTTTTGGTGCCAGATTTGATGAGACTGATGATGAAGAGAAGAATGAGAACGATGACAGCCTCGTTTTAGCCGATTACGAAGGTGAAGACTTGCCAACAATTGAGTGGAACAGGGAGGATCCTCAGCTTGCAAAAGGCACCGTGTTTCAAACGATGATGGACTGCCGTAATGCAATTACTACATATCATATTCTCACTAAGAATAATTATGAGGTTATTAAAAGTGAGCCAGGTAGGTTCACAATTAAATGCCCATACCCAAGGTGTAGGTTTAGGCTGCATGCATCCACAATGCGCAGAAGCAGCTTGGTTCAGGTACTACGCCCACCAGTTGTGTATTTAGATCACGGTGTAAAATTTGTTATCTATTACTGACATCCCTTATTATTATGTTTCAGATAAAGAATAATAAGGAGATCCATAGGTGTCCACCTCTAGGGGGAGAGCCAGACCTGAAAACAAAGCTAGCGAAGACTAGGTGGTTGGCAGATATAATCCTAGATTGGCTGAGAGAAACTCCTTCACTTGGTCCAACAGCACTCCAGAAAAAGGTGGCTGAGAAGTATAAAGGGATGAAAGTACCTTACATGAGGATGTTCTATGCAAAGGAAATGGCTCTTGACAAGATCAATGGTCCATGGAATGAAAGCTTTCAGTTGCTTTACACTTTCAAAGCTGAAGTGGAGATGGCTAGTCCAGGCAGTGTTGTAGCAATAGACAAGCATACAGTTCCCTACAAATTGAAAAGCGGGAAGGTAATGCACAAGGAATGTTTTAGAAGGGCTTTTGTTTGTTTCAAAGCTTGCTGGAAAGGCTTTTTGGACGGTTGCAGGCCTTATTTGGCCGTGGATGCATCAGCTCTTCATGGCAGGTTTAAAGGACAGCTAGTTGCTGCTACTGCAGTTGATGGACATAATTGGATGTTCCCTGTTGCTTATGGAGTTTTGGAGGTTGAGTCAGAGGAAAGTTGGACTTGGTTTCTGCAGAATTTGCGCGACCTTATAGGTCATCCACCAGGACTTGTTATCCACACAGACGCTTGCAAAGGTTTGGAGAGTGCGGTAGAAGCAGTATTCCCTGGAGTGGAGCATAGGGAATGTATGCGACACTTCGTACAGAATTTTACAAAGAAATTCAAGGGTAAAGTTTTTACTGACAACCTATGGCCAGCTTCATACACATGCAGCTCTAGGAAGCATATGTTTCATTTGGATGTGTTGTATAAACAAAAACCTGGGGTGAAGGAGTACTTGGATGAACATCATGGTAGGGTGTGGTCAAGAAGCCAATTCAATGAAATTTGCAAGGTAGACTATGTAACAAGTAACCTTGCGGAGAGTTTCAACTCAAAGGTCAAGTCATTGAAAGGGCTTATGCTGTGGCAAATATTTGATAAGATTAGGCAGATGATCATGATAAAGATCGATCTGCGTCAAAGAATTGCATCCACAAAATATGCTGGCCATCTCATGCTCCCATCTTTGATTAAGTCTTCGCATGACAGGGCAAAACAATTGAGGAGGCAATGCGTCAGAAAAGGAATGGAGGCTGAGGTAACCTACACTGACAGTAAAAACAGGCAGTGGAGGTATCTAGTGAGTTTGGTTGATAGGACATGCCATTGTAGGGGATGGCAGATCCGTGGGATACCCTGCATACACGCATTGTTTTTCATGAGTGTTATAGGGGGTGAAGATGGTGAAGTTGATCAGTATGTGTCAGAGTATTTCTCTGTTGCCAAATTTAGGGCTGCATATGCTATGAATGTTCCTACCTTGTTGGGAAAAGACCAATGGATGAAAGTCGATCCAGGCTTCAAACTGTACTCTCCAGTATTGACTAGACCGGCAGGTAGGCCGAGGAAGAATAGGATCAGAGCTAGTGCAGAGGGTGGTGCACCGATTCGAAAACGTAAGTGCAAACGTTGTGGAATCCCTGGACACATTGCTAGGCTTTGTAAAAATGATGTTGACCCAGCTTTTGGAATGGAAGATCAGGCGGGAGCAGCAAATGCAGAGGAGAATGAAGCAGCAATTCAACTTGAGGAGATTGAAGCAGCAGTTCAACATGAGGAGATTGAAGCAGCAGTTCAACATGAGGAGATTGAAGCAGCAGTTCAACATGAGGAGATTGAAGCAGCAGTTCAACATGAGGAGATTGAAGCAGCAATTGAACATGAGGAGATTGAACCGATGGATCGAGAGCAGAGGGAACAGATGGATGTAGAATGGCTTCGACCGATGAGTCTAGAGGAGAAGGAACAGTATGATCGAGATTGCTACGACAGTAACTTTGCCCAGATTGCTGCTAACTTCGAAGAGCATAATCAAGAAGAAAAAGCACAAGCTTCGCAGAAGAAGAAGAACAAGAAAGAGGGCAAAAGGAAGGTAGACACCGGTAATATCCCTGGTAGGGTTACCCGGAGTAAGGTGGTGGCCCCAGCGAGTCACACCAGGACAAGAGAAAGATTTTATTCTGAACAACTAATTTGTATTTGTATGAACAATTTGTATTGGGGTTCCCTTTGTATTGGGGTTCCCTTTGTGTTGAACAATTTGTATTGGGGTTCCCTTTGTATTGGGGATGCCTTTGTGTTGAAAATTTTGAATTTGTATGAACAATTTGAATTTGAATAAGGGTTCCCTTTGTATTGGGGATGCCTTTGTGTTCAACAATTTGAATTTGTATGAACAATTTGTATGCCACATTTAAGCCAAATTTATCATTTTCTCTAGGGTTTAGGGTTTTAGGGTTTAAGGGTTTTAGGGTTTTAGGGTTTTAGGGTTTAGGGTTTTATTCAAAATAATTCAAAACATGGTGGAACCTTCCCATGGAGTCTTGTTATGTTACCTACAACCTATAGAAATAATAATGGAAAAGGAAATATAGAGATATGAAGTTTTTATGCCAAAAGCTTCAAAACCACTTCCTAGTCCATGAGCTACTAGCTATGAAGATGCAGGGCTTTCTGCTCAATACACCTCCCAAATACCCACTATGCTTACAAACTTCGTCCAAATGAGTCCAAATTCGTCACACTTGTGTATCTTTGTATTGCAAACAATATCACGTCGGCCAAAATGTAATATATTGTTCAAATAACACAATTTTACAATTTTGATGCCAAAAGCTTCAATTTCCCTTAGTCCCTTTATTATTTCGGTGCCCCTGTTTTACTTAGTGTTACTCAGTTTTCCCCCTCCGGGCCCACTTGTTTTACTCATTCCTACTCAGTTTTTCCCTTTCGATAAACATTTCCTCACTTTTCCCCCTCTTAGTTCTACTCAGTTTTCCTCACTTGTACTCACTGGCTGATCTCTGATTGGTCGAGATGTATGTCACACGGATCTTGGTTGGTTGAAAGCTCAACGAACGCTTGCACCGTTCGATCATTTATGATCGGACGGCCTGTATATCTCTCTCTACCACGATGGACGCATACGGAGAGAAGAGCAGAGCACATACCTACCAACCCTGGCAGTCGCATATTCCAGTCGCATCTTCCTCTCTCCTATTTCCTCTCTTACTCCGGCGGTCGCGGCGGCGCGGATCTAACCGTGCGTGCGGCGGCGTGCGGCGGCGCGGATCTAACCGTGCGGCGGCGTGGATCTAAGAGTGCCGGCGAGGATCTAACCCTCAGAAACAGTTGAAATGTCTCTCTCTGTCTCACTTTCGTTTCTCTTCTCAGATCTGTTGAATGATGAAGAGCACCAAGACGGCGGCAGATCATTGAAGCCATCTCCTACAACATCGCTTCGACGGCGCAGATCCAGCATTCAATGTCAGAGCCTGTTGATGTCTCACTTATGTTGCCCTCCTCAGATCCGTTGCTGATGAAGGACACCAAGACGGCGGCGGTGCCGACAGTGGTCATCGATGCCACGAACATTGAAGCCATCGCCTACAACATCGCTTCGACGGCGCAGATCCAGCATTCAATGTCGGAGCCTGTTGATGTCTCACTTCCGTTGCCCTCCTCAGATCCGTTGCTGATGAAGGACACCAAGACACCGGCGGTTCCGAGAGTGCGAATCGATGCCAAGACGATTGAAGCCATCGTCTACAACCGCGCTGCAAAGCCGCCGATCCAGCCCTCCACAGATCCGTCGCTGATGAAGTACAGCAAGACAGCGGCGGTTCCGACAGTGGTCATCGATGCCACGAACATTGAAGCCATCGCCTACAACATCGCTTCAACGGCGGATGGCGCAGATGACCACCCCTCAGCCGCCCGTCGTCCCGGCCTTTCTTGCCCATCGGTGCGCGGCCGTGTTTGACGCCGCAAATTGGGATAAATTATGATAAATTTGTATTTTTCAATTTCCAATTGGGATAAAATTGTTCGAACTACTACGTCCGTCTCAAAAAGAGCTTCTCCACGTTCTTGATGTGTCCATGTACATCAGTATGTATGATTTGAATTCTATCCCAACTTGATTGGGAAGATTTTGATATGTATTTGATTCGAGAGGCTGGTACATGCTTTCACTTTTGGGATTGTACGCCAAAATACAGTGGTTAGAGCCATCTACATGATTTGAATTGTACGCCAAAATACAGTGCTTAGAGCCACAACAAAATACAGTGGTTAGAGCCATCTACTGAATAACAATTCTATACTAAATCGTCTACCAGAACCACATAACTGCTAGGACAGGGATGACACCTAATAAAACTGCCCAGATGAATCTACTTTTCTCCTCTCCCATCACTTGAAGTTCATGTTCTAGATTTTCTACCACTTGATCAAATACGGCAAGATCTGTCTCAACTCTCAACTTCTCCTTGCGAATAAGCTCTGAATTCTTCTTTTCTTCCTCCACAGTACGCTTCAGCTCGAATATCATCAGGTTTTTACGGGCTAATTCATCACCTAAATTGGCCACCTTCTCTTCCAAATCCATCCTCTGGCTACACCACTGGGTTGATTCATCTTGGTATGCAATGTACCATGGATCATATGCTTGCCTGGCTAACTGTAACAATAATGGAAAAAAGAACAACTGAAATCACTCCAACAGGCCATGGCGGCACTTCAAAATCAATGTTAGTACAGAGAGCTGAAGCTAGATACCTGCACTTCCGACGAGGTAGGAGAAGCAGAACGTGGCCACGACATGATCGAATCCCCACCCTCGCCGGTGTACCCGCTACGACCAGACATTGAGGACTATTTCGCACCTGCAAACTCCAATAAATTACGGGAACCGAATCGATTAGGGGGCGGGGGAGGCAGAAGCGGAGGTCTTACCAAGCTATACTACCAATTTGTGCGCGGAACAAATCCCGGTCGTCGTGGGCGGCGGATCTGCTTGCGGCGGACTTTCCTGCGGTGGGTACAATGCGTGCGGACGAAACAAGTGCTGGAGCCTTGGTTGACTTGCGGCATCGCAGTCCGTCCGACGCCGCTGGGGGACAGAGCCGGCGGGGCGACGAGGCGCCGGCGATGGCTGCTCCGTCCGACGGTGGGGAACGAGCTCCGGCGATGGCTGCTCCGTCCGACGGTGGGGAACGAGCTGCCAGCGGTTCTCCGGTGACTAATGATGGGTCTAGCTTATAAGAATAATTAATTAGCGAACTTGTTGCTTCTCTCTATGATATTCTCTAAATAAATACACGACCCCACTGGTCATTGGCTGCGGCAGCCCCACAGAGCGGCAATATATGTCTTTTCCTAAAAAATAGACGACCCCACTGGTCATTGGCTGCGGAGGCCCCACCGAGCGGCAATATATGATTTTCTCTAAATAAATAGACGACCCCACTGGTCATTGGCTCCGGCAGCCCCATGATACGCGTAGATGCACACGTCCGTTGGGAACCCCAAGTGGAAGGTATGATGCGTATAGAGGCAAGTTTCTCTAAGTATGAAACCAAGGTTTAATCGAACCAGTAGGAGCCAAGAAGCACGTTGAAGGTTGATGGTGGCGAAATGTGATGCGGCGCAACAACAGGGATTCCGACGCCAACGTGGAATCTGCACAACAAAACCAAAGTACTTTGCCCCAACGAAACAGTGAGGTTGTCAATCTCACCGGCTTGCTGTAACAAAGGATTAAACGTATCGAGTGGAAGATGATTGTTTGCAAGAAAATAGTAAAACACAATTGCAGTAGATTGTATGCTATGTAAAGAATAGGACCGGGGTCCATAGTTCACTAGAGGTGTCTCTCCCATAAGATAAAAGCATGTTGGGTGAACAAATTACAGTCGGGCAATTGACAAATAGAGAAGTGCATAACAATGCATGTACATGATATGATAAATATAGTGAGATTTAATCCGGGCATTACGACAAAGTACATAGACCGCCATCCAACTGCATCTATGCCTAAAAAGTCCACCTTCAGGTTATCATCCGAACCCCATTCAGTATTAAGTTGCAAAGCAACAGACAATTGCATTAAGTATGGTGCGTAATGTAATCGACAACTACATCCTTAGACATAGAATCAATGTTTTATCCCTAGTGGCAACAAAGACATCACAACCTTAGAACTTTCTCACATCGTCCTGTGTCAATGAAGGCATGAACCCACTATCGAGCATAAATACTCCCTCTTGGAGTTAAGAGTACAAACTTGGCCAGAGCCTCTACTAATAACGGAGAGCATGCAAGATCATAAACAACACATAAACAATAGATTGATAATCACCATAACATAGTATTCTCTATCCATCGGATCCCGACAAACACAACATATAGTATTACAGATAGATGATCTTGATCATGTTAGGCAGCTCACAAGATCCAACAATGAAGCACAACAAGGAGAATACGACCATCTAGCTACTGCTATGGACCCATGGTCTAGGGGTGAACTACTCACTCATCACTCCGGAGGCGATCATGGCGATGATGAGTCCTCCGGGAGATGATTCCCCTCTCCGGCAGGGTGCCGGAGGCGATCTCCTGAATCCCCCGAGATGGGATTCGCGGCGGCGGCGTCTCTGGAAGGTTTTCCGTATCGTGGCTCTCGGTACTGGGGTTTTCGCGACGGATGCTTTAAGTAGGCGGAAGGGTAGGTCAGGGGGGCTGACGAGGGGCCCACACCATAGGGCGGCGCGGGCCCCCCTCTGGCCGCGCGGCCCTATGGTGGCGGCGCCTCGTCGCCCCACTTCGTTATCTCTTCGGTCTTCTGGAAGCTCCGTGCAAAAATAGGACCCTGGGCGAAGATTTCGTCCAATTCCGAGAATATTTCCTTACTAGGATTTCTGAAACCAAAAACAGCAAAAAACAAAGAATCGGCTCTTCGGCATCTTGTTAATAGGTTAGTTCCAGAAAATGCATAAATATGACATATAATGTGCATAAAACATGTAGGTATCATCAATAAAGTAGCATGGAACATAAGAAATTATCGATACGTTGGAGACGTATCAGCATCCCCAAGCTTAGTTCTGCTCGTCCCGAGCAGGTAAAACGATAACAAAGATAATTTCTGAAGTGACATGCCATTATAATCTTGATCATACTATTTGTAAACATATGTAATGAATGCAGCGATCAAAACAAAGGTAATGACATGAGTAAACAAGTGAATCATATAGCAAAGACTTTTCATGAATAGTACTTCAAGACAAGCATCAATAAGTCTTGCATAAGAGTTAACTCATAAAGCAATAAATCAAAGTAAAGGTGTTGAAGCAACACAAAGGAAGATTAAGTTTCAGCGGTTGCTTTCAACTTATAACATGTATATCTCATGGATATTGTCAACATAAAGTAATATAACAAGTGCAATATGCAAGTATGTAGGAATCAATGCACAGTTCACACAAGTGTTTGCTTCTTAAGGTGGAGGGAGATAGGTAAACTGACTCAACAATAAAAGTAAAAGAATGGTCCTTCAAAGAGGAAAGCATCGATTGCTGTATTTGTGCTAGAGCTTTTATTTTGAAAACGTGAAACAATTTTGTCAACGGTAGTAATAAAGCATATGAGTTATGTAAATTATATCTTACAAGTTGCAAGCCTCATGCATAGTATACTAATAGTGCCCGCACCTCGTCCTACTTAGCTTGGACTACCGGATCTTTGCATGCCATGTTTCAACCAAGTGTCACAAAGGGGTACCTCCATGCCGCCTGTACAAAGGTCTAAGGAGAAAGCTCGCATTTTGGATTTCTCGCTTTTGATTATTCTCAACTTAGACATCCATACCGGGACAACATGGACAACAGATAATGGACTCCTCTTAAATGCATAAGCATGTAGCAATGATTATTATTCTCATATGAGATTGAGGATATATGTCCAAAACTGAAACTTCCACCATGATTCATGGCTTTAGTTAGCGGCCCAGTGTTCTTCTCTAACAATTTTGAATGCTCCAACCACTAAGGTGATAGATCCTTCAGACAAGACGGACATGCATAGCAACTCACATGATATTCAACAATAGTTGATGGCGTTCCCCAGAAGCATGGTTATCGCACAACAAGCAACTTAATAAAAGATAAAGTGCATAAGTACATATTCAATACTACGATAGTTTTTAAGGCTATTTTGTCCCATGAGCTATATATTGCAAAGGTAAATGATGGAATTTTAAAGGTAGCACTCAAGCAATTTACTTTGGAATGGCGGAGAAATACCATGTAGTAGGTAGGTATGGTGGACACAAATGGCATAGTAGTTGGCTCAAGGATTTTGGATGCATGAGAAGTATTCCCTCTCGATACAAGGTTTAGGCTATCAAGGTTATTTGAAGCAAACTCAAGGATGAACCGGTGCAGCAAAACTCACATAAAAGACATATTGTAAACATTATAAGACTCTACACCGTCTTCCTTGTTGTTCAAAACTCAATACTAGATATTATCTAGACCTTAGAGAGACCAAATATGCAAATCAAATTTTAGCAAGCTCTATGTATTTCTTCATTAATGGGTGCAAAGCATATGATGCAAGAGCTTAAACATGAGCACAACAATTGCCAAGTATCACATTATCCAAGACATTTTAGAATTACTACATGTAGCATTTTCCAATTCCAACCATATAGCAATTTAACGAAGAAGAAACTTCGCCTTGAACATTATGAGTAAAGCCTAAGGACATATTTGTCCATATGCAACAGCGGAGCGTGTCTCTCTCCCACAAAGTGAATGCTAGGATCCATTTTATTCAAACAAAAACAAACCGACGCTCCAAGTAAAGAACACAAGATGTGATTGAATAAAAATATAGTTTCAGAGGAGGAACCTGATGATGTTGTCGATGAAGAAGGGGATGCCTTGGGCATCCCCAAGCTTAGACGCTTGAGTCTTCTTAAAATATGCAGGGATGAACCACGGGGGCATCCCCAAGCTTAGAGCTTTCACTCTTCTTGATCATAGTATATCATTCTCCTCTCTTGACCCTTGAAAACTTCCTTCACACCAAACTTCAAGAAAACTCATTAGAGGGTTAGTGCACAATTAATAATTCACATGTTCAGAGGTGGCACAATCATTCTTTACACTTCTGGACATTGCATAAAGCTACTGGACATTAATGGATCAAATAAATGAATCCAACATAGCAAAAGAGGCAATGCGAAATAAAAGGCAGAATCTGTCAAAAACAGAACAGTCCGTAAAGACGAATTTAAAGATGGCACCAGACTTGCTCAAATGGAAAAACTCAAAACTAATGAAAGTTGCGTACATATCTGAGGATCACGCTCGTAAATTGGCAGATTTTTTCGAATTTTCTACAGAGGCCTGTGCCCAGATTCGTGACAGACAGCAATGCTGTTTCTGCGCAGCGATCCCAAATATAACATCAACTTTGACATAGAAACTTTACTTGGCACAAAAACATGATAAGGAGAGGTTGCTACAGTAGTAAACAACTTCCAAGACTCAACAAAACAAAAAATTGCTGTAGTAAAAACATGGGTTGTCTCCCATAAGCGCTTTTCTTTAACGCCTTTCAGCTAGGCGCAGAAAGTGCAAATCAAGTAACATCGAGAGTAGAAGCATCAACATCATAACTTGTTCTAATAATAGAATCAAAAGGCAACTTCATTCTCTTTCTAGGGAAGTGTTTCATACCTTTCTTGAGAGGAAATTGATATTTAATATTACCTTCCCTCATATCAATAACAGCACCAACAGTTCGAAGAAAAGGTCTTCCCAACACAATAGGACAAGATGCATTGCATTCGATATCCAAGACAACAAAATCAACGGGGACAAGGTTATCGTTAACCGTAATGTGCACATTATCAATCCTCCCCAAAGGTTTCTTTTTAACATTATCGGCAAGATTAACATCCAAATAACAATTCTTCAATGGTGGCAAGTCAAGCATATCATAAATCTTTTTAGGCATAACAGAAATACTTGCACCAAGATCACATAAAGCATTACATTCAAAGTCATTGAATTTCATTTTAATGATGGGCTCCCAACCATCTTCTAACTTTCTAGGAATAGAAGTTTCAAGTTTTAGTTTCTCTTCTCTAGCTTTTATGAGAGCATTTGTAATATGTTTTGTAAAGGCTAAATTTATAGCACTAGCATTGGGACTTTTAGCAAGTTTTTGTAAGAACTTTATAACTTCAGAGATGTGGCAATCATCAAAATCTAAATCATTATGAGCTACAGCAATGGGATCATTGTTCCCAAGGTTGGAAAAAATTTCAGCAGTTTTATCACAAGCAGTTTCAGCAGTTTTAGCAATTTCAGGCAGTTTTGTTCGCTTTGCACTAGGAGTAGAAACATTGCCAACACCAATTATTTTACCATTGATAGTAGGAGGTGCAGCAACATGTGAAGAATTAACATTACTAGTGGTGGTAATAGTCCAAACTTTAGCTACATTATTCTCTTTAGCTAGTTTTTCATTTTCTTCTCTATCCCACCTAGCACGCAATTCAGCCATTAATCTTATATTCTCATTAATTGTAACTTGGATGGCATTTGCTGTAGTAGTAATCTTATTATAAATATCATTATTAGGCATAACTTTCAATTTTAAAAGATTAACATCAGAGGCAAGTCTATCAACTCTAGAAGCAATAGTATCAATTTTATCAAGCTTTTCCTCAACAGATTTGTTAAAAGCAGTTTGTGTACTAATAAATTCTTTAAGCATGGCTTCAAGACCAGAGGGTACACTCCTATTATTGTTGTAAGAATTCCCATAAGAATTACCATAACCATTACCATTAGCAGAGAGATATGGCCTATAGTTATTACCAGAGTTGTTCCTATAAGCATTGTTGTTGAAATTATTGTTTTTAATGAAATTCACATCAACATTTTCTTCTTGAGCAACCAATGAAGCTAAAGGAACATTATTAGGATCTACATTAGATCTACCATTCACAAGCATAGAAATAATCACATCAATCTTATCACTCAAGGAAGAGGTTTCTTCAACATAATTTACCTTCTTACCTTGTGGAGCTCTTTCCGTGTGCCATTCAGAGTAATTTATCATCATATCATCAAGAAGTTTTGTAGCCGCCCCCAATGTGATGGACATAAAGGTACCTCCAGCAGCTGAATCCAATAAATTCCGCGAAGAAAAATTTAGTCCTGCATAGAAGGTTTGGATGATCATCCAAGTAGTCAGTCCATGGGTTGGGCAATTCTTTACCAAGGTTTTCATTCTCTCCCATGCTTGAGCAACATGTTCAGTATCTAATTGCTTAAAATTCATTATGCTACTTCTCAAAGATATAATTTTAGCGAGAGGATAATATCTACCAATAAAAGCATCCTTGCATTTAGTCCATGAATCAATACTATTCTTAGGCAAAGATAGCAACCAATCTTTAGCTCTTCCTCTTAATGAGAAAGGAAACACTTTCAATTTAATAATATCACCATCTACATCCTTATACTTTTGCATTTCACAAAGTTCAACAAAATTATTAAGATGGGCTGCAGCATCATCAGAACTAACACCAGAAAATTGATCTCTCATAACCAGGTTCAGTAAAGCAGGTTTAATTTCAAAGAATTCTGCTGTAGTAGCAGGTGGAGCAATAGGTGTGCATAGGAAATCATTATTATTTGCATTTGTGAAGTCACACAACTTAGTATTTTCAGGAGTATTCATTTTAGCAACGGTAAATAAAACAAACTAGATAAAGTAAATGCAAGTAACTAATTTTTTTGTGTTTTCGATATAGAGAGCAAGACAGTAAATAAAGTAAAACTAGCAACTAATTTTTTTGTGTTTTGTTTAGGTGCAGCAAACAAAGTAGTAAATAAAATAAAGCAAGACAAAAACAAAGTAAAGAGATTGAGAAGTGGAGACTCCCCTTGCAGCGTGTCTTGATCTCCCCGGCAACGGCGCCAGAAATTTAGCTTGATACGCGTAGATGCACACGTCCGTTGGGAACCCCAAGTGGAAGGTATGATGCATATAGAAGCAAGTTTCCCTCAGTATGAAACCAAGGTTTAATCGAACCAGTAGGAGCCAAGAAGCACGTTGAAGGTTGATGGTGGCGAAATGTGATGCGGCGCAACAACAGGGATTCCGGCGCCAACGTGGAATCTGCACAACAAAACCAAAGTACTTTGCCCCAACGAAACAGTGAGGTTGTCAATCTCACCGGCTTGCTGTAACAAACGATTAAACGTATCGAGTGGAAGATGATTGTTTGCAAGAAAATAGTAAAACACAATTGCAGTAGATTGTATGCTATGTAAAGAATAGGACCGGGGTCCACAGTTCACTAGAGGTGTCTCTCCCATAAGATAAAAGCATGTTGGGTGAACAAATTACAGTCGGGCAATTGACAAATAGAGAAGTGCATAACAATGCATGTACATGATATGATAAATATAGTGAGATTTAATCCGGGCATTACGACAAAGTACATAGACCGCCATCCAACTGCATCTATGCCTAAAAAGTCCACCTTCAGGTTATCATCCGAACCCCATTCAGTATTAAGTTGCAAAGCAACAGACAATTGCATTAAGTATGGTGCGTAATGTAATCGACAACTACATCCTTAGACATAGAATCAATGTTTTATCCCTAGTGGCAACAGCACATCACAACCTTAGAACTTTCTCACATCGTCCTGTGTGTCAATGAAGGCATGAACCCACTATCGAGCATAAATACTCCCTCTTGGAGTTAAGAGTACAAACTTGGCCAGAGCCTCTACTAATAACGGAGAGCATGCAAGATCATAAACAACACATAAACAATAGATTGATAATCACCATAACATAGTATCCTCTATCCATCGGATCCCGACAAACACAACATATAGTATTACAGATAGATGATCTTGATCATGTTAGGCAGCTCACAAGATCCAACAATGAAGCACAACAAGGAGAAGACGACCATCTAGCTACTGCTATGGACCCATGGTCCAGGGGTGAACTACTCACTCATCACTCCGGAGGCGATCATGGCAATGAAGAGTCGTTCGGGAGATGATTCCCCTCTCCGGCAGGGTGCCGGAGGCGATCTCCTGAATCCCCCGAGATGGGATTCGCGGCGGCGGCGTCTCTGGAAGGTTTTCCGTATCGTGGCTCTCATGCGGGGTTTTCGCGACGGAGGCTTTAAGTAGGCGGAAGGGTAGGTCAGGGGGGCTGACGAGGGGCCCACACCATAGGGCGGCACGGGCCCCCCTCTGGCCGCGCGGCCCTATGGTGGCGGCGCCTCGTCGCCCCACTTCGTTATCTCTTCGGTCTTATGGAAGCTCCGTGCAAAAATAGGACCCTGGGCGAAGATTTCGTCCAATTCCGAGAATATTTCCTTACTAGGATTTCTGAAACCAAAAACAGCAGAAAACAACAACTGGCTCTTCGGCATCTTGTTAATAGGTTAGTTTCAGAAAATGCATAAATATGACATATAATGTGCATAAAACATGTAGGTATCATCAATAAAGTAGCATGGAACATAAGAAATTATCGATACGTTGGAGACGTATCACCCCACAGAGCGGCAATATATGTCTTTTCCTGAAAAATATACGACCCCACTGGTCATTGGCTGCGGAGGCCCCACCGAGCTGCAATATATGCTTTTCTCTAAATAAATACACGACCCCACTGGTCATTGGCTGCGGCAGCCCCACAGAGCGGCAATATATTTCTTTTCCTGAAAAATAGACGACCCCACTGGTCATTGGCTGCGGAGGCCCCACCGAGCTGCAATATATGCTTTTCTCTAAATAAATAGACGACCCCACTGGTCATTGGCTGCGGCAGCCCCACAGAGCGGCAATATATGTCTTTTCCTGAAAAATATACGACCCCACTGGTCATTGGCTGCGGCAGCCCTATAGAGCGGCCCCATTTGTCATTGGCAGCACCGCGTATAAAATCATGAAATAAAACGGCTCACACGTCAGCGATAGATGGATGGCTGCTCCGACGTGTCTTCTGACCCTACCCGTCAGCACGAGACGGCCAGGGAGGAGCTGCCCCTCTGCGGCCCCACCCGGTCAGACTAACGGTCAAGGCCTCTGACCTGACGGCTACCGGACGTTCTAGCACTTGTGCGTCTTCCAAACTAGAGGAGGGGAAAACTGAGGAAAAACTAAGGGGCTCGGGAAAACTGAGTACAACTAAGGACTTGAGGGCACGAAAATAGAAATCCCTCTTCCATATTGATTTTACTGTGAATAAATGGGAGTATGTAACATTTGCTTGTCTTAGACACTAAAACACACTCTGCTACCCCACAAAAAAAAAACTCACTCTGCGTAGAACCGTAATTTATTCTTCCACCATGCTAGGAAGATGATTTCCTTCTTGAATTAAGTATACGTTTGACCAGGTTTTGAACATCCAAGCAACAAGTGATAGTTCATCAACTAACAAGGGACATATATAACCGAGCACTACAATAGGGAGCTAATTATTTCCGGGCAATTCGACGGATGCTTTGGAACCGATAACTTTGACACTATTAAAAATTCAACATGAAGACGAACACAAATCAAATTCTCGCACCTTGGTTATTCAGTATTCACCACGATCAAATCATGAATATCGTACTCTTCCTAACTAAATTTTCAATCTTCTTTGCTTTCTTCCTTTGAATTTATGTAACAGGGCAAGCTCGAATTGGTGTCTACTTTCGTGGCCATTGTCATCATCGTTGGATGAAGGCAATGCAAAGGCGAGAGGTGAGAACAGGGTGGGGCGATAACCACCGTAGATGTGCCATTTACATTTCGGCAAAGTGGCAGGGACCTTGAGTTGCTGGTCCAACAACACAGTTTGACCGTGGTCTGCAACCGACTCCATGCTTCGTTCCGTCAAGTCAAAGTTGCGCAAAGTGTCGCTAGTTATGTAGCAGAAAATCTTATCACCCTCAAACCATGCGATCCATGGCCTGAAGGGGTAGAAGGGGCCTTGGATCTTGAACCTGTAGAGTGGATCCCACTGCGTCAATTTGTTGTGATCGAAGTGCTGGTCTCCCCGCGATGGCGACATGACCCAGCTGTGGACAACGCGGGAGTTAGGGTTGGAGGCATGTGCAAGGAAGCATAGACGGCCTCCGACCTCATAGATGCCCACCAGAGACTCATCATAAGCACTGTAGGCCAGAAGATGGCATTTTTTCGATAAAGGATGCTTTATTACTTTTTTAAAGCAATTACATCCAGCCTCTGCATAACCAGGATGCACACAGCCGTTTATGAGTCTTAAGTCCAAAAAGATGCCAAACTAAAAAAGAACTAGGCGGAATACTGATACGTCCATTTTGCATCACTATTTTATATCATAATTTACTGTTATTCATTGATATATTTCATATTTAGAGATGATACTTATGTTATTTCACCTATTTTGCATGTTTCATGATTATTGGAGAATCACTCACTGGAGTCAGAATTCTGCTGGAAAAAGCACCGTCAGGATACAATATTTCTGAAGATCAACAATTGACGGAAAATATACCGAAGCTCCTATTTTTCCAAATGACGGAGCTAGCCAAAAGGGGAGGCCAAGGAGGGCCAACATGGGCCCTCCCCATAGGCTGGCGCGGCCACCAAGGTCGGCTCGCCGCCACGTGGGAAAGGGGCCCACGACCCCCTCGGCCATCGCCCTTTCGCGTACTTCATCTCCCGAAAACCCTAAGGTGCGGGGAGGCATCGAGGATAGTCAGCGCCGCCTCCTCGAGGCGGAAAAACACCAGAGAGAAAAGAGCTCTCCAGCAGGCAGAAATCTGCCGGGAAATTCCCTTCCGGAGGGGGAAATCGTCGCCACCGTCACCGTCATCGAGCCGGACTTCATTGGGATCATCATCATCATCATCTCCACCACCGACACCGTCATCTCCACCGATGCACCTCGTCTCCGCTGTAACATCTTGGGTTGAATCTTGAGTATTTCATAGGGGAAACTTTCCCGGTGTCGATTACTCCTTGTTATTGATGCTATTGAGTGAAACCATTGAATCAAGTTTTATGTTCATATTGTTATCCATCATCATATCACCTCTGATCATGTTCCATATGATGTCTTGTGAGTAGTTCGTTTAGTTCTTGAGGACATGGGTGAAGTCTAAATGTTAGTAGTGAACTATGTTGAGTAATATTTAATGGTTTGATATTTAAGTTGTGGTGTTATTCTTCTAGTGGTGTCATGTGAACGTCGACTACATGATACTTCACCTTTATGGGCCTAGGGGAATGCATCTTGTATTCGTTTGCTAATTGTGGGGTTGCCGGAGTGACAGCAACCTGAACCCCGTTGGTATATCGATGCATGAGGGATAACAGGATCTCAGAGTTTAAGGCTGTGGTTAGATTTATCTTAATTACTTTATTATATTTGCGGATGCTTGCAAGGGGTTTAATCACAATTATGTATTAGTCCTAGGAAGGGCGGTGCATTAGCATAGGTTCACCCACACAACACTTATCAAAACAATGAAGATTAATCAACTATATGAAGCGAAAGCACTAGACTAAATTCCCGTGTGTCCTCAAGAACGTTTGGTCATTATAAGTAAACAAACCAATTTGTCCTTTATGCTAAACGGATTGGGCCACTCGCTGCAAATTATTACTCTCGCATTTTACTTACTTGTATTTTATTTATCTGCTATATCAAAACCTCCTGAAAACTTGTCTGTGAGCATTTACAGTGAATCCTTCATCGAAACTGCTTGTCAAAACCTTCTGCTCCTCGTTGGGTTCGACACTCTTATTTATCGAAAGTACTACGATACACCCCCCATACTTGTGGGTCATCAAGACTATTTTCTGGCGCCGTTGCCGGGGAGTGAAGCGCTATTGGTAAGTGGAATTGGTAAGGAAATTTTTTACTGTACGTGCTGTTTTTATTTCTGCATGCTGCTATAATTCATTATGGAGAGATCTTCTCTTGAATTCCTATTTGGGAAATCTACTACTACTGCAAAGGTAGTGGATGAGGCGCCAGGTGATAAAGTGATTCCATATAAAATACCTATGAAAATTATTGAACGTGTTGTGGATAACCGCTATGAAGGGGATGGAACTGTCCATCCTGGAGATCATTTACTGTTTTTACATGAATTATGCGGGTTATTCATGTGTGCAGGTATTTCTATGGATGAAGTTAGGAAGAAATTATTCTGTATGTTGCTGTCTGGTAAAGCGGCGCATTGGTATAAATTGCTGAAGAATGGGCATTCTCTTGATTGGAAGGATATTATACCTCTATTTTATTCTAAATTCTATCCTCCAAGTGAAATTCACAAAGACCGAAACCGTATATATAATTTCTGGCCTCATGATGGAGAGAGTATTGCCCAAGCATGGGGGAGATTGAAGTCTTTAATGCTCAAATGCCCCATTCATGAGCTTCCTGGTAATATCATCATTGATAATTTCTATGCAAGACTTTCTTTTCAAGATAAAACCTTGTTGGATACTGCTTGTTCTGGATCATTCACACGCAACAAAGAAGAGTTTAAATGGGACCTTCTTGATCGGATTTAGGAGAATACTGAAGGATGGGAGAACGACAAATGTAGAGAGTCAGGTATAAATTAATGATTATGAATGCATTGAAACTTTTATGGATACTGATAAATTTCGAAATATGAGTGCTACTTATGGTCTTGACTCTCAAGTTGTTGCAAATTTTTATAAAGCTTCTGCCTCTCATTTTGAATTGCCTAGGAAGAATTTTAATAAGTATCATGAACCTTACAAAGATAAAACTGATTCACCTATAGGTAAATGTATTGAAGTTAAAACTGTTGATCGCATTCTTCCTGAAGCTTATATCAAAAAATTCCTTTTCCTGCTAAAGTGAAGGAGTATTCTGTTATAACTGGTGTGTTTAACAAAAGTGCAAAGAAACCTATAGAACCTGAAGAGCAAATAAATGTTGAACCTGCTGTTGCAATAGTTAAAGACCTTGTGACTGAAAATGTTGAAGATGGTCACATCATTTTCTGTGAAGATGCTTCTAATATTGTTTCACATCCTAGTAAGTCTAGGAAAACCAGCACTCCTATGCTCTCTGTTAAAATTGGTGATCATTTTTATTATGGTTTATGTGATATTGGTGCTAGTTCTAGTGCCATTCCTTATGAGCTTTACGTGGAAATCATGCATGAAATTGGTTCTTGTGAACTTGAAGATATTGATGTGGTTATTCGGCTAGCTAATAGAGAAACTATCTCTCCTATTGGTATTGTTTGAGATGTAGAAGTTCTATGTGGTAAGATTAAATATCCTGCTGACTTTTTGGTACTTGGTTCTGCTGCTAGTAAGACTTGTCCTATCATTTTTGGTAGACCTTTTCTAAATACTTGTGGAGCTATTATAGATTGCAAGAAAGAGAAAATTGTGACTAAATTTGCTGGTGAATCTTATGAGTTTAATTTCTCTAATTTTTCGAAAGCTCCTTATGAAGCTGAATTGCCTAATGATGACTTTAGAGTTGAACAACTTGCATCTATTGCTCTTGCTCCTACTAATCCTTTGCAGCAATATTTAGAGGATCACGAGAGTGAAGTCTTTAGGGAAGAAAGGAATGAGCTTGATGAAATCTTCCTTCGTCAACCCATTCTTAAGCATGACTTACCGGTCGAAGATCTAGGTACAACACCACCACCAAAGGAAGATCCTGTTTTTGATTTGAAACCGTTACCTGATAATGATAAGTATGCTTATATTGATGATAAGAAAACATATCCTGTTATTATTAGTGCTAATCTTTTAGATTTTGAGGAAGAAAGATTATTGGAAATATTGAAGAAACATCGAGGAGCTATTGGCTACACTCTTGATGACTTGAAGGGGATTTCTCCCTCTATTTGCCAACATGCCATCAATATGGAAGATGATGCAAATCCCGTTGTTGAACATCAGCGTCGTCTAATTCCTAAGATGAAGGATGTGGTAAGGAATGAGGTATTGAAACTTCTTGAAGCTGGTATTATATATCTGATGACCCACAAGTATAGGGGGTGTATCGTAGTACTTTCGATAAATAAGAGTGTCGAACCCAACGAGGAGCAGAAGGTGTTGACAAGCAGTTTCGATGAAGGATTCACTGTAAATGCTCACAGACAAGTATTCAGGGGGTTTTGATATAGCAGATAAATAAAGTACAAGTAAATAAAATGCGAGAGAAATAATTGCAGCGAGTGGCCCAATCCTTTTTAGCACAAAGGACAAGCCGGTTTGTTTACTTATAATGACCAAACGTTCTTGAGGACACACGGGGATTTTAGTCTAGTGCTTTCGCTTCATACTGCTGATTAATCTTCATTGTTTTGATAAGTGTTGTGTGGGTGAACCTATGCTAATGCACCGCCCTTCCTAGGACTAATACATACTTGTGATTATACCCCTTGCAAGCATCCGCAAATAAAAGAAAATAATTAAGATAAATCTAACCACAGCCTTAAACTCTGAGATCCTGCTATCCCTCCTGCACCGATATACTAATGGGGGTTTAGGTTGCTGTCACTCCGGCAACCCCACAATTAGCAAACGAATACAAGATGTACTCCCCTAGGCCCATAAAGGTGAAGTATCATGTAGTCGACGTTCACATGACACCACTAGAAGAGTAACACCACAACTTAAATATCATAACATTGAATACTACTCAACAATAATTCACTACTAACATTTAGACTTCACCCATGTCCTCAAGAACTAAATGAACTACTCACGAGACATCATATGGAACATGATCAGAGGTTATATAATGATGAATAACAATCTGAACATAAACCTTGGCTCAATGGTTTCACTCAATAGCATCAATAACAAGTAGTAATCAACACCGGGAGAGTTTCCCCTATCAAACAATCAAGATCCAACCCAAATCGTTACAGCGGTGACGAGATGCAGCGGTGGAGATGGCGGTGTAGATGATGGAGATGATGGTGATGATGATGGAGATGATGTCCAGCTCGATGACGATGGCGATGGCGTCGATTTCCCCCTCCGGGAGGGAATTTCCCCGGCAGATTCCTGCCCGCCGGAGAGCTCTTTTCTCTCTGGTGTTTCTCCGCCCCGCAGAGGCGGCTCTGTCAATTCTCCGTAACTCTCTAGGGCTTAGGTTTTCGGGACGAAGAAGTACGCGAAGGAGAGGCGGCCAGGGGGGTTGTGGGCCCCCTCCCCACAAGGCGGCGTGGCCAGGCCTGGGCCCGTGCCGGCCTATGGGGGGCCCATGGTGGCCCCTCTCGGCTCCTCCTTTTGGCTCCCTTCGTCTTTTGGAAAAATAGGAATTTTCGTATAATTGCCGTCAATTGTTGATCTTCAGAAATATGGTGTCCTGACGGTGCTTTTTCCAGCAGAATCCTGACTCCGGTGAATAATTCTCCAATGATCATGAAACATGCAAAATAGGTGAAATAACATAAGTATCATCTCTAAATATGAAATATATCAATGAATAACAACAAATTATGATATAAAATAGTGATGCAAAATGGACGTATCAATATCCTATTGTTGATAGTGATGGGTTAGTCCTGTGCATTGTGTTCCTAAGAAAGGAGGAATAACTGTTGTACCTAATGATAATGATGAGCTCATCCCTCAAAGAGTAGTTGTAGGGTATAGAATGTGCATTGATTTTTGAAAGGTTAATAAAGTTACTAAGAAAGATCATTACCCTTTACCATTTATTGATCAAATGCTAGAAATGTTATCTAAAAATACTCATTTCTGCTTTCTTGATGGTTATTCTGGGTTTTCACAAATTACTGTTAGAGCTAAAGATCAAGAGAAAACCACTTTCACTTGTCCCTATGGAACTTATGCTTATAGGCGTATGCCTTTTGGTTTATGTAATGCTCCTGCTACTTTTCAAAGATGCATGTCCGCTATTTTTCATGGCTTTTGTGAAAAGATTGTAGAGGTATTCATGGATGATTTTTCTGTCTATGGAAATTCTTTTGATAATTGTTTGCGAAACCTTGATAAAGTTTTGCAGAGATGTGAAGAAACTAACCTTGTTCTTAATTGGGAGAAATGCCACTTTATGGTTAATGAAGGAATTGTATTGGGACATAAAATTTCTGAGAGAGGTATCGAAGTTGATAGAGCTAAAGTGGAAGCAATTGAGAAGATGCCCTATCTTAGGGATGTTAAAGGTATTCGTAGTATTCTTAGTCATGCTGGTTTTTATAGGAGATTTATTAAAGATTTCTCTAAAATTTCAAAGCCTCTTACTAATCTTCTTCAAAAAGATGTACCTTTTGTTTTTGATGATGATTGTAAGGAAGCTTTTGAAACTCTAAAGAAAGCCTTAACAATTGCTCCTGTAGTTGAACCTCCTGATTGGAATTTACCTTTTGAAATTATGTGTGATGCTAGTGATTTTGCTGTAGGTGTTGTTCTTGGACAACGAGTAGATAAAAAATTGAATGTTATTCATCACTCTTGATGCTGCTCAAAGAAATTATGCTACAACTGAAAAAGAGTTATTAGCTGTAGTTTTTGCTTGTGACAAGTTTAGACCTTATATTGTTGATTCAAAAGTCATAGTTCATACTGATCATGCTACAATTAGGTACCTTATGGAAAAGAAAGATGCTAAGCCAAGGCTTATTAGATGGGTGCTTCTTTTGCAAGAGAATTTGATTTACATATTGTAGATAGGAAAGGTGTTGATAATCCTGTTGCTGATAATTTGTCTAGATTGGAAAATATTGCTTATGATCCTGTTCCTGTTAATGATAGTTTTCCAAATGAACAATTGGCTGCAATAAAGGTGAGCTCGTGAGATAGTCCTTGGTATGCTGATTATGCTAACTTTATTGTTTCCAAGTACTTGCCTCCAACCTTTTCAGCTCAGCAAAGGAGGAAATTCTTTTATGATTTGAGGCATTATTTTTGGGATGACCCACACTTATATAAAGAAGGAGTGGATGGTATTATGCGAAGATGTGTCCCCGAATATGAACAACAAGAGATATTGAGTAAGTGTCATGGTAGTGTTTATGGAGGACATCACGCCGGAGATAGAACCGCACAAAAGGTTCTACAGTCTGGTTTTTATTGGCCAACTCTCTTTAAAGACGCAATAAAGTTTATTTTATCTTGTGATGAATGTCAAAAAGTTGGTAATATCTCTAGACGCAATGAAATACCTATGAATTATACTCTTGTTATTGAACCATTTGATTGTTGGGGATTTGACTTCATGGGTCCTTTCCCTTCTTCAGAAGGTAACACTCATATACTTGTTGTTGTTGATTATGTTACTAAATGGGTGGAAGTCATACCCACAAAAAGTGTTGATGGTGAGACCTCTTTAAAAATGCTTTTAGATGTTATTTTTCCTAGGTTTGGAGTACCTAGATATCTTATAACTGATGGAGGTTCTCATTTTATTCATGGTGGTTTTAGAAAAACTCTTCCTAAATATGGTATTAATCATAGAATTGCTTCAGCTTATCATCCTCAAACTAGTGGGCAAGTAGAATTATCAAAT